>NC_133543.1:91533603-92783603 GCF_048773025.1 Camelus bactrianus | reverse complement strand
TAATGACCCTATTATAACTTGATTACCTCTGTAATGAGTCTATCTCCAAATAAGGTCACCTTCTGAATGACTGAAGGTTAGGACTCCCGTGAATCTTTTTTGTGGGGTCACAATTCAACTCATAACTACCAACATTCAGGAAACATGCTTAAGATACGCTAGTAAACAGAGAATAGGGAAAGTCAATGTAGAAGCAGTAGCAGAAAAGTCAGGGACTGTGGAAGAGAGTACTTCCTAACTTTTACAACAAATAATCTCTGAGTCACAGGATTTGACCTGAAAGCAGATGGGGCCATATGTAGCACCCTTCACTTGGACCCCTGAGTGTCCCCCCACTCCCAGTGGTGACTCCATATGATAACTCCAGGAAGCAAGTGCTCCATTGCTCAGATCTGTGGACCAAATCTGAATGTAGATAAGGTGGACTCAGAGCAGACTTTACATATACCTAGAGGAGGCAGAAGAGAAATAAATCCAGAAGCTTATGGATAAAGTTTAGAAGCAGCATGTTTTAAAAAGAGTAAATTTCAGATCCTACCCAGCTGTGTCTTTCACAACAGAAACAAGAACTGACGTAGAGGGCTAAGCGGGCTGCAGAGAGGGGGATCTTTCTCATTTAGACATGATCATGAAGGTGTCATGATGTCTCGGTGATGGCTTCCAGGTGACCTACTCCACACAGTGCCTTGGGATGTTGTTATGGACTGAATGTTTGTGCCCCCCTCCCACAAATTCATATGTTGAAGCTTTAACTCCCCATGTGGCTATATTTGGATACAGGTTTTCTAAGGATGTAATTAAGGTTAAATGAGGTCATAAGGATGGAGCCCTGATCCAGAAGGATTAGTGCCCTTATAAAAAGACACACCAGAGAGCTCTGTCTTCTTTTCTCTCTCCCCAAGTACATGCACAGAAGAAAGGGTATGTGAAGACTCAGAGAGAAGGTAGCCATCTGCAAGCCAGGAAGAGAGTTCTCACCAGAAACTGAATCTGCGGTCACCTTGATTAGACTCCTGGCTTGCAGGACTGTGAGAAAACAAATGCTGTTTAAGCCATGCAACCTGTAGAATTTGGTTATGGTAGTCTGAACAGACTTATACAGATGTATACTCCTCTGCTCCAAAAGATGCAGCCTCTCTCCATGCGGAGGCGCCATCTTCACAGCCCTCACCTGGGAACTGCTGCCTACATGGTGATACCTGCAAGGTGAACCCCAAAAAGATCCCCTCCCTGCAGCTCACTTGATTTCTATCTAAGTTCTTGTTTCTGTTACAAGAGACTCACCTCTCTCCTAGTTAACTTTGGAAATGACCTCACTCTTCCAGTGAGTGGCCCCCTCCCCAGAAGTGGTCCAAGAACATAGGAGCTCTCTAACTCTACGGTAAACATAAGCTCTAGGCAGCAAGGCTTGAATGCCTGAAATGAAAATGGAAGACCTAGTTTTCCAATAGGATGACTCAGCTTTTTGTTTACTTATTTAAGCTAATTTGTTTCAAGTTAGAATAATTGCTGAACTCAGACTAATAGACTGTAGACATAAATAGATACCACATCTTCTGGGACATTCTCTAGAGGCAGTAGGCAATGAAGATGGGAGAACTTTTAAAATGTGTTTTTCTCAAAACCAGTTTTGAATATGGGTGATTCCTCTGGTATTTTCTATTTTCTGTCATTTTCTAACTTTTCATGTTTCCCATTCACTAGATTTAAAATAAAGCAAAATATGAAATAATGCCAAAAATAAAAGTTAAACAAGTAAGGTAAAGATTTTTTTTTAAAAATTGCACTTCTAAAAGCTGTTAAGGGGACATGGCAAATAAAACTTATTGATCATGTTATCTATAATTTATTGAGTACTCAATTTGACTCAGGTACTGTTCAAGCATTTTATATGAATATGCTTATTTAATCATAAAATCAGGGAATCTTAAAAACAGGAGATGCGGGGGGGGGGGCATAGCTCAGTGGTAGAGCGCATGCTTAGCATGCACAAGGTCCTGGATTCAATCCCCAGCACCGCCATTAAAAAAGTAAGTAAATCAATAAATAAACCTAATTACCTCCCCCCCTTCAAAAAACAAATAAAATAAAAATAAAGTAAATAAATCTATTAAAATTATTTTTTAAAATGGAATATGGCATGGAGGGATTTACAGCACTTTAGGAGTTTTGCAGAAAAGTGGGTTTTGCGTGGCAAAGTAGGTGGCTGAAATTATCACACAGAAATAAAAAAGATTCAGGAAAGACCAAAGACCTATAGAACATTTAGAGAACAATGTACATTGATTTGAACAACTCTGCGATGCAGGGAATTTAAAAGAAAATGTGACTATAATGATAATAGTTTTAGCTCTTTTGATGCCCTGGGTCTTGGAATAGGGAAGGTTTCGAAAAAGAAAACTTGTGAACTTTGATACAACTGGAAAAAATAACAACTCTTTGGGGAGATTAGGGAAATAAAGGCTATTTTGAGGAATGCCAGAGATTATGGGGCATGTCCCTGAGAGTGGGATACCTAACCGAGGCCGGATCCCCCCACAGGTCGCCCCGCTCTCACTCAGCCTCGTAGACTGCCAAGGAAAGTGCGTGCAAGGACAGCTGTCTGGTAGAATAAAGGGCTGAAAGTGTTTTACAACTCATACCGACTTTTTAAAAAGCTTTTTATTTTGAACTAATTATAGACTCACAAGAAGCTGCGAAGACTGTACAGAAAAGTCCCATGTTTCCTTTATTCAGCTTTCCCCAGTGTTAGCATCTTACACAGGAAGGTTTTGTAACAAAACCAAGAAATTGGCATTGGCAGAATACAGTAAGCCAAACAATACAATGAACAGATCTTACTTGGATTTAACCAGTTTTTATCTGCATTTTGTTATGTACACAGTTCTATATGCACTTTTTTTTTTTTTTGGATTAACATTGGCAAGTTGAAAATACTCAATACAAGCTCCCAAAATCTTAATGGGCAATGTCTCTAATACTTGCCCTCTCTTCCTCCCTCCTCCCTCCTTTCTTTCCTCACTCTCTCTCTCTTTTCCTCCCTGGCTCCCATCCCTCCACACTGAGAACCAGTTTAGCACCAGGCACCTGTGCTCTGTATTGGAAAGATTGGTGAAGGCAGACAGTCCTGGCTGTTCATATCCTTTCTAAGCTTTCTGATGAGTTTTCCAGACTTCTTTCTCCTCCAACTTGCTCATCCTTATACACCTCCAGGTGACTCCTCCTAAAACAGTTCTTACTCTCATTGCTTCCCTTGCTAAAGAACTTTTAGGAAAAAACTCTTCTTCACCAAAAGAACTAACCAGTATGGTACATATTTGGTCCACCATGATGAAATCTACCCTCTAGGCTAATTCTACAAAGTGCCATTCTCCATCCTCTCTGCCTGTTTTCACCTCCTCTTACTCTAGTCCTCTGGAATGCCACCTCCATGATGAATTTTCTCCTGATCTCTCCAAGCAGATGCAACTTCTTTCTTTAACTGGGCCCGCCTGCAAGCATTTTGTTTGCAGTTCTTTCCTGTTTATTTTCTCCACCTTGTTTGGTGGGTCCATTCCTGCTGCTAGAGCATACCCTCCTCTTTCAGGACAGAGAATCTGCCTCATCTTCTTTCATTTTTTCATTCATATCTGGAGCAGGAACCTGGATTTGGGGTCAAAACAGGTCTTCACAACCCCTCCTCCTCTCAGCTTCCACCCCTCTGTGACCTGTAGCAAGATGCCCTATGAGGTGCAGGATGCCCTTTGAGGTGGAAAAATAGCTCCAAGTCTCTGGGGCTGATAAGCCTACATCACGGGGCCTGCAATGAAACCATGTTCGCGGGTGCCGCCCACAGGGCCTGGCAGAGGAGATACTTGTAAAAATAAATCATCAAGTATGGAGAGAAAATGATCTTTCTAAAAAAAGAGAAAGGAGAGTTTCTAAATAAGGCTGTCTTGCAATGAATGAGAGGTGCCTGGTTAATGATCACCCCGAAAAGCCTAAAACCAGTGTCAAGTTCAGCATCCTCTGCCAGTTAGAGTCATTCTGAAAAAGCTGCCGCCACTAACTCTTGACCACACAATCTGGGAATGACACTGTCAGGCTGAAGAGCAGAGACTCCCAACTCATTTTCTCCCCACACATTATTTCTCGGGGTCCAAAATAGCAGGATCACTTAGATCCACTTCCTGCCCCCCTCGCCTCCGTACACCTGTGTATTTTCCTCGTGCAGAACCAGGTGAGGGCTACACTTCCCTGCCTGTCCTCTTTGGAAGTAACTGGTGGAGTCACTTATTTGTTTCCAATTCAAGGAAAGACTTGGCTTAGGATTTGCATATCTGTCACCTAATTTGCATCTTATGCATAAGTCTTTCTTTTATTACCCTGAAAAGTTGAGTTGCATCTATACGCATTTTTATCTCTTTAAGGGTGTGCAAGACCCCCATTTTACCAGAACTGAATGGAGTCTTGGAGGTACAGGCAGTTCTCTGTGTTTTGTAAACCGTTAGGGTTAACTTCATGCCCACCTTCTTACTCAAAGGGCCAGGAATTACTTACTTTGTAAGGAGTGTGCCAGGTCGCCAACTGGTCTGGCTGGAGCCCTCTGCAAAGATGACAATGATTCCAGAACTTGGAAGCGAAATATTATGTGGCTGGCCTCCAGTGATCTGGAAAACAGTTTAGAGGTTACTTGTGAGGCTGATAAAGTTGTTCTACCAGAAGGCCAAGATCATGTAATTTGCCCTTGGGAAACTTATGGGTCTTGTACCAAAAAAGTTTGTGTAGAAATGAACGTTCAAGGACCTTGCTCTTCTCTCTACTGTTACTGTAACAATGAGATAATGATATGAATAACAACTACTGTGAACCAAAGGCTCATCTCGTCCCCAACCTTATACTAAGTACTTTATATTCTTTCTCCTGGAAGTTCTCACAGCATCTCTGTGTTAGTCTCATTTTTATAAATGAGGAGCCCAAGCTTAAAAAATTTAAGTCACTTGTCCGCAATCACGTGATTACTAAGGTTCTGAGTGAGGATGTAAACCTGAGATTCTCTAGAGGCCATGTCTTAACCATTGTCATCTCATACATAACATTTTCTCAAATACTTAAAGTAAGACTCCAAGTTAATTAAATGATTTCATCCTTACTTGCTTTCCTTTCTTTTAAAAGTAAATGTTTTTGTGCTATTATGGGGAAAATATCAAATTTACTGAGCGTCTCCTATGAGTCAGGCACTGCACTGGACACATCCACTTGCTTTATCTCATTTACTCCAAATAATCACACTTGTAGGTAGGCATTGTTATCTCCATGCTTAAAGACATGAAAAAACAAGTGATCAGAGAGGCCAAGTAACCTGCCCATGATTACACAGCCAACACGAGGCAGAGAGCCAAGATGTGGGTTCTTTCTGCAGAAAACAACACAGTAATATCTTCCTGGAGAAATTTTTAAAGGGACCCCATGTGTCCATTAAAGTTCAAACTTCACTGTTCACACTCCAAATTCTTTTCCTCAGTATTGACTGGCTTGGTGATTTTAGTAAATCATCCCAATAATTTCTCGGGCTGTGCTTTGGAGCTAGGAAGCATGGTCAGGGATAGACATTTCTCACTGATGCCTGATTTTTTTAAAGTTTCCAGAATTATTGTTATTTATAAGAGGCTTTATTATACCTTTCGCTTCATGACTAAAATTTTATAACATTCTTAGAAATACGTGGGTTGGTAACTACAAATTTAAAATCTGTACAGCATGGGTAAAAATCTAACTTTTACTCTGAAAAGAGACCAAAAATAGATTAGGGGGATTTTTATGCACCCTAAGGAATGGTGAATAATTTGAAATTCAAGTGGATTTCTCTTTCCTGAACTAATACATAGCCTTTGTGTGAAACTTAACACTTGTCCTTTGAAGAGACTGGTAGAACTGAGGAGTATTTGCTAATCCCCTGATACCTAATATGATGCCACGTACACAGCTGACACTTGGCAAATTATGGATGGCTAGGCCTTTTTCTCCACTCAAGCCAACGCTGCTAATCTATGCCTTATAGGAATGGGGTTCACCTATACCGAATAAAACCATATTCCCCGAAATACCACCATTTAGGCTACATGGTGAGAGGTGGTTCCTTCTCTCAAAACCAGCTGCTTAAAGGGGTTCAGCTCTACCAGAATTTCTCAAACTGTGGATCAAGAACAATTTATATCAAAATTCTCTGGCATGTGTGTTAGAATGCAGATTCCTTGGCCCCCTTCAGAATCTTTGCTGTGGGAGGGTTCTTCTGGTGATCCTTATGCAGAGTGAAGTTTAAGACTGTGTCTTCTACACAAACTCCTCCTGTCCCGCCTTCCCCCTCATTTTAACCCCACAAAAGGAAAGTCTTATTGCATGTGAGAAAACAAATTTGTAAAGTATAATTACATATCTTTTCATCACGTTCGGTTTCTCTTTAGTAATCCTTTATGTGTTAACAGTCAGCTTCTGATTTTCTCTGCAAAGGTGTCATGAGGGATGTCTAAATACACAGACAGTTCAGCAAATATAATTTGAAAAGTTTAATTCGGCCAACACCTTGGACCCTCATCCACATGAAAACTTTGATAGTTTTTAATAAGTAGCAAATTTGAAATATTTTTCTCTTTTATTGAAATATATTTAATTTACAATATTATATTAGTGTCAGATGTACAGCATGGTGATTTCGTATTTTTACAGATTACCTTCCATTAAAAGTTATAAGATAATGACTCAAATTCCCTCTGCTATACAATATGTCCTTGTTGCTTATTTATTTTTTCATTGTATTTTTTATTGAAGTGTAATTGATCTACAATGTTAGTTTCAGGTACACAGTAAAGTGATGTAAATTTGAAATATGGATCCATCATCCCTTTAAAGACATTCTTCTGATGCCAATTTCCAACAAAAGTGTATGACCGAGGGATTCAGATGAGAGAATGGTTCTTTACATGTGTGTGTCCTGTCACAAGGGCTCAGTGAGGAATACTGCACTGGATGTAACTGGGTAGGAGACCAGTCTGTATTCCTCTGTCCAGGGTAATTTTATTCTTTCTCATATATAAAAGTGCAGGAGATTGCTTTGGGGCACTTTGCAATTTCTGAGACTGTCTCCCCTGGAGATAGTAAGTGTTGACCTGAACACTTTCCCGTTGGCTGAATCAAAATGCTGGGCTCAGGGAGAACGATTAAGCCTGAAAGTGTTACAGAGCCTTTCCCAGCCTCCACGGGGTGTAGCCAGCTCTGTTTTTCTGCATTTGCTGGTGGAAATAGGGTGGAGTGTGATTGGAAGGCCAAGCCATACTCTGTAGTTAAGCCTGCAGTTAATGTGGGGGCCAGCGGCCAACTTTTCCCAAATTCAGGGAAGCTGAACTTCAGTTGTCAGAGCCGGCTAGCCCTGATTTACAGCTCAGCTGGAGAGACACTGCGCTGCGCCGTAATTAAAGCCACGGGAACTGTTTCTGTCATGAAGGAGTGTTTTACGGCCACTTCCTCTCTGCCCCCCCTCAAAAAACCCCAAACCAAACCAAATCCAAACAACCCCCCTACCCAGAACTCCAGAAATAGGCATCGCAGCATGCCGTAATAATATGATACCCTTGCTAAACGGGTGTTCAGAAGAAATACTCCCACTTCCTAAATGGCATGTCATTGGCAAAATGTATTTTTCTTTCTAAGAATAACTGAGAAGGGGCTTTTTATGACTTTTAACAAGTGAGGTGAGAAAAGTCACACATTTCTGCCCGAATCTCTTTCCAGGTAGATGATAGCTTTTCAGTGGGTTATTCTTTCTTCAAAGGGTGTCTTTAAGTCAGTAAGTTGGGCAGTCACGGAGTGTTAGACTGTCTCTCACTCTCCCATAAATACACCCCAACCCACCTCCTGGGGCCCCCTTGATTGTCTCTTTCATTAAGTAACTCACCTGTTCAAAACCTTTGATTCCTTATTATCCAGTCTCCTTGAATTTATGATATTCCATAATCCAGCCACTTTCTATGGTCGATAGTTCTTTCTGCTTTTTTCTTGTTAGATACTTCTCTTGATTAAATAATGATAAGAATAATAAGTTTAATCATAATAATAAGTATAAGAACAATGCTAATTTTCACGAATGCCTTTTGTTCTAGACACGACTCTAAGAGCTGAGTTTACTTAACTCTCAGAACAAACTTATGAGTTATTCTGATAAGCTGATTTTTATTGTCTCCATTGAACACATGAGCAAAATTGGGCTCAGAGTGGTTAAGTAACCTGCTCAAGGTCACACACCCAGGACTGTTGGACTGTCCTCTGAAATGCAGCACACATCCTGCTGTAACTTTTTCAAATGTGTTATTCCTCTTGCCTGGAGGGCACTCTTTTTAAATCTCTTTTTATTTAAATCTTACACAACCTTTCAGGCCCACCTCAATTCCTCCCTCCTTTGAGAAGCCCTTCCCCTTCCTCATGAGTCTAGCTCCCATGGACGTCCCTCTCCTCAGAACCCCCAGAATAGTGCCTTCCTGTGTTCCTATTGTATGTGTCTTGTCTTGTTCGACCAGAGCTCACATCTCCTGTACCTCCCAGTTGTTCTAGCATGGTCCTGGCAACATAGTAGGCGCTCGAAGAAAGATTTCCAATTTGTAAATCCATCAAAACCAAATACCTACCTGAATGCCCCAAAGCTCTTGCTAGAACAAATGTTTTATGAGTTTTGAACCATGCACAAGGGCACCTCACTTCTAATGGACTCCCCAGCCCGTCCAGATGAGTTGATAATTCCCGTGCGTTGACCTCCAGGCAAGTCAGAAACGAAGACTTTCACCTTATTTTAATAACAGCAGTAACTTTAAATGTTTAAAGTCATTTTGGGAGCTGAATTCAGTTCAGAGCCAAAAGCCATCCTACGTATATTTTTTAAAGGATAATCGAAGTCTCGGTTTTTGCAGGGAATTCTAGGGTCTGAGATGGGGTTTGACCTTCTTTGTGGAGTGACTAATGCCTCACTGGGTTCACTGTGTGACAGGTATCCAACGGTTATAAGTATATCCAAAAGGATAATATGTCTTGCTTTTCTGCAAGTTACAATCAGTCTGTGGAATTCTTGTCTGACTCCTGGGAACCGCGAGATTTGGGAGAAGGTAAAATGTCACCTGGAAAAAATATGAATTTTCCTTTTGGGTTGAGAAATGTGATTGTAGAAAACCAGCAACATCCATTAAATGCTGAAAACTGTGAGGCTCCATTAAGCATCACGAGGAACTACAAAAAACCAGAAGGGAAGGGTCTTAGACAAGGGCAGTATCCTAGTCAGCTAGGCTGCTGTAACAAATACCATGGACTGAGGGACTCAACAGACGTTTATTTCTCACAGTCCTGGAGGCTGGGAAGTCCAAGATCAAGATGCCTGCAGATTCGGTTCCTGGTGAGACTCTTGCCTGCTTGTAGTTGGATACTATCTATGTCCTCAAATGGCAGGGAGAGCGAGATTAGAGGCTTCTCACACCTCTCTCTCTTCGTAGAAGGGCACTAATCCCACCATGGGCGCTGCACCCCCGTGACTCCATCTAAATATTTACCTCCTGAAGGCTCCAAATACCATCACACTGAGAATTTGGGCTTCAACATATGAATTCTGGGGGACACAAGCTTTCAGCCTACTACAGGCAGAAAGAGAGGGTGAATGAGTAGAGGAGCTGACCATTCACAAATCCAATCACTTTAATAAGAGAGGAAGGAGTACCAAATGCTCAGGGTCTTGAGAAGCAGAGCAAAGATCTCCCCCTTAGTGCTTTTCAATATCAATCAAGCATCGTTCACACTGAGAGAAGATTTCACCCCATCTCGAGTTCTGTATAGAGCAGTTCTCAAACTTGGCTGCACCCTAGAATGATCTAGGGATTTCAACATTTTTTTTTTTAACTTAAAAAACAATGCCTGAACTCATTCTCAGACTGACTCAACCAGACTGTCAAGGGTTAGAGTCCAGGAAACTGTACATTTGAAAACTTCCATTCATGAATCTGATGCCCAGTGAGTGCTGACAATCTCTTCTGTATAATTATCAGAGTTTGGATGCATTAGGAATGGTACTTCAGGCTTCTTTCCTGCTAACTTCCGACATGTGCCACCAGGGTGCAACTTTGAGGACTTGGGATTGAGCCTGCTTCCACTAGAAATGCTCTTACAGCTTTTGCGTGTGAAGAAGGCTCTGCAGTGAAAGTCATAAAAAAGGTTTTCGTGCTAGGTTCTTGAAATATTTTACTCAAAGGCAAGCTCAGAAGGGTGTGAGAGGGGGCATACCCTGGAAGGGCCCAGGCCTCTAGGTTGGGAGTTTGGAGGTGACAATCAGTGCCAGCAGAAGAAGGGATCCGAGTTAATGTAGATGTGAGGGTTTAAGTTTAAAAAAATTTCTTGGGAGAGATCAGGTTATAGCCCTATGTTTCTCTTTGTCTCCCCTGCATTCTATAAGCCAGTTAAGGGTACAGATACTATTCATTTGTCTTAAAATCTCTTGCACCAATGACAATCCCTGGCATAGAATAGGCAGTAGACAAATGTTGGGCAAAGTGACTCAGCTCCTGGGAATGGAAATTCAATCCTGGATTACAGACATCTTTGATTTGACCACTCATATCTGCACATTTCCTTCACAGTCGAGGGTAACTGGACAATTTCCAAAACAATCGACATCTGTTATAACCCAGTTCAGACTTTCCCAGACTAGGAACTACTATTAGGTGTGCAGCAAAAAGGGAAGTAGAAGAATTCAAGTTGCCCATCTGCTTTGAATTTTAGATTAGCCAAGATTTGCTGGATGTACGAACGATTACCTTTAGTCAATTTTGTTCTTCTCAGTTCATAATCCTTTGTTCATGTTGGGTTGGTGGAGCAAGAGATGGTTCCTCACCACAAGGATCATCCATTGTAAACAGAAGCTAATACGTGTGAAGGACGTTAAAGTTACTTTCCTACTCAAAATTAGGGGAGGAGGATTATATGTGTGACTATGTGAACGTACAGGTATTTGTACATGATGACACAAAGATATAATAGAATGTAAACATATCTTGGAGAGTAAAATCATGACAAATTTAGGCTTGAAGCCCACAGTTTCTCCTACTGAAGTCCCTAACCTCTCAAATGTCCTAAGGGAGAATGTGGCTATGACTTAGGCAAAGTCAAGGATATTAATTGGGCCCTATATTTTAATGTGGTGTCTATGGGGAAAGCACCCATATAGGGGCAAACGCTTGCTGTAGACTCACCTCTTTCTGGGTCTCTTCCTCCAGAATGGGGAGAAGGCCCACCCACTGCTTCCACCCTTTGTTTCCTTTGGGCATATTTTTGTTCCTACAATCTCACTTTTCCCTTGGCTCCCTTCTTCAGTCTTTTGGGCGTTCAGACCCTCAGGCTTAGACCATCCTGGAACTGGTAGACTGGCGCGGGCTTTCTCAGTTGTGGAGGCAGTGTCTCTCACCTGCCCCTGTGCTCACTTCCTCCTTGAAGTGACCGGCATGCCCTGCTCTGAGCTGCCTTCCCACCACGGCGGCAGCAGTCAAGATGCCAGCATGCGTTCCATGCAAAGACAAAGAATTGGCTTTTCCGCTTTCCTTGATTTGAGGTGGCTTATAGGCAACGGCAACTCGTGACATGCATAGCCTTACTCATGAACATCCTATATTTGGGTTAGAGGCCAAGCCTCCAGCCTGGAAAGTACTTTTGCTGGCCGCATTCCTTCCTGCTTAACTGCTCACCAGAGGATCTCCTAGGAGGAGTGGCTGGGCTAGGATAGAAAATGGGTATTCCTGGGACCTCTGCCCAAATCCCATTGTAATCTGTCTCTAACATTCTCCAATCTCTGAGAAAAATCTAAGTTTTAAAACAGATGAATGCCTTTTATTTTCAGCCCAATACAGTGAGGCACTATAGGAAATAATGTGGACGTGAATACTTTAAAATGATATATATTTACAAACCAAACCAAAAGTTCCATTTTCCTTGCATGCAAAACTTAATATTCTACCTTAACTTTAAAACAAAAATACAGCTTGTGTCTCAGCTTGCAAACATTTGGTACTGTACTTCTCTTAAATAGCACAATCCTGTCCGAATAGCTGTGCTTAAAAAATACATCAAATAAGCTAAAAGTTCTGTTAATACTGAGTGGGATTCTGGGAATGAATGTTAGATTGGTTTTAATTAATTAAGTAATTTTAATGACAGAATAAAGAAGGGCAAAGAATAAGTGGCTTGTGGAAAGGCGCCAGGGTCATTTATGCAACTCCAATGAGATAGTGCTGGGCTTTCTATTCAATACTGATGATCCACAGTATTTAGAAATGAACGGTTCTGATATAGCACGGGGTTTATTTCTTCTCTGTGCTTACTCTAAGTTCAAGATCTTGATTATAGTCATTGGAGGCTCATTCTAAAGAACACGTATGAAGCAGAATTAGGAAGTGTACTATGTACACAGACCAAGTGAAGATGCTTTTCTGCTGTGTAAACCAAAAGAAACGTCCATGTCAAGGAAATGATAAATTCAGCAAATCAGATTTGCATGATAATTAATGTCTTAGAAGTTACCTGTTTGAAGGTTAACTTTTCAATAATTCCATTTTCAAGCTGAAGAAATTCTTTTAGCTATTTTAAGTAACATTGGTTCTCAGGGGGAAAAATGAAAACAAAACAACCACCATAACCTTTAAATAACTTTCTTATACTTCACAGCCCTGCTTTCCAGAACTTAGAGGTTGTTTTTTCACTCTATTACAATTTTTTTTAGAGCAGTTTTAGATTTACAATAAAATTGAGAGAAAGGTACAGAGATTTTCCACGTACCCGCTGCTCCCAACATGCAAAGCTTCCCCCATTCCATCACTCACTAAAATGGTACATTTTTTTTAAGAAGGATGAAACTACATTGACATGTCATAATCCCCCGAAGTCCATAGCTCACCTTCGTTCACTCTTGTATATTCTGTGGTTTGGACAAATGTACAATGACACGTATCCATTCTTATGATTCCATACAGAGTATTTTCACTGCCCTAAAAATCCTCTGTGCTCTCCTGTTCATCTCTTCTACCCCTGCCCCTAGAAACCACTGATCTTTTTACTCTCCTCATAGTTTTAGCTTTTCCAGAATACCAAATAATTGAAATCACGTAGTGCACAGCCTTTTCCTATTGGCTTCTTTCACTAGTAATATGTATCTGAGCTTCCTCCATGATTTTCAACCACTTGATAGCTTTTTTTTTCAAGTGCTGAATAATAGTCTTTTGTCTGAATGTGCCACAGTTTTTTTTTTTTTTTTAATCCATTCACCTACTGAAGGACAACTTGGTAGCTTCTAAGTTTTGGCAATTATGAATAAAGCTGCTATAAACATCTGTGCAAGTTTCTGTGTGGATGTAAGTTTTCAGCTCCCGTGGGTTAATACTAAGATGTGTGATTGCTAGGTTGTATGATAAGAGTATGCCTTGTTATAAGGAATTGGCAAACTGTCTTCCAAAGTGGCTATACCATTATGCATTCCCACCAGCAACATTTGAGTTCCTGTTGCTCCACATCCTTGCCAAGATTTGGTGTTGTCAGCGTTCTGGATTTTGGCCATTCTAATAGGTATATAATGATATCTCATTGTTATTTTAATTTGCACTTCCCTGATAACATACAATATGGAGCATCTTTTCATATGCTTAGCTGCCACATGTATATATTCTTTGATGAGGTACCTTTTAGGGACTTTGGCCTACTTTTTAATCAGATGGTTTGTTTTCTTATTCTTGAGTTTTAAGAGTTCTGTGTGTATTTTAGATGACAGTCCTTTATCAGCTGTATCTTTTGCAAATATTTTCTCCCAGTCTGTGGCTTACCTTCCAATTCTTTTGATATTGTCTTTAGCAAAAGTTTTACTTTTAATGAAGTGTGACCTATCCATTACTTCATTCATGGATCATGTCTTTAGTGATGTATCTAGAAAGGATTCACTGTTCTCAAGTTCACCTAGGTTTCCTCTTATGTCATGCTCTAAGAATTTTATAGTTTTATGCTTTACACTTAGGTTTATAATTTATTTTGAGTTAGCTTTTGTGAAGGATGTAAGGTGTGTATCTAGATTCTTTTTTTGCATAGGGATGTCTAGTTGTTCCAGCACCATTTGTAGAAGTGATTATTTTTGCTCCATTGTATTGCTTTTTCTTCTTTGTCGAAGGTCAGTTGACTATATTTCTGTAGGTTTATTTCTGGGTTCTCTACTCTGTTCTATCTGTCTATCTGTCTGTCTATCTATCTATCTATCTATCTATCTATCTATCTATCTATCTTTTTGTCAGTACCAGCCTGTCTTGGTTGTTGTAGCTTTGCAGGAAGTCCTGAAATTGGGTGCCAGTCCTTCAACTTTTCTCTTGTCCTTCAATCTTGTGTTGACTATTCTGGGTCTTTTGTTTCTCCATATAAACTTTAAAATCAGTTTGTTGATATCCACAAAATTCCTTGCTGGGATTTTGATTGGTATTGCATTGAATCTATAGATAAATTTGGGAAAACTGACATCTTGACAATATTGAATCTTCCTATCCATGAACATGAAATCTCTCTCCATTTATTCCATTTCATTCTTTTTTGATTTCATTCATCAAAGTTTTTCAGTTTTCTTCATCTAGATCTTGTACATATTTTGTTAGATTTATACTTAAGTATTTTATTTGGGAGCTAATGTAAATGGTATGGTGTTTTTAATTTCAATTCCACTGGTTTGTTTACAGGAAACAATTGACTTTTGTATATGAACCTTGTATCCTGTAGCCTTGCTTTAATCACTTATTAGTTCCAGGGATTTTTGTCAGTTCTTTCAGATTTTCTACATAGTTGACTATGTCATCTGTGAACAAAGCCAGTTTTATGTCTTTTTTCCCAATCTGTGTATCTTTGTTCTTGCCTTATTACATTAGCAAGGACTTCCAGTGCAGTGTTGAAAAGCAGTGGTGAGAGAAGACATCCGTGCTTTGCATGTGATCTTAATGTGAATGCTTCAAGTTTCTCAACATTAAATGTGATATTGGTTCTAGGGTTTTTGTAGATAGTCTTTTTCAAGTTGAGAAAGATCCCCTCTATTTCCAGTTTACTGAAAGTTTTTTATTATGAGTAAGTGTTATATTTTGCAAGCACTTTTTCTGCATCTATTGATATGATCATATGATTTTTCTTTTTTAGTCTGTTCATGTGATGGATTTGAGCCCACCTTACATACCTGGGATAAATCCCACTTGGTTTTGGTGAGTCATTCTTTGTTTGTTTGTTTGTTTGTTTGTTTGTTTACTGGACAGCATCTACAATTTTGTATCATTTCCTTTGCAGTTTTTTTCTTCAGGCATGTTCAGATATATTTGGCCCTGAGTTCAGTGGTGTTGCACATGGCTTGGGCTATTAAGCCTTCGATGGGTTATCAATAAATATTTGCCTGCTGTTTTCATTGAGGGAAACACAGTGGAGACTCATAAAGGTCCACACAAGAGATGAAAAGCATCAAGATATATTAGTAAATTGCTTCTGATATTGTCATTGACAAGAAACAGAAAATACCTCGAGGCAGATGATCAGTAGGCAATTTAGTTTTCATTAGTAAGTATTTCATCATTACGTTTGAATCTGAAACAGAATACCTTAAGAAGACACTCCAGCACAGCAAAATAGTGATGCATATAAAATGAGCCTTGTGGGGAGGGCATAGCTCAGTGGTAGAGCACATGCTTAGCATGCACAAGGTCCTGGGTTCAATCCCCAGTATCTTCATTAAAAAACCAAAAAAACTAATACTTAATAAATAAATAGACCTAATGATCTCCCCTCCCCCCAAAACAAAACAAAATGAGCCTTTTATTTTGTGTTGTTACATTGCTTTACTTCCAAGAAGTTTATGTAGTTTTACATAATCAGGTGATATGAAGTCATTTTCTTTTGTGAATCTTATTACTCTTTAAAAGAAGTTATTTTGTCTAAGTGGTCAAAAGCTAGAAGAACGATGTGTCCAATAGCATACCTGATTACTTCTCAGAGGAATAAACTCCCTTGGAACACAAGATTTCTCTCATATGATCCATTTTATGTGTTGGGATTACTAAAGTTGATTTCAAGATAATCTGAATAATCTATTTTTAGTATCAGATAAAATGTGTATTCCCATTGCAAAATCAAAATCTGTGGCTTATTATGCTAATGTGATATTTACAAAAGCCATTACCATGGTTTCCAGCCCAAAGTCCCTCAAAGCCTTCAGAATTGGTCAATGAGATGTCACACTCACACACATGCAACTTTTAATTTTTTAAAAAAGCTTTCTTAAATAATAGCGAAAAAAAGCTCAAGGAGAAATATTTTTGGCCATATAAACATAGCTAATGTATCAATTACAGAAAGAGATTCAAATAATAACTATGGTTGACTTCTAAATGTTTAGTAATTTGGTAAGTAATAGAATCTTTTATCCAGAAAAGTATATTTTCTTAAAATAATCTTCTGTTTGAGATTTCCTCCATGATTCTGTATTTTATAATTAACACTAAGTTGAGCAAAACCATCCATGTCCTACCCAGAAATTATTTCCTTTGTGGTGATACTGGTTATTATATTCTCAAGTTTGCATTTTGTTCAATAATATCCTAAGCTGTGAAAATTTGCAGTAATTTGGGGATCTTACAGAGAACAATTAGTTCTAGATGAAATCCCCTCCCGTCCCTAAAGGCAGCATTGATTGAGTCACAGAGCCCACTTGGAGCAGTGTGCTACCACAACTAGATAATTTGCTTCATAGATCAAGTCAGTTAACTGGAGACAACTTCCTAGAGGTGGCAAGATAGCAAAGACGTGGTCTGAATATTTCAGTCCTCTGACAGTCACTTTAGGGATGTGTATTAATTTGTTGATTATGCATTGCCATCTTTAAAAAAATCACTCCAGTTCATACATTCCCACTGGAGCAATATTGCCCCCCAAAGGAACCATAATTTGTTTTTGCAGAGTGAAAAACACTTACTGTTTAATGTATAAAGCACAGATATACGTTCAGTGCATAAACAGATATACTGTATATCTGTGATATTAAAATTTACAGGGAGGGATAAGTAAAAAAAAATGACCAGAATGGCTCCTAAGGGGGCAATAATGGAAAAAAAAAATAAAGGTTGAGAAAGACTGCTCTTGTTATATTCAAAAAGATTAAGGTATCTCTATGTGTACTTCTCAGGAAGATACATAGCAGCAAAGCTGTCAGTAATGTTTTGGTACCTCGGTATTACCATTATTTAGTTTTTAATTCTTTCTATTGTCCTTATCTTACTGGCTTGGCCTCTATGGTTTACCTGTGACAGCAGAAGTTCAAATTAACTTACTGTAAATTTATGTAATTACGGGGTGATTTCAAAAGTCTTTCAATCACTTAATTTTTTACTTAAGTATCTATAATTTTATTTAATACTCACTAAAACATAAAAGATGATAAAGCATATAATATCATAGATATGTATTTAAGAAAATTCTCATTCTCCCTATGCCATATGTTGGTTATTCACTGAATAGGTATTTATTAGATGATCACTCTGTGCTATGTACAGAGATCCAGCAATTTTTTTAAAAAAGCTGATTTTTTTCTGTCTTTTGGAGAGGAGAAATGAGCATTAAAATACTAATTTTATAATTAATAATTTAACTATAATTCTTATAATGCTTAAAAGACCAAAGGGTAAACACTCAAATGGTTATTTGAAAGGGTATATATTATAGAGAACTGGTCTTGTTGAGGGATAAGAACTTACTTGATGAAAAAAAATTTCACCTAAAGGATACAAAGTCATAGGAAGAGGGATGGGAAGACAGAGGGACTAAAATGTGTGAGGATTCTGAGTATAAATGAGCATGCCTCTGTGGAGGAACCAAAGAATGGGTGTGGTTGGAGAGAAAGGGACTAGGCAGAGAAATGGGTACAGTGAGGTGGGTGGACAGTGGACCAGATGATGTAGGAGTTTGTGAGCTGTTTTAAAGATCTGAGGAAATATCCAAGCAGAAATGGAAGTCAATTGTAGAGTTTTAAGTAACAAAGTAAATTAACGTGATGTGAATGTTGAGATGATGCATTCTTTCTTTTTTTGATTGAAGTATAGTTGACTTACAATGCTATATTAGTTTCAGGTGTACAACATAGCAATTTGATATTTATATAGATTACACTCCATAAAAAGTTATTATAAAATATTGACTATATTTTCTATGCTGTACCTTATATCCTGGTAACTTACTTATTTATACCTAGGAGATTGTACCTCTTAATTCCCTTCGCCTATTTTGCTCCTCCCCCTCCCCATGCATTCAGAGTGTATTGTGGAATTTTAGCCAGAAGAATGTTGGCGTGGGACACTTACAAGTAAAAAGGTTTTTTTCAGTTGGATCATTGCAGTAGAGATAAAACGATATGTAGAAATTGGTGATCGATTGGATATAAGAAGTAAGAAATAAAGAGATACAAAATGAGAGGCTTAGAGTCCTAACTGTGCATCTGGGTAAATAGTGGAACCATCCCTTAGACGGCATACACTAGGGGAGAACTGGTACACTCCATCTCTGGAAGGTGAAGACAGGGGTGGCGTGGGAAAAAGGACATGGAGAGAGACTAGGAACCCAGTTTTGAATACATTGAGTTTGAGGAGCCTGTGAGATATTTTAGTGGAAAAGCTGAGTAGGAAGTTGGATATATCACTCATCTGGACTTAGAAGAGAGATCTATACTACAGATAAAATTTAGAGCATACAATTGGACATTTGCAGCCCCAGACACAAATGAGAGAGCCTGGGGAAAGCATATCATAGAAGAAGAAAATTGGGTCTTGTAGTGAACATTATGTGATTCCAACATGTTCGGCAAAAAAGACTGAGGTGGGTATGAAGGTTAGTGGAATAGCCAAGAGTCTTGTATCCTCAGGGAAGAGGATATTTCAAGATGGTGGAAATCCACTGGGTGAAATGTTACTGGAATTTCCATCTAATATGTAAGAAGAGGAAAGTAGCTATTGGATCTGTTGGCCTGGATCTCTCTCACCGAGAACTGATCAGGCGCAGTCAGTGCAAGCGAGATGAAAATGCACAGAGACAGAGAAGTGAAGAAACAAGCAAGCACAGCCAACTCAACCCTGAAAGGGAGAAGAAGGGAAGAACAGCTGGAGAAGGAAGTCGTGTCCAGGAAGAAGACCACACTATGAGGGACAGACGGGAGGAGAACAAGGTCAGTCTGAAGACAGAGGACTGAACTTCAGAGGTGCAGGAGTATCTCTCTATTCTACAGAAGAGAAGACATTAAGGATGAGGGAAGATGCAGTAATTCTATAGGCTTGGCCACTGGTATTTGAGAAAGTTCCTGGGTATAATATTTCCATTCTTACAAATATCCAGCCCAAATCAAGAACACTCTCAAATTCCTGTTAACCTAGTCCCTAAACTTATCTGCATCTTCTCCCAGGACAACTCAGATGACATCTAACTAGTATTCCTCATCCATTCAATCCCGCTGACCAAGCAAGTTCTCTCAGTCTCGCTTTCACTCTGTCTTACAGTAAGTAAGAAGAGGTCATTTTGGTGCCTAACGAAAGCAGAAAGAAGAACTATTACCCTGGGTATCTTAAAGAGACAAAGCCCTGACATAAGTTCTTGGTGAGGAAGGTTATCGCCTTATTCAAAGCTCATGGTGGTTTTTGGTCCTTTAGGCTTAAGGATTATAAGTTTGGTGCCAAGAAATTCTCATGCCTCTTCTTGTTTCTGCAAGGAGTACACAGCATAAATGTGACCCAGGGACAAGACTGACAATTTATACTCCCCCCACTTTTTTTTAGCCTCTGCATAGATGCCAAGGATTAGATCACCTTTTAATGAGAGATTACAATTCCTTTAAGGATTAATTCAGTTGAAATGTCAAAGAGCTTGGTGAAGAGGATTTTTTCAGCACCTCAACTCAAAAGAGAATAAATGATATTTAAGTAGGTTCATATTTCACGTCTGGAGGGCAGGGAGCTTTAAGGTTTAAAGGGTCAGTGATGCTTCCAGGAAATGCCAGGCTTTAGAAGATTTTCTAATTTCCTGCTCTCTCTCCAGAAGGGATTCTTGCCCTTTTCCCATCGAGACAAATCAGATAACGTTCAGATCTGAATCACATCCCCATGGACACACCCCTGGCTGTGACATGGACACATTTGCTGTGATTTCCATTCCTTTCTCCTTCCAGAGAGATCGTCATAGTTCAAGAGAGGGGGATGTACATTAACTTAATATAAACCTGAACATCGGCTCCAAATAACACATGTTTTATAAGTTGTATATGGATGTTCAGACTTAACTATTGGCCAAGTTAGGTGCTGGAAGTCAGTGAGGAAAATTCAATGATTGAGAATTTTAACTTTTAGTGAGGAGACAGGGGGAACAAAGTGAAGCTAGAGTTGCCCTAGTAGAGAAAGAATAGTTCCTCTTGTTTGCAGGAAGAGAAGGATATTTTGTTGCTTTTGTGATTGTCCTTCATCTTGTCTCTGTTCAGGCATGATTCCGGAAAGGTCTTACTTGGGCCTGGCTCCATCATGGTCATGGTGTGACCTCATCTGATGTTGAAATTCTGTGAAATTGTTTATGTTCATAGGGAACACTGTGGGTTGGTACCAGCTGTTAGTTGTCAGAGCCTTCATTTGGTTTGCATCACAGACACATCTTGCCCCTGTAGCCCTGCTGCCTAGTTTCTCTCCTGCCCTATTTGGGAGCCATTTTTGTCAGGTTCTTGTTTATCCTTCCAGTATTTCTTTTTTTTTGCAAATATAATCATGCATATTCTTGTTTCTTCCTTTGCAAAAACAGGTGGCATACAACATACAGTGTTCTACAACCTGCTTTCTTCTCTTATCAATACACACAGGAGATCTTCCCATAACAGTTCACGAATGTCTCTCATTCTTTTTTATGGGTGTATAGCACTCCATAGTCCAAATGTATCAGAGTAATTACAGAACTTTGGCGTCTTAAAAACAAATACCTCGTGCTCCTAAAAGAATATTGTGTGGATGGCTGTTTATTTATAAAGTGCTGAATTTGCATTTCAAAGCATTTGCCAGATTAACCAGAATCAAGACAGATGTGACAGAGACTCTGGGGAACTAGCAATCTTCTTGGCAAGTCCACCGGCAATGTTCCCGGCAAGTCACTTAAACTCTCTGAGCCTCAGTTTTCAAATTTGTTAAAACAAGGAGTTGACACATATTTGAAGTCCAGTCACATTTCATCTTTTTTAATCTTATTCTTATAGCTGAAAACCAGTGATTTATAGGTAGATGTTTAACAACTCACTCAAAGTCCAAATTTGTAGCATTTGCTGCTTACCATAGTGTAAACACTCCCATGGGGACCAGTTTCAAGATTCTAACAGTTTAACAGCTAGCTAGCAAATTTCTGAAAATTTAACAATCAGCTCTTGGAGCTGATACAGTCTGATTTCAGCATACAGCCAGGAAAACTTTCTAAAATAAGGCACACTAAGATTCATACAGTATAACCTTATCAGGTAGAAGATACATCCTAAAAGCTCAAGTTACATCACACATAGATTGGAAAAGATAAAAAGAAAGCTAAAGAACATTATTTTCTAAATCTACTACCTTTAGCATTCTCTGAGGCTTCCATTAGTCTGTCGCACAGAAGGAATGTCAAGGAACAAGCAAAAACTCACTTTAATAAATAGCATACATTTACCCAACATTTACAAAAAGGCTTACTTGATTGGGTCAAGGTTTACTAAGTATCCTATCTAATTTTGATTCTTAACTGTGGTTGTACCTTCTCATCAGGATTTTTCAAATTACTGGCATCCTGGTCCCACCCCAGACTAATTAAGTCAGAATTTCTGAAGGATGGGACTCAGGAAGTGATTCATCTTAAAAGAGTTCCGGGGAATTCTAATGTGCCATCAGGGGTAAGGATAAGCAGTCTTGGGATACTCGGTGCATACGTCTTCTGCCATTTCTCGTTCTCTTTTGAGGTGAAGCACACTGAACAGTTATGTGCCCACAAACAGGTACTGATTCAGCTGAACTGACTCAAGCAGGAGAAAAAGTCTTTGAGACCCTACAAACACAACTAATGCAACTGATCTCTCTGAAAAATCAGCTCAACAGAACTCGTAATCGGGCCTCCCATGTTACTGCTCAAGTGTAAGACCCACTGCAAAACTGAAAATAGAGCTTGCTTAGAAGTCTAGTCTCTCTATGTGAGATATAAGTTTGTTTTGCTTTAAAGAAAGGTCATCTTGCTGCTTCTTTTTTTGCTGGCCTTGAGAAGCAGCAGACGATCCCTGCACACAAGAAGTTAATTACCCCGGAGGACCAGGTGCAACCAGTTAGGTGGTTTCCATGGAGACAAAAGCTACACATCCCAGGGTTTTCCAGAATGGGCTCTATTTCATGAAATCTTATTCTCCTCAATAAAGATCATTCCTAAACATGAAAATAGAAGCGTGATTTGATTACTTTATGTGTGCATTAATGTATAAACAGAAAAAATACTTTGTCAAATAATGAACCCTTGTCTTTGTTAGGAAAATTTAAGGATAGGTATAACTTGAGCAGATTAGTTAAAAAAAAATGAAAGAAAGAAAAAGGGTAAATCCAAGGTACTTTGAAACCCTGTTGGAAAAACTGGAAAACCAGCTTTCCCAGAGGCCTTCTGACACTTGAAGAATGGTGCTGCTAAGCCTAGTGTAAGTTCCAGGTGTGCCCAGCATGAGAGGCCCAACAGCTCCCATCCAAGATTTCATTACAAATTCTGTCCAATTTGATTGACTTTCAATTCTTCTGAAGAAAACCCAGTGTAGAGCTACGTCTCTAAAACTTAACTCAAGGGGTATTGTTGATCAGCCAAAATGGTAGTATTTTTTTCCTTAAAAAAAGATATGTTTACCTCATTCTTTGGATAGTTTTTGAGTTATTCCACACAGTTGGATTTCAGTTAATAGCAACATGCCAGTGTTGTTTTTTTTAGTTTTGACAATGTCCCATAATAGTTCATGTAAAACGTTGACATTAAAAAATTGTGTGTGTATGTTTGGGGTGGGGGTGGGGGGGTATTAGGGAACTCTGTATTGTCTTTGCGATTTTCCTATAATCCTAAAATTATTCCAAGATAAAGGGTTTATTAACAAGTAATTTGTGATGATTAATTGTGGTGGATACATTAATTCATTATATTGAATACTGAAATGTGTTGTACTGATTGTTAGGTTGCCAATGGAAAAAAATGGTGAAATTTGGGGTTTCATACTGCCTTTATTTTTGGGTTTCATACTGAATTTTAAGCATTTTCTATTGAATAATCCAGACATATAATTTTTGGACTGTTTTTATCTTCTATTGCATCATCTGTAACTTTAGAAATGTCCTAACTTTCATTTTGAACATACAATTTTAGACTGAAGTGACAGCATTAGGTAACTTTGAAGGACTGACTTAAAAAATGTTATTGAAGTAGAGTTGCTGTACAATAGTGTATGTTACAGGTGTGCAACATAGTGATTCACAGTTTTTAAACTCCATTTGTAGTTATTATAAAATAGTGGCTGTATTCACCATGTTGTACAATACATCCTTGTAGCTTACTTTTCATCCAATAATTTGTACCTCTTTTTCCCTCACCCCTATAATGCCCCTCCCTGCTTCCCTCTCCTACTGGTAACCACTAGTTTGTGAGAAACAGATAATATCCGTGAGAAGTATTGAATTTCTTAACTCAAATTTCTGATATACTGACAGTGTACATAATTCACTAGAGGTCCAATATTTCCATATAGTGTGCTTTTATTCAGCCAATTCTTTTTGATATTTGAGTGACTAATTTGCAATAAACTCTTATTTTCCCTTATTAAAAAAATCTGTTCCTATTTTTCTTCATCTTCTCAGAGCAAGCAGCACTTAGAAATAAGCCTGTGTTTCAAAGGATTGAAATATCTCTTGGTACTTACTACCTCCTAAACTGGTAGAGAAATTGAAGAAGTGTCAGTGATTTACCTCACCTTCTGCATGTGTTAATGAAAGCTTAGTTTATACTTCATATTTAATGTCAAAAGATATTAATTATGTCTTGAAAAACCCTAGGCACATAGTAAGCACTTCATATATATTTGTTACATGAAGAAATATATTAAATAATTAAAAGTAGTGTTTTTCCTATTTAGCTGCTTTTATTCTGTTTTTAATTTGCTTGAATGTATAGATCTGGCCTATTTCCAGGAAAGTTTATTTCTAGGTTTGCTTTGTCAAAGTCTTCTATTACAGGGCAATCCAACTGAGTGTATGACATATCCCTATTATACAAATTCCCAATCAGAGAACCAGTCTGGCTTATGTCTAGCTCAGAATTTAGACCCATATGAATTTTATGCTTTCTTGGTTTTCATCCTTTTGACCTGGGCTCCAGGGATAATTCTGCAGAGACTGAATTAAATATGACTTCCAGTTTGCAATATATAAGAGACAAAAGGTTAAAATTCTTTTTTTTTTTAATTGAAGTATAGTCAGTTTATAATGTGTCCATTTTTGATGTACAGCATAATGTTTCAGTCATGCATATACATACATATATTCATTTTCATATTCTTTTTCATTATAGGTTACTGCAAGATATTGAATATAGTTCCCTGTGCTATACAGAAGAAATTTGCTGTTTATTTATTTTGTATATAGTAGTTAGCATTTGCAAATCTCTAACTCCCAATTTATCCCTTCCCACCCCCATCCCCCCAGTAATCATGTTTGTTTACTATGTCTGTGAGTCTATTTCTGTTTTGTAGATGAGTTCATTAGTGTCTTCCTTTTTCTTTTCTTTTTTAAATTCCACATATATCATATGGTATTTTTCTTTCTCTTTCTGGCTTACTTCACTTAGAATGACAATCTCCAGGTCCATCCATGTTGCTGCAAATGGCATTATTTTATTCTTGTTTAATGGCTGAGTAGTATTACATTGTATAAAAATATTACAGCTTCTTTGAAATTCTTAATGTATAAGTCATTTAAAAATCAATGAAAAGGGCACTTCTGGGCAAGATGCAGGGACAGGGACTAGATTTACTCTCCACCCTGAAACAGCCAAAACACTGGGGAAAGTATATTAAATAAAGCTTTTTAAGACTTTAGACATTAAGCAACAAGGGAGAGTGATCCTTGGGAAATGGGAAGAAAAACAGGGAAGGCCTATGATGACCCAGTTTACTGCTTGGCTAGAGGCTTCAGGAAGCAGTGCAGGAAGCGAAACCAGTGCAGACCCCAGAGGTCTACTTGAGTTGAGAGCCCAGGGATGGGAGCCTGGGGAAGCCAAGGTGGCTAGCGTTTGCTAAGCACAGTCCCAGAAATGAGAGAGCAACCCAGAAAGAAAGTTCTGGAGATCTACTGAAGGGCCCCCTTTTGTCTCCAGCTGAGTACTGATCAGGCCATGCAGGAAGGAAATGACCTGAGACCAGGAAAAGAACCATTGACAAGAGACAGAGGGAACACGGCACTGACCTCATGCAGCTTGGAATAGTTTGTGTTCCCACGAGCCGAGGTGGAAAACCTCACAATTCATGGAGCATTAGGTAGAGTTCTCAGAAGGCTTTGTCTCAGTCAAATGACTGGGTAGGACGAGTCCTCTATAGGGGAAAACCAGGAGCAGATCAAGCGCTGTTCTGGACCTGCCTCACAAAACTTTGAAGCAGGATCTGAAAGAACTGAAAACTGTTTTCAGATACAATAACTATGTTCCAGACCAAAGCTCAAGAACATTTATAGGAATATAAAAATATCCAGAAGCCAACAAGTTAAAAAAAAATCACATTTTTAGGCATTCAATTAAAGCATGCTAAGAAACAGGAAAATATGCCCCTAGTGATAAAAAAAATTGATATCAACCCATAAAATAACCAGATGATAGAGTTGTTATGACTGTACCCCATATGTTCAAGGATCCAGTGAAAAGATTGCACCTGGAAGATATAAAGACATAAAAGACACAAATCAAACTTCTAGAAATGAAAACTACATTTTCTGAGATGAAAACCATACCAGATTGGATTAATAGGTTGGCTAATGCCCCCCCAAAAGTTGAGTGCCATGGGCTGAACTGTGTTCCCTAAAATTCATGAGTTGAAGCCCTAACTCCCAAAGTGATACTACTTGAAGATAGGGCTTAATTAAGATTAAATGAGGTCATGAGGGTGGGGCTCTCACAATGGGGTTAGTGGCTTTATAAAAAGAGAGGGAGAGAGAGATCATTCGCTCTCCATCATATAAGGACACAGCAAGAAGGTGGCCTTCTTAAGCCAGAAAGAGTGCTCTCAGCAGGAACTAAATCACCTCCCAGCCTCCAGAATTGTGAGAAATAGATGCCAGTGGTTTCAACCACCCACCCTTTCTATGGCAGCCCAAGCTTAGACAATTGATTAACTTGACATAGCAAAGAAACTGAAATGAAACACAGAGAGGGAAAATAATCTTTTAAAAATGAGAAGAGATCATCAGTGAACTGTGGAACATATTTAAGTGGAGATACACACACACACACACACACACACATATAGTTGGAGTCTATGAAGGAAAAAGCAGGCACACAGAAGAAATATTTGAAAAATAATGTCTGCAAATTTGATTAAAAAAACCAACTATAAACTCATATTTTCAAGAGGCTCAACAAACCCCCAGCATAAGAACATGAAGAAAAATACAGGGAACATGATAACTATGTTCCTGAGAAACTGTGACAAAGAAAAATCCTAAAAGCAGCCAGAGGGAAAAATGTACTTACCACAGAAGAACCAGGACAAGGATGACTGAAGATTTCTCAACAGAAGCAATTCACATCAGGAGACGTGTATTAGTGTGTTCAATGTACTGAAAGGAAAAAACAGTCTGCCAACCTAGGATTCTATACCCAGTGAAATTACCTTCCAAAAACCAAGGCAAAACAAAGACATGTGGAGGTGTATACAAAAACTGAAAGACGTCGTCACCAGCATCAGACCGACACTGCAGTAAATGTTGAAGCAAATCCTGCAGGCAGAAGGAAAGTGATACCTGATGGAAATCGGGATCTAAGAAAAGGAATCTAAACAAAAAAACGCAGAAATGATGACAAAAGAACATTGGGACATATATGCCTAGGGATAAATGTGACAGACTTGTTAAAAAAATCATCGAAGTATTTTTAAAAAATCATTGTTTAAAGCAAAAATGATTACATTATGTTGAGTTTGTGACAGACATAGAAGCTAAATGTATGACAAAAATGGCACAAAGACCAGGAGAGAAATGTAAAGTTTTTATACTACATGTAAAATGGTATAACGTTCCTTGAGAGCAGACTGTGAGAAGTAAAGGGTGTATACTATAAACCTCAAAACGACTGCCATAGTGACATGGTAAATGGTATAATAAACCAACAAATGAGATTAAATGGAATTATAAGAAATACTCAGGACAACAGAAGGGAGACAAATAGGAGAAAAGAACCAAGGAACCAAAGGCACAAATGTAACATGGTGGATTTAAACCCCAACTGTGTCAGTAATAATGTTAAACATGATGGTTTAACTCCAACTAAAAGGAAGAGATGTTCAGTTCAGATTAAAAGTAAGACTCAATCAAATGTGCCTACAAGAAACACTTTAAAGACACAAATAGGCTAAAAGTAAAAAGATGTTATATATAATCTAAATACTCAGCAGGAACAGATTGGTTAAATTACAGAATATTCATAAAATGGAATATTGTGCAGTTATTAACAATGTGGGTGGAGAAGTATATTTACTGACTTGGAGAGATAATCATGATCTATTAAGTGAACTGTATGATCTAGGAAAAGAATTAGGAAAATTTCCCCCTAAATATTAGCATGATTATCTGTGGGTGACAGGAGATTTGGGGTGATTTAATGACTTTGTATTATGTGTTACCCATTATTAATAACCAACCTTGAAAATCAGCTGTCAGACGAACAATTAGGCCATGTGCCTTTCCTCTGACTATACCTCACATGACAAATACAAAAGATGGGGTCGCGGTTTTAGCAGTTCCCATTGCCCTCTGGAAACAGCAATGAAACAGCTTTTCAGCTTTTTATACAATAAACTTTGAGATGATCAAAGTATTTCTTCCCTTTTCATCTGGCATCTTCCTTTCCGTACACTTGACCTATGAGTAAATCTCCTAATTCTATGTAGACCAATGGTTCTCAACCTAATTGTGGTGAAATTCTTGAAAAAAACTCCAGTCTATCTTTGATTATTTTGGTCTATTTGTCATTGGACAAAATGCTCCCCCTGGGAGCCCATACTTGGAAATCACAGCAATATTAAATTGTTATACGTGCTTCTTGGTGCTTAATCTTAGTTTCTGTATTAAGATTGGTAACAAAATGCTTGCTGATCACACCTTAATGTAGCACTGTTATAAACAACAATCATTGCACAGTGCATCATTCACTTAGCGCTAATAACTTAGTCCTAAACAATTCAGCGAGCACTCAGCAGTAAATTCAATGCAAGCTGAGTTGATAGAGGTTAGTTAGTAAGTGACAGCAAACTTTAAAAAGCCATAAAGTAGAAACTTGAGTTGGGACAAACTTGCATCCAGGAGAATTAGGACCACATTGTTAAGCTTTGGATGCTTGCAGATCCCACAGCCTACCGCCTTACAGCGTTATACAATGGCTCCACATTTCTGTAATTTTCATTTTTGGCATATGTATTTTTGTGTTAATATGAGTAACATAGTCAACTTACTTTAAATGTATGCTATAGAGAAGATGTGTTGCATTCTTGGGTTCAATTTTTATTTCCTTTTGGAAGTCATTTCTCTTTTGAAGCAGTAGAATATATTCATTCCATTTTGAGAAGACAGTGGGAAAAGGCTTGCTATATAAAACCTTGCTTCACAGTTAACTTCCATATCTGTTCCACGGACTGAGGATTTTTTCTTAATATATTCTCCTTTCAAGCCCTTTCTATAGATTTGTGAAAAGTTGAAGGGAGAAGAGAAGGAATGTGCATTCTCTCTGCTGAAGCAATTTAATGGTTCTGTTTTCAATTATTTTCATAGGATTTCCATAAAATAGTTGAATAAGAAATGTTTTTGCCAGTTCTGGTGTCCAATCTTACTAAATAATATCAACATAGTTGGGCTAAATCTTATTTTTCCAGGATATGTAACTAATTCTCATTGCTGTTTCTATTGGCAGATATTTCCCCTCCTTAATCTGACTCTACATTTTATCTTCAAAGAATGGACCATTTTTTCTGTCTGCTAAGAACACTATGAGACAGAAAAGTTGTTTTTTTTTTAATTTTCCTTCCCTTACAGTCAAAGCGACAAACTTTCAGACAGCCAAAAGCATTTCTCTTTTCAAAATGAGTTCTGTGAAAGAGTTATACGTCGGACTTGGAGCTGTTTTTAGAAGTTTGATATCTAATTTTGGATTCACAAATCAATCAAATATTAAGTGCTGGGAGCATTAATAGCTGAAGGTGGAACATGGTCTTGTAGCTGAAAGTGAAGCTGAAGGAAAGGTGCTGAAACTTCTTATTGGGAAACAAGATAGTTCTGAACTTTTGCAAAGGCACCCCCCCACCTTCAATTTAATCTAGGAAAAACATATTCATTAAATCAAAGCCGAAAGATATTTCAATTTGTGAGCTTCAGACTGACAATGCTGGCATGATTTGTTACAGTGGATTATCGCGAAGATTTAAGTTGCCTAGTTAAGATTAAGGATGTGGAGGTGGAGGGTATAGATCAAATGGTAGAGTGCATGCTCAGCATGCATGAGGTCTTGGGTTCAATTCCCCAGGACCTCCATCAAAAATATAATTAAATAAATACACCTAATGCCCACCCCCTCAAAAAAAAGCAAGGATGCAAATGTTTCCCTCCAGTATCTTAGCTATGGTTTAAGTCATCAAATCCTTTTGCAGTTTTCTGGTGCCTAAGCATTTTGCAATTTGTTTCTCATTATGAATTACACGTTTTCTTTTCATTACAAAATATTCTATAAATTATATGTTTAAACACTTTTCTTCCTTATCTTTTTCTTTTCTGCTTTCCCCAATCCTAGACTAAAACAGCCTCACAAGCGTTCCCTTTGTGTGCTTTCTATTTATTAGTATTTTTCCCTGGTAAGTTTCCTTCCAGTCACTAGTCATGAAGTTGCTGACTAAAGACATTTTTACAAGTAGTTTTTAGTGGTATTTGACTATGGTTTGGATGTGGAGAGCAATTATAGGATTTGGAATTTTCACTAACATTGACTTCCTTGTATGTGCACTCAAGGGTATATCCTGATGTTTGAAAGATGGAAAATTATTAAGTGCGGGGAGATGAGGAGCTGGAGGAGGACAGGGAGTGGAAAAAAATGGTAGCAGACTTCCTTCCTTCCTGTGTCCATGAGTTACAAGCGCATTATCTACTCCCATCTGCCTTCAGGTAATTTAGCAAGTGAGGCCTGAAGATACAACATTTAATCAGCCTCCCTTTTTAAACACCTTTATTATGGCATGGTTCCTGTGCGTAAACTATGCATTTCAGATGTACACTTTGATGAGTTTTGATAGATGCATATGCTAATGAAACCACCACCACAATCAAGAGATCTAACGTTTCCATCACTCCCCAAGAAGTGCAATTCTCAAATTCCCAATTTATCCCTTCCCAGCCACTTTAACCCCTGGTAACCGTAAGTTTGTTCTCTATGTCTGTGAGTCTGTTTCTGTTTTGTAGGTAAGTTCATTTGTGTCCTTTTTTTAGATTCCACATGTAAGCGATATCATACGGCATTTTTCTTTCTCTTTCTGGCTTACTTCACTTAGAATGATGATCTCCATGTCCATTTACATTGCTGCAAATGGCATTATTTCATTCCTTTTTATAGCTGAGTAGTATCCTATTGTATATATATATACCACATCTTCTTTATCCATCATCTTTAATGGACATTTGGACGGTTTCCATGTCTTGGCTATTGTAAATAGTTCAGCCCCCTTTTCTTCACACTCAGAGGCACTGCTGAATTCAGGTTCTCACCACTCTCACATCCCTGCAACAGCCTTCTAACTGGTGTCCTTGCCCTATGGTCTTGCCCTGCTACAAACCATCTCCTTCCTGTTACCAGAAGGATTTCAATTGTAGCCAGTTGGATCATGTCCATCCCCCTGTTTAAAAATTCTTGCTCCTGGGCATATACCCAGAAGGAACCCTACTTCAAAATGACACCTGCACCCCAATGTTCATAGCAGCGCTATTTACAATAGCCAAGACATGGAAACAGCCTAAATGTCCATCAACAGATGACTGGATAAAGAAGATGTGGTATATTTATACAATGGAATACTACTCAGCCATAAAAATGACAACATAACACCTTTTGCAGCAACATGGATGCTCCTGGAGAATGTCATTCTAAGTGAAGTAAGCCAGAAAGAGAAAGAAAAATACCATATGAGATCACTCATATGTGGAATCTAAAAAACAAACAAACAAACAAAGCATAAATACAAAACAGAAACAGACTCATAGACATAGAACACAAACTTGTGGTTGCCAAGGGAACAGAGGGTGGGAAGGGATAGATGGGATTTCAAAATTGTAGAATAGATAAACAAGATTATAGTGTATAGCACAGGGAAATATATACAATATCTTATGGTAGCTCATAGAGAAAATGTGACGATGAATATATATATGTTCATGTATAACTGAAAAATTGTGCTCTACACTGGAATTTGACACAAAATTGTAAAATGATTATAAATCATAAAAATTGTTTAAAAAAATTCTTCAGGGATGGGTCTCACCTTCCACTCTCACTGATGATGATAAAGACCAATCTATTTTACATGCTGTAGTAGCCAAGAAACTGGGCCTGCAGAAGACACAGACCCTTCTGAAAGATCTTCAGCCCAGGAGCAACTCATTACTTCTGATCACGTGCCATTGGCTAGAACTTAGTCCCATAATCACACTTATTTGCAAGGAGGCTGGGGAATGTAGTCTATTAATGTAGTCTGAGGGAAAGAAGATAAGAATGTATTCTGGGGGGAGAGGTAGCCTTCTTTGCCACAGTATATTATTTTTTTAAAGCTCTAGGCAATCACGATAAATGTTCGTTGATTCAGAATTTCTCTCACTGGCAGAAAAATGGGAACTGACATTTTTTGAGTTTACCATGTGCTCAGCATGGTTTTTCTGGGAGAAAGATTTGGTCTTACTCATCTTTCTTTCTCCTGAACTTAGCAGATTGTCTAGCACACAGAAGAATCTTTGCTGAAATGAATTTTATGAAAATATGGAATTTTTAAAAATATGTGAATAATAATATCAGGCTTTCATAATCTTGTTTATTTTTTTCTTTTTTTTTCCCTGCTTTTTCCCCCATACCTGGACTGTTATTTTTCTCCCCTAGTGTTAGCCCTTATTATTATCCTCTTCTGCTCGACATTCACTAAAACAAGTTCTTCAAGCTAACTCGAAGGTGAGAGTTACTATTCTTCAACGGCTGCCTCAGACTGGCTTCTGGTTAGTTCTGTCCTTACCAGCAAGACGATTCAGACAAGTTTATGATTTTCATACATTTTATTGATGATGATCAAGGATTTTTTTTTTTCTGGGTTATTCCTTAAGGAGAACATTTAGGAGGATAGGGGAACTGAAACCCAAGTCATCAGCCCTCCAGGCAAGAGCATCTTCTTTCAAATTCCAGAAAGGCCTCTGCCACTCATTCCTCCTGCTTATTGTAACATAGATCATAGCCATTCAGAGCTGAAATGTGGCTCAATGGCCCTGGTTCATCTCAGTGCCATTTCTCAGGAATTGAGAGAGAGAAGGAGGCAAAGAATAGCGTCATATCCTGGGAGGGTTAGACAAGAAGTTGTCTAGGTAGGGACTGAAGTGTTACAGAAGAGAGAGTGCTGGCTGGGGAAGGCAGGAGCCTCCTCTTGCCAGCCAGGTGAGCCATATCACCATGATGACCGATGAAGAGACAGCTATTGAAGCCAAATCCACCTCTCATCCGGAAAGGAAGTGAGATTCTTCTGACTCAGACAATGAACATTCACTTGGCAGCTACAGGGCCAGCCTGGATTTTACCTTAAAGATTGCCAAGATCTCATGCCTTGTTCCTTTCCCCACCTTCTCTGCATCTGTGTCAGTGTCATATGTAATCTTGCCCTGGGTTGTCTAGGTTAGGTCGGTGGTGGGGAGGGGGAAATTTCCGGGTCTACCAGGCTGAGGGATCCCAAGGTCTCCCATCAGCCATCCCTTAACCATCCCTGGATAGTGTGATGTGCTCTCCTCATCCTTATGCTGTTGGGGTGATGAGTGGCACTTCCATGGACTGCTGAGGGCTCTCGAGTCCCATCAGTGCATAGGGCCAGCCACGATTTGCTTTGGACAAAGGTAGGATTCTAAACCCTCGGGTACATACACTGGTAACTAGCCCCTCTGGCCAAAGATGCTGACCCCTTCCTCATGTTCTTTAGGAAGAAGTGGCCAAATTTCATGAGACTGAAAAGATTCTCATGACAGGAGACTCCTCTCTCTCAGGTAGACTTTATCTGGAGCAAATGTCAACTTCACAATAAGTTCTGGAACTATCTCTAACTTTCAACTTTAAGATTGAAAACCTATTTCCTTGTCCATTTCCAGGAGTGGCTTAGCATTGTCTCAAGTGATTTATCAACAAGATGCCAACATTTCTCTCTCATCTTTGAAGCAGGATTCTTATGGAAAAGCAGATCTGTGTGAAGCTGGATTCAACGTTGTCTGCACCCACTCTGGGGAGCCTGGGGAGGGGTGGGGGCTGCTTCCCCTGAGAATCATTGAGAAAATCTGAAACAGGGAACTTGGAAGCGCTGAACTCTGAACTCTATTCAGGGAACCAAGTAAGAATTTTGGAGATGTCAACTTTTGCTGCAATTATGAACAGTTTGCTCTAAAGAACTCAGAGTAAGAATGAGCTGTCAATTATTTTCTTTCGCATTTCCAGCCACAGCTTTTTTAAGCCATTTTATAAATATTCCTCATGACTCCACAGCCAATTAGTTCTGTCTCCGAGCTTTGTAGTAATTGTTCATTAAGCAGACAGGTCACGCATTACTCCAACTCTCGGATCTGGCCATGAAATTGAAACTTTCCTGTCCTCACTATTTTGGACATTCCCGGAGTGACCCTAACCACCTTGTAAAGCTGAATAAATTGTCTAGATTTGAAGTGGTTGGTGATAAAATTGGTCAAGGAATAATGATGATATCATGTCCGGGAAACCTCTTGCAAAAGAAAGTACTTTTAAAGGAAACACAGAAAGGGAATTTTCAAATACCATTTGACTTGTACCACTATGGAAAAAATTTTTCAAGCTCTACAGGAAATGCATCTCAAAGTTGTTTACCCTAACTGTCTGAGAAGGCATGTGGGAGGAATGAGTCCTGCTGTTCCTCCGAATTACCTCACCGTGGATGCTGCCGCTGGGTACCCACAGCAGCAAAGCCCTGGGCATACGTCTAGTGAGTGGCTGTCACCCTTCTCCCTCAAGTCTGACCTGGAGCAAAGCTCTCCCCTCTCCCACCCTTATAAACTCTGGAGTCACTGCATCTTCTGTGTTTATCATTTCTGCCAGCATCCGCCTGCCAGGACTACTCTCTTCAACTTCAGTTTAACAAAGATCATCCTAGGGAGAATCCTGAACCAAACATGAGGCATCATTCATTCATGTGACATGAAATAGGCTTTCTTTCTATGCCTTGGAGGAAAAAACTCCCAGGAGCCAAAACCAGTTCAGGACTTTTTAAATTTTTGAATTACGGAGATGAGGTTACCTAAGAAGGAAGTGATCTGCTATAGTGGGAAAATCACAGCCAGAAAGGAAACCTGGAGATTAGGGCTCAGTTTTTGGCTTTGGCTCTCTCTGGTTGGGCAAATTTGGGCAATTTGCCTGTCCTCTCTGAGCCTCAGCTTTCTCACCTGTGAAATCAGGGTCTGTTAATGCATCTCCCACAACGTCACGGTGGAGATTAAATGCCCCTATCCCAGTGCCCGATCCGCATAGCTTCCTGTGTCCTTCATACTACTCTAAAGTCCACCTGAATGGCTCTTCCTGAGACTATGTGAGTCCTCCTTCTCCCTCCCCCATCATTCATCTCGAGCCACAGAAAAAAGGAAGTAAATATTGGAGCAGGAAAATGATACACAATTCAAAAAATGAAGGGGCTAAGCTGCTTTTGTGAATTCTCTTTTAACTGCATGATGTGACTCCCTGGGAAAAAAACTACATTTCATGGGCTATAAATCTGGCTCATAATTACTGAAGTTTCTTGAACTGCCTTTGAAAATATAATTTATTTTTCCTCTATACATCTCAGCATTAACAACTTACATAATTTTTCTCCTCCACATTTTTGACAATCTTTTCTTTCTCTACGTGATGGAAATCATTGCTCAAGCAGATGCCAGATTGTCATGAGTCTAACAAGTTTATCATAAATAATTTCATTTTTATAAAGGATTTGGCTCAGTCTAACAGAGAAATCCCAACACCAGTTAACTACCAGCCTTCAGGAAGTCATCCTAAGGGAAGATCGGCCCTCCCCCATCTTTTGCCAACAAGGAGTGAGTGTAAGTAGCTAAAACTATGTCCAAGGAGGGCTTAAAATCTTTTCACATCAGTTTTCCATTTGGGGTTCCAGTAAGACTCTTTGGGCTCCATAAGAGTGGAAAACGATTTATGTGAATATAGAGTTTTGCTTAGAGAAAGGATGATGACTCAGAATGCCGAAAATGCCTCAATTCTCCCACCCTGGCTGAATCTTTGCCCTTTGCAATGTGACTTTGCCATTTCCCCCTGCAAGCCTGTAATTGACTTTCCTGTCCCTTAAATCTGAGCTGTCCTTTTATCTCACTTTGGTCCAGAGAATGAGGCCTCACCTCTGAACCCAGGCCTGATGAGGTCTTGTACGCGCTCTCTTGCCTGAACCATAAGAACAAGCCCAGGTTAGCGTCCTGGAAGATGAGAGAGTGTGCGGAGCAAAGCCAGTCACCCCAGCCAAGACCACCCTACGGTAACTAACAAGTAGTTAACTGCCACATGTGTGAGTGACCCCCCCCACCCCCAGCCAAGACAAGAACTGCTCAGCGAGGCCCAGCCCAGAGCAGCAGAGCTCTGCAGCCAACTCACAGCCATGAGTGAAAATAAAAGTTTAATTTCACGTGACTTAGATCTTGTGGGTATTTATGTAGCATAATTGTAACAATAGACAACTGATACTTTAACTACCAAATAAGTGGTGGGAGCTCCTGGAGTGATCAGGAAGATTTGCAGAAATTTTCCCATGCTTTGACATGGGAAAGGAGAGATTCTGGGGGGTTTTTTTTGGTTGTTGTTGTTGTTTGTTTATTTTAAAAACTTATTTTCAAAATTGAAGTATAGTCAGTTTGCAACGTGTGTCAATTTCTGGTGCACAGCATAATGTTTCAGTCATACATATACATGCGTATGTTCATTTTCATACTCATTATAAGTTACTACAACATATTGAGTATAGTTCTGTGTGCTATATAGAAGAAATTTGTTTTTTTAATCTATTTTATACATAGTAGTTAATATCTGCAAAGAGAGATTCTGTCTGCCCTAGATGCTACATTTTCATTTACTCATAGTAATCCTGGAGCAAGTCCTGTAGCCAAGGCTTAGTAAATATGTATGTCAAACTTTTTGTCCAGAGGGATGCTGTCTACTACAAGAGAGCAATAAAGACTTTGAGGCCTGGACTCTCAGCCTGGGGTGGGGCAAAGTATCCAAGTGTGGGTCTGGGTACCAGGGGTCAGGCAAAGCTACGTAACAAGCCTGATGTATCTTGTTGGGACATGAAATATCTTCAGGACTTGGGGGACAAAAGTACCGTAGTTTTCAATCCAAATAAAAGGAAATACAGAACAGAATGTAAAGTTCCAATACATTTTTGTGATAAAACACAATTATCCATTTCTCTTTCCTCTTTCAGCCAAGGGTTCACACTCCTATGGTATAAAACACACATTTTGAACAGTTTAAAAAACCCTATTCTGGGCAGTGGCTTCCAAATTTTTCTTTTGTGGTTATTATTCTTCCATCATCAGAAGTTTTACTATGCCCCTTGCCATGTTGAAAAACCATTTTAAACCTTTTAAATGTATTCTGTGGTTGATGATTATCAAATTTTACAGATGGAGGTTTTTAGAATTAAATTGCTTATAAACTGTTATGTATGCTTCCATAATCCTTCTATATTCCGTATGGTCTAATTCACTCCCAATCAGGAAAAAACAGGTGGTTACCACTCACCTAATGAGAAAACTGATGCTTCACTTTCGAGGTTGGGGGGATGCTGGACCCAGTTAGCTGTCTGACTTTGCATTCCATTTGTTTCCCAACCTGACCACTGGCACAGCCCTGCTGTTCTGCTGTTCGCCAGCTGTGGATGACTTCAACTGCTGGTACAAATGTCTTCTCACCTGTTACGGTCTGGGCTGTGTCCCTCCAAAATTTGTGCATTAAAACCCTCACCCCCAGTACCTCAGAATGTGATTATATTTGGAAGCAGGGCCTTCAAAGAGGAATGTTAAGATGCAGCCTTTATAGTGGTCCCCAATGTAATCTGACGGGTGTCTTTATAAGAAGAGGAAATTTGGACACACAGAGAGATACCAGGGGTGTGTGTACACGGAGGAAAGTGAGGGCACAGTTAGAAGGCAGCGCTTGGTCAGCCAAGGAGAGAGGCCTGGAGAGAAACGAGCGGGCTAACACTTTGCTCTTGGATGTCCAGCCTCCAGAACTGTGAGAATATAAGCTTCTGTGGCTTAAGCCAGCCAGTCTGTGTACTTGGTTATGGCAGCCTCGCAAACCAACAGATCACTCTAGAAAACCAACTTTAGTCCCTTCAACTGTCAATGATTTTTGGTTTTCTTAAGTGCTAAGAAAAGTGTCTCTCCCTTTCCTTATTGACAACTTTCTCTTAGCTCTGCATCTGTTGGTCGTGGTCTCCAGAATGGCCCGTTGGTGCGAGTCTTTGTGATCATCTTCATTATCAATGCACAGTGCTCTTGGGTGGAGGACCATCTGGTTCTAGGAGTTAATGATGATGTGTTTGCATTAAAAAAAAAAAAACAAAACTATACCATTGCTTGTTTCTTCATTAATTTGTTTCAACTCTATATTGTATAATAGAATTTTCTTATATTTCTATCAATTTGGAATAAATATAAAAACAAATTTCTTATGTTTCTCTATGGATAGCTCAAAGCTCACTTTTCTTACTAGTCCAACGTTTCCGAGCTTATGTGTCTTTCAAAGTTTTCTCCTTTTTCCTCCCTTGGGCTGGGAAAGCATTTCATTTTAACTTTTACGAGTTAAAAGAAATTCATACCAAGCACTGTAAAATTCCAATGGCAAGTAAAAATATAAGACATATGAAAGTCTATGATTTGCAAAGTAATAGTTACTCTCATCTTTAAGGGGAAGAGGAAATCAAAACGCCAAGTCAAAGCAAAGTTGAACAAGTCCTTCAGGCGAACATTGCAGCAAAGTATACGGAGCTGAAATCAAGACGAGCCTTCGTAATGTGGAAAGTCTGATGTGATCCACTCTGCATTCTTGTCTTGGAGCAGCTGACTAAAACCTTCAAATTACAGTGAATGAATTGCATCACAGAGAGTGTGGGAGTGGAGGGAGGTGGCAAGATTTAGGGGAAATGTCAGACTTGAGTGGGAGCGAAGAGCCTGTGATTGCAACCAAATGGAACTGGGGATGTACTGAAAGAAACGGAATTATATACTTTTTCTTAATTAAATGCTTCTTGTGTTTTCCTTCCTGGCCTTGACTGGTATTTATTTTTCTCTACTTGCATCAAAGCAGCATGACATTCTCAATGGGGGGAAACAGAGTTTTTCATGGTTCTAATGGAAATATTTACTGGCAGCAGACAAGGATATGTTCCTCTAAGGCGAAGGCTGCATTTGTCCAAGATTTGCGTGGATTCCGCCTTCCTTGTTGGGAATAGTTATTCAGTCTCAATTAGCCCTAAATATAGTTGAGCAGTAGAAGGGCCTTAGTTTAAAATCACCATTGCTGTGTTAAAGCTGACTGCAGTAGAAAAGAATGACTGACAGTGATGGAAAGGGCAGTTGACGGGCACGTATCAGAAATCATCATCAATAATAAAATCTGACGACAGGAGCAACATGTATTTTATGTCCCCATAAACACAGATTTAGTGCAGGAAGCCCTCATAATAGTACTTGCGGCACGGGCTGGAGCGCTCTGAATTTAATTTAGAACAACATGAAAGTTCCAGTCTCAGCTGCAGGGTACGCGCCCCGATTTCAGCTGGAGGGCGGCACCTGTTTTGAGAACTAAAGCGATTTCTGAGGTTGTCCTGCATCCTTTCCATTTAGGAAGAAATTCAAAAAAAAAGTCTGGGATTCACCTTTCCAGGGTGTCAGAGCGTGAGTCAACTTGTCCGAGGCTCTATGGGTCTCTCCTGATCACCCTTCCTCACTCTCAGACTCATGTGTGCACGTGCGCGCGCACACACACACACACACACACGCACTCACAATCTCATGGCTAATTGAATCTCTTTTTATTATTTCCTGCCAGTCAACGTAATACAAGTGGATTATCCTGAACATTCCTTGCCTTTAGGCTACTTCGGGGACCAGGAAAGGAAACACTTCCAGTGGTGATGAGAGGAACTCAGAGATGGTGTTTCTCATCTCTCCGCTCCTTTCTGACATCCCTGAATCACCTCGCTGTAGTGTCTCTCATGTGGGGTGGCAGATGATCTCCCTCTCATTGCTACACTCATCCTTGGTAGCTTCCCACCACCTTAAGCCTCCACCAGCATGGTAGCATTTTACTTATGTAAATTAAAAAAAACCTACCTAACCATTCACTGCCATTTTCCCCAAGGCACAACCCAAACACGTCAGGGAGGTTTTTCTGATCACACCCATATCTCAAAACTATGACCTCATCCCATGACCTCTTTCCCTGGGCTAATGAGCCGAGGAGGTCCCTCTACCTTTCAATCCCTAGGGATGCCCGCATTTCCTATTCCGGGATAAGTGACATTTCTTTTAGTGGAAATAACCACCACCACCCCCGCCCCCAGACTTCTTATAAATGCAAACCTCACCCTTGCAGTTTCTGTCAGCCTTGACTTAGTGGGAGCAAACGAATCCCCTATTATTTAAATCTGCCATTATTTAAATTAGATCTCTGTTCAGGAAAGCTGATCTCATTTCCCCCAAATCCTGCCTGCCTGCAGGAAGGGAGCAGAGGGTTCCTGGGCCTTTCAACAACGAGCCAGCCAGAAGTTTCTGAAGACACAGCTTCCTTGCGGTGGCCCCCAGCAGAAGGTCTCTGAGCCCCCCAGGCTGAAGGTCAGCGTTTTGCTGGGCTGGGCCTTCATAGTCTGACAAGGTTTGAGGAGCAATAAAGCCATTCTTTGTATTTTAGGAGAAATTAAAAGGTAAAATTTCTTTTTTAGAGACATTTTGCAAATACTGGTAATTTCCGTACGTGACGTTTGATGGTCGACTTTTAAGCCTTAGAGGAAAAAGAAAAGAAGAGACACTGACCAGCTGGGAGACACTCATGTATCTTATTTAACCAGCATAACCGAAAAACCTCAAATCCCCAATGTGAACATTCTTATCATAATCATTGTTAGAGACCTGCTCTTGTCCACTTGTGGCAGGAAATCCCTACCCACAGGAAGTGTGTGTGGAGATTTAAGTCAGATCTGCAACTCAATGCAAAAATAACCCCAGGCCATGCTTTCCCAAGAAAATACAGGAATGGCAAATAAAGTACAATTGCTGTTTTGTAGAACAGCTTCCGTAAGTCTCTCTTGGCCGTGGGGAAAGGAGCAAGATGGGCTTTGTGAAGTTCATACTGATTAAACCAAATGTGGCCAAAGGAAACCTTACGTCTCTTCCATCTTTCTGTGCCCAGTCTCTGGTGGATAAAACAAGGCTGCAGATGTCCTAAAATATACAATCATGATCATTCCAGGAAGTGAAATGTCTGAAATGGCCCTTTGGAGAAATTACAAGTTGAAATACGTGACTTGAGTGAGAAGTCAAGTCAGTCGGAGAAAAGGCTGTTTGGCAGTTACTAATGAAGGAAATTTACAGAACTCTGCTACCTGGTTTCCCTCCCAGACAGGTGGGCAGTGAGGTCCCAGTGGACTTCCCGGGGCTGAAGTAGAAATAGGACTGGCTGCTTGTTCCTGATAAAGCAAATTGGTCTAACTTCTGGAGCTCCCCAAATTGGCAGGCTTGAAATCCAAGATGTTCAGTTCCCGAAAGTTCCTGATAGAAATGTAAAAAGGCAATGCTCTACATTAGTTCAAAGCTCTAATTTCCGACACAAAGGCACGTGATTGGGGGTGTTACCTATTCTTGCTGACAGCTGGAAGAGCTCCCCTGAAATTTCTTTTTCCTTTATATATTTAACAAGCATTAGTTGGGAGTCTACTATGTACCTGGCACTATTTGGGGCACTGGAGAGATGTCAGTGAACTAAAGAAGAAAAAACTGTCTGCCCTCGTGGGGCCTACATTTTAGTCTGGGGAGAAAGACAGTGATGAAGTGAACATCTGGCCCGTCCTATGTTGATGGCTGCGTTGGAGGAGAAACAGAACAGAGAGAGGAGATACAGAGTGGTGGGGGTCAGGGGTGCAGAGCTGTGAACCAATCAAGGAAGATAGCTGTGGGAAAGAGGGTCTAGAAACGCTCATAAAATAATATTAACTGGGTCTCTAGGATACCTCTGATCTCCATGCTGTTTCAACAAATGGAGAGGCTTAGAAACTCTCTTATAATTATGATAAGCGGTGTTTATCTAGCCCTTAATATGTGCTAAGCATTCTCCTAAGCATTTCCCTTGCGTTTTCTCGACCTGTCCGTTCATCAGCGCAGTGACACAAGGTAAGAGAGATCCAGGGAAGTTAGGCGATTGGCTGGAAGTCACCCAGATAAGACAAGAAGTGTTGTCACTTCTTGGGTAGCTGCTAAGGGCAGGTGCTGTGAGAAGGGCTGTACATATATTGATTAGATGTTGGGGTTTGTAAGGGAAATCCCCACCTCACAGAGGCCCACTACCCCAGCACTTTCTTTGTTTCTGAAAACATGCATGCTTTACTTGACATATGCCTCTAACAAGACGGCACCTTCTTTTTTGTTGTTTTCATTTTTGCGGTTTTGGGGGGGGGTAATTAGGTTTATTTATTTATATGTTATTATTTTTTAAATTTAACTGGTGGTGCTGGGGATCAAACCCAGGACCTCTTGCATGCTAACCATGCACTATACCACTGAGCTATACCCTCCCTCCAAGACTGCCCCTTCTACCAAAATTCTCTCAGCCCCCTCACCCAAGCTGCGCAACAAACCTTCAATGTCACGGTCTACCTCTCTGACCTCCTCTCCTACCACCCTCCCTTTGCTCACACCACTCCAGCCTCAGTGGCCCTTTTCTCGGTTCCTTGAATGTGCCAAACGTACATCAGCCTCCAGGCCCTAGAACTGCTGTTCTATCTGTCTGGAAGCCTTTTCCTCGGACACCTATATGCCCGCTCCCCACTATCATTCCGTTCTATACTTGAATGTCATCTTAAAGTGATGCCTTCCCTGAGCGACCAATAGAGAACGACACAGTGCGCTGCAACTGGTCCACCACCTTCCATCTCCCTGATTCTGCTTCATTTTTGTTCACAGGTTTTTTATCACCTCCTGACTTATTTTATGGTTGTCTTTCATTGTCTGCCCTGCTTTATTAGAAGCTCTGTTCTGTTTACTGTTTCCTCAGCAACTAGAACCATGCCTGGCATCTGATAGACACCCAATACATGTTTTTGATAAATTGTTAAATCACAGGGACTGAACTTTATTGACAAGATCTACGTATCTTGAAGACCGCTGTTAGCTTAACAAAGAAAAAACAACTTTCCACATCCATCACATCTTTCTTGACAAGTTAATACTCTTTACTGATAATCAAATACAATTTCTTTGAGACGAAGGTAACAGAGAGTCATTTCTTTGGGGTCCTGTTGTCAGAAAGTCATGGCAAGGTGGCAGCCAGTGTGGAGCCCACACCAGGGCCTTTTCGCTTCAGTGTGGCCGCAGGTGGCTATATTTAGTTGACATTTGAAGGAAGAGTGATTAAGCGGTATGAAAGACTTAAATGGCTGTAAAAGTCATTGTTCCTGGTGCTGTCTACAAGTTAGGAAGCTACACAATAATCCAGGGGAAAGACATTAGTGTTCCGGATCGAGGTGATTATGGAACATGTCAGGAGAAGCAGGTAAATTGGAGGTGTATTTTGTCAATAGAACCCCCAGGACTTGCTGAAGGACTGAAAGAGAAGAATTGAAGGAAATAAAAAATACAAGGATGATTGTTAGGATTTGGGATTGATGATTCTTATCTAAATGGGAAAGACTAGAGGCGGGCACAGGAAATCAAGAGTTATGGTTTGGAACTTGGTATATTTGGAAAGCTTATCGGACATCCAAGGGGAGATGTCAAAACTTAGAGACAAGATTTGGGACTGGAGTAAGTTTTGGCGCCATCAGCACAAGTAAGATATTTAAACCCTACAAATGGACAGGTTTGTCCTGTGAGAGGTTTTAACAGGGCCCAAGATAGTGCCTTCATGTACAGTCTTTCAGTGCTGGGTTGTCAAATGCTTTAGCCTGGGTTGCTCTCAGTTTCCCTCTGTCTCTCTCTCTGTCTCACGCTCCTCTCTCAGTTCTTGCCCCTGGAATCCAATCACTGTGTTTTGAGGAAGCCCAGTCTTCCCAGCATCTACTGCCAGACATGTGAATGAGGGAGCCTTCGGACGATTCTGGCTCCCAACTCATATCAAATGGAGCATTTGATGGGGGTGGGAAGGGATAAGTTTGGGAGTTTGAGATTTGCAAATGTTAGCCACTATATATAAAAATAGATTTTAAAAAAACGAATTTCTTCTGTATAGCACAGAGCTATACTCAATATCTTGTAATAACCTTTACTGAAAAAGAATATGTATGTATATGCATAACTGGGACATTGTGCTGCACACCAGAAATTGATGCATTATAACTGAGTGCACTTCAATTAATAAAAAAGCGGAGCAGAGGTAGGAATGCCAGGCACTGTTGAGTCCCCAGGGGAGGCGGACACTCAGTCATTCAGTTGGCAGTGTAGAAAAAGCCAATAACTAGGTAAAACCAGGTTGCTCAGAGTTTTCCCCAGAAGGTACATCAGAGAGAGGGGCATGGAGTCTCAGGGTGTATGTGGAAAGTCACTATAATAATGTGTCTTGGCACAGACACTAAGAAAGGAAGACCAAGCAGTGAGAATGTACTGGGGTCCCTGAGTTGGTGGTGTCAGTGAGGCTGAAAATACGTTACAGTAGAAGTTCTAGAAAGTCTAGGACAACCTGACCCTCAGAGTTTAATGTGAGATTCAGGCATCGTGGGTTGGACGAGTGGAGAGGGTTAGCTGCAGAGTTCTGGGTATTGTGTAGGGCAGGCGCTGGGGACGGCAGAGCCCAGGAACTGTTGCTAATAAATGAAGCCTAAGTACTAAGAAATCAACTGACATCAACAACCCAAGACAGAGACTGTTCCCTCTGTTTTGAGTACAGATTATATTACTTCAAATGCAAAACTTTCCTGTAAGAAAAAAAACCCCGAAAAATCCTTTAAAAAGTTCCTCCTGAGAATTTTCTTTTTCATGTGCTGTGAAAAATGACTGCGGTGTTTTTTTATATAAAGGTTGATAATGATGTTAAATGCAGAAATAAATGAAAACCTGTTGGAAGTCTCTGAAACGGAACTAATGCACCTGTAGCTGGCTTGCATAATGAATCTCGCTCTGTTTCTTGGTATTCGGCCTCCGATAAATTGCTGATCTCAGACCACGCTCTGTTGCCTCCTACTTGCTGAGTTTTTACCAGTACAGTTTGACAAATCTTGTAAAGACAGATATAATGCCTGCCACTACCACGACTGAACTGGGGCTGGGAGTGCCAACTTCAGCACCAAATGCACTTTCTTGTTGGATTTTTCTGTCATTCTTTTAGTTTCTTTGTCTTGGAGGAGTTGGAGGTCATGACTTTACAAGGATCCTTATTGATACATTTCCTGCCTTCGGGAGAAAAATGGAAAGATAGTTGCTATGTTGAGACACCCTGTGGAAGAACCACACGCTCACAGGCATTTCTTGGTAAATGTGATTGCTGAACTATGTGCCTTAGCCTGTTTCTAAAAGACTCAGCAAAATGAAAAAGACCAACATACCAGGCGATAGTCTGTAAATATTATTTATTTCTAAACGGAGGTGAAAGGGGATTATAGAGCTCGTCTTTACTTCTGCTTCCTCTCCCCTTCTCTTTCCATGGTAGCATCCTAACACTCATATAATCAAGCCACAGAGAATTTACTTCTTCCAATCTTCGAAGTTAATAAATTTCCCAATCTCTGGAATCCAGAGCCAGTCACTTCCAATAGAACCTTATGTGATGAGGGAAATGGCCTCTATCTGTGCTCTCCAATATGGTGCCCACTAGTTATATGTGCTTATTGAGAACCTGAAACAAAACTTTATCCTATTTAATTTTAGCTCATTTAAATTTAAACAGCCACATGCGGTTAATGGCTACGTTACTGGCTAATGCAGCTAGATAATCATTTCCATTCTGAGTACCTACTCTGAGCAAAAAGGGGAGAGACACAAGATGCAAAAGAAATTGAGCTCTTCTGCTGGGGAAATGTCCTAGGTGCTGCTCCATCAGGCAGAATTCCTAAAGAAGACAAGCTTCCTGGAATGGTCCAAGGACAGCTTATCCCCCAGACATCGTACAAATGAAAAATCTGACTCTCACACTTTGATGTAAGATTGAGGAAAAATGAGTGGAAACATAACTCAACCATAGCACCTTGGCTTGAAAAATAGGACACAATGATCAGAAATGTTGCTGAAGATGGTTTTTTTTAAATGTCGTAGCCAAGATTTTATGGCGTAACAAACAGCCCCCTCCCCCAAATCTCTGTGATTTATAATAACATGCATTTATTATTCTCACCCACAAGTCTGCAGATTAGCTGGCCTAGTTTTGCTTTTGCCTTCAGGCTGGACTCAAGTCAGCTGCCTGTGTCTCCCATTCTGGTCTCAGTGGCTTCTTGGAGGACACTCTTCTCATGACAGATGGTACAAGACAGCAAGTAAAGCCCCTGCTTGTGTTACAGGCACTAACATTCAATTGGCCAAAGCAAATAATGTGGTCAACCTCAAAGTTAGTGAGGCAAGAATTTTTCCTCCACCTACCTTCCTGGAAGGCTCTGTAAAGTCATTTGGCAAAAAGTATGAATGCATAATTTGCTACAGGGACAGAGTGAAGAGGTTGGAACAATAATAAAATCCATCACAAACGCTAAGAACGCCGAGGATTTGGATAGGGCAATATTTTCTCTGGGAGTGAGTTAATTCTTTCCTTCATTTGGTAGATTCCCCCTCCTCCTCCTCCTACCTATCCTAACTTCCTCAGGAGGAATCAACTCTCCCTGGTAACAGCAGAGAGCAGACAGAGGAGCCATGGTGTCAAATTGCCCCAGTTTCCAGTAGCCAAGCCAAATCATGAAGGCACCATAGGAAGAGAACAAGCCTGGGGGAACCTGGGATCTACTTGAAAGCGGCGACGACCATCACAGAGAGTGGGGGAGTCACTGTGGATCTGCCAAGACTCAGTTAGTGATACTCACCGTGACTCTGCGAGGAGAGGACACAACAGGCTTGTAGTTTACCAGATGCTGACAAGTTTACAGGCTCAATGCAATCTTTAAAATTTCCAATCCCAGTTCAACCCCTTGTCACCTCATTCTTTGTCAACTCCCCAACCCCTCCTCAGACTTCTCCCGAGGCAGAGCTAGCAGACCACACATTGCTTCTCTTCTAATGACAGTTTCCTTTCTTTGCATGAATTTTTAAATCGGTCACTCCTTCATTCATTTATTCATTCAACAAACACTGAAAGAACATTGACGCTGCCAGGCAATGCTTTAAGATCTAGAGATACTGCTGTGAGAAAAACAAAAAACTTGTCTTTTCTCATAGAGCTTACATGCTGGTGGAGGGGAAAAAAAGACAATAGACACGGGACAAATAAATACATAATACAATGTTTTAGAAAGATAAAGCAACATAAAGGGCTTGAGAATGACCAGAATGCTGTCCATCTTACATATGGCAATGGAGAAGTTTGCTCTGCGGATACAACCTTAGAGAAAAGACCTCAATAAAGTGAAGACAGAAGAAAATAATAGAAAAGTGTTCCCATTAAAAGGAATATCAACAGGGCAGGGATGTGTGTGAGGCATATTCAGGGAGCATCTTGAAAAACAATGTGTATGGATCAGAGCGAGGCGGGGAGAGTAGGAAGTAATTAGGCTGGAGAGGGATTGGGAGCCAGATTACGTAGGACTTTGCAGGCTGGGAAGTGACTGGAGCATTTTGAGCAGAGGAACCACATGATCCAACCCTGGAGTGAGAAGGCACGCGGTTCTGGAGCACTGGGCATTGTGGCTGCCTCCCTCCGTGTCTCTGGGACCTCCAGCTGTGCACTTGATGCATCTCTGCTCATTCTTTCTGCTTCTACAGATGCAAACATTCTGTGGTCTCCCCCACTTAATCTGATGGATCTTCCAATATCTCCTTGAATTCGCTGCACTTTTTCCTTTCTGTTAACTCCATCTAATGCATGTCCCACCTTCAGTGCATTAAGATGGAAATCTGATCAAATAGCAAACCTATATCACTCACTGCACACAAGTTTATTGTCCACTTGCTGTGTGCAAACTTCTGAACCAGGAACAAAGAAGGCTCAAATGTGAATTGAAATGGACCTAGTAGGTCAGGAATTAACCACCTAGTTTGTTTCAAGTATGCAGACCTCTATTACCATAAAAATTCTCAATCTCCTCCCTAATAATACCTTAGTGTATTTAATAGTCATTCATTGAGAAACTACTTAATGACAAGAAGCTATTAAACATTCAATAACTCCTTTTATGCATTTTTTTTATTAATGCAGTAACTTCTATATACTATTACTACATAATAGTAAATGCATGTCTGAGACGCGTTACCCCTTCAGTTCAATGTGAGACCTAAATACAGATTTGCCATCCTTTGGGATAATTCCATCTCCATCTTACACCCCTGGATCTAAAGAGAAGCACAGAACCGGAATGGAACCCAGCTGACCCTTAACTCCTTTACTCTGACCATACAGACAAAGCTTAATGCCCAGAAATATGCTTGTAAGTATGTTTGTAACTTCTGGTACAAAAGCTTAGACTTTGAGGATGTCTCAAAGTAAACGCAAACTATGCATATGGGTACAGATGATAGTGACCTACAGAAGCCTGAGCTCTTGAATTAATTCCAGAAAAGGAGGGGCAGCTACATAACTTGCAGGGCCCAGTGCAAAATGAAAGGCAGGGCCCCTTATTCGAAAATTTACTAAGAATTTCAAAATGGTGACAGCATGGGGAACTCCTGGACAGGGGTCCTATTGGATCTATGAGACCAGCCCTGAATGGGAGCCTGGTACACACCAAGATGTCTGCGACAGACGATGGACTTTCATGCTCATTCAACAAAATCTATCATGAATCGGCAACAGCAAATGTAATGGTGGCACCTATTGAGTGCCAGGCACTCCTCTAAGTGCTCTGTGTGTTACGTTGCATTTAACTGATGGAATAGGTATTTTTGCTATCCCCATTTTACAGATGAGGAAACCAAGGCCCAGACAGGTTTAATAACTTAACAGAGTTGTGCAGCTAGTCAAAGGAAGAACTGGGATTCAGTCCCATGTAGTCTGACTTCAGAATGTAGGCCCTTAACGCCTCATGTGGTTTGTTTTCCAAACACTGTTTAGCTTTCATTTTAAGAATGAAATAAGAAAAGGTAAGCCAAATGCTTGTTAATTCAGAGTCTAAATATGGAGTACCTACTATGTGCCAGGTATTGTTCTAAGCATATGCCAGCTCATTTAATTTTCAAAACTGTCCTGTATATATTATTATCAACTGCATTTTACCATTGAGGAAATTAAGGAACAGAGACATTAGGTAACCAGCCTAAGGACATGCAAGTAAGAGACTGAGCAGGATTTCAACCGAGGGAGGGAGTAGAAAGTAAGAAACAAAAACCAGAGGCATTGGTTATTTTATATATTTTTTATATATAAATTATACATAAATATATTATATATATATAATTTACTTATTAAATAGTCATAAGAATATTTTGTGGTTCCTTGTAGGATGGTTCTGAAGGCATTAGCTTTTAAAATGCTTCTTTTATCATGGAAAAGGAATGAAAGATTACAGTTAGAATCGGAAGGCGTACTACAAGAAAGCTCTTGCTTAAGTGGTATCCACGTCTGATGGAAAAACGAGGAGCCCTTATCTCTTCTGGGTCTGCAATTTATGTCTTACTTTTTTATGATCTTGAAATTGATTCTCCAGTAGGATGTAAATAAGGTAGCCTCTGTTTTTTCCCCGTGTTCCTCCATTTTCATACTAATTAAATTGCCCTAAGAGTAACCATTAATCTTCCTCGGCCACCAACCACCCTCCCCACATCAGTGTTGCGTGGAATTCTCACACTGTGCTAACACTGTCTTGCAAAGCCAAACCCAAGGCCAAGAGTGGTTCGTGTGCAAACAGATCAAGGCTAGTTCCTTGGGAAAACTAACAATACAGACCCTTCCCGTCTCCTGCCCTGATGTGTGAGTTATTTAATTTACCAAGATGCGAGCTAGGAACCAACCCCCTAATGAATGCTTTCACTGGTATTACCCACTGGAGAGCGTGGATGAGCTGTTAAACATTAGCTGTTAGAGATAATGGAATTACCTTCTTCTAACACCTTGAACTGGTACCACTCTACTCTTGATGCTGCTTCCGGCTTTCCCTAAAACCCCTCCAGAGTGTTGTGTTCATTCAGCAATCAGTGACTGAGAACCTCTTAATACTTTGTGGCAGACACGGAGGAATCAAACTTTCAGGTTCTTTGCAGTCTGGTAATGCAGAAAAGACACCCCCTGCCCCCAGACATCTGATGAATTTGCCTGAGGCATGAAGAAATGCCATGGGCATCTAGAGGAGAGAAATCCCTTTTACCAGAGGTTTCAAAATGGAAGGAATCATGAGCTGATCCACGTAGCAGCCAGGAAACTCAGTGCCTTATGTGCTTTCTGCACTTTTCTTAATTCTCCCAGCTCTTTCTCAGTCTATTCGAAGCTTATACAAGCCTTTTCAAATCAGATTTCATCCATGCTCAAGAATCACTCAAAACATGAAGGAATTTTGTCCAACTTCTCCATGAGTCAGCTTATAGGAAGAGAAGGAGAAATCAAAGATCATAGAGAGAATTGGCATTTTTTATTGCCAGGTCTCGTGGTGACTGTGGTAGCCTGCCTCCATGATGGCTGCCACCAATGACTTTCCTCCCTGCGGCTCATACAGTTACCCCATCGAGAGGTTGAGTCTATTTCTTTTCCTCTCCATTGAATCTGGGTTTTAATAAACTGAGCAATAAGACATGACAGATGTAGTGCTCTAGGACTTTTGAAGCTAGTTCAAAAGAAGCTTTGTATCTCCTGCGTAGGTCTCTGGGAACACTCTGGGTGTGTGGAGCCATGATGTCCCCAATTACAGGAGGCCACCATGCTGGAAAGATCGCTCCTGTGCACTCCTGTGACTGTTCCAGTAGAGCCCAGCCTTCCAGGCCTCTCAACCAAGGCACCAGACATGGGATTTCTATTTGGTGCTTCCAGATCTGCCCAATTGCCACTTGGATACGACTGAGTGGTCTCAGTCAGCACCACATGGAGAAGAAGGTGTGCCCCAGGAAGCCTTGTTGAGTTCCCCATTGACAAGACTGCGAGACAGAATCAAGTGTTGTTCCACGTCACCGCCTTGGGGAGCAAATGATCGCACGACAGCAAAAACAAGAACAGCGATCAGTCAGATCCCTTGAACACTTTTGGTTTCACTTTGTGTTCATAAAACAGAATGGACTTTCTGTAACCTGTAATGGATCCTCACATTTTACAGATGAGAAAACTGAGGTCTGGAGCATCAAATAGCCATCCAGGGTTCTCTTTCACGTTTTCTCTTTCAATATTCTCTTCTTTCATGAATCTTGGCTGTTCTCAGAATCAGTTAGAAAAATCATTCCATTTAGTCTCGAACCCGCCAATAATGCGACCAAATCTGGAGGGTGTGTAAAGAGCAACCGTGGACCAAGTGGAAAAGCTCAGCTTAACTCACGGGGTTTCGGGCACTCAGCGAACTGGTGCTGAATAAAGGAAGGAAGGAATTTGAATGAGGAGTGAGTGAAACATCCTCTCTTTGTGCAAATGGAGAGATCTGCCGCAAGGCAGCTTCACCAACTTTATTTTCATAATGAATTCATCTGACGCACTGCCTTTTGGCAGCTTGACCCCCAAAGCGTCAGCTAGAAAACTGGTATTTGTGTCAGAACCTGTGACTCCATGACACGACTCTCTGTTCCCCGCCAGGATTCCAGTTCCGACCGAGGAAATGGCTTTTCTTGGAGGTCACACCTCTCCATGTTATGTACCACATTTATTCTCTGTGTTGCATCTTGTTGGGGAGCCTGCGGTAATAATTCCAACAGCAATAACTCACTTTTTTCCTGTGAGTAAATTCATTCTTCGTGATGGTTCTGTATCACCTCGGAATCCAGTTATTTGGGTTAAAGAGCTGAGGGTGACCCAGTGAAGGATGGGGTCCCGCTGAGCAATGCTGGCAGTGGGTGGTGTTCGTTGGTGTCATATTTGTGTGTGTGACTTGACCCAGAGGCCTAGTAATGCCAAGGGTCCTGCTCACAGGGAACTCAGGTAGAGGAACAAACTAATCTGGGATTCTGTTTCTCGAAGACGATTGGTCCTTTGAAGGCTGAACAGCATGTATTGAAAGAAGCACAAAATTCACTGGTCACTAAGCTTAAGAGGGGCCCTGTCCCTAGTCACCCTCGGAGACGAGAGCGCTCAAAGCTCATGCTCATTTACGCCACAAATCACACCACAGTGAAGCCGCGGAGACAGCGTCGCCCACGGACTGCGGCAGGAAGCTGGGCTACGGAGCTGGGAAGGAGACGGTTCTTTGGCTAGACTTCACTGACTGGAGTCTCTCTCCACAAAGGGAGACCTTTGACCGTTTGACCTTTGGCACCCCTGGGAGCACTGAGTCTGCAGCTGTTGCATCTCCTGGGCTCCCCCCCAAGAACTGGAGCTCTGAAGGCCCCTTGTGAACAGACAATGCGCTCTTATCTAAGAGGGATGGGATTGCCTCTTCTCAGGGAAACAGTCCAGGGCCCTTGTCTCTCGGGGAAGTTACTGAACCACAGCCAAACCACAAAAATCAGCTGCTAAAATAGCCTCAAAATTTTTTTTTAAGGAGTGTGTAAATAAATTAAAGGGACATTGGAGTTTTTAGAGTTTCCTTCTGTCCCAGCTGGAATATTGATCATCAGACCAGTGGGAGGTTAGGGGAAGCATCACTCCTATGACTCTGAGGTGACACGACTCACCATCCGGGCCAGGCCCTGGCCAGCTGCCCCCCCTTCCCCCGTGCCAACCAGTGAAGACCACGCTTCATCCGTGGGGCAAGTAGGTACTAAAATCAGGACTAAATGCTAAGCATGGTGCTGTGCTGTGGGAGATACAGTTTGCCTTAAGAATAAACGTGGTTGCTGCCTCTATGGAACTTAACAGTTTTGTGGAGGAAAGAGAATGTTAACCAAACATTCCCATGAACAGTATAAATTTGTAACTGTGATAAGTGTCAGAAAAGTACTCAGTGCTCATCCATAGACAGGGGATTGACTCAGTTAGGGAAGTCAAGTATGTCTGCTTGGAGTAAGAGAAATTTGAGCTGAGCCTTCAGAAAATTTGAATAGGAGTTAACTAGATGATAAGGGAGAAAGGGGTATTCTAGCCAGAAAAAGCAGTACATGCAAAGTCCTGTGACGGACAGAAGACAGTGAGTTTAAGGGACAGAAGATGGCCTGACCCATCCTGCAGGTTGAGGGTGGTCCTGCCACATGACCCTGCCTCGCTCCTGTGTCATACCACTAACGTCGTCTCTTATGTGCCCCAAATTCTTCCTCATGGGCACATCCTTCTCCTTGGAGGAACTTCTCTCTCTTCGTCAATCCTCAGTCTAAAATGTCATCACTGGGGACATCTCCTTGTGTTTCCCCAGAGTTTGTATTGATGATGTTCACAGCACTCTCTAAGGCATTCTTTTTCCACAGCACAAATGAAAATTTTGAGGAAATAAATCCTGAGTGACTGCCTACCATATGTCTCCTCTGTTAGACTATAAACCCCTTGAGGGCAGAGCCTCTGCCTTCTCTGTGCCATGTTCCCACATTTGCACATAATAATCTTGATTAACTACTGAATGCTTATTAGGTACTAGGCATTTTAGAGAAACTAGTTCATTTATTCCCCACAACACTTCTGTGAGGTAACTGCCTTATGGAGGGAGGAAGGCAAGTGAAGTGCAGAGAAAACAATGCGGCTAAGATTGTGCAGCTGTTGTGGTGGAGACAGGATTTGAACTCAGGAAGCCTGAGCAAACGGATACAGCTTGTATGGTGAGATGCACATATGCACCTTTAAAACTTCCATTGCTTTATGTCAAAATAAAATCAATACTTGGGAGAATCTAGAGTTATGAAGTCCAATTATAGAGTTTTTAAATGAGTTGCCAAACGTGGAAATTCTCCCATCTACATCTGATTTCTAGATAAATTGCAGTATTCTGAAACTGAAACCCATGTCCTCTTAAAATATGGCACTGGCACTTTCTCTCTCTCTCTCACCTTTGGTTTTTATTTGTCAGTGTGTTCCATTATTTGAAAACAAGCTAACTTAATAATTTGCTGAAGTAAAAATTTATCTCCATGTGGGATAAAGATGGGCTTTGATCGGTGGTGATACGGGCAATATGTTAAACTCTGAATGATAACCAACATCTTCTTATAGTTCAAAGATGCTCCAGAAAACATCTGCGTGTGTGATTTTCTAAGAGGAGAAGGTGATGTGGGTCAGTATACTTGCTACCAAGGAAGTAGGAATTTAAGACTTGGCTTGGTCACTGGCCTCTGGGATACTGCTGGCCAGGTGACTTGGCCTCCACCAGCTCCAGGTGCACGGCGGGAAGTCTCCAACCTCCGCCAGTTACTTCCACAATAAAGAAGAGATTCTTCAATTCATTCTCACAGAAAGAGGTGAGAGGGACCACGGGCTGGGTCAGATTGCCAAGGGGAGTCAAGGTCTGCCCCTTCATGAGGGGCTCCAGGTACCCCTGGACCTTTTTGACTGAGAATTGCATTTATGTCAGAAATGTGCAATTGATCATAGAAGCTCAGTGCCATTTCACCACTGCATTGGTTCCTTCTTTCAGTGCAATAAGCCAAAAGTGAGTGCTAAGTTCATCCCTGGTGAATTTAAATCTCACAGGGACCCTCAGAACATCCTTTGATGTTGGGGACGTTGTTCTGAATAATTTTGTAGGAAGGCAGTGCTGGTGAGTTTGGTGAAAAGGACAATTTATGGGAGGACGTTAGTGAGCTGTGGAAGCCAGCCCTTACTTGAAGTAAAACGGCACAAGTTAAAGAAGAGACAGGAACGTCGGTGCTTTGAAGGAAGAACACGTCATGTCCTCGGGGCAGAACAGGAAAATGAATGAGGCTGATCACAGGGCAGGGTCTGAGGAGAGATTTCTTTTTAGGAGCAAGGCTTGCAGAGAGAGGCTTCCACAGACCTCTTTTGACAGATAGAAAAAATATGTATCTATTTTGGAAAATCAAGCAATTAGCTGTACTCCAGAGCCCCCAAAGGTATTTTAGGGTCAATAATACAATGTCTGGGGTCGTGTGTCACAGCTCCCCTCCCTCACACTACCTTTTTTCTCCACTCTTTCATACTCTGATCATGTGTGTAAAAGCTAAATCGTTAGAATGGCCAATGATCATAAGCATAAAAGAATCCATTTTTATGTGAATAATTGGATGTCAGTCCCACTGTGTAACAAAGGCTTAATAAACAAAGGTCATTTATGAAAGAACTAAATGTCTCTTGCAGCCTCAGAACCCCAGTCTCACCTCACTGTACCAGGTGTGGGGGTGGCGATGCTTGTTTTGAATGCAGATTACCTGAAACCACCTGACATTTGCCAGATTAAAATCCCTAGGGGTGGTGCTGAAGAATCTGTATTTTAATCATGTAATTTCCTCAGGCAATACACCTGCTTTTGAGATAGAAGGTGATGACAGGTACCCTCCTTCATTAATAAAATTAGCAAATTGGCTCACCGTCATCAAACCATGGGTTACCTCTTGTTTTTCATGATAAACTTCCTCCTTTTGGGTTTGCATTTTCTCTAGTGGTTGCCATTTGCTGACCATGGGGTACCGCTCATACCCAGGTATCCCTGAGCCTCATTCACCCTCTCTCCTAATCAACCCAGGCTCATGGTCCAGGCAAATTTGCTCTTATGCCCAATGGGCTGAAATGCAATTTACACAATGTATTTTCCATTAATGATGTCTGACTCCCATCAACGTTGAGTAGGAAATCATTAAAATCACCCTACACTTTATATCTCATTATAACTTGTTAGTCGTTTCAATATAATAACATAATTCTGTTCACTTTAAAAATTATGAGATGTAAAAATTCTTTTTTAGTCTCTCCTCGGCGTGTTCGATATGCTTAGAGATTAAAATACATGACCTGCATAAAAGATAAGATCAAAAATAAATTCTAAACCCCAACATAAATGGTCATGAGCTTCCAGGAAATGAATTTAGATAAAAAGCAGCAGGTCTGGGCATTTATAACAGTTATCACAGATATGGATTTGGTCCTTTCGAAAAAAAAAATTTTTTTTTCTTTCATTTCTAGCTCCCTCTGGCCTTTTTCTTTTGCTGAGCAAATTTACTTTCTCTCACTCTTGTATGAGATCTGCACAAGGTTCTTTTCTTTGAACAATCAAAGCAATCTCTGTCATTTTAAAGCATCCTCTCTGCTGGAAATTCACTTTGGTTTCCAGAAAGACATTGTTAATTAGGTTACAAAGGTCACTTCGTGTAAAACCAGGCAGGTTTGGGCTTGTATCTTGGTATCCTTGATTAGGAATATTTAAAGTGAAGTCATCTTATAGTTTGAAAATTTGCCTGATACACTCTGTTACAACATTATACAGATGTAGGCTGGGACGTCAGTAATAATGATGCCAGTTGAAGAACGGAATTCAAACGCTTACTGCAGTCAAGCACGATGTGAGGAAAAGAGAGTGCACCTGGCTTCTGAGGGGCCCACCTTGGCACCCAGTAGAGCCCTGATAAGCAGATAACATGATCACCTCTTTAGAGAAATCTCTCCAAGAGACAGCAGAAGCAATCCCACCCAGTGCACACATGACGAAACTTCTGAAAATCACCTCCAAGTTTCTCTCACATCAGAGCAGCTGCCCAAATCCCTGCTTCCCTCTCTCAAAACATCCCAGCCCATCTCCCAAATCCCAAGCCATGTGGCCTTCGCTTCTTGCCCCGCCCTCTCACCGACCCAGGTTCTTACTGCTCACAGATAATTCCCTTTTCTGGTGAAACCCAAGGCATAAGCATGATGGTGCAACGCTGGTACAATTCGTAATTTGTATTTAGGCTCCAGGAATTTGTCTTTAGGCTATGCTGAACTCTCAGAGTGCGATTAGAATTTTTAAAAACATCATATAAGCAAATTTATGGGCTATGGTGAAAATAAATCCTTACTTAGGAAAGCCTGGCCTCTTGCATTAAGACTTAAGAGGATCTGCGGTTTTTCCTGGGCAAAGGTCAACAGAAGAGATAGGGTCACCAATGGTCACAGGTCCTGTTCTGGTTTTAGCACCAAAACTAGGGGCTTCCCATTCCCAGCAAACCAGGACACGTGGCCCCCCTAGAAGGAGGCTGTATGCTTCTATCTGGGACAGCCTGACGTAACGAGACTCCAAAGAGTAACCCAAAGATGAAATCAGAACCTCCTCTTTCACTGGACAAGGCAAGTTCATTGCTCCCAGGGGACCACGGGTTGGCCGGACAATTCCTTCTGCACGTCCTGCCTACACTCTGCTTGTTTCAGGGGTCAGTGTCGCCTGCCTGGGACAGTGGCCAAGCCAGGGACTCGTGCCTTCTTCCAGGCAGGGTCTTAGGCCACAGAGGGTGTACTAAAACTTCATTTCACTTTACTCAGGGTCTGCCAAGTCTTACCCTAGTTTCAACAACTTAGTCATAGTGTCACCTTTAGGATTAGAAAACTGAATCACTAACAAAATTAAAAGCACCATTGTCACTACAGGACTACTTCCCTGTGTGGGTGAAACTCATCATTTTAGCCCTAAAGTAATTTCACTGCCCCCTTCCTTATGAGAGGATGCCAACACATAAGCTGAAATTGTTCCTCTATTTTTTTAAGTCATTCTAATGACATTATAATGATAGCTATTTTTAATGTTACAAATTACATTTCAGAGAAAGCCACTCGTGCCACACCCTTTCAAAAGTCAAACTGATAATATTTATGGATGACCGGACTAATCTCTATTTCATTTTTGCCTGACTGGGGGGTGGGTAGATGTGCTTGAGGGGGGGTCTGGTTCAGCTTCTGCGCACGTCCCCACCAGTCCCCACTGTGGGCTGCATTCTCAGACCTGTCTCTCTCCCCAGTGCAAGTCCTTGGGGCATTTCCCTCATTGGCAACTTGGTCTTGTTAATTAGCCCTCCTGAGGGCTCAGTCATTTGTCCTTTTGGTGGCCAGAAGTTTCTCGACTTAAGGGAGACTGTGCAAAGAAGAGATAAAGTCTTTCAAAAATAAATCTTGTTGCTATTTTCAACGCGTTTCTTAGCTTCCAAAGACCAAAACCAAATGAGGATAACTTAACAAGATACATCGGTTTAAATCACATCTTTCATAGTTTTTTTAAGAGAAAGTGTAATGGACGGCATTCAGTTTTTAATAGTTATTTTCATGTATTTTGCCTAATGCATTTGATATACAGTGTGAACAACACAAATCAGCACTTAACTGGAGCTGAAGTGCAGGGGTTGTGAGACTGTTGCCATACGTTTGATTCACTAGGAAAATTCATCATACCTATGACCAACCCAAAGCTTCAGAACAAGTGGTCCAAAGACCACATGGCAATAGAGACAGGCTTCTTAAGATGGAAATTCCAAACCCAGGATTAAACATGGTCTCTGTCATCCTAAAGAAGCTGAAATGGAACAACCTTAGGAGCACTTTCTGGAAAGCTAGCCATCGAACCAACCCTCTTGGTCTCCTTGGTAATCAGCCCAGGAGGTCTGGGGAGATGTTTCGCTTTCCACTACATGGCGTCAGCTTCCTGGCCCCCTTCTGAGCAAGGTCAAGCCATCTGGGGGCATCGCCTGCCTCTCTTGGCTCCTTCCTTTGCTCCTTTGCATCAGTCAATACTTTCGGGTCTGACTTCCACCCAGTTCACACTGGCCAAAGGACAAAAAGAGTGTATTGTAAGAATGATGTGGATAGAACTCCAAATGCAAAGAATGGTTGAGGTCCTGGGGGAACCTCGATACCTCGGGATCCAGATACAGCACACACTGACCCCCTTAGTCTTGCGGCAAGGCTAAGCTGTAGGTTTGATTATTGTCACCATTACATAGAAGAGGACAGAACATTCAGGTAGCTTGCTGAGGTCACATAATTGGTGAGTAGCAGGATTTAACTGCTGTTAGACTGGCTGACCCCAGGTCTAACCACTCAACTACCATCATTCCTGCCAAATTCTCTCTCCTCTTTTTCCTCCCTTTGCTCTTCCTGTCTCCCCTGTTGGGTTATTGATGGAAGGGCTTGGAGAGGACTGGGCGCTGAAGTCAGGGGAATTCTCAGAAACCCGTTTTGCCCTGACAACAGCCCCAAACGCTTGCTCTGGTCTTTATCCGCTTCCTCTAGCCGCTTCCAGTGCTATTTCTCTTTGGTTCAACTAACAGCTCCAAACTGGAGCCAAGAACTGGATTCAGATTTCTCCATTTGGACCGAGGCAGTGTGGAATATTCTTCACCAAGGCAGAGAACGAATGCCCACTGAACACCGGGAGAAAATTTTACACAAAAACGTGTGGGGAAGGAAAGAAGGAAAAAGCAATAATACACAGAAATCTATTCAAAATGCTGAATCACTCATGTTTTATCAGATTACTGTCACACCTCAGGGCTAAATAACCACTAAAATATAATTTAACGCTTGATTGTAAACTGTCTTCTGCTTCCTTCTTTACTTCAGAGATAGGAAAGTCTTAAAGACCCCATCCAAACACCACCCCTTCCATGTGGCTCTGCCTCCCGGCTTCCCCCGAAGCAGACACGCTGGGGTCTTCCCTTCCCTGCGTTGGCCAAGTCTTCAGCACACAAATATCCCATCGTAGCATCACTGCTGCTTCCTCTGTGCGTTCCTGCCACGAATGATTGTTATTTTCTTAAGAACAGTAACCGTGGCTTGTGCATCTATATTTTACTCATCCTCCCTAATAACGTCTGGAACAAAGTAGTTCAATAAGTATTAATTCATCGATCCCACTGGTCTCCCTTCAGCTCTTCCAGTACATTCTGCATTTGCCTGCCTTAAGGCCAGTGGGCTTACTCTAACTGGCTGAGTGACTCTGTCAGACTCAGTGGGGTGCTTTCTGCTGAAAGCAACGCTTTTCTATTCCTCCATTGCCGCTTCCAACCCACTGCTCAGAGCCATCCTGAGTGACACCAGGATGAAATCTCAGGCAAGTCTCGCCGGTTTTCTGTTGACTCTCAGGTAATAGATGAGCTGTGTCTTTCAGAGGCAGGAGGAGGTTAAATCGCTTGGTCAAAATCATGGAGCTGGTAACTGATGGAGCCAGAACCAGCATCCAGCGTTCTGCTGGCGATGCTGTCCAGGCTCCAGGCAAGTTCTCCTTTTTGCCTCCACAGTCAGTCATTTGTTGAGAAAATCTCACATCTTGGGAGAGATCTGCCTGAAAAGTCAGTGCATTTAAAGAAGGCTTGAAATCCTAACCAAATCAAGAACCTGGCCTGGAGAGCCCTCTGGGGCTCGTGTGTCCTTTGTCAGTTTCCACTTCATACTGGCCAGAAGTAAAATGTTGGCTGGGTTTGGTTCTGTCTGATCCTCAGTCACCCCGCAAACATAGCATGCTGTTCCATGCTCCTGTATTTATGCACATGTTACTCCTGCTGGCAATGCCCTCGGTGTAAGTTAGTGCCAACGTCCCCTCGTCTCTGAAACTGCAATAAGTTTGGGGGCTTTTCCTACCATGCCTTCATTGAACCTCTGTTATCTTTATCCCATTATGTGTGTGTGTGTGTTGAGGGGGTGGTGTATGTGTCCCCACTAGACTCTGAGCTCCTGAAGACCAAGGATCCTGCCTTCTTATCTGTGTGGCCCTAGCATCTAATTTGGCACCTGCCATTGAAATATAAATTTTACTGAGCACATACTACATACCAGGTCCTGTGCTACACACTATGGAGTAATAGTCTGTCCTCAAAAACTTTCAGTAATGATAATAACTGTTGCAGGTTTCCCCAACCCATCCCTCCTCTCCCACCATGATTGCATCTAAGTTCTTCAGGTTCTGTGTCATGCTGAGATAGATACTGGGTTGCTGGTTGAGGTGGGGCGGGGGTCTCATCTTCAAATATTGTCCACACAGGACCCCAGCACATTGCTCTTAGGAGTCTTATCTGGAAGGCCCTTTGGAGTCAGGCTTTCTGTGTCTTTAAGCCAGTACCTCACACAAAGACTCACTCTCTCCCCACCTCTGCCATCTGCCCTGACCACAGGGAGCTCCAAGACACTGACCAAGATCTTGTCTACTTCCAGACTCTTTTGGGCACATGATGTCTGCTCCAAGTCTCCCTAAATCTGTCGCGAGTTCACATCATGCCCCACACCCCCAGGACTGTCCCCTCCCTCCACCTCCCGTCACGAGGGTCCCTCTTTCTCAGCCTCCTCAAATGTCTTTGCCACCCCTTCCCCACATTGAAGTTCTGTCTCAGAAGCCGGAGGGCTGGTCCAGCTCACTGTAAATTCTTTCTGCCTCTGCGTTTGCATTGGAGTGTCAACAGCCTTTTTCACTTCTGCTGCAGCAAGTTTTCCCCTAAAGGCAAGGTTTGTGATGGTAATGGCCCAAAAGGGAAAAGAGGTAGAGCAACAGAAAATACCGAGAAAGGAAATTTCAAAAATATTACTGAAGAACAGTAATAGCAATAGCAGCTAATTATTTCTTCGCTGTTATAAAGCACCAGGAACTACAATCAGTAATTCATATGCCTTACGTGAATTCATTATCCCAACGACCCAGGATGATGATACTAGTAATATAATAATAATAATAATAATAATAATTAATAATAATAACAATAAATGATTTTCCTTGTGTTACACATGAGGCACAAGCAAGGTTGCCTACATCCAAGGAGCCAGTAGGTGTTGGAGTCTGTTGGGAACCCAGACCTCCCAGCCCCAGAATCCATTTTCAACCACCATTCCTATTGCCTCCCTGCATCTTGGGGCTCGTCCTAGACCTAAAGTAGCCGCAACAGAGTGGAATCAAATCACAAACCAGCACAGAGCAGCCATATTAGCTGAAAGGAGGCGAACAAATGATTGTAACAACGTGGACAATAAAACTCCACGTGGAGGCAACTCATCGGGGAATTGCTTTGGGGGCTGCTCGCCATATTCTCCAGTCAAATAAAAATGTTCTAAGTTGGACACTTTTGTATGTTCTAGAAGAAACAATGACTGTTCTGAGCACAGAGCTCTCCAACCCTGTGTCCAGAACATGCTGTGGACCAGAGCCAAAAGCCAATGTGAATCTGAAAAGAACTCCCTAGAATGAATGTATTTACATTTATTCTGTAAACTTGCACTTCCTTTCCAAGCAATGACATCCATCAACCACTCTTCAAAGTCACTCTTGCTGGGCTAAGCCTGTGGTCACGCCGGAGCCCTATTTTTAGCTGGCCTGTGGTTTGGGCCTTGCAGACGTTCACAATGTCTGCTTTGGTCCTAATCTGTTTCTTTCTTTTCCCCCAGCCTTGGAGCCCATGTTTACTTCATCAGCAGCTTGAACTGAACATCTTGAGGGCCTCCAGCAGGGAAAAATCAGCTTCGAGTGTTTTGAAAGCTCAGTGCTTGATAGCATTGGTGCTGCTTCATCATGAAGAAAATTAAGGTAATAATAAAGGTTTTCAAGAGACCTCAGAGTATGTTTTAACTGCATAAAAATTGGTTTTTAAGAGCGGTGAGCCGTGGAAACTCAAGCTAGAAGAAATCCTTGAATTTTTTTCAAAAATTCATTTTCCTGCTTTAATACAGCAAGAATATTCAAGGTAAGATAACTTCACATAATATCTTGTTGATGTGTGCCTAGCGTTGTTCTACGTGTGGCGAGCGAAGTGCTTTCAGTAAGCATATGGCCCTCCTGAAGGGGCAAGGTATCCACACATGTGTAAAGCAAAACATTCCAAGAGCCACGTGCGACAGACATGAGTGACAGACAAATGCATCTTACAGGCAGAGAGTGCTAGGTGACTCCGGGCACCCCTGGGATGCCCTCCTGTGATGGGCTGCATTGTATGCACACCCCCCAGATTCGTTAATTGATGCCTTCAATCCCTGTACCTTGGAATGTGACTGTATCTGAGATAGGGTCCTTACAGTGGTGACGAAGTTAAAATGAGGTCCTTAAGGTGGGCCCTCATCCAACGGACTGTTCTTATGAGAAGAGGAAATTAGGACACAGATACCCTGGCACAGAGAAAAGGCCACGTGAAGGCACAGGGAAAAGACAGCCACCTATAACCAAAGGAGAGAGGCCTCAGAAGAATCAAACCTGCTGTTTCCTTGGTCTCAGACGTCAAGCCTCCGGAGCCGGGAGAAAACAGATTTTTGTGGTTTAAGCTGTCTTGTCACCCATGCTTTGTTGTGGTGGCCCTGGCATCTCTGGGAGCTGGTGTGGTAGCGGGAGACCTCGTGGAAGGCAGAGAAATAGAAATCGGCCAGAAGGACATCTAGGATCTGTGGATGAGGGCAGGCACCCCGGCAAAGGGCAGGAGAGACTTGTTTGAACCAAATCAAGTGGCTGATATATGACCTCCTTCAGCCTGTAAAAATGGCGGTTCCATATGATTCAGCCCAGTGTGAGCAGAGGGCCTGGGACAAGACGGTCACCTGGGTCTTGCAGCAAGACTTCATGGTCACGACGTGCCCACTCCACTCAGTGACTGCCGGTGAGTTTCTGCTCAGACACTCAGTTTCCTCTTCTGTAAAATGAAGACAAGAACTTGCACCCGATTCACATGACTGTTGGGAGCCTTAAAGTAGATGGTGCCTGCAGTGCAGGGCCTGGGGCGTATTTAGGATCTTGGGACGCGTTAGGATAGCTTTTAGGACTCTGCGTGTTGCAGGTAATAAGAGCTAAATTGAAACAGCTCAAGGGGGATAGAACAGATTATTAAGAGGATGAGAATGCCTCACAGAACACTAGGAGCGAGCTCAGCCCAGTGACTCTCCACTGGGAGTCATGTGGCCCTCCAGGGGACGTGTGGTGCTGTCTGGAGACATTTTTGGTTGTCACAACTAGGGAGGTGCTGCTGGCACCTAGTGGGTAGAAGCCAGTGATTCTACTCAACATCCCGCAAAGCACAGAAACTCCCACATCAGAGGATTATCCGGTCCCATGTGTCAGCAGTGCTGGTATCGAGAAACTCCAGGCCAAGAGCTAGAAAGTCACCTGCAGCCTCGAGACCGCACCTGTTCAGGGTGTCGGCCGTGAGGCGCTTGTCCCAGGGCTGATCACACTCTATTCTCTGCTTTGTGATGTGGAAGCTGTGTCTCTGTAAAGCACATTTCTGCTTCGCTAACTTGTTCCATGTGAAGTTCTGTTGAGGGCACAGGATGGCCGTGTCCAATCTCATTCTGAGAACTGAGAACCTGTGCCTGGCCCAACAGCCCATTAGTAAGTAACTGTGGTTACTTAGAGATGAAATAGAAATGTGATTTTTATTTCAATTTATATGTAGCTCAGATGGCTCCTAAGTTGGTAATCCTTAAGGATTTATTAAGTTGTTTTTATCTAACTATTAAATAAAGAAGAAATATTAGTTATTGCTTTCAGCCTAGGGGTGTCATGAAAATATTATGCTGTGATCAAGAAAGTCTGGGAATCTCTGCCATGACTTTTTTACCCTGAAACAAATGTCACACACACACACACACACACACACACAAACCAGCACACTGTCTGATGCACAATGACTTCTCAACAAATATGTCAAGGAATAGATAAAAGAATGAATGGCTGAGACAGCAACACATCTTGGGTTTACCTTCTCATGCTTGGAACTGTGTCCAAGTCACTCATCTCAGGGCAGAGAACCCTCAGTTAGCTTACTCTTAGCCTTTCTTTGGGCAGTCCGGGGGCCAGGGGATGGACCCAGTGGAGCTCTGAGAAGATGGTGGCACCACGAGGTGGGAGTGTAGGAAGGCTTCCTGGAGGAGGTGAACGTTACCGAGGTGGACAGGGTAAGAAGGATGGAGAGGCTGGCATCTGAGTGGGAAAATGTTTCTGGCAGAAGGGCAGTCATGACGGGAAGCACATGAGAAAGCCTGAGACCGAAAACACAAGAGCAGCAGAGGAAGAGGTTGAACAAAAGGGAAGAGAGGTGTGGGATGGGCCTGGGATAGGAGGCACAGAGGCAGGGAAGTCAGACACAGAAGAACCAGGAGGTCAAATCACAGAATTTGAACTTACTTAGAATTTATTGAAGAAAAAGAGTAGGTCAGATATTTGAAGAAGGGGTGATGTGCTCAGAGACTCAGGGAAGAAGTGTAATTTTAGCGCCAATGACCCCACGAGGGCGCCAAGGGCCACCTGGTTAACAGGTAGCTTAGGGAGCCCCCAGACGGGCCCTGAGCAGGGTTTGCAAGGTATTCAGAAGCTTGGGGGAGCATGCAAAATATATCCCAGTGTAGACTCATCTGGGTGAATAATCTGCTGTGTTAGAACGGTTGCAAATGAAGAAAAATGATTTATGCTTTTTCTTTGGGCTGAAAAGTTTCCACACTGAACAGACTTTTATAAACGCAGCTACAGAACTTGGTCCAGATAAACTTCTCCCGTAGGCTACCCGTAGAGGTGAGGGGGTGGCTCAAATATCAAAATCTGCTCACATTGGGATTACGTAGTCCTCCGAACAAAGGCTCTGGTGGCATAGCAGGCTGGCGGTGGGCTCCGCCTGCAGGGCTCATGCCAAGTTTTGTCTTGTTCTGTCTTTAAGAGGGCTCATTCGTTTTGAGTGGCAGCTCACGTTTTCACAAAGGTCTCATTTCAGTGTTATCCCTACATCATCATACCATTTAAAAATAAATAAAATAAAATAAGGCATTTTCATCTGCTTGAACTTGAAATATTTTACAAATTCATGTCAGAACTTTATTCTTAGTTGAACCATTTTTCTTGTGGCATCTGAGATACATGGATTCTAAAGAACTGGTTATCTTTTTACTGATTCTTTGAGGTTGTGTTGTATTGTGGTCTTTTTCATGCTCTTCTTGAAGCACCGGCATGTGCGTCGTTAATACCCTCAAGAAATGCCTGAGGGGCCACTGAGTTTTACGGAAATTCACTCAACTGGAAAACTTGGGATCAAATCCCAAATCTATCCACATTTGCTGTGACTTTGGCACAGTCACTTTACCTCTCTGAACACCTGCTTTCCTATCCAACAGATGACAAGGGACAGTGTGTCACCATGGGCAGAACATGAGTTTCAGGTTCCCACAAGCCTGGGGTCTGAATTTTGGGTCCACCATTTACTAGCATTCTGAACCCAAAGAAGGTACTCATCCTGCATCCAAATTTTATTGTATGTAAAATATGAATAATGATATCTTCCTCACAGGGCTAGTGAGAGAAATAAAGTCACTTATAAATAGAGTTTCCAAGTATCATGTTTCGAACCTCACTGTCTGGTATTTGAGACTTTCACTGGGGGAAAGGGGCAGGGGAATTTTTTTTTAATGGGGGCATTTATCATGATATATACGGTAGTGATGAGTGTTAGAGTTAGCTTGTCGTGTCATGATTTAGGTGCAATTATTCCTGCTTACTCTCTAGGCTTATGCCTTACTATGCTGATTTGCAAATTAGATGTTAAGTACGGGATTTGCTTCCTCATAAATTCTGGTGCGTGCAAGGCAGAATGGCTCTATGCAGCGAGGCAGTTCAGAACTGTGAGCAGACAGGTAACTTATGAAATAATGCAGAACTTTTTTCTTTTATAAACTTACAGTGCAAGTCAGTCTTGGGTCTACTTTCATTTTTCTCATTTTCTCATTTATTCAGCACATTTGTGTTTTTGATTCTTTGTTTTTAACTTCTTTTCTTATTATAAAAAATGCATATTTATTGAAAAAATTAAGAACACATAGCACTTAGCATGATAGTTTCAAGGTTCATCCACATTGCAGCATGTATCGTACTTCATTATTTCGAGGCTGAATAATATTCCTTTTATGTGTATATCACATATAGACTTGCCTAAGGAACCATATCTCCAATAACTCTAATTCTCATATCAGTCCTGAAAGATTGTATGTATCTGAAAGATACATAACGTTATTCCCATTTTGCAGATGAAAAAACTGAGGCAGAGAGGGTTATACAAGTGTACATGGTGTTAACACTGGAGCCAGGGTCAGAACTCAGTTTTGTCTGTTTCCAAAGCCTGCACACTTTCCCTTTAAGTTTCATTAACAGGACAATTTCCTTAGGATAAAGTTCTAGAAGTGAGATTTGTAAATCACAAGTCATGTAGAATTTAAAATTATTTATTGCAGGACTTTTTAAAAGCAAGACACTTTTGGTGACTTCATCCAGCTTGATCAAAAATCTTGAAGATTTAATTTAGTCCCAAAGAGACTTTCAGAAATTGATGCTACAATTTTTGGCCTGAAGGCCATATTCAAATTGTGGAAAAATGAGTTTCTTGTTTATGCAGATCATAAATTGACTGCCAAGCCACAAATGTGAATTTAAGGAGTCTCAGATTCTAGAAGGAGAATTTAGAATTCATGATACTATACTCTGAGTCTTCTGCATGTGGCTAATGATGATCAATCTTTTGATGAGTAATTCAAATCTGGAGGTTGTCAACATGAAAAAAGGGGCTCCCTCCAAATTCTCTTCAGGAGAACTGTTGGTATTTGGGACATGATGTTCAAATCCCTTGAGAAAACGTCATTTCTTGATAAGTGGAAATATGTTTTCCACAGGGAACCTGCCACTCAATATAAAAACTACTTTGATAATTGCTCTAACTTCTGTACCAAATACCAGATTGAAAATAATTTTTTTCTGCTATGAGTAATCTTGGTTTAATGACTATAACAGAAATAGTCTTGAGTCAATAAAAACCAGTCTTTGTGGTTTGTTGGAGGTTTTTAAAATACTTTTACTTATTTGGTAAGAAGGAGAATGTTAGGTAGAATGTCATCATTAAACGTTCCACAAAATAAGTAATTTTTACCTGATAAATCATTCCCATCTAGGCTAGAATGATCTGACAAATCTATTCCAATGTCAGATACAATCCCTGGCCTCTTAGACATGATTAACTTCATTACTTGCATTGATTTCAAAAAGTAGAGATAAGATTAAAATTTATTTACTTATGCAGCACATATTTATCGGCCACTTACTCTGTTGAATCATTAGGGATGCATCAATGAACAAAACAAATTCCTCTCCACCCTCACGAATGTAGACCCGGCAGAGGAATGGTCAGAGGGTACCAACCAGACAAACAAAATGCTATGTGTTCAATGGTGATAAACAAAGGAAAAGCAAGATGAGGAACAGGACGTGACAAAAAAAGTAGCTTTATGAGCAAATATCTGAAGTTAGAGAACAATTTGTGCGGGGGGGTCAGCAGGATTAAAGATCCTGGAGGAAGATCTCAGCTGGAGGATTTGCGAGCAGCACAAGGGCTGGGAGGACTAGAGTGAGTTCAGGGGAGGGAGGGTTGTCAGTGAGGTTACAGAGGTCTAGACCATGAAGACCTTTGCAAGAATTTTGCTTCTCCTCTAGTGGAAAACCATTGCAAGCCTTGAGTAGATGTGACATACTTGTGAAAAGGCTAACTCTGGGTGCTATGTGGGGAAAAGAGCATAGGGAGGCAATAGTAGGAACAGGAAGAACATTCAGAAGTCTAGTGCAGCCATCCAGGCTAAGATGGTGGTGGCTTGGGTCCAGGAGGACAAGCAGTTAGATTCTGGATATATTCTGAAGGTAGAGCTGAGAGGATTTGCTTACAGAGTGAATATGGGGACTGAAAGAAGAAACAGCTCAGGGATGATTCTGAAGTTTTTAGTCTTTAAAAATGTATCTTAAAAAATGAAGTTGTATATACAAGATCTTGTGGTAGCTCACAGCGAAAAAAAATGCGACAATGAATGTATGTATGTTCATGTATAACTGAAAATTTGTGCTCTACACTGGAAATTGACACAACATTGTAAAATGACTATAACTCAATCAAAATGTTAAAAAAAAATGAAGTTGTTGTTAATTGAAAGAGGAACATCTCATGAACAGTTTCTTTTAGTTGTTTTTGTTATTGGCTTTTGTCTTCAGGTGATATACGAGTTTGATTTGGGATATATTAAGTACGAGATAACAACTAGAGTCCAGGAGCCAGGTGGATGTACAAACATAAGCAGGAGATGCATACTTGGGAATCATCAGTGTTGTGTTAGATTGTGTTTAAAGGCAAGGTCATATCAGAGGTAAGGACAGACGGAGAAGAGAAAAAGTCTAAGAACCGATCCCTAAGGAACCTCAAGGTTTAGAGAAAAGAGAGAGAAACAGAATTCAGCAAATGAGACTGACAGAGAATTGTTAGTCAAATAGTAGAAGAATGAAAAGAGACCATTGTCCCAATGGTAAGAGAAGGGAGTGTGTTCAGAGGGAGAGAGTGACTAACTGTCAAATGGTGCTATTGTCTTGGTAGCTCAGGCTGTTATGGCAAAATACCTAGACTGAGTGGCTTAAATAATAGACATTTATTTCTCACAGTTCTAGAGGCTAGAAGTCCAAGATCAAGTGGCGAGCAATTTAGTTCCTGTTGAGGACCCACTTCCTGACTTGTAGATAGCCACCTTCTTACTATGTCCTCACATAGCAAAGAGAGGAAGCTCTGTGTCTCTTCCTCTTCAAATAAGGACACTAATCCCATCATGGGGGCCCCACCCTCATGATCTCATATAACCTAATTACTTCCCAAGGCCCCACCTCCTATTACCATCACATTGGGGATTAGGGCTTCAACATCTGAATTTTGTAGTGACACAAACATTTAGTCCATACTAGGTACAATGAAGAGAATTGAGCATTGGATTTGGCAAAATGGAAGTCACTGCTGACTTTGAAAAGGGTAGTTTTGGTGCTGTGGTGGGATACACTCAGTTAGAAAGCATGGAGAAAGCAAGGTCACCATGGAGAGACTGAGTTGTACTTTACACAAAGTTACCCAGTTTTGAGGCAAGTGGGGATCAAATCTCTCCAACCGGAGCATCACTGGCCAAGTCTTCCACCTATCCTGAACAAGCTGTTTCAGCCTAGAGGAAAGGATGAATTTTTGTAATTTGTCTGCCTGGAGTAGGCAGAATTCTAAGACAGACCCCAGTAGTCTGGCCCCTGGTTTACACATATCATCTCCCAGTTATTCAGTCAAACACTGATCTAAGCACTAAATACTAAGGTACTGTTGTAAGGTTTGCAGATATAATTAAGGACTCACATCAAATTGATCTTTAGGGAGATTATTTGAGTGGACCTGGATTGACCACATGACCTTTTTAAAAGTAGAGCATTTTCTCCCATTGGTTGGAAAAGAAATCAGAGAGACATACTCCACCTGGCCTGCAAAAAGCAAACATCAAGACTGTGAACTGTTTATGGGGGCCATTGGGAGGGAACTATGGGTGCCTTTAGCTGCTGAGAGAGGCCTCCAGACAATGGGTATAAGGAAAATGTGACCTCAGTCCTGTGACCACAAGGAACTGAATTCTTCCAACAATCAGCAAGTTTCAAAGAGGACCTTAAGCCCAGATGAAACTACAATTCTGGCCAATACCTTGATTTCACCCCAGTGACATGCTGAGCAGAGAACCCATTCATGCTATGCCTGAACTTCTGACTCACAGAAACCGTGAGATAACTCATTTGTATTGTTTTAAGCCACGAAATTTGTGTACTTTGTTACACAGCAATAGATAACTACTACAAGCTTTAAAAATTCACACTATGCACCACAAGTCCCAGAAGCAATTGAAGGAAAAGTAGAGGTAGCCAAGATAGACAACTCTTTCAATAAGTTTTGCTAAAAAGGGAACAGAGAAATGGTGACATATGGAGCTCATGGCCAAATAGTGCTGTTTTTGTTTTAAGTTGGGAAATATTATGGTATTGCACACTGACAGGAATGATGATTCCGTATCACCAGGGAAATGAAAGTGCATGCTAGAGGAAGAACAATTCCTAGTGCAATGTCCTGGAGAGAGGGGTGGGACCCCAGGAAAGTAGGAAGGGTGGGCTCAGTCTTCCACAGAAACAAAGTCATCCTTCCATAGTACAGAGAAAAGGCAAAATGTCTTCTCTGTGCATAGAAAGAAGACAGCTGGTCACCAACTGATGGGAGATTCCTGATTGCTCCCATTTTTCAGGGAAATAAGAATCAAGGAATTAGCCCCAGTTGGGAGCAGAGAGAGTATAATAATCATCTAGGAGGGTGGGTAAGTGGGCAGAACAGGGGAGTGCTGTGGGCTCGATTGGCTCACATCAAGTTAGTGGTTAGGAATTTAAAGCGAAGCCATCAACATAGATATGTATTTTTCTCCAGCCACATCCAGCTCTCTGGGGCAGGCTTTCAAAATTCAGAAAGTTGCATTTAACCAAACTGAGAGTTTTCAGACGAGTCCAACAGCTGAAGGAGGTAGAATGGTCACCATTGAGAGAGCTGCAGGGAAAGCAGGGCCCTGGGGATGGATGCAGGATTCAGAAAGGGTAAGAGGGTGAGGGAATATTGAGTCAAAGGGTATAGGAAATTCTGCTGATGACTAATGTTGAGAGGGTCCCATGGAAAGGAGGCAGAGTGGGAGATGGGGCCATTGCAGGTGATATATGGCGCTGTATGTGGATGACAGTCTGGAAGATGAGGGGGGATCTGGGGAGGTCCTAGCTTCCTGACGGTAGCTGATGAGGAGATGGTGGCAAAGAGCTTGTGAGGATTGGGAGGTGGGTGGGGTCTTCATGTTAAAGGCACCCAAGAAAGCTCTTTCCACTTTCACCCTCTTCTTGCCTACTCCTGGCAGGAGCAGAGGAGCTGTATGTGAATGTACTTTGAGAAGGATGAAGCATGAGATAAAGGGAAAAACTTTGATTACAAGTCCATTGATAAAATGCAGTGTGTGAAGAAAAAAATATCTCTTGCTTTAGTTTGTTTTCACAACAGCACCGTCAGACAACCATGCCAGGACTGACAATGGCTGTCATGCCTCCCACAACTCCCACTGCAGGCTGAGCCTGACCCATTGAGAACGTAGAGCATTGCCTTTCAAAAGCCACATCTCTGTCTGACCAACACCAAGAAGGTCCAAGACTGGACTGAGCTCCTATCTTATGATTAGGGAGTTGAATTTAAAATCTGTAGATTTGGTACTTTGGGTCCATTTTCAATATGCTCCTAAAATAACAGCTTTTGTATAAACACAGAGTCCAAACAAAAGTATGGGCAGTGACGGGGGGAAATCTGGTGCCTCATGATCGAAGGGAATGTTTAGATTAAAAATTTAAAAAACCTGCCTAGTGGGACCAAACTTTCAAAGAATGAGAGTCACAGCAAGTACACGTTGGCAGTCAAAGTTGAGTCAGGGAAGAGGTGAGTTGCCAGAGGACTTCGAACTATTATATTATATCCAGATCACAGCCAAGTAGAGAAAAGGTTGTGGACATACAGAGATTAGAGAGGCCAGTGGGCAAAAATTGAAAGACAGCTTACTGTTGCTTAATATTCACAAAGAGGTCTTACCCAACAATGTGTGTGAACTTGTTGTGACCTCTGCCGTTGTCTTTCTGTTAGCAGGACAAGTTTCTGGGAACTTTTACTTGGCCTTTCTCACCATCTAGGATGGTGTATCCTGAACAAAGAATTGTTATGAGAAACAACAGTTCCCTTGAGATCTGAAGACATTTTCCATAGAAGAGCACTGAACATCTGTTAGGGATACCAGTAGGATCCTTGACCATCAGAAATTGATTCAATTTTACTGATTATTGAAGGGTATGGGAAGAAAATTCTGGAGAACACTTGGTATCAGCTCTTCTCCATTTGTTTTGAAAATGGTTAATCTCTCTCCCCAACCCTCAACCCAGCACCGTTTTCTCCTGTGAGCTAGTAGGGCTGCTCAGAGATGCCAAACCAATTTTGCTATCAGCCAAAGAAAGATATACTCTGAAAAGTCCCTTCGGAGTCTCACATTCCATGATCATAAAGCAAACCTCCTGATACCCCTAATCATAGCATGCATCCTTAAATTAAGTAGAGTTTGACTTTGAATGACCCAACTCACAGCTCCCTCTCTGCATGGGAATAATCAGGAAGGCCCTCTGTTCATCTTCCCCACCATCCTTGAACACACATGCATGAACAGACCACTACCACGTTGCTTGAACAGGGCATGATATGCGATTACTTTATTCAAAAATACTTCAAGGTAATAGATTCAGAGTGACACTGAAAAATTGGCTTGTTGTCCTAGTCTCCACTATCATCTTCAGTCACAAATAGCTGGGCTTCAAAAATACCGAGCTTCCTGTGTTGTAGTTGTTTTGTCAATTCTTGATTCTTCTCAAGGGAATTATTGAGTTCCTTAGGCTTTGGCCTCTTCCTAAGATCATACAACCAACCCTATAAGGAAACAGAGAGGGTGAAAGAAAGGCCAGGAAGTGTGGCACTCTCCAGGGAAGGATGAAGTCATCAGGACCTCAAAGGGCACCCAGTTATTAGCTTGCTTTGCAAGTGACCGCTGTCTTGGCTTAAGAGAACAGGAGGATATTTGAACTTGAGGTTAGTCTGGGGATGAAGAAGATGGAGAGAGGAGGAAGAGGCATTGCCTGCAAAGCACAAAGTTGGGGAAAGATGTAGGAAGCAGTGTTCAGAGCATCTAGGGGACCACATTAGAGTCCTGGGCACTTGTTCAGAGGAAAGCAAAGATGAAGGAAGACCAAGGCAAATGTCACCTACTTTTCTATGTGTTCCTAAGTCGGCATGGTTGCTTCCCTATTATTCAAGGATAATAAACTTTTAAAGGAAACCCAAGGAGCATTTTAAGGGGTGCTTGGGTTCCAGGTCTGTTGGAATAATTATATTTTCATTGTCAGCCACCAAGTGGGATAGAGATTCTCTCAACCCATCCCCAGTGGCTTTCCACAGGGCTGGTGTTTTGGGGTCATAAAGAATTCGCACATGCAAATGAAGGCCTTTGCATCTGAGAAGATTTCTGAGGTGTCTCCCTCCCCAGCCCCGTCCTAGCTTCAGCTGGGTCTGCAGATCAGTCACCAAAGCCGTCAAAATTGAGTCTCCCAGGCTTAGGGCCTGAATTCGTATTTCCAAAATTTCCCTAAGCAGTCAGATTTGGAAAGCACTGAAAATTCCCAAGAATGACAGAAAAGGTGAAGGGGGATTGGTGAGGAGGCCAGGGGGCAGAGGTCGAGTGGGAGGAGGGGCCTGCCTGTCTCTCTGGGTCTTTCTGCAGCGGGAAGCTGGCCCTGCTCAACCATTGCTTTTTCTCTTCTTTCCACTAACTACTGAAAAGAGTGAGGGGAAGCTGGGTGGAAATCTTTTGGGGAGAGACTCTCTGGCTATTTGTGACCAGTGTGAATTACCTAAACCCTCAGTTTCCTGACCGATAGCAATGACTGAATGGCTACCAGCGTCAGCTCACAGGCCCAGGCCAAGCCAGAACAGGCACTGATTTATGGCCTCTGGACGAGTCCTGACCTGGCAGCCCTGGCAGCCCTGGCAGCCCTGGCATTCCCAGCCGCCGAAGTGCCCAGGCAGTGACGTTTTGTGCACCGTGACCCTGATGGAGCCCTGAGCCAAACTGGGAAGTAGACCAAGGTTTTCAGCAACATTTCTCCTATTCCTCTCCTCCCAGCCCTGCAGACTCTGAAGCACCAAGTCCCATTCAGGCCTGTTTTCCCCCAAATGAACCATCATCTTTTTCTCACCACCATTGCCTTCTTACCAATTCCCTTCCTTCTTGAAGCTGGTCACTGTTAAATTATTGGTCTAATTAAAGCAATTATCACTAAAGTATGGATGACCGATGCATTTCCAACCTTTCAAGGAGTGTCTGTTAATTCAAATGCATCTCCTTGTGGTAAAAAATGGATTCAGGAGGTGGGTTGTTATGGTCTGGAGGGCCCTCTGGGCTCCTTGACTCTTCCAGGAAACTTCCCACCCCAGCGCTGACCTGTCAGCCTCATAATCACCATCCCGTCTCGTTCATCAGTCAGTTTTGACTGAAGCTTTACACCACACAAGCCTGAGTTCAATACATAGACATTCCCGGGAGAAGCCTGACTACCGTGTGAGCCCATTCAAAGCAAGAACATTTGCAAGCGTTACTTTTCTTAAAAATGCCAAAGAATGTTCCTCTGGCATTCATCTGCAACTGTTGTCTACTCCTAAGCTCGCTCTGCCTATATAGATGCCTCCTCTTCACAAATCTTGAATGAGTTAAAACTTGAGTGAGTGAAAAGGTTATGCCTTCAAGTCCAGGAATATAGTGAGGTTGTCAGACATTAATCCAAGACGGCAGCTCTGGGTCCAGTCAGCATGTCCGCCATCCAGCCGACAGAGAGAAGGGAAGGACCCTTCACAGGCATTTAACACACAATGTCCACTGAAGTTGTGCTGACCAGAATCCAGTCACATGACCAGACCTGTCTGCAAGGAAGGCTGTGAATTTTCACTTCTAAGTGATTGTGGGTTTACCTCAGCCCTTATGATTTCCTTGTACCTTAGCCCTAGCAGCATCCACATGTGTGTCACTGCCTAGAAATGCCACCTCCTGAGGCATGATGCTCCTTTCCTACCTGGGCTTTTCTAGCATCTGTGAGATCATGGCCCATGCAGTCCTGGACACTGGTCCGAGGATTAAGTCCTTAAGAATATTCATTTTTGTGTCACTTCCCCCGAAGTCACCACAGAGAACATTCTCTGTTCTAACACTACAGTGGAAAGTGGGAAAAAGCCTCTCAGGCAGGTCATTTCATTAATCAACAAGAATATTTATGAGGTCTCCAATATACCAAGTACTAGGTGAGGTGTTGAGGAGGATACAGTGACAAAAGGCCTGCCTTTAAGGAGTTGAAACGTCTCCGGAGAGATGGGGTGAGTGCAATGTCAGAGACACATGGAAGGTTATCCAGGAGCTCTGGGTGAGGGTGCCTGGACTGTCAGAGCAGGAGGAGGTGGTTGGTAAGTGAACTTGGAAGAAATTAGCTTGAGATGAACTTGAGCGGAGAAGCAGGGATTATTCAGGCAAAATGGAAATGTGTATTCCACATAGAAGGTGTAGCATTATCAAAAGCAAGGAGGAAGAAAAGAGTGTGATGTATTCATGCAAGTACATGCTGTTCGGCGTTACTGGAAATGCGAGAAGATGAACTTACAGAGTCCGGAAGGCAGGCTCTAACTCCCAGACCATCTTGTATGCAACATGGTACAAGTTTCACTTTAGACTGAAGACAGTAGGGAAACCATCAAAGGGTTTCAGTCCATGACACAGTCAAATTTGTGTCTGTTGATAGAGTACTCTGGAAGCACTATGAAAGAAAGTTTTAAGGAAGGGTAAAGAGAAGTGGAGAGACCAGATAGGATTCTACTAAAGTAATCAAGGGAGAAATAATAATAGCCTGTACTAGGGTGGGGTAAGGGAGATGGAGAGAAATTACTAAATAACAATCAAAAGAGGAGGTCTGATGTTTGACTGAGTGGGAGGATGAGGGTAAGAAAGCCATCGTGGATGACACCTTGCTTCCTAGTGTGGGCTGGGGTAGATGGTGCTGCAAACCAATGAAAGTGAATGTGTATGAGAAGCAGGTTTAGGGATATGCTATGCTGTAGACAGCTGAGGGTGCTGTGTCTGGGGATATCTGAGTGGGGAAGTCAGACAGATTGTTGACTATAGGAATCAATTTCCCAGGAAAGGTCTGGCCTGAGAGATCTGGGTGGACAGCTTTGGCGTGTAAGTCACAGTTTAAATCACAAGAGTGCCCTGGATCACTCAGATGGAGCTTGTAGGAGAAGAGAGCAGTGATCCAAAAGCAAAGCATTAAGGGCTTTCAGAAGATGCCATTAAAGGAAGGAGGAACGCCGGGGTGGAAGGATGTCAAGAAAGCCAAAGGCTGAGAGAGCCCAGTAAAGAGTGTGGTCCATGGTTTCCCCTTTGGGTGTAACAGAAAGGCCTTACGTGATAAGGGTTGCAAACAGTTTTCGTAGTAAAACACAAATGTCTTTGGTGACCTTACTGGTAGTTGTATCAGAATAGCGGGAAATGAGTAAGATTTTAGAGTCAATGGGACATAAAGAAAGAGAAATGCTGATTTGGACTTCTGTGTGGAGTTTGGATGACCAAGGGAGTAACGGTGTTGGACAGTTCCTGGCTGTCAGAGAATGTAAAGGAGATTTTATTATTTTTGCTTAGCATCAGAGAGATTTGCATGTTTCTCTTGGCTATAGGAAGAGATCCAGTAAAGGAAAAACATCAACTTCAAATTTCTCAACAAAGTAAGAGGCAGGGAATCTTCTGTGACTCAGGAAATGGAAGTGAACAGTGACCTGTGGGGTCACTTTTGAGGGGAAGTGAATGGAGGAGGACCAAGAACCAGTAAAGTGCTTGATGACACCCTGGGATCAGGGTCCTCTGCTGACACCTTAACTATGGAGCTGGAGCCCCATACTCCACTACGGACTTTCTGGATTTCCATGTCTTTCTATCTTAATCTTCAAAACAGTCTGCCTGTGGGTCCCCATCATTGGACTCTTTCCACTTGTTGGCACCCTTTTGTACGATGTGTGGCCTCATCCGTGTCTTCTGAACAACTTTCTACAATTGACACTGTTACATACTGTCATTTTCTCCAGATAAATTGTTCTGCCTGTCACACTGGGATTCTCTGCGTCCCGCACGCAGGCTTACTCTACCCAACCTGACAGTCAGTGGTTAGGTTCCCAGTCTTCACATCCCCTGGTCTGCTGCGACGTGATCTATCACAGCCAGTCAGCTCTGCAGGTAGAAAAAAAACTAAGCAATGTAGGCGTGAAGAAAGCTGAGGTAGGCAGTTTCCAAGAAGCTCCCCAGTAATCCTTACCTCTTGATATTCACACGTTTGTGCAGTTCCCTCCCATATTATTCTGGGGTTGGTACGTGTGACCACAGAATATGCAGAAGTGATGGTACGTCACTTTTGAGGCTCGGTCATTAAAGACTTTGTGGCCTCTGTCTTTCTCTCTTGGCCCCTGCCTATGCTCAAGCACAGCCAGCCGCCCTGTTAAGACCCTTCCATAGCCCTATGGCCAGGGCTATGGAGGGGAGAACAGAGGGCTCCTGCCAACAGCCCTGTGAGTGACCCTTCCTGGAAACAGACCCTCCAGCTCCACTAAGCCTTTAGCTGGTGGCAGCTCCGGCTGACATCCTGACTGCAGCCTCATGAGAGACCCAGAACAAGAACCAGCCAGCTGCGCCAGTTCTGAGCTCTTGACCACTGAAACTGAGATAATCAGTAGTCATTTTTTTTTTATGCCATTATTTCTGGGGATAATTTGTTATGTTAGCTAATAGTTCTTCGTTGCTCCTCCCCTTGAGGAAGTGATGCTGATCTGATTGGCTAGATTTCAAGATATGGATTGGATTATGTTTACTGGTGAATGAGGTCCTTGGTACCCGGTCAACCAGAACTTGCTGAGTTTCTACCCTGAGCCAAGTACCATTTTAGGGGCTGGAGATATGGCAATGGATAAGATGGTGCCTCTGACATTCTACCAGGCGGAGGCAGGCAACAAGCACACACACTTTGTCAGTAAGTGCTATCAAGAGGACGAAACAGGCTCATATGTGGAGAGGGCCAAGGATGATGCTTTGGTTGGGATGGGTTAGCAAGAGTTCTCAGAGGAGGGGACATCGAAGTTAGGACCGGAAGCTGAGGCAGAAGTGACTTTCTTGGGCAAGAGCACTACTAACAAATGCAAGGTCCAGAGAGAGAAAAGAACTTGGTGTATTTTAAGGCTGGAAAGAAGGCCAGCAGTGAAAAAGCAGGAGGGAGCCAAGAGATGTATCACTGAATTACATGTCTCCCCACTTCCCCCCATTTTTGCTGGCTGGGTCAGCCAAGGCAGAGTCTGAGTTCTTGAATAGACCGTGCCATCTGGTCCCTCCTCTTCTCCGCACAGATCTGGGGTGGGGAGGGGACGGCTTCCAAGCTTTTGCAGAGTGATTCACTGTGGACTGATTGAGCCCTGGGGCAATTTGTGATAAAAGGGTAAATGGGTCCACTTTTTTTTTTTTTGCCCCCTGAGAACCCCATGGAAGGAAGGATGTTTGAGCTGCAGAGAGAATCCAGCTATTCCTGGAGGCTTCAAGCTCTGCTAAATACCGACCACCAATGCCTGCTATGGGAAGCTGGCAAATGATTGAGAAAATGTTTGTATCAAAACTAAGACCATAAGCTTAGACTAAGGGGCATAAAAAGGTAACAGAAGAAGGGTATGACCTAACTCCTACCTCAAGTGTGTCAAGAAGAATCTTCCTGGGCTTGCCTTACATGCTTGGACCTGGGCACTAAATTCTGAACAGCTGTGCTTTTCATGTTTACAAATACAAAAATTTCCAGAATGCTCCTTTATAAAATGTATAATGGAAGGCTGTTGATGAGACGTGATGTAACCATGCCCATTTGTAACTCTTTAGAGTTTCATTAAAGATCCAATCATCTATTAATTTGCTTTTGGGAAAGAGGAGCCAAAATCCTCCTGTTCAAGGAATGGGCAAATATCAGAAAACATGTCAGGAATTCCAGACTGGATAACGTTGTGAAGATGCAAGACATGACAGGAAATAACAGGCAGTGAATACAAAAGTAACTTAGCAGATGCTCCAGAGAGCTCCAGCGATGGGACGAGAGCATCGCTCTTTGGCACTAACCAGATAGGTCAAAAGTAGCACTAAATTCCTGCAAAGGCTCTGGGTGGGTGGCAGAACTTCACGATAAAATGGAGTGAGAATAGGTTTCTGTGACCCCTGTCTACCAAATCACCTTGAAGGCTGAAAGTCAGAAAACCTTGTAGATTAGAAACAGAGTAAGAATTACCTAGGGGAGTGTAATTGAAGAAAAAGCTGGCTCTGAGAAGATTTCTGAGCCACATGAAAATGGATGGGATTTTTAAAGTTCAATGACTTTTTTTCAAAACCAAAAATGAATCAGCCTGGTCAAATGAGTAGGAAGCCACTGCTTAAAAAAATAAAGAACTTGGTTAAGAAAGATTGCATGCATTCCTTGGTCTTCTTCCTGTTTTCTTTGTAGTACTTTGGTTTGCATGGGAATCTGATCTCACAATAGGACTTTGATTATATGTGGTGCCAAAATGTGTATCCCCTTGGTCTGCTGATGGGAGAGTGGTCAGGCCTGGGGGAGGGTGGAAAACAAGAAGGAGAGAACGTTAGAGTCCCTGTGCAAACTGCAGACATTTGTGCAAGAACAAGTGAACACTAATGGAATTTAGTCACCTAAAAATCAAGACTATGCAAAAGAGAAAGTCTTAATGATTAAAATCAGTGAATAATTTTATTTTTCCTTTTTATTTCAACCTCCTGTTCCCCACCCTGAGTCTAAACCAATGTCCCTTTATCTGTTCATCCACAGCTAATGTAGGGTACACCCCATTCTGACATGGAACACCCCTAGTTGCTTGCTATGGTCCTCAGGACCAGCACCTTCCTACCAGGGCTATACTGGAAGCTCCTATGGCAGCAGAATTCTAAGAATGACCCCTAAAGACTCTTGTCCTTGTATTCTCCCCTTCCTCTTGAGTGTGGGTAGACCTATGATAATGATGACTGTCACTCCACGACTGTTACCAGTGGGCCTGACCCAATCAATGAGCCTTTTAAAAGCAGAGTTTTCTCCATCTGATCACAGAAGAGAAAGTTAGAGATCTGAAGCATAAAAAGAATATGATGTACTCTTGCTGGCTTGAAGATGGAGGGGGCTGTGTGGCAAGAAATATGAGTGGCTTCTAGGAGCTAAGAGTAGCCCCTGGCTCAGAACCAGCAAGGAAAAAGGGACCCATTTCCCAAGGAACTGAATCTGGCCAACAACCCAGATGAAGTTGGAAGTGATTCTTTCCTAGAGCCTCTGGATAAAAGCCCAACCTGGGCAGCACCCTGATTTCAGCTTTGTGCAATCCTAAACAAAGAACCAGGACTGTGAGATAATAAATGGTTATTATTTTAACTTGCTATGTGCATGGTTATTTGTTACACAGCAATAGCAAATGAATACACTTCCCTGCCCGAAGTTCAAGATGACTCTCATTGGGCTTTCAGTCAAGGCGTGGCTCGAGCTGCATCCCTTCTGGAGGCTGTAACTGAGAATGTGTTTCCTGCCTTTTCCAGCTTCCAGAGGCTGCCTACATTCCATGGCTCATGGCATCCTTCTGTGATTTTGCCCCTCCTGCTTCCCTCCCTTACTTATAAGGACCCACCCAGATAATATAGGATAATCTCCTCATATTAAAATCCTTAATCTAACAATCAAAAAAAGTCAAAGTCATAGAAACAGAGTAGGAAAGTCGTTTCCAGGGACTGCGTGTGGGGGAAAGAGAGAGAGGTTGGTAAAGGGTCTGAACTTTCAACTATAGGATGAATAAGGCCTGATGATTTAAAGAAAACATGATGATTATAGCTGATAATACAACATCATGTAGTTGAAATTTACTAAGGGAGTAGATCTTAAATGTTCTTACTAAAAAAAGAAAAAAAGATATGTGAGGTGATGGATGGGTCAATTAACTAGAAGAGAGGAATCCTTTCACAGTGGATGTGTATAGCAAATCACTGTGATGTACACTTAATATCTTGCAATTTTTTATGTCAAGCTGAAATTAGAAAAAAAAAATCTTTACTTACACCTGTGAAGTTCCTTTGGCCATGTAAAGCATGCACAATTTCTGGGGACTGGGATGTGGACATATTTAGTGGCCCTTCTTCAGCCTACCATAAGAGGCTTGCCTAGCTTTGGTCTGTTTTTTTCTTTGTTGCTGTTGTTGGTTTTTTTTTGTTTTGGGGTTTTTTTTAAATTGAAGTATAGTCAATTACAATGTGTCAATTTACGTGCACAGCACAATGTCCCAGTCATGCATATACATACATATATTCATTTTCACATTCTTTTTCACTAAAGATTATAACAAGACACTGAATATTTAATCATTAACAATTTTTACTACTTGAGAAGGAGTGTAAGACCTTTAGAAAAAACTTTCTTTCTCAATCATTTGTTTCCTCACTAGTTCCTAAATGCCTATATGGCAAGACCACCCCGTTGCACCAGTCGACAGTCTCTGTAAATGACATTCTCCTTGACGTGTGCAGCAGGTACAACCATCCTAGACCATTCTGCTGATGTGTGTTAGACACTGAGATACAACGGCAAGCAAGATGACAAATCTTTGTCCTTATTTATTGAGCACCTGCAGGAGGCCTAGGCTGGTGTCTGAGCATGTGCGTTTTCTAAAGCTCCCCACATTATTTTGATGTGCACTGAAATGTAAGGACCACCAAAGCCCTCACGCCTGGTACTACCCTGGACTACTGAATTAGAATTTTTGTGAATGGGAGAGATAGCTGTCTTTTGAAGATCTTCCTAGTGTGATCCTCATGTACATAAAACCTTGGGTTTTCCTGCTTGCAGCATCATGGTCCACAAACTGGTGCCTGGAGGGGACAGGATACAGGAAGTTATGTTTGACAGGCTGGAGAAAGGAAAGGTCAGGGCATGGAAACAAGGGAGGCACTAGAGAGGTACCCATCCTCCAAAACCAGGGGATGGTGAGGAGGGGGAGCAGAGAGAGCATAACCTCCTCATTTCCACTAGGAAGCAGGTGTCTAGGGCACGAGGCTAGACTTTAGAGGTATCCGTGTCCACAGGTGAGTGTGGACTCTTCAGTGTTCTTCACAGCTTAAGGCACCGTCCGTGAGGTATCTCAGGGCCAGATGGAATCTCTCTTCAGAAGGTTAAAGAGAGATGTGTCAGGTCAGGCTGTCCAAATGGGCTGTTCATACCTGTCAAGGCTGTAAAGAGCTAAGAAAGGATTTTTAGAAAACTATTTTCACAGAAAGTAAAAAAAAAAAAAAAAAGATGGAAAGACTATTTATGACCATCAGGAGTAAAATCAGCTCCCAGAAGCACCTTAGGGAAAGAGTCAGGGTAAGAGGCAGAAGGTAGGAATCATTCCAAAGGCCAAGTTCAAGGGGACACCTACAGTGAGAGAGAGGCAGCTGTGGGCTCAAGGGCCCTGATCAAATGCAAAATCCTTTCGAGGTCACCAGTGGAGAGAGACTTGATTCCAGATACCAAGAGGAAGCCAAAGGCCAGAGCACTGTCCTGAAAAAGAGAACTATCTATGCTTTGGCTCAAATCCACTGGGCCAGACAGAAAAATTCTGTGGTCCGGTGGATGTCTTCTCATTGGCTGCATAGTGAACACCATATTGTTTATCAAGACAACTTTACAACAACATTAAAAGAATTTTTAAAGAAAATATTCACCATAACACCATCTACCTAATCTAACAGCTTAATAAAGTCTTCAAGAATAATCTTTTTGAGGACCAACATTTGTGATTATAAGCATCAAACTCATTTTGATTCAGAAATTAGTTATTTCTTTAAAATATCTCCCTTTCCACATCAAATGTTAAGTCGCCAGCGAATAAATGAGCATTAGATCATGGAGAAAATGTAAAATAAAAGTCGTCAAATAATGCAAAGAAACAGTTACATTTTTAAATAATCTTAACTATTTTCTTTTCTCTCTATAAAGTGACACACGTCTCTTAGGGAAAAAAATTGAACTTGGATAGGTGAAAGACAGAAAATAAAAATAACTCGTAATTTCACCTCTGAAATCACATTAGGATTTTGTGTCTGCGTATACTTACACTTACCTTCCCTCATAAATGAGATCACACCGTGCATATCATTTGTTAAGCTATTTGTGTGTGTACACACACACACACACACACATGACTTTATACAGCTGGAACATCTTTCTATGTCAAATATGTTATTTTCCTACCACTTTATCTGAATGCCTGTTTAGTCATATTTTGAATGGCTGTTGTGTTTCTCCGGTTCACCATAAACAGACGATGCATTTCAGAGCAGCAGCTGAGGGCCCCGGTCAACTGCGCTCCCTTGAGAACTGAGAGGTTCATTCTCAAGGTCATCAAAGATGTACTAACATTTATTTAATCCACAGTGGGTTACAAGATATTAAGGTGGTCCAATTGTTTGCTATTTTTTAAAAGGCTGCAAAAATTTTTATTCTTTTCACATCTCAGAATATCTTCTAAAATTAAATTTCTCGAAGTATAAAAAAGCTAGGCCAGAGGTTATAGACATTAGATAGATGTTACTAATTTGCCCGACAGAGAGACTGAGCCAATTTGCACTTCTGCCAACAGAATGGGAGACGGCCTGTGTCCTGCAGCCTCACCAATACTGAGTATGGTTCTCTAAAGATCATTGCCAATTTGAGAAGTTAAAAAATGCTGTTTCATTTTAAATTATGTTCCCTTGATTGCTCATTAAATTCATCATCTTATTTTTTTGTCCATTTATATTTTTTCTTTATGAATTATCTATTCATAATGTTCTATGCCTATTTTTCTGGCAGAAATGTTAAACTTTTATTAATTGATTGATATTTATTATTATATATAAATTTTTTACTGTATAATAACAGTGTCAGAGAACCATACACTCTTTACACATGACGCACATTACCCTCAATCTGCCTTAGATAGTGCAAGCGTTTTTTCCTAGCTTATCATTTATCTTCTAATCTTGCTTGGGATGAATTGGTTTTGTTTTGCTTTGTTTAGAAGCCCAGAAGTTTTCAATTTTAATATAATCAAATCTATCCACTCTCCTTTCCCGTCTATCTTTCTCCCTTTTTCTTAGAAAGGCTCTCTCTACCTTGAGAATATTTAAATATTTACCTATATGTTTTTCTAGAATTGTTGTGGTTCTTCATTCAGCTGGACTTTATCTTAGTGTAAAATATAAAGAAAGGGTTGAATGTTTATTCACATATACCTAGCTGGTTGTCACAACACATTTTATCAAATAAATCATAATGTTCTCTTGTTTAAAATGATACTTTTCCCATGTAATAAAGAAAACAAACCCTTACTGACTGATGACTGTATTCCAGAAACCATGCTAAGTGCTTTTCACGGATTAACCCATGTCATCCTCACCCCCTAAGTTGCTATTATCGCCTTTTTACGGAGGAGAAGACGGTCACAGAGTTTGGTGATCACACAGTTAAGAAGTGGCAAGCCGGGAATCACACTCCATCAGGCCAGCCTCAGAGTGCAATCTCTTCAAGTTCCACCCCAACTGCCTCTCCAATTTTTAATCTACCATTCTGTTGATTTTTCAATTTTATATTCTACTTATTTGTTTTTTCCTTAACTTGTCACATCGCTTTTACAAGTTTATAATATATTTTACTCTCTGGATGGGTGAGTCCCTATGAATCAGAACCTGTGCTTAGGGTCCCTTATCTTGTTCTGTACACCAAAGATGAGACCAACAGGAGGACCATGGCCACAGTTCTAGTGCTGGAACCACAGGTCCCCTGTCTTATACTCCTTCAGACATTTGAGGTTGGGAGCATTAGGGGCATTCTGCTAAGTATCACTCCGACTTCCTAGAAAGGCTTTGAAAGTCAGTTTGTGAAGCCTTGCTCAGTCAGGGCCGCGCTCTGCTATGTCTGCATTAAATTTCCCTGACCTTCTGGGAATGCAGGTACAGACTTCTCTTGTTCTGATATAGTCATTTTAATGGTAATTTGGGAAGTACATGCATTGGTTCAAAACAGAGTCTTGAGCTGGACCACAGTTGTAATTTTTTAAGTCTAAAAATGTGTTTAAATGTTGCCTATATTTCCTCTATTCTGAAGCCTCTCTTGTTTAAAGAAAGCCCCTGTCAACTTTACCTCAGCTACTTCTTGGTGCCCTCTTCACTCCCCTCCAGCTCATTCTGGCTGTGGTCAGCACGCTTCTCTTCCCTCCACTCCCATCGGCCCTCCAGGAGAACATCCAACCCTTCAGGGAGACCTCCACTCGCCCACTCTCCCCCACGTCTCTGACACTCACCCACTGAGCTCTCCTGCGGCCTCTGGTAACTCTGAGGATCATGACGAAAGACCACATTCCAATAAAGAGCAAGTAAGTTCTGGCCAAACCGAGTTCTCATGGGCCATGTGCTTTTGAAAACATCTGACCTTGTTACTAAAGCAGGACGTGATTCATTCCCAAGCAGGAGCCCTCTCGGTTACACGCACCAGGGAAGGAGAGCTCGGGCCAGATGCAACAAGCTTGCAAACAACCGCACAAAGACCGTGCATTTCCACGGAATGTGCCCTATGACGTTACTTACACAGAGATGCTGTCTTCTACCTTCAGTTTGCTTAGGACTGTGATGAAATTAGCTTCTACCTCTTGAATTCCTATCTGTTTGCAAGGCTGCGGGTGCTCGGGGGCAAGCTGGGTCGTGGTGATGTTGATCCGGGATTTTACATGTCTTGCAACATACTAATAACCCCAACAAGGTGATGATTAAAAAAGAAAATTGATGATTAAAAGGAGAAATTCGCCAGAATTCAACAGAAAGGCTTTCCAGGCATTGTCAACTCTGCCAAAAACAAACACCCCATAGCACTTAAACCATAGTGCCTGGAACACACTGGACTCTCGCTAAGTGTTGCTTTCATATGGAAAGAGAATATATTTTTTAAATACAAACGAAGTCATATGAGCCTTGTAAAGTTAGTGGTTAAAGACCTAACGTCTCAGGGCTGAATGACTTTTGAAAAATGAATCAGCTTTTAATGAAATTCACTGGAAAACTTGGGGCTTTCTTGGGCTTTGTACTATGTTTTGGGGAAGAAATTAAATAAAAAGAGAAATCCAAGTGCTCATCTGGAGATTTATGTAATTTGTCAATTACATAGTTTCTTTTTAAGAACCATGTCGTATCTTACAAGACCTTAAAGGCTCTGCGCCTACGTGCAGGTCCTTGTCTTTCCATGTGACATGAAGGTATTTTAGATACTACGGGCTGTTGGAATGAGGCTGTTTCTCCCACACCCCGCTTTCTGCTGACATTTTTCTACCACCAAAAACACAAGCACACCTAAGGACACACACACCCAGCATACCAATGTCTACAGCAAGGCATTTTTATAAAAACACTTGATTGGATTCAACCGGATTTTCTTCTTTTTACAACTCGGTTTTGAGAGTCTAGACACAGCCAAACTCAAATCCACTCTCGTTTGCATTTATACCCTATGATATGATTTAGTAGATAATGGATTGTTGTCCACTACTGTAATCCTGGGTGAGAACTGGTTATCACTGCCAGCACACGTAAATCAAGGGGAAACCACATTGCTCTCGAGTGACGTTCATTCAATATCACATTTGCAATTGAATTCATACATAGGTTTTAGAAAGTGTTCTCTTTTATTTTTGTAAATTGGTGTTCATCAGAGAGAGCCAATGTTATCCACACACAGAGTACTCCAGTGGCTTTAACCATTCACTCTCAAGGGACTCTTGTTGGCAAGTGGTCCTTCAAAGGAAGATCTGTTCTATTTAATCTTATTCTGGTTACAAAAGTCTTGACATAATACCTCAATTTTGTTTTTTTCTGCGAAGTGCATGCATTTTAAGCACTGTTTAACATCAGTAGAGTCAAGAACAAGACTCTTTTTTCATTTTGTAGAATTATAGAGGTTCCTCATAATTTCTAATGATTTTCTCCTTTTATAAAATTAGGAGTGCCTTCTACAAAACAATAATTCAAAGCCTTGACCCTGGGTCTTTCTCACATGCTCTACCTGAATTTACTTCTATGGGGCAGCCCTCTTTCAAGACAATAAGCAAGGCATTCAATAATTCCTCGATCATAGCTCCTAAAAAATTCATAGCTGGGGCTCTTACAATGGAGTCGCTTTGCCACAATCTCACTACCTTTGGAATATTTTGTTAAGATTTTAATGTTTTCAAATTCAGAGACATAAAATCTCAGAAAAAAAAAAGTGGCAATAAGTTCCAAAGTAAACCTTATTCAGTAGGATATTCTTAGTACATTTCTTAACTGAAATGTTCGCTGTCTTCATTGAGCTCGCCACCCCAACACAAGTGCTACCGTCCTGGTCTGGTCACAGTTAGGGGTAAGTGCTAGTTCACACGATTGCCTTTTTGGAGGACTTCTTATATGCTGGGTGGTTCCAGAAACATCTGTGTGAAGCTGTACCCAGAAGAGCTCGAAATTATTCATGGTGTGGTTTCTAGATGGCTGTGATTCCCAGAATGGTTTAGGGAACAGAAGTACAGGCTTGTACTTCGAGGCAGTTTGGCTTCATTTACTGACAAGTTTTTGACTTCGGTTTTGGTTCCATTGGTTAAGTTGTTCATTTGCATCCATAATCCCTAAAATTAATCTTGAAAGGAACACAAAAGGGGGCTTTGATGGGAGACTGTTAATAGGATGCCCGATAAAGTACAAATATTTATGAAGATGAATGACAAGATATTCTGGGATTCATATTATCAAATTCTCTTGGTATTTGGAAAGATATGCATTTCTTCCCATCCTCCTGCCACAGAAGGGAAAAGAAAAAGAGATTTACTTGTTGCTTTGAAGTATCTGTCAGGATTACTCCATGTTTTCCCTTTGTGTATACACATAGCAGACAAAAGAGGAGAAAATGAACTCCTTAAGTTACAGAAATTTTTCATCTGATCCAGTGAAACAATTTTTTAAATTTTTCTTTTTTTTAACATTTTTTATTGATTTATAATCATTTTACAATGTTGTGTCAAATTCCAGTGTTCAGAACAATTTTTCAGTCATACATGGACATATACACACTCATTGTCACATTTTTTTCTCTGTAATTTTTTTTTAAAGCCCAAATACATTTATTATTATTTTGTGCCTTTGTTATTCTCCAGATGTTATTTAGTGCTGAATGTTCTGTAACCATTTAGTGGCCAGAAGAGGGCTCAAAAATGTTGGAATTTCAGGAGGCAACTCCTGTTACTTTCTTTCCCTTAAACTGATTTGTACGTATTAAGAATTGCTTTTGTAAATTATTCCCTGGTATCTCGGGTCTCATTTAAGCTAAAGTTTTTCTCTCTTTTATACACGTCCCAGGATAACAGTATTTACTTTTGTTCAACACAGATTTTTATGGTTCAGTAATATTTTTTTTAATTACAAATCTCTTGCGTCTGTTTTGCTGTGAGTCAATGACACATTTGGAGTAATTTGATTAATATGACACTTTTTTTAAAAAAATCAACATGTTCCACAGCTTCAATTCAACAGAAAAAAATTTACATGCTTCAACTACTATGACAACTCTAACTTAAGTCATATTTGAAGTATTTTAATACATTCATCTCCCTGGTCAATGACTGGCTTTGTTACTTCCCTTACTTGGTTTTGCTTGTCACTTCCCCCTACCCCCTATTACTTTTGGACCATTTATAAGAACAGTTTCTACATCAGATTTAGTACCTTGAGGTTCAAGATTACATTATTCAAAATGACTCATATGAGGAAAAGTAGCTTCAGAAATAATCAGTCCGGTTGCCCTGGGCAAGTGACTTAAGCTTTGTGAAATCCAGAAAAACAAAGTCAATGATCTCTGAGGTTGGTTAAGACACATAAGCTCTGTAATCTTCTTGACAGAAACGCACGTCCCCAGAGAAAGCATGGGGGTGACATAGTTTCCTCTGGATACAACTTTCCGTAAGATCCTAAGTAAATATCTAGTGTCCCCGCATAGGCTGGAGCAAGGGTTGCCAGAGAACACACAGGACTGAAGGAACCCATGGGATGAACTTACGCTAAAAAAATTACTGTTTATCTGAAATTCAAATTTAACTGAGTTCTCTGTATTTTTATTTGCTACCTGGCCGGAACTCTAACCAGAACCAATTCTTTAGTCATCAGGGAGTCTAGCACATTGTATTAGAAGGAAGTTTTATCATTTCTTCGTCTATTAGCCAAACATGATGTATTCCACAACAGGCAAATTACAGTCACCTAAAGCTTTGCAATCTCTAACAGTCGTAAGAGCCCAGAACAAGTCTTTCCTATAGTTATTTAAAATTCTTGAATGGGCACTATTTCAATACAGGAGGCTTCTCTGAGCTACACCCACTCAGCAACCTGCCTCATTCTTCAGTCATAGCAGCCGGCATTTTAGCTACGCTCTGATGGATCCTTGGCCCAGCAGGTATGTTCCCTCGTCATTAAGCGTCTCCTGAAAATGAACAAGGAGACTTAGGAGCATTCTTCTCAAGATGGCCCGTTTGTCGTAGAGTATTTGTTTTGGACAGTGAGGTTCCTTTTTGCAGTCCAGTTGCTTTTCAGAGCTAAGAAATTGGTCCATCTTTTAAAAAGGATTTAGGTTTAGAACCTCAACACTTTCATCTTACAAATCGAATCTCCGTTTTTCCCTTTGTGCAGCAGGGAAGACAACATCATAGAATATAACTGAAACACTACGTCAAGTTCTAATACCCCTTTGGCCTCTAGACCATTGCTTTTCAAACTTCGATGTGCACACTGAGCACCTGGCGATCTTGTTAAGATGCATATTACTGTTTAGTTTGGGGTGGCGGCAGATGCTGTATTTATAACAAGGTTCAAGGAGATGCTGGTCTGTGACCCCTAAAATAGCAAGGCTAACTATAGCATCCACTGTCCATCCTCAGCTGTTCAGAGTGGACAAGACACCACTCCTTCCAGCAAGGCATGATGAGATACAGTCATGTATCCATGAAAGTCTCTTCTCCATATTACCTTTGACACCCATTCCAGTTGAAATTGCTTGTTTAGCAACTCCAGCCCATAGCTAGAAGGCCCCTAAATTAGTCCTGGAGTAATTTAAATCTCATAACCCTTGTTAATATTACACTCACCACACTTATTTACTACTTTAAAAAGTCATAATCTAAAAAATCATTTGGGGGAAAAACACAACACTAATCTTATTGATAGTCAAAGATGCCCGTACCACTAATTGCATAGTCTCCCCAATTTATTCAGAAGACTGTCGAAGCTACCACATCGGTCAAGTATTTTGAGTGCCTATTATGCCAAAGTCACTGCAGTAGGTCAATGATGAATCAAAAAGCAGAAAATATTATTCTTTTCCCCAAACATAGGCAGACTTTGAATGTCTACAATGTGTCAAGCCTTTTCTTGACATTTTATGTATTTTATCTCTTTGAATTTTTACAATAACCCTCTGGAGTGGTTATTATTATAATCCCCATTTTAAAGACGAAGAACTACCTCAAACTAAAAAGCTTCTGCACAGCCATCAACAAAATGAAAAGACCACCTACAGATTGCGAGAAAATATTCGCAAACTACGTAACTGATAAGGGGTTAATATCTAAAATATATGAAGAATTCATACAACTCAATAGCAAAAAAACAAACAACCTAATTTTAAAATGGGCAAAAGACCTAAATAGAGCAAAGAAGACATACAAATGGCCAACAATTGCATGAAAAGATGCTCAACATCATTAACCAACAGGGAAATGCAAATCAAAACCACAACATCACCTCACACCTGTCCGAATGGCCATCATCAAAAAGAACACAAATAACAAATGTTGGCTAGGATGTGAAGGAAAGGGAACCCTCTCACACTGGTGGTGGGAATGGAAATTGGTGCAGCCACTGTAGAAAACAGTATGGAGTTTCCTCAAGAAATTAAAAATCGAACTACCAGGGGTGGGAAGGAACAGAATGAGAGTTCAAAATTTGTAGATACTGACAGGCATATGTAGAATAGATAAACAAGATTATACTGTGTAGCACAGGGAAGTGTGTGCAAGATCTTGTGATAGCTCACAGCGAAAAAAAAAGTGACAATGAATATATGTAAGTTCATGTATAACTGAAAAATTTTGCTCTACACTGGAAATTGACACAAGATTGTAAACTGACTATAACTCAATTTAAAAACGTTAAAAAAAAGAATAGAACTACCATATGATCCAGCAATCCCACTTCTGGGTATATTTCCAAAGGAAAGAAAATCACTATTTTGAAAAGATTATCTACACTCCCACAGTCACTGCAGCATAATTCACAATAGCCAAGGTATGGAAATAACCTAAATACGGACAAAGAAAATGTTATTTTATACATACACACACACACACACACACATATATATTAAAAAGATGGAAACTCTGCCATTTGCAACAACCAACATGGATGAACCTAGAGGGCATTATGCTAAGTGAGATAAACTAGACAGAGAAAGACAAATACTGCATGGTCTTGCTTGTACGAGGAATCTAAAACAAAAAGTCGAACCCATAGAAACAAAGAGTAGAATGGTGGTTTCCAGGAACCAGGGGATGGGAAAAGAGTGTAGGCTGGTAGAGAGTACAAACTTTCAGTTATAAGATGAATAGGGTCTGAGGACCCAACGTATCACATGGTGACTGTAGTTGAAAATAACCCGCTGTGTAATTGAAAATTGCTAAGAGAGTAGACATTAACCGTTCTCACACAAACACAAAAAGGGTAAAATATCTGAGATAATGAATATGTTAATTAACTTGATAGTGGGTATCCTTTCATAATGACAAATCACCATGACATACACTTCAAACATCTTACAATTTTACTTGTCCTTTATACCTTAATAAATCTGGGGGGAAGAAACTGGGGACAAGTTGATTGTTCAAGGTCAGATAGCTAGAAAATGGTGGATGAAGATTTGAATGCAGAAAGGTTTGGTGCCTGGATTTTCAAACAGCACGTTCAGCTGTGTGTATGTCTCCCTGGGATGACTGTAGATCTACATAATTCTTGGGAAAGATTATGACAAGCGGAGCTGGGGCTGGAGAACCACTGGCCACGTGAGCAAAGGCACTGGTGGTTTCCTTCCAGGGCCGAGGGTGTGGGGATGACCTGGGGCACGCTGAGTGGACAGGTCTGGTCCAGCCTTGGTGCCGGCAGGTCCTGACAGTGTGATCTTGAGCTGCACTCAACCTCTTTAAGCCTTCGTTTCCCTTCTGCTAACAGAAGTGGAAGTAATAGTACCCATCTCATCCAGGTTATCATAGGTGAATAAAAGAATACAGGTGCAGAGTTAACCCTCTGAAATGCTAACTGGTGGTTGATGTTAAGTGACAGCCAAAATTCAGGTGGCAGCATGGGCAGGAACGAGGGAAATGCAGAGGCCTCATGCAGGGACAATCTACACACAACTTGGTGGCTAGATGTACAGGGCCAAAAAGAAGAAAAAAGGGACACAAGGATGCCAGGAGAAAAGGTAAGTTATGATAGAACATGTAATTCATTTTATTTATCATTTACTATGTGCTCTCTCTGCTTGGTGCTTTACAGCCACTACCTTATTCAGTCCTCCACGTTAGACATGGATATCATATTCATTATTATCATGATTATCTTTATTTTACATACGGAAAAGCTGAGACTTTTAATGAGGGTAAATAATCTGCCCAGGGTGACCCAGCCAGCCAACGGCAGAGTTGCAAGCTGAACACGTCTGTCTGATTCAAGGCCACGCTCTTGAGCTTGAGCGGAAAAAAGAGTGTGAAGCCAAAACCACTTTCTCTCTCCTCTACTTTCCAGTGATTTTTTTTCTCTGTATATTTTGCATTGTATGTTGTATCAGAGTGGTGGGTTTTTCATTTCTCCTTCTAGATTATAAACTTTCTGAAAGCAGCCTCTGAAACTCTTGAATTCTCAATGCCTTGGACACAGGAAGTCCTCTCCTACCTAGTGAATGAATTAATGAATTAATGAATTAAAAACTAGGAAGAGTTATCAGGACTAGACAGAAAGATTCTGAAGCCATCTGTACAGATGTAATATTTCACATAGTCATAAAAAATTGATGATAAGGTAGCAAATGGTATCAAAATACCTTAAAGCTAAAAAAACACGTTCAGGCTGAGCTGCATCCCTGTGGGCTGTAAGCCATCTCATTCTCCCAGGAGCCTTAACTTTTCACAATTGTATTAAATCTCTCCATGCTTATCACTGAATCTTAGGAAAACCAAGTTTATGGGAAATCCACCATTTGTCAAGATACCTTTCACTGCAACTATTCTTTTCATTTCTCTCTTTGTTTCTTATATATCTGCTTTGTGCTCCCATCCAAGGAAAGTTAAAACAATGTTTTTTTCCTGTGATATTTGAACTTTCAGTTGGCTGTTGGCATCACCCTTGATCTATTGACAAGAGTCCTGTTCCTAATCATAGTTATATAGTTGATGAAAAATTTGAATTCATTTTAGTACCATCAAGATAACCTGAGAACAAAGGAAAGACTATGGTAAACGGTAGGAAATTAGGCTTTTTATTCACACAATAGTAATCTGTGGATTCTTCCAAGATATCTCAATTCAAATAGCCTCTTGTGTTTAATACCAGAAGGTGGGGAGTAGACTGAGGGAGATGATTGTGTGTTAGGGACATTCCTCAGTGAGAATCTCACCTGAGGTTCAACTTGCCCACTAGCGTGGGAGTGGCCAACCATCTCAGGTAGATCTGGACCAAGCTTCTACTGAGAATCAGGGCAGAAGAATCCTGTCTTCTAAAGTAATGACTGTGATCCAGAGAATGAAGATAAATGTGATCTTTCACAGCACCCAGACCATTTACTGGCAAAACAGTACTTACGAGCAAAGAACTGAGTGCCCCAGGCCCTGCCTTTCCAGACACCTTCCTCAGTGGCCTGACAGGGGCTACTCTTCACTGACCCAGAGCTGCCTGGACACCCTGAGTCAGGGTCTCTCCTTTGGACCAGGAGGCGGATGCTGCACCTTTCATGGATTATGAGACAGACTGACATAAGCTGCCTGGATGGGATGGAGGATTTCCCCTCCATCCTTCCTTCTGGATTAAGTAAAGAAATATTTTCTATCACTGGGACACAGGCCCATGAGAGGCAGGACCCTGGCTGTCATATTTACCTTGAGTTCCCAGATCTCATCACTGTGCCTGTCAAAAAGAACAGATCCTCAAGGGACATTGTGGAATCAGTGAAAGTGGAACAAATGAATGAGTGAGATAATGCATTAGGCAGCTAGTGTGCACAGCATATATCTACATAGGAAGCTAGTAATTGTTAAGGCAACATTCTGTCTTTTTTTTTTTAAGATTCCACCTATGAGTCATATCATATGGTATTTTTCTTTCTCTTTCTGGCTTACTTCACTTAGAATAACAATCTCCAGGTCCATCCATATTGCTGCAAATGGCATTATTTTATTTTATTTTATTTTTTTTATCACTGAGTAGTATTCCATCATTTATCACATCTTCTTTATCCAGTCATCCGTCGATGGACATTTAGCTCGCTTCCATGTCTTGGCTATTGTAAATAGTGCTGCTATGAGCATTGGGGTGCGTGTATCTTTTTGAATTAGAGTTCCCTCCAGATATATGCTCAGGAGTGGGATTGCTGGATCATATGGTAAGTCTATTTTCAGTTTTTTGTTTTTGTTTTTGTTTTTTTTTCAAATGCTGCTTTTCTGTGTTTATTAAGGGGATCATATTTATTTTTTTTCCTGTTTGGTATTACAGTAATTTATTTTTCCCCCTGGCTAATTGTTTATTTATTTATTTATTTACATTTTTTTATTGAGGAATAGTCATTTTACAACGTTGTGTCAAATCCCAGCGTAGAGCACAATTTTTCAGTTATACGTGAACATACATATATCCATTGTCACATTTTTTTTTCACTGTGAGCTACCACAAGATCTTGTATATATTTCCCTGTGCTATACAGTATAATCTTGTTTATCTATTCTACATATGCCTGTCGGTATCTACAAATTTTGAACTCCCAGTCTACCCCTTCCCACCCCTCTCCCCCTTGGCAACCACAAGTTTGTATTCTATGGTTAAGACAACATTCTGTAAAGGGCACCTAATTTCGTCGCCTCTAGATGCCAGGATCTCATTCTGTCAGGTTCATTCACACCAGATATTCTCCTGGGAGCATAGCTGAGGGGCTCTTAATTTAAGATTTATGACAAAGGTAGCCATTGATAAGGACTGAGGATGACCAATCCCACGCCCCTAATGAGAACAAGTTCCAGTGTCTTAAACACAGTCATAAATGAGAAACAATGAAGGAGACACAGTGGGTTTTGTACTGGTCTTTAGTGCCTCTTCACTAAAAAGCTGATGTCCAGTTTAACCAGTGTGCCCAAGGCTTCTGTATGGGGCCCATCTATTTCCTTTCCTGAGGGTTCCATGTTGCTTTTATCTTCCAAGATCACCTTATTGCTCAAGAGTCCACAGTGCGATCGCAGAGTCTTCAGTCTATTGTTAATCTGCACTCTTTGCCCTGAAATCCTGCCTACACTTTTTGTGCCACCCCAAGCCTGGTCCGAGGGATGCCTAATGGGGCACTGCGTCATGGGAAAGGTTTGTAAGCCCCTTTGCAGGAAAGCAGGAGGAGTTACTTCCTGCCCAGAGTCCATCAGAGATTGCACTCCCTGTTTGTCATCCCCTGAGCATCACCACTGAACATCTCAGATGAGAGTCGTGGAGACATTGCTATGCAAGCCCAGAACCCTTGCTTAGACGTTCACATATTACTTCATTTAATTCCTATGACTACCCCGGAGCCAACCACCATTTCTTCACCTTTCAGAATTTGCTAAAGGCAGATTTTCAGAAGGTGCACCCCATAAAACGTTAGCCATCCAGATGCTTCATTTTGAAAAAAAGGATTCCACGGTCAAACAAACTTGAAAAATAATGCATAAATCCCTTTCTTGAATATTCCCAGTGCACATGAATCTTACGGTAAAGAAACGTATTTAACTTCCTTTCGCCCAGAGTTTCCCACGTGTTGATCCCTCTGTTCCTACACTGCACCTTTGGAAATTCTGGCCTAAACCTCTGAACAAGTAAGATGGAGCAGGAAAGAGAGGAAAGATGTGAATCTGTGGCCTTTTGACTCCTCCCAGCATACCACACGGTATACCTTCTTTCACTAGTTCATTAACATGTATGTTTTGCATAATCGACATAAGTTTGCCACAATATACAGAAATATACCACACAGTATACCACAGCTGCCTTCTTTCATCTTACTAGTTCACTGATATTCATAAATTTATCTGAATATTTAAGTGGAATATTGAAGGGAGAAAATGTGAACCTTAGGGGAAAATACGCAAAACCATTTGGGGAAGAAAGGAGACTAGAGACAAACACGCAGGACCAAGCTGAGTGTCTTGGTAGTGACTTAAAATAAACAGGAGAAGGTTGAGGACACAGCCCAGTGGGTTCCAGCTTTGGCGTCACCATTAACAATATCCTTCACATTGATATGGCACTCTGTGTTTGCAAAGCACCTGTAAATGTACCATAAAATTTGATTTTCACAGACAACACGGTGGGTGGGTGTGGGGATTCTTTTATGAATAAGTGAAACACCCAGAAAAGAACTCACCCAATGTCCAAACAGCGTGTCCTCTAGTTGGGAGTTGAACCCAAATATTTTAAATCCAGGATCTTTCCAGGCCAGGGCTGTGTGATTGACAAGGACTGAGGCTAAAGTGGACAGGGAATAAAACCTGGGGACAAATGAAGATGTGAGAAAAAGTTGAATTTTTTCACAATTTCCCCTGTAACTGGCAACCCAGGGCCAGTCCATTTCGGGAGCCCCGCCCACAAAGCTGGCATCCTAGTCTGACCAGGAAGTACATTTCTCAGCTTTGTCCCAGAGAGGTGTTGCCTCGGCCGGTGAGACATTTGGGAACATTAAGAATTAAACGGGATTGGAGAAAAGATGTTCATAGATTGGTGTTCCTTCCCACAAAGCGGGCACGGGAGCGTAGGACAGATTGGAGGGGCTGGTGAGTTAAGAGACAGTTAGGTCTCCTGGGTTCAGAAGTGGGAAATCCTGAGCTAAGAGGAAAGAAGCAGCCTGGCAAGTGGTAAAATTAAAAGTCGGCATGTAAAAGGGGAAGAAATCTTCACCAGAATGAAAACCAAGTGTTCAACATCCCAGAAGGAGAAACTTCAAGGGAGTCCTAATTAAATCATGATGATTTGAGTCATAAATTATTTCCAGTGAAACACAATGTACTTCCTTCTCTCATGCATCGCTTTCTTAGAATTTCTTTGCTGTGCATTTTCCTAAAACACCAAGCATTGTGACGAAATTAGAAAGTGGCTGGTCCCACGGACCATCGCATGAAATGAAGCGTAGTCACTGAACTTTCCCGTGAAGGACAAAAGAGTAATGATGCCCACGTTTCTGGGCTCCTGTCTCCCATGTGCTGTTCAAACACCCCAAGTTCTTTTTTCCCAGAAATGAAAGATGAGTTTCTAAATCTCTGGCTTGTGAAGTCGAAATAAAATTTTCCCTTCATTAATCTCAACCAGATTTCTTTCCTCACCTCTGCAGGGAGCTAAGGCGACAGCTCCCCCATCTCTTCTGGGGCCCCTACTTCTCCTGGCAGCTTGCTTTTCAGTTCTAGCAATTTCCCGAGTGTCCCCCAGCAGCCTGTGATGCAGGTTAGGATCCACACACCCATCCGAGCGTGGAGCGTGTCTGAGAATGCCTCCACTCTACCTAAAGCGTGTCGATGGCTCCCCATCACCTGCTGGATAAGGTCAGAACCTTTTAGCTCAACATGCAAGACCATCATGTGACCTCAATCTACATGTCTAGTCTCGACTGCCAAGTTTCCACTTTCCAACTGACACCAGTACCTCAGACTCCCTAAGATTTTTGCCTTGATACAGATGGGTCAACCATGGTCTCCCCCACTTCCAAAGGCTGGCCCACGACATCACCCCAGCCTGGAAGGCCGTCACCACAAGTTCCCGCCCCTCACAATCTAGGACTCAGTCCAAGTGTCATTTCCAGAAGCGTTTCCTTTATCCTCTCCACCCCACAACCCAATCTGCATTGGAGGACCACCAGGGTTCATGCTGCCGTCCCACTAAATATTGTCATCATCTTCTGACTTGTCTACATTCATGACACAATTATTTTTTTACTGTTTGCTAGATACTGAATCCATGGAACAAAATGACCATTCAGCTTATGGTCTAGTGGAGAAAATTGACAATCAAATGATCACATATTAAAAAAAAAAATCGACTGTGCCAAGTGCTATTAAGGACAAAAAAGGAGTCTGTGAGTGCATGAAATTGTAGGCTGGGGAAGGGTTCTCTGAGGAGGTGGGGACTGGGCTGGAATCGAAGATGTGAGCAAGGGTGGACTAAGCGAAGAGAGGAGAGAGCATTTCAAACAGGACAGCTGGTCCTACCCTTACAGACCTCTAAGCCTTAACACACAGAGGTGCGAAGCAAGTTTGCTGGGAGGCTGAAGGCATGGATGACTGAGGGAGTTGATAAACGAATGATGTCTGAGACACTGGCGTTCTGAGAATTGCCTTATGTCTCTGTGTTATCAGCCAAAGAACTTAATCCCAAAGTCACCCAATCTGCCTGAGTCTCGTGTCGCACTCCCTCTCCCCACTGCTCGAGGGTAAGGAAAGCTGATTCAGTGGTCAATCCCAAAGGACCACCTGGTACCAAAGGACGGTCAATAGGAAGTGAGAAAGAAAACAGCCTCTCACAAGTGGAGACTGAAAGTCTGGGGCTAGATTATCTGCAACATAATGGCAATGTTGGGAAAGAGGAAAGGAAGTGGAGATGAAAGGAGAAAGTCGGACTCATGCAAAGATAGTTCTGGCCACAGAAAAGGCAGCAGCTGAATTCTGAAGGCTGGTCAGGAGCCAGGCATAATTATTAAAAGCACAATCCTATTCTAGAGATGGTGAGAAGAAATCTGAACCCTTGGGCTCTGCATCAGTAAAAGTGTGTTTGTTTTCTCTGTCCAAAGCATGTGTTTGCTCTGCAGCCTTAAGTCTACTTGTCGCTGTGAGGGCCCCCCAGGGCTGAGGGAGGAGTTTCCATGGAGAATAGGTCTCAGCGCTGGAAGTCAAGCTGGAACCAGTTCTACATGAAGAGTTTCCTCAGAGGGAAACTCAGGGAATATTTGTTTGTATTTTTGATCATCAAAATGGTGTTATTGTTACCCTGATCTCATTAAGTCATTTTCTCTGTCATTTTTTTCTAAATCCGTGTGCCGGGAGCTTAGTCATTAATTTTCTTTTTCTCTTAAATCTCTAAAGTGATGCCAGGAACAGATAATGCCACCGTTCCTCTCAGGACGGAGTGTTGCTTTGCAATCCAGTAAAGCATGAAAGAGCTGGTCTCTGTCAGTTTTTCATCGAAGCCACTGTCACTAGGGTCACATAGGTGGCTGCCCACACTGCAGGGAGCCATTTGCCAAAATACCTGCTCTTTTATGCTGCTCAGGACTCAAGTACTCATCTGCAAATCCACATTTGGTTTTCAAAAGGGACCCCTCTCCACCCTCCACTCACACCTTCCAGAAACGTACATACCGCTCATCTGCATATGCTATAAAGTGTCTCTGACTAGAATCCAGCCACCTGAAACCTCAAGTTTATAAAGGAGGCTTAAAAAACAGAGAAAAAGGAAATAAGGGAGAATCAGGAAGTAAGTCACCTGGGCAGCCAGGAGACATGGTGTACGTTTCATGCACGGAAGTTTGTACACATTACTTGAAGGAACCCGTTTCCAGATCTTCACAGAAGCGAGGTGATGGTGAGAAGAGAGTGTTAACTCTGAAGCCAGGCAGACCTCGGTCAAGTCCCATCCCTTTCATTGATCACCCATGTGAACTGGAACCCACTTTGGTAGGAGGCCGCCCTCTAGTCTTCATTTTCTCCATCCATAAATGGACAATATGAAATGTAGCTTGAAAGATTGTGATGATGAGAAATTAGAAAATAAGATCTCAGAGTCAATGCTTACCTTCTTTTGAACACAAATATAACAGGCTTCCTTCTCTGGATTTTCCCAAGTCTGCCACTGAGTAGCCAAGAATTCCAAACAGGAAGGTGCTCCCCTCGATGCTGGTGAGAAAAGGCCTCAGGTCATTTGATACCAAAGACAAAGCTGACACCAGAATTCAAATAGGACATCTGTCTGTATTCTCTCAGAGCCTGGAGTAAGAGGAAATAGTCCTACTCTCAGGAGATCCCAAGAGCAATAGAAAAACTCAGCAAAATAAGGGTGGTTCCATATGACGACACCACCAGGACCCTCTCCCCGCCAAAAAAAGTTTACATTCTATCCAAAATCTTGTAGTTAAGAAGGCAGGAAGTAAGAAAGATTTGAAAACATTTTCATCTGTGACTCTTCAAGTTTCATTCATTTAACCTCTTCCCAATCTTTATTTGAGCTCTTGTTATGTTTCAGGCACTGCTGACTACTTGGAATACATCAGTAAACCAAACAGACAGAAATCTCTGTCCTGGGGCAGCTTAGATTTTTGCAGGGAGAAGCAAGCAGTAACTAATGAACACAGCGAGGATGTAAACATATATTGTGTTCAAAGGTGCTAAGAGCAACAAAAGAAATGCAGGGCAGGGGTGATGGAAGTCAGAAGAGGTAGGGAGGGAGAGGACCAGGTTACGACTTTAAATAATTCTTTTAATTATTCTTTTACTTTAAATCTCTTGATTTCAAATAAGTCAGGGAGGCCTCAAAAAAAGTTTTGTACTAAAAGGAAAATCTTCTGCTGTTTGAAAAACCCTAAAGAGGGTTGGCTCTGGGCAAGCTAAAGAATCAGAACTCTTTTTTTGTTATCAAATTCCTAAACTGAAATTTAACTTTATACCTCACTGCCCAAGCAGATTTAAATTCTTTGAGAAGGAGTTCAGATGCATCCCCCACACTGCCTAGGATATCAACAGACATTTACGTGTTCAAGTTATTTTGATGAATGAATGAACGAATGAACCAATGAAAGAGTGATGAATAAATGAAACACTCTACTCCGCAAAATCAAGGCTTAATTTGCTCTAACAAATTGAATGCTTACTATCTTCCAAGGAGTTTGGTCATCTTGTTCCCCAGAACAAGCATACCCCTTTCTCCCCGCTTCTCTCCCTGGTGGATTTCTCATTCGCTGTCCCCAGGAGAGAAGACCTATTTGGGCCAACATGGCGCCTTCCATTATGGAAGTCTACTCTTAGGTAGCATTGTACCAAGCTACTTCATTGTTGAATTTCTTATGGTTTCATTCAGTTATGATGAAGACTTGAGAACCAGTCCATTGTGGTCAGGGTGATAGGGTCCCTGGCAGGAAGGAGGCAGGGAGAAACTAGAGACTGAAATTCCCAAGACACATTCTTGAGAAGGAGGTGGCAAGAAGGGCAGACACATACCGTTCTGTGAACCAGCAGGTCTCTGTTGTGTCAAGAACAAATTAGAAAATGGGGAGAGTGAGGCTGAGGTTATTGGACAAGCCCTGACTTGCTGTGTGAATCTCTGTGGTTTTAATGTTGATTCATTTCACTGCAAGCTGCAGTCGTAACTTGAATAGCTTCACAAGGCTAAACAAAAGCTGGCCCGTAGCCAGGAAACAACCAAGATACTAAATTCTCAGATGCGAGATGCTTTTTTTTTTATTATATACATTTAACATCCAGCTCTGCTTCCCATATTTAGACTTATCACTTTCCTGTGTCGTTCCTCCCATCTGCAAAATCTCAAAAGTTAAGCATCCATCTCATAAATAAGTTACTGGGACAAAGGCCAGACTTTAGGGAAATTTGTCCAAACCAAAACCAAAACCCCAGGAGTGGAGTTTTATGGAAGTGTTTGCTGACCCATGTGGTTGGGCTCGAATCAGTTCTCAGACATCTGAACTATATCTTCCTTTTAATGCCTTTGTGTGGAGGTCCTTCATGTCTGAACAGACATCTGATTCCTCTTTGTAGCCAACTCAGGGTCTCAGACAAGGCCTTGCACAGAGCCGCAAGGAGCTTGATAGAAATGGGCTGAGATGTGCTCTCGTTTCCAAGATGGGTGGTTAGTTGGATGGCCTGGTGAAGACCAACCGGGTTTAAAGAGGAGATGAACCCCAAATGTGTTCCTACAGGTGACATTTCCCAGGTGTGGTGCAGGGTGGGACAGTGTGTCTGATAACTGCCCTGCTCCTTCACAAGCAGGAATAAGTGGACACTAGCCAACAACACCCTTCCCTGATGGTGAGAAATGCTTGGTCCTCCCCTGTGAAGACCTTTCTAAAAACAGCTTCTTCTCAAACCTCTGGGACTATGTCTATAGGCACAGGCTTCTGGCCCATGGGCAGGACATGCACCAGGACATATTTTGTTGGGCCTGCACAGAATTAAAAAAAAAAAATGCTTGAGATAGTTCCCAGTATTTGAAAACTTGGATGTTTTGTCTAAGAGTCTTAATACCTAACTTCTCCTGACCAACCAGAGGACTTGGCAATGCTGACAAGAAATGGGTGGCTCTGAGGAGCAGAGCCTATTCGGGCTGGTCACGAACCCCCCCAGTTCTCAACATGATTTCACTCGAGCCTTGCCTGCCTCACCTTGGAAAGCCCTTCAGTTGGTGACAAACTGCTCTGACCATTCTGACAATTAGTTCAAAGCAGAGAGTAACAGCTGTCATGTATCGAGTGCTCACCATGGGCCAGACACCTTTCTGAGCTCTTTTCATAGATGACCTCATTTAACCCTCAACAACCCCACGAGGAGTCCCTTCTTAATACATTCAGATCACAAAAGGGGAAATTGAGGCAAGAAAAGTTCAGTGATTTGCTGCAGGCCACACAGCTGTAAGTGGCAGAAATCCAAGAAAAACCAAAGAGGATTGACTCTCGAATCCCAGTGCCTGACTTCTGATCTACCCCGCCCTGAAGATTGGTCAAACGTACTCTCTTTGGGACATTTCCAATTCTCTGGTCTCGCTTCTGGTTGGTTACCTGGTCCAAGTCTGGCCATGCCAAGTGTTTTCCACCTTGCATAGAGGTACCCTGTATCTATAGGTCCATATTATATTATACATAATGAATATTTATTATATATTGTGTAGGCCACATTTTATATTTCTATTAGCAATAGACATACATATAATATTTATTCATCTATTCAAACTCTGAGGGGCCTATAGGAGCAGAAAAATGAAGCCACAGACACTGGCAGCCATTTGGTGGAAATGAGCCACGACCTGTTCCACGAGGAGGTGGCTGGGAAAGGCGTGGGGAAGAGATGGATGGGGTTGTCAGGCAGACGGCGAGCTCCTAAACCTCCCCAGTTCTTTGGACAGGACGTGCGCTCCGGCCCAAACCGCACACTGAGTCAAGCTGCTCAGATTCACCTCAGAGCCTTCCTTCTCTGATCTGGTGCCTGGGCACCATGTCAGGCCTGTTTTTCCCAGACCATCTTCCACAGCCTCTGCTTCATCCAAACTTGGATTTTGCCCCAAACAGCAGCTCCCTTGGGTTCCCTGCCTCCTTCCTGCTTCCTCTGCAGTATCTTTTCTCTCTCCTGACGGCTCCTTTATTAACAAGGCCTGAAGGCTGAAACCGATTTTTTTTGGTTCTCTGTTAACAAAATAAACTACTTCCATGTTATTTATTTGATTTCATTTCTGAATCCTCTCCCACTCCGGGGGAAGAGGGGGGTGGATTTTTGTTGCTGTTTTCCAAAAGGTTTTTGGTTATTGTTGGTTTAAAGAAGCCTCCGCTGAAGACACCGTGGTGTCCCCAGGGTGCTGCCTCTGGGCTCTGGAATTTTCCTTCAGCCCTAGCCAGCCACGCCCTCAGCTTCCTGTGGGCCCTGGCCTGGCCGGAGAGCAGGAGCAGCTGGAGCAGAGCTGTCTGGCTTGACCGCCTCCCGGCTCAGCCTCCTGCTCACGGGCCTTTCTGGGAACCCCGAGTACCCAGCTTCCCAGGCTCCTCCCCAGACACGCTCAGACCCCCAGGCTCCTCCGACAGTGCTTCCTATCTTTATTTTCCAGCACTTCATAATTTAAATAGATTATTTTTCAGGGGAGGTGTGATGGATATCTTCCAAAATCCAGTCCTTCTGTGGGGAGGTCTATAAAATGAGCACTCCTGTGACATGGTATTTCCCCCTCATATTTATTTGTTTCCTTTAAGGACAAGGTACCATTTATCCACACTAAAAACCCTTAAACACTGGGGAATCCTTAGGGTTTCAATATGTTGGGATTGAGCTCCACAAAAGCAAGGTCCTCTGGTTTTGTTTTTGTTTTTTTTTTTTTCCTTTTTATTGACATACGGTCGGTTTACAATGTTTTGTTAATTTGTGATATACAACATAATGATTCAGTTAAACGTACATATATATTCTTTTTCATTTGAGGTTATGACAAGCTATTGAATATAGTTCCCTGTGCTATACAGTAGGACCTTGTTGTTTATCTATTTTATATATAGTAGTTTGTATTTGCTAATCCCAAACTCCTAATTTATCCCTCGCCACCCCCTTTCCTCTTTGGTAACCATAAGTTTGTTTTCTATGTCTGGGAGTCTGTTTCTATTTTGTAAATAAGCTCATTTGTGTCATTTTTTTAAGAGTCCACATATAAGTGATAACATATATTTGTCTTTGATTTCATTTAGTATGATAATCTCTAGGTTCATCCATGTTGCTGCAAATGGCATTATTTCATTCTTTTTTAAGGCTGAGTAGTATTCCATTGTGTGTGTGTGCGTGTGTGTTTATATATACCACAACTTCTTTATCCAATCATATGTTGATGGACATCTAGGTTGCTTCTGTATCTTGGCTACTATATACAGTGTCGCTATGAACATTGGGGTGTATACATCTTTTTGAATTAGAGTTTTCTCCAGTTATATTCAGGGCCCTCTGTTTTGTATACTGATATAACCCAAGCACTTCACATTTAATAGACACTCAGGAAAAAGTTTCCTGAAGGGAGGAAAGAGATCATTAGTTAAGAACCATTAATATAGACTAGGAAATATATAAGACACTCACTGACATAGCTTGTTAAGTATAGACATTGAAATGGTCTAATCTATACTCATGTTCTTACCAAGAAATAAAATTTTATCTTCAACCTGTTGTCACACTGTGAATTTTCATTACTTGAAAATGTGTCCTACTCTTTATTTTACTGAATTCCAAATAAGCAAGCTACCTCCACAAAGAAAAAAAGAAACCCACAGGAGTACAAATTTTCAGGGTGCTAATTATGACTCTAAACATTAAATTTTTTTTATACTCTTAGAGTGCAAAAGTTACCTGAATTTTCAAGATGAAGGTTTTGTCAAAATTTAGGTCAAATATATATGTAATCAAATAGGATATTTGATTTCAATAGCTTGTAATAACCCCAAATGAAAATAGGATATTTGATTAATATTACTAATTCCAAGTCAGTGCTGGAAAATTTTCTGGCAATGAAGTTCTTGCCTTTCTTCTAGTAAAGCTGATGTTTACAAAAAAGGCTGTGTTTAACATCTTTATGTTTATGGATCCTGGTACATAACAGATGATAAATGTTTGTTAAGAGAATGAATTTAGTAATACTTTGTCATAGGGTTAATAGTACCATATTTTGAAAGCCAAATTTGACCAAATGGCCAGTAAAGTCAGCATATAAATGTCATGGAGCTATTATCTGTCCCTGGAGCATCCCATATTTTAGAAAAGGAACTAAAAAGATCAGCCTAGTTTATCTTATTTTGTAGAAAATGGGTTATGAGAGGTCTTTGCCTACTTCATCATCTCAGAGAGGGACGAGGTTGTGGATGAAGTGGAGTAGACTAGAAAGTTCCCCGGGTTTTCTGAGAGCACTTGATGGGAGTGGTATTAAATAGGCTTGACAAGCTTGTTGGGTCTGAAGAGGGATAATGATATCTGGGGAAGGGCCTGGGGATCTGCATTTTTAAACATGTTTTCTGAATTGGATCTTCTTTGTTTGCCAAGATGGCCAAAATTCTCCACCATTCTCTGGATCCGTGCCACTTGCAATGCGACACTGCAGCTCCTCCCGTGAAGACACGATGTCTACCTCCTCACCTTGAATTTGCACTAGTCCTGTGACTTGCTTTGACCAATAGCACACGGCAGAAGGCACAATGGGCCAGTTCTGAGCCTTGCTGGTTTCCACTTGTTCTCTTGTTTGTTGCTACCATGTGAGCAAGTGCAGTCCAGCCAGCTGTATTATTAGTGATGTGCAGCCCCTGTCACCCCGTCACCCCGTCACCCCGTCACCCCTCACTGACAGCCAGTCAACCATCAGACATATGAGTGAGAACATGTGAATCTACCTGACTGTTGACTGCACACACACAAGTGAGCCTCCCCAAGATCAGCCCAGCTGAGCTGACTAGCAGACCCTCCCATCAGCCCACAGATTGGCAGGCAATAAGGGATAACTATTTTGAGCAACTGAGTTTGTGGGTAGCAAACCGATGCACACCTCTGCTTCTTATAATCCAGCACGCTTAGGAAATGTGAGTGTGAGAGATCTGCAGCTTTCTTGGAATAAAGATATAAGTCTGAATGCCAACCTTCATAAATCCCTTGGTATTTGGCTCTCCTGCCCCATTAATTAAACACAAATGAAAATATAATTAGGAAAAGCTTATATTAACTCTAAAGAATATAAAACAATCCACTGAAAGCTGCCAAAAAAGTAACCCAGAATTATGGCCTCCTGGGGAGGCTTTGAGTTAGGTTGTGGAAACACCCACTAGCACTTAGGTGTATGATCTATGATCTTCACAAACTCTCCAAAAAAATGTATTTCAGTTTCCCCACCCCCAGAAACGAAGGGCAGAATTGATCTAAAAGCAAGTAACCATTCTTAGTTGTGTTAATCCTGGAATAAGAGGCTATGGCTCAATAATGATTTTCAAGTGCACAGTTTGAGGGCCTGGAAATGGGAACTCAATCCTTTATTTTCTAGCAATAAACACATTCTGCACTCCTCATCCCTGGCGTAGTAACAACACTGGATATTAGTACTCATGATTCATGCCTCTTGTGGTATATGCAGATTGATGGCTCGATGACTGGACAGGAAATTCTGTGGATGTCCACAGGCCAGTTGCCTTAGCTTGGTATTAATCACCAAAAAGTGAATGGCACTGAGTCACAGCAGAACATGAGAAAGAATAAAGGCTTAGTTACATTGATCATTTTTAATTTGCCTTTAGCTCAGCTGGAATGCATAAGGCAAGGCATTATAGGAAAGTTACATCTAGTGAGGACACCTGAGTCATTCTGCTGAAGCGATTCACCTTTCCTCCTTCTTCCGAGGCTGATGAATGAGCTACCATGTGATCCTAACAATCTGACAACAACAAGGAAATCGAACTACTTTTTCAATTAGCACATTGATTAAAGATTTCACAAGTAATTTTATTCATCTTTTACCTGCTAGTAGATTTTTTCTTGGAAAAAAAAAATGAGCCTGGCATGGTCTTGCCTATTATAACATGTCAGTAAGACCAGTGACATTTTGAAGTAATAAAAAGAGAATAGCACCAGAAAGGTGACCCAAAGAGTAATCCTTTTTAAAAGAAATTTGCTTGACCATTAAAAAATCATATTATGTTTTGTTTAGCATAAAATGGGTTTAGAAGAGAAATTCTTTGAGGAACCTCCTTTATGAGCCAGCTTATGAGATGAAATAACTATATTTCAAAAGGAAGAAGACTGAGGGAACAAAAGAAACCCCAACTGTAGCTTTTGTGCTTTGTAAAATCCTTTTGTATGCACATGATAATTTCCTTTGATCTCATCTGAGAGGTGGATGGGACATGTTTTATTACACTCATTGTACAGAGGAAGAAATTAAGGGTCAATGATATTAACTTGCTAGGTACCCAGAGTGCACATCCGAGGACCAACAGTCAAGCACATTTAAAATAACTTCCAGTCCGAAGTGGTATATGAGACAGGTGTACCTGTCTCCTTTCGTAGCTGTGCCTACACTAAATTTATTGCAATGGAATAACAATAATACGTATAAATTCACAACAAAGAAGAGAAAGGGGGGGGACCATGAGTAGACTTAAGATTTCAATAAATTTCTAAAAAAAATAGAAAGCAGATACAGGAGTTGTGGATGATCCAAGCGGAGGAATTTGTGGTCAGTAACAGGTAGAGATGAGTGAGCATCTGAGAAGGGAAATGGTCTGGCCTGATTTCAAGAAGCACAGGAAAGATTGAATTGGGGGATTCTAGGGACAACAGAGAGTCAGGGTGGGTCATGACAGGGGAACAACTGAAGTCTATAGACTAACAGCCAACCTTCACCCCAGAAACAGATGCCTGATAAACAGGCATGTATTTACCCTTCCAGTAAGGAGTTCTTTTCTTGAAGATTGATTGGAAGATTCAAGAGAGCTAAGACATTGTTGTGAAGATGGTACCCTAGAGAAATGTTCTAGCATTCTAACACTAGAGCAGAAGAGCCAGCTCACCACTCCTTCACTCTAACTTGGACAGCAAAAACCTTCACCCTTCTTCATAGAGCTGCTTAGAAACCCTTCTGGGATATTTGACTTTTAACTATATACATTTATTTCTTTAAAATTTTTGAAAGTCATTTTTATAAACTTAGAAATTAAAAAGTAAAGTGAATTTTAAATGAAATTATCTATCATCTTAGAGCTCGTTTCCCTTCTATGTTTGTAACACATATTAATTATAAACCACATTTAAAATATTTTTCTAGCTTAAAAAATACCTAAAGTAACTTTTTAAGGATGTGAATTAGTTACCAGATTGATCTTCACAGCATTAAATATTAGAGTTTGAGAAGAAGATAGAATGAAATGATTAAATAAATCACTTGCAAAAATGAAATGCCATGCAGCTGGTCAAACTTTAAGAGTAAAATTTATATTCATAAAAATGTGTTTATCATATATTATTGAGTGAAATTAGATTACAACATATGAGATAAGGTATTATTATAGTTTTAATTTAAAAATTATACTTAACTATGTATACACGCACTGAAAAAAGTCTAAAAAGATATTTAACAAGATAGTAAGAACGGTTGGCCCAGTGGTGAGATTTTACATAGTTTATATTTTCTTTCTTTTTTTAATTTTTTTCTAAACTTTCTATATAAACATGTTATATTTAACTAACTTAATAGTTCTTTTCTTGTTCTTTTTCATTTGACATCTTAGTAGAAGTTAGTAGATACTTTTAGGAAAAACGTTTTGCCAGCTGCACTCAGACAATTGTTTTGAAGTCTGTGTACACACTATCATATTACTCTATCATAATTTATATAAACATTCCTCTGTTTTTTAATATTTTTGGAATTATAAATAATACTAAAAGAAAAATTCTTTTTCAAAAATGTTTATCTTATTTCTGAGTTTTCTGAGGATGTTTTCCTGGAAGTGGAATTACTAGCTTTAGGAATATGAATTTTATTAGGACACATGGTATATGTCACCATATTTTACACTTCTAAATATTTCTCTAGCTCCTTTTTTTCTCATCGTTTTATTTCTTAGATTTAACTCTTTAACATTTTTGTCATATCTGGAAGGTAAGATTATACATTTAATTTTACCCGCAGATATTTAGTCAATTTACCCAACAGTGTTGTTGAAAACTATTTCTTTACATTAGGTACAATATCTACATAGGTACCTGCTCAATTGGTTACAGAACTCCTTTTACTTTTCTGGTGATTTTTTTCATCACCTTTTGTTGGTAAGGGTGTCACAGTTCTGATGATCACAATTTTAATGTGAATTTTAATATCTCATATAAAAAGAGTCCTTTCTTAATACTCTCCTTTTTCATGATTTTCCAAGCAATTCTTCCTGCATTAATATGCTTTGCACAACAAGTTAACACAAACTCTGTGCCTTAGAATGACACAAATGTGTTTTCCTACAGTTTTTGTGGGTTGGGATTTCACAAAGCTGAGTGGGTTTCGAGGTGTCAGTAGGGCTGTGATTCTCCGAGGTTTGGAATCCTCTTCCAAGCCCACTGGCTGTTACAGAATTGAATTCCTTGTGGTTGTGTGACTCTATTTCTGGTCATGAATTGAGCACTAATTGTCCATGATGTGGCCTGGCAATAAAGATCTGCAAAATATCACCAAATGGTAGTCCTGTCTGATGGCTTATCAGAAGCAAGGATCTGGGTGACTGTGGAGAGTCACCCAGACATGTTTGTCCTTTCAAGCATTGAATGTTTTCAATTATCTTTGAACATTTTGCACAAACTAATATAATGAGATTGGCTGGTTGCTCCTAATTTTGATGAACAAAGTAAAGAAAGAGAAAGATGAGCTCAGTGATTTGAATTCCCAGCTCTAGTGCCATGTAAATGACTTGAAACTTTTATATGTGCCCTGAACCTGCAGCTGCAGGGCTGAGATTGCTGGAAATCAACATCAGACTGGATTTGTTATTCAAAACCCACTCAACCACACTGAGAAGGTCCAGAAGACATACCTTTCACCACTACTGTGAGAAATATTCATGTGGGGAGGTCCGGCATCCCTGAAGAATTCTTGTGATCACCCTTCTCTGTAGGCCAGACTTTACAATGGGAACAGTGGTCACTTAATTGGGAAACCTTAAATGCAGTGGGAGTTAACTGGATCCTGGGATGGCAGGGGTCAAGTGCCAGCACTCAGCTGACAGGGACAAGGTGGAAATGGTTACTGTGTTGACCACAGACTAAAAGCAGCATTCAGAATAGTCTGACTCCTTACCATATGATCCAGCAATCCCACTCCTGGATATACATCTGGAGGGAACTCTAATTCAAAGATACATACGCACTAGTGTTCATAGCAATACTATTTACGATAGCCATGACATGGAAGCAACCTACATGGCCATCAACAGATGACTGGATAAAGAAGTTGTGGTATATTTATACAATGGAATACTACTCGGCCATAAAAAAGAATAAAATAATGCCATTTGCAGCAGCATGGATGGACCTGGAGATTGTCATTCTAAGTGAAGTAAGCCAGAAAGAGAAAGAAAAAAAATATATGATATCACTCATATGTGGAATCTGAAAAAAAAAAAAAAAGACTGAAATGAACTTATTTACAAAACAGAAACAGACTCACAGACATAGAAAACAAACTACTTATGGTTACCAGTGGGGGAAGGGAGTGGGAAGGGATAAATTGGGAGTTCGAGATTTACAGATACTAACTACTATGTATAGAATAGATAAACAACAAGTTTATACTGTATAGCACAGGGAACTATATTCAATATCTTGTAGTAACTTATGGTGAAAAAGAATATGAAAACTAATATAAATATGTTCATATATGACTGAAGCATTATGCTGTACACCATAAGTTGACACAACACTGTAAACTGACTATACTAATATATATATATAAAAAATATACTTATAATTTTATATATATATATATATAAAAAGTCCAGGAATCAAGAGGTGGAAATGGGAGTGGCACCAGCCTCTATTACCCTTAGTGACCCACAAGCAAAATTTGTGCTTCTGTTCCTGTGACCTTATGCTCTGCTGGCTTAGAGGTCTTACTTCCGAAAGGGAGGAATGCTTCCACCTAGAGACACAACAATGATTTCACTGAACTGGAAGTTAAGACTGCCACCTGGTCACTTTGGGCTCCTCATGCTTCTGAATCATCAGGCGAAGAAGGGAGTTCCCTTGGCTCTGGAGATTGATTCTGAGTGCCAAGGGGAAATTGCACTGCAACTCCACAATGAAGGTGAGGAAGAGTATGCCTGGAATACGGTTCTCTTAGGGCATCTCTTGGTATTACCATAACCTGTGTTAAGGTCAATGGAAAACTACAACAGCCTAATCTAGGCAGGACTACTAATGGTCCAGACCCTTCAGGAATGAAGGGCTGTGTCACCCTTCCAGGTAAAGAACCATGACCAGCTGAGGTGTTCGCTGATGGCAAAAGGAATATAGAATGGATGGGGGAAGAAGGCAGTACAAATACCAGCTCCCATCGCACAACCAGTTACAGAACCAAGTACATAACTGCCATGTGTATTTTCTCCTTGCTTCATTACGCGTGTGTACATGTGTATACATTAATATTTTCTTTGTTTTTCCCTCTCTTATTCCCTTAGCATGTAACATAAGATGTATTGACTCTGTATCATAATACTTAAGTATTGTTAATTTTACATCATAGTATTTAAATTACCAGATATCAAAGAGAAAGCAAACATCACTCAAGGACTATACGTCTCCTTCTGGGGAAGGAGTTACTGTGTTTTTGGTTGTACACAAGATAGGGAGTATTATGACCTTGTTTTAATTTGGAGATTAAGTATGGTTTAAAGAGATGTATACAGGTGTTAAGTTGACAAGGGGGAGACTTGTGATGGTTAATTTTATACATCAACTTGACCAGACCACAGGGTGCACATATATTTGGTCAAACATCATTCTGGGTGTGTGTGTGTGTGTGTATGTGTTTAGATGAGATTAATTTGAATTAGTAGACTGAGTAAAGTGGATTGCCCTCCTGCCTATGTGCGCAGGCTACATCCCATCATTTAAAGGCCTAAATAGAACAAAAAGACTGAATAAGACAGAAATGCTTTTGCCTGATTGCCTTTGAGCTGAAACATAATTTAGTTCATGCCTTGAGGCTCAGACTGACTCATGAGTTCTTCCTGGGCCTCAAACCTGCTGACTCTCAGATTGAACTACACCATTGACTCTCATGAGTCTCTGGCCTGATGGCTGTAGATCTTGGGACTTGTCAGCCTCCACAATCACATGAGTCAATTCCTTATAGTAAACTTCTTTCTATGAATATTGGTTCTGTTTCTCAGGATATACATACTTATCATTGTAATTACTAATAGACACACTTATCACTGTAATTTTCCAAGTAAACTTGAGGAGAGTTTGGTCAAATTCTAAAACAAAATCTCATAGAACTGTTCCTTTACTTGCAGATGATGTGATGATATATCAATGTATAGCATGCACAAGGTATACAAATCACAGGTGTACACTCAAGGTTTCATAAAATCAATACTTTTTCCCAACCAATTGCCAAATCAAGAGCCCTTGACACTCCTTCGAGTCTTTATCCTCCCAAAGGTAGCCTCCATCCTGACTTCTAACACCATAGGTCGGTTTTGCCTGCTTTTGAACTTTATACAAATGGAGTCATACAGTGTGTGCTATTTTGTGTCTGGCTTATTTTACATAACATTATGTTTACAAAATTCATCCATGTTATAATTTGCAGTTGTTGGTTCTCATTGCTGTATAATATTCCATTGTGTAAACCTACAATTTATTTTACATTCTGCTTGATCATTTCCAGATCTTAGTTATAACAAGTGGTGAAGCTACAATCAATCTTGAATATATGCTTTAGAGAACATATATCCATGGGGATTTTAATCAGAATTTTTATGAACTGTGCATATAACTTTGGCAAGAATTGAATACTTACCCTCTTTGATCCAGGAACTTGATAGCTCTCTCCATTTATTGAAAATTTAAGTCTCTTGCAGCAATGTTTCTTCTACAATCACCCAGTTTGATGTCAATTGACCCTGGTCAAAGAGATGGAAAAAGACAGGGGTAAGGAAACTCTGACCTCTCTTTTACTTAGTAGAATTACACTATCTTGCCAAAACACTGTTCTGGGCTTTTTTCCTCATATTCTGTCCTGAAAATAGATATTATGCCTTCTGTTTCCTTCATTCTTCGTAAGTGTTCATTGAGCCCAGTCATTGGCTTTCACAATACACTCTTTGCTTTCATTCTTTGTTATTACTTGCTCATTCAGTTTTTTGTACATGACCTTTTAAAATGTACACTCACTGGAGGGCTCCCTGGGGGCCTCTGGGTTGTTTCAGAGACTTTTAGAAGTGCCCTTCCCTCTTGAGTCATACTCCTGTTTAGAATCTTTTCCTTGCATTTAAGAAAATATCTGCTTCAGTAAGATCTTGAACACATCTTACTCTGTCTAGAATTCCTTCCAAACATTGAAATGGATCAAGAAATGCCAGAAACTGACCAGATGTCCTGCTTTAGGCAAACAAAGCCTCTCGCTGATGGTGTAGGGCTGAAACCTAGTGTCACGTTCATATCTGACTTTGAGCTGAGCTGGTTTTAAAAATCTTCATTAGGAAAACATCTTGGACTCTTAGCAGAAAACCCAGCTACACTGTGCCTTCTGACCTATAGCCCTGTGGGATAAAAAAGGTGTTGTTATATGACAATTATATCTCATTTTAAAAGAAAGAAAAAATACATTATTTAAATATTTACATTTTCCCCAATTTAGAAAAAAAGAGAAAAACACATTATTTAAGTGTTTATGCTTTTCTTTCCATTCTCTGATACATAAGTGAGTGTCTCTCTCATGGTCTAATTAGGTATTTCCCTCACTTATTAAATATTTCCTTAGATATAAAAATTCAGTCTGTATTTCTTCTTTGCAGGCTCAGTATAGGACAGAATGAAGAGATGATGGTGTATGAGAGGGAAGAGGAAAGAAAGATGAGAGAGAAAAAAGACAACGAAAGGAAAAGGAAAGGAAAGAAGGAAGGAAGGAAGGGAGAAATGAGAGGAGTGTTCTGGTTTTCTGTAGCTCCATAACAAATCACTAATACTTGAGACTTGAAACAACAGTTAGTCTGTTATCTCAAAATTCTGTGGCTTGACTGGCTTTGGTGGGCAGCTCTCCAGCTCCACATGACACTGGCTAGGGCTGCAAATGTCTAGGAACTTGACTGTGCTGGGAAGTCCAAGATGGAGCTGACCTGTCACCATGCCAACTGCTGTCTGGGAGCTCAGCTGGGGCTCCAGATTACAGCCTCATGATTTTTCTCTGTGTGATGTCTCCATGTGCCTTGGGCTCCTCACAGCATGGCTGCTGGGTTTCAAGAAGCAGGAAGCAGAAATGGTCCACCTTCTTTAGGTCTGGGAACAATAGTCCAATGATATCATGTCCCCTACATTCTTGTCAGAGCCAATCATAAGAAACGCTCCAATTCAAGTGGAGAGGAAATAGGCTCTTGATATGAGAAGAGATATACATGTATAGATTGGGGAAGAATTTTTGTGAGCCATATTTGGAGACTCACTACTATAAGAAGCAAGAGAGAAGTACATACACCACCACCACCACCACCACAGGGATCTTCCTAAAACTTAGGTCAGATCATGTCACTCTTCTACTCACAGTCTTACAATCATCTCCAAAATGGTACACAACCAACTCCAACCCTTGAACCTCTTCTAAATCCAACTTCTTTTCCTCTCTCCCTGGCTCATTGCACTCCAGACACACTGGTCATCCAGCTATTTCTCAGATTCCCCAAATACTTTCTTATCTTGGAGACGTTGCCTTTGCTCTTTGTCTGCTGGAACACACTCTCCAGTTATCCAAGAGTTTTCTTCCCTCACTTCTTATAGCTCTCAGATCAAATGTCAGGGAAATTTGCCCAACCAGCCTATACAAAATAGCACCCTCCATCATCCCACCACTATGACTGAATTGTGTTTCCTCAACATTCACCTGTTGAAGCCCTCACCCCAAATATGACTATATTTGGGAAAGGAAATAATGTTAAATGAGGTCATAAGGATGGAGACCGAATCCAACTTGTGTCCTTATAAGCACTCTCCCTTTCTGTACCATGTGAGGACATACCAAGAAGGTGGCTGCCTGCAAACCAGGAAGAGAGTCTTCAACAGGAATTGAATCTGCCAGTACCCTGACCTTGGACTTCTCAGCTTCCAAAACTGTGAGAAATGTCTCTTGTTTAAGCCACGCAGCTTACAGTATGCATTATGGCAGCCCAAACTGATTAAGATTTCCACCTACCCTGCCCAGTTTTTCTTCAAAGCCCTTTATCACTACCTCAAAATTGTACATTTATTTGTTATTTGTGTGTTATCAGTCTCACCTCACCAGAATCTATGCTCCATGCTTAAAAACTTTGTTATAATCATTGCCCTCTCTCTAATACCTAAAAGAGAGCTGCACATAGGGGCTATTGATAAATATTTGCTGAAAGGTTTGAATGAAACAGTAAACAGGAATTTTTTTTAGGATTGATAAAGGTGGAAATAGCATTGTTTCTTCACCAGCTGAAAGCATAACTTTGCCCCCCACCCCACCTTTCCTAGCAAAGACAGTACATGTTTTCAGAAGGTAACACAGATGAAATACTGCCAGGACAACACCTTATTTAAACCTTATGAGAAAAGAGTGGAACAGGAAACAAAATGTGTGGTGACGGTAGGTGATTTTGGACAGTGCATAGCTTAGAATCTCGAATATGATGGACATATTTCTTTTTCATACCTGTTCATATCTGTGCAGTGTATTTGAGGGTCTCTTACCTGCAGAAACCTGTTAGTGTAGCATGGGTTAGATAGAGCTGTCCACTGGGAAAAAGGTGGTTCAGTACATTACAGACCATGATGTGTGTTTGAATTTGCACTAAAGGTATATCTCGAGCATCTTCTAAGAGCTCTGGGTCATTGTTTCCATAGCAGTCTTGTCGATGGTGCCCAATGAGACATTGTGTCATGAGTCTGTGCTGGAATATTTAGATGCCAGAACATTAACCCTTTATGGGAGAGCATCGCTAACTCATAAACACCCGGGGATAAGTCTGCAACAGCTTCTGGGAGAGGAGAAGTGGGAAGCAGCGATGACACCTGCTCCTTGGGCTTTGTACCTCTCCTGTCTGTGACAATTGATTAAATTCAGACTACTCAGTCTTTCTGGTCAACAGCTAAATAAAGCAGCTAACGGTGCAGTCCTGGTTTACCCACCGGGAAACTGATACTGAATAAAGTGTTCAAGGTCAGGTCACAGAAAGAATTAAAGAGGAATCAGGATGAGGAGTTGAGGAATTCAAACTCATGGTCAGTTTTTCAGTGCCACTCTAGATAATTCCATAGCAAGAAGATAAAAGCTACCACCTAGGAGGTCACATTAAGGGACCCATTTCTAGCTTCCAAACATGAATATCCAGCTCAATTTTTCAATCACTAAGCCGTTTCTCTGAAGATGCACCATGAACCCCTGAAAGAAACCCGAGACCAAAGGAAGCAGGTCCACAGAAACAAATTTGACAGGCACCCTGTATTGATTTCATAGGACTGTCATAACGAATTACCACAGACTTCGCATTTAAAACACACATTGATTCTCTCACAGTTCTGGAGTCCAGAAGTCTGAAATCAATGAGGTAAGTTTCTTCTGGATGCTCTGAGGGAGAATCCATCCTGTATCTCTCTCCTAGCTTCTCGTGGCTCTGGGACTCCTGGATATTGCTTGGCTTATGGACAGATCACTCCAATATCTGCCCCCGTCTTCATATGGCTTTCCCCTCTGGGTCCCTCTGTGTCTTTTTCTTTTCTGTCTCTTATAGAGACACTCATCATTGGGTTTATTGACCTTCTCTGGAGAGCCTTACCTTAATTACATCCACAAATAAGATGACATTCCGAGGTCTCAGGGGTTAGGACTTAAACATATCTTTTGGTGGGGACACTATTCAACCCACTATACACTCTTAACCCAAGCTCTCAGCAGACTGTTGGTCGCTTAGCCACAAATATTTGCATTGCTAGGTTTTAAAGCACAGATAGGATGGATGGCATTGAGCCCTTTCTAATCTGCAATGCCCTTCCTCTCTCTAAAGCCCTATTTCATTCTTTCTTCAAGTCACTTCTCAATTTATATCTCCCCAAATGAAAACTAATAACTTCTATACATTCCAACCCGTCCCTCCCCAAAACCCATTTGTTCCGCAGACTTCTCCATCTCTACAAATTCATATCTGGTGACAAAGTATGTTGCAAAGCAAATGGGCTTCCGATCCTGACCCTGTCACTTATAGCTTTGTCATGACGCCTTGGACGAGGTACCACCTTCTCTGAGGTTGGTCTCCTAATCTATAATGTAAGGGTCGCAAGAAGAATGAATGGTATTGTCTATAAAGCACCCAGTTTGATGCTTGCTCATCTACAGCAAGGACTCAGCCAACACTAGCCATTGTCCTTCCAGGGAAGAACACACACATTTCGTCCGTGATACTGAGTGCCTACTCTAGTAACAGGCTTTGTGGGAGTTTTTCTGAGGCCAGAAGAGAAACATCATTTGCCCTTAGAGAACTAATGTACAGATTTTTGTATATTCTGATATTCTTAGAGGAAGGTTTGCTGATGCTCTTGAATCAGAATACTCCCTGCCTAGATCATGGCTCTTTCTGGGTCCAGGAAGGCATGTACTTCCACCATTACTGATGATGGGCATTTATCCTAATTTAAAACCTCTTCCAAAAAGAAATTACCTTTCAATAACAACCTTTTCTCTCCTGAAAACCTGCATTCAGTAGCTGCTTTTACTAAACTAAAAAGCCCATCTTTTCCTAATTTTCCATCTGATTACTAATTTTCAACCATTCAGTCACTTTTTAGCCATCTTCTCATGTTCTAAGTTGGGGGTGTTTTGATTTGGCCAGCAAATTCTAAAGGTCTCACTTAACCACAGCCAATTCCCTCTTAGCTGTACTGTCAAGTGAAAAATCACTGCTTGTGACCCCCTTTGAGTTTCCCTGGTGCAATGAGACCACTGCTTAAAATGATGCTCCAGAAGCATTGCCAGGCTCCTCTCGTGTCTTTCGAATCATTAAAAGAATCAATAATGATTAGTCAAGTTTGGATGCCATATACATTTCCCTGCCAGTTTCATAGAAATGGCAAATCTGCATATTTTTTGGAAGATAAAGCCCATGGATTATAACCATGAATCATAAATCACAATGTTGATAAGCCAATTGCTCTGTTCCCCTAATCTCACTAGATAGCAGAATGCCACTATTTTCTAGGATCATTCTAGCTGCTATTACTTAAATCTTGCCTCCTCTTTTAAGGTCAAGACAGGGGTTGCACACTGATATCTTGTGTAACTAATGCAATCCTCAAATGAGTATTGTTTGGAAGACATAGTATTAAAACATTTTTCTTTTTTCGCTTTTAGGGGTCCCCAATTCAACATGGTTCCTACCACTCTCCTTTGCATTTTTACCCATTTATGTCACTGCCTGAAGGCATCAGAACTGATGAGTCCTGGAGACATGTGGCAATTTCTCTGGACGATGCTCAGTAGCATTGGCTAATAGGTCCACTTAGAGTTACTAATGACTCCTAGTCTGCTAGGCACACCCATGCAGAGCTGGCTTGGTCATCCTGACGCACGGATTCATATTTCAAGTTTATTCAGACAGTTAATTGCCAGATTATTTGATTCCAAGAACCACATGCTAAATCTCATTGAGTTATGGCACTTCGGTATTGCCTAAGTCGTGCTGTAAAAACACCAGAAGCAATCTGCTCGAAATTTTCCTTCAGTAGAATATTTATTTTTTATTTAGCATCTTAAACAAAATCTAAGCTGGCCCAATAAAGCCCAGAACAAAGTGAAAAATGTACCCAGGGGCTTGAGTTCATGCAGTAGAGTAAACTTCAAACAGATCAGTCTTTCCCACATGGAAATGTTAATCTACTCAGGCTGGTGAGTATTCCACAGAACAAGGGTTCCATGGTCAAATATATTGGGCAAACCCTCTGGTAAACTTTTTTTTTTTTTTTTTTTTTTTTTTTTACTGTAGGATCTGTGTTGTTAGCATGCTTCAGGAAGAGCTACAATACATGTTATTTCCTCAATTCATTTGTCCAGCAAAATCTGTGCACAGAACATCTGCTCACCAGTATTCCAAGGCACATACTTTTTAAAAGGCCAATGTAGGCTGGTGGGCGGAGTTTGTGACAAATGCTTAATACTTCCACATCATCCTGGTGACCGAGCCACCTCTAAAAACTATAAGACCTTTATGAGACCTTGAGCAAGTCTCAAAGCTCCTGTGAGTCACCCTTTCTTCATCTGGAAAGTGAACAGGTTAAGTTCTCTTCCAGCTTGAATAGTTTCTGATTTGCCCCAGGACTTTATGATAGAGTATTTGGTCATTTTCACTAAACGACCAACGTGGATTTAAAAAAAAAAAAAAAAGGAGTGCTCTTCTATAAAACAGAGTTCCAGGACTTCCCAGCCCCACCTGGCTTTGCAGAAATACATTTTGGATTCCAAGGCTAACCAGTTATTACTTCCCCAGAGACTCACTGCCTTTTTCCCTGAGTGGCATTCCAAGCCTTTGAGTGTTAAGATCACTAAAAATGTCTGCTGATGGCTGCTTCAGCAATCCAAGAATTTTTTAAGGAATTGTTTCTAGAACCCTTATTCATCTGAGTAAGGAAACTGAGAGAGGCTAAAGGATTTTATTATTCAGTTCCTTAAACTTGATAGAAGTAGGTCTGAAGTTAGTGCCCCTCCAGTGTTTCCAGTTTATCCGTAGGTTGGGTTTTCCTTCTTCACTGCAGTGAAGGATGGAAAAGGAGGTCAACGGGCCCATCGCCTCTCCCTCTGAGTCTTCACTTCCTGGGGTTTAAATCTAGTGACTCATCTTCAGGCTTAAGTGGCTTGGCAACAACCCCGCTATTTTCAACACTGATTTGTATTTTGATGGTTCAGGAAGAAGCAGAAGCAGTTTGTACAAGTCCCAACTACAGGCCACCAACCTTTCCAACTTATGGCTCTTCTTTCTAAATCCAAGAAGTAGAAACAAATATTTCTGCTTGTTTCTCAACGAAAGAGAAAAAATAGGTTTTTCTAGTTATGGATGAGAACAGAACTTTGTCTGAAAATAATACCTCTAATTAGGTAATAAGGTTTTAACAAAGCACATTCAAAAGGAAAATTAATTCCCATTAAGCAATTCATTCTTAGCACTGTTTGTTCTTATCACAGATGCAAACATATGCTTTGACTTTCCTTCCGGATGATAATCTGTACTCCAGGAACTGAAAGTCTTCAGTTACAAATTTGAGTGAGTCCAGGATAACTACCTAACTGTCCTACATGAGAAATTGCCAATGTTTGGTGGTGGATGGAACACTTACATGAATTTATTTCTAATTTGTCTAGCAGGGGTCAGTGAAATTGAAAAAAAAATCATATTTTTTGGAAGTTATATCAGTCCATATCTATTGGTTGCCAGAGATGGAAATCCAACTCAAACTAGCACTTCAGCCAAAAGACGTGGTGCCCGGGAGGTCTGAGATGTGCATCCTGCTCCAAATGTAGTGAGATCTGGGGCTCCGTCTGTAATGCCTGAGCTCTCTCTCCATCTCTTCACTCACCTTTGCTGGGTTTTAATCTCAGGCTCTTCTCCATCTGACAGCAAGAATCTGTTCATAGCCCCAAGTACACTTTTTCCTTGCATCTCCTGGTTCTAGAAGGAAAAAGAGACTCTTCCAGCTTTCCCAGTGTCAAATCTCATGAAAAGGCTCTGGTGGACCTTGCTTGAGTCACATGCTCATGGCTGAACCTGTCAGAAGGATGGGCTACTCTGATTGGCTTATCTGAGGTCATGTGCCCACCCTACAGTCAAGACAACAGGGCTGATGTCCTACCACCATGGTGGGAGGGGTAGTTTTCCAAAAGAAGAGAGGCTGGCAGGCACGCACAAGGGAATGGCTAGTACAAAAGACACTCACTTTCTGACAACCACAGCACTCCAGAAATGAAGGGAGCCTCAGAGATCAGCTAGCCTCCTCCTCCTACCCAAGACACTGCTGAGGACCCCTCACAGTTGCGATAACCCACACCCCATTTGCAAAATGTCTGTCTCAACTAACACCCTCTGTGAGATGCCTGCTGATAGGAGACTTGAGACCCAGACTAAAAAATGTGATAAGAATGAAAAGAAAGTTAGTGAGGCAAAGTGCCTAGAATTCAAAGAAAACATTTTTTTAATTTACCTATCGAAAAGTTCCATTTCATTTAGGCTTCAGGAATTTCTTTCTCCCCCTACTCTAGTTTTGGATTGCTTAAAATAACATTAAAGAAAATATTTCAAAAAGACTGTCTTCCTTCCAATGTCCCCAGCCCGGGAACTAGTCGACTGGTATGAGAACCATAAATCACCTGAGCAGTGAAGGCTCAGTGCCTGAAAACATCTAAGTAGAATCAATGATTCATGGTTTATTCTTGAAATTCTTCCTAAAATTCTTCTTAAAATTCTGAGTCATGGTTTTCACACTTCCTACCTCCCTGCCTGGAACATTCCTCTCCCTGTCCACATGGCTGGCCTTTTCTCTCCTTCCTTTTCACCTCCACAGAGAAGCTCTCCTGCCTGATTTATAAGAACAGATCACTCAACTGATTCTCCATCACAGAGCATCATTGCTTCCCTCGTGGAGCTAATCACACTTGATCACAGGTCTATTTATTTATTTGCCTGTTTCCTGTTGGTCCTAGATTGAAAGACCTATGAAGGCAGGGGTGTGCTTGACTTGCTAACACGCATCCAGCAACTAGCATAATGCCTGCCTGGCACCTTGTAGAGAATGAAAAATAACTGAAAAAAGTAAACTAGAATAAAGAAGTGATTTAGGATTTCTTGGTCGTTGGCCATGCTGAGAAAATCAGGGGGAGGTTGACCTGCTAGGCCCGGATCATTTCTTTCTGGGTGAAACTGGGGAAGTGATGAGACAAAGTAGTGGGAGGGGACGGGAGCCTCTGCCTTACCTAACGTCTACGAGTCCTCCCACCTCCCAGTTCCCATTTCAGTATATAGTCTCCACTCTGCCCCAGAGAAACTTGCTCTTAGGAGGGAGCAAATAAACTCCATAACTGTGTTGTAAATGACAAAGAACAGCATAACATGATAACTTTTTAATACAAACTAAAGCTTCAAACTCTTGTCTATAGATTTCAGCCATGGAGGCTGGGGAAGATAGGCAATGTATGGAGCATTCTTAGCATCTGGAAATATGCAAAATGTTCTCTGTGAGATCCTCAGTGTGTAAAGAAATAAATAATATTATCAGTGTCTCTGTACATAATGGACAACTTATATTTCCTATCTATATACATATTTCCCATCTATATACATAATATGTATATAAAGGGAAGAAAATGTTTGAAACTCACATTTTTAGAAACTTCTGGAGCTGAGAAAAAATAGATTGTTCTTGATAGAAGTAAAGAAGGGGCAAAGCAAATAGTAACTCCCTGGAGGAATGTTCTTAAAAGGCTATGGGATAAAGGAGAGAGAAAAGTGGGCAAACATAAGACAAAGGGGAAAGAGGAGGCGGAGGACAAAGACCTCTTAATCTTGAGTTCTAAGCATAAGGCTGGAAGGGAATAGTTTGGCCTGGAGCAGATTAACCAGGGTTCAAATGTGTTTACTTACATATTGGAACTTTTTTTTTCTCTGCTCTTATTGAGATTTGAAGCTGAGGTCTGAATAAATCCATCCTTACCGCTGGCTCAAAGAAATGTCCAGCCAACATCAATGGAATTCGTGGTTCTAAAGAAGTCTGCTCCTTCTGGGACACACCCGGTTTGGGCGTGGTTTTTTAAGCCCTCTTACAATGCAGAGATGTATTTAATCTCTCTCTGGGTGTGAGTCCAAGCTGAAGGCCCTGTCACGGTGCACTATTAATAAGGGCACTGAGCCATCCACGTTCAAGTGGATGCGGGAGCTCTCGTGTCCAGACCAGCCATTCTCAGGCGATGTGGTCTTCTGAGTCCCTGCAGCTGAGCTCACTCCCAACCTGTCACCTACCTCGCCAACTCAGCAGTTCTGCGCTCTGCATAGTATTCGTGACGCTAAATCAATCAAACACTTGATTCCGACTTACTCAGGGAAACGTGTATAATGCTACTAACAATATAGATGCTGGGACTTGCTTTTCTTTTTTCCTTCTGGAAGCCACCACTAGAGCTTCAAGGGTGATGAAATGAATAGCTGGGTACCAGCAAACATTTTGATGCCAAAAAAGACTCGCTGATACCACAGACGCCAAGAGAATCAGACACGACTTCCTTCTACGTGTGGTACTGATGTACATGACCCGGACTAAGGGACCAGAGCCTGACACTTAACTGGCAACTCATGTCCGGGTCATGTGTTTCCGTGAACCCTGGTGACCACTTCTCTGTGGCCAAAAGAATAAATATAGTGGTAATTCTATGCCTCTGTCCTCACCAGCAAGTCTGTCAAGAGGATTTCTCAACTTTCCTAGACCTCTGTTCTTAACATGAAAGAAGAAGCTGATACCTTAGTAAATACTGCCTTTGCTTCAAGCATCTGAAATATTTTGAACAGACCACAAAAGCTTTGAGTTTCCTGCATTACTTGTGAGCATTTTGAATGGGCCCGACTACTTAATTTAATTTGTGTTGGGGATTTCTGCACTGACTGGCCATATTCTCTGTGTAAAGTGGTTTTGGAAATCGTGAACACAGGAATTTGATTACATGGACATATTTTTCCAATAAAGGCTTGTTCAGTTTTAGCCATAGATACGCCTTGGGTCAAAACAAGCTGCTCTATGAAAAATAAGGTATATAAATCAGTAAGGAAGGGAAACTCCTGAGGTGAGACTACGGTGTAAACGAACACACTCATAAAACTCCAGGATGTAGCCGATCCGTTCCCATTCTAGTCACGTAACTCTGGAGTCGGAATGAACCTCTTCTAACCTCTTGTTTTACACATGAGGCCCAGAGAGATCGAAAGTTATGTCCAAAGTCAGGGAGCTGGTTCACGGCAGAGCTAAGGCTGACTCTGTACCTTGACACTAACAGGAAGCATTGCCTTTGCCTTACGATTCTTTTCAAGCCAAATTTGTTCACTGTGATTCTTATTCAATCAACCTAAGTTTATGACTGATCACAAGGTATCAGGCACTGGGATGACTGTGAAATAATGCAGAGTTGATCTCTGCCCTCTTGGAGCTTACATTCCAGTGGGCGAAATAGATGAACAGATACATAAAATGTTTACAAATTAGGATATGAGCTTTTTAAGAAAAAAAAAACAATTAAGGGGCTGAAAGAGAATAACAGGGAAGTATGCACTTCAGAGACAGCAGTTACCTACCAAATCATAGTTCCCATCTTTGGACGGAAGTGACATTTAAGCTCAGACATCTGTAGGATGGAAAAGAGAAAGCCACAAAAAGAGTTTGGAGGGGCATGAGAAGAAGATGCCAGGCTTACAAAGGTGCTTTCGATGTTGTTGAGCATGAGGCCAGTCTAGACTGTTCTCTGATAAGGGACCTACTTATGGTCCAAAGAGGGACCATGCCTGACCTCCATGCATAGGTGGTTCATCTATTCATTGGTCTCGCGACAATGCTACTTGTATTCACAAGGAGGGAGCTCGTCCTGTTACTTGGAATGGGACCCACACTCTTACCCAGCCTCTCCCCCATCCCACCCCTCTTTCACAAACAACATAAGGAAAGAGGCTGAGGTTCCTCAGATCCCCACTCCTAGCCCTGCTCAAATGACCCTGACTTCTTCCTGATTAAACTGAGAGCAGGTCTTCCTAGCAGGGGAAAAACTAACCAAATATAGGACTTAGGAAATTACTCAAATAGTTCATGAGTGATGGAGAATCCCACCTGCCTTCCTCAGTTATATTTGTAGCAAAATGAGCTTGGTTCTCCATATTTTACACACCAAATATGTGTTACAGAAAAATGATGCTTCGAAATTAGCTGCATGGGACTTGCTCATTTGATAACATGGAAGTTTCTGATCGCATCTGAATCCATTGGCCTTCTTCAAATTTAGCCCATTAAAATATCCCAGGGCCACTTATGTTCATTTTTTTAAAATGTATTCTTCTTTGGGGGCATACATAGGAATATTTCCTCAAAGTTTCAGCCAACCTCCACCAGACTCCCTAGTGTCCGACTTCACACACTGTGGTATAAACATCTCATAGATAACGTGAATGTGAACCCACCCTGTCTGTCTGACTCAGTCAATAACTTGACCTCTCAGCTAATCTGAGATCTGATGGCTACAGCTTGCCTGGTTGTTCGGCAGCCAGCTAATTCAGCTGGAATGGTGGTCACGGAGCTGGAGATACAGATTCAGTTCCCCAGAGGACTAATTAGTTTCACACAGAGAAAAAAATTCTTCCAAACTTCCCATGTAGCCCCAGCCCTCTATTTTGGAAGTGCACTCACTGGGGAAGGAAGGGTATTCTAACTCAGTGCCCCCCGCCCCGAATCTCCAGAATCCCCATTATTCTCGAGAAAGTTCTTGCAAGAGATGTTTAGACTCATTAACTCAGCCTCCCTTTATCAGAGTTACTGCTTAAATGTCTGGATTCCTTCCTCCTCCCTACACTACTCCATTGAAAAATTCCTGCTAAAACCACCAACAATCTGCTAACTGCTCCGAGTAAGGACCATTCAGAGCCAATCTAGTTCTCCAGGGAGGAAAAACAGTGGCAAACATAGTCTCACTCACGGAAGATAAATGAGCCCTCGTGGATGCTGTGCAGCCAGCTCCTTCCCCAGCTGCTGGGGCGGATGCGGGCTGAAGGCTTGCAGCTGGATTGCTCTCTGGGAATCCGTGTCAGCTGAAAGCAGCTGTCTCTCGCAAAGACTTTACCTTTCTGGGGACAGCCAGCATCCAATGACTGGTTGGTAGGGGAGTGAGTATAAAATTTCAGCCTTCTTGCCTTAAATTAAGACAACCCTAGGGGGCCATCCTTGTTCCCAAGCTCCTTGAAGGATTGACTGAAACCTTTGTTGCAACTGCCGTGATGTGACACTATCTCTTGATGAGAACTCCATTGGAATCTCCACCATAGGAGGGACAGTGATTGATTCTGACAGACATATAAACACATTTTGTGGGGTCTGGGTTTGCCTTTTCTTCCCACAGGATCTCAGCCAGCAACACTGTGTGAATATCTGATCTGCTGACATGGGTCCTACATCATATTGGACCAGAGAACCCACCTAAGGGCAAAGAGGTGTTGCAGTGGTCACATGACCATGGGATCTACTGGCCCCATTACTTACTACACTACTCAGATGCTGCTGCCCTGTAGAGCAATAGAATGGAATTTTGAAGGTACAATTGTGGTACCAGCTTGAAGGCAATACCCTGCAAGGGGGCCGCCTCCCCTCCCCAAACCCCCAGGATTCAGCCTGCATGCTAAATCAGTCACCACTGCATGGTGTTCTACAGAAAGTAGAACACAAGTACCCAGAACCACTGGGTGGAAGTAGAGGTGGTCCCATCCCGCATCACACCCAGTGATGTGCTCTTGGTCTTCATAACTCTAGTTCTTATGGATTTAAAAGCCTTAGTGCCCAGAGTGGAAGCATTTGCACCAAGGGGCAAAGCAAGAGTCCCATTAAACTTTAAGCTGCTGGGCTGCACCCAGTCACTTCAGTTTTTTCCTGCTAAGAAACAGTAAGGCAAAGAAAGTTGTCTCCACCCTGGCCGGGATGATTGATTCAGATACTCAGAGGAGGTAAGGCTGCTGTTACCTAGTGGGGACAGGAAAGGTTATATTTGGCACCCGGGTGACCTGCTTGAGCCTCTCTTGGTGCTCCCCTGCCCAGTTGAGACAGTGAATGGATAAATGCAGCAGCCACAGCCTGAGAAGGGCACACTGACCAAAGCTCAGACCTCTCGGGGTTGAGGTTCTGGGTTATCCCTCTAAGTAAACCACCTGAACCAGCAGAAGGGACAGCTGAGGGTGAGAGAAATCTAGAATGGGAGATCAGCTGCAGCTCTGAGACCAGCTGCAGTGATGGGACCTGTAGTTCATCCTATTCACTGTTTTCTTGTAAGTATCCCTAGGGAGAGGGATCAAGTAGAATCCTGGGAGAGTTGTTCCCACAGTGTATTATATGCAAAAACTTGGATCCAAGCAGCACAAAAGGTAAACAGTAGTGTATGTTTTAGCGCACCACCCAGATCCTCCCTCTCACGACAGTGGTGCCCATTCCCCCAGTGGCTGGGAGTGTTGACAGCAGGTGTTCAAGTAAGTTGCCCTCCAGAAATTGCTGAATGTTAAGTAGAGCCACCCCCACAAGGCCATGCCTTCTTCTCACTGGCAGCTCACATCCCATGACTGGGCAATCCTGGGAGGGTATAAAGAACCACCCCCTTTGCCTGAAGGCAAGATTACTCTGAAGGATCGTCTCAGTTTTTGAGCTCCCCATAAAACAGAGTGAGGGCTTTGTGACTGTACTACAGTCCAACTTCTCCCTCTGACCAACCCTGCTTCTGTCAATCCCCCATGAGTACTGATATTGGCAACACTCCCCAGTGAACTTTCTACATACCAATCTCTATCTCAGAGTCCGCTTCCTGGGGAACCCAAGACAGGAGCCTGAGTATAGGAAGACAGTATCACATAAGGTTTAAGGGGGGTTGGATTCTGAAGTTCTATTAGAGCTGGTGCCGATCCGGCTTTCCATGTATTACTGCCTGTGAACTCGTAAGCAAGATGTTTACATTCCCTGAGCTTCTGTTTCTGCATCTGTTAAATGATAATAATAATGTCGCACTAAGATGGTTATTGTTGATCACTAAATTAGACAGGATGAAGTTCTAGCACCGTGTTTGGCATAATAAGCACTCAAATGGAAGCGCATGTACTTAAGTGCGTCTTCTGCTGGCTTCCTCCTGAAACAGACACTGAGCCTGGTATTTGAAGGCAGGTAGTTTACTAGGGACATGAACCCCAGGAAGCACTCACAGGGGAAAAGGAAGTAAGATGGGGAAAGGAAGAAAGTCAATACTGGGTGTGTTAACAAGAAAGTTAATGTTGCAGGCAGTTAGGACTCAGTCTCACCAGGGACTTCTGAAAAGCTGGGTAGAACTTGCTTTTTTCCAAGAAGGTTAAGGAAACTGGGGTGTTACCCTCAACTCCTATCCATCATTTGTTGAATGCTTTTTCCCAGAGCATTAATTCCTTGGTAATTTCAGTCTGCCTCATGTGCTCTTGGGCCAAGCACAACCCAGCAATGAGAGAAAACTCCTGGTAGAGAGTGAGAGGTGCTTGCAGGTAGGAGCCGTTGTGTGGGAATGGCGGATGCAGGGAGTGTGGGTAGGGCAGTGACAACATTGGCTGTGGTCTGTGTTTGCACAAATGATACAATACCAACAATTGTCTTAAACATTTTCACTTCATTTATACACTTTCATCTTCTCTTGATCCTCTCACTGTTTTATATTTTGGAGAGTGTAGTGGGTTGATTGTTTCTCCACCCCCCAGAAAATGTACAGTTACATCATAACCCTTGGAACCTGTGAATGGGAACTTATTTGGAGGAAGGATCTTTGCAGCTGTAAGTAAGTTAAGGATCTTGAGAAATGGATCATCCATGTGGGCTCTAAACCCAATAACAAGTGTCTTTATGAGAGGCAGAGAGTTTTGTGACAGAGAAGGAAGAGGCAGTGTGACCATGGGTTCAGAGACTGGGGTGATGCCGCCACAGGCAGAGAACATATGGAGTCATCAGTAGGTAGAAGAGGTGGGGGAGGGTTCTCCCCCGAAGACTGGAGGGGCCACAGCCCTGCTGGCAACTTAGTTTTGGGCTTCTGGCCTCCAGAACTATGCAAAGAATCCACTTCTGATGTTTTAAGCATCCCAGTTGATGGTAATTTGTCATAGCAGGCGTGGGAAATGAAAACCAGGAGTTTCCATCCATTTGTTTCTGAATGTGTTTGGCCTCCTTCAGAGAATGTCAGCAGCCATTGACCATAATTTAGAGCTTTGTACTGAAGAAGAGAGAGGCTTGCAGACAGACCAGCTCTCTAGTCCTAACCAGGTTCTAGTGGAACTCCACTGACTGTATTTCTCAGACTGGCCGATGAGCTCCAGGCCTGGAGAACCAGGCACTTGTCACCTCTGGTCCCCTCTGTCCCCTTCTGGTTCTCTGGCTCCAGACTACAAGCATAACCTTCCTCTGAGATTCCCTGGCCATTTCAGAGAAGTCACAGGACATGAGATCTCTTCTGTGCTCACTTAGGCAGTCTGAAAAAAACAAGTTATATTAAGGCTAATTGAGGAAGCTGGTTACTCTACTGGAAGCACTTTGAAATGCATTCTGCAAATTGATGCACAAGTTGGATCTTTATTCCACAAACATTTATCAAGACCTGGCAAGGCTTTCTAGATTCAGCAAATAAAAATACAGCATCAAGTTGAATTTTCGATAAATTATTTTTTTCAGTATAAGTATGTTCCATGCAATATTGGGGATGTACTTACACTAAAAAAATACTTGTTATTTTTTTTTCATCTTCGAGGAGGCATTAATGATTTTCAGTGATTCTGATTTCTTTTTTTAACATTTTTTATTGAGTTATAGTCATTTTACAATACTGTGTCAAATTCCAGTGTAGAGCACAATTTTTCAGTTATACTTGAACATATATATATTCATTGTCACCTTTTTTTCTCTGGGAGCTACCACAAGATCTTGTGTATATTTCCCTGTGCTATACAGTATAATCTTGTTTATCTATTCTACAATTTTGAAATCCCAGTCTATCTCTTCCCACCCCCCGCCCCCTTGGCAACCACAAGTTTGTATTCTATGTCTGTGAGTCTATTTGTTTTGTATTTATGCTTTGGGTTTTGGTTTTGGTTTTGGGTTTTTTTTTAGATTCCACATGTGAGCAATCTCATATGGTATTTTTCTTTCTCTTTCTGGCTTGCTTCACTTAGAATGACATTCTCCAGGAGCATCCATGTTGCTGCAAATGGCGTTATGTTGTCAGTTTTTATGGCTGAGTAGTATTCCATTGTATAAATATACCACCTCTTCTTTATCCAGTCACCTGTTGATGGACATTTAGGCTGCTTCCATGTCTTGGCTACTGTAAATAGTGCTGCTATGAACATTGGGGTGCAGGTGTCATTTTGAAGTAGGGTTCCTTCTTGATATATGCCCAGGAGTGGGATTCCTGGGTTATATGGTAAGTCTATTCCTAGTCTTTTGAGGAATCTCCATACTGTTTCCCACAGTGGCTGCACCAAACTGCATTTCCACCAGCAGTGTAGGAAGGTTCCCTTCTCTCCACAGCCTCTCCATCATTTGTCATTTGTGGACTTTTGAATGATGGCCATTCTGACTGGTGTGAGGTGATATCTCATTGCAGTTTTGATTTGCATTTCTCTGATAATTAGTGATATTGAGCATTTTTTCATGTGCCTATTGACCATTTGTATGTCTTCCTTGGAGAATTGCTTGTTTAGGTCTTTTGCCCATTTTTGGATTGGGTTGTTTGTTTTTTTCTTATTAAGCCGTATGAGCTGCTTATATATTCTGGAGATCAGGCCTTTGAAAAAATACTTGTTTTTTCACCTGAAGTTCAACTTGAACTGGGTATCCTGTACTTTCTCTGGCAACTCTGGGTGGTGATTCCTCTGCATAGACCACCCTTTCCCCAGGCACCTACATGGCTCAGTCCCTCACTTCCCTCAGGTCTGATCCCATTAGAGAGGCCTGCCCTTAGTGCTTTGTCTGCAAGAACTCACCACCATCATCAACTCCACCCTTCTCTATCCCCAGCCCCAGACAATTTCTCGTTCTCAGTACTTATGACAACCTGGCAGAGTATTCTGACAGGCTATTGTCCGTCTTCCCCACTGGCACATCAACCCTGCATGAGTAGGGATTTGTTTCATTTATTGACATTTTCCTGGGACAGAGTCTGGCACAGAATAGGCCCTTAGTAACTACTCGTCAAAGAAATAAATTTGAATGGCTTATACTTTGCTTTAAACTGTTGATTTCTATACAGACTATTTGCAGGTAAGTATTGAAGTTTAAAATTTTAATATTGCTCTCCTTCAGGAATCATACTCCCTCTCACCCTCCCCTTCTCCCATCAGGACAGACCCTCTCAATAAGGAAACATCTCAAGCAAGAAGTGAATTTACCTTAACTCATGGGTTTCTTCAATTGAATCTTTTCCCTTCCTTGTTCCTTGTTGAATACCAGCTTAGAGAAATAGGAGTCTTATTTTTTAAAATATAGTTGACATACAATATGATGTCAGTTTCAGATGTACCACACAGTAATTTGATATTTGCATACATTATGAAGTGATCACCACGATAAGTCTAGACTAACCAACTAGTCCCCATGCAAAGTTATTACAGTATTATTGACCATATTCCTTATGCTGTATGTTATATTCTTGTGGCTTATTTATTTTATAACTGGAGATTTGTACCTCTTAATCACCTTTTTTTCTACCCCTACACCCCTCCCCTCTGACAACCATCCATTTGTTTTCTGTATCTGTGAGTCTCTTTTCATTTTGTTTTGTTTGTTTTGTTTTTTAGATATTGCATGTAAGTGAGATCATAGGGTATTTGTCTTTCTCTGTCTGACTTATTTCATTTAACATAGTACCCTCTAGATCCATCCATGTTGTCCCAAATGGCAAGATTTCAATTTTTTATGGCTGAGTAATATTCCATTGTGTGTGTGTGTGTGTGTGTGTGTGTGTGTGTGTGTGTGTACACTCAAAACTTTTGCATAGCAGAGGAAACTATCAACAACATGAAAAGGCAACCTACTGAATAGGAGAAGATATTTGCAAAAGATATATCCCACAAGAGGTTAATATCCAAAATATTATATAAGTCAACATCAAAAAAACAACCTGATTTAAAAAAAATGGGCAGAGGACCTGAATAGATATTTTTCCAAAGAAGGCATACACATGGCCAACAGCCACATAAAAAGATGCTCAACATCACTAATTATCAGAGAAATGCAAATCAAAACCACAGTGAGATACCACCTCACACCTGCAGAATGGCTATCATCAAAAAGACAACAAATAACAAATGTTGGTGAGGATGTGGAGAAAAGGGAACAATTGTGCACTGTTGGTAGGAATGTAAATTGATGCAGCCACTATGGAAAATAGTATGGAGTTTCAAAAAATTAAAAACAGAACTGCCACATGATTCAGCAATTTCACTTCTGGGTATTTACCTGAAGAAAACAAAACACTAAACAGAAGGGATATATGATGTACCACTATGTTCACTGCAGCATTATTTACTATAGCCAAGATATGGAAGCAACCTATGTGTCCATCAATAGATAAATGGACAAAGTAGAAGTCATTTATTTAGAAGTCACAGAAAAACATGTAAGTCCTCATCCTTTAGTTGGCAGAAAAGTATAGCTTTAGAAGCCCCACTGATACTTGAATTAGAGGGCTCGTGTGACCTTGAGTTCTCCCTGAGATATCATGTGGGCCGATTTATCTATAATTGACAATCTGGGGAAAGCAAAAACAAACGTTAGAAATTAAAGAGGTGACCCATGTTATTTCATCTCATGCTCCACTTTTCTATCTGTCCCTTGTCCAGGGATAAGGAGACAGATTGCCCTCTGTCTTATGACAGAGTTCAGGCAGAAAGAAAATTATGGCTGTTGTACCAGCTGCTGGGTGAGGCCTACTGTTTCCATTCCAATTAGTCTAGCACTTGAAGGACGAGAAATTGTTTGGAAACATCTAACAGGCAGGTATGCTGGGTTCTGCAAAGTTGACGACAAAGAAAGGGAATCTCAGCTCACCCATCCAGTACCCAAAGGACAACTTTTATCTTCTGTATCTTTACCCAAAGCAGATGCTTGAGCCAGGATAGCACTGGTCAGGAGACTAAATGGGGCTCAGATGAATGTACAGCTCTCCAAAACCCCAACAGTGAAGGGTCTTTGTGACTTTCTCCTGCCCCAGTTACCACCACCCCCACTGCCACCATCGAGTTCCATCACCATGTGCCTGAGTCCCTGCCAACTGACACTGGATTCTAGGCTTTGCCTTGGGAATCTGGAGGTCCCTGCCAGGCACCAATCTTCATCATCTCTTTCACTTGTTCAGAAATTGTTAGTGATAATGTAGCATTTGTCCCATCAAGGTCCTTCTGCCTGACTTTCAAAACCTTCCATCATCTACTTCTTCCCTACCATCGGCCTCCACCCACCCATCTCTCTAATTCCTGCCCTCTTGTTTGGCCTACATCCCCTACAAGGCATTCTTTCAGAGTGATCCCTTTGCCATGTCTCTAGCCTGAACTCGCCTCATCTTCAAGATTGACTTCAGCCTTCACCCATCTCTCCTTAAAGGTTCTAAAACTCCAATTTTAGCATTTCATTATATACTGGCTGCATTTTAACATTTTCTGTTGCCTTTTATTTTCCCAGCTAAATTCTAAGTGCCTTGAGATCTGGAATATCTATATGGAAAATAAAAATTACATCTGATGATTGATTTATTTTTAAATGGCCCCAGTGGCAGAGCACCTAACACCTAACATCAACATCTAAGTTGGTAGCCATAACTTTGGTTCTCTCTTACAAACAACAAGAGAGAGATCTTTGTTGGTTCAACAGCTCCCTGACACTGAAATTTAGACAAGCTTGTTTGACCAAATTTGGGAAATCTGCAGTATCTTGACACTAGCTTAATGAGGGCTGGTTTGTAGCCTATTTTTGAGGAGTCAAAATAAACATTTATGCACTCAACACTGATTATATATTATCTTTAATCCTCACAACAAACTTCTGCAACAGGATTGTTATCCTAATGTTAAGAATTTAGAAAAGCTTAGTCAGGTAAGAAACGTGCCCAAGTTCACGTAGTCAGGATTTGAATTACAGGCTGGGATAACTTTCAAGCCCTTGAGATCTGGCATGCAGGGTAGCTCCTATTCATTCTGCAGGTATTACAGATTATAAGCACCAACACCATTATTATAGAAATGGGTGAACAAAAGAGTGTGGGCTCAGAGTTGCTGACGGTCAAATGTTCAAATAAACTGGCAGCATTGTATGCCTAGGAATTAGTCAATACATTACTTCTGTACATCCCCATGGATATTTGAAAAAACTCAAATCACAAAGTCTTCACATTAGCTCAAAATTTTGGCTTGCTGAACCTGATTGTGCTCAGGAAATATTAAACACCTAAATATGATTGATTGTCTTCCCTGAGGGAAGGGGGAAAATCAATGTTTTACTTTTCTTCTAGTTTGGTCAAGCTTTTTTTTTTTTAAAGTCTTCCTTTTGAAGTCTAAATGCGTAATCCAAATAAGCCCTGACACCCTGCAAAGCTTCATCTTACACAGATGCATTGAAAAATGTATGGCTCAATAGCCAAAAAAGTAATTTAATGGAAATTTCATTCTTTACTTACATCTCTTATAGAATATCAAAAGGGATCAAATTCCTAAACCATGGGAACACATATCAAAACCCTGTTTCCTCTTACACCTATTTTTTCTACACTGAAGTTGTTTTGAAGCCTCTCATTTACCAAATCCTTGAAATTCTTTCTAACATTCAACCCACGTAAACTCTCTCTTCCACTCCCTCTCTGGTCCACTATCCTTCTCCACCCATTCTTCTAATTTGACATCACACATACACACAGACAGACTAACAGAATTGCAAAATTCCTAAGTGTGGGAAATTAAAAATGGCTGCAACTTTTTATGCCTCTCTATAACCATACCTTTTGCAATGTGATTTTATAGCTTCTCTTGTTGAGGTAGAAGTGACCGTGTGCCAATTCCAAATTTAGACTTCAAAAAATACTTTGCCTGTCCCCCACCCCTACCCTGCCCCTCTTGTCCTGACATGGCTATGCGAACAAGCATAGGTTAGCCTGCTGGAAGATAAGTAGAGGAGAGCCTAGTTGTTCCAGCTGAGAACATCGTAGACAAGCATTCAGCCAACCAGCCATCAGCATGTAAGATTATAGTAAATACAGGCAAGGCCAGCCAGCAGCCAGACTACCAACCCATCACAGATGCATAAGCAAGCCCAGCCAAGATTAGAAGAACCACCCAGCTAACACACAAATTAATGTTCACAGTTTTAAGTCACTGTCTTTGAAAGTGGTTTGTTACACAGCTCTAGAGCACTAGCTAACTGATACATCAGTGAAAGAGGAAAATCAAAGCTGGAAGCAGAGGGGAAGTAGAAAATACTCATAAGTAAATTTTGTTTCCTTTTGCTAGGAGCTGATATTTATCAGTGAAAGCTCCTGTCAGTCAGCAATATGGGGTTCAGTGCTATCATTTCCTTCTTCTTTGCGTATGATCTACAAAAAATAACTCTGGTCAAAAATTTTTTAAAAACTATACATGGACGTCCTATGACAAATGTAAAAATCTTTTCTAGCCCCTGCTTGATCATAACAATTTAATCTGCAATCTTCCTTATAGTCTAAAGTAGAGGTCTTTTCCTACCACACACATGGCTTCTAGTCAGAGTCCACTGGTTTTGTTGAGAGCAGTGCCTACGTATCAAAGAAGGATTTATCAGAATCTGTGAAAGCTTTATGTATGAGCAACAGCAATGTGTAAGTCACTGGTTCCTGACAGAGCTGTAATAACATCTACATATTGGCTGCATCCACTTAGGAAATATTCCCCTTCTGAGGGTATTTGTTTGCTTTCAGACATTTTGGACATAAATTGTTTTGAAGTTAGGGTACATACCTCTGAGACATTGCCAAAGAACTGCTTTCATCACATCCAAACCCTCTTCCCACAAGATACTCTATAGCTTGTTTATTTTAAAAAGGAGATCCATAACATGATAATGATGATAAGGCATTTCCTCAAGATTTAGCACACACATTTCAAGACAAATTGAATTAGGAAATAATATGTAATGTCACCATCTGGTGACTTTCCGCAAATGTTACAACTATCTCCATGCCAATACGCAACATTTTATTAATGCCTTAAAGCAATAAATATGATTTTTAAAAGGACATATGGGAATTGTTTTGTAATGTTTGATAATCTCATAAAGAACAGTGTATTGGAGGGTCTTTGGGGGGTTCTGTGTTTACAACACTGAATCCAACTGAACTAAATTAAGCACAAAGGAACTTATTGAGAAGGTCATGGAATGAGTCTCACAATCAACAGAAAAGCTAAAGCAAACAAACAAAAACCCCCTCGGTCACCTGAAAGGACAGGGAACACAGTTGGCACCAGGTCTGAGGTGTCAGGAATTATTTAATGAATCACATCTTCAAATTGCCATTGTCATGACGAACAACCTCCAGCTGTTTTCAGTCTCCTGGGGCCATTTTCGTTATGATTCCAATTCCAGGAAGAGAGTATCTACTTGGCTTAACTTGTGTCACCTACTCAGTCTTGACCCAAGGGAGGGCGAGGCCACCTCAATTGACAGTCGCCCCAAGGACACTTCCAATGGGGCAGCGTGCGTGGAGGGGAAGACAGTAGTCCCCCAAAGCAACATCAGCGTTCTGTGGTCTGAGGAGTGAAAACTGGGTGCTGGGAAATCAAGTAACAGAAGTCTCCACTCAAAAGACCTCGGGAAGTTGAATAAAACCTAAAGATCCCCCCCCCTACTTTGCTCTACCATCTTCTGCTCTATGCAGACTCGTAAACACTGTTGAAAACGGCTCTATGGACAAGGCCTGGAGCAAAGGTGAGAGATGAACTATTTCAAAGGCAATTTGAAAGGAGAGAGGGGATTAGCTTTCAGCTTAATTGGGCATAAAAAAAGACCCTGCTGTCACCACTAAGGCAGAGTGAATAAGGGAACAGAGAATATGGAGAAGTAAAAACACACATAAACAAACAGACAAAAAAAGCGAAGCTGATAACAAACAAAGAAGCTCTCACAGACTTAGAGAACAAACCAGTGGTTACTACTGGGGAGAGGGAAGCAGGAGGGGAAATATAGGGGCAGAACATAAAGACACAAACTATAAGGTACAAAATAAGCTACAAGGATGTATTGTACAACACGGGGCATATAGCCAGTATTTTGCAATAACTAAAAATGGAGTATAACCTTTAAAAATTGTGAAGCACTGTATTGTACACCTGTAATTTTATAATATTGTACAGCAATTGCACTTAAATTTAAAACAATAACGACAGTTTAAAAAAAGCAAAGGAGAAGGAAATAAATCCATTATGAGGGAAAAAATGCCATGATAATGACCCTCCCTCTGAAACTCTGTAGACTAAACAAGTGCAGAGCGGATGCTTGCTTATGTTAACATCACTGTTTTCTACATCTTAATTGTGACTTCAGAGATACCCAGAATAATTTCAAGTTTTGCATTTTCTAAGTTGGTCCTCTCTGCCCTCTCTTCTTTGTACCTCAACTAACTCTTTCCTCTTAAAATTAATTTAAACCTAACCTTGTGTTATTAGTAGTGATGGTGGAGAATAACATGTCATTACCCTTCCTATCTCATATGTTTACCATTCTTTTTTTTCTTTAAGTGGAGGTATAGGGGATTGAACTCAGGACCTCGTGCATGCTGAGCACATGCTCTCCTACGGAGCTATGCCCACCCTCCTTATGTTTGCCATTCTTAAACCAATCCCAGTCTTGCTGTGAGCCAAGCTAAATGGTCCAATGACCTTTTCCCACTAGTATTCAGCTCTTAACAAGTTTTCTGAAAGAAGAGGTATCACCTTCACTGTGTTCTCAGAAGAGGCCCAAGTCTATCTTCTCTCCATTCAGAGTGCAAATGATTTGTTTTAAAGGAAGAATTATACTGAACTGACGGAGTTTGACCCCCATCCTTCCTTTAAAATGTATGCTTGCAAATATCATCCCACACAAATGCAATGGCAGTTTCCTTAGAGCACATTAAGGCATCTCAACCTGAGTTGCTAGCATCTCAGCATCCTAGACTGATGGGGGAGGGGCAGAAGCCACAATAAGGAGCCGGGACAAGCTTGGCAAGCCGCCCAGGCTATAAGACCAGCCCCCAACCAAATCAGCCAATCAGGAATTGTAATAATAACATCAGGTAGTATTCACGTGTGCGGGACTTAGGTCAAGTGTTTCACATGCATGGTCTCATTTAATTCTCTTATTCACCCTTGCTTTGGGGTTATTTTTCTCATCTACAGAAGATGAAACTAGGGCTCAGAGGGTGAAGAAATGCATTCACAACTACACAGTGTAGGAAGTGTCAGAGCCAGGATTCAGACCGGGTCGTCTGGCTCCAGGACCCAGGCTGGATATGGCTGTTCTCACAAGGGTGATACCCAATGCTGGAGGTGGAGATGAGTGCCCAGTCTGGTGGGCAGCTGCCTAACGGGTCTAGGAGAAGGCCATGGAAGGCCAACACCCCGAGAGAGGATTTGACAAGGACTGGGCAGGATATGGGACATCCTGCTGGGGCAGGGTGAGCTGGTGGGGAGGAGAGGCCTGGTCTTAAGCCTCAGCAGCAATCCAAATGTCAAACAGTGTCGGTGTCTGACTGCCTCAGTCACACCCAAGATGAAGACCAGAGGCTTGTTGCCCAGTGGGTGTTGTTGAGGCGAAGCTCACGAGCCAATGAGAGACAAGCCTGGGAATACGTCAGCAGTCGCCACACCACCAGGGCCATGCTCGGTGTCTGGCTTGAGCCTAGATAAACGGTCACCTAAGAGACCAGAGCCACAGCCAGAACCTATGTATTCCCTCCAGCCCTGCTCACAGCCAGTGCTGTGTGTGCCCACTCACTGTATCCATCCAGGCCCCTATCCATTCCTTGCTGGACCAGAACCCTAAAAACCTATCTAGCCCTGCCCTGCCCCCTTCTCTCTCCAGTGAGCTGAACCCTGTTTCTCAGCCCAGCGGCCATTTGTCAGTAACACCATTTCATTCCAAACACATCCTCCCTGGATTGGAAATGCGACTAACGATCGATGCTGGCTACCGTGGCCACTTAGAGGTCTTACTACTGTGTCCTCAGTCCCCAAACCAGACCAGTTGGCTGCTAATGCCAGGCCTGGTCAAACTCAGTCTTACCTGGTAATTAAGATGGCTGGCTCCCTTCCTTGGGCAAGGATCTCCCAAATGGTCGCTGTCAGTTTCCTCTGTCCCTGCAGCCCAAGCCCAGTCTGAGTCTGCATACTCTCCCCGGCTACCAGCCTGTGGATGGGGTCCCCACACTCCTGGGGTCAAGCTTGTTATCATAACAGCAGTTGCAAATCAGAAACCCAGTTGTAGGGATTGGCCCTACGTGGTGTAGGGCAGACAGCACAGGTCACCAGGATAAGGGCCACCACGAGCTGCCTGTCTCCACACACGCAGGGCTGGGGATCATGGAGGCTGCTAAGACCTCACTCCCTCTCATGCTCTCTCACTGCTGGGCATTTGTATCGGATGTTCTGTTCCCAGGGGCCTGCCTCCTCTTACCTCTGCCCAGAACTCCCCAAGATACACACTGGCTTTTCCCATGTTGAAATTGCATCTCTTCTCTGCTTATTGTTTTGGGGGAAGAAACAGTTATGAAAGCCCTTTCTGTGGCTGTCCCACTGGCTGGTCTCCATGCAGGTGGGACCCTGGTCCTTCAAGCCAACGGCTTCACTCCTTTTGGGCAACACTGAGCCGCTCCAGGCAGCCCTCACCAAGGACACCATCAACCTGGCTGTTGCTCATTAGCTCTCAGGAGCTGGGATGAAGGAATCAGAATCAGCTTTTCCGAAGATCCACAACTCTTCCCCTTGAGCCAGGACTGTTCACCTCGAGAATGGGAGTGGGTTTCATGAATTATTGTATTTGTATAGTATTTTTCAAATGTGCATTTTCCTGAAAACAGGGTCCATTTCTTTGAGCAGATTCTCTCCCTCACCCACCCTCCCTACATCCTGTCGATATTGTCCCTGGACATCCTCTGCACCTGCATCCCCCACCATTACCCTGGTCCAAGCTGCCGGAACTGCTGTAACAGCCTCCCAGTGGCCCAGACCTATGCTCTTGCCCGCCACCGCCCACCCCCCAACAACCATCAGACACCAACTAGGGTCAGAATGATCTTTAAAAATTTAGTTGATGGGAGCAGCCTGTTAACTCAGAGAGCTGCACCCTTCCACTCCCACTCATCCCCTGAGATATTTTGCTTTTGCTGCACAGTTTCTTCCCCTGTGCTCTGCCCTCGGCGGATGCTCTGCTTCCACCAGCCCAATTCCCGCGATCACTGTGATCCTGAGTCAAGATGGATATTTGAAGAGATGGTACACAGAGAGGTGGGAGGGAAGGGTAAGGTCGTGATAAAGCCATGGCGCTGCAGGCTGACAGCCGGGGCAGAGGAAGGGTGAGGGAGGGAAGGAGGAATGAAGAGGTAAGAGGTCCCAGAGCTGCTCGAGCGGGCAGGATAGAGACGGCGGTTTCAAGAAGTGCAGTTGTGTGTTATAAATTACACTGTGTATTAGTCATTGTGGTGGGTAGAACAGTGTCCCCCCAAAATGCATGTCCACCCAGAACCTCGGAATGTGACCTTATTTGGAAATAAGGTCTTTGCGGATCAGTTAAGATGAGGTCATGCTGGATTCTTGTGGGCTCTGAATACAGCACTGGTACCCTTGTGAGAAGACACAGACAGACACATAGATATACACAGAGAAAAAGGTCATGTGAAGAAGAAGGCGGCTACAAGCCGAGGGACACCAAGGTTCGCCACCGACTACCAGAAGCTAGGAAGAGGCAAGAAAGAGTTCTTCCCTAGATCCTTCAGAGGGAGCCTAACCCAGGTGACACCTTGATTTCAGACTGGTAGCTTCCAGAACCGAGTATAAATTTCTGCTGCCACTCAGTTTGTGGTACTTTGTTACCGCAGCCCTAGGAAGCTAACACTGTTGTGTTACACCAGGGCAACAAACAAACCCTGAAACCTCAGGGCCTTAAAAGGGGGTTTTATTTCTCACTCACCCAAAGTCTGATGCAGGACACCAGCCCTCATACACCTTGTCATCCAGAAAGGTGACCTCCAAGATCGCTGCTGCAGGTAAAGCAAAGACTGAAAGATCACACAAAATGTGTTTGAGAACCAGACCTGAAAATGACTTTCATCATTCTTGGCAAACCCAGCCTCACAGTCCCAACCAAACCAAGCTGCGAGGCAGGCTGGCAAACAGAGAAGAGCACAGAGGTGGCGGAAGAACTTGATACTCTGCCACAGAGCCCCCTTCGAGGCACAGGAATGGTTAGAAGGATCTTTCATTGCATTTCACTGACAGTGTTTTGCATTTAAATGAAGTATCAAGGCAAGACTGAGCCCTAAGCTGCCCAGAAGGAACTGGGGAGTTTATATAATCATGTCATTCCTAGATTAGAGCCCTTTATTTTATTTCTTTTTTCTCTCGGGAGAAAGAAAAATCATTATGGTCTCCAAGTTCTATCTTATGTCATCTGGACCCTGCCAACCTCTTTGGTGTGAGATATGCCACCATTTCCCCCAGTCTCTCTCCCCCATCGCAGAGATCTTCTTCAGTTTCCTCTAGGGCATCAAACTGCTGCTTTGCACACAATACCCCATCCCTACACCTTCCTCCTCCAACACCTGCTTTCAGACCTCAGTTTACACACATCACTTGCTAAGGAAAGTCTTAACCTTATTACTTCTCCTTCCCAGACTAAATTGTATCCTTCAGTTATTCTCACATAGTTCCTTATACTTTCCTTTCTTATTACTTATCATAGTTTGTCATTTATGTGTATGTATTTGATCCATCTCTCTTTCTCTCTCCTTTGCTGCCATTTCTTGGGAAATATTTATTTAAAATAAATGAATGAATGAATGAATGGGTGAATTCTGAAAAAAGCCTTTCCTCCCCTAAAAAAGTTAATTGCTTTAAAATATTCTAAAGTAGGATGTGTTCATTATGATACTTTTGGCTACAGGTAAAAGAAATAACCACTCAAAATTTTCAAGACAATAAAGGATATTTATTACTTATATAATGAGGGATTCCTAGATAGGGGGCACCTCCTGGGTTGATTAATTCAGCAGCTCAGTAACATCGTCAAAGACCTAGGTCCTCTCCATCTTTTGCATCTTCTACCCTCGCCGCATATCTTAGTTACCATTGGGCCACAAGTAGAGGTGATCTCCTCCTTCAGTAAAAATCCCTTTTTATGATCAAGACAACCTTTTTCAGAAGCTTCCCTGCCAACTGACTTCCCTACAAATGATTTCTACCTGTAAACCAAGCATTGGCAAAGAGAATATAATTATTATGATTGGCCAAGATTAATGAGGATTTGCTCCTAAGGCAGGGATCAGAGAGAGAGAGATGGATAGATGTCTGAACAAAATCCAGATTCTGGTAGCAAGAAAGGGGGATGTCATTTACAGATAAACAACCATTTCTGCTACGCACTGTTTGGCAACTTTACAGATGTGTTGCCAGAATTTGATTGGAGTATAGAATTTATTACATGAAATTCACATCCTGATATTAATAGATATCAGATAGAAATGCTATATAGAGCTAATTGTGTTGCTATGATGCAGTACAGGGTATATTTTCCCACAAGGAAGAGTCAGGAGGCATCGAATACTGCAAAGATATGAGTACTGGCACACATGAAAGTCTTTTCTCGTAAATCAGAGCAAATGTTCAGGACAATGGAGACACGAAGTGGATTATTTCATAGCTATGGTGTTGGGTTGCACCCTCAAGCCTGCAAACCCTGTACTTGCCCAGACTCAAGACCAAAGAAAAAGCCTGGAGTCACAACAGAGACATCAGTAGCTTAGTGGTTAGGGAGGGTCTTTCATGTCTGAGGCGAGGTCCTGGAGCAACGCTCCACTGTGTGCAGCAGACGGCAGGCAGGACAAGGCAGTAGTCTTGGCTACCAGGGGGAGAGGGAGGTTTCCAGTTATAGAGAGAATTGACATCAGGTTGACTCATCCGTTACTAGGGAGACCAACAGAGGGGCACGCCCCTTTGATAAACTATCCTAGTGGAGATAGTTCTGATCTATAGATTAGAACAGTCACTAGCTGGGACGGAGGCAAGAATGTCAGCATTTGCTGATTCTGCTCTATGATTAAGAGGGAAGTTCGGTTAAGTGAGTAGAGCGTAGGCGGAGCAGGAACTGGTGGAGCAGGGGATGTATAGAGAGTAAGAGAATGGCCATCTAGGATATAACTTACGCACCAAAACTTTAGCACAGGGGTCTTTAGGACTGTCCCATGCCTCAGTAGCAATCAACACACAGAGTACCCAGCTCTTGGTTTCTAAATGCTGTTCTCCAATGAAAGGAATCAGGGCTCCTTCAAGAGATGCCTGATTCTAAGGCTGGGTAGAGAAAAAGCATAAGGTGAGCCTACACACCTTATAATTCCAGGAAGCAAGGAAGTGATCAAAAAACAAAAGGTTGGGGCATGTCAAAGGGACACAGGAAAAGCTCCCAGTGGCTAAATGGGGAACAACCAAATGAGTAGCATAGTATTACTGTATTGTGGCCCCAAATATAAAGTAAACATACATAAGTCCATACTGATATAAATAAATAAATGAATTAAATCAGTGCACGAGGGAGAAGGGACAAATCTTCCCTACAGAAGAAGCAGATACAAGGATCTACTATTCATACAAGCAGACATTCCCAGCTCCAGAAGGTGGAGGCTGACCTCCTTGAGTATGAGCTGGGCTTGGTGAATTGCACCCAAATAATACATGGAAAGGGGGGAAATAGTGACTTTTCAGTGGAGAAATGGCAAACACCACCTTAACCACATAATCAGGGTCAACTTTGCTGATCATATTGATGGAACACAGCCCCGACATGATGTGATGAGAAGAGCCCTTCACCTTCGTGGTTTTCTTCCTCCAAACCCACAATTCCAGTCTAATCATGAGGAAAGCACCAAACAAACCCAAGTTGAAAGATATTCTATGAAACACTGGACCAGGACTCCTCAAAGTCAAGGTCATGAAAAGCAAGGAAAAACTGAGATCTGTCACAGACCAGAAGAGATCAAGGAGACTTGATAACTAAATGCAGTGGGTACCCTGCATGGTATCCTGGAACAGAAAAGGATGTTGCATGGGGCAGGGGAGACTGGTGAGATCCAAATAAATTCTGGAGTTTCCTTAGTGGTAATGTGCCAATGTTACTCTCTCTGTTTCCACAAATGTAAGGCGGACTCTTTATGTTATTGCTGCAACTTTTTGCAAACCTAAAATTATTCCAAAATTAAAAGTTAATTTTAAAAAATGTAATTAAAAAAAAAAAACATAGGTTGAGAACAATGGCTCTAAAACCTATGCTTGGATTAGGCGACAGTATCAAAGAACTGGACTGCCTGGGCTCCTGAAGCAAATGGTGTTGCTACCCTGCCTCCACTCCCTCCGTTACAGAATTATCTGATGGTGCTTTGGCATAATTCCATCAATTCATACTAAAGGATATTGCTGTGGTCCGAATGTTTGTGTCCCTCCAAGTTCGTATATTGAAATCCCAATGGCCAAGGTGGTGGTATTCAGAGGCGGGGCCTCTAGAGGTGATTAGGTCACGAGGGTGAACCCTCATGAATGGAATTAGTGCCCTTCTGAAAGCAGACCCACCGAGCTCCCTATCCTCTTCCACCATGTGAGGACACAGCAAGAAATCCACAGCGCAGAAGAGAGCCCTCGCCTAACCACGCGGGCACGCTGATCTCAGACTTCCAGCCTCCAGAGCTGTGAGAAATACATTTCTGTTGTTTATAAGCCACCCAGTCTGTGGTTTTTTGTTATAACAGCCAAAATGGACAGACAGATGTTACTACATTGTAACATATTAAATGGATCAACTTATTGTTGGCACATGCCATAATGTCTCCCTGAAGATCCACAAGAGATATCCTTTAGACTTAGTGCTGGAGCCGTGTTTCTTCTGAAAACGTACCTTAAAGACCCCAATGGTTATGAAGCTTTGAACCAAATCTGCCACCCACTTCTGGGAGTTTTAGGACTTCAGACATGTACCTCGGGGACCATCCTGATTCCTGGTTTCATGTTACTGTCTTATCTTTATATGCCCTTCACTCCAATCTCCATCTGTTGGAATCGGGCCCCTCATCCACAGACCCACAGGCACCCAGGTCAGAGCCTGGCTCACGGGAGCAGCCACTCACATGGCTCTTACTCTGTGCCGGGCACTCTTCACACTCTTTACAAACAACTCACGTAAATGTCCTACCAACCTGGTAGGGTAGCTACTGTTCTCAACCCCATTGTACAGGTAAGGAAACTGATGCCCAGAGAGGGTAAGCAACTGGTCCGAGTTACAGAGAGGGTAAAACACCACTTGGATTCAAATTCAGAAAGTCTGACTCCAAAGTCTGTGTCCTCAACCTCATAATGCCAAATGGCTTGTCAAAATGAGGGACTGGGAGAGGAAGCGGAGAGAGGGAGGGACAGAAGAGGGTGGATCTCTAAAGGCTTTTAGTCAAAGGGGTGTGGATGTTGCTCACAGCGGCAGGATTTGAGGAAGGCTTTGAGGATGCCACTGTCACTCCACTCAGAGATGTCTGTGCCCCCGAGTGATACAGCGCTCCCTATTTAGGGTTTAAGACAAGAGCTCATTAAAATGCAAATATTATTTTAAAGGAAGTGAAGCGAGTGTTAAATTTGATTTATCCCCTCAGCTGGCCAGTCCTCTAGAATGAGGACCAGGGAAGGTGATTTCTGATGAGTGGACGCAAGGCCCCAAGTTTATCAGGCTTCCCAGGAGGCAGGAAGAGGAGGACCCCCACTTTGGAAAGGCTGGAAAGAGCCTAGGTGAGAACGCTGGGGGCCTGAGGCAGGTGGGAGAAGGGAGAAGCCCCTGAAAGCTGGGAAAGAGCGTGGGCAAATGCCTCGCCCACCTGGACATCTCCCCAGGGGCTGGTTGGCTCTGCCGGGCATCACGGGCAAGCCAACCTGGGAGGAGTCGGGGGAGCAGCAGTGTGAGACATCTCCAGCTGTACCACATTCTGTTTACTTTCCTTTGGAGGGCCCCCACCCGTGTCCTCATTCTTTCAAACCCCAGAATCTAAATTAGATATAATGGTCTCACAAAGACCAAATTTATCTAAAGCACTATTTCCCGTTTCTTGCAGGCAACATGGGATGCCTGTGAGGCAGCACTGAATCAGGAAATCCGAGTTAGAATAATGATCATAAGAGTTATTTATGGAGAGCTTTCTAGGTGCTTTTTTACATGCTTTTCATTTTATCTTCTCAATAAGCCTGTGAGGTAGTGTTACTTCCTCTTTAGCAACAAATCATTGGAGGCTTAGAGCTGTGTTCAGGGACTTACCTAAGATTTTAGGCTATAAAGAGGGGTGCCTGGATTTGAATTCTAGTCTACCTGACTCCGAGCACGCGCTTTTGCCCATAGCACCTCCTGGTTTACGCACGTGACCTTGGGCAAGTCGTTTGGCTTTCTTGGACCCCAGCTGCCTTGTACATGAGATAAGTGAGTCTGAACAGTCTTCTGAAACTCTGATGTTCACATGACTCAAGTGCTGATTTTGTTAAAATGTGGATTCTGATTCAGTAGGTCTGGCTAAGGCCTGGGATTCTGCATCTGTAAAAAGCCCCTGCATGATGTTGATATTACTTGTCTGAGGACGATGTCTTCAGAAGTAAGCGCCTGGACTAACATCAGTGTTCAGATGCATGTGTGTAAGTGACACATGGCAGGCTTGTTAAAAAATGCAGATTGAGATGGATGCCCAATGGGTAGATCTTGGAATGGATCCCCAGGTGAATTTTACACAAGAATCTCAAAGGTGATCTTGCAGGCCATCTTGGAGTAGACTTTAGGAAACGCAAAGCTCACACTCACAGATTCCCTCTGAAGTTCACCTGCTTGTTCCCAGAACATTTAGGGCATAAGTCTACAAAGTGAAGACTGGTGAGACTAAAGAGGATTCTCTTGGCGTCCTTTGTGGAATTATTGCTTAAAAAGTGACCAGGGATCTCTATGTCTGATATGCTTTAATAATTGGCTTCTTCTTTAAGAAGAGCCAGTCTTTTCTCAAGGTCTCAAAAGGATGTGGCATGGTTACCCTCATTAAATCTAAGATGGTGTATGAGGAAATGTGATAAGGGGAAGTTGAGAGAGAGGTGGAACCCAGGGTCCTTCCCCACAATGGAGATGCTGGGGGCCAGAAACACTGAGAACCACTCTACAGTGAGACAAGATGCAGCACACATCAGCCCCTGCCCTGTAACTGGCTACAAAGCTGGTTAAGCAACCTATGATTTTTAAAAATTGATTTTTTTTCTTTTTTACTCAGAAGCCATTCTTGAGTTTTCAAAGGCTGGTTATTCTCGCTCTGCAGTCTGAGCAAGCTTTGATAATTCAAGGGTCTTCCTGAGCTATTGAACACAGCTCTCTAACCTGGTATGAAGTTGGAAACCTAAAAGAACAAATCCTTTCCTTCTGTTTAGAACTGGAAATCTCAGAACACCTGTCTTCACTTTCCATTCCCCCAACATCTGCCAATAGGGCCTGGGAAAACAATAATAAATGCCATTATCTATTAATTTCTACAACATGCCATGCACTACAGAAGGCACACCAGAAGGGTTGGTAGAGAGCAGAATCAGCAAGGAAACAGGATAGACCAATGATGATCAGAATTAACAATAGTAGTGTTAAGGGCTGAATGTTTATGTTCCCCCAGAATTAACAACAGTAATATTATGGAATGAATGTCTGTCCCCTCCAGGATTCCTCTGTTGTAGCCCTAACCCCCAATGTGACAGAATTTGGAGACAGGGTCTTTACAAAAGAAATTAAGGTTAAATGAAGTCATGAGGGTGGGGCCCTGATCCAACAGGATTAGTGTCCTTTTAAGAAGAGACATCAGATTTCTTTCTTTCTCTCTCCCCTTCTTGGCACAAAGAAGAGCTCCCGTGAGCACACAGTGAGTAGGAAGCCATCCACAATGCAAGGGGAGAGTCTCACAAGAAAATGACCCTGCTGGCACTCTGATCTTAGATTTCCAGCCTCCAGAACTGGGATAAAATAAATTCCTATTTTTTATGACAGCCCAACCAGACTAATACAAATAATACAAGTAATAATATCTGGGAAGCTCTCTGGACTTCACAAAGTGCTTTTACCTAAATATCATATTTCTTTCCCGCGGCAGTCCTTTCAGACTGAGGCCCAGAGAAATCAAATGACTTGGTCACAACCACAGTTTGGAGGTGGCAGAACGGGACAGTAACCTAGGCCTTCTGGCTCCCAGTGTCCAGTCTTCTAGTTCATCTTGCCCACATGCCAAACCTAGCTTGGTCTGTGAGTGGCTAACACTTTTTGCAACAGTAAACTTAACTGCATTTTTCATCATTCAACAAACATCCGTGTCCTTCTCTGTGTAAGGCACTATACGAAAACTTAAAGATATGAAAAAAAATGGCCATTGCCTTGAGGTTAGAGCCCAAACTATGCGCTTACATCCAAGGCAGGATGTGGTTACGTGAAATAAACAACCCATATTTAGAGCTACAGGAGTGCTGGGTGAGGAGACAGCAATGCCGGTGAGGCTGAGAGGGGAAAATTGTGAAGCAAGAAAATGACTATTTCCATGGCAGCGAAGTGTGGTGAATTAAGTCACAAAATGGATGCAACAATCCCTTCCCTCCTGCAGGCCCTTTTGCAATGTGATTTTTCCACTCTTCTTATTATAGACTAAATCGTGTCTCTCCAAAATTCATATGTTGAAGCCCTGACCCTCAGTGTGACTGTATTTGGAGCTAGGGCTTTCAAGGAGGTATTTCAGATTCAGTAAGGACAAAAGTGTGGGACTCTACTCCAATAGGACTGGTGTCCTTATGAAAAGAAATGACACCAAAGATGTCTCTCTCCCTCTCTCCCTTTCCACATGGAAAGGCCACATGAGGTCAGAATGAGAAGACAGCCATTTACAAGACAGGAAGAGAGGTCTCGCCAAAAAGCAACCCTAAGGGTACCTTGATCTTGAATTTCTAGTCTCTAGCCTTCAGAACTGTGAGAGAATAAATGTCTGTTAAGCCACCAAGTCTGTGGTATTTTGTGATGGCAACCCTAGGTGACCTGCGTCTCTTATCAAGAAGTAGAGTCCACTTCTCTTCCCTCATTTGAGATAGTTCTGTGACCTGCTTTGAATGCAGCAGAAGTGACATTACACCAAATCCAAGTCTAGTCGTTAAGAAGTATTGCAAGTTCTGGTGTCACCCTCCCGGAGTCTTGCGCTATCATGTAAAGAAGTCTGAGTTTGGCTGGAAAACCTATGTAGAGAGAGGCCTCTCAGCTTGAACTATGACATGGGGGGAAAGGCCCATACAGCTGAGAAAACTGGAGGAGAGAGAAGGCTGCGATTTCCAGCCATGCCCGGACAGGTCAGTCAGTATTGGGTAAATGAGAGGTGAACCATCCCAGCTGAACCCTGCCCAACCAACCCATAAAACTGTGAACAAACAAAATTGTCACTTTAAGTCACTAAGATTAGGATAGTTTATAATGCCAGACTAGGTACTGACAGAGGTGGAGTGAGAGAAGAGATATTTGGGGCAGACAGAATGAACAATGGCACAATAGTAGAAAAAGAGAGTATAAATTTATTTTATTTATTAATTTTTAATTGAGTTATAGTCAGTTTACAATGCTGTGTCAATTTCTGGTGTACAGCATAATTTTTCAGTCATACATGAATAGACATATATTCATTTTCCTATTCCTTTTCACCACGAGCTACTACAAGATCTTGAATATATTTCCCTGTGCTATATAGTATAAACTTGTTTATCTAGACAGCATAAATTTAGATGAGGAATTCTGGTTGGCAAAGCCTCTAGGAACATATTAGAGAAAATAAAAAGGTAAGTCTAGCAAGGTAGGTTAGTTAGATTGTAGACAGCTCTTATTGTAATAATTTTTTATTAAGTACTTGCTATCTAGACTCAGCAAAACCCTTTTCATGGATTAACTAATTCTCACAAAATACTATGTATAGTTTATACTATTGTTATGCCCCACTTTACACATAAGGAAACTGAGGCTCAGAGCTTAAGTTACTTGAAAAAAAAAATTATGTAGTGATGAGACTGGCATTTGAACACAGGCAGTCTAACTCCGGAACCTGTGATCCCAACCTTTACAAAAGATTGCCTAAGTCAAGGAATTTGTACCTTAGTGATAAACATGAAATTATTTTAAGCAGTGGGGTAGGATAATTGAAGCAGTATTTTACAAAGATTAAGCTGGCAGTGGTGGATAGGATCTGGAGGCTGAAAGAATAGTTAGGGTATACTGGAGTCGTCCAGGCATGAAGTGATAAGGGTCTGAATTAATCCGAAAAAAAAAAAAGGGGGAAAGGGACAAATAAGAGGGACTTGGGGAAGAAATTTCAATAGCTTCCACCCAGGCAATGGCTGGACAAATAGAAGGAAGAGGAGGAGCCAGAACTCATTCCCGTCTTCCTGCTTCAGTGACTGAGATGTCAGTCATTCCTCTAAAACCCTTTGGAGTAAAGGAAGAAAAACTGCTTTGGGAGGAAGATAATAAATTGGCTTTAGACTTATTAGGTGGGAGATGATGGTGAGATATTAAGTGGAAGTAACGGCCAGGCATTTGGAGATGTATGAAAAGGAACTTGGACATGGGTCAAGGCCATCTGTAGATACAGGCTTGGAATTCATCCAAAGCTAAGCAAAGTTATGTGGGATGTATCCATCAGGGGTGCTTGGTTGCAAGCAAAAGAAACCAAGTCTGGTTAGTGTGTACTTCTACTCAGACGAGGAAGGGGCCACGGAGGTTCTGGGGACCCAGATGGGAAGAATTCACCATCTCATCAAGCCGGGATGAGGCAGCTCCAACAGCTTTCCCCACTCCCTTCAGGATTCAAAGTCCTGGGAGGGAATCTGGTGATCTTGGTTATTTGCCCACCCCTCGGCCAGGGAAAGTAAAGACACTTTGTCTTGCGCTCCCAACAAAGTGGCACATAAAGCAGGAGAGAAGATTCTCCAAAGGAGACCAGATTTGACAATCAAAAGACAGGGAATAAATGCAGGGTGGCCACAAACCAATAAATAGTCACTCCATTGGGAGAGAGAGTGTGAAGGAGAGGAGAGATCTGAGGGCAGACAATTACACAGCACCCACACGTGGGAGGAGGAAGATTTGATGAGGGAAAGACAAAGGTGAGCTAAGGAATTGGAGGAGAAGGAAATAGGCAAAGGAGTTGCAAAAGTGGGCAAAACACCAGAATTAAATGCTGTCAGGAGATCAAGGGTGATAAAGAATGATGCAAAACCACTGGGGTTGGCATTGGAAGTTACTGGTAACCTTTGAGAAGGTGGCAGAGGGAGAGAGGCCGGAGGAGACACAGGATGCAGGTAAGAAGACAGGGCAGAGAGACTATGGAAGAAGGCAGCGTCCAGGTTTGGTGGTAAAAGGAGGAGGAACTAAGGGGTTGTTTGAAGGGGTCAGCATCACAATGATCCTCAGCACCTAGGAATTTCCATCTTATTTGGTCAAATATAGGTAGAAAGTAATCCTCAGCCCAGCATTTAGTGATGTCTTTTCTCTGAAGCTCTTGGTGAAATGGAGTGACGACAAAGGGCAAGTGTGAATTGATGCTCTGGGTGAATCTGTTTCAGAAGTTACAGAAAGAGAAAATTGGATTTATTTGAAAGCCAACTTGAAAGGGAAATAAAAAGACAAATGCCTATTATGAGCTAAAAAAATAAAATCGTACCAAAGCAACAGTCCCAGAAACTAATTGTGTAAGTGAACTGTTATAACCAGTCTCCTTTCCCCCGGCTGAAACAATCTTACATAACAGCATTTGCATCTATAAGGTTGTGTAACAAGTTGTCTTGTGGTGATATGTATTTTAAACAGGGGTTGGATAGGAGAGGAGCAACTATTATTATCTTATTATAGAAACATCAGTAGCTCTTCCAGACAAAACACCACCACCAGGAGAGTCTTTACTTAAATACAAGGTCATACTGTCTGGGTGTATGGGGGAGCAGTGGGGGTGGGGCAGGGGGATTTTCATCTTCTTCCAAAGCCCTCGACACTGGACCTCTTCCAAGAGAGGAAACGAGACTAAATAGATCATTTGTTTTATTCTGTTTGGGCACTTCTTGCATTTCTCCCAACTGCAGCTTATGGACACAAAGCCAAACTCAGAGACTGGCTGGAGCTGGCTAAACTCCAGGTCAGTTTTTTTAAAAAAAAATTTTAAGGAATAAACAATTCGAACCTCTATCAGAGGACTAAGGCAAGCCACACAATTGAAGTATAAAATGAAATTCTGCTGTGAATGTGAAGTTGTAAAGGAGGCAGGTAGGAACGTTAAATGGTTTGGCTTTCTCAAACAAGATGGAGGTAGAGATGGCAGGGAAGTGCCGAGCAAAAGCACGCATCTACGAGAAATCCATTTCAACGAGGGTCAAACACCAGAACTGTGGCTCATGGGCACCAGCTGAGGTACGAACATGGCTTCTTGGGGGCAGCCCTTAACGATGGGTGTCAAAGTGCCTGGTCACTTGGGAGATTGCTTCTGTATCCTCTTGCTGGCATTGGGAAAGCCGGCCAACAGCCGCCACGCACATTCTGTAATGAGCATAGTTGGTATTCCCAGCATATCCCACTGGCAGAATGGGTCTTTGTCGTGAATCACTTCCTTTTGGGAGACACTCATTGGCAGTCCCATCCAATGTCCAAGGAGAGAGAAAGGCATATTAATGGTAGGGCATATTTTAGCATATTAGTTAATGCTGCATCCTGCCGGATTTTAGAATTGACAAGTCATGTACAGTATTGCTCAAAACATTCCTTCGACAGTACTGGGTAGAGCAGGGAAGTGAATAGGAGCCATTACCGGGTAAACAAAAGAGGTAAGTCCGGAAGCCTTCTGATTGCCTTTTGTAGATGAGGAATCTGGACCTTCATTATGCTGTAATTGGGAACATAAAATGTTTTCCTCCGTGAAAAAATAAAAGCTGTTTCCATTAAAACAAGAGACTGAAACCCTTTAAAATATTAGCTCATTTCTTTCAAAAACTTAGAGTAATTCACAAGAAATTTAAAATTGCAAATAATTAACCAAAGTGTTTAAGACAGAATCAATGTTTCAGTGTTAACATCCTGATCATGACACTATACAACAGTTTTGCAAAATACTACCATCGGGGCAAACTGGACAAAGCATACCAGAGACCTCTCGGTGTTATTTCCTACAATTGCATATGAACTTACAATCACCTCTATAAAAATGTTCAATTAAAAAAAGTGATGGAGGTAGAAATAGATGTAGGGAATCGGGCAGGTTTTCATAACCTGGATTTACCCACTCTTGGCTCTAGTTTGTTTCTCCACCAGTCCCCTCTTTGACTGCTGTCCATCTGGAAGAGGCGACTCCTAGCTTCTCAAACACATCAAGCTCAGTCTCAGCTCTGGCCTTTTTCCTCCAGCTGCTCCCACGCCATCTCATTCTTCCCAGCTCCAGCTTGCCCTCCCAGACCAGACCAAGCCATAACACCATCCCCGGAGCAGTACTTACCATGTTAATAGTTATTTCGTACTTGCACACCGACCAGTCAACAGATACTTAGCGAGCAACTACTATATGTGGGATATTGGCTGCAGGCACTAGGAGCTGGGTAAGTCAGAAACCACATTCAACTGGATTCTCTTCCCTGGTTTCTGAGACCATGTATTCTAATGAAGAAGGGTGGAAGAAAACTAACCAAGAAACAAGTGAAAAAAAAAAAATTCAAATCACGATGAGGGCTATAAAGAAACTAATGGGTTGGAGAACAGTGGAAGTGACCTTAACTCGAGTGATCAGGAAATATTTTCTAGAGAAAGTGACATGTGTTGTCACCATGAGATGATCCTGGGGAGAAAAAAAAGTACTTGAGGCAGAGGGAACAAGGAAAAAGGATTTGTGTCTTGCCCTGTATTGAATATGAATATTAGGCATGCATGTAAAACAGTGAAAGGGGTTTTCTTTGTGAGGACTGTGTTTCCTTTTAATTTTAGGGCTTGTTTCCCTACATGAGAGGCTGTGAATACCCTTCCAAGATTCAAGTTGCTCTAATCAGTAGATGCAACCTTAGTTCAAGACTGTGTATGAGGAGATTTACCACATTTCTTTCTCACAGCTGGGGCCACAGGCCTGCTGGTGAGGGTTCTGCACTGTCCAAGGACAACATAAATTATGCCATTAAAGTGGGGTACCCACAAACCTAAGGTGACGCAAAGGAGGACTGAATACAGGACATATGGGTAAGACAGCCTGGAGAGGGACGATAATTTGTCGCCGTCCTCCGGGGTCTCTGCCTCTCTGTTGCGCACAAGGTCCCACCGGCTGTAGTAACCGGTTGGGAAGGGCTGGATTCCCAGGACTCTGCGGGCACCTCACACTGTCACCGCAGCCAGGAATCCAGTTTTCAGGATTCCCTTGTCTGCCTTTCGCTTAAGGCGACCAGCTGCTGCTTCTCTATCCCCGAGGCCGGGAGAAGTCGGCTCTGGGGCACCCGGAGAAGCGCCTCGAGGGATGATCTGTCCCTTCCCGGCCGCTACCTGGCACCGTTATTCCCACCACCTGGACGGGTAGGCACTGTCCCGGGGCGTCCCCCTGTCTCTCCATGGGGAACAGTCCAGGAGACTAGCCCGGCGTCCCAGGGACGCACCACGCGCCCTTGGGTCCCTCCCCCTCCCTCATCCCCCCGCAGCCCGGCGACCCACGTGCAGCTCGGCCCCGGCCGGCGCCGCACCTCGGGGCCGGCGTGTCTCCCGGCGCTTTCTGGGCGCAGCCCCGCGACGCGGACCGGCGGGGGGCGGCCTCCGCGGGGCGGCAGCGGGAGCGGGGGCGCCCCGGAGTGCAGGCGCGGGGACGCGGCGGCCCGCCGGCACACAAAGGAGGCGGCGGGAAGGCGGGGCGGGGCGGGCCGGGGGCGGGGGCGGCAGGAAGGGGCGGGGGCCGCTCGGGCGGCGATAAAGCCCCCGCCGCCGCGACCGGCCCGCTCGCGCTGTGGGGCTGCGGGACTGCTCCGGCTGCTTAGCGTCTGCTGGCGCGGCAGCTCCTTCCCTCGCTGCCCCTCCTGGCCGCCGCCGCCGCCACCGCCGCCGCTCTCTCTCCTCCGACTCCCCCGCCCCGCCGATACCCGACTCCGGCTCGGGCCGCGCCGCCCTCCGCGGCCGCCGCCTGGGGATCCCGAGCGAGGGGCGGTGAGTACGGGCTGCGCGCCCCGCGGCCGATCCCGGGCGCCCGGGGCGGGAGGTGAGCGGCCGGCGCTGCCCGCCGCGCGGGGGACGGTCCCGGGGCTCCGTGCGCCGCCGGCTCCGCGCCGCGACCTTGCGCCCGGCCGGGAGGCTGCGGGGCGAGCGGGCCCCGGGGCGCCGGCGTCGAGGCGGAGGAACTTTCTCAGCCTCCCCCAGCAGGGCTGCCTCGGCCGAGAATGGGTGCGCGCCCGGCTCCGGTGCCCGGCCCGCGGGGAGCCCGAGCAGGACCCGGGCGGGGCGCAGAGGGGCCGCGCCGGCGGTGGCATCCAGGTGTGCCCGCGGCCGGGAGTCCTGGGCCGGCGCGGCTGCTGCTGGTCCCTCCTAGCGGGCCCCCGTGACCCTGAACCTGGGGTACCCAGGTACTCGAGGGCATCCCCCCCACCCCGTACTTTGCGTGTGCGCCGCCTGTTAGGGAAAGACACACGGACTCCTACTTGTTACCGCTGCCTGAGCAGGGTGGGGTAACCAGTGGTTTGGGGGGAAAGCCTTTAAATCAGGGGCTTCTGGCAACCAGTTTAACAACCCCGTGGAGCAAATATTTGCTATTTTCATCGTCTGTAGAAATGGGAATTGCAGTGCCAATTAGTGCCCACAGGTAAGGTGAAAGTAGTAAGAAATTCTGGGCGGAATTAGGTGTTTAATTTGCCTGCAAACTGAGCGGAGAGGGAAGGCTTGTATTACATAAGACAGCACTCCACCTTCAGGTATTATGGAAGATGCTGTTGAAGGTTTTAGGTTTTAATGAACGAAAAATCTTTGTGAGTGTCTCTCTTGAGAAATCTCATGTGCTGCTGTGTCTTGCTTTGACTACTTCGCAGGGAACGTTTTTTTATATTTAGCATCAACATAAAAAGGTGTTTGAAGGTTTGACTTCCTCTTTCAAGCCAGGAAGCAGTTTACTCCTCTAAACTGCTCAGGAACAATTTACGTGATAATTTTATACTTTGGAGATTTTACATGGAAAGTTGAACACAGATAACTGGGGAAAAATGTAAGCATTGCTAATTTGTATATCTAAAGCACGCTTCAAAAATGGAAGGTACTTTCAATGCTATCTGCATATCTGTCAGTAATTGTGTGTGCCGTTTGCAGTATTTCAGCAAAAATTTTCTTCAGCTATGCAAATGAAGGTGTTAGCCTACATAAGTTTCTTTCAAACCCAGGTTTGGAATCTTTCTTAAAATAATGTTCAACAATATTGTACAATACAGGGCAATTACTGAAGGTCATCAAGGTGTCATCTATCTTTTATTCTTTAAAAAAATGAATCTCTGCAGAAAATTTCTGCCCCCCATGAACTTCACATATTAGTGTAATTTTAAAAGGACAGAAATGACTCAATCTCCAAAGGGCAGTAATTTTCAGTTCCACACATGAGTGATTAAATACTCACCAGAGATTGTTTGAGGTGGCAGAGCTGGAAATGAGGTAGTGACCTAGCCAGGTCCCAGCTACATCTCCATGTGGCATCCTCTGCCAGCTGGTCCCTCTCCCACAGCGTGGGGGACTTTGGCTCCTGGGCTCTCTCTCCTTCTCTAGTCCCACAGTCCATGTGGGATTAGATGCTCTGGATTCCCGCTTCCGTGACCATCTGAAATCCAGTGATCTCCATCTACTCTCGCTGCTGAGTCGTCTACATCCAGGTCGTGTCCTCACCCAGAGATGCTCAACTTCTGAAATCAGGAACTTCATCTAAGAGTCTCTGCACCACAGGCTCCTTCCTTCCAGGTTGCAGACTGGTTCTCCCACGGCGAATCTTCAGCCTAAGAGATCTCTTCCCTTCCCTCCTTCCAGTCTAGCAGATAACTTCATGGCCCACTCTCCTGAGAAAGTAGGGGTCACTGGGCTGAAGTCTCACCATGTCCTACCCTATTTCCTTCCTCCAGACTTTTCCAGATCTACCCACATCCAAGAAATCTGCTTAAGTATCTACTGTGTCTAGGTACTTCGCTAAGCCCTGATGTATGGTAAATACAGCTGGTCCCTGCTCTTTTAGAACTGTCATTCTTGTGGGAGCAAACAGACCAAAAGCAAACAGAAGTATGTCATGATAAAATACATGATTTTAAAAATGCATAGAAGAAAGACTGAGTCGGAGTGGGGAATTTAGGGGAAGTTAGAGAGAAGGCCTCCCTGCGGCAGTGCCTCATGCCTCCCGATGAACTCTTTTCTTTTTTAATAGTATTTTTAAAAGGCCATAACCTCCCTTGTCCGTGCGTCCACATCTCGAGCGACCGTATCTTCTGAAATGAGTTAACACTTCCCCAGGCTCCCCTGTCTTCTCGTCTCTCTGCAAGCTGGCCAAGAGCTCCCCAAAGTAGGAGAAGACCCCGCAATTCCTGAAGGATGTACTCAAGATGTCTCTGCAGCATTGGATGTGGACCTCCCCTCTTTTTCTGACTGATGCTCTTTTCCTTTCCTGGTGGCCCTCTCCTCCTGGTTTTCCTTCTGCCTCCCTGGCATCCCTGCTTCCTCCTGGAGCAACTTGGGGCTCTGTTCTTACCCCTCTTCAGCTCTGCGTGAAGTGTTTGGGTGAACCACATTCCCACCGCTTGCACCCTCATCAGTATCAAGTGAGCCCCAGTTTGGGGTCTCCAGCTGGTTACCTGTAGTCTAGTGGGCTAACCTATGCTCTTTAGGCAGAAAACCCTACAAGAAATCTAAAATTGATTTTAGTTCTTACTGTCCACACCGTCCCCGCTTCATCCTTAGCCAAAATTTGTCCCTCTTTTTTTTTCAGCTGTGGCTCCACCACTCACCAAGGTGCTAAAGTGACATCAGGCCCCGCCAGCACTTCCCACACTCAGACAATCACCAAATCACATTGCTTCTCTGGGCTGTGGAACCCCAAAGAGCTCCGCTCCAAGCACGCTGGCCCTGCCTCACTTTGGAGCCTAGAAGTGGCAAAATTGTGGCCAGCATGCCATCTCCAGCTGGCACGTGTGTTGTTGGCTTAAATCGAATTAATATTTAGAAATGTGAAGCTGTCACTTGGATTTATAGCTTCTCTTAAAACCCAGGAGGCCTGGGTCCCCATGGGGCAGCGCTTGGCTGGCACGGAGCTCCAGTGCCCAGCTACACCAGAAGTGGCTTGCTTCCCAGGCCCGCTTGGACCTGTTGTCCTCAATTACAGTGGCTTCCTGGCTCCCACAGGCTTCTGAGCTAGTGACCATAGGCGGGGAGGCCCTCGGCAGCCCGGGGGTCCCTGGTGACCTGCTGCACCGTCTCCCACCTGGCCTCTCCCACTAGTTTAGCCCCTCTTTCAAAACATCTTCCACGTTGCTTCTGGGGCTACTTACCTCAGGCCTCTTGAATCCGAATCCACTCATGTCTCTCCTGATAAAAACTCAGTACCTCCCTCTTGCCTCGGGGACAAACCCAGACCCTGAAGGAGTAGCTACGTGATGTCACAGGTTAGGTGTCTCAGATGGAAAGGTGAGCTCTCTCTCTTGACTTTCTAAGGTGTTGTACCTGAGTTTCTCAAAATGCTTGTGAACCTCTCTACAGAGAGTAGCTGATCCATGATTGTAAGGTGGTCTCACCTGTGTTGAGATGCAGCCTCTGCTGCTTATAAACCATTTCCACAGACCTCCCCACCTTCCCACTTCCTCAGAGCCACTCTGGGAGGAGATGGGGCCCGGTGGATTCCACGTCCAGACCGCAGCAGGGACACTATAAACATGGAGGCACAGGCTGTCCCAGGAGACTTCAGCCCTTGGAACATGGTGGCCCCATTTAACTCTGGGGCCCAGAGTCACACAGTGTGTTCCCAAGGTCATTCAGCTGCCTTTGGACAGTCCTGTCCCAGAACTCAGCACTCAGCCAGGGACCTTCCCACGGTGCTCTCTTCTCTTCCCCAGCGACTCCCCAGGCTGCTGGCCATTTGTAATGACCCAATGAAATCTAAGCTTTCTTCATCCCGTTCCCACCTCCCTTCCTCGTACCCTTCCCCAGACTTCATTTTCTTGCAGAACCGAACTCCCCGCAGACTCCTCACACTATGGTGCTGCCCTGGCCTCCTTGCCTCCAATCCTGTTGGACCTCTGCTTAGAATTCTCTTTCTCCATCTTCTGCATTCATTGCCTGGCCAACTTCCCCCCTTTCAAGACTCACGTCTAGGATCGCCTGCTCCAAAAAGTCTTTCCTGCAAATCAGTGCCCCTAATCCTCTATGGCACACATATGGCATGTGCACACACATGTACACTTTCCCCAGCGATGCTTCTCTGCTGGCAGTTACTGTGTCAGAGCAACACGCCCTACCCACCAGATTCTCAAGTGCCATGAAGTCATGCCTGTGTTCTGATTTTATTTGCACTAGCGGTGCTGCATGACCCAAAGGCATCTAATGCATGTCTGAGCTAAACCAGATTCATATTTTTCATGAGTCTGCTGCACACTTTATGAAAGAGTGCTTGTCTTGTGGGCTTAAAGGGAAGCCCTTTCCCCAGACCTCTACCTCGGTGCTGATACTTCTGCATTTAATATATATTTTCATGTTAAAAAAAAAAAATCTTCGATCAACCATGTCTTCTGAGATGGGATATTACTTAGAAAAAAGCAGAAGTCTCATTCAGCAGTGTTCCTGTGCCTGTGTTCACTTCAGTTACCCTCATTTGAACCCTTTTTTGGCTACATTCTGTCTTCCTTGAAGTCCACTGGCTGTACTCTGTAGTCCACGGTTTGTTCAAGGTAGGGGAATGCTTTCTGGTTTATTTCCATTAAGCTTCCCAATGATGGCTTTGCAAGCCCTCTTGCTGACCCCCCTTTTTTTTTTTTGCCAGAGTAGTTTTTTGGCTAATGTCTTAAGCTAAGTTTGGTGGAAAGAACTCTGGGTTGGGAGGCGGGCTGGGCTGTGCCACAAATAGTTTATGTAGTTAACCACCTAGAACTTAATTTCTTTGTCTATCCAATTAGTGTGTTGAAATAGTGATCTCAAAGATGTCTTATTAAAAAAAAATTAGTTTCTTGGCTTATTTTCCTTTCTGATTTAGCTTTCTCATAAAAATCAGGTCTAGATGAATTTTTTTCTTAAATGTCTGTATTTGTCTATATGAAACCTTTCCTCTCTTTTTCTCTCTCTTTTGAACCTGGAAATCATTCAGCTTGGCTCTTTAGAACACAGAAATAGCATTGAGGCCCAACATGAAGATGTAGTTTGTACTCCCACTTGGAGGCATTTATAAAAATGTTAAATTAATTGGGTCCTATATACTTGGATCTTCTTTGTGAACCACTGTCTCCACCTATAAATGTGCCCATCTTCTCTTTCCAAAACCATCTTTCTTCATGAGTAGATTGCATGCCTGATCTGACAATCAATATTGGGTTTTTAAAAAATGCCCTTAAGTGTGGAATGGAATCAAATGCAGTAAAATACATCTTTAGGCTATTTCTTACCTGTAAGTTCACAATTTGTCTAAGAACACTGAAAGATTTTAGGACAATTATTTCTCTTTTGAGAAATGCTACCTTTCACCGAACTGGCCAAGTCTATTTACACAGTTAAGTGATTCTCTCCTCTTATTCTGCTGTTAAATTTCTAGGTCTGAATGTAAGCCCAGTCCAGAGAAGTTGGCATTCCTTCTGTGACTCTTTTTGTGCATGGTGATGGCCACTAAGCCTAAGCAATCCTCTATTTGTAATTCCATTCATGCATTTTGACAGACATTACATCTCCTGTTTTTTTAAGGTGAGGGAAGGTAATTAAGTTTGTTTGTTTGTTTGTTTATTTATTTATTTATTTATTTCAGTGGAGGTACTGGGGATTGAACCCAGGACCTCATGCATGCTGAGCAGGCACCCTATCACTGAGCTATACCCTCCCCTCCTCATCTCCTATTTCATCCTTGAATTCCTTCAAAGGTCCGGGTGAATGCCCCAATTCAAGATCAGATCAGGAACACCCCCCACGCCTGCCTGTCAATCTGACCGTAGACTTTGCCCTCTGCCTGAGAAGATAATTGGAGAATTGGAATCCACTGTGCCTTTCTATTTTTAACAGTTAATTCTTGGGAGAAAGACAATGTGGAGGAGTTTTAATGGAAAATGGAAAAAAAAAATCCTATGAAGAGGCAGAAAGGATTTCTTATAGTGACTGCAAATCTTGGTAAATGTACTGTTTTGTTTTTATAATGCCATCCCCCACCTCGAAGCAGCAAGAAATCTGGTAACCTGGGGAATTTCTCTCAAGAGCATACTGAGAATAGCATCAGTGCTTTCTTCTCACCGCCTCCCCACATCCCCCCGCCATTTAGTCCCAACTAGTACAGCTATAGAAAAAATAACTGCTTGGTTTTGGCCTAACTTTTTATGGACTAAATCTCGAAAGTGTATGTGGGTATGTGAAGGAGTTTAACACCAAATAAGCTCACTCGAAAATGAACAAGGTGACTACAGATAAAAATAGATCTTTGTTTCTTTCTGTTTTTTTTTTTTTTTAAGAAAATGCTGTATAGATAACGGCAGTGTTTGCATTCTTTTTTTTTTAACTAAGGAATTCACTTAGGAAGAAAATATTTTTATTGAGGATTTGGTCACTGATTGGATTATATGGGTATTAACAACTGTCTTATCTTTTGGTTACAAGCGCAGGAACATGAATGAATATAATTGAGGTAAAAACTTGGAGAGCATGGGGGAACTGTCGGCTTATGTTGCCAAGCCCAAGCCATGAGGTGCTCTGGCCCTGGAGGTGGCTGGAACCAGAAACTCAGGGCCTTGGGGCTCTCTTCTCTTGCCTCTGTGTCTCTTGTCTCTGCTTCTCTCTGCAGATCCTTTTGAATCTGTCAGGTACCGTGACTGCAGGTAGCTTCAGACATCCTGCAGCCTCTAGATCAAAGGGGGAATATAGGCTTCTTGCAGGTTCCAGCTGGAAAAGAATCCTAGTGAGGCACTCTGATTGGCTCAGGTTGGGTCATGTGGCTTTCCCTGGGCCAATGGCCTTGGTCAAGGGTAATGGGATGCTGTGATTGGCCAGAGTCAGAGTCACGTGTTCAAGCCTGCGACTAGGCGAGGAGGGAGTACTGAGGAGGGGTGTGCTGGACAGGCCAGCCACACCAACTGCTGTTAGTATTTGTTTTCAGGTGACAGAGGTCTTGTGTTGCTTCCTCCAGCCTCATGCCTGCCTGTAGGACAGATACAGGGATCATTCCCATTCGGCCAGTTGTGGAGAGTGTGGGGCAGCCCAAGTGTCCGTGGTTATACATACAGCCTGTGTGTGTCAGTGTCAGAGCCCAAACCCAGGTCTGTAAACGTGAGCACTGTGGGCTAATACCTGCCGTGAACCTTCAAAGATTTATGACTCATCAATATTTATAACATCTCGAAAAGAAAATTCCTGTGAAACAACACGCCTGCTTTCAAATGACTCCTTTCTTCTCACTTTGCTGTATGATCTCCTTCCATTAGACAACCCAAAACACAGAGATGGAAAGAGACTAATACTTTTGTGTTATGATTGAAGTAAGGTTTTTATGCTTTTTGGCCCCTGGGCCCAGTGGTTGCCTAGACACTTGTTTTTTTCTGGGACTCAAACTCTAAAATTAGCACTGACCTTTAGATTGACAAGGTAGAGTGCATATGCCCAGAGTCCAAGAGAGTAACTTAGGCTGAGCTGGGTAAAACTCAACCAGAGAACGCGTGTGACATGATTTTTTTAAGATGCCTAATTGAACACCAGAAATGTGCGGAGACTTAGAATACTGAGATTTAACTTTTTTTTTTATATAGTTTTTATGGTTTTTTTATATTTAACTTTGTTTCAAAATTTGTCACATCTAAATGATAGATGTTCTGCTCCTCCCCCCTCCCCCTTTAGTATAGGTAGTAATTAAGAGTGTGGAGGATATGGCCACCAACTGCTTTGGTCTGAATCTAGATTATACCAGTTACCAGCTGGAGTCCAGGCAGCCATAGCCAATTTACTGAACTTCTCCAAGCCTCAGTCTTTTCATCTGTGAGTTGGGCATGCAGGTAACCACATCTTATGTTTTTGTGAGGATGAAGTGGAGAGTATACATTAGGTGCTGAGCACAGGGGCTAGTGGAGCTGACTTCCAGGGTGCAAGGTGGCGGTGGGGTTCTGTCAGTCACAGTAGTCCCGGCGAGCATTTAACTCCTCTGGGGCTTGCATTTGCATCATGTCTGTCACCTGGTGAATGAGTGACTTGCTGTATGTGTTGGCAGACTTAGTCTCCAGACCCCTTTCCTGTAAAACTCCCAGTGGGCAGTACCTCCAGTGATCAGCTGGTCATCTGTCCTTTCCAGGGCCTTCCAGCTCTTCTAGTACTGGCGGTGGAGCAAAGGATGGCTGATGTGCGGAGCAAACTCCCTTTTCCTCCATGTGCACGAGGAAATGTAAACAGCTGTGTTACCAGAAGGTCTTTCTAGGGGCGCAGTGCAGGCTCGCCCTGTCAGGCTGGGTTTTTCTTTTCTCCTGTATGTTGGCTGTGAAGAATGAATAAATGTCTGTGCTGTAAGAAAAATAACCTTATTTGGTTTAATATTTAGATCTTTGCAAGTGTAGCATCATGAGTCTTTTTTTTTTTTGTTCTCGTTTTTTCTGGCTGTGAAAAAGTCATTTTGCTGTATCCAGTGATGTCTGCAGACCCAGAAATAACCATTTTAAACACATGCTGAATGTATTTAAAACATGTGGTCATTTAATTGTGATTTGATTCCTTCAACATACAGAAGAGAATTGTTGGATTAACCTCTGCAAACATTCCCAGGTAGGAAATGTATTTTCTGCTTCCATTAATCTGTTTTTTCAGGATTTTACTGGCAAATAGCTATTTGGGATTTTACACAGCACTCAGTGTATGCCCACACCTGAATCGTTGCTTGGACAATGAGATGAGAGATGTCAGGGAGATTCTATGTGATGACTTAATTTTAAAGAGAGTTTTCTTTCTGAAAGTGTGGATTTTCTCTTTGAAATTAATTTACTGATAGACTCATATCGTCTCTTGCCAAACCTGTGTTCATTTCCTAATGACATGTTAATTAAAATAGCAACTTGGAGGATGGCCAGAGGTGCCGCAGTCTTCACGGTGAGCCTGTTCTTGTGCGGCAGGGTGGTAAGTCATGAATATCAAAGTGCTAATCATACTAATGTGAATTAATTCAGCAATTACTGAAAAGAGAGTTGTTCTCATGCATGCATATCACTTATTAGTCTAGAATTTCTTTGAGTTGGCTAAGTATATGTTTTTAACACGTACAGCTTTGCTTTTCTCTCGCTCTCTACCTCATACTCTGGTTATGTGTGTGTCTTTTCCTCCCCCTTAGGAAACCTCAAGGATTTTGTGGTCTCTTACTCTCTGGGCCCTTCCACAGCGCCTGATACAGAAGAGCCCAAAAGATCCTTGAAAGGGGAGAATGAAGGGAAGGACCATTGGCTCATCTGTGTGTTGAGTGCTGTTAGGTGCATATTTTACGTGACCTTGTTGAATCCGAACAGGCCTTCTCAGGTAGAATTTAGTCCAGGTTTACAAGTGAGAACACTGAGATTCAGGCTTGTGGGGCCCCCTTCTGAGATTCCCACCCACCCGACACCCACTCCGGGTCTCTATGTCTTGCACTGGAGGTTTTTTGATTCTGAATGACTGAGGCTGGACAGTGGTTGCGGAGCAACAATGCGGGGAAGCCCAGACTACCGCCAGACAGAGGACCAGTCTGGGAGTCAGACGAAGCTGGGTTTAAACACCTGTTCTGCATGTAGTAGTTTTGTGTCTGCAAAATACTCACCCCGACCCCCACTCCGAGCCCCATGCTCCATTTCCAAAGCCAGAGAACGGAGAGGATGGGAATGCAGCTTTTCCGCAGACCGAATACCGCCCCCCTTTTGCTGACGGGGAGATAGGAAGTCCGGTGACTTAGGTCGCTTGGCAAGCCCAGGGGCATTCTGTGGACCAGGAACTCAGAGGCTTCGGGAGGTCAGGAGCGTGGGCGAGTAATGGACCATCTCCAGATCTCAGTTTCCCCCAGGTGAGATGAGGGCTGTGAAGCCTGCTCTCCAGGAGTTCAAAAGCCCCAGCCACAGTACTGATAAAGCCCTTCACACACAGGACTTTCTTAATGTCAGTCACCAGGTCAGGGCTGTGGCAGGCTGAGAACTCACGTCTCCGTCCCTGTCACTTGTCACCTCTCCAGACGCAAGTCTGGGTACAATTTGGTGACAGCCGTCACCTGTCACCCACCCCTGAGTAGCCCCCAGGACACCCTGGTGACCTGGGGGCTGTTACCACCCATTCCACTGGCAGGTGAATGTCTCCTTTTATCTCTGTTATTCACGCCTCTGTTCTTAAAGAGGATTATCCCCAGAGAGAAAAGGGGTTCCCAGCACTTCCTCTTGATGGCTCTGCTCCACATGGGACTTCAGAGGAGCAGGAGGTGCAGCCCTGTTGTATTTGGGTGGCATTCAGTTAAAGAGCTATTTTTTGACCACTTACTCTATAACAGGTGTTCTGAGGGACCCTGGCATCAGTCACTACTACCTGTAGTGTGTGTGTGTGTGTAGAGGTAAGTCTGTGCACAGTGCGAAGCGTTGGCTTATAGCTGAGAGGCCCCAGAGTCCAGACAGCCCTCAAAGATAATGCAGTCCTTTTTTTTTTTGCATGCTACTCTCCGTGAAAAAAAAAAAAAAACTGTACAATTGCTATTTACCAATTGGTATCAATAACAGTAAGAGTCGGCCATTTGGTCTCGCCCATGTTCTCTACAGCTAAATGCATGGGGGAGAGCTCAGATCCCTTAAAAAAGATGACAGTTTTAACGGACAGCTTTGGAAAGTGTGAAACATTACTCGCATGTGACTTTTACTTTCATTAAATACTCATGACTTTGTAGGCACTGGAGTGTCCAAACTGCAGTAAGGGCCACCCTCTTTGGGTCAGGGCTGCACCCTGCAGGGGTGCCCAGCAAAGCCTTAATGAATCACTGAAAGGCACTATGTAGAATTTTCTCTGAAAAAGAGAGCGTCCTAGTTTAAAAACTGTGTGTGTATGAATATGAGGTAAAAAATTCTTCCAAAATTGCCCCTCAGAGAAAGAAGGAGTTGCTCTGCAGGAGGGTTCTTACAAAATTTTCCGTTTTACAAAGATCCGGATATGTTTGGTGGTCAGAGTTCACCGAAAGCACTGGATGGATGAGACGCGTGAGTGACTGGTTGAGGACAGCTAGGGAAGGCCCATTGGCCTGAAATCCCCGTTATCAGTACTTATTATGTGTGCTTATAGAGGCTGCACGACGAAAAGGGATTTTTAAAAAGGGCAGACAAATCGAATATAGACTTATTCCTGAGGTCACGACTTCGCAATTGCCAGATGTTGTGTGTTGTATTAGTTTAGGTCCTGCTAATTGCTGTAACAAATAAACCCAAACATGTACCATGGCTCAAACACGATGGAAGGCTATCTTCCACTTGCATAAAGCCCAACATGGGTGTGTCGCTTTCCAGCCTGGTGATTCAGTGACCCAGCCTCTTTTCTATCACGTGGCTCCAATTTATTTAATAGGCGGGTCCCAAGGGCACAGTGCTTGTCAGCTTCAAGCTGGTGAAAGCAGAAAGGTCATGGCGGATTGCACATGGCAGGTTTGATGGGCCGGGCCTGAGAGTGGCATCCATCACTTCTGTTCCTGTTTTCACTGACTGCATTTCAGTCTTCTGGCCACTCCCACCTACAGCACAGGCTACAGCCCTGTGTTCAGGAAGAAGAGGAAATGGGTTTGCTGAGAAGGTAGCTACTCTGTCAAATGAAATTTTATCAAGACCATGAAGGGTCACTGTAAAAAGTAACTCAGTCAGTGGCATGCTGTGGGCACCACGGGAGCTATATTTACCTATGAGGACCACTGTCCTAATGCTCTGTGAAGGGCTTCTTATGGCTTAGGATGGATTGTTCAGTGACAGCATCACACATAGATTCGAAAAGTGCTGTATCACAGGCAGCTTGGAAGAAATGTAGACGATGTGCTCAGGAAAATGGCTAGACAACAAGTGATGACAGGCATGTAGACGATGTCTGGGAAAACTGAATTAAATTGCTTCACGGAAGGTGGAAATGGAAAGAAAGGTTCTGTTTCTAAATCACCGCGTGTGTGATTTCACATATTAGTCCTAAAGTTTACTTGGTCTTGTCAACCAAAATTTGGGGGGGTGGGGGAGGAGGTGTTAGGAAAAGAGGGCTGTCGTATTTGGGAGATGCTACACGTTCAAGCACACGTGGGACTTAGAACGTGAAAAGCAAAGGCTTTCCTGCTGGAAGAAGGGGCGCCTCTGACAGCCTGGGGGAGGGTCGTCAGATGTGCTGGAAGCACCGTCCTGCTCTGGGAGCAAGAGGGCGAAGCTGGAAAACTGGATCAACCCCAGTCTGGGCGGCGGCGGGGGTGAGAAAGGACCCTGAGGGGTCTGACAAGGGGCAGGCTGGTGGCAGGAGCATCTCTGCCCTGTCTCTGGGAGAAGCCTCTGGCAACAACATCTGGCGTGCGCATGTGGGCACAGCCGTGTGCTCTCTCGCCTCTTTCTTGCCGTGTGACGTGCGCACATGACTCACCCGCTCTGCACGTGTCCCGAAGGGCTCATGTGAGGTTCAGGAAGACGATGCGTTCGCAGGGCCGTGCACACAGTGAGAGCTTTATCAATGCCCTCCCACCTCCTGTGCGGCTCCTCGCCGGCTCCAGCTGGCGAACAGTGCCTCTGTAAGTGGCTCTGAAACTGGGGAGATGGTGTCCCCTGTAACATGTGACTTCATGACAAAAGGAAGCTCAGCCTCCTCCAGCCCTGAAGATTCCTCAGCGCAGTGTCTCATAGCACAGAGTGGACAATGGTGGGTAGAACTCCATTAAGGCATTGATTTTTTTTTTTTTAATTAAAAAAAATTTTTTTGGAGGAAGAGAAATAATTAGGTTTATTTACTTTTTCTTACTGGCGCTACTGCGGATTGAACCCAGGACCTCATGCGTGCCAGGCACACACTCTACCACTGAGCTACACTCCCCTCCTCTTAAGTCACTGATTTAACTCCAGGAATCCTTGTTCTACCTTAGCTTTGGATGTGGGGAGGTGTAAAGGCTGGTCCTAGGAGTGAGAGTTCTGTGTGTGGCCAAAGAGTTGTCACATCACTTCTCAGGACGGAGTCACATGTGTGTACCGTCTGAGGTGCAGGATGGGGGAGGGAGGTTGTCACTGATTTTTTAGATGCGGAAGCTGAGTCACGGAGCAGGTGTGGGGTTGGCCCCCTGCAGGCAGGCCTAGGCCATCCTATCCCACAGTCCTGTCGCTGTGGACACAGGTTTCCTCTGGGAAGGAGCTGAACCTTCCCCTCCCCCACCGGGTCCCTTCGGGAGGCGTCAGCGGGCACCTTAGCAAAAGAAGTCATGTCAGGCTAAAGGCAGAACTGTGGTATCTGGGTGACTAAAGCCAGGTTTGGAGCTGTGCCTCCCATCACTTCAGATGGTTTCTAAGCTTTGCAGGACTTTGCTGGCTAGATGGTAGCTTCCCCAGAAAAAATATATGTAAATATAGAGTGGTCATCTTCTTAAATATTCCTTTGGGATTTTATTTGTTTACAACCTCATCTCGCTGCCTTTTTGGATATTTTCTTTGTGCTGCAGAGGTTTGAGTCAGTCAAGTCTGGGAGCGTTTGTATGCTTGAGAAACACAGCCCTTTTAAATCCATTGTTTTCAAAGTCACTTGGAGCATTAAAAACCTTGGGTCATCAATTCCTAGTGTGAAAATTTAGGAGTGGTTGGGGCTTCAGGCAAGCAGTATTGACTTAAATGTGTAGAGCTCTTTCAGACAGCATTCGATTGTACATTTTAAAACAGGGAATGCAAATTGAAATTCCTCCTGGGTGCTTTAACTCACGCATTATATGTGCAGTATTTTCAATTAGCTGCAGAAAAAAAGTACATTCGGGTGTGGGTCTATTTTTACAGCTGGGAATTGCTCTGAGAACACAATCGACTATTTCACACGTGTGAGATTTATTTAAATGACTCACGGGGCATTTGCAGTTTAACCAATAATTGAAAATATTGTTGCAGTGTGGCAGGTAAAAGTAGGAAGTCATTTTGCATTCCTGGAGAGGTACTCCAAGCGCAGTAGCATTCCAATAATCGAGGGGGCGGGCGGTGGACAGGGCTGAGAGCAATTCAGTCCTTCATATCTCATTCCTGGGCTGAGCCACACCAGGAAAGAAAGAGCATGCCTGGCTGCCTGAGGATGCTGCGGGAGGCTGCCCTCAGCAAGGACCCAAAGCACTGAGGCATTCTCTTATCTCTCTCTCCTGTTTTCATTCACCAGACTCATATGGAAGGTCAGATCAGCTGTGAGGAGCCCCTTCCTTCCCCCAAATCTCCTCTGGCCTCCTGTTCCTTCCCCACCATTCTTTGCCTCCTGTTTCACACCACCCATCACCTAGCACACTAAGGCTGAAAGCCAGTTGAGTCTGTAAGGATGGACCAACCAGCTCCTCCCTGGTGGTTCATAAACGTTACTAGGGATGTAGGATGCGCATTCCCACTGAAATGACGTTGTAAATGGTGGTCAGGGAACACTATATTAAAATGCATGCTTGCTACTGTGATTCAGTCAGAGTGTAGGTTAATTAGGCATTCTGTGGGCAGAATTAAAGTCCTAGCCACCAACTTTTAATTTTTCTCTGTCTGGATCAGTGGTTCGTTCTCAGCCAGGGGCAATTCCCCCTCTCTCCCAGGGACATTTGTCAGTGTCTGCACACATTTGGTTGTCACAACTGGGTGAGCCGTGGGTCGAGGCCAGGGTTACTGCTGAGCATCCTGCAATACACAGGGCAGCCCTGCAACACAGAATCATCCAGCCCCAAATGTCAGTAGTGCCGAAGTTCTGCAACCTGGCTCTAGAATTTCTTTTAAAAAAAAGAAAAGAAAAAGAAATGACTTCCCAAAATACTTTTGATCACAAAGTTCTTGTAAGACGGTGGCTTCTGTCATTGACATTTGTACATGAAGTGAATTCGGGTGATTGCTGAAGGCCTGGCTTTTTCAACAAGGCCTTGGTTACGTAGAGAGCACCTCGGTGTCCTGCGTGCACATGTTGGATGCTGGCTGGGGCAGTGTGGCGAGCAGGACAGAGAAGGTGCTCACTCCACCCGCAGGCATAAAGAGAAGGGGCGGTAACAAAGGTCCTAGTTGGAAGGAGCAAGACTAAGGCCGAGCTCTGCCCGGCAGGTCCTGCGATCCGCCAGGGGGAGAGTGTATCTGTATAAGGAAGCCAGATCCGGACCAGGCTGGCCAAGCCGTAGGCTCTGGTGGGGGTGGGGGCGGGTGTTTGCATCTCATCCGAAGAGCTCAGGGAAGCCATTGCAGGTTTGATCCAGGTCTTGGTGTTGAGGGTCAAGGTCCGTCTTCCCTATCCACAAGGTCACTGGGGCAGTGCAGACAGTGGGTTGAGTGTGATGTCCTCTTGCAGGAATGTTGGTGGCTTGCTGAGCACAGAGGAGGGAGAGAGCGTGGACCATCAGGAGCTGTGTCAGAGGCAGAGGGACAGAGCTTGTGTGGTGTGGGGGAAGGGAGAGGATGGAGGGCAACTCCCAGACTTTCTACTTATGCTCGTGGCTGGATGGGGAGCTGCACTTACTGAGATGTAGAACCTTGAGGAGCAGCAAGTTTGAAGGGGGAGGAGTAGAATTTCCGTGAAAACAGGTAAGGAGACTTCTCTATTATCTTTCTACCCAATGTTTCTTTAGAAAAGAAAGTGGGTTTTAGAATCCACTCTGCTGGCTAAAATCTAAGCCATTTCTCCTGGATTACCTCTTCTCTCCAGTTACCATTATAATGGGTTTTCCAGTGAAGCTCAGAATGACTCCTAAATGGCTTCCTTGAGCAATCATCAAGCGTTTTCTATATTAGCTATTTCCTCCATCTATGCGAATAAAACAACGAGATCCTGCTCACCATCCAGACTTCCGAGACAGGGCTTGTGTGGCTTTGCCACACGGACACTTTTTAAAAAATTGTGTTAGTCTAATCCTGCCCTGTATCATTTGCCGTCGATAGGAAACATTTCCTTATTCATCAGCCCAGCAGTCTTGTAAAGAACACCAGGAAAGTCACCAGAGCCTGACCTCCGTTTCCTAAGTCACTCAGTGTCCGCAGGTCCTTTCCTGACCCCATCACCAGGGCCACTCGAGGAGGCTGCACAGAGCCCAGCTGCTGACCCCAGGAGGACAAGGCCATCAGGTCACCTTTTGACCAGAGGTGAGACTCTGCTAAAGTCACATGCTAGACCTTCAAGGCCTCCCATGGCAAAGAAATGAAAGAAATGGCCCACAATTGAAAAAAGACCAGGAGTAAATAGAAAAGGCAGCATTAAAGAGTCCCTTTGATTTTCGGAAATTGGAATTTGGGGATATTTTGGAGTTGAGGGAACTGTTAGTGTGGGCTGGGGAGTAACCCTGAGAGGCTGAGGAGAGAGACCAAGGACCCTTCACCCTCCATGACAATGGCAGTGTGGCAGAGCCTGCTGGTTGAGCCCTCGGAGTTCAAGAGCTGTCCAGAGGACCTGAGCTATGTCACCTTTTTTCTTCCTCACAGCAGCTCATCAGGCCAGGACTGCTGTTGTACCCATTGCACAGATGGGAAAACCAGGCACAGTGAAGTTTGGCACCTGTCAAGGTCATGCAGCGAGTGGGCAGGGGACCTGGTCTGAACGTCAGTGGCTTGTCTTGGGGCCTGCAGAGGGCAAGAGGTCCAAGAAACAGGGCTGTCTCCAAACAAAGAATTATGAAAAGGCACAGTTACGCAAAACCAGATTTTTGATAACTTTTTTTCTTTGGAGTGTTGACATTTTTAGTGCGCTTGCAGTATTGGGAAAAGAATCAAAGTGAATAATAAAAAAGATCTGTCTTAAGGTATATTTGTTTGCTGACTAAAATTTTAAAATAAGGTTTCTTATTTTGTACTTTTTATTTTAAGATAGTTGTGGATTCATATGCAGTTACAAAAAACAATAGAGAAAGATCCAACATGTCATCTTCACCTGGTTCCCCCAAAGCTAACGTCTTGTACAGTGATAGTACATGACTGTAAAGACCACAGCTAACTAGGACAGGGGCATTGTCCGTCTGTCCACCTTACCCAGAGTTCAGCAGTTTTACCTGTTCCTGAGTGTGTGTGTGTGTACTTATTTCTGTGCAGTTTTATCACACTGTAGAGTCGTGTCACCACCACGGTCAAGACACAACAATTTCACTACCAGGATTCCTCATGTCAGCCTCTTATATTCACACCCACGCACCGCCCTCCCAGCCTCCCTAATTCCCAGTTACCCCGAATATGTTCTCCATATCTATAATTTTGCCATTAAAAAAAAGTCTAATGGATGGAATCATACAGTAGGTGCCCTTTTAGAGCTGACTTTTTTTCCCTCGGCGTAATTCCCTTGAGACCATCCCAGTCATCACCTGTATCAACAGCTCATCCCTTCTTACTGCTGTGTGTCCCATGGGAGAGATGTGCCACAGTTTATTTAACCAGTCCCTCGTTGAACAACGTCTGGGTTGTTTCCAGTTTGGGGCTTGTTGCAAGTAAAGTTGCTACAAACATCGGGGCAGGCTTTTGTGTGAAGACCTGTTTCCATTTCTTTGAAATGAATGTCCAGGATTGCTAGATCATATGGTTAAATGCATGTAAGAAACTGCCAAACTGTTTTCCGGCGTGGCTGTACCGTTTTCCATTCCCACCAGCAACGTGTGAGTGAGCTAGTTTCTCTGCATCTTCTCCAGCATTTGGTATCATCACTGGTTTTTATTTTAGCCATTCCAATAGGCGTGTAGTGACAGCCGGTTGTGGTTTTAATTTGCATTTCCCTAGTGGCTAATGATGTTCAACACCTTTTCATGGGCTTAGTTGCCTTCTGTATGTGACCTTCAGTGAAATGTCAGTCCGTGTCTTTGGCCTGTTTTCTGATTGGAAGGTTTTTTACCTTTATGTTGTGAGAGTTTTTTATATATTAGACAGTTGTTGGATATGTTGGTTTGCAAATATTTTCTCCTGGCCTGTGGCTTGTCCTCTCATCATCTTTGTAGAGTCCTTTGCAGAGCAGATATTTTTTGATTTTGATGAGGTCTGGTTTATCAGTTTTTCCTTTTCAGGGTCCTACTTTTAATATCAAGTCTAAGACAAAATAGGGTTTTGATTCCTGCCTCTTCTAACATGCAGGGTCTGATCGTGAGAAGGAAGCAGCGGGGCAGGATGGACACTGGAGTGTGACGGGTTGTTCTCCCAGCCTCCGTCTAGTTTGGACCCCGGTGTGTGTCACAATGAGTTGTTGGTCAAGGTTATGGCCCTGGGGACCTGTCTTACAAAGACTATAAGATGATGATGGTGTTAAAACAATTTTTTTTTCAAAATCTCAGTTTCCAGAACCACCCGTAGTACCTCCTAACACAAGGCCTTTGTGGACATGCGATCCTCAGTCTGCAACGTTCTCCCCTGTCCCCAGCCCCCTCCCCCTTTGGTATATCAAGCTCCCCCTCTAGTGCCAGCCTTCCTCAGAGCACCTCCCCGCGGGTGTGCCTTGGCTTCCCTTTGCTGCCTGTTCTACAAGCTGTCCGAGCACTTGCAGAGTAAATATGTAAAAGCGAATTAAGTGTCCATTCAGTCTTATGATGATTTCCTTGAAGTCCCTTTCCATCTCTACCAAGGTTTCTCAGCGTCGACCCTGTTGATATTTTGGGGACAGGTCCTCGTGCAGAGCTGTCCTGAGCCTCGTAGGATGCTGGGCGGCACCCCTGGCCTCTGCCCTAGATGCCAGTAGCCCCCTCCCCCTGCTGTGACACCCCGCACCCTGTTGTGACAATCAAAAATGCCTCCACATGTTGCCAAATGTTCCCTGAGGGGCACACTGCCCAGGCGGAGAGCCACACTCTAGACTATCAGCTCTGGGAGAGGAGGTACCGGGTCCGTTTTTCTTCGTGTTCTCTCCCGGCCCTGTGCCTGGTACCCTGGTGCTTCATTAATGTTTGTGAAATAGATCAATGGATGAACGGTACCTGCTGGCAAACCGTTCTCTTTATACAGCAACCTTGGAAAGATCGCTTGATTTCAACAGTATCAAGTGAGTTTAGTTGTGGAGCTGAGCGCTGGAAATCTAGAGTTCCCCTCTTCCTAGTTTCCTCGCCCTCCTTCCCTTCTGCCTGAAACAAGGATGCGGGAGCCTTTGCATTGCTGCCTGATGGAAGCCCACATCCCCCGCTAACACTGCCAAGGCAGGGGCCTCCGTAGCTTAGAAGAAGCACCTCCATCCTTCACGGGGCTGGGCGGCCTCCCGCGATCTCTGAATGCTCCTTCCTTCCGAGAATAAGGGACATTCCTGCCGGCAGAGCAGGAACCTCCGGCAGGTGGCGTTTTTGGGATGACCTGGCGCAGGGATACACTGGAGATGCAATTCAGCTTTGGTCTCGCGAGTCTCCTTCCCTCTCCAGCTGGTCTCTGCTCCCTTTTCATGAGGGAAGGGAGGAAAGTAGAGGTTTGGGGGCAGTTTTGCTTAGCTAAGCACTGTAATTGGGTATAATTAGTTCAGAAAGTTCCCAAGGAGTAAGTACAGTAGTCGGAAGAATAATTTGGGGTATGTATGAGCGTTTTAGATTTTTCTCTCTGTACCTGGCAGATCTGTTCCCTGAACCTGGCTTTGGTTTAGCCAAAATAAATAAATAAATAAATAAATAAATAAATAAATAAATAAATAAATAAATAAAGGACTGCTGAGAGCGTGGGGGACCGGGCAGTGGGTGGGGAGGGGCAGGCTGTTGGGAGGTGATGCCTGGCCGTGTCGGCGTCATCGGCTCCTTGCTGCTGCTTTACGGGAAGGATGTCGGGGTGCCCAGAGCAGCTGCAGCAGAAGGAGGTGGAGGCTTGTCCTCCCCCCGCAGAGGAGCAGCCTGGCCTGGTGTAGACGCCTTCCTTCCCTTGTGCTCCTCACAGGAGGCTCAGGGTCACGCAGGCCTCCCCCCTCCAGCTGCAGAACCCCTTCACCAGGCTGTGGAGGAACCTGATGTGATGAGGCGGGCTGACAGGCCTGAGCTTTAATTACTGGTAGCACAGACCTTCCCTTCTGGGATTCACAGAAGTGGTGGACCGGATTCCTTCCTCTCCTCTGCAAAGAAGCCTTGGGTCGAAAGTTCTGGTTGGGGTGGGGGTGCTCTGTGACAGCTGGTGTCAGCGCAGTTGTTGCTTTAACAAGAAATAGCCTGTGACTTCAGCCTGGAGCCTCAATTCTGAGTTAAGGGAAGTCATTGGTGACACACTGGGGAAGAGTTGGAGTGTGTGTATTTTTGTACCTTAGACCAGGCTTCCTCATCCTCGGCACGACTGAGGTTTGGGGCTGGATAATTCTTGTGGTGGGGAGCCATCTTGTGCACTGTAGGGTCTGCCACATCCCTGGTCTCAACCCACTAGAAGCCATTGTCATCACCCCACCACCACCACCACCACCAGACATGACAACCAAAAACATCTCCAGAGATTGCCAAATGTCTCTTGGGAGGCAGTGTCACACCACCCCCCGCCTCAGCTGGAACCTCTGCACTAGAGTCACAAGCATCCTGTTCAATTCCTGTCCCCTGGAAGGCTGTGGTCACTTGTTTACTCCGAGTGTTTGATGATTTAAGCACAGGACAGAGAGGTAGAAAGAAGTTAGCGTTTCTTCCCTTTTTCCTTGGTTGACCCTTTAAACTCCATCACAAGACTCAGCATGGTAGATTGGCTAAAAGTGTCAATTTTCAGACATCCCTTCACCTTGGATAATCTGTACTGTCCGGGCAAGTTATTTAATTTTTCGGGGCCTCAGTTTTCATCATCTATAAAATATAAGTACTAATGCCTACTTCTTAACTTGAGGATTCAGCTAGACATTAAATGTATAAAGCTCCAGGGACAGTAACTGGCATATAGTAGGCATTCAGTAAATGATGGCTAATATTTTTGAAAACGTGAGTGTATTCTACAAGCAAATCGGAATTTTTTTTAAGTTAGCAATAGCAGTTGCTGCTGCTGCCTAAAAAAGACAGTTAATTTCCATTGAATTACAGTTTATTTCATAAGCATTATTGAATCCCAGCTATATACTAGGTACTATGCTAAACCAGGAAATAAAAAAATTAACTGTAATCCCTGCCATTAAATATCTAATACATAGATTTAGCCACAAAAATGGGTCGAATCATGTCCATCAAAATAAAGCCACCACTTACTGAAAAAGCTCAACATGAAATGATTTATGGGTTGTAATGGGGTATAACTTCATTTCACTGTAGATAAAAGGATCCTACTATATTCTCAACTCTCTCATTTTACAAAAAGCACCAATTTTTATTCAAGTTTTTATGATCCTGTGATTTAACCACTGTTCTCATGTTCCATTGCCTTCTCTGCTCCCCCTTCCTACACATTTCAGCTGATCTAAGTCCCTGCTGATTTTTTTAAATAAATAAAAAAGGGATGCTTGTTTTGAGTGATGTGTCTGTTACAGAAAGTTTGAAAAATATGAAACAATATAAAGACTAATAAACTTAACTCAAGTTCCCACCATCAAAAATAACTATATAGATAATATCTTGATACCTGTCTGCCTAGTCTTTTTTCTGTGCCTGTGTATAATTTTTATATAGTTAATTACACCGTAAGTAGTTTTCTTTTTTCAATTAACAGATATATCACCACAGTCAGTTACAATGTGTCAATTTGTGGTGTACAGCGTAATGTCCCAATCATGCATATATATCCATATATTTATTTCCATGTTCTTTTTCATTAAAGATTATTACAAGATACTGAATATAGCTCCCTGTGCTATACAGAAGTTTGTTTTTTTAATCTATTTTTGTATATAGTGGTTAACATTTGCAAATCTCAAGCTCCCAAATGTATCCCTTCCCACCCCCTTTCCCTGATAACCATAAGATTGTTTACTATGTCTAAGTCTTTTTTAGATGAGTTCATTAGTGTCCTCCTTTTTTTCTTTCTTTTTTTTTTTTTTAAGATTCCACATATGACTGATATATTTTTCTTTCTCTTTCTGGCTTACATCACTTAAAATGAGGATCTCCAGGTCCATCCATGTTTCTGCAAATGGCATTATTTTATTATTTTTTATTGCTGAGTAGTATTCCATTGTATAAATATACCACAACTTCTTTATCGTGTCATCTGTCAATGGACATTTAGATTGCTTCTGTGTCTCAGCCATATAGTATATAGTGCTGCTGTGAACATTGGGGTGCATGTCTCTTTTTGAATTAAGGTTCCCTCTGGATATATGCCCAGGAGTGGGATTGCTGGATCATATGGTAAGTCTATTTTTAGTTTTTTGAGGAATCTCCATACTGTTCCATAATGGCTGCACCAAACTACATTCCCACCAGCAGTGTAAGAGGGTTCCCTTTTCTCCATACCTTCTTCAGCATTTATTGTTCATGGACTTTTGAATGATGGCCATTCTGACTGGTGTGGCATGATGCCTCATTGTAGTTTTGATTTGCATCTCTCTGATAATTAGTGATATTGAGCATTTTTCCATGTGCCTATTGGTCATTTGTGTGTCTTCATTGGAGAGTTGCTTATTTAGGTCTTCTGCTCATTTTTGGATTGGGTTGTTTGGTTTTTTGTTATTAAGTTGTATGAGCTGCTTGTATCAGAATATATTAGCATATCTTTATGTTTTCTTCAAAGATAGTTTCTTAGCTTCTGAAAGATAACTGTGTTGGATGGATGTCATGAACTGTCCTTTATTGTTGGACGTCATAGGTCATGCTCTCTCAGATGCAGTCCTTGAGTCAAGGATAAAGTGCAGGTGATTCATTGAGGAAGTGCTCCCAGGTGAAACAGTAAGGGGATGGGAGAAGTGGGAATTAGAAAGGGAGGCAGCCTATCATGGGGGCGATATCAGGTGAAGACCTCCAGTCACCCTAATCCCATGGGAGGCTCTGGAGGTTCAGTTACACCTTCAGGTGGTCTTTGCCACCTCGAGGCAAAGGAGCTGGTCTTCTGTGCTCCAGACCAGTAGTCAGAGGCTGTTGGCCTCCTGGATGGCAGAATGGTGTTTGTAAACTCCCAGCCACTGAGAGCCCACTAAGATGATGGGCTCCAACCCTCACCAGCAAGCCTCTGAAAGTAACAACTAGAAACAGCAACAAAGCACACAGAAGCTAGAGGATAAGTGCACACAGCTGCTAAAAGCTCACCCACAAAGTCCCTCCATCAGAAATTTGGGTTGCAATGATCATTGCTATTGCAATTTTATATTGCAAAGAATATTGCAGTGATTTTGCTGCTAGAAATAACTCCACGGTGAACATTTTTAGACCCAGTTCCTTTTGATTATTACCTTAGGATTGATTGATAGGGGTATATTCCAAGAGATATACACATTCTTAAGATTATATATACCAAAAATTGCATTTCAGGAAGATTTTTCTCAATTTTCACTTCATCACTTACTGTTCACTTATTAGCAACAATCTAGAGAGCATCAATTTCTCACCTTTGAGTAGAAGACCTGTAGACAACATCAGAGTTATTCTCAGGAGCCAGAAAAGTCCTGTTCCTGGTCTAGCTTTGCGTATAGACTGAATAAATAATATCTCAAAATATGATTCTTAAAATGTATCCAGATGCTTTTACGTGTAGATAAAAAAGAATGTGCATTTTACTCGTGTTTGTTAATTCATGATAGTATTTTATCATGTATTTTCACCAGTGCTAAAAAAAATATCATTAGTCATGATGCATCTCTAATACATTTTTAGGCCTCAAAAAGGTGCTACCTTGTTTTAAAGACTGAGAATCACCGGTCAATAATCACTGTAGTATCTTAGGACACCTCTTGTCTGTCGATTAGAAAATCACCCATATAAACTGCGGTGTCTTAAAGATTTGTCAATAAAAAAGTCTATAGGACTTGACACCATGTGTAAAACAGATTTAATGACCCAAGTCAGCAGACTGAAAAAACACATCTCAGACCCACGAAAGAGCCGTCAGAACCATTTTGGAACATACTTAACTACCTCCACCCCAACCATAATGTGACCTCCCTTTCTCTTACAGAGGTGTGGGAGTACACCATCCTGGTCTTATTCTGTGTCTCAAATAGTCTAAAGAAGTTATGAAGATACAGACAGGGCTGTATCAAGGCAGAAGTATCATGTTTGATGTATTTTCTTAACTTGATCCTTGAGCCTTTCTAAATAGCTACTGAAATAAAAGTCACAGACTATTTCGGGTCTTGGGCACTGAGGAAACCAGGGAAGGGAGCCAGCGTTTACTGAGCACCTACTCTGAGCCAGGCACTGTGCTGGTTCCTGTCTGTCTTTTGTTTGTGCATGTAGCATTCCCATGACCACCCCTGAAATCTGATTTCTGATAGAGTGAAGGAGAAAGCTGAGGTTCATAAAGATTATGGCTTGCTTTGGATCCCTTGCTCTGGATGGTAAAATTGGGATTGGAACCTTAGAAGAATTTCCCCTGACACTTAGAGGAAAATAGAATAAATGTTCCATAATCTTGTATTTTAAAAGATGGACAACTAACAAAGCCTCAGTTGCCTTCTTCCTGCTAGCCTTCCCTCTTCACCCCAAAAGAGATTTCAGAATGACTGATATGTGGGTGAAAAGCCCCAGGTTGTCAGAGTGTACTTAAGATATATGTCTCTTTGCTGAAGGAGTCTGTTAGACATTGTTACCATACGTTTCAGTAGCTGAACATTTCTTTCCTAGGTATTTTTAGGTTCCTTCTGGCTAAATTAATTAGTATCATGGATCGAGCATACACTCTGAAGTCTGGGAAAAATTTAAGAAAAAAGATCCAAAAAGGTCTCTAAGCCTCTCTAGTAACCTGGAAGAGCTCGTTTTAGTACCACCAGGCTCCTGGCACCTGGATTGGTTGGCACTTCCTGTTTCTCCTCCTCAGTCTTAAAGATGCTGACTCATTCTGATGACGCTGTATGCTTCCCAAGAGTATCAAGATGCCCTTTGTTTTGCATGTTCATTTAATTTTCTATCTTAAGAGGAAGTGGTAGGTATTTGGCAGACATATTTCAGCAATGTTTATAGAAGCTTGAGGGACCAGAGTCCTCCTCTCTCCGTTATAGGTCCGGACTTGAGGCTTAACCTCAAATATTTGTGCATTAACAACTGCAGTCATTTTGCAGATACAGCCTTCATCTCTGTTGGTCAACTCCTGAAGGTCTCCAGGATGCCTCTTGCCAAACACCGTTAACAGTCAGGCCTTTGCCTGTTGGCCAAGTATTGGTGAGAAACACTTGGCCTGACTGCTGGGCAGCACAGCCCTACTTAAGGCCTCTGGGAATTCTCAGTTTGGCAGCCTGACACTTTCCCTTCACATTGATTTTTGGAGGGGAAGCTCTGTGAACAAAGCTGTTGGGAGATGTTGTGACTAATGTAATCTGACGTGCTGTTTTTCTCTCCCTGCTGAAGCCTCTCTAGAATTGGTGAATCCAGAGGTAGATTCATAAAGGATCTTAGTTTCCAAGAACCAGGATCCTAGCGACCAGCAGGAGGTCAGCAGTTTCCCAGTGCTTGAGAAAAATGTCAGCTTTCGTTGAGGGGAGGGCCCTGGCTGTCCCACCTTGCTTGCCCCCTGAGGTGAAGTAGGGGACTGTCGGTGTCCTGCTGTGGGCCAGGGGTACACTCCAGGCACTTGCATTGTTAGGATCCCACTCTTAGGATCCAGGAGACTCACTGCCTTCACATGAGAGGAATCCACCTTCTCATGCCCAGCTCACTCCCCCATCTTTTCATCGTCCAGTGCATGTTCCCCGGGGCCTACAGCCATGGGAGGCAAACCAGTTCTCCTGTGAGCGGTCTGTCTTCTGTAGTTTGAATTTCAGTGTTTGGATACAGTCCAAAGAGGGATGTAAATGGATTTGGATTTTTCCACACTGCTGTTGCCCATTATCCCCACTGTTAATTTAGGGTTGATTTGGTGAGGAGACTCAGATTGTGGTCTCTAAATACTGTCTCTCACTGAAAGGAACCAGAGTTCCTTAGAGAAGTGTCTGATTCCAACTGGGACAGGAAATATGCAAAATGGGCCTGGATCATCTTGCCAAACCAGAAACAAGGAAGCTTTTGAGACTGTAGGGTCATATGAAAGGTTCAGGAGCCAACCTGAAGAGGCCCGTTCTGAGCATCAATAAAAGTAATAGCATTTCAATAGATCAAAACCCTTAAAATATGCTGAAAAACATGCGTTCATAATTATACTAAGCAAACAAACAAAACAAACCCGCTCTGGTCAACACTAAGAATTCTGGGTAACCAGGTCATTATTTGAGAATGATACAGGGGATGAATCTTGCCTTTGCTATACAAACTGAACCTCAAGATAGCCAGATAGTTGGTTATGGGAAATTTCTTTTTATAGACATACTCCCACTAATAAATGAAGAAAGAAAGTAGCTCCATTTGGCAAGCCCTAATAATACAACATTGTAAATCAAACGAACAAAATAATAACATGCAAGAAAAAAAGAAAAACCCAAAAAACAATGCCCTGAGGCAACGATCATGACTAACTGCCAACATCACAAAAAAGAGACAGACGGCTGCTGTCTCCTGACTGTAGCACCCTGAGCAATACCTCTATGAAATATTTCTGCAAAAAAGAACTTTGAATCTGATCAGCGTCTAGAGCAGAAGTTGGCAAACTTCCCGTGAAGGCCCCGGTAGTCAGTGTTTTCTGGCTTTGTGGTCCAGCTGGGCAGCTGTCTGTTCAACTTGCTGCGGGAGCTTGAACACAGCTGAAGACAAAACAAAAAGCGTGGCCAGATCTAGCCCAGGAGTTTGCAGACCTCTGTTCTAGGTCTAACTGCCAGTTTATAGGCAGTAGGAGGACCGAGGAACTTGTGAAACTGCGTCGCATGAATGCAATCGGCAAACTTCAGCCTGGGAGACCCCGCAGGACAGATAAGCTGATTTCTTCCATTAAAAATCCCAAGGAAAAAGTTCAAAGTAAAGCAAGTAGGGGAAGATTTTTAAAAAGACAAGAGACATATCCACCAGTGGCAATCTGTGGAACTTATTTAGATCCTGTTTCAAATAAACCATAAAAAAAAAAACTAATAGACAATCAGGAAAGTTTGGACACTGACTAGATATTTAACAGTAAAGAGTAATTAATTTTTGAGTGGGATAATGATATTGTGTGCGTGTGTGTATCCCTTAGGTTTAGAGTGTATACTGAAAATATTTTGAATTACGTGTTATCTAGAATTTGCTTCAAAATAATCTTTGATTTTAGAAGAAATAAAATAAGTCATGAGTTGATAATTATGTTATCTGGATGTTGGATATTGAGGATTTATTTTTGCATGTATTTGAAATCTCTTATAAAGATTTTTAAAATAGATGCATTTTACAAAATATAGCATTTAAACCTTTTTTTAGAGAAAGAGAAGGGATGGAGTATTTTCTGTTTGTTAGACGCTCCTGGGTCATCGTGAAGCAGATGTGAATCATCTGGCTAAGAGTTGGAGCCAGAAGAGTCCTGTCAGTGGTTTTCCCCCCAAAGCTGTTTACGTACATCTTTGTTAAACTAAATAGGCCCGACAGATGTCATATTATTTATCACTTGAGCTGACAGCTATCTTCTTATTTATCATTTGCTTAGGTGTTATATGTAAAATATAATTATTTTGTAAGAAAAGAATGTGTAAGGTTGAAAAGAAGCTTCATCATCGGTGACCAGCAGTACCAGTTAGTCTCCCACTGTTTCAGCCGTGAGCATCCGTTCAGTGCAGGTGTCCGGCCACCAGGGCCGTCACAGCCCAGAGAGCTCATGTAAGCGATGGCAGCCGGCTTGGCTGGGCCCGGGGCCGCGGGAGCAGAGGGAGCTGTGGGTACAGGGAGGCAGGCGCCCGGCCCCTGGGGTGGTGGCTGTGCAGGGTGTTTGCCATGGGAATAAGAGAACCATTCATTTTCATTTTTCCCTGAGAATAACTCTAGATTGTCTGTGACATCATTTAACTTGTAGTTGTTTAAAATCTTTTCAGAACGCCTGGTCTTCCAAACCAAACAGCCATGCAGCTGGATTAGTTCCATGCATCAGCCTCTGGTTTGGTGTCTACCCAATGGCTAGGCCCTACACGGGGGCCTGTGGCACTAGGTTCCAAAGTGCCAACGTGGCCCTGCGTTCTGTGGGCTTCCAGTCTAGTTGAGAGGGGGAGAAAAGCATACTTGAGAAACAAAATAAGAGGCGCAGAGAGGAAAGGCTGTGGGAATTCAGAGAAGAGGGCGGCCAGCCCCATCTGGGACAATTAGGGGAAGCTTCCCGCAGGCCACAGAAGGCGTTGGGGGGAGCACGGGTGATCGAGGTGGAGGGCGAGGGGGAGAGAGAAGCAAATTCACGGGCAAGAACAAGGCCACGGGCAAGACCAAGGCCTAAGAAGAAGCCAGCCCTGTGCGAGGAGAGTGGGTAGGTTCCAAGCTCGTGGTCCTCCACAGCTCATCAGTGAAGGAGTTTTCAGGCCAGGATGGTGTTCTGGGCGATCAGATGAAAGCAGGCAGCAGTCCGGGAGTGACAGAAGTGAAAGGTGACTTGATTGTGGCGGTGGTTTCATAGGTGTACACACCTATCAAAATTCATCCGATTTGTACATCTGAAATATGTGTAGTTTACTGTATGGAAGTTATACCACAGTAAAGTTGTTTTAAAACAAAATAGGCAGCAGACAGTGGGAAGTACGGCACTGAAATGCAGCGGAGGATTTGAGCTGCAGGTTTGAGCAGCATCTGTCTAGAGGTGAAGGCTGAGGTCACGGGGTCTGCAGAGAGTGTTTCTCTAGCGTCTGCCCGTGGCAGGTGGTACATTTATAATGTGGAGATGCTCTCCGAGTCTGGCCTTTGCATAACTACCAGCCCATTATTAGCTACACTAAATCTCGCCTGAAGCTCAAAGCAGCACCCAGATACTTCAAAACATTCCCTGCACTGGGAAGGAAAGGTTTAGCCTAAGAGAAGCTGTACGTCCGTGGGGAAAAAAACCCACATTTGGAAGAGAGTACCTGTGGTAATGGCTTTATTTATAGGTTTATGGTCACCCTCCAATGATGGCCTAAAGTAGAGACTTATTTTTTTACTGTTATGAAAAGATCATTCAAGAAGTGGAAACATTTAAACAGGTTTGTGATCATTCATATTGATGCTGTGCAGTACATTTGAGCAACATCTTTATTTCTTCTTTCTCAATTGAAAGTTTAAAGTGTAATTTCTCTTAAAAAATAAAAATAAACGGAAGATGACTATGGTGTTCCCGTAATGAAGCTCTCCTTGTTCTAGAGAGTGAGCCTTTCAAAGCCTGTTAACGCCAACTGTTACTTCATGTAAAAGACTATCTATTTGTATATGAATATGTATTAATAGTAGGAATGTTATCAGCCCAAAGTATGTATAGATCAACACCCACTCTCCTAGCTACTGAACTTTGGAGAGAAGTGAAAACTTAGACACGAACATAAGCCAGGTGAGTTTAGATGAGTGAGCATGTAGCCTAGGAAACTGAGGCCAAGAAGAAGTTACGCCCAGAACATCAATCAAAAAATAGCTCTGATTCCAAGTTCTGCACAGCCCTGACCCTGTCCCAGCGCACTGTTATGAAACGACACACAGACATCTCTCAAAAACGTCCCAAATCCAAGGAACCAAGAAAAACACCCGTGGCAGCCTTCCCCTGCTTCATAATGAAACTGTTCTTTTAGCAAAAATTCACAACCAAGCAAAATTCTGCTAAATAAAATGGCTATTTATTTGGGAGACTGTCTCTGCTGACTCCAAAACCTTGGAGCTGTTAACTTTCTCTCATTACCGATCCTTTCTACCTGTTTGATGATCTTCTACATAAATCTATGGTGTTTGGGTGAATCAACTTTAAGCTATTAGAGGCAAAACAAATTTGATGTCCTTTATGATTATGCAGATTCAAATATTTATTCAAAAATTTGCTAATCCAGGAGGATTTCTTAGGGGAGTGTAGATTTTGGATGCTGAAGGCAGATGCCAGACTAGAGCTTAATGCAAGAGTCAATGGTTCAGATTGATGGAGTTGGCGCCAGTCACCGGATTTGTCCATTTGTAACGAAGATGGAACAAATTGTTTTATACTTAGGATGGCTTTGTAGTAAATTAAACTTTAAAGAGGAAATTTATTTCCGGAAAGAAAAAAGGGAGAGAGGCCGGGAGAGCGGACCCGAAGTCTAATTCTTAGATGAAATGAGTAAAGCTTCCCTAGTCAGGATCTGGAAGCTCTCCAGTGTCCAACAGGCTGAAAGTAACTTAGGGGGATGTTCATGGTATGAGAGCCAGTCCAAGGTGCCAAAGTCAAAATAGGCCGCGCTGGCCACAGGGGAGCCCCCAGTGGGAGCTTATGTAGGGCACTTACATGTTTTGAATTTAGACGGCTGCGTTTACACAACCATTTTACAATTAAGCTCTGGATAAACGCTGAATATTCTAAATTTTTTATAACATGCTTGTTTCACAATATATAAGAAAGTTGCAACATCACTGTGAACGGTGGCCTTCGTGGTTCACCTTGTGGCCCCGTGTGCTCCACGGGGAGCAGGCAGGGAACTCTGATTCTGCTGACAATCCTCTTCCCAGCGCAGTGAATTTCACTCTCCCTGGAAAGTGCTTGGAGCTAACAGTGAGTGAGGCTCGGGACTGAACAGACTCGTTTTCTCAGTCACGCTCAATAAACATTATTTTGATGATGCAATGAAAAATAATTAACAGAAAAAGAAAGCATATAAGCCATCAGATTGAGTCAATACCACACGTGTACTTATTGGCATCCACTGCTGTCGGACGCAGGGCACTTCGAAGTTCTCATTTAGTGGAAGTCTTTGCTTTTCCATAAACACATGTAAAGTTCCTACCTCTTACTTGTCATAGCCAAGCTCAGTAAGTGATAATCAGGAAAACATATTTCCAACAAATCCCTGTAATGGAGACATCAGTGTAAACAGGCCATCTTCACAACTGATGAATTTGCCAGTTGTTCTGCCTTATTGTAGATTTAAGGGCGTCACTCAAATTTATTTTAATGAGCAGTTCTTTAATTAAGAAAGTAATAAGCTTATGGTAAAAAAAAAAAATCATGGGCATGTAATCATAAAATATTCACAGCAACCGCAGGGATTCACTCCCTTATTTCAGACCCTCCAGCGGTTTCTCGTGGCTCCTAGAATGGAATCCAAGAGCCATACATAGCTCCGCATGCTGTTCGTGACCTGGCCCCTTTTTCTTCTTCACCTCCACGCCTTCTCTCTGGCCCACATCTCTTCACAGCCACACCAATCTCTGACCGTCTACCTTCATTCCCACCCTGCCTGGCATGCCTTTCCCCTGATCGGTACATGGCAGCTCTTTCTCATCATTCAGGTCTCGACACGTGTGTCCGCCTGCAGAGGCGATGTCCCTGACCGTCCTCTCCAGTGCTGCCCCACCCCGGGCCCTTCATTCACTGACGTCACTGTGACATGGCTGTGGCCCTGATCGCTCTCAGAAATGACTTGATTGTTTACTGATTTATTTTCTGTCTTCCTACTGGCATATAAACCCCAGGAAGGCAGGAGTCTTGGCCATCTTAGTTACAGTTCTGTGCCCAGCACTTAGACAAGGGCCTGGCACACAGCTGGGCCTGGCACACAGCTGGCCCTCGGTAAATATTGGTGGAATTGGATGAAAGGTGGTTACGAGGCTGAAATAACAGGATAGTGTCCGGCGCAGAGCTGGGACCTACCGAGTGGAAGTCTCCTTCCTCTCTCTCCCCATCCCTCCAACAAAATGTAGGAAAAGAATTTAATCTGCACTGATCTACCTTGAATACACTGAAGGCATTCAGTTACACTGAATGTAGTAAATCATCTCGCGGAGTACAAAGTAGTCCCCGAATAAGTGTTCATTTAAGGAGAATGTAAATATGTTCTTTATCTCCTTGTTCAGGTTGTCTTTGCCGGAAGGAACCATGAACTGGCATTTTCCCTTCGTCCTCGTGGCCACCGTGACGCTGCCCTCCGTGTGCTCCCAGTTCAACCCTCTGTCCCTGGAGGAACTAGGCTCCGACACGGGAATCCAGATTTTCAATCAGATTGTCAAGTCTCGGCCTCATGACAACATCGTTGTCTCCCCGCACGGGATCGCGTCCGTCCTGGGGATGCTTCAGCTGGGAGCCGACGGCAGGACCAAGAAGCAGCTCACCACGGTGATGAGATACGGCGTGAATGGTGCGTGCGCCCGTGGCCCCGCTGGCAGGGCCTTGCGGGAGGCCGCCGGCAGGATGGCTCCTCACCTACAGCCCCGAGGAGCAGAGCAGCCTGGAGGGGTTTCCCTGCTGCCATCGGGGCTTGAGGGCCGGCCTGCCCCGCTACAGGACAGACGTGGCCGTGCTGGCAGTTTGGAGAACTGGATTCTGGCCTCTGTCCTGTAGCTGTGGGGCTTTGGGTCAGTCACTTGATCTCTCAATGCTCCCATTTTCTCACCTCTAAAAAGAAAACTTCCCGCCTGCCCCGCCCCCCCCCCCCCATCCGTGGTGTACAGAGCTAAAAACGCCGTATGGCTATGAACGTACTTTAAAAACCATAAGCCCGGGAGGTGGGTGGGTGTGACCCTGGTGGGCGGCACCGGGGAGCCCGGTGGTGATGGGACCACTCTGCATCTTGATGGTGGTGGGGGACACATGGATCTCCATGGGGGATGAAATTGCGTAGAGCTGCGCGCCGGCACGCACACACGCACGTGCATGTGAAACAAACGAATGGGCTCTGGCGACTGTACCAATGGCAGTTTTCTGGTTGTGGGTCTCCGCTGCAGTCACACAACATAGTGCCATGGGGGAAAGTGGGTGAAAGGTGGAAATACACGGGACCGCTCAGTATACTGCTTTGCAGCTTCCTGTGACTGTATCTTTATTCCGAAATAAAAACCTTAATTTTTTTTTCTTTAAAGTAAGGTCCAATTGAAATGGTTTCAATTCTTTGAAAGGAAACCCAGTTTAAATTACGTGTTTGAATTTAAGAGCTTACCCCTCCTAGTGCGTTACTTAGCTTCAGCTCAGCTTTTCTCACCCGAGTCCCCTTCCACTGCCTCCTACACGATGCAGGGCACGGCCCGGGGACCTTCCTTTGGCTCCCATGTGCCCCGTGACCTTAAGCAAGTCACTTTTCACGTCTGGGGCTTAGCGGCTTCGTGGGGAAGTGAGGGCGTTATCCCACCCGGGTTCTTCCCCTCCCACTGGCCTTAAAGGTCTAGGGAAGCTGACTGCGCTGCCGCCTTCGCTGCCGCCTTCGCTGGGAGAGGAGGGGAGCGATGCGCGCTTAAGTACCTCCCTCCGCGCGGGACCTGATCTTTCTCAGCGTGGCCCCTGAAGCTGCCAGCACCAAACGCCCGCCGGCCCGCTCCGTTTACACAGCATTACCCTTTTGCAAGAGTTTGCAGTTTGTTCACCTGCTTGAAGCGCAGAAGGACTGAATACTTGGGATGCGCTGTGCCGCCCCTTGCTTGGAAGCTCAGCGCTCCTGGTGATGTATCACTTCACAGTGAATCACCGATAGCGGCCCTGGCCTCTCCCAGCGCCATCTAGGCCCTGTCGGCCAATATCGTTACAAAATAGCCGCCGGATTTTTATGATTTGTTATCACGCTGAGCCGCATTGATTTTAAGCAGTATTTTCTAAAGTTTTGACGATGTTGGCCTCTTGGCAGCTTCTCCCCACCCCCACCTTTTCTTCCTCCAAAATCTCCGGCAGCTGCATTGTATGACTTCAGTTCCCACGACAGACAGACTCATCTTGGGAGCCCCAGTAGGTTTTCAGGGGCCTACTTTGGGCTCAGCCTCTGACAACTCACAGAAGTTATGCTCTGGTTCAGGATGGAGGCAGGGCAGTCTGGGGCAGAGGAGGGTCTGCCCGACCCGGGCGCGCAGGGGTCTGGAAGGGATGAGTGCTCTGACTGGTCCCTGAAGTCTCCTGTTCCTTTTGTCCTACAGAGTGCCTGCCCGGTCCTGCCGGGCCTGCCCTGCGGAACGAGTGAGGGGGTGGAGTCTCCAGAGACCTAACCAAGGGCCTCCCCTTAGCTAAGAGGGACAGGTCAGCTCTCCAGGGGACCACCAAGGTGACTGCCTGATGTTTTAGGGCAGTGTCACTTTGAAAGAACTCCAAGAAGAAGACGGATCTGTAATTTGAGCTCTCTGTGGAAACACATTTCATCCTTAGAACTTATTTCCGTCTTTCCTGTACTCTAAAACTAAATGGACCATATGTGAGTGGCTCATGTGAAATAAAGCCTACTTTGCCATAAAATTAATCCCCGTACTTTGTGAGCCTGATATCAAGTAAAAATCACATTGTTCTGGGATGGTGGCACCAGGCAACTTTTTGTAGTCTTTCTGATGCCTATTTTATACTTTTGTTTTATTTTGGGGGGAGGAGGTAATAAGGTTTATTTATTTTTAAAGAAGGTACTGGGGATCGAATCCAGGACCCTGTGCATGCTAAGCATGTGTTCTACCACTTGAGCTATACCCTCCCCCCTTATACTTTTAATTTTTTCTGAAATAGAGAAAAGAAATTGCACTGTTAAATCTTTGGCAGGAAAGGAAACAGTGCTTAAGGTTGCTAAGAAAGGGAGACTGGGGTAGGAAGACTCTTTTGATTTATTCCCCTGTGTCTACATAACCAGTCTCCTCAGTGCCAGGAAAGTCTTCCAGGAGATCGAGGTCTGCTTGGGGAAGGTGTGGAGAATGTCTTGAAGACACCTGTTTTGCAGCTAGAGGCACAGCTGGATCCTTAGGAGCGATTAATAGTTATACTTCGTTTTAGGAGAACTGTGCCCCCTTTCTTCCTAACAGAAGCCCAGGAAGAAAGCAGATAACTTCATCTCTTGCTCCTCATGCTTGTCTTGGTTATACTGTTCTAATTTGCCATAATATAAAAGATGTTAAAAAAAAAAAAAAACTTTCCTAAACTCTTGCAGAAATGTTACTGCATTTTCTCCTTTCTCCTTTAGGAGTCGGCAAAGTGTTAAAGAAAATCAACAAGGCCATCGTCTCCAAGAAGAATAAAGACATTGTGACAGTGGCCAACGCAGTGTTTGTCAAGGATGGCTTTAAAATGGAAGTGCCTTTCGTCACGAGGAACCGAGACGTGTTTCAGTGTGAAGTCCGCAACGTGAACTTTGAGGACCCCACCGCTGCCTGTGATTCCGTCAATGTGTGGGTTAGAAACGAAACCAGGGGTGAGTGGTCACGGTTCCCGGGAACTCTTCAGTGTGATTTTAAACTCTGGATAAAAGCACAAGTCCGGCTCTGAGATTCGAACTGGGGTCTACAAGTCCGCTGGCCCTGCCGCTATGAAAGGCCTGGACCCATCTGACAGCCCCATCCTTTTCTTTCTGGGGGACCCCACGGCTCAGTCTGCCTCCCTTCCCTTTTCGTGCTGCCTCTCCTTGTCCCCCCTGGGAACTTTCCTCCCCAGGGCTCAGGGCAGCCCCCAGACTTCCTCCTTCACTGCAGCTCACCGCCAGAGTCCTTGCCTACAAGCCCTTGTCTGATCTGAAGGTTTTATTGCTCATTTCTTCCTGCTTCTTTCTTTTTTTTTTTTTTTTAATGGAAGTATAGTCAGTTACAATGTGTCAATTTCTGGTGTATAAAATAATGTCCCAGTCATGCATATATATACATATATTCATTTTCATATTCTTTTTTATTAAAGGTTATTACTAGATATTGAATTTAGCTCCCTGTGCTATACAGAAGAAATTTGGGGGTTTTAAATCTATTTTTATATATAGTGGTTAACATTTGCAAATCTCAAACTCCCAAATTTATCCTTTCCCACCCTCTTTCCCCTGGTAACCATAAGATTGTTTACTATGCAAATCTGTTTCTGTTTTGTAGATGAGTTCATGGGAGTCCTTTTTTCTTTTTTCTTTCTTTTTTTTTTTTAAGATTCCACATATGAGTGATATCATATGGTATTTTTCTTTCTCTTTCTGGCTGCTTCTGTTTCTGCTGTTCTCTTTGCCCAGAATATGCTTCCCAGCCTTTACGGTTCAGGATTGATCTCTCCCCGCACCTTCCTTGCCTCTTTTTTTTATTGTTAGTTGCTGTACAGTATTATATAAGTTCCAGGTGTACAATGTAGTGGTTCACAACTTTTAAAGGTTATACTCCATTTACAGTTACCGTAGAATATTGGCTATGTTCCCTGGGTTGTACAATATATCCTTGCAGTTTATTTTCTACATAATAGTTTTTACCTCTTCATCCCCTGCCTCTCTGTCTCCCCTTCCCCCTTTCCTCTCTCCGTACCTTCCTCTCCTCTGGCTCCTGTCAGCCCAGGAAGGAGGCACCTCCTCTTTGGTTATGACTGACGTGTGATTTTCCTGTACTGTGCGCTTCACGAGAGCACTTCCATGCCGTGTGATGATTACTTGTTTACGTGCATGTAGCCTCCCGTGAAACGGAAGGAATGTCTAGCATCAGTGTTTTAAACCTGTTCATTTGTAAACTGGAGGTTCAGGTGGGAGCATTCAGGAGGAGAGGTAGGTGCAGAGCCGCAGAGGAAAGTTAAGGCTAGGAGCAGAGATTTGGGAACCATTTTTCACACAAGGGGAGAGTAAAGGTCACAAAAGTGGAAACAAAAGAGACTCAAGGAGGGGAATAAGCCCCAAAATGAAATTTAGGGAAACTTTGGCTTTTGAGGTCATGTTTCTTCAAAGCTTGGTTCCTGCAGTGCCCAGGGTGTATGTTAGAATGCACATCGCCGGACCCCCTCCTACTGAATCAGAATCCCTGAGGCAGGGGCCTGGCATTCTGCACTGGAACAAGTCTTCCCCCAGGCTCCCTCCAGACTTACATATGTGAATGTTTGCAAACCATTTGAGGGACTAATGAGGAGAGGAACTAATGGGGAGACGGAGGAGAAATGTTCTGGAGGGCGGTGGAGAGCCTGGGTGTTATGGTAAATCTGTGACATCCCTGTTCAGCAGCATCCTGGACAGTACAGTCTGGGCTCCCTTCCTGCAACCACGAAGCAGTCAGGAGACCAGAATATGTGAAGGGGTCAGCGTGTTTGTCTGAGCCTGTGGGGCTGAGAACAGAGGTGGGAAGCTGACGGCACTCAGATGCCGGGTGTCTGCATGCTGTGGCGTGTCTGTGCCAGCCAGCTTCTTCTTTACTGGATACTGGGAATTGTAAGTCCCCCAGGATGACACTGGAGGGTTTCACCACTTGCACACGCACTGACTCAGTGAATTGTTCACAGCGTCCAGGGAAGGGACAGCGAGAAGGCTGGAAAAGTGCTTCTCAACCCAGCAGACCTAACTCCCACTTTTAAACAAAGGTTTTCATACTCGCCTTACTGTCTTGAAACGAAATCCCTAGCTCGTATATCCTAGGCACACATGCACAAATTTTTAAAAATTAATATAATGCTAAAGTGTAATACAAGGAAAAACAAAAGTAATTTATGTATGTAATTCAGTAGGTAAACCCTTGTGTACCGCTGCCCCTGAAAGTAACAGTCAGAGTGTTAGAAGAATTGACATGTGAACTGACATTCATGCAGAACGTGAACTGATAGCTACAAAAGCGGACCGAGAAGGCAAGCTGCACTGGGGACACAAAAACCACGGGCTGTGCTACCATCGTTGGTGCAGTTTTTTTCTAAAACGCTGCAAGACTCTTGGTAAATTTCCGACCAAAACAAGCACAAATTCCACTGGGTTTGGTTTGCGTGGTAGTCACATTCCGAGCAAGTTTATCCTACGTTAAAAGTATGCAAAAGAACAGCTACTTTGTGTTGACCTACAGGAAAGAGTGAGGCTCTGGGCTCAGCTGACAACGGGCAGGATTCTTGCCAACTCGAATATCCAGCGGGGCACTTGAAAGCTCTGCGGCAAGCAGGACCGTTCATTTTGGGGGCTGTTTTGAACACCGCAGGGCTTATAGCATCTCTGGCCACCACCCACTCAACCAGAAACGCTCCCACCAATTTCCAAACTGCCCCACTGAGAGGCACTTGCTTACATGCGAGGTCTCAGAAGGACCCTAGAGACGGGACAGTCCACTTGTGGAAGACCGCTGCATGGAGATGACAGATCCTGCCCAGCAGAGAGTGGGGGAGACTTCCCAGTGTGCTGGGATGTGGTGACGGCCCAGCTGGGGCTGCCCTGCCACCTTTCTGCAGCCTCAGCCTCTCTGTGCTCCAGCCACACAGGCTGCCTTCCCATCTCTTGTACTCGCCCTCCTCCCTCCAGTCACAAATGCCCCCCATGCATCCCGCTACCTGGAATGTGTTCCTTCCCGTTGTCCCTTGCCTGTTCATTTTCACACTATCTCACGAATGCCATAATAGTTAAAAGCATAAGTGCCCGGTTTGAATCTCAGTTCTGCCACCCGTTGGCTGTGTAACCTCAGGCAGGTTACTCAGCCTCCCTGTGCCGCAGCATCCTCGGCTGTAAAATGGAGATAAAATAGTGTTAACTGCTAGACTCGTTAATAAGGTTGTTAATGGGAATATAAGTAACATGCATAAAGCATTTAGCACGGTGGTGGACACTTAGCAAGTGTCCAACAGATGGGAGCTACTTTTACAGCTCAGCTCAAGTAATACTTCCTCAAGGAACCACCCATCCCTGACCTCCCTGACCTGGTCAGATCCCCCTCTAATTTGCCCTCACATCCTCAAGTACTTTCACTTCAAGATATTTATTGCAATTGCATTTCCAAGTCATTTATGTCAGTCAGCTTCCTTCCAATCCACAGCTTTTTGAGGGGAAGAGCTTATTTTTGTTTTGTTTTCTTACCTAAAAGTGCTCCTGGCAGATGGTAGGTAGGCATCAAAGAATGGGTGGGGTGGATAAGTGGATGGATAGATGGATGGATGGATGGGTTAGTGGATAGATGGATGGATGGGTGGATGAGTTGATAGATGGATGGATCGAGGGGTAGATGAATGGATGGATGTTTAAGGGTGAGTAGATGGATGATGGATGCATATTTATTGCCATTACTGATGTCAGGTCCCCCATGTGCCTCCTTGCCTCTAAACTATGCATTTCTTACATTTCTCTCTTTTTCCTTTCTTTTTATTTCTCCATGTCCCCTTACTATATCTTAGTTCCACCAGTGGCAACAAGAGGCTTTATTTACCTCAGGAAAAAAGGGCTGAAGAGATTCCTTCAGACCCCTGGTGCGCACTGACAGTATGCTGAACACAGAGCCAGGCGTGATTTTTAAAAATGAATGACAGGGTTCCTGTGCTTGTGCGGCTCACAGTTTAGTTGAGGGAGACAGACATGAAATTTGGCTAGAATAAAATACCGCAGTGGTGCTGAGCATTGGGTTCTATGGAAACCGGGAGATGGAGAGGAGGGTCAGAGAAGGTGTGTAAGGAGAGGGAGCCACGTACGTCTCAAAGGCAAGTAGGAGTTGGACCAGATAATGGCCCCAGCAAAGGCAAGATGCAGCCTTTGCTATCGGGAAACCAACTCTCCAAAGCTTGCTGTCGCTGGGGCACACAGTTCTCACTTCCTTCTCTCAGGACGGGGTCTGTTCACAGCAGCCGGCCCTGCGTTGAGTGCTGGCTATTTACAGCTCAGCTATTTTCCTTCCAGAGCCTGATGTAAGGTGGCATTGGCGCCCCCTTGTGTCAGTGACGAGCAGTGCTGTCACTGGCTGAGCCAGCGGGTCAGGAATCCTCTGGGTGTGCTTCTTCATGGTGATTTACATAAACCTCTGTTTATGGAACATCGAATCTTCTTGAGCTTCATTTAAAAGGACTTAAAGCTCTCTCTGCTGAGTTAGACATTCCTGTTTCTTCAAAACCATTGGTTTTACTCTCATCATTTAACGTATAGTAACTTGTATTTATATTATGCACTTTTAAAAAAATTGGGCCAAAAGCTACACTGAACTAATTTTTAACAACTTTGGTATTAGTGATCTCTCCTAAATGCACTGTCACACACACACACACAGCTGAATCTTCAAACACCGAGCAAAAGGAACCTAAGTGAGAAACCAAAGCTTCGAGCACTTTAGAAGGATCTTCGTGACTCACAAGGGCACCCTGACACCGCAGTGGTTGAGTTTCTCCTTCACTTCTGCACAGATGGGCTGGACCATCCTGACGTCTTGTGAAGAGCGTTTTCTTTCAAAATTAGTTCTTCTAGGACAGACCCGCTTTCTCTCTATCTCTGCAATATGAGCACCTAGGTCAACCCCTGACCCACAAACACCCCTTTTAGTCTCAACTCTTCAAGTAGCTTATAATAACCAGGGATTCCACACTAACAATCAACATTCCTAAAATCTTACGAGAATTTAAGCATTTGCCTTAAAGAACATTACACAGGCTGAAGGGTTCCTTTATGTTTGGGAATAAATTAACCCAGTGTTTAAAACTGCACAACAGACAACTGTTTACCTTGTGCCAATCAAAAACCTCCACTGACAGTCAGAGTGTCAGTTATTATCAAAAACAGAAATTAATTATTAAGTATAGTTTATGGAGATGAGTAAAATGTTCTTAAAACATGGGGCATATAGACAATTTGTTATAAAAAATTTCTTGAAGAAGTTTGATAACCTCAAATAGAGAATCTCTAGTCTTTTGTGGTTCTCTGATTTTTTTTTATTTTGTTTTTTATTGAAGTAGAGTTGATTTATAATGTTGTGTTAGTTTCTGATACACAGCTTTGTGATTCAGTCATACATATATATACATATTTTTTCATATTCTTTTTTATTGTAGGTTATTACAAGCTATTGAATATAGTTCCCCATGCTATACAGCAGGACTTTATTGTTTATCTATTTTTTATGTAGTTGTTAGCATCTGATTTTTAACTTGTTTTCATCTTTTAATTTTTAGTGATAGGAAAAAATTAGAAGGGACCAAAGGGTATTGTAAAAAGTTTCTTCAAAAAATCCTTTAAAAATCCCTTTGATTTTTTCCTTCTCCGGGATCCCGCAGCTGCCCTCTGCCCTCCAGTAGACTGCTTGTCCTGAGAGTCCTCCGTGTTTGTGCTCGGTGCAGGTATGATCGACAATCTGCTGTCCCCAGATCTTCTCGACGGCGTCCTTACCAGACTGGTCCTGGTCAATGCAGTATATTTTAAGGGTTTGTGGAAATCACGGTTTCAGCCTGAGAACACAAAGAAACGTACATTTGTGGCAGCGGATGGGAAGTCCTACCAGGTGCCGATGCTCGCCCAGCTCTCCGTGTTCCGGTGCGGTAAGTTCGTGGCTGGAGAGGCCCCGTTCTAGAACGTGCCAGGCGCAGGAAGGCCCTCGAGTGCTTCCACTTAGTTCAAGGTAGATCTGCGTTTTTATTTCTAATAAAGGACAGAGGAGGGGAGGACAGGATTTTTTAAAAGCTCATGGTCAGTCTTTGTATTATTTATAAAGATAATGTAAACCACATAGGCTTTTAGGCTGAAATTTAAGGATGAAAGGGAAATTCACAAAATAAGTATAAATGGACATTAAACATGTGAACACATTATCAACTCCTCGTTAGCCATTTTGCATTATTACCAAATTAAAAATTAAGGTAAAAATTAGATTTTTGTTCCATTGATCAGATTAGCAAAAATTATGAAGATTGACAGAGTCCAGTCATGGCCCTGGTGCAGGGGCACATGGGTGCTCTTAGGTGCTTTTGGTGGTGGGAAGCCGTGGTCTGGAGGACTTTGTGGAAACCTTGCCCCAGCATCCCACGCCAAGCACTTCATAATCAAGATAATCCCACACTAGCAAATAAATAGAAGCCATCTACCTACGCGTGGTGGAACCCCCGTGATAGTTAGATTTAGATTTATACAGGGAGAAAGTTATGTAATATGTGGTTGATCTCAGAAAACAAGTTACAGAGCAGCAGATGCCATTTCATCTCGTTTATGTAAAATACTTTCCATATATTCATATGTCTGTTGAGACGTGTCTTGGAGGATGTTCAGTAAAATGGCAAGTGGTAGTATTTCAAATGATTATTTTTCTTTGAGCTTGAGAATTTTTTTTAACGCATATGTATCAGGTTTACAATTAGGAAAAAAAAAATGACGCATCTCTCCTGTCCATCGATAACTAAGTCTGGTGATTGTTTTCTAAATCTGCTTTCTTTGAAGTAACTCTCTGCCCAATTTAACTTACACTTCTTTTCCCTGTGTAAGTTTCCCTGTGTAAGTTAGCCTTTGTGTCTGCAGTCTGTCCCTGAACATGCGGGGCCCAGTGTTACCTTTCCTTACATGGTGCTTATTGGCTGCAACCCCGCTCCACATTTCGCTAGCTGCCTAATTCCCTAAGTTAAGGAGTGAGTGACTCGTGGGAAGGACGCAATGAATGAAGTCACTTTCCTTCTCCCTTGTCATTCATCAAACTTCCAGGTAGAATTTTGTTATCCGCTCAATAAATGTTTTTAAGATAATATGTATTTAAAAGGCCTGCAGCTTTTGAAAGTCCTGTATTTAAAAGGTTCCATGCTAAGCAATTGAAAAATAGAAGTCTCTTTTTTTTTGCCCAGAAGTCACTCTCAGGTCGTTGCCCAGGAAGACTCATGGGAAAGCTAGCCTGGCCCTCAGCTCACATCTGAAGCAAAGCTGTTTTACTTTAGGTCAATCTTTGTGCACATTCTAATCAAATAAATTGTGAGGGGGCCTCATTTGCTGTGTATTTCTGTTGCTGAAAAACAACGACTGTGTCAGTAAAGAGGCAAATGCAAGGGCTCTTTAGACGTTCCCATGAAAGATTAAAATGTTTCTTTGTAGGAATGGAACGTGCTTCCCTTGAGTGTAGGGGATGTTCCCAGAGAGGGAGCTACATCTCCAGGTGGCTTTTCCATTAACAATGTGTCTGAGAATATGTGCTTTACAGAAAATAACGCAAATTACATTCTTTTGGTCAAAGATTCAAGCCCCACAGATCCACAGTGTGTGGGGTCTCTTTCCCCCGCCTTCCCTGATTCACGCCCTCCCTTCTCCACCCTCTCTGAGCTCCCAGGAGGCTGCGTCGGGGCTCCCTTGCCCCCTGGCTTCCTGTTGGTTTGCTGGTGGGGCGGAGCAGCAGGTGATGGGGTAAGGGCGGGGAGGGGGTTGGGCACTGGCTTCCCAGTCCTCCCCTGCGTCACCAGGGCCAGTGTATCCCTCCACCCAAGGTCTCCTGCCATCAGGGCCACCACCTCCTTCCCTTGGCCCTTCCATCCTTAGATGGGTGATGGTGCCCCACTGTTTGTAGCCCTGGGTACCATCCTTGGTGGTTCCTCTGTACTCTCCCCTTTGCTTTGTAGGTGGTCCCTTCGCTAATCTCTGCTTAGTTGACCCAGACTGGTGTCCTGTCCATTTCCTCTTGGCCCCTGGCTGATCTGTACTGAATGCAGAACAGAACATGACAGCCCCCTGGCTCTCATTCCCTCCCAAGTAAACCCCGTAAGTGCTCTGGGGCCACCCTTCCTCCCCTCCTTTCTGTGCCTGTCATAGGGTTTTTACTGAGTAACCTGGGATTGGAACCCAACTCCTTCCACGGGCCACGTGGCAGAGTCCAGGGGTGTCATCTGTCCCTGGGTTTCCCTCTTTGGCTGGTGAAGCAGCTTTTCATGGAAAGATGGGGCCGGTTTGTTTTGTGAAGAAAGCCCAGTGGTCCATGTTGGCCCCGAGCAGGCGTTTGTTTTCGTGACTGCAGACCGCCCAGCTGGTCACCCACTTTCTACATGTCTCACCCCACTCTGGCCAACATGACCAGCCGGGGCTCAGAGGCAGGAGGCCCCGGCTGAGGTGGCCAGGCCGCCGAAGTCACTCACACGGCCTCTGGTGCCACCTGCCCAGGGTCACCAGCCTTGGTCACTTTGCCAAAATGTTGCCAGTCCATTTATCCATTTATCAGCCTTCCTGACTTCTCCCCAAAGATGTGATCGAGATCTCTGAGAGGATTCACTTAGTAATACGAACGGAGAGGGTGGAAAACAGGGGGGCACCCTTCTGACTTAACTTAAGTCCCATAAAGCATGAGCACTTTGAGGGTAGAAACTTTTCTATTTAAAAAATAGAAATAGCCTTAAAATGAGTAGAAGTATAGTTCATATTCTTTGCAAAATCCTCAAATACAGCAGTATATACAACACGGCAGAAAGTGAATGTTTCCGTGTAATCCCATTTCCCAGCCTGAGGACCCCTATTAAGTGCCAGGTGTGTCATTTGAGACCCTTTCTATGTATTTCATATACACAGGATTACATAGTAACTTCGATTCTATCATCTGCTTAATTCATTAGACAGTATGTCTTGGAAATTTTTTTTTATGTTACTTCATGTGGATCTACCTGATCCTTCTTTCAGCTGCAAAACATCCCAAGGCATAAATGTACCATAATTCTCCCGCAGATGGCCATTTGCACCTTGCCTATAACAGCACTAGAGGGAGCGTTCTTGTGCATAAATCTGTAGATGTGTGGGTCAGAACTCCTGAAGGTAATTTCCTTGAATGAGGATTGCTGGGTCAAAGTCGTTATCTGCGAATTTTTTGTTTTGATGGTTATGAATTTACCCTTAAAGCCCTTTTTTGTTTCGAGGAAGACCACAAGGAATTCCAAACATACATATGTTTCCCATTGATTTCTCAGTTTCTGCTGAGGCCGTTTGATTATTCAGGGTAAAAGCAGAGATGGAGGATCCCACCTTGGATTCTCGGGCGGCCCCCAGGCGGAACCCGGCCGAGAGTGCAGGAGCGTCCTGAGCTGGGGCGGGGCGCACCGAGTGCCGGAGCAGCCCTGAGCACCGAGCCGTCCACACGTTCCTTCCTCAAGGAGAGGCTCTTGGTGGCCTCCTGTAGTGTCATTGATTCTAAGAGCTTCACTCTTTATTATCATATTTTATAGCTCAAAGCATTTGTTATGTATTGAGGACAAAGTTCGTGTCTCTCTCCCTCCATCAGTGCCTCCCTCCTGACCCCCATCTATGGAGAACGGCTGATTGAAGCTCCCTGTCTCCAATGCAGTGACTGCAAAGGGCATCCCCAAAGGAAAGACAAGGGAAAATCACGAGAAAAACGTGCTTTCTTAAATCTGTTGTCCTTCTAGGTCAGCTAGAGGAGGAGGAAGAGGGGGCCAGCGTTCAGGCCCTGCTCCGTCTTCTCATTTAATCATCACAGCAGTCCTGTGAGCTGCACAGTTCTAACATCCCTGACCTCTCCATCCTCCAAACCAGGAGGCACACGGAGGTTCAGGAACCTGACCAAGGTCACCCTTAAAAAATGGGAAGTGTTTAATAAAGCATTTCAGAAATCCAGTCAATCTAGAAATGCTGTTTTTTCATTCATCCAGTTAATTCGTATAACTCTCTCATCACATGCCTAGTGAAGGTCCTCTGGGACCCTAAGGCGTGCTCCATCGAGGGCTCTTTTCCCGGGGGGTTAATAGCCTCTCTGGGCCCCACACCCCTGAGCAGGGCTTCTCCCCAGTACTGATTGTGATGGCACTTGCATCCGCTCTGACGGGCAACGCTCAGCTCCGCTGCTCAGTTGCTAAATGTTTTAAATATTTCACGTGGGATAAAAGGGTTCTAAGATCAAATTAGTTTGGGAAACCTGGGAATAACTAGAGTTGAACAGTTTTCCTCAGAATATCTGAGAACCTTTCTAGTACTTTCTAGTGCTTTCTAGTACTTTCTAGTACTGCTGTATCTTATGAATCTGCAAAAAGAATTGCGTGCCCGGGGCTTCCTAAACTTGCTGGGCTGCAGAGTCTGTTTTGCCCCCTAGGCATCTTGCAGGTTGTGTGTTCTTTAGATGACATTCTGAGAAATGCTGGTTTAAATCATTCTTGGGTTTTTATTAGTAAGCATGAGTACCGTAAAGGATCAGAAAGCCATAATGATAGTTCCTGGGTCAGATGAAGAGTGGGCAGGGGGTTGGGGAATGAAGGAAGACGATCATCTTTGGCACTAGATGTACTGAATTCATACTGAGTTCTGCTCCACTTCTGAGCCATGTGTCCCTTGGCAAGTTACTTAATTTCTCCAATTGTAGCCTCTCCAGCTGTAAAGTAGGACGGCTCATACCCACCTCATGGGGCACCATGGATTCTAAATGCATTGGAGTCGTTGGTACATGGCTGGGCCAGAGTGGGCACTGCACAACTTACGCTCCCCCCCCCTTTCTTCATGTGCACACGTAGACGCCGCCAGAAGAATCATCCTTAGGCAGCTCAGATTCATCCCTTCATTATCTGATAAGGGTCTACTTCTTGCAAAGCACTGTATTCTAAGTGCCTTATGATCTAGTTAAATTCTACTCAACAGAACTAATGTGATTTTAGTGCTGGCCAAAGACATCATCTCTAGACTACAGAAGGAGAATCCTTTACCAGGGAAGGAAGAAATAACTGACCTTCTAAGGAAGCTATTTTTGGAAAAGAGAAGTTCTCAAACTGAATTGCTCTTTTCCCTCCAAAGCTACCCTGGAGTTCAGCCACCACTCATGCCCCTTCTGGAAGTCATCAAGGATGCCCTGAACCTGCCTCTGATTTCTTTAGGGTCTACGAGCACCCCCAGTGACTTATGGTACAATTTCATCGAGCTGCCCTACCACGGGGAGAGCATCAGCATGCTGATCGCTCTGCCCACAGAGAGCTCCACCCCACTTTCAGCCATCATCCCGCACATCAGCACCAAGACCATAGACAGCTGGATGAACACCATGGTGCCCAAGAGGGTGCAGGTCATCCTGCCCAAGTAAGTAGCCCCTTTCCCTCAGAAGACAGCAGGAGTCCCTGACCCCTGGGAGAGGTTGTGTCAGATACTCAGACTGGTGTTCAGAGCGGACTGTAAAAAGACTCGTTTTCTAAACATTTGGCCACTGGCACTGATGGTATCATTTGACGTCATAGTGAAATGATTCTTTTTCCCCCTGTTTTCTGCTTTCCCGCTAGGTTCACAGCTGTAGCACAAACAGATCTGAAAGAGCCACTGAAGGTTCTTGGTATCACCGAGATGTTTGATCCATCAAAGGCAAATTTTGCGAAAATAACGAGTATGTTCAGTTTCAATCTTATTCTTACACTTGTAGGCTGTGTTACAAACTGGGTCTCTGATTTGTTCAGAAAGCAAAGGTCAAAATTAGGACTGTGTTGCCCTAAAGCTCTTCAAGGTTTAGTTTGATAAATCACCAAGTGGTGCAACTGAGTCTTGATCATTTAAATCGGCATAGATCAACCATCCTTACAATTCACACATACCTTTCCTCTGAAACCCGTGTGACTCCACACCCTGAAAGAAACATTTCACGTATTGTCTCTGTTACCTAAAAATGTGGTTCTTAATTAGATATTAGTCTCTTTTTTTCCCAAATGGAGACTTTCCCCCGTGTTTGAAAAAAACTAAGATTTTTGAGCTCTTTTTTGATTTTTTAGCTATTTGCTTAGTTCCACCAAACAACAGCAGGCATGCACTATATTCAGATATGTATTGGCATTTCAGGCCTATTAATCTGAAATAATATAAATTCACAGGAGTCTGAGTAGAGCTTTCCTTTTCCAGACCACCTAGGACATGGCTAGTGTGAGACCCCTTCATTTGCCAAAGTTATATTTGAAAGGTCAGTGTAGCCACCGTGTAAGCCACCAAAGACAGGCTTAACCATTGTTTGTCCTTCATTTTTTATTTTTCCCCTTGAGTGATGAGAAAACAGTTCGTGGGCCCTGCAAACGTGCCTCTCATTCACGATCAGTCATGTTAGAGTTGAGCGTTGGTGCAGACAGTTGAAAAGCAGTTGACACAAAAAGCACTTTTTCCCTTTGCACCCGACCTGTGTCCCATCAAGGTCAACATTAACTTCAGTTGGCATCCTCCACGAATGCTGCCCCCAGTGGGCATGGCTGGAACGGTAAGGATTTGCGGCGGAGACTGAATTCGCTAGAAGGTCCCAGCGGCACAGCTGCATTCCTGAGTCTGCCCCCAGCCGTCCAACCTCGCTCCTGCTCTTCTCCCGCCAGGAGATGAGTGACTTCCGTTATGACAGACAGCACTTACTCTGCCACTAAGTAGCCCTGGGATTGGGGGACAGGTTTCTTAGCACTCTGGGCCTCGGGTTCCCCACCTCTAAGTGCCATCTGCTTTCTGGATCTGACATTCTGTAATTGAAAAACAATACTTTCAGCTCGTTTCTTCTGAAAAACTCAGCTACCTTTTGAAAGCTCCATTCTTTTTATTTTGTAACAAAATTCTCAGTGATCAGAGTTTAACTGATAAAGGCACTAACACATTTGGGGTCCAGGACTCCCTCCTCTGAAGTGATGTCACAGTTCGCTTAGCAGAGACTGCAATTCACCACAGCTGACAGGCATCCTACAGCCTTTAGTCACTGGGACCATGGCAGGTCACTTCTGACACTTTTAAGAACTGAAATTCGCCATGGCTTTGAGGCAACTTTCCCAGCCAACCTGCATATCAAACAAATACTGTTTTTTGTTTTATTTTCTCAAACCAGGGTCAGAAAACCTTCATGTTTCTCACATCTTGCAAAAAGCCAAAATTGAAGTCAGTGAAGATGGAACCAAAGCTTCAGCAGCAACAAGTAAGCGCTGGGTCTGGCAGCGGGGCTGGTTCTGGCGGAGGGGAGCCGGCCTGCCCGGTCCAGTCGCCAGCTCAGCCCCTGGGCACAGGCCCTGTTTCTAGCCCGACGCTGTGGGTTGACCCTTGGGACACATGGTGAATTTAGGGGGATGCGCATCCACAAAGCTCAGAGTCTGTTTCGTTAAGGAAGGCACCTCAGTAGAGATTCCTCCAGGACAGGAGTCAGCAAACTTTTCATGTAAAGAGCTAGACAGTACGTATGTTCTGCTTTCCGGGCCACCCAGTCTCCCTCACAACTTCCCAGCTCTGCCATTGTAGCTTGAAAGCAGCGTGGACCGTACGAGCCAGTGCGCACGGCTGTGTTCCAATAAATCTTTATTTATAAAAACAGGTCCCCTCAGACTTGGCCCAAGGAGGGTACTTTCCTGACCCCTGCTCTCAGAAGGGTGAAGCTTGTTGTGGCTTCTTATTGGCAGAAAAGACTGATCTTTATACTGAAACGTAAAATTATAGCAACTACTAATAGGAAAATAGCCAATCGGGCCTGTCCAGGACCAAGGGAAGAATTAGCAAGCAGTGACTGAATCACAGCAGGATTGCGATGGGGCCTTCCTGGGGAGTTAGAACTCCCATGTTTGCTTTCTCCTCGATGGCCAGTATAATGAAGGAGAAAATGAAACCATCTTAGGTTGGTTTTTATACCCCCTAATTGTCCATGTGCGATTGGACGAATGGAGCTAGACAGACTCTGTGAACTCACAGAGTGAGTATCTTAGCTAGACTGGTAACTGGGTCAGATAGTTCTGGTCATTAAAAGGTACCATTTATACTCAAAACGGACCCTTTATTGCCTTTCTAGAATAAACATTTAACTCTTATTCCTTTAAAATGACATTTAAAATAAAGACCTGGAAAGTGACGTTTAAATGTTGCCCAAGTTATTGACCAGTTTTGCACATCAGTGTAACTGTCAGGACTGGCTATGTCATTTGCGGGGCCCTATGCAAAATGAGCCCTTGGTTCAAAACTTACTAAGAATTTCAAGACAGCAACAGGAGAGCACCCGTGAACTGAGTGCAGGGCCGTTGTGAGCGTGGGGCCTTGTGACTGCCCCGGTCACACATGCATAACGCCAGCCCTGCTGCGTCAGTCTCCTAGGGCTGCTGCAGCAAGGCACCACAGGCCAGGCGCCTTAAGCAGCAGAAACTTATTTCTCATGGTTCTGGAGGCTGGAAGTCCAAGATCAAGGTGTTTGCAGGGTTGGTTTCTCCTGAGCCCCCTCTCCTTGGCTGGCAGACGGCCACCTTCTCCCTGTGACCTCACATGGCCTCTTCTCTGTGAGCTCCCATCCCTGGTGTCTCCCTCTTCCCTTATAAGGATGCCGGTCCTATCAGATTAGAGCCCTACCTTCATGACCTCATTTAAACTTAAGGACTCCCTTAAAGGCCCTATCTCCAAACACCGTGACATGGGCAGTCAGGGATTCAGCATGCAGATTTTGAGGGGATACAATTCAGTCCATCACTCTTGCCAGCCGTTGATTTGGTTCTAATAACCCTGGCTTGAGTGGTTTACCCAAGTACCGCGATAGATGGTTCTCTTGTAACGTCCCGCCCAAGTCATCAATGCTTCCCAGGGGTTTGAGGGGTTAGACTGGGCCATCGCACCCGGCAAGTGTGGGGCAGTTATCCCCAACACCTACCCTTCTGCAAGGCCTCATCACTGGGCTATTACTAGATCAAAGCTACCATTGGTAAGCAGGGCAGAGTAAACACATCTAAGACCATAAGCCTTCATACGTTTGCTTTCTAAGTCCAATGTCTGCGACCAGATGAGTTGAACAGCAGTGTAAGACAGTGTGAGCAGTGTACACTGCCAATGCGAAGAAAATCTAGATGCCGGGCCCAAAGGAGGCACCCACAAAAATGGACAAGAAGTGAGCTGGCCCTTGGTGTAGAGAAAGAACTTGAACAGGCTGACAAGACCAGGGACCCCCCCTCATCTACTAGGCAGATGGTCTGATGAAAAACAGCGAATAATAACAGTGACTACACACTGGGTGTTTATTAAGTGGCAAACACTGTTCTAAGAACTGTAATATATTTTATGTCATTTATTAAAGGAGGTGGTGCTTACTTGGACTAAATGGGACCGACTGCCCGGTCACACGCACATAAAGCCAGCCCTGCTGTGTTAGTCTGGGCCATGGTCCTGGCCCACGGCGCGTGTGTGCTCATGGCGCCCCCTGGGCCTGTTATAGCATGGCCAGCCTACGGGACGGGAGTCAGGTCCTGCCTTGAGCCACCTTGCTGGCCTCATGCTGGGTGTACAACTCGGTTTCCTTTTCCTCCTGCAGCTGCGATTCTGATCGCAAGGTCGTCGCCTCCCTGGTTTATAGTAGACAGACCTTTTCTATTTTTCATCCGACACAATCCTACAGGTGAGTGAGTCTCCTCTTCCATTGTTCACTGGCTGTTAGTCAGCTCTTGATTCAGTCCATCTTGGTGCCATGAGTTATGGGTTCAAAGTTGGCTCTGACCTTTAGCTCCCTTTTTAAAATTAGGATAACAGTAGTTCCTACATCTTTGTACAATTCTAAAGAATAATTAAGACTCTTCATGGGAGTTGGGTATAGCTCAGTGGTAGAGCACCTAGCATGCACAAGGTCCTGGGCTCAATCCCCAGTACCTCCATTAAAATAAATAAATCTATTTATTCCCCCCCCCCCAAAAAAAACTATTCTTTTTAAAAGTCTTTGTGGAGAGGTTGTCCTTATGTTGGTACAGAGTAGAAACTAACATATTTTAGTTGTTACTCTTGTTTAAATCAATAACATAAGCTAGTTCCTTATCCTTTTATCTCATTGCATCTTCAGTGTCATAATTACTATGCTTCTGAGCCAACCAGTCCAATACGGGAGCCTCTAGCCACATGTGTATACCTAATTTTTTAACTTTATTAATTAAAGTGAAATGTAAGTAAAAATCCAGTTTCTTAATCACGCTAGCCACATTTCAAGGGCTCAATAACCACATGCGACTAGCGGCTGCCATATTGGACAGTGAAGGTACCAAACATCCCCATCACTGCAGAAAGTTCTGTTGGACAGCAGTGCTTAAGAGCTTTGAAACCTTCCCTGCAGTATACCTTCCAGCTTCCTTTAAGGGTTGTTTTTTATAGAGTTATGCACTGTTTCTTTTTAATTCTCTAGGTGCTGTCTTATTCATGGGGCAGATAAACAAACCTTGAAAAGGAACCATGCAAAGCAAAGACTACTTTGCTAGGAAGAGAAGACTCCTTTCCCACATCTTCCATAGTTCTGTTAAATATTTTTGTACATGACTTTCTTTTTCAAAACTAGTTCTTAGGAACAGAAACACAATGATGGAGCGTTTCTGTTCTGGGAGGTGTTAAAGAGAAAAAAGGGCAGGATGGTTGGAATACTGTACTGAGAAATGAATAGAAAGGCTTCAAAATGTCTAAAAGATTCTTTAAACTACTGAGTGGTTACCTAGGTTAACAGCCCTCTTGAGTATTGACTATCCAATTCAGGACTTTTGTTTTGTTTATATGTGTGGCTTTTCAGAAAAAAATTTAATCAGTGTGATGGAGGGGGGAAAGGACATTTTATGGTAGCTTTTACTTTTTTATATGAAAAAAGTATTATTGGCCTTTTAAAAATTTTTTTCATCTCATCCAAAGTCTTGATAGTAAGCATTATTTTGGGGGTAGAAATAGCTAAATCTCTAGTCTCTCTGTGTGTCTTTGTTGTTGTTGCTGTTTTATATAATGCATGTATTCACTAAAATAAAGTTTAAAAAAAACTAATGTCTTGCTAGACAAGGTTTGCTGTTGTGCAGTGTGCCTGTCTCTACTGGTCTGAACTCTTTGGATTTGCATTTTTGTATTTTGTACAAAGTAAAAATAAAGTGTTACAAGTAGTAAAAAAAAAAAAGTCATTTCTCTATTGTTTGAGAATACAAGAAAAATGGATCCTTTTTTAAATACTTTAGCCTCTCGTAGTGAAGACCTTTGCACATAGGCAGAGAGCAGGAAGCCCTGGCCTTCGTCGCCCTCTCTTCTGAACCTGGCCATCAGACTCTGTTCCCTGCTCCAGCACCTCCCAGTTTACAGATCACTTCTGGGGAGCTCCCGTCACAGTACTCCGGTCCCTGATCTCAGCTGCGGGCTGGGGATTCTCAGCAAAGGTAGGGGTTTTGTAGCAAGAGCAGAAAGAAGTCACTCGGTGAACAGTGGCTGTTTCATTTTTGGTGATAGGCTGGAGCATTTGTTTTTCAAAATGACAAATTTCTGTGGGGTTTTTGGTCTTTTTTTTTTTTAAGAACTCACAATTCTACAGTTACCATTTTTGGGGGGTTTTTTTGTTGTTGTTTTTACTGATTTCCTAAAGATTTCAGGTATCTTACCTAAATCAGAATAATTTAAAACATTCTTCTTATCAAAACTTTAACTTTTTTTCTTTTTTTTAACCCGTGAACTCTCTTCATCTCTCTTTATACAGTAAAACCTCATATTCAGCTCTCTACCAGTTTGCCATTCGTAATTCTGGTTTGTCACATGGGCTGAGTTCTGCTGTTTGCAGCTGTTGAAGTGTGGGTACGTTTTTAACCCAGAGAGAAGGGACACAGGGGGCAATTGTTTTCCAATTACAATTCCAATTACAGCATAATGTTTCAGTCATGCATATCCTTACATATATTCTTTTTCATTATAGGTTACTGCAAGATACTGAATATAGTTCCCTGTGCTATACAGAAGAAACTTGTTGTTTATCGATTTTATATATAGTAGTTAGTATCTGTAGATCTCCAGCTCCCAACATATTCCTTCCCATCCCCTTTGCCCCCTGTAACCATAAGTTTGTTTTCTATGTCTGTGATTCTATTTTGTAAATAAGTTCATTTGTCTTTTTTCCTTTTTTTTTTTTTTAGATTCCAGTTATGAGTGATATCATGTGGTATTTATCTTTTCCTTTCTGGCTTACTTTATTTAGAATGACAATCTTCAAGTCCATCCATGTTGCTGCAAATGGCATTATTTTATTTTTTATGGCTTTGTAGTATTCCATTGTATAAATATACCACAGCTTCTTTACCAGGCATCTATCAGTGGACATTTAGGTTGTTTCCATGTCTTGGCTATTGTAAATAGTGCTGCTGTAAACTATTTTTTAAATTTTTTAAAATATATTTTTATTGAAGTACAGTCAGCTTACAATGTGTCAGTTTCTGGTGTACAGCATAATATTTCAGCCACATAGGAACATACATACATTTGTTCTCATATTCTTCTTCACCATAGGTTATTACAAGGTATTGAATATAGTTCCCTGTGCTATACAGTATAAACTTGTTGTTTATCTATTTTCTACATATTAATTAGAATCTTGAACTCTCAATCTATCCCTTCCTACCCCTTTCCCCATCTTGTAACTGTAAGTTTGTTTTCTATGTCTGTGAGTCTGTTTCTGTTTTATAAATAAGTTTGGCTTCTTTTTAGATTCCACATATAAGTGATATCTTATGGTATTTTTTCTTTCTCTTTCTGGCTTACTTCACTCAGAATGACAGTCTCCAGGTCCATCCATGTTGCTGTAAATGGCATTATTTTATTTTTTTAATTGCTGAGTAGTAGTCCACTGTATAAATATACCACAACTTCTTTATCCAGTCATCTGTCAATGGACATTTAGGTTGTTTCCATGTATTGACTATTGTAAGTAGTGCTGCTGTGAACATTGGGGTGCATGTCTCTTTTTGAATTAAGGTTCCATCTAGATATATGCCCAGGACTGGGATTGCTGGATCATGTAAGTCTATTTCTAGTTTTTTGAGGACTCTCCTAAACTATTAATTTTTTTAGTAAATTGCATGTATCTTCGAATTAGAGTTCCCTCTGGATATATGCCCAGGAGTGGAATTGCTGGATCATATGGTAAGTCTGCTTTTAGTTTTTTGTATCCTCTCTATTTTTCATTTGATCCTCCCAACTTACTCATCTGTGTCCCTTCCTCCTGTTGACCTGAAACAAGTAGACTGCCAGATATTTCTCCAGCAAAGATGGGTTTATGCAGGATCAGCAGAGAATTACAATTCAAGGTCTGCAACCATGGCAAGGGAAGGAAACGCTTGTATAGAAAAGAAGTTGGGAGGGCGATGATAAAGTGGTCATGGCTTCCCGTTGGCTGAGTCCTTGCCAGGGAAGGAGTCCTGTCTTTTCCCAGTTGGACTCAGCTACCTCCACAGGGTGTGAGAGCGCCCCCTTCTGGCCTCCAGACTCTAATTGAGGTTTCTGTTTATTAACTTTTTAAAAAATTGAAGTATAGTTGATTTACCATGTTTCAGGGGTGCAGCAAAGTGATTCAGTTATACATACATAGAGAGAGATATATTCTTTTTCAGATACTTTTCATTATAGTTTATTACAAAATATTGAATATGGTTCTTTGTGCTCTACAGTAGGTCCTTGTTTAACTTCTTTTTACTCATCAGTCAACACCCAGATTCTGACCCTGGGCTAACTCTTAGACCCTGTTTATAATTTCTGGACTTGGGGGAAAAGTTCCTCTCAAATTATTATTTTTAAATATTATCTTTTAATATACTTAATGAGCCTGTAGGCTTTATCTTCCTTGAAAATAATAAAATTTATGAAAACTCCTTTACTCGTAGGAAACTGGAATAAATTTAAGATATGGAGACTGCCACAAAAATACAGCCCTGTGGCACAAGAGCGTGTTTGCTGCGATGCTGTGATTGATAATGAGAAGTGTATGTTTGGTCTTCATCCCTGTTTCTGGCACAGAACTCTCCAAACCCTTGGAATTTCCTAATAAGGAGCACAACAAAGGTGTCCTCTGTTATGTTAATGAGGTAACTTGCTGCTCCCAGGGATTGGGGCTGGTTGCCCAGAAAACCAACCAGGTAATTGGAGGGGTTGGAATGTTCAGTCCCCCCTCCCTGACCTCCAGGGAGAGGGGAGAGGATAGATGGCAAATCCATCTCCAGTGGCCAGTGATTTGATCGATTATGCTTATGAGATGGAACCTCCGTGAAAACCCACAAGGACAATTGGGAGAGCTTCTGGGTTGGTGAATGGAGCACAAGATGGTGCAGGGAGAATGGTGTGTAGATTGGGCATGGCATCTCTGCGCCGTTCCCACATACCCTCCGCATTCATCTCTTCCATCTGCCTGTACCTGAGTTTCATCCTTTTTATCAGAAACCAGTAATCTAATCAATGTTCCTCTGCATTCTCTGAGCCGCTCTAGCAAATTAATCGAACCCAAGGAGGGGGTTGTGAGAACCTCTGACTTACAGCCAGTCGGTCAGAAGCACAGGTAATAACTTGGACTTGCGGTTGGCATCTGCAGTTTGGGGCAGACTGTGGGCCTGAGCCCGTCACCTGTGGAACCTGATGTTCTTTCCAGGTAGTGTCAGAATTGACTGGAACTGTAGGAAACCCAGCAAGTGGGTGTCCATGAATTGGTGGAATGGAGAAAAAGCCCACATGCTGGAAATGAGTGTCAGAATCTTTACTTGCTATGTAGACATTTGAGCAAATGATTTCCATATAGATTGAATTTGGACAGGAGACAGGCTGCAATTGTCCTAAAGTAACGAGATGGTAGACTTATGGAAAAACTGAGGACAGCTGTCACCAGTAAACTCTTGACCCTTAATGAGACTCACTTCTGCCTGAGACACAATGCAAAAAAAAAAAAAAAAAAGGGTAGGCACTGATCCAAATAAACTGAAAGCTCTGTATCTTAATTGGTTTTTGAGTCTTTGTCCTAAAAAGGAAATTATGACAGGTGACCCAAAAACAAAATGCCAATCATAAGAGAACTCTACAAAAAGATGCAAGGGAGTGGCTTTTGTACCAGCACCTGTTTTTCTGAAAATAAAAAGCTGAATGACACAAGAGCTCCACATTAAGGGATCTAAGAAACTGAAGGAAGGGCAGGAATTTGCTCTGAGCCAGCAGAGAACTGATGGGTGGTGACTGCCTGGGAGAGGTGAGGTGTGGGTGAGCTGGTGGATGACTTCTATGTCCTTGACCTCCCATGAATGCTGAAAGACACTGTCCTACCAGGAGTCCACTTCGAGCAGCCAAAGCGTGGAAAATACCACTGGCTCTAGTTTCTTTCCAGATTCCCCAAACTGCCCCTTTGACCCTCTCCCAAACCTTGAGGAAAAAAGGGTGCAGCTGTTGTGATTTAAAGAAAATTGCTAACGAGAAACCACTGCTCTATACCATACCTTGGCATCAGAAATTAACCATTCGTATGTGAAATTCTTAACATCCGAAGGGGAGAGAAGGTGAGCTAGCAGATGAGAGCTGTAAGGGGCTTAGAAAAGTCATGTTTCACTGTAATCATATGTAATCAATCTCTTCTGTGTAGGGAGAAGAGTGTTCCTCATAATGGCACGTTGCATACTTCACTGTGACGTATTGGGTTAGAGCACCATCTTGTGGCCAAAGTCTGTAACATGCTGAACACAAAAACCAGCCTCTAGTTTCTAATGAGGGAGATGTCTTGCTCATCAAATCATGTTTCCTTGCTGTGGATGACATGCATAAGTGTGGTGTTAAACTACCGGGTTTGGTCCTGTTTTTCTGTGTCAAATTATTAGGAGTTGGAGTTACTCTAAAAAGAAAAGGTGAAATCATTTACATTTAACCTACCTATTCAGCAAACTAGGTAATTCTCACACTCCTCCAAAAGCCGTCTCTGGGTTAGCTTCAGAGCTGTAAGCCCTCTTACATGCGACATTAAGTCTACTTCCCTAACCAGTCTCAGGAAAGGAGTTTCAAAGGTCTGTCATCTTCCTTTATAAAAACATTTCATGGCAAAAATTCTGTCAGTTTCACATTTTACCTCTTTCTTATTCTCAAGTCCCAAGTCCCACTTTTCTTGTTAACCTCTGGGAGTGACTCCTGGCAGACTGAAACTACTACTGCCACCACAAAGTTAAAAAGAAATAAATCAAAGGGAATTTGCAGTAAGATTACTGAATTGAACACAAAGGATTAAAGACCCAGAAAGACAGACTCTTAAGACTTGTCCTCTACTGAATCAAATGTTACAGCAAAGCACTCCTGACAGTGCTTGGTACGTGGTAGCTATGAATATGATTATGGAATACTAAATTGATAAATATATACTTTATTTTTCCATCAGCATCAACATTTTAAGCTGCTTTTGATTTTCATGTTTTCTCTTAAGAGCATAAAATTTACCTTTCCTGCCATTTATGTTTTATAGAAATTGAGTAACTATGAAATTAGTTAGCATGCAGAATTGTAAGCCTAGACAGAATCTAGAGTTCATTAACTTAATTGTTATAATCAGCACCTTACATTTCTCACAGTTAAGAGTTTACTTGACTATTTATCATTGTTAATAAATATTATTATTTAGCTATTTATTATTTTAGCTAAAATTACTAGAGAGGCAAAGTTCACTAACCTGGGTATATCAAATCAAGCTACAATGAAATAGTTAAAGAATAACCTTTTTATTGGTATTACAGCAAAGTTCACATAAAACATATATTCAAATTATGATTACCTCCAAGCTAGAACAGAATAAAACACAACTAACTGTACAAGTTAAATACAATAATAAAATCAAGGACTTCAGCTAAAATTTACTGGAAAAATATCAAAAAAGACTTTTGACAAAACAAAAATGATTAAAAAGAAAGCAAGTGACCTGATAAAATACTTGTTTAATTTTAGGAACACAGGATGAGGAGTAAGGCGTATTTCTTTACAATTTAAAAAACGTCCAGCTTGGAACATCTCTGACGTCTGTGTCCCTGCTTTGCTCACCCTCGCTGGCGGGCTAGCCGGCGGTGACGCTCTTTTCTGCTCTTCTGTGCTCTCGAGGCCTCGAATAGTCCCAGGGCCGGCGGTTCTCGGAGAAGCCGTAGAGCTTCCTGAGGGCCACTCGAGCAGCTTCTTCTTCTGCAACCAGCACTGTCTCCCCGGGTCCTTCTGCAATCAACTTTTTATCACTAGAAAAAACCCCACAGTAGTCTGAAATTATATGCTGAATCATAAAACACAGCGCACAAATCAACTTTGCCTGATCACCTTCTGGCAATAATATTCACCAGAAGTAACAAACATTGTGCCATTTTTTCTTTCTACCAGCAGTGAATGAACTGCTGCTAAAGGATGTGCGTAAGGCTTGCCAATCTGAAAAGCAAGAGCATCTCATTTTGCTTTGTACTTCAATTAAAACTGAAGATGAGACTTTTTACAATACTATTAATGCTCTCCTTTGTGATGTCCTCCCTTGCTTTTATACCTGTGAAGTCCTACATTATATAAAGATTAGAAAAATATTCACCTAAATTTTAATCTAGTTACCTTAGATGCTCGCTGTTTACATGGAACACTCCAATCCACCTGAAACCAATTTGGGGCAGGTCAACTACCAAAAAAACTAAACACTCAGCATGGGTTGACTTACACATTTTAATGGACAACTAAACCCTTTCTTTTCCAGTTCAAGGCTCAATTGACTGTTCTAAGTGTGGATTAGGGTTAAATCTGTAACTTATGAGTCAAAACTTTAATTTTTCTACAGCAATACTTACATTAGCATATGCTCCATGAAATTCTAGTGAATAGTTGGTTAACAAAAGCTACAATTGGCAAACCATAGATAATTTACCTTCCCCAGCAGGAAAGGAAGTAGTGAATAGATAATCATGGGAATAAGATCTTAAAAATCTTTTAATGCAATTAGAGGTTATATTAAGAAACTGTGAGAAGTCAGTTTTTAAGGCTTCTGATCCATGTTACGAAGTTAAGATGAAAATGTTACTAACCAGTATAAACCAACAAAATACACGGGCAAAGCTGTGGTGCTCCCAGACTGCCTAGTAAGTCTAGATTCAGGAGCTGAAATCTTCCTTTTCTTCAGTTCTTCTGCCAGTAGCCCCATGGGATTTGTTATCTTCCACATCTCAAAGAGTTCTTTTCCAGTCATTTGAGTAATTAAGAAGTCCTACATATAAAAATATAATTTATACATTTAAATTAGTATAAAGAAAATAAAGATCATAGTTCAAAGTACACTTTTTACAGAAATTAAAAATTTAATGGGATTAAAAGGTACAAACAAACATGTATAAAATAAGCTACAAGGATATATTGTACAGCGTTGAGAATTTAGCCAGGATTTCATAGTTAAATGGAGTATAATCTATAAAAATACTGAATCACTGTTATACACCTAAAAATACTATTGTTAATCAATTATACTTCAATTGAAAAAAATAGATAAATAAAATGCACATTTGATCATGGAGATGTCCCACTTAGAACTCCAGCTCTGTCTACATTGGCCTTTACAGGACCATCAAATACATGCTTCTTAGCGTGGCCAAGTATAGCGCTGCTCAAATGTTTAGGTGCTTAAGTATCAACTGGAAAACTAGTTAGAACAGAGTCCCAGGCCCTCCTCACAGGGATTCTGACCAGCAGTCTGAGGTCGTGACTGGGAATCTGCATTTCTAACACGTTCTCAGTGTTGCTGATGCACAAGTTCAAAAGATCTTCCCCACGCTGCCTCTTCAAGGTCCAGACCCATCCCCGTCACTTCCCCAGACACAAAATGATCTGACCACACAAAGCAACTCATAGTTCCCAAAGCAGCCACTCATCCTCAAGGTTTCTTCCTGGAGTACCTTCTTGGGGCAAGTGCCACTTCTGTAAAACTTCCCTAACCCTGCCAGAGTTAGGTGTTGCCTCCTTTGAGTTCCCTCTACACTGTTACAACACCTGAGAGCACCTCCCACACTCCACTCTATCTGCCTAAGGAGCTGGGAGCAAGACCCTGAGGGCAAGGATGGCTCCTGGGTTAGCTCTGGCTCCAGACCTCAGCACAGTGCCTGGCACACTGCAGACGGTAAATATTAGGTGGACAAATGAATGAAATGAAATAATTCAAACCTGTCACTTCTACTGTGAGAGGTATCAAAGCTCTTGACTTGGAAACAGGTATTTGAATTATCTATCTCTACTAGTATCTACAATGGGAACTGTCAACAAAGATGCTAAAACATGGAAAACAAGCATTTCCAAAACAGTCTCATGATTACCTTGTGGAAACTTCAAAGAGGCGACCAGAAATTGTTCAGACAGTTCTAAGACTGCAGAAGCTAAAGTGATAGAGAATGGAAATCAAGAGACGAGTCTGTCACAATTTCTTTAGAAAAGCTATTTAATTGCAGGTGAAGGAGGAGGCAGGAGAGGCTTTCTTTTTCACCTCAAGCCTGAAGGGCTTCCAAGGGTCCACTAGCCTCTGAAACTGAGGCAAAGGGATGTTCAGTCAACTGGCAGCCAACACACGCTCCTGCTGAAAGACAACAGGCCAGCAGAAGCTGCCGGCAGCAGTAGGGTAGAAGTCTGCAACTGCTGCCAAAGGCATAAAATCCTTAAGACCTGGTGTGGAACTCACAGAATGGATGTCACTCTGAAAGGAATCCTTTCCAGGAAACCAGAAGCTGACAGCTAACACCCGTGTCAAGGAACGTGGTTAGAAGGTTCCAGCAGGAAAATGCTCCCTAGAGTCTTATTTTAAACACTGACCAGGCTCAGAAAGCATTAAACCAGCTTACAGTCATCGAGTCAAGTAATAGCTTCTGCTTTCCTTTCTCCTTCTGTTTCCCTGAGCTCCCACCCCAGATGGGTCAGTTAACAGACCTGCTTCCCAAAGGCAGACAGGTAGTTCAGCTCTGGTTGAGGAAGGAGGAAGACAGGTCTCACCTGTGAATGAAGTCTGAGTGTTGGTTAACAGGGATCCATCATGATCAAAATGATCAAACTCAGTCTCAAAACTAAGTGAACAGATTCCAACAGTAGGGATGCTGGTTCAAAAGACCTGCCATTCATGTGCAGCCATTATGGAAAACAGTACGGAGATTCCTCAAAAAACTAAAAACAGACCTACCATACGATCCAGCAATCCCACTTCTGGGTATATATCAGGAGGGAACACCAATGTTCACAGCAACACCATTTACAATAGCCAAGACATGGAAGCAACTTAAATGTCCATCGACAGATGACTGGATAAAGAAGTTGTGGTATACTGTGGAATACTACTCAGCCATAGAAAAGAATAAAATAATGCTATTTGTAGCAACATGGATAGACCTGGCAACTGTCATTCTAAGTGAAGTAAGACAGAAAGAGAAAGAAAAATATCTTATATTACTTATATGTGGAATCTAAAAAAAAAAAAGACAAACTTATTTACAAAACAGAAACAGACTCACAGACATAGTAAACAATCTTATGGTTACTGGAGAAAGGAAGTAGGAAGGGATAAATCTGGGAGTTTGAGATTTACAAATGTTAGCCACTATATATAAAAATAGATTTTTAAAAAAGTTTCTTCTGTATAGCACAGGGAACTATGTTCAATATCTTTTAATGAAACCTTTAATGAAAAAGAATATGAAAATGAATATATCTGCATATATGCACGACTGGGACATTGTGCTGTACACCAGAGACTGACACATTGCAACTGATGCTATTTCAATTAAAAAAAAAAATCCCAACTCTGCTTCTTCCAAAAAATATATATATATAAATATATATAAAATATATATATATATAAAGGTATGTATATATACACATTAAGTAAAAGAAAAAACAAAGACCTGCCATTCAAAGGTCTGAATCAAGACTGTTTCGTGACTTGAAGTGACTGCCTGGAATATTCATCATGTAAGAGAGACCGAAACCTCATTCCACAGCAACATATAAAACTTCTCCCAATTAATAAATTCTAAAAGGACACTGGAGTTAAGTCATACCAATTATTTAAGTATTTTAATTAGCTAAGCTACTGGTTAACAAAGAGTTAGGTGTACATGATAGGGACTCAGAAATCCAAGATTTGATCACTTAGAAGAACAGAACAACAGTTAGTACTTAAGTAGGGAGCTCCCTAAACACACTAGGCCCTCCAAGAGTGTCCTTTCGACTCATTCATTCACTAAACATCTACTAAGCATCTATCATGTAGGCACTATCCTTGGATCTAAGGATTAAAGCTAAAGCCATGAGTGAGCTCACAACCCAGAATTTAATACTCACCTCTGATGACATTCTAGTAAGAGTCAACTGGAGTAATTAAGTACCATAAAAAAAAAAAAAAGTTTAGGTCTTTCCCAGTTTTGGTAGGGAGAAAAATTCACATGTAACCTGCCAAGGTCATAGAGTAAAGAAATTACATACAAAAAAATAATTTTTCTTTCTGTCCACCTCAAGCAGGTCCCAGCATGTGCAATTAATAACCACCTACCCTGATGAAAAGTGCAGTCCTCTCAGGTCCGCTGCTCTGTAGCAGGGCTCCGATCACTGCAAAGAAAGTCTGCCGTAATACAGGCGGGGGGACTGGGAATTCTGCACTCAGCGTTAACTGCTCCACTGCCAAGTTTCTAGCCACGTGACACACAACTTCCTCACCGGTGAGAAAGTTAACCAGACTCTTAACGCCTTCAGTGGGCAAGTCTGGGAATGCGTCCTCAAAAACCTGTGTGAGGCAAGTTTGTGAAAAAGATGCCCCTTGTTCAGACAGTTCTTGATTATCTTTAAGGTTCAGAAGAACAGCTTCTTTCTCTATTCCAAGTTTTTGACGTTTGGCCTCCTCACTTTTAATATAGCAGCTATTAACAAATGCAGTTTTGAGAAGATCTAAGGAAAAGGCTTCCTGTAACCGAGGGCCAAATGCTTGTATTTCAGCATGGTAATCCCAGTTGGGCTTCTCTGAACTGAAAATGTAGAACAGAAGACAGTAAGAGATGGCAAAGAGAACAACAAAGTGTTACTACCGTGCAAACATTTCTTCATTGTGATGCATTTTTATTAATTACATAAAGGAAATTTTAAAAGATTGAGTGTCATTTTAATGCCAGACTGATTTTCCAAAAATTAAAACTCAAGTCATATGATTACTTGTGGTTCTTTACCAGATTAATTTTCCATTTGAGCCAACTGCCACGTCAAAGTGATTCTTCAGCATCAGAGACTAAGCCAATATCCTAACTTTTAGCTTATTTCTGCTCTAACCATGGAACTACACTTTATAATTCGATATGAAATACACGTTGTAATTTCAAAGGTTCAAGCCATAAACAGTAAATAGATTATATTTATCTTGTATTTAATTGATTTAAGTTTTGAAAGCATCCATTTAAATTAACTTTAAATAACCTCACATCAATATTATAAGTAGGTTAAAAATTCATAATCATTCTCAAGAATGACTAAAAGGTCTTTTCTTAAAGAAAAATAATAAACCGAAAATAAAACTTTTTAAGTAAAAACGGACAGCGAAATATAAAGATCTGGGTTGTGGTGGGGAGGTTATAGTTCAAGAGGTAGAGTGCATGCTTAGTATGCATGAGGTCCTAGGTTCAATCCCCAGTACCTCCATTAAAAAACTAAATTAACATAACTACCTTCCCCCTGCAAAAAAAAAAAAAAAAAAAATCTGTATTGTTAAGTCGTAAGATGTATACAAATCTATATAACCCATAAAGTTTCTTCCCACTTATAAAAGCCTAACATGATTAACCTCACAATAATCAAAGAAATGTGACTTGAGAACTTGAGGAGAAACGCTGTTTTATTATTCTTTTTAGTTAAAGAACTTAATATTCTATGTTGAAGGTATATAGGACTATGAATACGTATATTCCTACTAGTAGCTGCATAAACTGGATCAACTTTTTTTGAGGGTAATATTAAAGTAGTTATCAAAATTTCATACTATATTTCCAGAGTAATAACTTCAAAGTTATTCACTGTTACGTCGGTTGTAATGACAATAATACGGAACTCAAATACCCATAAATGGAACCATGAAAGAGTGAGGTGCATCTACTCGTTCGGCTACGTGTCAAAGACACATTATTATAAGAGAAAAAGATGCAATATCTCATGTATAGTAGCATCTCTTTGGAGCCATAAAGATCTGCATCTCTTTCTATCACACCCTCTACTACTGGAATAAGAAATAATTACAGCAGAAACCTGAAATCAAATTGTTTTCCTTTTCCCCTGGACAAGGGACTTGTGATTGTATACTTAATTTTTTCCCTTGTCCTAAATCGCAATATTGTGCAGTGCTTTCCTTCCTCTTACCTGTACCGAAAGAATTCTCAGGCATTACAAACCAGGAGCTACAACACCCAAGCCCACATAAAGGTAACCCTCCAGCCGGCCTCTTTTCTCACAATTCTCAGTTGATACGATCTAAGTGGAAGCCTCGAAGCTTAGGGGCAGTCACGCTCCCAACCTCTCGGCAGAAGTCCATTCCCTTTGCATCGGGCCACGTGTCCGCGTTCCACGGGCGTCTGTGTGGCAAAACTCCTACACTCAAGCCAGGAGATCGCCAGAGGTGAGCAACCCTTCCCGCCGCCCGGCCGAAGCCGCGGGGGAGGGGCCCCGGGTCCTCGACCGCCACCCCGACCCCTTCCCGAGGCGGCTCTTACCGGCGCACGGGCGGCGGCGGGCACCGGAGCAGGCGCCACCGCTCTAACTCCTTCTGGAAGCGGAAGGCGGCGCGGAATCCCTTCTTCACTCCCCGGACCGGCAGGAGAGAGGGAGCGGCGGGCGCCAGGAGGCAGCGAGTCCCCCGCAGCAGCAGCCCCACCAGCCCGGATGCCATTATGCCATTGCAAGGGAGAAAGCAATGGAGAGCGGAAGGAAAAAAGCCGGACCAGTGTCGCGGTAACACCGTTCCCCCCAAAATGCGGAAACACAGTTCTCCCAGGACGCGCAGAGCCGAGCGAGGCCGAAGCGGAGTCCGAGCGGAGCCGGAGCGCAGCGGCCGGTCGCCTGCGGCGGCTTTACTGCGCGTGCGCACGTCCTGGTTTTTTTTTTTGCCCACGTGGAAATTATTCGCCTGTAAACAAGGCTTGAGGAGCATTCCGAGCTAGAAATTTCTCCAAGAAGTTGTTTCATCCTATCAGTTACTGTCTTGTTCCTTACTCTCATTACAGTAAAAGACGTTTCACGGTAAAAACAAAACAAAACAAAAACTTTAATCCTCGAAAAGAGAAAACACTTCTTAATAACATGTATTTGGAGTTCCAGACCATCTATCCAAACACACTTTGTAAGCAAATATTTACCTGGTACATCTCCAAAAGCCTTCTTTTCAGGAACCCTCGACTAAGAGGTGCTGACTTAGCTCAAATTAAAATTTTTATTTGAAAACAATCTAACAGGACCCACTATTTTAAAAAAGAAAAAAAAAAGGAAAGAAGAAAGAAAAGGGAATTAACATCAACATGTAAACAGTGAACCTATGTCATTTTTTCCTTTATCTTTCACTCTTTAGCAATGTGGTTGTATTATTTTTCTACTGAATTATTAATACAATTTTAAATCTAATGCTAATTCACAAAGGAAGGCAGTCCAAATTCTCAATTTTGAGTTGTCTTCCAAACACCTAGACTTTCAAAGGGGCACCTCCTTCTGCATTCTCTCTACTTGTTAACGGCATTATCAACCCCCGTAGTCACCCAGATTGGGCTCCTATGTCTTCAGTTGTTCCTGTTTCCACAAACACACTCTTTTGTCCAGTTGCCAAGTACTTTTTCAATTTATTTCCACAGCAGCTACCCGATGGTAGCCTACCTCTTCCCCAGGTGATCGTAATCAGCCTCCATTGTAATCAGTCTTATACCTTCCTCTCTTCCCTGGACACATCTCAGCTACATTCATCTCCCTGAAACACAGACCCAAGCACATTACTTAGCTCAAGAGTCTCCAACCTTAGGACCTGGCAAAGATTTTCTCCTTGACTGAACTTCAGTCAGGCTTCTCTAAGCCCTCTCCTCAAAGAGGTTTTGACCTTAAGAGAAGTTGGTGTCCACCCTTGTCAGGCCTGCATCACCAGGTTTCAGCAAGATCCTGTTAAGTCAGTTTAGAGACACTCCCCCGTCCTTAATACCTGATCACCCTCTATGATATCTAATCAAATTCATAAGCCTCACTATCCTCCAGGGATAGTGGCCTGCCTTCTGCAAGAATTCTGTCAACTAAGTTTAGCCAGAATCCCCCATTACCCCTGATGTTTCATCTTAGTATTTTTCTACCCACTGACAGCCCCCTGCCCCAACCCGACTTCTTGGCTATAAATCTCCGTTTGTCCGCACTGTGTTAGGGGTTGAGCCCAGTTCTATGCTGGGGTCTCTTTTCCTCTGTTGTAATAGTTCCCAAATAAAATCTGTTATAAACTACTATCCAGCTCTGCTTTTTTTTTTTTTTTTTTACAGATCAAACAACTTAAACAACTTAGCTTAATCCTTCTAGAGGAATAATTTGAATGGTTCATTCCAGCCTGTAAAAGCATTCCTTCCCCATGGGGAGGGAGGGAAGGAGGGAGGTAGGAAGAAGGGGGTTTTGCACACATCACAAAACAAGCTGCTGAATTTCTGGGTGAAGCAAATTCTTTAAAAAGAGGTGAGAGAGGATCATGTTTGCCTTTGTATTACACTGCGTGTGAAGTATTGAAAATTAACGGACCATCAATCAAATAAATGAAACAGAAGAAAGCACGGGGAACTGCTATTTCTGCAATATCCCTCTTATTAAGAGAAGTAATCCAATCTAGTTGGAGCACAATGTTAAGTGAAGTGTCTTTGTATTGAAAGTTTCTCAGTAATACAATGAGAACACTGCTTGCATACCAGAAATGTTGGGTCTCAAGAGATTTCTCCTACTAATGTAACTCACTGAGCTCAGAAATTAACCAGGATTTTTATTCACACATGCATTTGTTCATTTATTCAATAAACACATACTGAAAGGACTACTTGATTCCAGAACCCAGGCTCAGAAAACTTTAAGGAGAGAAAGGCCCTTTTTCCCCCTCTTAAGACCTTGGTTTCCCTTGAAACTGCTGTGATCCCTTTTTTGATCAAAAGTCACAAAATGTCAAGAACAGTGGGTCAAGGTGAGGTGGAAGAGTGGACAAAGTCACACTTAGGAAGAGAAGATTAAGTGATGAGGGTTCACTTTAACCTCTGGAGAATACTTTAATCCTTTGTTGTTTTGACGTCAGGGATGTTATTTATATATTCCTTCAGTGATGGTGCAGGCAGTTAGAACATGTGCACAGAAAGCTGAAGAATGAGGTTAGTAAGCTCTATAACGGGCTTCTGCTGGACAATGGGGCAATTCTGAACCAACAGAGGTTACCCACAAATATCTCCTAGATTAGCTAAGGAATAAGTACCAAATATTGGTCTTTAATCCAACCCCTAGGAAAAATTGAGGAAAGAAATAATTATCATCAAATAAAACTTACTACAGTTAAAATGGTCCAAAATTTAAAATTAGGGTTATTGATAAATACAGACAGAAAATCATGTCATCTTCACCAAATTTAACATCTGCAAACTTTCGTTTTGGAAATTTGAGTTGGTAGATATAATGGCCAAAAACAAATAAACAGACAAACAAAAAAAAGGAAACAAAACTCATGACAGTAAAAAAAATGATTAGCAAAAAGCTTTGGTAAAACTGAGCAATAATAAAATCTTAATTATGAAATAAATGTGAAAAAGATTTTCTCTCTAGAAAGTGGACATTACCCAACCCTTTAACCTTTGTGGGTACAGATTCTTTTTCCTGTCACTAGAGATACTTTTGAGAAACAAGTTTGAGAAAGTATGGGGAAGAGAGCCTCAAATGTAGCATCTCCACCATGAACCAATGTTTCTTGATGCATCAGCTAAACCGAGCAATGCTTGGATCTGAGTGAGAGAGGGGACCTATAATAAAAAAGGGAATGTTTTAAAGGGTGACTAAAAAGTAACCTTGTGAAGATGTAAGACCACTATAGTTAGAATCCTGAAACTTCAAAACCCACCTTTTTAAAATAAAATAAATCAAGTATTACAAAGTGGTTTGAACTTTTTGTAATCTGGTTGTTAGCCTGGCTATGGTGTCTGCTTGGTAAAACCCAGAGAACAGTATAAAAGAAGGCCTGGCAAGACTACTGGACAGGATCATCAAGTCTTTTCTCCATGGGATGAAACTGTATCTCCAATATTTTTTGGCAAAGCCTAAGGAGATGAAGCTTGTCCAAAACCAAGAAGTCAATGTAGAGTGCATTTTTATTTTCCTCCATAGATTTAACATGTTTTGAACTGATAAACATTAATTAGTTATGTATAACAACATCTGCAGAAAGACGCTGATAATTTTTTGAAGTATCTCCTCTTGATTAGAGTTAACTAGATCATAGCTATTAAAAGAATAGCTAAGAATCTGGATACTGCATGTGAATAAGATATTCTTTATGAGGTACCCATTTACATTGGTCATATTGTTGATATCCATTTTTTAATAATTCATTAGCTAAATATTACATTATGATTTACTTCTATGACATCCTATTTCCAGTGAGTTCTACCATGTAGTCTTCATGATGCTGTTTGTTAAGTATCAGGATTGTAGTAATTGTACCAGTCAGGGTCCAATCAAGAAAATGGGACTCATACCTGATGGCTCAGTGGAGAGAATGTAATTCAAAGAACTAGTTACAAAGGTGTCAGAAGAAACCAAAAGGCCAAAGAGGGGCCGTGTGGTAACCTAGAGATAGCAACCTCAAGACTAGAAGGACAGAGCGGGGGATGGCACCAGAGCAGGAATACCTGCAGAGACTACCTTTGGATAGCAGAGACAAAGTGGGAACCGGAGCCAAAGAGGAGACACACCCCCTAAGCCGAGAGAAACTGGGAGAAGTACCCAGGTTTCTCATTTCCTCCTGCCTACTAATCACCCACCACTGTGTCCCAGGAAACATACAAATGTTTCAGGAAGCAAGTTGGCAAGGGAGTCTGGGAAATGCAGTTTGCAGACGTCAATTTCCAGGAATATAAAGTGTGCAGGGGCAGGGCAGAGGGCAAGTGAAACTGAAAGCAAACAGTCAAATGACTAGTATGGTAACTACATTTAAAGTATCAGGGAAAGTCAAGGCCAAATTAGAACGCTGACCCATTAAGCAAGCATGCTTTACTTGATGCAAAGTTTAAAACTTTTTGTTAAAAGAAATAATATTTCTTTATTTATTATCATCACCATTATTATAATAAAACTATAAAATATCCCCTCAAGGAAGTCTATCATAAGATATAGGTATCAATAGTCATAGAAGGTGATGGCAGGACAGATGTTTAGAGATGATCAGGTCTGAGGTAAGGAACCTGTGTTAACAATAATAGCTACATACATAATCTCTGCCTTCTACATGTCACCGATAAAAGGTATTATGATTCCATATTAGAGATATCAAATCGGTAAAGACACTAACTAGCTTGCCAAACATTTCTCTGCTAGTAAACAGCAAAGTTCTCTGACTCTAAAGGTCACATTCTTCATTGTTAGGCTACTTGGCTTGCCCAAGGTCACACAGCTGGCAGCCAACAGTAGATCATTATCAATAGACTCCACCTTCTGACTCAGCAGGACAGCTCAGAGATCAGCTGTCTGTGTGTGTACCTAGAGTCCCTCAGTTCTGAGAAACCGTGTTAACAACCTTCTACTATTACCACTTGAACCCACCCCAATCAGGTTTTGCCTCTTCCACTCCAGGGAAACTTCCGGTCATTTTACTTGACTCCTCTGCAGCATTTGACATAGTTGGTCACTCCCTTCTCCTTAGAAAACACCTTTCTTTGTTGGCTTCATGACAACACACACTGATTTTATTTCTTCCTGGCTTATAGGGGCTCCTGTTGGAGGAAGTCATCAAGAGGGCATGATTGCTGTGGATCTAGCCAATCCAAGCTACTCGCTTCCTTCCCTGTTGGGAATGTGTGTTCTGCCCATCGATCCCACAATGGGAGCTATTTCAAAGACTCAGCCTTGAGAGAGCAATATATTGTTGAGATCATTTGGACAGTGTAGGATGTAGAGATCTACTTGTCTTGTGATCATCCAAGACAAGCCTCCTACGTAAGATCTTTTGCTTATTAAAACAGCCACCTTCCAATCTGGAAGGGTCTGCCTCTTTGATCTCTCCTTGCTTTCCTATGGGCTGGTTTCAAATTTTACCTGGGAACTCCCAAGGGTGGAAAGTCCCAAAGGTATAAACCAATAGCTCTTTCTCGGTCTCCTTTCTGATCCCTCCCTCTCTTGTAAACTTCTAAATGTTGGTGTTTCCAAGGACTCAGCCCTCCACATATCTGGAGAAAACTCTAACTCAAAAAGATACATGCACCCCAATGTTCATAGCAGCATTATTTACAATAGCCAAGACATGGAAGCAACCTAAGTGTCCATCAACAGACAATTGGATAAAGAAGGTGATATATATATATGATGTGAGATATCTATCTACCTATATATACACATGTATACATACACACACACACACACAAACACACAATGGAATATTACTCAGTGATGAAAAGAATGAAATAATGCCATTTGCAGCAACATGGATGGACCTAAAGATTATCATATTATGTGAAGTTAGTCAGATAGAGAAAGACAAATATCAAATATCACTTATATGTGGAATCTTAAAAAAATGATACAAATGAACTTATTTACAAACCAGAAACAAACTCAGACATTGAAAACAAATTTATGGTTACCAAAGGGGAAAGAAGGGGTCCGGGGGAGGAATTAGGAGTTTGAGATTAGTATATACACACTACTGTTTATAAACTAGATAAACAAGGACCTACTGTATAGCACAGGGGACTGTATTTAATATCTTGTAATAAACTATAATGGAAAAGAATCTGAAAAAGAATATATATATATATATTATATATATAACTGAATTGGCACATAGTAGGTGTACAGTTTGTGGAAGAGATGAATAAATACATATATATATATATATAACTGAATTACTTGGCTGTACACCTAAAACTAACACAACATTGTAAATCAACTATACTACAATAAAAAAAATTTTAATAAAATAAAATAAAATTGAAGGCAAATTAAGCCAGTCTTCCGCTCAAAACCCTCCAATGGCTTCTCATCTCACTTAAAGTAAAAATCAAAGTCTGTACTGTGGCCTCAGGGCTCAACATGGTCTGTCTGGTGACCCCTCTGTCCTCATCTCTGGCTACATTCTTCATTCACTCTGCTCCAGACTTATTGTCATCATCATTATTATGATGGCTGCCTTCCATTCCTAGAAAACCCCAGGCATGTGCTCACCTCAGGGCCTTAGCACTTGCTGTTCCCTTTTCTAAGAGTCATTTCTCCCACATTTCCACACTGCTTACTCCCTCCTCTCCTTGGCTCAAATGTCCCTTTCTTAGTGAGGCCTTCCCTGGCCACCTGTCTCAAGGTGCATTCTTAGGAGACAGAAATTGGCACACAGGGTATTTTTTGGGGGTTGTTAGCTGTGAAGGGAGGGAGATGTAATTAGGCAGGAGGATTCCACTACAACACAGGCCTGACAAAGCCTCAGCCAATCAAGGAGAGAGTTCTGGAGCTGGTATAGCTCAGCCGTGGGGCCTGTATCAGGTTGAAACAGCCTGGCCTTCGTATGCCTGTCTCCTTCAGTTATTGAATTTGGGCTGCTGCGTGGTGAAGGGCATCACTCGACCACCGTGGTTCCCTACAACTGAGGCAGACTCTGAAGGAGACAAGAGCTAGGCTCTGTCTGCTGACAGCCCTCCTTCCATGAAGGCAGACTGCAGTGAATCTTCGATCTGCTAAACCCTCCTGCTTAAAACTGCAGCCCCTTCTATGGTCCCTATCACCCTTCCCAGCTTTATTGTCTCTATAGCATTTAACATCTTTTAATATATTATGTAATTCCCTCATTTATTTTATTTATTATTTGGTTCTGTCACTGGAATATAAGTTCTAATGGTCGAGTGACTTCTGTCTCTCTTGAGCACGGCTGCATTTGGAGTAGCACTGGGCTCATAGCAGGCACTCGATGAATATTTGCTGTTTGAAGAAAATTGTTCAAGAGTTTATCTAGCCTTTCTACTGTGCGAGCCTTGTAGGGTGCATGTCTTCTTTCTCTCATCAGCGTATGGCACATAGCAGGTGTACAGTTTGTGGAAGAGATGAATAAATATATCTGTGAATAGATATTATTAACTTCATCATAAGAAAGTAGTAGTACAGCCCTGTTCAATAGAAATACCATGTGAGCCACATTATGTAATTTAAAATTTATTGGTCATATTAAACATAAGAGGAATCAGACAAAATTAATTTTAATCTTATTTAATTCAATACATCTACATTGTATCATTTCAACATAATCAATATAAAAATTATTAGGGTAGTAACTTACCTACTTTTTGTTCTGTATTAACTCTTTAAAATCTGGTGTGTATTTCACACTCACACCACATTTCAATTTGGAATGGTCACATTTCAAGTGCTGGATACCCACGTGGACAGTACAGCTGTAGTACAATTCTGCAATTCCGCACTCAGAATAAGATAGAGTGTGGGAGGGTGTGGGTTGGAGGGAGGTCTCTGGAGTCAATGACTTTTTGGGTCCCGTTCATGACCCTTCAACTTACTAGCTGTTGGTGTTCTCTAGCTAAAAGCCACCGGGAACACACATGTAGTGGAATATGTGTTGAGCTGATTGTTTGTTGGAGGAAGAGAGCATATCCTGGGAATCCTGGGGAGTCAGTGATAAAAAGAACTTACAGGATTTAGGTTTCTGCAAGGTAATTTTGGGAAGGGTTTGAGGAGAAAGGGCTTCCATCTGGACTGAATGCCATCAAGGTAATCCTATGATTGGATGTCTTAGTAAGTCTTTGTCTAGGTGCAAGAAGAGGCTAAAGGTATAATTGGTAAAGAAACAAGAATCATTCACACTAGCCAGAATGGTGGTGGTGGTGGGGGGGTCTATCATTTTTGAGGTTTGGCTAATGTTCATGTTTTGGTTGTGTTTAGGGACTGTGTATGAAGTGGATTTATTTATGTTTATGAAATCCAGTCCCCCTAAATCTGAGTTCCCCTGCCAGGTTTATGATCAACCTCTCTACCTAAGACTTTATTCCCTTTCTTGTCCCACCCCTGTTCCCCTCAGGATTGAGGGGTATTAAAGAAAAGCATGGGTTGAAACCAAGCAGGACAAACAAGCCTTTCTGTGTCCCCCGTTTCTTGTTTGCAGAGAAGGCTTTAGTCCCCTAGTACTTCCCTGAGTTCTAAAGAACAGACTCAGTTACTAATTATGGAATTGAGGGAACACAGAAACAAAGGAAAAGTAGTCAAGCAAGAAAAGTAATGACAGCTTAAACAACAGTTTAGCGATTGTTAAACTAAGGGATAGACACAACAGTCTGTTTTGCAGAAACTAAGACATTCCTCCCACACCCACCCAGGTGGAGGACAGTGAATACAGAGGGACCAAAAGCTCGTGAACCCCAAACTCAGTGGAACCAGATGGTGGATGATTAAGATTCCAAAACATAACTTGTTACTTCATCACCAACCAATCAGAAGAAAGACTGTGTGCAGCACCCCTCATCCCAAATGTTACTTTTAAAAACCCTTCCCTGAAAGCCATCAGGGAGTTTGGGTCTTTTGAACACAAGCTGCCCATTCTCCTTGCTTGATCCCCTGCAAATAAATGCTGTACTTTCCTTCATCATAACTGGGTGTCAGTAGACTGGCTTTGCTGCGCTGTCTGCTACCAGACCCAAATTCAGTTCAGCAATGTAAGTAAATTATGCTCCACAGGAACCAGCTGTCTCCTTTCAACACCCAACTCTGGCTGACAGTCGGTCAAGGGCTGCTTTTCTCTTTCTCATAGCTATGTGACCTCAAGCAAGTAATTTAACTTCTCCATGGTTCAGTTTTCTCATCTCCAAACTGAGACTACAAGAGCATATATCTCTTGATCTCTTAAGGTTATCAGTAGTGAGATAATTCACGTTAAAAAAAAAACAAAACCTGTGACAGTGACTGATATATAGTCACCACTCAGTGAGTGTCTTTCAAAGATTCTAAATTGCACTCTATTTTTTCACACTTTAAAACGTCTGAAATGGGCAGCGATGAAGTCCAAAATCTTCTTAGAATAGATACAATTTAGTAGTAGTATTTTCAGAAGGCTCTGATTTGGGGGACAGTTCCTCTTCACCGCCAACTGCTCGATTCATTCCCGCGGGAATGACCTTACTTTTCAACCTTTGAAACTTTCTCCACTTCTGGGGCGAGCCCCGACAGGCCTCTCTTTCCGGCACGTAATTTTAGATGCGCGACTTCCTTAGCCAATACGGGCTGCGGCGGCAGCACTCGAGAACTTACGGCGGCGCGGCACCCACGCGGCCCCGGAGCCAAAGCCAAACCGGCGCGTCCCCGCCCGCCCGGCCGTCAGCTGATGGCCCGCCCGCCGAGGAGGCCGCCGCCGCCGCCGCCGCCGCGCGAACATGGCGGCCGAGATCCACTCCAGGCCGCAGAGCAGCCGCCCGGTGCTGCTAAGCAAGATCGAGGGGCACCAGGACGCCGTCACGGCCGCGCTGCTCATCCCCAAGGAGGACGGCGTGATCACGGCCAGCGAGGACAGGTAGGCCAGGGGGTCCTGCGCGGGGCCGAGGCGCGACGGGGGCGGCCCGGGCTCCCGCCTGCGACCGGGTGTGGGGACCGTGGGGGTCGGCGGCCTCGTCCCTCTCCGCATGGGGGCGTCCACGGCCCCCGGGTCGCGCGATCCTGTGCCCCCTCCGGCTCCTTGGCCTTTAGGATGCCCCCACTCCCGCCCGGTTCCAGCCCGCGGGTCCTGCGAGTCTCCATCCCCGCCGCGCCCCTCCGGCCCGCGATCTCCGTCCACTGCGCTCGGCCAGCCCGAGACCCCCATCCCTGCCGGGACCTCCACGGTATCCCTCTAGCCCGGGACCCCCGCCGCCGCCTCCTCTCCTTTGTGGGATTTCGCTCGGAGCTGGAAGCGTCCGGACCCCTGGGGGTTGCTTGGCCCTTCGCGGACAGTGCCCAGCTGCCTTCTCCGGGCGCCGGGACTGGCGGCTGGTTACCGCGGGACCTGGTGCCAGGGATTCCCTTCTGGCAGAAAACCTCCCTGGACTTTCACGCCCTTCCTTTCAGCTTTACGCAGGGGTTTGTTTACACCCCTTTCGAGCTACACCAGGTCCCTGGATCAGTTATTTTGCCACAGCTGCTAGAACCGCCTGAATTGTTAAATACAAAGTAGTTTTTTTCCCCCTCTAAAAGTGACTCCTTAAGAAAAGACTTAAAATAATAATAAGCGAAGCTTTTATTTTAAAGAAAATTTTCCATGTCCACCATTAATGGAAAGCCAGTTGTCACTTGTAAAAAATTAAACTAATAGCTAAAATATGTTAATCTGTGTGAACCTTTAGTCAGCTCTGTCTTGTACCAAGACGTCTGGCCCACCATACTTTGGGACGCACTGATCTGATTCGATTTTCTCATTTTACCCAAGAGGAAACTGAGGCCCATGGAGAGGCACGGAGATACTGGTGACGCTACAAATACAACCCAGGACTCCCTAAACCAGCTGTCTGGTCTTCCCAGGGCTGTGTGATTGGATTGGAGAGATTATTTGCTTTAAAACTTTAGCGTTTTTAAAACCCTAAAAGTTTAAAAGGTTAGTGGCTTTACCATGGAAATTTGGACGAAATGACTGTGTGAAACTGGGCTTCCTGAGTATGATGAGTGGTCTCAAGTGGCGAGGTTACACAAGTGGAAGGACTTTCTGGAAGAAGGAAGGTACTGCTGTTCTAGCGTAGAGGCGGAGTCCAGCATTTTGTAATCTGTCTTTTGAAGTCAGGAGCTTTGAAAAGGACCTGTCCCGAATGGGAAGAGGAAACCTGAAGCCCCCAGCGCCTGTTTGACCTTTGTATTTTGCTTTAGAGTGAGTTTATTGTGAGCCGGCAGTTTACATGCAGTTGACCTCAAACAAGGTAGGGAGTGATTGGTAGGACCTGGGTGTGGATATGAGAGCAGGAAGGGAGGGGGGAAGGAGGGGTGCATGAGCCACAGGGAAAAGAGGAGAATGTGAAAAAAAACGAAGGACAAAATAATGATATTTGCATCATAGATGCAGGCAGTGCTTTATACAAGTTAGCTGTCTTTATTCAGTAAAATATTTTATTCATGACTCATGTGTGTTGAGTAAATTGCTGAATGTTTGAGATTACTGGCCAGGAGCAGTGCTGACCAGTGTTTTATGGAAAGTGATTACTGAGCTGCTGTGGGACTGAAATGTTCTGGGGGAGCCTCCCATCAGCTCATTTTGTCACTGGGACGCAGCAGGGACCTGGCCGATGACTGGACCAGGCTAGGGTTGGGGCTCTGAGTTTCTAATTTGTGTTTATCAGGCCTTTGGAACTACCTGGAAGGTAGGACACTCTTTTTAGCAGGTGCTACACTTAATGATACGCATGAAAGCTCACGGCTGTGGGTTTCTGTTGTTGTTGCTGTCGTTGTTGTATGTGGTGGTTTGTTTTTACGTTGTCATAAATATGAGGCAAGTCCTCAGTCATTTATTTATTCACTTATTTATTTAGAAATACTGTACTTAGTGAGTGCCAGGCCCTAGAGATACAACAGGGATCAACAGTCATAGCACCTGCCCTCACAAAACTTCTGATTCATTTATTTTATGGCCCCCAACCTGAAGGAACCAGCCTGATGAGGAAGCAGGCACTGATCGCCTTCATTCATCAAACAAGCATTTATTGGACACTTCTTGTGTGCCCGGCCTGTGCCAAGTCTGTAGGTAAAAAAAAAAAAAAACTGACTTTGAAATTGCTGTTTCCAAAGGGCCGGATGGTGTGGTGAAGAGATGGCCCTGTACTCTCGGCTTCCTGGGTGCTGGGGAGACACAGAGGACGGAGGGTTCTTGGTTGAGGGCTGGGCTTCCAGGAAAGCCTCCTGGAAGAGATGTCGTTGCAGAGAGGAATGGTCTGGGTGAAGGAAGGAGGGGTGCGCATCCTTGGTGCAGGCAGAGGGAGAGGACGGGAGGAAATAGCCAGACGTACAGAACCACAGTTATTTCTAGGTGTCTGGAACAAAAGGCATACTGAGAGCTGGAAGGCCCAGTGTCCAGTTCCAGAAGGATCTTCCTCGGGTGCCGCTCTTAGGAATTTGGATATTAGTTTGCAAGCTGTGGGGGACCATCAGAGAGTTCAGAATAAGCAAATGACATGATCAGAATTTGTACTTCAGAAGTAACAATAGTTAACCTTTCAAAAGTCCCTTCCGTCTCTCAGTGCAGAATGAGATCTCTGTATGTGGTGCCTCCAGTCCTCACATCTCCCCACAAGGTGGGTACAGCCGCCTTCTCTTCTCTGCAGTTCCAAAATGCAATGTATTTTAAAAGTCAAGTGTGTTTTGTTGGTTTTTGTGAGTTGGGCCTGAAAACTCATTGGTGCTAAAACTTGAGCTGCATAGATGAGACTATGTGAATCTTTATTTATCCTTTGTGGTGTGAATGTTCATTCGTTTTACTGCAGAAATAGCAATGCACTTAATTGCAGATGCTGTCCCAAACCCAGCTAGGAGTTTTATGGGATATGTGGGGGAAGCATCCTATTGTAATGAACGTTTGACTATTAGGAAAACTGGGGCACAAAAGACATTGAAGTAACTATCCAAGGTAACATAGCTAGTAAGTGATAGACATGAGGTTTAAACCGAGGTCTGACTCTGAGGCCCTGTTCTTTTTGCCGTGCACCTTGTTGTTCTGCACGTTTGGAGAACCTGAGTCCAGGCGGTATCGATGATTGACGACTCCCGCAGCAAGTGTCAAATGCTAGGATTCTGCCCTTTCCCTCCACGGGACATCTGGCAATAATCTGGAGACATTTTGGTTGTCACGCCTGGAGGAGGGGACTGCTGGCACCTGGTGGGTAGAGGGCCCTCCACGTCCTGTAATGCACAGGTCAGTCCCTCATGAAAAGGATTGTCTAGCCCCAAATGTTAGTAGTGCCGAGGTTGAGAAATCCGGGTCTAGGCTTAATGTACTTGTTTATCTGGTCTCTCTAGACAGTGGTTCCCAAACTTGAGTGTGCATCACATGGAGATAGATCTTGTTAAAACACAGATAGCTGGGCCGCACCCCAGGGATTCTGATTCAGTAAGTCTGGGGTGAGTCCTGAGAGCCTGCATTTTTGCCATGTTTCCAGCGATGTCCATGCAGATGCTCCTGGTCCAGGAACCACACTTTGTGGACCACTGCTGCACACTAACGAAGGGCTGTTCTTCCTGGTGCTTGGTTTGGAGACCCGCTGGGAGAGAGTACTGTTGACACTTCGTCCTCCTTTTTGTCAGCTTCTGGGATGTATTTGCCTGTAGATATTTATGTATACCCAGCTATTTCCCCCCCCAAACCAAACTATATATGATAGAACTAAATACAGGTAATTCCCCCAAGGGGTAATAAACCAATGTGGAATATTCAGCGTAATTCCTTCATACCTGGAGTCATTGGTAACGATGTGAACTTAGGGGTCTAATCAGAGACCTTCAGGGGTTACTGTGCCATGAAGGGTTAACAGGTAAGAGGGCTGCTCTTTCATATGCATTCATTTATATTTTGTTGAAGTAATTTACACCCTAAGCCCTTTTGTTTAACTTCATCCTTCGAGAAACCTTAATTAGTATTTTTAAATTTTAGTTTTCAGTCACCTGCACTTTGGAGCTAGAGTATTTGAGCATGGAAAGTGTAAGAGTGCTAAATTCTTGAAGTTAACAAAAATACTCTTGAGCCAATCAAGTGTGACTGTCTTCTCTAGTCAGGAAAACTCTCAAAATAAAAGTAATAACCTCAGTAATACGGTTAAGAATTTGAGCTACGGCAGTCATTTTCCTGGTGGGGGAAACAGAAAATGAGACTGCTTTCAGAACAGAACTGAATGTGGTGAGACAGCGGGAATCAATTCCCTCGACACGTTTGCTTTTTGAACTTCTTTGCTGTGGACAGCACCCCAAAGTTCAGACAGTTGGTGGTAGGATAGCATTTTCAAAAGGTAAAAACTTTATTAAAAGACTTATAATCAAGTTAAGGCTGTGGCCCTGCTGTCTTCATTTTTGAAAAACAGACTTTGGAGAGACGCGTGCTAATCCTTTTGTTTCAGGGGCTTGTGGGCCAAGATTGGTTTCTGCAAGAAACTCAGTTTTACCTGGCCTAAGTCAGGCAAAGACAGATCTTATATGTTTTGAGGTATTTTGGAATGTTGCTAGGCTGATAAGCAATAAAGATGACAGAAAACCAACTTTTAAAATATTTTTGGTAGCATCTTCTTTTTTTGTTTGTTTGTTTCATAAGGTATTTAATATATTTGTTTCTTTTTAGATGTTTCTCAGCATATTAAGATGCTTTGAAGGAAAAATTGTGTACTTGCTAACTGTTCACATGGAAATAATCGAATAAACAACTTGATTTTTAAGTCATGCTTATGAGGAAACCTGGCGTAGCTAGAAGTTTTTCGTTTATACAGAAAGCCAGACTGTTAACTGCTGTATTTTTGTTGTTGTGCAGTGCCTAAAAATAGACTCTTTAATTTGCGTTACAAAATTAAGTGAAGACAGGAGAAGGCAGGAAGCCGGGGTGGGAACGAATTTCTTCCTCTGTCGTTAGAGCAGTTTTTCGTTGTTATGATCATTTTCTTTTTACAGCATATTTAAGAAAAGATTCTGTATCTGGAATGCCTGAGTTTGAATCCCAGCCCTGTGACCTTGGGTGGGTTACTTATTCTCTCTGTATCACAGTTTTCTCATCTGCAAAACGGAGATGTAGCGGCACCTACCTCATAGGGTTTTGTGCAAATTAGATGAATTCAGAGGCAGAGCTCTTTGAACTGTGCCTGGTGCAGAGAAAGCGCTTTATACATGTTGGCCATTATTTTCATTCCCATTTATTTTCCATTTAATTGCTTTGATCTCATCAAAAGCTAAAGCTGTCTCTGCTGCCTATGTCGGTGAGTGTGTGTGTGTAAATAACGTGCAATTTTTCCTGTCTGCGTAGGGCAGTACCATTTTGGGCGTGACTTACAACCCTAAGTTCTCATAACTGTCTCAGATCCTGCCTGTTCATCATTTCCGTATTTGGTCACTTTCAAGTCGCGTCAGTCACAAGTTTTTCCTTCTAAAGTCTTTGCCCTGCTGTGTTAGGGAGCCCCAGGACCACCTCCAGTTCCTTGATTCACTAGGAAGACTGCCATCAACGGTCATCCTCAAGGCCATGATTTATTACAGCAAAAGGACACCAAAGATAGACAAAGGGAGAGGTATGGGGCGACGTCTAGAGGAAACCAGGCGTGAGCTTCCAAGAGTCCTGGCCCTGTGGAGTCACGCAGGAGGTGCTTTGTTCCCCCAGCAGTGAGTTCTAGCACGTGTGTGAAGTGCCATCGCCAGCGAGTGGTAAGAAACTCAGTACCCACGGTTTTCACTGGAGGCTGGTCATGAAGGCAGCCTCTGCCTCCCACGTGCCCCAGTTCCAGACTCCCAGAAGGAAAGTAGGTGCTCAGTGGTCTCTCAAATGTTAGAGTAGATCCATCAATAAACCTGGTAGGAATAAAGAAGCCTGGACCAGAAGGGAAAAACAGGCCTTCCTTACTGCCTCCAGCTGTGTTCTTTTGGGTTAGGTTATCCTTGTGCTTCAAGACCTCCAGGCTGTGGACAGAGTTTGAACCTTTTTTTTTTTTTTTTTTTTTTTAATTCAAGAAGCAGTGTTGCGTGGACCCTGCATTGATTGACTGGTTCCGTCCTGTCTGGACTGCTTCTGCTCCTCCGGGTTGTGACGGCTTTTACCCTCCTAGGTGGCAGAGGTCACAAAAAATGATTTTGATGCTAACAGTGAAAAGATAACAGCAGGAATGGTTCCTCAAGTGAAAAAGAACATCTGCAGATAGAAACCAGCCATTGGCCTCTGGAGCAGCATTACTCATTTAGGGGCTGGCGCAGGTACCTTCCTCCTAGGACAGAAATCAGCAGTCTGAGAGTCACCGTCACTGTGCCCAGGACTCCTCCCCCGAGACCGTAAAAGGTGATAGAAATGTTAATTTTTTCTAAGCCCATCTAATTCTCCTCTGTAGAGAGAGGCTGGTTTCCCTGCCTTTCAGTTTAGATAATCAATTCAGTAAAAATCTAGTGTTTTCTCCTTTTGTTATCAGAGGGGAAAGGTGGCTTTCCCCAGCATTAATGAAGAGGGCAGAGATCAGGAGACTTGGCTGGAAGGGAATTGCTATTTATTTGATAAAAGCAGATTGTGCTATATCCTTTCCTTTTTCCCTTTTAGGCTAACATCTTAATGTTATAGAAACTACCCCAGCTACCAGAATTACAGTTTTTTTTTTCACTTTGAGTCATTTTATTTAAAAATTTTTTTTTAATTGAAGTATGGTTGATTTACAATGTTATATTAGTCAAAACTACACATTTCTGTCAGTAACTCTGGAGGTACTGTCAGACTAGGAAAGAATATCCTTTGCAGTAAGTGACAGAAATGTGCGGTGGTTTACCAGTATTTAAAACAGCATCAGCAATCTTGAGAGTGACTGGAAAAATCAGATTCCCTCAGACTTACTATTTGCTCAGAGTTTAAAAGAAACCGGACCTGGGGCTTAATTAATTTGTAACAGGTGCTATACTCTATATTCTTTTAAATTGATTAAATAATCCCTGTATATCAGTTTATAATTTGTAGATGGTTGAATTGCTTTAATTTAGTTATTTTGGGATGGCTAGGGTGTTTTTTGAGAAATTTTTCAAAAGATCTGGTTTTGGAAATGCTGATGTGTCAGACGAGGTAGAACTTGACCTTGTGACTTTACAGAAACACTCGTGTGCTTTTTGAATCTACTTATCAAACTGTGGACACGATTTTCAAGGTAATCATACTGGAAAATAACATGTATCAAGCCTAAATGTGTGTTCTAATGGAGTTATAGGTTTAAAAGTGATGTTAATCATGACTTGCACAAGATGCCTCCTGGTCTGAGAGAGAAGAAAACTCATGCTTTGAATCTATCTTTGCTCTACTGTATTGTAGCTTAAGTAGATGAGGCTGTATAGACTGGGTGATTTCCTAAAGTCTCCTTTTAACTTGCTTTTAATCAGCTCTTTGAGAGAGTAGCACAGAAGGACCAGAAGAATAAAAGGAGCCTCTCTACTTACTCTGATCGTCAGGAGTCTCTGTGAGCAAAGGGCAGATTAATCTCCCTGGAATAGATAGTTCATCCGGCCTGTGGTTTTCAGTCTGCTTTTTATGTATCTACTGTAGTAAGATAAAAGAACACACTGAATTATTATCCTTGATAGACAGGATGAAAATATTGAACGATATTTAATCAACAGTAATGACGTCATATGCTTTTACAGTAACCTCTTTAGGTTCTGAGCAAAGTGAGGATCCTAGAGTTTGGTTAAAAGTTAAAGTGGACTTGTTTGTTTACTAAGTACTTTGAAATTCTTGGCACTCAGTAAATGCCAAATGCTATTTTTATTTCCAATTTTAAGATCCAGTTCCTAAGTATTATGGAAGATATACTATTTGGAACAGAAAGCCCTGTATTAGTTAGCTATTGCTATGTAGCAAATCACCTTAAAATTCATGTTATCCTTGCTCATGAGCCTGTGAGTCACCTGGGCAGTCCTCCTGGTCACAGCCAGGCTCACTTCTACGTATGTTGGTCCTGCTCATCTTGGCCAGTCTCTTTCACGTGGCTTGCTAGCCACAGGCTGGTGGAGGATGGCTTTACCTGGGACAGTGGGGCTCTCTTCTGTGTGACCTCTCATCCTCCAGCACGCTAGCCCCTCTTGTTCTTGTAACTGGGGCAGGCTTCCGAGAGAGGGCCTCTGTACTCAGAGCTGGCACTCCAGCACTACAGCCACGTTCTGCTGGCCAGAGCAAGTCACAGGCCAGCACACATTCAAGGTCAGAGAAATAGATTCCACTCTTGATGGAATCACATTGTAAGGGCACGGGTAGGGAGGGGTGAAGAACCGAGCCCGTTTCTGTTGTTTACTTCCCTGAGCACTTACATATTGTATGGCATACCGAAGTTGATCTTGAGGTGGTGAGAGGTTTGTTAGAATCATTGTTCCTATTTAACCAAGACGTCAGGATTTCTTTGAACTAAGTGAAAACTTTGAAGTTGTACCTAGACTTTTCCACATTTGGTATTTATTTGGAGAAAAAAGGGAATTTAATACTTCGTGTTTTCTTATTGTTTAGGAGTTCCTGCTCTGGAGGATGAAATGTGGCGTTTTCTGAATTGCCTTGAAACATTGTTTTATGTATGAATTACCATATAAAGCTGCTTCACTTTGTATTACTTACTTTGGTAACGTTTTGACATGTGAATTTTCATCATCTTCGGCAGAACAAGTAGACGGAGTCAGAAAAGCTGCCCCAGTGCTGACGTTGGTTTGTTTGGCTTCAGGACTTTTCCCTCTTGGCTTCTGCCTCCCTAAGTGTAGAACAGAGGCCTCAGCTGTCATCTTTGCCAGGAGGATGCAGCGTCATGTCTTCTATGGATCACAGCTTTTCTGGACTCCTGGTGTGTGTGTAGAATGCAGGAGGTCTAGGCCACTGCAGCTCACTGCTGTGAACTTTAAGAAGTTCAGTGGAGACATGTTGATGAAGAGGCCTGGTTTATTGCCTTGTGTCTTTCAGGCCAGTGGGTCTTGTGCCTTTCGGTGTCTTGTCTTCCCTGCCTTTCGGTGCCTGACTTCTTTGCCCAGCTCTGCTGGCTCTATCCCTGCTCACTGCTCCCAGGGAGTGATTGATGCTCTCAAGTCCCTGTTCACCTGGCACCTCCAGTGCTGTGTCCAGGTCCTCCTCACCCCTCTGTACTGACTTCTGTGGGTGCATCGAGTCCCCTGATAGACTCCGCAGGGGCACGACATGCTCCAGACTTCCAGGCCTGACTCGTGGTAGAGAGATCCTCAGTGAGGGACCACAGAGCCCTTAGAATCGGCCACACTGAGAAGAGGAAATTGTCTGCACCCTGTTTGAAACTGCCTCGCAGTCTGGTACCTGCGCTGTACCAGAGCTCTGGTCTGACTCCTGTTTCTCTGCAGCCTCACTTGCTCTCAGTGGTAAAGATTTAATGGGCACACTCCGAGGGAGTACACTTGTGACATGCACAGTTTGAGATAGCTGCTCTTGAAAATTAGACAAAACAAGTCCTTAGGTGCCTCAGGGTTAAGGAGGAGGTGTTTAATTGTTGGTGGCCCTGCTGGCCTCCTGCTTCTCAGCTGCTCCTCATCTTTTCTCTGGGGACCACCGCTCCGCTCCAGGAGCCAGAGTCCTTGTCTGCTTCACAGATGTGCTCCCTTCTCTCCTACTGCCCCTCATCAGCCTCCTCTCCCGCCCTGCCCCGCCTGACTCAGCATGCTTATGGAATTTAGTTCTATCATTTTATATTATGCTTTAAAAAAAAAAACTTAACATTTCATGAACATTTTTTCATGGCTCTGTGGTTTTCATAACTAATTTCAATGACTATTCAAACTATTGAATTATTGTGTTATTAACCCATTTCATTATTTAACGTTTCCCCCCAATTTTTACTCCTTTAAGTAATGCTCATATGAACTGTTTAAAAATATATAGTTCTTTTTTTCTTCTATTAAAAAAATGTCTTCAGAATCCATTGGCAAGCCTGGAATTCTCTTATCAATTTATGGTTGTTATTTTTGCCATCATTATTAGTCGTAGTAGGCAGGAAATGTGTTTCTCATTATATGGAGCAAAATTCTTGCCAAAAAATTAGTTCTTATTACAATACTGGCAAAAAAATCATGAGAACCCTAGAAATGGCACTTCATTATTGTTTTCAGTCATTCCTTTGCTTAGCCCTGCCCAGCAATACATTTTAAACACATTTCAGCCTGAAATGTTTAAAATAAAGAAATACAGTCCAACTTTGGCATTTCATTTATCGTGAAAATAAGTGAATCATTCACCGTACTGAACAACGAGACGGGTAAGGTCATGATCATGATGTGCATCTAGAGGGGTTTTGTGTGTATCACGTTATTGTTTCGCAAAGACGTCTGTCCGTGGGGAACCTCGCAGCTCTACGGAAGTGCATGCTTCTCGAACTAGGAGGGCAAAGGAGACCGATGGTAGAGCCCTCCCCAGGGATGGCAGCGGCATGAGGAAGTTTGACAAACACTGAGGTAGGCTCTGAAAGAAATGACACATTTCCTTTCTAAGTACCTTTTGGAAAAATACCAGACTATTGTTTTTTAAAATAACTTAAAAATAGAGCTTGGCAAAGATGAACATGTTTCTAAGGTTTTGATTTTAAGGAAAGACTTTCTTTCCAGATTGACATGATCTTGGAATATCAAAGAAAAGCCTTCTGCTAGAAAAATGGGTAGACTGAGTAGCAAGAAGAACATAAAATGAGTTTCGGTGAGTGGGTGTAACATTGTCAGAATATTAAAGGAGCGGTTAATCTGTTTTTGTCTCAGTTCAGAGAGTGGCTTAGACATTCATCTAGGCAGAAAATATTGTGGTTTTGTAAAAATAAAACCATCTGATCTGGACACTTTGGTGATCACATGGTGTATTAATAGCATCTAGAGTTTTTAATAGTTTGCTCTTCTAAAATATTACTAAACAGTATTATTGTGAATAGTAGATTTTGTCTCCAGTTTACTGAATAGTAACATTTTTTTGGACTGTGGAATTTGTTGATTTTTTTAAATAGTGCAACTTAAGCCTGTTTTTACAACCATTTTTTAAACCAATGAGACATATTCTGAATACAGTACAAAAGAAATTTCTGTATTACTTAGTAGAAATTATACAACTCTGTTTAATACAATCCCAATAGATAATTTGTCTTGCCCATTTCCTAGTGTGTCAGCTGGATGCTGACCAAATGGTAGTACTGATGTCTGTCCTCCAAAGGAAATAATTCTGTGTTTCAGTAGGTAGGTCCCATTTTGACCTTGGACTAGTTTATATATCATTCTGAAGCTGCGAAGTTAAAATGTGAGCTTTTCCAGGTTGAGTGACTGGGCGGAAGAGACACCTTTAAGGCTTCCCACTTACAATGGACTTCTCTGCCGTCTGAAATAGCTCTTCTCTGAAGAGGACACGGGGAAGAGCATGTGCCACTGAACCCTCTGTTGAGTTACCTACCTGACCCACAACTTTTGAGATTGATTTGGGAGGTTTTAGAATATGACAGCATTCTGGTCTTTAAAAGATGGAACAGATACAGCAGGTTTAGCAGGTTTAAGCCCTTTGAGATATTGTGTGAATGAAGGTTCTGCATGATGCTTTGATCGTCACGTGCTTTGGCCTTTGCTATACTGTCTTTGCAAGTGCAGTAGAATCCTTGAGCCGATTTAATGCTTAGAGGAGAGTTGGCCCTTAATTTATTGTAACTCCTTCTGTTTCATCCCCTATGTTGAAGGAATGAAATGTATCTGTAAACATTCTGTATTAAGTAACATAAAATATAGTCAACAAAATGTAATACTGTATTAGTAGTTCAGACCTAAGGATCATCATTGTAGTTTCTATTGATTATTTCAGGTGAGGGAGGTCATGTGGAGATGGTACCCAACTTGCAGTATGCTGCCCAGATGAACTACTGCCTGGAGAGAAAGGTCCTTGGTAGGGTGGGTCCTGAAGGCCTAGGGCATACCCTGAGCTTGGCATATCTGGGGAACATGAGGATGACGGCTTGCTGGGATGCAGGGTCTGGGTCTTGGAATCAGTTGAACCCCTGATTTGAGATTATCACTGGTGGGCTTTGAGCACAGAGGCAGTGGGATCATGGCTTCTTGGAAGGTGTAGCTAGTAGGAGACATGCCTGAAGTGGACCAGAGGGAAGGGCCACCAGGTAACCTGAGAGGAGGCTGGACTGTGGCATGAGTGAGGAGGGCTGGACCATGGGAGGCATGCTGAGAACAGAGACAAGGGCCAGTGTCCTGGGTAGGAATTGCTGCTTACTTCTTAAAAAACAAGCAAAACCCTGCAACACCATTTAGGCATGAGCCTAAAGAAATGAATGGTGTTTTTAATCAAACGTCTCATCAATGTTCATATTTTCAGTTGTTTCATAATAATATACATATAGTCACAGTTTGATTGAATCAGGATCTAAGTAAGTCTCCACACTGCGATTGCTTGATGTGTCTGTTAAACCTCTTTAGTCGTAGGCTGGTTTTCCATCTCTGCTTTTCACCCTTGCAAATTTTATATAGAAGAAACCGGGTCATTTGTCTGTAGAGTTTCCTGCCATCTTGATTTTTGCTGAATGCACCTTCGTGGGGGCGTTTGTTGGGTTCTCTGCATTTCCTGTAAATTGGTAGTTGGATCTAGAGGAATGGTTAGATTGTGCGATTTTAAAATAAAACTGGAATTGTACTGCATTTTGTATTTAACAGTATATCATGAACATTTTCCCTTGCCATTAAGTATTTTTCATAACTTGATTTAAATGGTTTCAAACAAGAAAGATCTGTACCGTGAAAAAGTCTTCACCTCTGAGGTTTGTGGAAGAAGAAAGCTAAATAATCATGAATAGTAACCAAGAACCCACAAGTAGTAACAGAGTGGTTTAAATGTTAACCTCAAAGAGTGCTAAATTTTGATTTACGATGTCACATTCCAAACTGTAAAAATTATAGGTCTGCTCATACTTGCATTAGTCTGACCTCCCTCTTTCTTTCCCTTTTAATTTTGGACGTGAACGTGGACTTCCTGGACCTTCTGTCACAGTATAGGTACTCACGAAGAAGTCTGCCTGATTGTCTCGCCTTGTGAACCTTGTTACATAGGAGTTTGTTTAATGATGCTTCAATAAGAGACTGCATCCGGGAGTCTTCCCGGTGTGCTGTGCAGACACTGTGGATTGGCACCTGCTTGATTGCAAACGACAGAAATACCTCGAGCTTGCCTCTTAGAACCCAAGTCTAGGGAAGTAGCTTGGCCTCAAGAGCAGCTGGCACGAGGACCCTCCACCTGAACTCTCCAGCTCTCCTGTTTATCTCCACAAGTTGGCTTCATTCTCCCCCTGCCCTTTTTTAATGGAGGTACTGGGGATTGAACCCAGGACCCCGTGCATGCTAAGCAGACACTCTACCCCTGAGCTATACCCTCCCCACTCTTTCCCTTTTTTTGATATACAAGATTGTCCAGTCCAAATGGAAAAACGTGTGACCAAGAGCAGTCGTTTCAACTGCTGGACACACACTGATCTATTTGTCTCTCTCCTGGTTTCTGACTTCTGGTCTGGCCAGTTGTGATCAGGCTGAGATGTAGAGGAAAAGTCCCGGGTGATTCAGCTTGGCGGAGGTTCCACCGTGACCTGGGCGCAGCGGCCGGAAGGCGGGCCTGTTGCACAGACGGCTGATCTCACGCACGTGAAACAGCATCATGCCTGCTGCGCTGCTCGGTCGTCTTGCTTATTTGGGCGCGTGAAGGTCAACGTCTGGTCTTTATTTGCTTTTACCATTTCCAATAATCTGTAAGATCTTAAGTAGAGCCGGGCAAGTTCTGACAGATGCGAACACCCATATCACCAACTCCCCAGAGCCTTACCACCTCCCTAGAAAGTTCCCTCATAGCCTTTTGCATTCTCTCCTCACCCCCAGAAGCAACCAGTATCGCAATTTTTATCCTCATAGACCAGTCTTACTTGCCCTGAACTTCAAATAAAATGGAAACATACAGCGTCAACATTTCGCCTTACAGTAGTTTAGTTCAAGGTTGTAAATGTTAATTCAGCGCTGGCTGTGTGCCCGAATCTGTGTTTCTGCTAGGAATACAGGCGTGATTGCCACAGAGCTGACAGTAAGGGACAGTGAGAGAGCTAGGAGTCGCTGCCAGGGCGGAGCAGGGCTGTGCTGGCCAAGGCCTGTGTGCTAAGGGTTCTGAGGAGGAAGAGGCCCGGGCACCAGGGAGGTTCGTGAGTGGATACTCCTTACTGCTTCCAGGGCGACAAGCCAAAATATTAAACTTTGGCTCTTTTGGTCATGTGTCATTTTCCTGCCTGTGTGCAGGATTTCCTCATCTCCCTGTGTGGGTTCTGATGAAAGGTGGAGCCCGGAGACTGGTGTGGGGACCATTTCCTCCCAGGGCGGGGGGACTGGGGATTACTGGTGAAGTGGCTGTGGCGTGGGGACGCCTCCCCCAGTTCCCAGAAACGTGTTCTTTCTCTTTATGTCTGCTGCTCTCTTCATCTGGCTCGGTCAAGTGACCAAGTGTGCAGTTTGTCTTTGCCAAGAGAAGCAGCTCTGTTTTCTTTGTATATCATCATATAATGAGCAGTTTCCATATTATTAAAATTATTTGAAATCCGGACGCCTGTCTGCTGTGTAACTTGCCATATATGGTCATACGGAAGGTAACTGTAAATCATTTGTGCGTGTGTACGTGTACACAGTGTATATGTATACATATTTGCCAATAGGCTGCACATAGACTAGTGTAGTGTACCATATACTCTGTGTGTGCATTTGTGTACTTTGTCCAGTTGATTAACTTTATAAGGTCAGTTGGGCTATAGTAATGACGCTAAAATAAGTGTTTTCCTGGAGCAGAAAAGAAGATAAAATTACTGAAGACTACTGTTTTTTCTTTTCTTTTCTCCTCAGAACCATCCGAGTATGGCTGAAAAGAGACAGTGGGCAGTACTGGCCCAGCATTTACCACACGATGGCCTGTGAGTAGCCGGACTGTTCCCCCGGAGAAAAACGTCTCTGACGTCTGTGGTGATTTCAGAACGGCAAATTGGAAAGTGCTGTTCAATTTTCTTGATGTGCCTCTCAGTTGCCTAATGCCTCTGAAAGTCCGTGTTAAACTGAAGGAAAATTCCTTTTCTCTTGCAAAGGAGGCTGGGCTGATTGGCTTAACTGAAGCTGACTTGAGCAAAACTGGGGGAGAAAAAAGAAGAAAAAGCCCTCATTCCCCTCCCCCCTATTTTCCTTTGTCTTAATTTTGCCAACTTACATTAGTGGTGACGTTGTACTTGGTAATAGCTGATAATGACGCTAAAAGAGGGCTCTGAACACTCCCCCGCCTTCATAATCGGTCTTTTGTCCAACTTCTGCACAAACTCTGGATGCTACTGAAGATTTGGTCCAAGGTGACAACACATTCTAAATGGAGACTTTTCTCAGTGGTCAAATATATTCTAAAAATAAACCCAGAAGATAAAGCGTTTGCTTTGAGATGTAGTGACATAAAATTACATTTAAATTCTAACCCTTCCTGCAGATCTAAGCAGCATTGCATCCTCCTCTTCCACTCCTCTTCCTCACCCTTTTTTGAAAACAAATGCCCAGGTACCACCCAGGCCCACGCCGGGACTGTCCTGCTACCCCCAGGGGCCGCACGAAAGGCATCTTAGCTGCTGATTTCCTTGTGGTTTCGGTCCTGAGTGAGGGATTTTCCTCAGTTAAGGTTTCAATATTCAGAGGACCCCCTGGAAGAGAAGGACTCTGGGGCATGCTTGGTGGCTTGTTTTAAAGTTCTCCAAAGAATAGCACTTGTCAGTTGTTCCAGATGGAGAGTTATTCCAGGGCTGTGGGGTTTGTCACAAACATGGAGCAGCTAGTTTTTCAGCAGATTCCATACAATCAGCTTGAGTCATCTTCTCAGCACGTCCCTTCTTGGCTAGCACTTTCTCATTTGCACGTTTATTCCAGGGTACACGCAGGGTTTAGTTCCTATAAACATTTTCACAAAGAATTATTAGTTGATCAGGATTTTCATTTGTTCTACCTTCCACTGATGGCTTGGGCAGGCTGGTCAGCTTCTCTGTCTTGAAAACCATGCAATGAAAATGAAATACACTTTTTGGAATGCAGGTATAAAGATAGCTATTATAAAAGGAACCATAAAACTTTACAATATGTGTAGCGTGTTAAAAAACTATCTGAAACCCTTATCATAATTTATTGTGCCAAGCCGTAGTACTTCCTGTTACCCGTGTCCAGGTGTGTTTGTGGGTACATAACCTTGGTTACTCTGATACATGAAGTGGCCGACGTCTTAGTCAATGTGTTTATAGAGCTCTTCTGATAAATTTACTTTGGAATTTTTTTGAAGCCGGGCAGAGGAAGGGGGAACACCCTATGCCTCTGAGCCCAACCTTTACCCCCCCCCCCAAAAAAAAAAGACTTCTCTAAGACGGATGACTCCTTCCTTCCAGTGGCCCAGGGATAGCTCGGAAAGCTGGGAAAGCAGCAGCCTGAGGCGCTGGTCCCGGCCCGGGGAATGCTTGTCTTCTCTGTGGACAGTCTTGCTAATGCTCCTGCAGTTACTCCTCCCTCCTCTCCATCCCCCACACTTCATATTTTGGCCACAGCTTCATCTGCTTTAGCCCTTAACCTTGGAGTTCATGCTCTTTAGGATAGAGAGAAGCCAAGATGGATTTTTGCCTCCTACTTAGTTCAGTTACTCCTCAGCTTGTGCTTCCCCCAGATGTTTGGTACCTTTGTCATTGATTTCTCCCCCAGGGCACCAGGACCCAGCAGGAGCAGTGCGCGCTTGCTGGCTTTCAGGCCTGGCCACGTGGCTTTGCTCTCTCTGTTGCCATCCTTTACCACCTTGGCCTAATTATACCCTCCGGAAGTAGCTCCCAGAATGCTATGGCTGGAAAGACGAGTAAAAATTAGAAAAGGTCACAGCATCTCCGTGGTGGGGGATGACACCCTCATGTCTGTATGTGCACGTGCACAGCGGGCTGCCTCCAGATGCTTCTTTATTGCCTCCAGCTGGAGTAATGTCTCCTGGTAAAACGGCAGGACCACTGCCAGGAGGAAACAGAATGAATGAATTATGAGAAATAACTGCTTGTCTGTTTTAGGATGACTTTTACTTTAAAATTAAATTCAAAATATGAGAAGAAAAGTGCCATGTTGGATTTAAAAACCACCTGCAGATTACCCCGGTGAGGACATTTCTGTGGTCATCCACCAAATGAAACTTTTGCCTGTGGCCTGACAGAGGTGATCAGGAAGCAAAACCTGAGAATGTTGCTGTATTCACACCAACCATGTTTCACAGTGTCACCTCACGGAACAAAAGTAGCTCTCAACATCTGCTTTAGCTGAAGAAAAATGGAACTCTTAGTTTCTGTATCTGCTATGTGCCTCATGCTTTTTTTTTTTTTTTGGTGGTATTATTCTATGAAATCATTACAACACTATACAAAGGATGGTATTTTCAGCATTTAGTAGACAAGGAAACTGGGGCCAAAGGTTGGAATTCCAGTTCATGCCCATCTGACTCCAAAACTGCTCCTCACCGCAGTGTGGGGCAGGCCCACAAGCTTTTTCTACAAAGGGCCAGACATAAATATTAGACTCTGTGCTAATAATATACTCACCTCTGCCTTTGCGGTAAGAGAGCAGCCATAGGGAACACATAAATGAAACAGTCTGGCTGTGTCCCCAAGATCTCTTTGTTTATTAAGCTAGTGTTTTAAGCATATGATTTTGGACTGCAATGGTGCCTTTTTAAAGGGCACCACTGATTTGAAAAATGATTTGTGTTTTGCTTATTTATAAAACTATGCAAATATTCACATTAAAAAAAATTGTATTGCTGATCTCACTAGAAGGTTCCCTTCTAGGAAAAAAGCCAGGACATTTTTAGACACAAAGCAAGAAAACTAGGGAGCCTTTTTTGTTTCTTTTTTAAATGTGATAATTCTCCAACTTTATAAAATTAGTCAGCACATTGTAATTTTTACACAAAGGAGAGATTTTTACATACTTGTGTAAAGGATGGTATAGGACTGGGCATAAGAAGAATTGAAAAGAAGCTTAAAGCTAAAGCATTAAGATTTAGTACCAGCTGAAAAGCAAGCAAAGTGACGACAATGGATCTTTAAAATCATCAAAGAGATTTGATTTGGTGAAGATAATTTTATGCATGGTTATTAAAGAGCACTTTGTGTGCAGATACATGTATCTCTGTGGTTATAATTCTTAAACATGATCTTCCTTTATAATTTCAAACATCAGTGTGATGGATGAGGGTGTACAGACATGTAGTCAGTTCTAATTGTTTTGTGTACAGTTTTGTTATCTACCGTTGAACTAGGTAGTTCTTTGAATGCAGCTGAAATAGCCCTTTTCTATAGTCTGATAATGCAGCTAACTATGCTTTTGCCTTTGGGTACAATCTAGTATTGTAGTTTATTTTCTTCCTTTGGTGAAGACTATCACCGTCGTAGAGAACTTTAAACTATTTTCAAATGGTAACTTCATTTATAAGATTTTTTTCTTTTACTTTTTTGTAAGAAGTTTTATTTCAGAGTATACTCAGGTTTTTTTTTTTCCCTCCTGGCATGCACTTCTTTCCTTGGTCAATTAAATTTCTTAAGGCTGAAGTGAATCCAAACATTTCTTTTTTGAAATGTTCCATTTTCTAAATCACTTTAATTCTGATTTCTAGCAGAAGATGATTTAGAGTCTCTCCTTTCTGAAGCTCGTTCTCTGGCCCATGCTTTCTGGAAGAACAGGTAGATCCTGGAGGTGTGTGCAGGAGAAGAGGCAGGGTCCGTCCCAGTCACATGACACCGCTGTGGACGAAGAACCACATCTACCCCCCACAACGCCAGTTCCCACAAGCTGGGGTCATATGCGTGTGTCATTACAAAGTGGAACATTTTTTGACCATGGGAAGAAAAACAATTAATCCCGAAGTGGCTTTCCCAGCTTGCTCACTTGCCATGGAAAGGGAATTGTGATGCTAGGAACCCCTCTTTCCCCTGATGCCAGCTGCTGTTTTACCTGTGATGCGGGAGGGGGCAGGGCAGGATGACCTGCCGAGTTTGGGGAGCACAGCTCCCTCTGTAAGCACCGGTCCTCAGACCGTTCCAGAAGCAGGTAGGAGCTTCTGTCAGATGAAACTAATGCTGGCTTGCTTCACTCAAAGTTATCAGAATAACTTGCAAGATTGTTAAAGTTAAAATTTTAAACTAAAATAACAGGAAGAACTTTAATAACACTTTTTTAAAATTAAATGTTTTTGCCTTTTTCTAAATCTAGGTCATATAGCTCTCTTTAGTATTGTCCTTTGCACAATGGCTCAGTGACATGTTTAGCTTGGCTTGTAATGTGGTCTCTGTCTTTCTGGCAGCTCCTTGCTCTGCTATGACTTACCATCATGATAGCAGACGGATATTCGTGGGCCAGGATAACGGAGCCGTGATGGTAGGTAGCTTCTGGAATGTATTTGTTATAGTTACCTCCCCTGTTCACTCCTGTTGGACATTTTAAATAAAGTTGTTCATGAGTGCCTGATTGTTTGGTAATAGAAAATGTTTAATTCAGTACAGGTTTTAGGCCTAAAAATGGATCAATTTTAGTTAGGGTCTAACTTTAAACTACAGATCTTCCTCGACTTATAATGGGATTACCTCCTGATAAACCAACCCAACGTAAGTTGAAAGTGCATTTAACACACCTAACCTACTGAACCTCATAGCTTAGTCTAGCCAGCCTTACGTGTGCTCAGATCCCTTACATTAGCCTACAGTTGGGCAAAATCACCTAACACAAAGCCTATTCTATAATGAAGTGTTGAATATCTCATGTAATTGATTGAGCCCTGCACTGAAAGTGAAGAACAGAATGACCGTGTGGCCCAGGGTGGTTGTAAGTGTGTGGTCGCAGGGCTGAGTGGGAGCCGCGGCTGCCACGTCCCAGCTTCACGAGAGAGGACTGTACTGCACATCGCTTGCCTGGGAGAAGATCAGCACTCAGAATTCGAAGTACGGTTTCTGTTGAATGTGTGTCACTTTCCCGCCATCGTTAAGACTGAAGAATCGGAAGATGAGCCATCATAAGTCTGGGGCCGTCTGTAGTTCCGTGGGGCTCTCAGTGCTGTCATGATTGCTGGTTTGGTGCTCAGGCTCGCCCAGAAAGCAGTCTTTATACAGGGGACATGAGCCCTGTAGCAGCCGCCATCCCTGACCCATGAAGGAGAAGGGGACGTGTGAGTGAGACAGGAGGTGGAGGGAGAACAAGATTAGGAACCAGTCATTCAGCCAACAACTCATAGATCTCTTAGATGCAGTGCTCCTCAAACCATCTCAAACCATACATGGTGAAGGACCAGGTATTTAAGTTTTCAGTTTATTATGGATTGGTGTCTTTGTGGATCTAATTGTGTGTTTGTATATATACATATATTTAACTGAGATGTAATCCGTATACCATAAAATTCATCATTTTAAAGTATGCAGTTCAGTGGCTTTATAGTATAGTTACAAGATTATGCAACTATTCATACTCCAATTCCAGAACATTCTTATCAGCCTCCTCCCCCCCCCAAAAAAAAAGAAATTCTGTATCCGTTAGTAGTCACTGCATTCCCGCTTCCTCCAGCTCCTGGCAATCATTAATCTGCTTTCAGAGTCCAGAGATTTGCCTATTCTAAACATTTTATGTAACTAGAACCATACGTGTGGCCTTTTATATCTGGCTTTTTTCACTTAGCGTACTATTTTCAAGTTTCATCTGTGTTGTAGCTTGAATTGATAATTGATTTCTTTTTGTGGTGGAATAACACTCCATTATAGAGATATTCCACACTTCGTTTATCTATTCATTAGTTAATAGATACTTGGGTTGTTCCTACTTTTTGGCTAATATGAATAATGTCACTGTGAACAGTTGCGTAAAAGTTTGTGAGCCTAAGTTTTCGATTCTGTTGGGTGTGCATACCTAGGAATGAAATTACTGGGTCACGTGGTAACTCCGTATTTAACTTTTTGCACAACTGCCAGGCGGTTTTCCAAAGTTGCTGTACCATTTAACATTCCTACCAGTGATGTTTAAGAGTTCTAATTTTTCTACATCATTACCAACGCTTTTTATTTTCTGGTTTTGTCTTGTTTTATTTTTATCATGGACATCCTAGTGGCTGTGAAGTGGTAGCTCACTGTGGTGTTGGTTTGCATTTCCCAAATGACTAGCTCTGTTGAGCATCTTCTCATGTTGGTCATTTGTATATTTTCTCTGGAGAAATATCTATTCAAGTTCTTTGACCATTTTTAATTGTTTTTTTGTATTATTATTGTTGAGTTGCGAGAGACTCGGACTTTCAGCTTGGAAGAATTCACTGGTGAGACCATCTGGTCCTTTCTGGGCTTTTTGTCCTGGGAAGTTTTTTGAGTGCTGATTTAATCTCTTTACTTGTTACAAGTTTTCTGTTTCTTCTTTGGCCACTGTCTGTTGTTTGTGTCTTTTGGGCAGTTTGTCTGTTTCATCTAGCTTGTCTTATTGCTGTGTAATTGTTCACCGCAGCCTTTTATGAGCCTTTTTATTTCCATAAGGTTAATAGTAATGTCGCCCTTCTCATTCCTGGATTATAGTAGTTTGAGTTTTTTTTATTCTTCATCACTCTAGCTAAATTTTGGTCAATTTTGTTGATTTTTTTCGAAGAACCAGTTTTCATTTCATTGATTTTCTCTGTTTTTTCTATTCTGTGATAATTTATTTCAACTCTGTATTATTTTTTTTCCTTCGGTTTTGCTTTGAATTTAGTTTGTTGGATTGGTATTTTGGATATTGTTGAGTGAGAAAATTCACTGGTTTTATCTGCTTGGATTTCATAACAGTATTAAATTGCTGTAAGGTTTCTGAGCACTCATTCCCTGTTTCTCTCCTTCTTTCATCAGGACCCGTGGTCCATAGACCGCACTTTGAGTCGCACTGTTTTACAGACCTGGGAATCGAAACAATGAGTAAAATGTAGCTAGTGGGGTTCCATGATGTGGTGAGTGAGTACAGCCGTAGCGTGCACACAGAGCTATGAGAACACAGACCTGGTGGCTGCAGTGGCCTGGAGAGAGGCAAGGCCGGCCTGTGCATGTGCCAGGTCCTAGACGATGGCTGGGAGGTGCTGGTGCTGTGGAGAAGTGAGCTGGGTAAGAGGGAAGCCAGAGAGGTCTGTGGCCCTGCCCCTGGTAAACAGGATCGTCAGGAGGGCTGCCCCAAGGATGTGGCATTCAGCTGAGGCCTGAACGGTGGGCAGGAGGCAGCCGGGCAGAGTCAGAGTAAGTGTTCCAGAAGTGAATGTACCCGTGAGGACTCCAGGTGGGAAGGTCTCTGTGTCTGAGGACTCGGAGGACATCATCTTGGCCAGATGGAGCTAAGAGACAGGGCAGGACTGAGGGCGGATGGGACAAGCGGGCTGAGGCCATGTCACGGGGGCCGTGCAGGTCTGGGTGAAGTTTTAAGTTTCGTTGTAAATGCTGTGGGAAGCTCTCGTGGGGTTTCCACAGAAGAATGGCAGTATTTAATTCACATGTTTAAAAGATCGCTCTGGCTGCTCGGTGGAGAGTGGGTTGAGGGCCAGGAAGAGTGGAGGTGGGGACATCAGGTGTGTAGCCGTCCAGGTGAGGGCGTGGCCATGATGATGGACAGAAGCAGATGACTTGAGATACATCTGTGACAGGCTGGGTGTGGGGAGGGCAGGACGAGGAGCGAGTCAGGTGACAGCCATGTTTCTGGCTTCAGTAACTGGGGGAGAGTGGTATCATTTATTGAAAAGAGAAGGGCTTAGGGGTATGTGGGGAGAGGGGGCATTTGGAGGGAAAGAGGACAACGAGGAACCAGCTGAGATACCAGTGAGGCGTCTGGTGGCGATGTGACGTTGGCATTGGATTTGCAGGCCTGGAGTCCTGTGGGAGCCTGGACTGGGGAGTCGTCTGCACACAGGGCGTCTTTAAGCCCTTGTAAGGATAGCTGTGATCATGTGGGGAGAGAATGAGACAAGACAGGGCCCAGGCCTGAGTCCTGAATGGCTCGGATTATAGTGGGGTTAATGGGGAAGCCAGCAGGGGAGAAGGGGAAGTGGAAGTGGTGATCCTTGAGTGTGTATTCCGGAGCCCAGGCTACACTGTATGAGCTGAGTTGCCCAAACTTGTAGAGTCAGGCATATGGATCATCTAGGGAACTTACTGAAATATCCGTTCCCTGGCTCCAGGCCAGACCCGCAGCTTCAGAATCACCAGGGAGGGGCCTGGGAATCTCTGCTTCAGCAAGTCCTTGCAGTGACCCTTAGGGTCAAGTGCATTAGGGGGTCACTGCACGATGGGGAGCCCTTAAAGAGCATTAAGCAGGGGGAGGATGGAATGAATGGTCAGGTGTCTGTCCTGTTAGCTTCGTGTGCTGACACGTGGAAGGTCGGCTTGTAGGGGGCAAGGCTGAAAGTGATGATGCCACTTAGGAGGCTGATGAGGACCCCAGTGTGAGACTGTGACACACTGGGGCGGTGATGGAGGTGATGGCTCAAGGACTGTCTGGGCAGTAGGGCTTGATGTCTGATTAGATGTAGCTGTTTAATAGAGAGCAGTGCTAATGAGGTGGCCTCCAGATTTCTAGCCAGGATGGTGGTGAACGGTTAGCTGCTCCCTGAGACAGAAATGATGCTGAATTTGAGGGGAGAGGTACGCGTCCAGCTTTGACAGCTGGGCTCATGGGCCTGAACCTCAGGGGCTTGGTTTGGGCTGGGGTGGGGAGTCCTCCAGACTTCAGACTCAGTGGAGATGACTGCTCTTACTGGGGACAGAGGTAGCAGGTAGGGTGAGCAGAGCAGAGGGCCCAGGTCACATTCCCTGGGGAATATCAACATGTTGTAAGAGAAAGTCAGGGGACTGGGAACCCACAGGGGAGACAGAGAAAGAATGGACAAAGTGAGAGGAGGCCCAGCCAGGCCTTTCAGGTGAGGCAGAGAGGATGAGACCAGGACCTGAGCGCGACCTTGGGGATGGCAGTTAGACAGCAGCTGGCGGTTGCAGGGAGAGCTTCCCTTGGGGGGTGGGGGTGGTGCCTTGGGGCGCAGTGGACTGAAGGGTGACTGGGGTGAGGAGCCAGAAAGCCTGAGTGGGCGAGCGTGTGCTGATCTGTACAGAAGGGGGCAGGGAAAGTTGTAGTATTGTTAAGGGAGTTTTGTCGTCTTCTGCTTGTTTGTTTTGCTTTTTAAATTAAAGGAGAAGCCTTGACTGTGTTTAAGAGCCAAGAAGGAAAGAGCTAGGAGCAAAGACAGGCTCTCTCTGCTTAAGCAGTTCACTCTGCTGTGGGCAGGTGGCGAGGGCTGGGGGCTGCGGGGTTGGGGCTTGAGGCTGCTGTAAATACATTATTTAGTATTAAATGCCAGTGTTCTCGTGTTTCTTTTTCTAAAGATTTTATAGGACTGTTATGGTAATGTGCATCTGCATATATAGCAAGAAGCCATGAGGGCAAGTCTCAGCTTCTCAGTGGTGACAGTGTTCATACACTTAATTCTCTAGGGACCCTTCTTGTGGCTCCTGGTTCAGGGGTACTCTCTGCAGTTACAGGATGGTGTATAAAAACACTTATAGCTCTTCAGTGTAAATCCAGTTTATCACTAGTTAGCATTGATCTATTGATTCTTTCCCCCAACATAGATTAGTATATGTAAAATACTCTGGTACATTGTTATACTTTGTTAAACCAAGATGGAAAACAAGAAAACAGTATTCCTTTGTGGGTTTTTTTTTCATTCTAATCAATCAATAATTCATAATGTTTGTATTATCTAGACTCTTAAGAACTTATGAATTTAGCATTGATTAGTAGAATTTTTGATTAATGCTTTTTCTTTAGAGTTTTATCTTTTCAGTTTTATGCTGAAGCTCATTTTTTCATTAAGAAGTATGTGCTTTTAATTTTTTCCTAAAGTGTTACATAGGTTATACAAATTTTGGAAAATATAGGAGTATAAAAAAAGAAAATCACCCACAATCTCTAAATTTCCTTTTTTCTGTGTGTTTCTATATTAAATACGTATAGTTTTCCCCTTCCATTGCTTCAGATACCCAATGTCTTCTTTTCACTGGTGCAGGGAACTATGTTAGTAATGGTTTTGTTGTTTTGCTTGATATGTATCATCTTGAGGATTTGTTAGTGAAGCCAAGAGAGCAAAATTAACAGGATGATGCCTTTGCAGTTGGAGAGGAAGGATAGAGCTCTCGTTTGCAGGGGAAAAGTTGGATAAAAACACTGTGCTGGTCAGCAGCATTTCTTTATTTGTCTGGTTCCAAAAGAAATGGGATGAAAAAGGACAGGACCAATGAAAGAAGCCATTCCCAGTTGTTCTTACGTAGCTCATCTTGAGTCTCAAGGCTCGTAGTAGCCATTTTTGGGTTTTACTTCCTTTTGAACGTTGAGTTCCTGTTGTTTTTAAAACCGTAACTGCTTTATTATTGCATGTGTTTACTTTTAGGAATTTCACGTTTCTGAAGATTTTAATAAAATGAACTTTATCAAGACCTATCCAGGTAATCATAATACATACATATATGCTTGCACACACATACACATAGATACACACGCACAAAACTGGGACACTGTGTCTTATGATCAAAATTAGGTTTCCACATTAACTTTTTAAAAGTACTGTTACCTCAGTTATCTGAGAGACTATTGGCTCTTCAGAATTATTTACCATCGTTTTTCCACTTATTAACATTTAAAGTTTTCTATACTATTCCATTGGTTGCATGTATGAGTTAATTTAACCGTTCTTCTGTTTTTGAAAATGTGTACTGCTTCCTTTTTGGTAACACATACTAACGTATACGGTGGTGCATGTTATATGTATGTGTGCATAGGTATCTGTGAGTGTGGGTTATTTCAGTTGTACATGTATATGCATATACATATGTGTGTGTGTCCTTGATGGTTACTCTGACTCCAGTCCTGTAACCCTGATTACTTCTATTTAAGAAAGATTCCTAAAAGTGGGATAATAGGGTCAAACTTAAAAACTTTTTTTAATACTTTATTTCACAAAAGTCTTTCCAGCAATAGTAAATTTTTTACAATTCCATGAGTCGTGATTGCAAGCGCCTGTTCATTAAATCTTACTCTTTATAAAATTTTTTTTTGCTAATTTGATAGTCAAAATAGTTCTCAATTTTGAAATCATTTAGGCTTTATTTAAAACGTTGGCTGTTTGTCATGTTGTCTGAATATCTGTTCATGATTTTGCCCATGTTCCCAGGGGGTTGCACTGTTTTCTGATTAATTTATAAGACAGAGTCCCGCTATTCCAAAGCAGCCTGTACAGCTGGGAGCAAGGTCAGAGGTGTCTCTGTCTAGCCTCTGACTTCATTCATCAGACTGGGCATTTATTAAACACCTGCTGCATGCAAGATCCTGGACCAGATAAGGTAGATAGGTCACTGCCCTGGTGTGGCTTACAAATGACCTGGAAATATTCCAGAAGTTAGGTAGTAGAAGCCTTCCTCATTCTCAGCTATTATTTTGGAATACAGAACTTCACAAATGCTTTGTCTTATAAATAAAAAGTTACACACAAATTATTTTAGGAAAAAAATGCTTCCATTATTTTTTAATTTCAAATTTCAGCTGCTCTTTTTACAATGCCAGTGATTTCTGAAGGGTCAAAACACTAAAGATATAAACAAAAAAAAAAAACCTCTTTTAAGAAAAAACTGCTGCTTTCCTTGTGGAACTCACTGATAGTTAAGTTGTGTGTGTGTGTTTTTCATCCGTTCTTCGGTGCGTTATTTGAATCCCTCTAGAGCCTTACTCTTTAATGATTTGCAGCTTTTGATTGTCTTCCCTGTAGGGGGGCAGAGGGCGGGCCCCGGAGAGCCTGAGGTCGCGGGGTTGGAGTAGGAGAGGTTCTCTGAAGCTTTTTCAGAGTGCAGGCATTTTCGGGGCAGGACTGTTGAGACAGTGAGTCTGCAAGTCGACCAGTTGGAGAAGGGCAGCCTCAGTTCTCCCTCACGGAGACTAGGTTCTGAATGAGGCATTTCTTCCTGAAAGGCGCAGACTTCCCCTTTCTGTTCCCGCAGCGCATCAGAACCGGGTGTCCGCGATCATCTTCAGCCTGGCCTCGGAGTGGGTGATCAGCACCGGCCACGACAAGTGCATCAGCTGGATGTGCACCCGCAGCGGGAACATGCTGGGCAGGCACTTCTTCTCTTCCTGGGCGTCGTGTTTACAGTATCCTTCCCCCGGCGGGACCGGCTCCTGCCTCGCGCCTCGTGTCTCAGTGGGCGATTGAGAATCTGATCACAAATTGCTAACGGAGATCCAAAGACTCAGTGATTTCTACATATTTCACATAAAATCGAAGAATTTCTCTCTCTGCTTTTCTTTAGTATAAAATTGTTTTATTAAAAAAAATAACTAATTGAATTGCCTTTCTCTGGTGGGAGGTGCTGTATGTGTTTTAACACAATCTTGAAAAGCCTAAACCTCACTAATGCGAACTCCTCCCTTCACTCTTTGGATTTTCAGAGTGAAAGAAAAAACTTTGTGTTGTACAAAGAAAGGGGGAAAAAAAGAATGGATCTTCTAGTATTAGATTATTTGCAGACCCTGCAAGAAAATGTACTAACGGTCTGTGATCCTGAAGTTCATACCTGCACTACAAGGAATTTTATAGTTTTTTGGTGTGTGTTTGGAGAGAGTTCATAATCCTTAGAATGCTCCCAGGGGTGCCTCAGGATCACCCAAATGTTCAGAAATTGCTGCTCTAAAATTTTTCTATGAAATTTGTTTCACATAGCACTTGCTCTTGCTTAAGGCTGCCGTGGGAGCTGTGTATCTCAGTGACCGGGAGCTCAGGGCTGTCCTCGACAGGCAGTTACCCCACGGTCATTTCTCTTTCAGACTCGGACGTCTGGTGAAGTAGAATTCCTTTCTTCCATTGAAAGCCTTCATAAAAAATGTTTGCCACAAATGCGTGCACAGCATGAGACGTTTAACACGCGCGGCACACTTTAGAATCAAACAAGGGAAACATTCTCAGATGTGTCATGTGCTGAATAATTAGATGTGTCACGTGCTAAATCAGTTTTTCTGTTACGTGGTGGGCCTTCACACGCCTTGATAGAAAATGTCCCAGAATCACAAAGTCATGGCCCGGCCTGCAGTCCTCACTGTGCCCTGTGTTTTGGAATTAAAATAGTAGTTATCCTCTTGTGTATGAGCTGCTAATCTGCCACCGACTTCTATGGCCACAAAGTGACCGAGAAAGCAATGAATCGTTACCAATACTTCATATATTTTTTAAATTTTAAATTTACTACCACCCCAGATAACTGCCCCTCGGATGATTAAAGTTAAGCTCTCCACAGCAATTTAAAGTAAACCATCCTCTTCACTTAAAGCTCAATCATCTGGGCCCAAAAGAAACATGGGTTCATGTCTGTATTTAATTTCTAGAGCTATTTCATGAATAGCCATTTTCTCCCAGTTCTTTCTTGCTGTTTTCATTGTTAAGTATTGTACTTTTTAACATTTTATGATAATTGGGTTATACCTACTTGCTCTTATGTCTGTCCTCTCTATCAGCTCTTATCTTTTTTATTGCCAATTCCTAGGATGTTGGTTGGAATGGTAACAAGTACTCAGTGAATTCTCGTTGAATGAATATTAATTTCGCTGATAATTCTAGCTTAAAACATTTTTTCCTTCAATATTTACATGTGTGCTTTTCAGTCGGGTCTTTCTTTTCTCATAGTTTTAGATTTTGTGCTTATTCTCTTTAAAATGTGCATTTTCTGTTTTATAACTTTGAGATGGGTTGTGGTGTATATCCTTGACTGCTTCTCCACAGATACGATTTTGATACTCAGTATGCTTTTGTTGGAGACTATTCTGGACAGATCACCCTGCTGAAGCTTGAACAGAGCACCTGTTCAGTTATTACAGCCCTTAAAGGACATGAAGGTAGGCTGTGTAGTCACCCCCGGTTTTCACTTAATTGGGGCTCTCGAATTTAGTGCTCAGCTCTGTGGCTTCATGAATGATCAACTCCTTATGATCTGTCAGATTTCATTTTGATTGTCCAGATATGGGATTTCAATCTCAGAAAGATCTTGAAGAGTGAGGACTAAGTGAAGACAAGGGGTTGGGTTAGGTTTCGTTTTGTCAAAATCCCTTCCAGATTGCTTGTGTGGGTAATACTTTCTGTTTTGTCTACCTTTTTCAATCAAATTATTTTCAGAAGACCTTTTAAAATGTCTTATAAATGGTAAGACTTTTAGAAGACTGTTGTTATTGCTGTTTTAAATTTGTCACTTTCTAGGGCATTGAGCAAGACCTGGTAGGTCAGTAAAGTTAGAAGAAATGTGTAGGCTGGTTCTCTCTACTTGGAAAATATCCCCTGGGGAGGGACTGAAGGGAAAGAATGACTGGGTGGAATTCTGTTATTTCTGTAGTTTGCTGATTTGGCAAAGCTTTGTGGAAAGGTTTTAAAACTCAATCAGCTGGGCAGTGGGGAGGGATAAACTAGGAGTTTGGGATTAACAGATACATACTATATATAAATATAAATATAAATATAAATATAAATATAAATATAAATATAAATATACACACACACTATATATATAAAATAGAGAAACAATGAGGAAATACTGTATAGCCCAGGGAACTATATTCAATTTCTTGTAATAACCTATAATGGAAAAGAATCTGAAAAAGAATATATATGTGTAACTGAATCACTTTGTTGTACACCTGAAACATTGTAAATCAATTATACCTCAATAAAAAAATAAATAAATAAACTCAATATATCAAGTCAAAAAAACTCAATTGACTATATTGAGTAATAAATTAGAAGCTGTGAGGCCATCTGGTTCAGACTGAAGAACTGGGGTTTTGTTGAAGGAATTAATGTTGGACTTGTTTATGAAGATAGTTTTTTAAGTATGGCAAATTAAATGTCCTCCATAGCTAACCTAGTTTAGTTAAAATGAGTCTAACAGATCAGGGACCTTGCAGAGGAGAAGGGAGCCGAGGACAGTGAGGTTGAATAGTCTGGGCAGGAAAGCTCAGTCCCTGCAGAAGCCACTTTTTGTTTGTGACTCATGGTCTCATGACCCCTGGTCTCTTAAATGTCCTCTGCGTTGCTGAGGGCCGAATCGATTCTGATAACTACTGAGCAGTGTTCACAGAGAAGGCGCTTGCTTGTATCCTCTTAGGCCTCCAGCTGTAGCTCATGGGGCACAGGGTCACCCAGGGTCAGGATTTCTGCAGAATTGATCCCCGAAGCCGGTTTTTGCACAATACTTCTCTTTTCACTTTTGTTGAGGTCTGTGAGAAGCTAGTCTCATAATTTTGACTATGGCTTTCTCAATTTTATATATACTCCCCCAAAATATTATTAGCTTGTGTGACTGGTTCAGTTTAATTAAGTTTATTAATAATATTTTTCTGGGCAAGCAGTAATCAATGGAACAATGAAGAGATCTGTTGAAACGGAAATCTGTAGAAAGAAAGATTTTTTTCCCAACAGTATCAAATTTGATAAGTTTAGCCAGTATAGAATTGTAAAATGCAGGGTTTGGATTTTTTACCTGAATTCTCTGGCATAATTGTGTGGATTGCTTGTCACTGTGGAAAGAGACAGTGAAAAGGATACTACAGATCTTTTTTTTTTCTTTCTGAGACACATAATTTAATTTTCTTAAGCATAGGCATTCTGGACTAAAACACCTGCAAGGTCCCAGAGACCCAGAGTACTCTAGATTTTTATCTTATATAAGATAACCACGGAAAACTTTACTGCCTTTTCTCATGAAATATTAGTAGCTATTTTTTTCTCTTCAAAAGCTCTTTCTTAACTAACCCTCATATACAGCTGCCTTATCATTTTTTGATGTAGACAAGGAAAATCTTTAAACACCTTTGAGTTCAAAGTAGCCTGATGGACAACTGAAAATCCTAATCTTGCAGTTCGGGATGATGGATGCTCTGTGTCTTCTCTGTGACCCACGATAAAGCCCCTTTGTACAAAGAAGATATGTTTTACTTAAAGACTCAGCTGGTCCTAGATCGGTCTTCTGCTATCAGATGTGTATGTCCTAACGTAGATTCATGTTTCCCCTCCCTCTCTCGCCCCTAGGTGGTGTCGCCTGCCTCTGGTGGGAGCCTGTTCAACGGTTACTCTTCTCAGGAGCCTCTGACAACAGCATCATCGTGTGGGACATCGGAGGGAGGAAAGGCCGCACGCTCTTGCTCCAAGGCCATCAGTGCGTGGCTGTCTGCGGGAGGGGGGAGGAGTCTGAGCCGGGGCGAGCTGCGGGAGGCGTTAGTGTTTTGAGACCACGTTCTCCAAACCCCATCTTTTAAGATGGCCATTCGGCAGGGCTCACTGGGTCTGCTTCCAACTGCTTTTCTGTTCGTCCTGAGCGCCTGGTGTTTTGTAGCAAAAACAGGCCAGGGTTTTCTTCCTTCTTGGTCCAAAGAGCACTTGCCACCTTTCTCTCCCAAGGAGTCACCCACATTGAAACGTCTGCTGGAGGCAGACGTGGATTAGATACCACGAGTGAGGACTCGGACCACGAAAGATTGCGTGCAGTGTGCTATTAAGCCATTCCCGAACTGGATGCCTTACTCATTTTTTTTTTAAATTCTAAAGGGTACTTCATTAAGAAGTAAGGTTTGATTTGACACAGTTGCATTCACCTAAGCTATGACACTAATACTCAGGCTTTTGCTGGCTAGTCTTGAAAGGAAAAGGAACCCTTCCCCCCTTGTTTTTGGTTAGGCTGTCACTGTTAACTGAGCAGAATCAAGCTGAAAAGTAGCCAAGGAAAGGGAAGGTTCTCCACACAAGCCTGCGTGTCTGGAGATGGTTTCCTAGGGCGTCCAGAGGGGGCAGATTCTTCACCCCATCAGTGTGTGTCTGCGTGTGTGACTGCACGTGTGTGCGTGCCCACCAGTATCTCCATGTGTTCGATTACGTGTTCTCATGGATTATGTTCCAGTAAGGGACTTACACACCCTTTAAGATTTACCTACTTGTTCAGAAACATTCTTGTGCACCTGAAAAGGAATCATGGTGACTGGTCCAGAAAACCATAGTCATCACCTCATCTGACCTGCAGTTCTTAATGACTGATTGGAAAATAATAGTGTTTATTTCATAGAAACTATTTTTCTGTGTAGTAAGTTACAGAATACCAATGAAAGTTTATATTGGGGTGCAGATTACCATACCAAACAGTCAGGGATAAAATGCCAGTTGGCGATTCCAGTGAGGGGAGAGACTGGAGCCCGCATGGGGATGGTTTCTGCGTTTCCCACACTGAGACACGTGACTGTGTGTGTGCTGTTTGCAGTGACCGGGTGCAGTCGCTGTGTTACCTTCAGCTCACGAGGCAGCTGGTCTCCTGCTCCTCGGACGGCGGGATTGCAGTGTGGAACATGGACGTCAGCAGAGAGGAGGTGAGAGGGCCAGGCAGGGCCGATGGGGAGAGGTCCCCAAACCTGCTTCTTGCTTTTCCACCCGCTGGCTGGAGTTGCCGACCGAGGTGAGGCGGTCCCGGGGCCTCATGCTCGTGCTTGTTGATTTTTGTCCGACAGGGTCTTCCCTGTGTGTCACTTTGCCCCGCATTCTCTACTCGTTGGAGAGTTTCCGCAGCGGCAGGCAGTCCGCACAGCCTGGCATGTGAAACAAGTCAGATAGATGAAATCTTGACTGGGTGTCTACTGGTTAATTTCTCTTTTTGGTTTTTCTAAAAATCTATGGGTAAGCCTTAGAGTAACTCATTAACTAAATGTATGTAACATTGGCTCAGTACTACAGAATGTGTTGTACTTTCTTTGCAAAGGTTTATTTGAATTATGCATTATATTTGTCAACCACTAGTTACATGCCACAGTGACAGCTAGAGAACTGTTCTGTTTCCTGGACTCTCGGCCTGTTGTTTTTCAATCTTATTCTGAGAAAGCAGAAAACTCAGAGAGAGGATGTGTTCCCTGGATCGTGACGGGGGAGGAAGCCCCTGGGGCCCCTTGCTGCTAGTGGCTCTTGTGAGGGTTTAACCGTAGTAATTCAATCCACTAGTCTCATCCTCTGTAAGTTCTTTCCGAAGAAGAAGAAACTAGGAGCAGCGTCCTTTCCTTCCAGGTTATGTGAGTGTGGAGCTTGTTTCTACCTCTCAGGAAAGAAAAGACAGTCCTGTCACTCAAGGTGCTTCCTGTGTTCAGGGCGACTCTTTTCCATTGAGTCATTTACGCAAGGTTACCCCACATCATGTGCAAACTGGCTGGGAACACATTTTGCTCTACTAGCTTCTCTGTCTCAGTCGGTGGTGTTGGTGGGAAAGAAAATTATCTCAGAAACATACAATATTTTTGTAGGCTTTTTTAAATCTTTTTAAACCAGCTGAGTTAATGTTAGTGCAAGAGCGAGTGGCCTGTGATCTGTTAGATTCTCACCCTGAGCTAGGGCTTTGTGTAGTTTGTATGATTTCCTTAGGGATGGGTGTAGCAGATTAATCCTAGACTTTCTAGCCCCACAGGGCTGGCCTGGAATTTCTTTCTAACATACTGGAAACACTGACTGGAGTGTTCCTGCCCCACAGAAGCTGTCGGCCACCACTGGCAGGTTGGAAGCAAATCTGCCTCCTTGTCAGATTGTAATTAGGGGACTCCTTTGGGGAAGTAGGCACGAAACATAAATGAGCAAGTAACGGTAATTAGGATGAATCCTCTTGAAATAAGAACTTCGTTTTAAGCTAGTAGATCACAGAATATATACTATTTTATACATTAGCGCAAAGCAGACCCATGCACCGGTCGGTAGCAGCAGTGCAGTGGGGTTATTCTTGTTACATCATCTTTGTCCAGTTAGGCCAATGGAGCAAGATGTGGAAAAGAGAATGAAACAGTCAGAATACTTAATTGATGTTCTCTTTTGCTCTTCTCAGCACAAAAGAAAGCTTTTTCTCCTTAGAGGATCAACATTTAAGAGGATGGTTCATGATGGCTTACACTTAACACTTAATCCTATTAAGAGAAACAAAGTTATGGGTATTTCTTATATTGAAATGTGCTCCAAAAAGTCTGTACTTCTGAGTTTGTTGTTTAGTTTGTTATCTCAAAATATTTTAAGCCTGTTTTTCTTCCCTTGCTCCCTCCTGTCCTCCAGCTCAGCCAAGCGACAGTTTCCTAGCCCTTAGACAGAACTATGCTCCCGAGGGCGGGAACTCAATCTCTAAGTTATGAAACTCCAGAGATGTGTTTGGGGATCCTCACGTGTTGAGATGAACAGGACCACTCACAGAGGCTGGATAGAGCGCAGTGGACACACCCAGGGATGGGCTGGACTCCTGGATCTCCTGGGGTCTCCAGCCACTAACTGACCACTGACAGTGGCTTCAGTCTCTGAGCCACAGTTTCTTTGCTGTAAATGGGGGAGAAAGTTACTGTGTCTCCTAGGTGTTGTAGAAAATTAAGCAAAATGAGGCATATAACACAGTTGGCACACTGCTGGACTCCTGTGACACTCGCTGTACCAGGCAGGATGCTTCCCAGATATACTCATTTAGTCCCCCCGACCTCATGATGTGTAGACTCATACTCCAACATCACTGCCATGAAAGCATTTCTGCACTGGTTTTGTTCCATGTGACTGTCCCGCATTTGTTGCAAACGTAGGACTCGGCGGTGGTACCTGCTTTCCTTCCCCCTGCAATTCAATGTCCCCATGTTGTTGGCATCAGGGCATGCCCTGTCGCTGCATCCCCCATTCTCCTGCAGGGACGTTCACAGGCAGTGTTCTTAAATCACCTTCTCTCTTCATTGCATCAGTTATTTAAAGAAACCTCTCTTGTGTCTCGGCCCACGTCAGTCTGTTTGTGAGTGCGTAACCCCCTGCCCCCGAGAGAAAGACCTTTGTGGCGGCTGTCACATGTAGAAATATTTCTAGTGCCATGTCTAAAGTAAGGAATAGGAAAGCCGAAAGTTTTGCTGCAGGAGGAAACAAAAGAAGTAAGGGCACTTGTTTAGGCCGCCCAGAGTCCCTTTCGATTTACTGTGCAGCTGTCCATCTTCACTGCGTATTTTACGAGTCAGTACAATGTGGTTTCTGTGATTCTCTCATCCTTGCTTCCTCTTCTCAGATACATTTTTCTTGAGCGTTAACTTTCCAGATCAAGAAAAGATTATTACTTCATAAGCTTTGGTTTAGTTTCATGAAAATTAGTATTTTCTAATATTTTTATTGCACACATGTGATAAGTGATTGAGGTTAAATAGATTTTTAACGAGTTCATTTTGTAATCGAGTACAATTTACAATGTTTTATTTAGAAATAACATTTTCTAAGTTCTCAGTTATTTCAAGACTTTCACTTCCCTGTTTCAACATAAATTCGTTGAGAACCTATCCCTGTGATAGGCTGAATATATACAAAGATGAAAAGACCAACGAATAACTCCTAGGTTAGTGGTGGGGGAAGAGATGTGCGTAAAGAATTACAGTGCAGAGACATCACCGCTAGAGTCGGGGTCTGCAGGCTGGCGTGCGGGCACAGGGGTCCACTCATGAGGGCTGAACGAGGGTGGGGGTGGCAGATCTGTCTGTCGTGATGCCCGCCCAGAAGAACTCTTGTGACCCCACAAACTAAGTGGTAGTTCACCAGATTCTTCAAGAAAGGTTTTTTCTCCATTTAATATAGATATCAAACAACTTGGGCATAAAAAAGAAATACATAAAGGCAACTCTTAAGAATTCATAATGGAAATTAAATTACTCCCTCCTATCTATAGATTAAAAATTGAACAATCCTGAAAACATGGCTAAAACGATAAAGATTACTGAAAACACAAACATAATTTGAATATGCCACAGCTATAATATATTGAGGGATTAAAAAAAATGATAACCCCAATACGGTCTAGAACTGCTGTAGTTCTGAAAACTCACTGTGAGCAGGCAGATGCTCTGACGTCACATTTGCTTTCTCTTCCCCCAGGCTCCTCAGTGGTTAGAAAGCGATTCTTGTCAGAAGTGTGAGCAGCCCTTCTTCTGGAATATAAAGCAGATGTGGGACACGAAGACACTGGGGTTGAGACAGGTGAGTAGCTGCCGTTAATCATATATTTTCTCATTTGTATGATTAGGCTATCATTTTGTTTGGAATCACACTTTTCCTCCATTTTCGGTGTCACCATCTCTGTGTGGCTGACAGTGAGCATGACCTTTCCTTTGGTGACAGTGAGACTGTTACAAACTGTGCCATTGCTTGTCCTATGTTGGAAAAGCAGAGACACAGAAAACCCCAAAAGCCTATTTGTAAATACATAAATGATCTCTGAGTTTAGGACTATTACTTGTTAAACTCAGGGTGTGTAGTAGCCCAGCACAGAATCAGAGTGAACTAGAGCATCTAAGCCTTAGCTTTCACAAGCAGGTAACAGGTAACAGCTTAGCCCTTACTGGAATGCTCTGACACTAGGAATTTTTAGAGTATTCATGAATTATTCCATGTAGGTGTACCTGGAGCGTTTCTATTAAGCATGTTTCAAGTACCTACTGTTTTTTGTTTTTTAAAATTAGTTAAAGAAACATGTCCCAAGTAGCCTATAGGTTTCAAAGATGCTCTTATCACCAGGTGTCCATGCAATACTGCAGTTCTACAAAACATACATTTCTACAGCAGCCTTGAAGGTAGCCACTCACTCAGATCGAATATGAATTTGTGCAGTTACGTTCAAAAGAATGCTGATTTTATTCCTTTTATTACTGGTTGCACCTCCCTCAGGGATTGGCCGAAAGTGTGTGTGTGTTAATAAACCTTTTTTGATTTTACTTACAAAGCTACTCTACCGCAAGGGCAGATATGAGCCTGGCAGGCAGTGCAGGAATTATTTTTCCACTCATAATACTCTAATGCTCAGAAATAGCACCTGAATTCCGTCCTCAGCCTCATTCTCTCAGTGCCTGTCTGGTGGCAACTGATGGGTGAAGTAGTCCGAGTTTAGAAGTAGTGCTTCCAATGAATGAATTTTAATCTTATGAATTAACAACTAATAGTAGAGACAGGAAAGGTGTGGGTCATGAAGCTTTTAGTGGTTAAAATATATATATAATATATGTAAAATATATATATATTTTGACATATATATATAATGTCAAAGGCAGTAATAAATGGACTATTTTGGAATGTTCTTGAAGCTTATTTCCAGGATCACAATGTGAAAGATTAAAGGAAATAGCAAAACGTGATTGTGGATATTTGTTTCTTAATGAAGGAAAATTACATTTAAAACTTTATTTTGAAGCTCTTCTCTGACATAGGAATAAATTCTTCCTTCCTGAAATCTCTAGCCATTTGGGCTCCTAAATGAGCTTGAATTTGGTTTTCATAATGTTGTTTGTTGCCATCTAGACAGATAATATGAATGAGTAAAAAGCAGAATTTGGGCAACAACAAAGCAAGGATATTTGGAAATCCTTGACAGGTATTGAAATGATCTGCCTTTTGCGTGTTAATTGATACATTGAGTCGTGGTTGTAATTCAAGGCGCATCGTCCCCTACCCTGAAGGGAAGCCCCGTGCTTGACAGCAGAAGGTAACAGCCTCCTTTTCCTCCCTGGGTCTCAGCATCACTGCAGGAAGTGCGGGCAGGCCGTGTGTGGGAAGTGCAGCAGCAGGCGCTCCAGCTACCCCGTCATGGGCTTCGAGTTCCAGGTCCGCATGTGCGATTCCTGCTACGACTCCATCAAGGACGAGGAGTGAGTGTTTGCTTGCCTTCCTGCGTGTTCACCTGCAGTGCGAGAGCCTGAGAAGGGACACGGGCGCACAACGCCGGGCGTTGGGGGCACAGCCCTCTGTGCAGTCAGAAGTCCGGGAGTAACTTAGAGGGGGCCCTTCCGTACGTGGTTCCTCGGCATCCGTGGTTCAGCGGCTGCAGATCGGGTAGTACTGTGCTATTTACTACTGAGAAAGATCCAGTGTAAGTGGACCCACGCAGTTTGAACCCGTGTTGTTCAAGGGTCAAGTGTATTTATACCCACTTGGTCTTGTCTCAGTTTCCTTCTAAAGAGAGGCTGCTATCCTAGCTTTATGACTTAAGACAAGTTTCTCCCAAACACTGGGAGGACGGATGCAGCTCAAACCTGTGAGTTGAGCGGCTGTTCCTGAGCCCCTGCGCCACTCAGGGTGCCGTGAGGGTCAAGGCCACGTGCACACTCTTGGTGGCTGAGCTGGCTCTGCAAAGGCATCCCAGCTTTGACCTTCACTCACACATGCATGGAAATTTTATTAGTAGGAAAATTCTGGAGACAGATGTTCTCTCTTCCACAAAAATCTGACCTAGCCATCTGTCCATAAATAACTGTTTGTGTGTGAGACAAACCTGTCTGGTTTCACGTTCTATCCCAAGTCACGTAGATCTATTAAAGCAGAACCAGCATTTTCTTTCCTTTCTGTTTGAATCATCTTTGAAAGGAATAGACAGGCACACCTTGGCAGAGGCCCCAATGGGAAAGCTAGTGGGCACCGCTGGTGTCGGTTAGTGAGCCGGGGGTGGAGGCTGGCTGGGGCTGCGGGCTACAGAGCAGGGCGGAGCGGGCGCAGTGCAGGAGGCTGCTTCTGACCCCGGGTGTCCAGGAGCCCCAGGCCTCCCTGTGAGTGTGTTGCCCACAACGTACGATCTCATGCAGTGAAGTTCTCTTCTGTGTTACAGGTCCTTGTTCTCATTTCTAGGAATATATCAGCTTTTCCACTAAGAAAATAAAAATTAGTTATTTGGGGAGTTTTATAAAATTTTTTATGAAGCAGTCTTGCAACTTATGCTTTCTGTCATCCTTTAATTGTAGTTACTTTCCAACACTGTAGCCACATTTTTTGGAGTAAGTTTTGACACTGTTACTGTATTTTCTTTATGTTGCTTAGAAAACTTATCCCTTAGCTCTAGCAACAGTTAAGTGAGTCTTAAATGGTCTCTTTTCTCTTTGTTAGTCGGACTTCTCTAGCAACCTTCCATGAAGGAAAACATAACATCTCCCACATGTCCATGGACGTTGCTAGGGGCCTGATGGTGACCTGTGGGACTGATCGCGTGGTGAAGGTAACCTGCTTAATTGTCCCAATTAGCACTTCGGTGTTGTGCTCCGGATGGGTGCAGCTGGCTTGCCTTCCCTTTTTATAAGCAACCTGTAGTCAAGGGGGAAGCGCTGACTGACAAGTCGCACGTTTGTGAGTTTCCATGCTCTTGGCGACAGCTCCTTCTGGGAGTGTTTCCCTCTGCCCATCTTTCGGGGTGAACTGTGAGCAGATGAGGGCCTGGCACCCCTCTGTTGCGGTCTGCACTCAGCCAGCCCCGGGGTTTCTCCCTCCCCACTGCCTGGGCCTTACTGATCCCTTACTCTGGTCATGCCTTCTGCTACAAACGTTCCTTTTATCCTGGGCAGAAGGCTTCCTACTTGTAAGAAATAACCATACATTTTTTTCATTAAATCCCTGGGTCACTAATGCAGAAACTGAAAGTCTGTTACACTTAATACCCCTCTTGGGTTGTGAAACTATGACGTAGTTTATTTCGTAATTTTAAAAAATGGGCTTTTTCCCATTAGGCTTTTTATTAAAAATAAATTTAAATTTCTAGGAAAACAGAGTGACATAATTTGCAGGTGTCCAGAGAGACTCCTTATAAGCTTTTTTCATGATTTAGCAAACTGCATTGTTTTGTCACTGTATAAATCTTGAGGTTTTGCGGTGAAAAAAGAGGATAAGTTGCTTGGACCCCTTTGCAAGTGTGCCAGCTGTCCGTCCTCAGTGCCAGCACTTCCCCTGAGAGCATTTCTCCAGGCCTCCCCCTTCTCTTGCAGATCTGGGACATGACACCCGTGGTGGGCTGCAGCCTGGCGACCGGGTTTTCTCCACACTGAGCCGGGAGCCGGGCGAGGCCGGCACCTTCCCAGCGGCAGCCTTCTCCAGACACCCTGCTTCCCTGTAGCTCCACAGTCTCTGTCACGTGAATGGACAGCAGCCACTAAAAAACAAATCAACATTTTTTAAAAAGAAAAAAAAACATGTGAAGGTGTGTTTTGGGGCATTTGTGGAACTACCCGCGGGGACTGACGTGGAAGCAGTTCACCTGTCATGGGTCCCCAAGGAGCGCGGTTACTCCAGCAAGGCTCGAGTCCTCAGGAGCGGTGAGCTGATGCGTTCCGAGACAGTAAGTTAGCAAATGCGAGTTTTCGGAGGAAAAACGTGCTGAACAAAAGAGTTAATGCCTAGAACTTTCTTCCAGCAGTTCCAAGGACAAACACATGTCCCCTCAGACTTGCTGGCCCCCCGAGGTCACGTGCTCCTCTGCTGTCAGGGCAGGAGTTGGGGGGGCGGACTGGTCCTCTCTTTCTTGAGGGGTGCAGCAGGACTTAGGAGCCCAGAGGTCCTCCTCGTTGACCGGCCGTCCGTGAATAGTCTCCATGCTTAGCTGTCGGCACACTTCTTCCAGGTGTCTGTTGTCTTCAGGCAGTGCCACCATTTGCACCCAGTGTGGGGCCCTCTTCAGTTCTTTCTCGTCCCAGCCAGCCTGCCGTGGGCGAACGGTTGTCATTAAGTGAGTGGTCCAGTTTCTAGACTAGCCCAGGCAGCCCACCTTCTTCCCCCGACCCAGATGTGCTCTGAGGACGAGACGTCTCTATGGTGCTGTTAACACGGGACTCACACCGCCTGACCTTTTCTCATTGCAATTAGTGATGACTGAGGGGAAACCCAGCTACCAGCATGACTGTGATGGGAAGTGATCGGTCTGTTCCATGGAACATCCCAGTCCTCCTAAAAGACACATTCTGTTTGCCGTTCCAAGATGAGCCTCTGTGATACGGTGGCAATTTAATGTACACCTCAGAAAAGAACTCCAAAGCTTTTTACCCTAGGTTGACTTTTAGTTGTATAACCTAATAATATTTCATAGGAGGAAACTGGTCACCCAGAGCAGTCATTGTTAAACAGGTCCGGCACAGTAATTCCTAACTTGTTAATTACTTTCCTAACAATTAGCAAAATCTGTTGTATCACATGGCATTTTAAAAGTTTTTGGCCACTTAGTACCAGGATGGGGAAGACGTACGGATGGGGGAGCCTGTCTTTTAATACTCATGTATTTATTTCTTTGTTTGTTTTTAACAACAACAGTACCTGTATTTGTTACTTCAGGGTTATGGAAGTGGGTGGAGAGAGGCTTCCTTCTTTTAAGGACAAATTTAAAAATAGCAATGGTATTTTTGTTAGTCTTCTAATGGGTATTGATAAAAACTCACTACTGCATCATTTTTAGGGGAATCAAATCAAGACAGCGTGGTCATTCTGTATGATATAATGACAAGACTAAATATTTTTAGTAGCAGCTGTTAATTAAAATGTTTTTAAGAAATAGTTTAAGACAGACAAACTAATATGTCTTAATCGCCAGGCACAAACGAGGAAAGGAGGTCAAGCACTTCGTGTTCTAGAATGACCTGCAGTCAAAAAGTTGACTTGCCTTCAGAAAGAAGACTGAAGGGTTTTGTTGCCCCTTACAATTTTTGTGTTACATCACTTGAAGAAGATGTTCCCTTCAAAACCTCTTCATAGGCCCTTTGCAAAATGTGTGCTATTGACATAGTGCAGAGGAAGAATTGGAGTGATGGTAGCTCGAATGGCAGTGTTGAACCAAGTTAGCTTCAGTTGAGTTGGTAGTTCAGTTCATACAAAGGTGCTATCCTGGGGGTTTTATGAAGTCCTGAAAGGAAAATGGAGGATGGTCTATTCCCTGCCACGCGGAGGGGTGCTGAATGGGGGCTTTGCTCTCCGTTCACCTCTGTAAAGTGTGGTTTTGTGTTTGTGGTAGACTGAGCAGAATATTGCTGTAGAATATGCCATAGCTTTCACACCTCTTTTGTTTTAAAAAATTCTTACTGAAAACCCCACTGTTTCCTAGAGAATATAAGGCCGTTACAGCGCCTCCTAAGGGCTGGCGCTAACGTAAGTCGAGGAGGAGAGGTATACTTGGGGAAGAACTGGAGCCGGGGAGCCGGAAAAGGAAAGGAGAGCATTTCCATGTATTTTCTCTCCGCCAGAGCTCATTACCAATTTTTTTTAAACACACATGACACGGCAGGCTTATCTCTGTCACACACTAGGTAGCAAATGGGGTAATATTTTTTATAGAGGTGGGCAAAGATTTATTTTCTCAACTTTACACATAGAGGTGGGCACATAGAGTGAGCTAGACTTCTAGTTATTGCCTTATTTTGACTGCATTACTCTTAAACAGGTCGCTTAAAATAGTTCTTCAAAGTTAACGGTTTACCGATTTCTCCATTCCTGAATATTCACGCTAATCTGCCACGAGGGATCAAGTACAGAATGTTAGAGAAGACCCTTCTGTTTAGATCATAGTACGTGTGTGACCGGGACACGCCACCTTGTTCTAAACATGTTTTAAAATCGCTCTTTGCGCGTGTAAGTGATAGGCGTGTACTCATGGCATTAGATGGAGACAGATTTTTCATTGTAAATCTCTGTATACTGCGTCCTGGTTCTGTCCTGCTGCCTAGAGGAGATAAACCAAAAATACTGCTCTAGATGGTGGGGTCTCTTTGTTCTCCCCCTAAATAATTCAGTTTGCTAATACCTACATTTTTAAACTGTTGAAACTGGCCTCAGTATGGAATAAACACCACGTGGCTCGGACACAAGGAGCTGTTTTCTAAAATCAGTTGTCATTAAATTACTCCCTACTTCCGTTACTGGCTCTGGTGTCTCCTAAAACGTAAGAAGCCAGTTACTATTAACGGTAAACCATCTGCTCATTGTAAATGTGATGTTTAACAAGTAAGTAATACATGCTATATTTATTCAAGTGTCTATTGCTTAATTGTTAATTGTGAGCAGATTATTGAATGCCTACTCTATTTTCTGCAGTTTCCTATACAATAATTCTTTGAGTAAGTTGAAGTTTAATTGTGCAACAAATTTATATTAGGATACAATTTAAAGTGTTTTTCTGTATAGACTTTTCTGACTGGGGACGCAAAGGGCAGTGTGGATTAGTACATTTTGTCTTGTACTAGCCACGTTTCTATAAAATGATGCCCTGCTCATCCCAGAGAGCTAGAAAACTATTCTTCACTCCCCTTTGTGGGTTCTGTTTTTGTGTGTTTTTTTGAGAAAATGCATACAATAAAATGTTCCTTGATTATTCCTCTGTTGCTTAATTTAGCTTGTGTTCTATTTGATCTGGACATAAGGCAGCAGTAATAGTAATAGACCATGCATTTAGCGCTGTCTGTGTGCAGAGCACCCTACCAATATTACATTAATCAATCCTGGAAGGCGTTGTTCTCCCCATTTTACAAATGAGAAAACCAAGTAGATCCTGTCCATCTGTCTGTCTGATTTGAAAGCACGTGCCCGACCTCCTGCCTTGACGTGCAAGTGTAATGAGCGTTTTATGTAAGGGAAGTAGATATCATCTGTTTTGAAGTTCGTGAAGCCATGAAGGCAGATGGCTCGGATAGTCAGGCTCTTTGAGTTCACGGAGCTGGGTGGGGACACCCTTGTCCGAGCCCTGGCTCTCCACCGCAACTGCTCAGTTTTATGAAGAAACACAGGGTGGTTCAGACCCAGGAGAACTGATTCCTTGGCTTAACTGATACAACGTTGACTTAGAAATCAGAATGGCAGCTTATTGAGTTTGTTGTTTTAAAGAGCTATAGCTTTATTTTTTTTCTCATCATCAAAATAATACGTTTATTATAATAAACGGAAGAGGAAAATAAAAAGATAATACCAAAAAATATTTAAGAGAGTTTTTTAAAAAACCTCTGTCCAACCACCCAGAGAAAACACTGTTAAACTGTGTATCTTTTCAGTGTTTTATTTTAAATGTATAGGCACGTATATAACACACACTTGTAGACATTTTTAATGGGGCCCTGCTTTTTCTCCCCCACCTGACATAGCACGGTTAGTTTGCCACGTCAGAAAATTGTGCACCCTGTTAGCATCTTCAGCTGCTGCAGATTTGCAGTGGACACTGGCTCTGTGCTGTCTGAAAATGTGCTGGGACTGCCGGTCCAACCCTGTGAGGTTAGGTGAGGTCATGTGATGTGCTTTAGCCAATCAGGTACAGGCAGAAGCAGTTAATTACAGGTGAGAGGCTGAACAGTTTCTTCCAGAGCAGTCACAGAAGTACGGGTGGACTGAGGAGTGTGACACCAAGGGTCCCACGGAACCCTACCTGCCCTGGACCTGCAGTGGGTTTTGTATGAAGGAAAAATAAATCCTTATTCTTTTAGTCCACCGAGATAGGGGGTGTATGTGTGTGTGTGTGTGTGTGTGTGTGTGTTAACGGCAGCATAATCGAGCCTGGACAGCAGTATTTCTACTGTTCCATTATGTGAGTAAACCGTCATTTATTTCATCAATCCTGTGTTGAAATTAGATTATACATTTTTAGAATATTTACATTTTTAATTAAAACACTATTTTAAAACACTAAACTTAGCATGCTTGTATATTCATCTTTGCCCACTTTGCCAGTTATTTTCTTAGGATAAGTTCGTGAAAGTTGGAATTGCTAGGTCTAAGAATATGCATATTATAAGTTTGTATTCTCACTGCTGATACCCTTACACCACTTGAGTTTGTCCCTTTGATTAGACGGTAAACAGGCATAGCTTAGTGTCTTGATTTACGGAATTCCAGTTTATTAATGTATGGGTTTCTTTGGGACAGTCTAGTTAGAACCCAAGTCGCCCTGGAAGACCGTTAGTGGACAGGGAGGGACGCGGACGAAGAAAGGTTGGCTGGGGACCCTGATGTTGTCACCATGGCCTGTTGTGCTCACTGCCAGGGGCGCTGGACAGTAGGTGGTCTCTTTTCACTTGGAAAGAGGAGACTCTAGCAAGTTCTTGTTTCTGGCCTTCCCTTTTTAGATTTCACCTAGCTTACTTGCAAAAGCAGTCTTGGGAAGGTAATACGAGTAGTTGAATTACAGCTTCCTTTCCCGTCCATCACTTTTTGGTCCCTAAGTTTCCTTCACTTTTGTTAGATCTCATTCTAAATCTTTTCACTACACATACAAACCATCCTTTAGGAAGCTTATTACACATTGATACATATGGTTTCCCGTGAAAGTTGGTAACACATTGTGAGGCCACCATCTTGACTTCAGTCTTACCATTTGTGGCAGAGAAACGGAGCCTGAGCGATAACTTCCCGGGTCAAACCCAGGTGGAAAACTGAAGATTCACACTCTGGTTTGTCTGACCTCAAAGCCCACGTGCCTTTTCCTAGTACCCTATCTGGCTCTTTCATATTTGAAGAAATTATACATCCTGATCTTGACATTCTGGAGAAAGATAAAGTAATAGAAATTTCTTTACGCCATTAACAAGGGTGGTATGACATATTTTCTCACACCCTAGATAGAGTTTAAGATCAAGAGGGGCATCAAACGCTATTCACCACCACCCCTGCCCTCCACACCCCTGAATCACGAATCAGTGGTGGCACTGATAGGTGGCCTCTGTGATGACATTTAAACGCCAGGTTTATTACAAATCAGTCAGTTTCCATGTGCTTTAAAGAGCAGTGATCCTGAATGTATGTTTTATGACCTTTATGCTACTCGACTATTTTAAGACATTTCAAAACTTAAAAAATTCCTCCTAGAAAGTAAGTTTTATTTTTATCTGAAATAGATTATGGTGTCCCAAAATCAAGCTAATGAAATTGAAAAAACTTGGGAATCACTCTTTAGAAGTCTGGCTGTTAAACCCGTGACACTTGTCAGGGCCTTTTTACTTGAATCTGCTCTCATAATGGGGGTAATCACCCATTCCTGTAACATTTCAGAACAGCCGGTAGCTCTAGACTCTACCATGGAAATCAAACCCAACGAATAAAGTCACAGAATAGTTGCATGGTTTTAATATTTCACAGTTCAAGGTATCATTCCCTTAGTAAGTAAACATGATATTCTTTTGGCAAGATAATGGTAACCAGATAGATATTTCAGTAGCTGTAGGTTGTTCCAGTTAATGCTGCGATACCAGGATTCGAGTGACTGCACAATTTGTTGAGTTCAAGATACCTTAAGTCACAGAAAGGAGAATTACTTTCGAACAATTGCAAGTTTATTGAAGTGATGCTTCTGGACCCACCACATGCTTTAACGCACGACCTGAGACTCGGCACATGCATGGGAATGGCCTGCTGACATGGCTCTGGTGGTTGCCTCTGAGCCCTGGAAGGCAGGGACCAGCCTTCGTGTCTGGATCCGCGGTGCCCCTCATACAGTGTGACTCCTCTCCTCTGCAGGTGCCACCTTAGGCTGAATACATTGCGGGTTTTGTGTGTTCTTCCTTAAGGTGTCACCTGGAGTTAGAGGAACTAACTGGAGAGCAACTTCTGTAAGTAGGAACATCTGGTTGAACCCAGTGTGCTATTGAAAAGAGGAAGAAAGAGGGAGGAAAAAGTATACGGTTAAACAGAAGTTTGTTTATTTCTGGATTTGTGTAGAAATAATTCTTTTTTAAAAATTTTTAAAAATTTTATTTTACTACTTTTTTTATTCCCTTTTTTTAAATTGAAGTATAGTCAGTGTACAATGTTGTGTTGATTTCTGGTGTACAGCATGTTTCAGTCATACATATACATACATATATTCTGTTTCATATTCTTTTTCATTATAGGTTACTACACGATACTGAATATAGTTCCCTGTGCTATACAGTAGAAAGTTGTTGTTTATGTACTTTATATATAATAGTTAGTATCTGCAAATCACGAACTCCCAATTTATCCCTTCCCACCCCTTTCCCCACAGGTAACCATAAGTTTGTTTTCTATGTCTGTGTCTGTTTCTGTTTTGTAAATAAGTTCGTGTCTTTTTTTTTTTTTGGTTCCACATAGAAGTGATATCATATGGTAAAAAAAAAAATAATTCATTACTCAAGTGACTTGGGACTTTATTTCTACTTTATTAACATAATTTTACATTTCTTGTATTTTACTGACATAGATGACATCTCATGTCTTTTGCTTCAGGGGTCCTATCAGCGGTAATCAACTGAATCCCAATTGCAAATGTATGCTGAAAATACAGGCAAGCTTGTGGGCACAAACCTCGGTACAAGCCTGCTGGCTCTGCCCTCAGAACATATCCCCATATGACCACTTTTCCCCATTCAGCGCTGTTACCACGGTCCAGCCCCCTGTCATCTGGATTATTCCTGTAGCCTCCTAACCAGTCTCCCTGCTGCTGCCCCGACAGCCTGTTTGCAACACACCAGTTAAAACACAACTCAGATCATGCCACTCACAGAAGCCCAAGTCCTAAAATGTCCCGTCATTATCTCCCTGACGTCTGTGTCCTCCTAGCTCACCTGGTGCAGCCACAACAATTCTTGGTTTCCTCTGATTTCTAAGGGAAAGGTGAGTTTGTGCACACAGCATGGAGCTCAGTGTCAGGCGTGTAGTAGGCACTTAATAAATAATGATGCTTGAGTGTGTACAGCTTGGGCGCTATGTGCGTAAATGAAAAAAGGAACTTACGTGAATTTTCTTTGGGAGTGAGTCCGTAGTGTGAAGCGACTGTTCCTCCACCGCCATCACTCCTACCCACCCTGTTCCACCTTTCGAGCTGCTGTTAACAGTTTCCAGAGGCTGAAAGGAGTGGTTGGAGGGACGTGTAGGGAGGGTATCGAGTGTAAGTCCGTGAGGGGCATGATGAGACGCTTCTTTCTAAAACATGAAACACCAGCTCTGGGTGTCTGATCATCATGAGACCTAATCAGAAGACAGCTCCGCTCTGCAGCTTCGTGGCTGTCGGGTGTGGTGGTTTTACAGTATTTCTGCGGATTCTTAGACTCTCCTATTGAGTGCTTGGATTTATGTTCTCTCCCCTTGCATCTGGGCCAAACTTAGTGACTCACTGATAGAATACGGCAGAAGTGCCACTGCAGTATCTGAGTCTAGATCAGAAGATGCTGTGCAGCTGCCACGTGGTTCTCCGCGGGAAGCCAGCCGCCTGAGGCCGCCAGGTGTTCTGGTCAGCAGCCGAGCGGAGCTTCCAGCTGACAGGCAGCGCTGCCAGCCTTGGGAGTGCGCCGTCTTGGACGTCCAGCCCAGATGAGCTCTGAGAAGGCTGCAGGTCCAGCTGACAACTGCAGTAGCAGGAGAGGTGCCAAGTGAGGTCTGCCGAGGTCAGCCCTTCCCAAATTCCAACCAAATAAAATGCTTGTTTTAAGCTGCTAAGTTGTGGAGTGATTTGTTACCCAGCAGTGGCAACCTGAACAGTGGGCCACTGGACTTTTCATTCCTCACCTGGGAGCTGGAGTGCAGTGTACCACAGACCCCCCACATCCCAAACCTTAGGTGGAAGCAGTGGACCCCAGGCAACAGGGTACAGGTGAGGAGCTTCTTCAGAAGCGTTTGTAAGAGTCCTCTAGGGGCCTGGAGCTAATGGGTCATGATCCTCATTAGTTCCCTCCATCTTCCTACCCACCAAGCCCATCCCCCGACCTCCACTCCAGATTTTTCTGAGATTTTTCCTTTTGGCCACGTTGAGTTTGGTTGTGAGTTAACCCAGTCGGAACTAAGCATGTTCAGATATTTATGTTGGCCGTATTTAAAGGTGCTCAGTTCTCTCAATGTCTTTGCCCATAATGTAAATACAAGTTAGGTACCATGATTAGGGCACGGAGGGTTCTGAATTACAGACTTTTCAGTTTTCCAAGCACTGAAACATTACTGCATATGCTGTGTATTTCATATATTGTGTTTTTATTAACACCATTCATTGAAAAAATACTGAGTACCTACCATGCACAGGCACTATTCTAGATTCTTGAAAACACATCAGTGAGCTAAACAAAGATCCCTCTCCTGTGGAGTTCACGTTCTTACAGAGGGAGACAGACGATAAACCATACGCCTAATGAATAGATGAGTTATACAGTGTGCGAGAAGGTAATAGTGCTGCGGAGTAAGGCAAAGAGCAGGTTTCCGGAAACGGAGAATGCAGGCGCGAGGGTGGGGACCAGTTTGCCAAAGAGAGTGATCAGGGTGATACACGTTCAAAGGATTGGAAGGAGGTGAGGAAGAGAGCCTGTGTGGAAATCAAGGAAGGAGGTCCCAGGCAGAGAAAAGAGCTGGATCCAAGGCTCCAAGACGGGAGTGAACCTGCAGTGTCGAGGGGAGAGCAAGGAGATCGGCGTGGCTGCAGCGGAGTGAGTGAAGGGGCGAGCTTTAGCCGAGAAGCTGAGCGCTCAGTGGGGGCTGGGTCGCGGAGCCGTCGCAAGGATGTTGGCTTTGACTGGGAGTGAGGTAGCAGCCGTCAGGAGGCTCCGAGGACCGGAGGGACGCGGTCTGACCCGCACGGCAGGAGGGTCCCCGCTGCTCCGCTGTGCACGCACGCCCTCTAGTGGCCGGAGCAGGGAGGTAGCGGAAGAGGCTGCGGAGTAACCCAGGCGAGAGGTGATCGCAGCTCAGAGAAAAAAGGCTCCCAAGTTTTGCCAAAAACGTCTGGAAGGGCGGAGCTGCTATGTTGCTCACAATTACGATGATCAGTTGTTGAGCCGAAAAGTAGCTGCTGTGGAGCCCTGATCTGAGCTCCTCCTAGAAGAGGAGTCCAGCGTATTCAGAACCGATCAGATGCCAAGCCAGTATTCATTCCTTGTGCGTCCCCCCCCCCCCCACCTTCGTTTCACACAACGTCCATGACTGAGGACGAATCCCCATTTTGCAGAGAAGGAAACTAAAGTTCTGAAAGGTTCAGAGACATTAACGTTGAGGGAACTTGCCCAACCTACCAAGTGGAGGAGCCGGGATTCAGTTCCACTCGGACCCTGCTGCCTGCGGATTCTCTGCTGCAGCACCCGGGGACGCTCTTCCTCCGCGGTACCTCAGCCGCTGGCATTTTCACTGTTTCTTTTTTCAAAATACGTTACTTAATTGTCCAGTTGTAGAAGACAAAATTAATTATTGATTTAAAAGTGTCACTGCCTTCTACATCTCCCCTCTCCCGAAGCAATAGATCCTCCAGTGTCTTTATATCTACAGATTCACTTAACTTACCCCATTTACTCAATGTGAATGGCTTGTGTTCTTACTGTTTATAGTCTCGTACAGCTTGAAAACATCGCTGCCAGACAGTTGACGCCAGGTTGCTCTCGGTCTTGCCTATGATTTTCTAATAATAGATGCACAATTCCCAGTGATGGGTATTTAAATGTCTAGGGTTTCCAAGTGGAGGTACGTGAGTTTCCTAGAGTTTTTCTATCTTTGCTGTGCTGACTTTGGCACCATCTTATTTTCAGCACTGGATTCTCTGTGGTGCCTGATAAACTACAGTTTTGCATCTTTCTAGACTTCCATTATTTGGAGATGTTCAATAGAAGGAGGCAATTGATGAGCCGTGACGATGTGGAGTTACTGCTGGATAAATGCCTGCTGGACCGTTTAGCCCTGCGAAAGGTAGGGTGGGAACTACTCCGGAAAACTTCATTAGATGCCTGGATTGTCTGCTTAAGAAGAGGGGTCTGCAGACATTTCGTTATTCCTGTGTGGAACAGTCATTCCAATTACACCATTTTAGAAGGGTGAAATGGTCCACTGATACCTTTATCAGCTGGTATGCAGGGTGCGTGCCCAACTACAACTGCTCCAGACGGCCTCAGGGCTTTTTAATCTTGGTTTCTTATTTTCAGTTATAACTGAAATTAAATGGAAGCTTGTTCACCTTCATTTAGGTTCTGGTTCCATTAAATGGTGCATAATCACCCTCACCCTCAGGGTCCTGCAAGTGCAGGATTGATGGCTTGTGTGGCTTTGACTCCTTAAAACTTCTGCCCCAGGAGGCTCACATGCTGCATCCTGACCCCAGCCCTGAGTGGCATTACCCACGTCTTCTTAGTAATGATCATAATCTGAAGCCATCCTCTTCATTCATTTACTGATGTGAATAATGTGACTAATGTTTCTCTCTCTCCTTAGACTATAAGCTCAATGAACATGTAAACTCTTCATCACAAACAGGGCTTGCTTGTCCAGTAGATTAAGGAAGCATCGTGCCTCCGGGCTCACAAGAAGTCTTTATTTGCTTTCTAAAATTAGAAAAAAGAGGGGTGAGTATAGCTTAGTGGTAGAGCGCATGCTTAGCATGCACAAGCCCTCTGGTTCAATCCCCAGTTCCTCTGTGAAAAAAAATTCAGAAAAAAAAATGAACACAATAAGAATGAATATGTAATAATGAAGCTAGCCTGGATAATATTTTTCTTTATACCAATGTAGTCATAAAATATAATATTTAAGATTTTTTTTGGGGAAAGGGGACCATGATGGCGAGAGTGGCCTGGGGTCCACAGAAGTCATAACGCAGCGGTGGCCACAGCACCTGGGACCGTGCCTGGCTTAGGACAGGTGCTCAGGAAATCGCTGTCACAAGAATGAGCCAGAGAAAGGAGCAGTCAGCCAAAACAGAGATCTGGAGTTGCGTCAGGAGACGCTGGACAAATAATTTCGTCCCTGGAGGTCTTCCATTTCTAAGAATTATTGCTTCTAATTTCAGGTTTTAATCTAGATTGAAAGAAATGCCCAAAGACTCTTAATCTGTCTGCGTGCACTTTACCAAACCACCTGGCTCTGTGATTCACAAAGAATGCGAGGACTTTGACACAACATTGTAAAATGACTATAAATCAATAAAAAAAGTAAAAAAAAAAAAAAAAAAAGAATGTGAGGACATTTTTAGCAGACCAGCCCAGCATTCTTGCTGAAATGGAAGCTCTTTTTTTTTCCCCTTTTGTTGAAAATAAATGGTTATTGTTCTCCCTTCACTGGCTTTTCATTTATCTAAAAACTGGCCTAGTGTCTTCTCTTCATTAATTCAGGTTCCCCAAGTTTTAATTTAAACATGTCAGGAAACATAGGTGAATCTCAGGGAATTCTAGGGTACTAGGCCCAAGGATTAAGTGGATCACAGTGTTTCATATTGCAAGTCCCAGTAGTAGAAAATTTGCATAGTTTATTTCAAAGACTGTACAGAATAATATCTTTGGGACTGATGATAAATACAGTTGATCAATTTAAAATTTTAGTTTTTGTTGTTACAGGTGATAGCTCCCTCCACCTTTTTTTTTTTTTTTTTTTTTTTTTTTTTACAAGCATCTAACTTTGTTTGGGAAGGGGAAGCAGTGTGGGATAATTGTTAAGTGTACACACCCTGATGACTTCATGCCTGGGCTTGAATCAGCTCTGTCACTTACTGGCTGTGTGATCTTGTGTAAGTTACTTAGCCTCTCTGCGTCTTAGTTTCCTGATCTTTAAAGAGAACGTTATTATGGTTCCTACATCTCTGGGAGGTTGTTATGGTCAAATCAATTAATCTATGTAAAGGTGCTTAGAATGGTGCCTGGCATATAGGACATGTGCTTAGTTAGGATATGTTATGCAGATTCAAAATTCAGCTTGTTAAGCTTTAGTAAATTAAAATAAACATCTCTTCTGTCTAGAAACAGACAGGCTTTAAACTAATCAGGGAGGCAAAATTTAGATTAATACCAGTACTCTTGCAAGTCCTCATAAAATATATATATTGTCATATAAAATTTCTTCTTTTTTTTGTCATATTTCCAAAGATTAGTCAAGATCAAGGTTTCTATCGGACTCTTCAAGAGACCTAGTTAAAACAGGATCTATTCTCATTAGAATTAAATTTTGAAAAGAAGATTTTGAGTTATTATTTCTACAGAGTATGTCTGATGGATTTTTCCATTTTTAATTTATATTTTGATTTTATAATTAATTCACATGGTTTAATAGTCATAAGTGCGAGTGATAAATACATTGATTTTAATTAGGTTTCTAGTTTAGCTCCAAGACTTAACAGTATTATGACATCATTTTACTCATAAAGTAATTTTAAACTAAAATATTTAAAGCTTCCATTTTAATTTCAGATGAATTGAAAACTTAAAGCACAACCACAACCTTTCCCAAGATGTGAAAACTTCATTCCTTCCTTCCTCCTCTCCAAACCGCCCCCCCCAAAACCCAGCTTTCTTTAGTTTGACATAGTATTGCTAATTGATTATTAGAGAAAAGAGCAATTAATATTCTAGTTTTCAATGATTTGATGGTTAATTTTGCCCCAGATGAAAATGATTTCACTGGCTCTTTTTCCTTAAAATAATTATCTCTATTAAAAAGAGAAAATCTATTACAGAAATAACTTCTTCAAGACAAATGGTTTTGGTGTATTTGTCAACATTTAAACATTATTTTTTAAAATTCCAGTCATCTGGGACATACGTAAGACTGTTGAGTTTGTCTTGGTCCTCAGTTATCAATAATCGAGAATGCTGTCAACTGCTTTTTTCTTAACTTTTTCTTTTGACACAATTTCAGACTTACAGAAAGCTGCAAGAGTAGCACAGAGAATTCCCACGTGCCCTCCCCAATTCTCCAAATGTTAATGTTTTACCATGTGTGAAACCGAGAGCAGTCCAGTGAGACCCTTTAACTATAACTTGCTTAATAAATAATATCCTGGAACCTGTCTTCTCTGAGAAAGCTCACTTTAATTATTTTTGCAAGTTGTATACCCTTTAAGCTTCCTGTAACCTTGGTTATCTGCATTACAGGACTCCCTAACTGCCTCCAAGGATAATAATCTCTGACAAACGCGTTGCTATAGTAATGGTATCTTAAGTTGTTCTTCAGGAACTTGGAGTTGGCTCTTGTCCAGTTCAAGCTGGCTAAGATTGGTTGGGACCACTGACCCTCAAACTGGACCTGTGCAGCTGTCCAATGAATGGCCTTTTGACGTCAGAGGGTCAAAATTCCACCCTCAGGTCATGCTAATGCCATAATTTTCTGAACATACGTCCCATGAACAGCATGTAACTCAAATACGTCTGCACAGAGCAGGGATTGCCTCACTTTTTCCCTGCCTCCAGTCACCGTATACCCTACACATCCAGCCACCCTATACTCTTCACCCATAAATATCCCAAGCCCCTCCCCTTCGGGGACATGGACTTGAGAATTGTTCTCCCATCTCCTCGCTTGGCTCCCCTGTGAATAAGCCTTTTCTCTGCTGCAAACCTCAGTGTCTCAGCTATTGGCTCGCTGCGCTTTGGGCAAACACATTTAATAGATACTTTGAGACTCTATGAACATCCACTTACTCTTCAAATTTTCACCCGCTAGTCTTACCACCCATTGGTCATTCTTGCTTGAAGATTTTCTTGGTGCTCACCAAGACTGCTCGATGATTTTTTCCCCAGCATTTGTTCTATGTTTATTCATTGCTTTCTACTGTAAGAAAACCTTTTCCTTTACCTCAGCTTGCTTGCTTGTTGATTATAAACCAGTCCACGTAGACTCATGAATTCTTACTTTACCCACTAGGCTATAATCCTTTACTATTGCTATTTTGTTGCTTGGATCAGTTCAGATTTTTCCCGTGGGAGCCCCTTCAGGTTGGCTCTCATGTCCTTTTGACATGTCACTGTCATTTTTTGCTTACTTTCTGGAACAACAAGACATTTTGGGTTTTTCTTGTACTTCTCCTGTGTCAGTTCTGGTATCTTCCTTTTCTTCAAATTTTATTTCCTTTCATGGAATATAGAAGCAAGATTTGGGTTTTGGGTGGGCTCATTGCTTCTGGGGTATCACTGCTTTTAGGCATTTCAAAGGAGAGAGTTCAGGAAATAGATGTACATCTACACACACACATGTGCGTACCTACACGCACCTACTTCTATTCTGTCCCTCTATGATGCATTCTTAATGATAATTCCAATTGCTGTCCAACCCCACAGAGTTCATGCTACCGTCCACTCTTTCTGCCTTTATAACTCCCTTCTATGACAGCGGGAAACCTGTCTCCCTTGACCCATGATATATTTATGTACTTGTCAAATCCTAGGATTTACAGGAAATAGCTTGAGAATTCCTAATCTATATCTCTGTGGACGGAAAAGGCAGAGGACTTGGGGGAAGGAGAGAAAAGAGGGAGAATTTGTTTCCTAAATTCAGGTCCAATATTTGAGGGTTCTCCATCTCTAACCTGAGGGGATACAGTCCCAAAACTACCCCCTGCAGATTCTGGATTTGTTAGCCTCCATAGTTGCATGTGCCAATTTTTAAGAATAAATATCTCTTTCTCCACAGCCCTTCCTTGACTATTTATGTGGTTACAACCCAATAAACCCATCATAAGTTAAACAATGCGCTTAATACACCCAACCTTCCAAACATCATAACTTAGCCTAGTCTACCTTAAACTTGCTCAGAACACTTTGTTAGCCTACAGTTGGCAAAATCACCTAACACAAAGCCTGTTTTATAACAAAGTGTTAAATATCTCGTGTAATATTTTGGATACTGTGCTGGAAGTGAAAAACAGAATGGCTGTGCAGTCCGGAGTGGTGTTAATCGTGTGCGTTGTTCACCCTTGTGATCACCCGGCTGCTGGGAGCTGTGATCACTGCCACTACCCGACATCACAGGAGAGTGTCTGGCCATGTATCACTACCCCTGGAAAATTGCAAAATGCAAAATTTGAAGTATGGTTTCTACTGAATATGTATTGCTTTTGCAATATGGTAAAGTTAAAAAAATCATAAGTCAAGCCATTGTAGATCGAGGACTGTCTGTACACGTACATCCTGTTGGTTTGGTTTGTCTAGGAAACCCTGACTAATACAGATGTGAAACATTAACCTGCATCCAAATATTAGAACTGGACTGAAAGCTAAACGTAGAGAAGTGACATTCCTAGATTTTCCACTCCCATCCCACCTACCCTCCCTTGGTGAAAAACCGGACGGTGCCAGGTTTAGGTTCCTCGTGTAAAAGGAGCAGACATATGTGTTTTCTTGTTTGCTCTTTTTTCTTACAGGAAGGTGGCCTACTGTAGAGATACCCTTGCACTTGGCTTTCTTCATTTAAAAATATATCCTGGGAACCACCGACATCAGCTCACAGAACCTGTTCCCCGCAGCCTGTCAACAGGCTGTGTCATCATACTGTTTAATTTTTGTTGGCCAACAAGGTGAGAAACCTCTAGCTTTATTCTATTTCTTTAGTTTTTAACGGAGGTACGGAGGATTGAACCCAGGACCTCGTGCATGCTAAACCTGCACTCGACCGCTGAGCTCTACCCTCCCCCCAGAAATCTCTAGTTTTAATTTGCATTTCAAAGGTTGAATATCTTTTCATATGTTTAAGGGCCATTTAAAACATTATGTGATGTCACTTACACTGCAGTAGAAAACAAAAACAAAAAGCAAGCAAAAATAATCTGTGTGCGTGTGTGTGTATGTGTGTGTGTGTGTGATAGAGAGAGAGAGAGAGACAGAGAGAGAGAGAGACAGAGGTTCTCCTGTCAGGTGTTTTGATCCTTTCACCCTCAACTCTGAGGAATTCTTCCTATGTTAGGGAAGTAGCCCTTTATCTGTGTTGCCAATCATCTCCCTGCCCCCCAAGTTTTTCATTTGTTTTTTGATTTTTGACTTATGGTGTTTTTTTCCTGCATGAAATTAAAAAAATTTCTTTCTGTGTAGTCAAATTAATCAATCTTTTCTTTTACTGATTTTGGCTCTTGTTAGCAAAACTTCCCTATACACAGGTTAAAGAGGAATTTATATATGTTTTCTTTAGTCTTTGTATGATTCCCACCCTCCTCCCCCCTTTCCTTCCTTCCTTCTCTTTCTCTTCCTTCCTTCCTTCCTTCCTTTTCTCTCTTTTTTACATTTAGATTCCTGATTCATGTGGAGTTTACTCTCATATATGCAGTGACATATGGACCTAGCTTTATCTTGTTCCAAATGGTAAATCAGTGTCCCAGAAGCATTTATTAAAAATTCATCTTTGACTCTTGGACATAGAAAACAAACTATGGTTACCAAAGGGGAAGGAGGAGGGGGAGGGATAAATTAGGAGCCTGGTATTAGCAGATAAACACTACTATATATAAAAGTAGATAAACAACAAGGACCTACTGTATAGCACAGGGAACTATATTCAGTTTCTTGTAATGAGCTATGATGGAAAAGAATCTGAAAATATACATGTATATATATGTATGTATAAATGAATTGCTTTGCTGTACACCTGAAACTAACATTGTAAGTGAACTGTATATCAATAAAAAATAAAATTTAAAAAAGTTCATCTTTGCCTCAGTGATTCGAGATATGAGCTACTAGCTTTGTAATAAAGTTCCAGATATACTCGGGTCTGTTTCCTGACTGTGTATGCCATCCCCGGGTCGTTACTCCTGCCAGAGTGCTGCACTGCTTCAGTTGTCAAGACTTTACAGCATGTGTTAGTGTCTAGCAGGGCCAGTCTCATGTTGTAGTTATTTTTAAATGTTTCCTGATTGATGGTGAATGTTTATTTTTCCATATAAACTTTATTTCTACTTGTCTAGCTCTATAAACGATGCCTTGGTATTTTTATTGGGATTAATTTTTTTATAAATTAACTTAGAACTGACATCTTCATAATGCTGAGTCATCTTATGTGAAGTAAAGATTATGTTCCTTTTGTTCAAATCTACTTTGTGTCTTTCAGGAAAATTTCATGTTTCCTCTAAGTTTTCGCACAGGTTGTGTTAAATTTATTCCCAAGTGTTTTTTTTTTTCCTTTCATTTTTATTGATATGGTAAATGCAGGTTTCTCCAAGTATTATACTCTCTAACCAGTAATTGTGTACATAAAGGTTATTGATTCTTTTCTTTTGAAATTATAGCCTGCTTCTTCACTGAATTCTTTTATTGTCTGAGCGCTGAGTGCTTTTAAACAATTTTGTGTTTCTCTCTTCCCCCAAAAAACTTGTTAGTCTTCATTAAACCTGGACATCAATGATACAGCGATAATGAAGTACTTGAAAATTTTTTCTGCCACATTTAAATCACAACTTGTGAAAGCAGATAGATGAAAATGAAGAAATGTACATTTTAACGTAGCATTATCTCAAATCTTCATATTTAATTATGGTAAAAAATGTCAAAGTCCTAATTATGCAGTGAAGTTAAATTTGTGGCTGGTGTCTGGGAATGTGGTGCATACTTCTTTTCCACAGCTCCATGCAAATTCTTTAGAAAAACTTTAACCATTGTTTACAAATATTAAGCAGACTGTACTTGTGTGAACTTGAAATCATTCAAATCTTGAGTAACATATTGGGTAAAGGGCAGGGAGAAACCTGCACATATTTTTTAGATTTGAGATTTCCAAAAGGCAGTAGACAAAGGTAGTTTTTTTTTTTTTTCAATCTAATGTTTTATGTGTTAAAATGTATTAATTAAGGATGGTACACAATTAAGCACCTAATTGTGTTGAAAATGCAATTGAACATTTCGGAAAATTCTCCCTGGTTGCAAAGTTGCTTCTGTATTCCTATAATCATTTCAATTGCTCTTTAATTCCCCCTATTTAAACTATTTATCTGCACCCAAATGAATGCAGTGGAATCTTCGAATTAAATGCAGAGGGCTGGGTTTATTTACACCTATCACCTAAGACTCAAACCCAAGTAACAGCAGGATCCAGAGGGGCATTTGCATCTCAGAAAATAAAATACCATTAGAGAATTTATCTCAGTGTTTGCAGAAATCAAATATTCAAAGGAACATAAGAGGACGGGTATGTGCTTTGAGTAAGTCTTGAAGCCAGGTTGCCCTTTTTTCTGGCACCAGGGGGCTCAGAGCTAATTCAGTGGAAAAAATTATGTGCAATATATTCTTCCAGATGACTTTGGTGAAATGCAGGAATATGGGATTATTACTTAGAGCTGTCGACTAAAATAAATGCGCAGCCTAAAAGTTGAAAGTTACATTTTATTTGGTGGGAGGACTCGAGCCGGGATGACATCCCCTCAGATGGCTCTGAGGGACTGCTCCGAAGAGGTAGGGGAGGAGCTAGGATATATAGGAGCTTTACAACAAATACAACAAAGTTGGAACAATAAAAGATTACTTGTTATCTAAAGAAAACCAGGCATCTCAAGTTAAAGAATTTAACCCTTTTCTATGTATGGGAGGAAGCAAATATTTGGGCTCACTGAATTCACTCCTTTTGACAAGCACCTAACTATCTATGGCCAGTATCCTGTCCTTTCTTATTCTGAGTCCCCTCAGAGTACACCATTGTGAGTGGCTGCAGAGGCTGGGCTGCAGGCTTGTCTGGGGGTGGTGGCAGCCGCTGGTGACTTGATGGCTTCAGCATTCTTTGTTTACTGATATGGTTTGCAGTATTTTTCGTTCACAGAGCCAACTGATGATTTCAACAAAGTCAAAAAATAGAGCACTGAAGAACCAAGGTTTCAAACAGGATAAATTTGATTCATTTGTTTATTTATTGATTGATTCATTCAAACATCCTCGTCACATATTTAGTTACTGGCACCAGTTTAAGCAAAACACTGGGGCAGTGGCTGGGGAGGGTGTAGCTCAGTGGTAGAGAGCATGCTCAGCATGAACAAGGTCCTGGGTTCATTTCCCAGTACCTCTGTTAGAAAAAAAAATTAAATAAATAAACCCAATTACCTCCCCCCCAAAGAAACAGTAGGCATATAGCAGTAAACAAACACGCAAATCTCTGAGCGCCGGATTTTACATTACACCACGATGGAATAAAACAGACATGGTGAGCTGAAACTTTGGGGTCCAGGGACTATCGATAATCTGTCTGGACCTTAATTGAAATTCCAGGGTCTTTTGGGCAGTAACACAGAATTTGGTAAGAAGGAGAAGTCCATCTTCCTGGGAAGCTTCAGGTAATTGTAAATGACTCTTTCTTGTGTGGAGAGGGGAGCACCGCGTAGGATGTGAAGATGGTTAGTGAGAGACTAGTTAGATTGGTTGGTGAAGAGTCCCTCGGGGATATAGGTATAGATACACAACTTTAATAAAGGGTTTCCCTGGGGAAAGGACAGAAAACTGTGAGTAGGAAGTTGTGCAGAAAATACTGCATATTAAAGATTTTTACAACATGTAGAGGTACATGCATTTTCTTCTCTTTAATTTACAGCTTTTCCCGCATTGGTTCCCTCTAATGGTAATCTTAAAAAACTCTAATGTTTCTTCCCATTTACCTCATTTTTATAAAAATAAATTTGAAACTGTCTGCCTTTAAACAATAGCTCTTTCATGCTCAGAAAAAAAAGGCACAAAATTATATATTTTATCATATATATTTTATTATATTTTATATTATACAATTTATTATATTCATATAATATATTTTATATTTTAAAATTTATTATACTTGTATAGTTATCATATATTTTATATTCTATATTTTTACTGCATTTTGTTTTTGAATTCAATGCTTCTATTTTAGCACGGGGGGGAGGCAGGCTTATTCCTTATGACACCTAACGTCTTCAGTACTATGTGTTCTTGTTATTCTTTGCTTTCTCTTTGCATTTGTGTCTTTTCTCTGATTTTAGGCAGTTCATTTAACAATCCGAATCAGAGCTGAACTAATTTCTCTATTCAAAACACATTTGCTCCCTGCATATGGTTTTAAATTGTGTTCATTTGAGGCCAAGCCTGTCTGGACGTAAAATTACACCTTCACCCCTTGTTTTATAAGCACGTTGGTGCTGATTCTTCTCCCAATGGCCTGGCACGGCTGCACCTCTCGTGTGGGCCCGGTGTGGGGTCACCTGCAGCTCAGAGCAGGTGCGGGAGGAGGGGGGCTTGCTCTGTTTTAGTCTCAGTGCTATGTTCTTTATCTGCGTTATTTGACTTAATCCTTTCAAAAACTCTCTATGGTAGAAACTATCTTCACTCCTACTTGACAGATGAAGAAATGATCCTCAAATTCTGTTTTTTTGTGCCATCTGCCCAAGCATTGATTCTGGCATCCCAGAGGAAGCCCACGGAAATGCTAATGAACACCTTCAAGACAGCATTGAGTAGAAAGAGCATGGCCTTTGGTCCCAGACTTATCTGGAATTGAATTCCAGTGCTACTGCTCATTGGCTCTGTTAACATTTGCGAGTTAGGCAAACATCCTGGGCACTCAGTTCCTTCATTACCTGGAAAAGGAGTCCAATCATATCATGTATATAAAGAGCAAGGTGTTTAAAGTAGCTAGTCTAGTATCCATAGTAGGTAATAAATGTTAGTTTCTTTCCCGTCCCTCCCTTGAATGAGGCATGATGGCAATAAAGTGGAGGTTGAACCTGCTTTGGGGAAGCTGATGGAGAAGAGAGTGTGTGGGACGTGTCGCTTGAGGCAAAGCTCACTTTGGGGTGGAGAGTGAGGTGCGTGGCCTGATTGCATCCTGAGTTCCTGGTTCATGGCCTAAAAAGAACACAGGGTGCTTTAACAGAAGGCTGATACTGGGCAGTGCATGCATGTCTTCCTTGGCTCAGACCCTAGGGTGCTTTTTACCAGTTAAAGAAGAAGCCTATAAAATCTGAGTGAGCAGGATTTCTAGGTATGGGTGAGGCCACCTCTCTGAGGGTAGCCAGGAGTGCTGTGGAGTCGTGGAGGGGAAGCAGCTCTTGGGTCAGCAGTAGACCTGCTGGCCAAGAATCCCCTTGGAGTCAGAAAGGAAGGGAAGGGGCTCAGAGAATCTGGAGCCCAGGAGCATTCCTTAGTGGGATCTTGAAGTGAGTTCCATTTTGATTCATTCAAACATTTGTTCAGCAATGAGTCACTCAACAGGTATTCATTGAGCACCAGCCCACCCTGCAAAGCCTTGGGCGTCGGGAGTGCGGGCGGCGTGGCCGAGGGCATGGGCTGCAGAGCCCACCGTCTGGACTGGGGCCCTCTTAGGAGCTGTGTGGCCTCAGACCAGCTATTTAACCTCTGGCTTGAGATTTCTTTACCCATAAGGTGGGGAGGGTAATTACCTGCAGTGAAGATTAAATCAGCTCATACATATACAGTGTTTTGAACCCTGCCTGCCATATACTCAATGCCTAGTGAATTTTAACTTTTTTCATCCCCCAGCCAGGAGATAGATATTCAAAGAATAATAATGCATCTCAGAAACCTGCAAGTCACCCAGAGGCCCCTAATCGCCGGCAGGTGGAGTCTAGGAACCCTTGTCAAGGTGAAGATAATGTGGGGCGAATCTCCCACCCATTTCCCAGTTCTGCTTGGTGAGCGGGTGTTTGAAGGACCCCAGCTGCATCCCATGGTTTCACGACTCTTTCTTCTCTTGGTTCCCAACTGGCCTTTTGTACTTATGCCCTCTCTTCGGGGGACAGAGACCACCGTGTCCTGGGAGCCGCCCCAGTCTGGGGGCCAAGCTCGGGGAGTGCCGTCAGTTTGGACACGTTGCAGTGGGACTCTTTCAAGCCTCTGAAGTGGGGTGGAAGTTCTGAAGGTTACAAGTTCAATGCAATTGAAAAGTGCCTACGAGAGCACTGAATCTAATCCGCCAGCTCTTCCCTGACCCCGAGAGCTGGTGAGGATCAGTGACTTGAACACCCAGAGCAAAGACGAGGCAAAGGCAAGACTAGAACCCAGCTCTCCAAGTCTCAACACGAGCTCCTGGGATTTTAGAGCTGAAAAGGCCCCTGGACGGTACATGGTCCTAACTTACTACTTTTACAGTTGATAACACTAATGCTCAGCGTGGCTGAATGGCAATTCATTACTGGCCCTACGTCTTAGCTCCACTGAATTTGAGCTGACTTTCTTGTTTAGTAAGTTATATTTGAAAAGATAGCTACTAATTATATAAAAAATAAGTTCCTAAGAATGGCCCTGGTGCATAAAGAACATTTTCCCACTTAACACCTCTAATTTTTTTTAGATTGGAGAAAAAAGTTTCCGACTGGCAGCTATTACTCAAAATGAACACAGGGGGTCTCCACTGAGATGTCTTGACTTGAAATTAGCTCAGTCTTTTGGTCTTCATTGAACGCCTTAAAATACCCAACTCTCGTAAGATTGTAAGAATCTAGTCTTTAAATTGGCAGGGTCAAAAAAAGGTTATTCACTGCTCTGAGAGCTTCATTTGACCAGAAGTCAAATTCTGAGCTAATATTCACACTCTACTTTTGCCTGAAAGTGTAGGTTTAGTGCAAGAGGACTATCTAGGCGTGTTGAATGATTACTAAATGGGAGCAATGAAAAGTGTGGGACACTCCCAATCTGAGCCCTTAACGACTTACTCTAAACTCTGGAACACATCTCCTGAGTCGGCATTTCTTGGGCGGGGCTGGCAAGTGTATCTTTCATGTGTTCCCTCCCAGGGCTACACACCAGAGTTTGTGATCCCCTGACTCTAGCGAGCAGGGCCAGAGTTCTCAGGGCTTCCAGTGGCCCCAGCAGCATTTTTCTCATGGGTATTTGTGTTTGCCCTGCCTATCTGTTGGACACAGACCCGTGTCCAGGGTGGTGATTCCGTTCCTCAGGCTGGAGGAAAGAGTGTGAATGGTGTGTGCAGCACAGGGAACCCTTTCCAGACTTGTGCTCAAAAATGCGGGAAGGTTTGGAGTCAAGAAAGAAGAGCACAAGAATAAAGGAAAGCTCAAAGTCAGGATAAAATACGTGCTGGGGGCTGAAAGGTCACCTTAGGGGAAGGATAGTGGACTTTGGAGGCAGGGATGCCCAAATCTGAACCCAAATCTGAATCACTATGCTGTACACCAGAAACTAACATAGCCTTGTAAATCAACTATACTTCAATATTAAAAAAAAAATTGTTAGTAGGTAATAGATACTGGTTATTAATCTTCAATACAAATATTCTGCCCTTTTGACTCTAGGAGTTGGGTGAAGCAAATCTGAACCCCACCTCCGCACTTAACTAGTGAGGTGATCTTAACAAGTTCCTCACCATTCTGAGCTTCAGTTTCCTCATCTCCAAATGGGGGACAATAACTTAGACGGAACCTTTGGAGCATCTCAGTACTTTCCAAAATGTGTGACTAGGGAGAAAACGAGGGTAAACTAAGTGTGATCAGAGAGAAAATAAGAATTGAGAGAGGAAATTATGTGGTTGAAGAAGACAGATGAAGAAGGGGCTGAGCCTGCACTGAAAACCTCATGGCTGAATGGATTACTGCGAATTGTTTGCTTCACCCAAGTCCTAGAGTCAAAAGGGCAGAATATTTGTATTAAAGATAAGATTAATAGCCAGTATCTATTACCTATTAACAATATGTATACATACATATATATTTTATATTGAAGTATAGTTGATTTACAAGGCTGTGTTAGTTTCTGGTGTACAGCATAGTGATTCAGTTATACATATAGATTCTTTTTCATATTCTTTTTATTATAGGTTATTATAAGATATTGAATATAGTTCCCTGTGATATATAGTAGGTCCTTATTTATCTTTTTTAAAAATTCTTATTGAATTGAAGTATAGTTGATTTACAGTGTTGTGTTGTTTCAGATTACAGTGATTCAGTTTTTTATATATATATATTCTTTTCAGATTCTTTTCCATTATTGGTTATTACAAGATATTGAATATAGTTCCTTGTAATATATTCTAGGTCCTTGTTGTTTATCTTCTTTATATATAGTAGTGTGTATCTGCTAATCCCAAACTCCTAATTTATTCCTCTCCCATTCCTTCCCCCTTTGGTAACCATAAGTTTGTTGCTATGCCTATGAGTGTGTTTCTGTTTTGTAAATAAGTTCACTTGTATCACTTTTTAGATTCCACATATAAGTGATATCATATTTGTCTTTCTCTGCCTTATTTAATTTAGTGTGCTAATCTCTAGATCCATCCATATTGTTGCAAATGGCATTATTTCATTCTTTTTATGGCAGAGTAATATTCCATTATATATGTATATACATATATATTGCACCTTCTTTATCTGGTCATTTTTCAATGGACATTTAAGTTGCTTCCATGTCTTGGCTATTATAAATATTGCTGCTATGCACATTGGGGTGCAGGTATCTTTTCAAATTAGAGTGTTCTCCAGATATATGCCCAGGAGTAGGACTGCTGGATCATATGATGCTTCTATTTTTAGTTTTTTAAAGAATCTCTATACTATTTTCCATAGTGGCTGCCCCAAATTACATTCCCACCAACAAACACTGTTTTTAGAATACTGACTCATATTAGAAAAGAGCCAACATGTAATTAGATATTTATGACAGTATAATATTATAAAGACAGAAATTAGAAGGCAGAGAACTTGGTCTCTTCCAACAGGAGAGAAAGCATTCTCTCACAAATTCCTGAATGAAGCAGACAGCTAGCTGACATTTTCTCGGGTGACAATCTCCACCTTTGCGGATCCAGCAAACACCCTTATGCATTCACATTATTTACCCTGAAGAACCTTGGGATGTGATTGCTCAAGTCCTGCTTGTGTGTACAGATTTTTATTCTGCTTATTGCTTGAGTTTCATGTGAAACTCAAGTGTGGCTTGCACTGCTGGGTGCCATCCCATTTAGCTCTCTCCACTGCTTTGAAACATGCTTTTAAGAAGGCACATCATGCTTTGGAAAAGGTGATCTGGTCAGTGAGTATACAAGGCAATTTTTAAATAAAGTTAATACTCATTAACATTTACTACTAGTAGTAGGAACAGCTGTAATGATTGAGTGTGAACTTTGAAATCCTGCCAGCGTCTTTTGGAGGCATAAGAATGATTATCTCCACTTTATAGGGAGGAAATTGAAGCACAGTGAGGTTAAGCATGTTGCCCAAAGTCACATGGCGGGTAAAAGGAGAAACCAGACCTGCACCTCGGGCATCTGTTTGCAGAAACTCCTCTCCTCCTAAGACAACCCCAGCACATTACTCTGGGCAGACGCTACCTCTCCACTCTTTCTCTGTCCCACTCAGTTGAGGACTAGGTGATTCCAATTGTCCTCCATTGCCATCCCCTCTCCCTGACCTGGATTTTGAAATCACTGGCTTTGAGTTTCGTCCCTTGCTCAACATATACATTAATCTAGTGACTCTGTACTCATGATCAGCCTACACATGGCCACAGGATTCCATGGGGAGTTCGACTGAGTTCTACAAAGCCAAAGACTGTCACTCTGGAACACCAGGGCTAAGAATTCTCTGGTTGATGTGAATTTAAATCTCAACCACAACAGCGAAAAAAATGTGACAATGAATAAACGTATGTTCATGTATAACTGAAAAATTGTGCTCTACACTGGAATTTGATACAACCTTGTAAAATGACTATAACTCAATAAAAAATGTTCAAAAACAAATATTGACTGTAGAGTTCAGTATATTCCACAGGAGACTGGCAACGTATGATACCAATGTGGCATTAAGCTTCAGAACAAACTGAAAACCTCTCAAGTAGGAAGGCGTCTTCTCCCATCCAGCTATAAATCTGGCCCCAAACATCACATCTATGTCTTGGGCCACTCAGCAGCGTCACCACCGCTGGGTATGGCGAGCGGCCACAAGAACCTCCAGGGGTGTGCCACTGTTCGAGCATTCAGAATTCCAAAGTAGGATGGATATAAGCAGTGAGGAAATGGTGGCCAAAGTCAGCTGAAAGTGTGACACGGCAGTCAGGAATGACGCCAGTCCTTTGACACCAAGACCTTGAGTGGGGAAGGCAAGTCTCTGAACACGACTGAAGGATCAAATCATGAAATTGTTTCAAAGGCTCTCCAGTTTATTTGGCGCCTAGTAGGCTGACATTTTCTGCATTTTTAATGATTATTGTAACCATTGTAACCGGGCAAAATCAAGGTGTATTCGCATTTCATTTTCTCTTCTCTTTCGGTGCAGCAGCCTGCTTTGTTGAATTACCTTGTTTTTGACAACATTAACAAAAATGAAAAATCCAAGAACTGCTTCTCCCCCTCCATTTATTTTTATTTTAGTTAGCCTTTAACCAGATTACCATTATGATTAGAAAGGAAAAATCTTGTTCACTTCCTGACAAATCTTATTTGATGGCATCAGTAAGTCTTATTTATTCGCAGATTCCAAAGATTACTGTTAAGAATTCAATAGCCATCAAGAAGCATTTTGCATAATCATACACACACACATACACAAATGCACACTTTGCACCTTTGTTCTTTTCTAAAGACAATCTGCATTTACAGTGTGATAAAGTAACATTTGAATAGTATTAATTAGTATATATGTCATCTGGTTAGATACCATTAAACCTCGAAGGCAGAGATGCAGCTAACTGCAGGGATATTTGCCTCATTCTTTAATATATTCTTTAATAAAATCCCTCATTCTCAGGGATTTGAGATTTCCGCATGAATCCTTCAGTATGTCAAGAAGAGATGGTAAAAAATAAAAAATAAAAAAAGAAATGGTAGATCAGCCCACCTTGATGATATGCACGTAGCTGTGCTTTTAAAATCAATTTGCAAGTGAGTCAGACAGAAAAATGTCGTATGGTAGATATCACTTATATGATGAACTAAAAAAAATGATACAAATGAACTTACTTACAAAGCAGAAACAGACTCATAGACATAGAAAACAAATGGATGGTAACCAAAGGAAAAAGTGGGGGGTGGATAAATTAGGAATTTGGGATTAACATATACACACTACTATATATAAAATAAATAAACAACAAGGACCTACTATATAGCACAAGGAACTACATTCAGTATCTTCTAATAACTTATATTGGAAAAGAATCTGAAAAAGAATATATACATACATGTAACTGAATCACTTTGCTGTACACCTGAAACACTGTTAAACAACTATACTTCAATTAAAAAAAAACAATTTGTGGGCTCTGGAGATAATGGATATCATTAACTTATGGATGAACCAGTGGGACCAGGCAGTCCAGGACTTTTCCTGAAGAGGGAGGGGCCTGCTTAAGGTGTCCCCCACTGAGAACTTGTAGGGGTGACAGTAAGCCTGCAGCATCTGACTTGCTGGCTTTCCCACCTTTCTCAAGGATCTGTGCCCATCCCACCACAGCTCTGGCTCTGGGACTCCCTCCCCTCTTTCCATAAATCCTTACAGCATGAATGAGGTATCACCTCACACCAGTCAGAATGGCCATCATTCAAAAGTCCACAAATGACAAATGCTGGAGAGGCTGTGGAGAAAAGGGAACCCTCCTACACTGCTGGTGGGAATGCAGTTTGGTGCAGCCACTGTGAAAAACAGTATGGAGATCCCTCAAAAGACTAGGAATAGACTTACCATATGACCCAGGAATCCTGCTCCTGGGCATATATCCAGAAGGAACCCTACTTCAGAAAGATACCTGCACCCCAATGTTCATAGCAGCACTATTTACAATAACCAAGACATGGAAACAGCCTAAATGTCCATCAACAGATGACTGGATAAAGAAGAAGTGGTATATTTATACAATGGAATACTATTCAGCCATAAAAATGACAACATAATGCTACTTGCAGCAATATGCATGTCCCTGGAGAATGTCATTCTAAGTGAAGTAAGCCAGAAAGAGAAAGAAAAATACCATATGAGATTGCTCATATATGGAATCTAAAAAAAAAAAAAAAAAAAGAAGAACGTAAAAACAAAACAGAAACAGACTCATTGACATAGAATACAAACTTGTGGTTGCCAAGGGGGTGGGGGATGGGATGGGATAGACTGGGAGTTCAAAGTTTGTAGATACTGACAGGCATATGCAGAATAGATAAAACAAGATTATACTGTATAGCACAGGGAAATGTATACAAGATCTTGTGGTAGCTCACAGAGAAAAAAAATTTGACAATGAAAATATGTATGTTCATGTATAACTGAAAAATTCTGCTCTACACTGGAATTTGACATAACATTGTAAAATAAATAAATGTTAAAAAAAAACAACAACAACAACAACAAAAAAATCCTTATTGCATGAGAAGCATGTTGGAAACATACTTACATAGAAATGGAGACAACTTAGGAGTCTGTGTACTGCCTTCCCTGGTGATTGATTCCAGTAATCAGTAAAAGCCATAACGCAAAGAAACTGAATCCTTGTGGGATTTTTGCCTTTATCACGGATGTGTGCGTGTGTGCGCGCATGTGCATACGTGCATGTCAGTGAATTAAACCACATACACGCACTGAATTTCTTGCCCAGATTACTAGTTTCTTCTCCTATCTCCAGGAGTACATTTAAAGTCTCACTTGACTGGGCATCTAGTTGTCTGAACAATTCTTTCTGGCATCCTGTCCTTATGCCCTGCAGCCAAATACGTTCTCAGGTCAATCTCCTTCCAGCACAGCTTTGTTCCAGCCACACACCAACCCCTTCCACTGCACCCCCTCCCGAAACCCTCACCCCGACTGAGAAACCTTCAACAGCTCCTCATTGTCGAAAACAGGACTTATTTGACTGACATGAGTGTCCTTCAGAAATTGGTCCAAACCTACACTAGCCGTTCTGAAACACTCACTATCCTAACCCACGTCACATCTGAGCTGAACTAGGGAGTGAGTGTGAAGACCAGAGAGGTCCAAACACTGTGCCTGGGGAGGCTGACGCCTAGAGGATTGCAAGATGAGGGGGGTTTAGCAAAGGGTGAAGGATAGGGCCGGTGAAGCAGAAGGGGCACCGAGCGAGTGGTGTCCTGGAGGCCCAGTAAAGAGTGTTTCCTGGAGGAGGCTGTGTGCGGTTTGGTCACACACTGCGGATGGATGGATTGTGAGGAAGGCTGAGTGCTACCCCCTGGGTTGGGGCATGAATTGGGGTAAAAGCAGTGTGATGGGGCAAAAGCCTCACGGAAGTGGGATCAAAAGAATGAGAGGATGCGAAGACAGGGAGTAACAGCATTTGAGACATTACTGCGGAGGGAAGAAGCGATGTAGGGTAGCAGCTAGAAGGAACCACAAGGCCAAAGAGAGTTTTGTCTCATTTTTTTAAAGATGGAGGCTATGACTGCATGTTGAAATGTTGCATGGGGATGTGTGACAGTCCCAGAGCAAGATCCTTGCTGCTGTGAGTTGCGGGGGAGGTACTTGTGGCCAAGTGGAGGGGTGCAGACAGGCCACCCATGGAAGGAATAGGAGGGACGAGCAGGTGGGAGACGGGAGAGAATTCGAGAAGCCTGGAACATTGATGTTTCCAGGATGAGGAAGTTCTCTTTTGATTGCCTCTGTTTTCTCAGGGGAATAAAAAGCTGAGAGTTTGGAAAGGGGAGGAGGTGCAGAAGTACACAGAGAGAAGAGAAAGTCTTCAACAGTTCTTCCAGAGAGGAGAGCAAGCAGGCTGGGGCACTGTGGTGAGGCTGCCGGTTGGCCCTGAAGATTATTTAAATTTGTGGGCAGGAACTTACAGTGAGACTAGCCGGCACAGCCGTGCATTTTCCCCAGTTAAGTTCAGCTGGCACTTTGTTCATACTGAAATTACTTTAAGAGTTCCACAGGTTGTTTATTACTGGTGGGAATGTGGACCAGTGTAAACTGGTACCATCTTTCTTGATGGGTAGATAATAGCGAGAAAAGCCTCAATAAGGTTTACTTTTTAAACCAGTCATTTGAACTTTATGAATGTATCCTGATGTAACTGGAAACTTGGAGAAAAATTTCATGTGCAAGATTTCCATTGTCATATTCATAAAATAACAACTGGAAACAATCTCAGTATTTAGTCATCAGGACTTAGATTCCTGGAAATTCATTGCGTTGGTTTTCGGGGAATAGACTATGACTAGCCCATGAATGGACTATTTCTGTGTCCTTTCAGGATTGTGTTTTTTTTTTTGTAAACTAGAAATTGATATTGAGAGATTCTCACAAAATAGTATTAAGTGCAAAATCCATTACAAGCATCCTGCCTGAAGTCACTGTTATCATCTCTCACCTGAAATATTGCAAAGACCACTTGGTCTCTCTGCATCCTCTCCTGTCCGCCACCCATTCTGTTCTCCACACCACGGCAAATGGGATTGTTAACAGACATCTTTAAAACACAATCTTGACATTTCTCTACTTGTAAGCTTTAAATGGCTTCTTGTTTCTTGATCTCATATCCTGAATCCTTAATCCAACTTCCAAGGCCCTGCGTGATTTGCCCCCTCCCTGTGCTGAAGTTTTTTGCTCCAGTATTCTGCACCTTCATCTGCTCCTGGCCCCTGCACACCCTTGTGCTGTTCCTTGCCTTCAACTGCTCTCCTTACCTCACTCCTGCTCTAGCCCTGCTTGATTCCTACTCATTCGCCAGGTCTCACCTTACACCTGCCTTCCTCAAGGAAACCTCCCCTGAATTGTTTATGCCTCCATCATTTTAATCATCCAAACTGTGACAACCCACACTAGCTCAGGTAACTGCACAACCCAGGATTAGTTTCTGTCTTGATCCAGAACTCAAAAAGTGTCACCAGGACCTGATAATCTTCTCACCTCTTGACCTCACTTCTATGCTGGCTCCAGAGTGAAGCTCATTTCTCATGGTGCTAAGATTGCTGCAGTGGCTCCAGCTTTCTCCTTTACCTTTAAATCTAGTAGGAAGAGTAGATATACTTCTCCAAGAGGATACCAATAAACGTTCCAGAATTTAGTCTTGTTGTCCTGGGTTACTTGACTCCAAGTATATGCCTATTTTAGAACCAATCATTATCGCTTCAAGAAAGCAATGCTCTGATCAGCCAAGATGCTGTCAGGCCACGTGCTCCTCCTATGGCTAAGAGCTATGTGTGCACTGGGTCCCCAAGCCCAAACTGGGATTTCAGGAAGCAGGGGGAAGGGATCCTGGAGAGACAAAAAACAAGAGTCCATCAGGAAATTTTTTATTACATATTTGCATAGAAACTTTTTTCCTTTCACAGCATTTCTGATAATTATACATTTATGTATATTATTAAAAATATTTGTCTTCTCTATAACACTGTATACTCACCTTGGGAGGGACCCAGTCTGTTGTTTTTTTTCCTCCACTGTTCTATGCCCAGTAGCCAACACCATTCTTAGCACAAAGCTAATGCTCGATTAACATTTGTTCAATAATTGTGTTACCAACCCCTCCAAAACAACAACAAAAAACGGCCAGTAGAATATAAACCAGTATATATGGTAGGATTCCAATTTTTGTTTTAAAAACTAAATTTCTTTCTCTCCCCACCTCTGTGCCTGTAAAATTCAAATCTGAAAGTAAATACACCAAATACAACAGTAGTTGTTCCTTGATGGTGGAATTAAGAATAGGGCTTTAAAACAACACTTGCCTGTGTTTTCCAAATTGACGATGAACGTATAACATTTTTTAACCAAAGTTTTTCTTAAAATAGTCTTTAGAAATATTTTGGATAAGGTTCTTTTATTTGGAATAAAAATGTACAGTTTGGAAAGAAAAGGGGTTTTCTCAAGAACATAAGGCCTCAAACCAAAACTTTCTCCATGACAAGGGAAATTCCTGAACACCGCAGAAGGGATTGCTGGAGATGCTGATTACCTAAGACGCTAATATCAAGGCCCTGAAGAAAATAGCAGGGCCAGGCTTCAACCAAATGTCTGCAGCTGGGGAGGAATGGCATAGGCTGGCTTTGAAGTTGGTCTCTCTTTGCTTCTTTTAGTTTTTTAAACTCGTAGTTCAATTTCCAGAAAGTTGATATTTTGGTTTGTGGACTACCATCATCACTTTATTAGCATGTTTCTGATTTGTAACCCTCGCTACCACCAACTTCCTGGACTCCATGGTGGCTCTTTCTGGATTCTCTGTACCTTCTGTTACTATGTAGTTAGGGAATGATGTGAGAAGTGAAACTCATACATTGAGTTGACCTAATACCAGGGCTTTTGTTGTGAGTAGATGTACATGCCCGGAATCATACCCATCAGCTCAGAGACAGCCCGACCTGAAGTATATCACACACCGCGCTCCCTGGCTTCTGCTTATGATTTGGAATCTAGAGGCCCCTTCAGAACTGGACCATCTTCGCTGTGGAGCATCTTGATTTACAGGGTCTCTGGGTCTTCACTGGGATCCGACTCATTATTGGTGGACCAGCTGTGGAGTTTGAAAAGGAGCAGGGATGGGATGGGGAAGTCAAGATTCTAAAATGCAAGTTATGCCACTAAGACCCATGGACGTTCTGAATAAACAGTGCTTATCCCCCACTGTGTGTCCTAAGCAGTCTGCTGGGTGTGAAGCTTCTGTAGGAACCAGCTCAGTGCCTCGATTCCAGACTCAGCTCTGCCTCCGATTAGCTCTCTGTGCCTGCGTTGGCCTTGCCGACTCTGACACTGAGGCTCTCATCTGTTCAGTGGGCACAGCACCTGTTTCTTGTAGGTTGTTTGAGGGTCAGATAAGAGAACCAATGTGGAGTGTGGAGCCCTGAGGATGATTTGAGGTGTGATGTACGAATCTGGAGGGAAGAACATTAGGGGCAGAGGCCCAGGAGAGCGTCCACTGCCCATCTCAGCGAGGTCGTGAGGGAAGTCAAAGATTCCTCTCATTCTCCAATCACCCTTTTCCTAACATGGGCCACAGAGTAAGGGAAGTTTCTTTTACCCTTTACTTAACAAGAGCATTGAGATTAGCTTCAAGGCTCATCATTAGCCTTCCCCTCTCTTTCCACCAGCAACAAAATCTTTAACGCACAAGCTTCACAGAACGGGCAAGGTAGGGGGAAGAGGGCTGGGGCCTGCCCTGAAGTCAGATGGAGGGGAGGCGGCACAAAGCTTAGACAGGAGCCAGAACACCCAGCAGGGGAGGTAAACGCACCCTGGGGGTAGAATTAGTTTAGCAAGCAGCTTTCCTAAATTTACATTGAATTGTGGCTTCTCTGTCAGGAGGCGAACTCACTCCATAGCCTGGAGTTTAATTATTTATTAAATAATCCTCTTCTAGAGTTCTCTGGCAGATGCTGTGACACTAGGGGTGGAAGCCATCGGGAGGTGTGTAGCATCTGCAAAGCCAGGGCTAGGAGGCAGTTGAGCTCATTGAGTTTTGAGGTTGAAGGCTGAGGTTGTCTTGGGGCTTTTAGTGCACAGGTTGCCTAAAGGTGGGTGGCCTCCTGGCACCCTCTGACCTCCTCTCACTAAACTCCAGCCACAGAGTCCCTCTTTGGGTCTTTTGAGGACAACTCTTTTTTTCCCATTCAGGGCACTGGCTTCTTACCTCTTCTCCCATGTCACCTCCTGGGCAGCCACCCCCGACCCACAGCTACATAAATAGCTTCCCCTGTGCCTGTGCCTGTCCCAGCAACCTGTCCCCATCGTCTTTATAATCTCACTTACTTGGCGCTCATTACTTTGTAATTGTTTATTTGCTTGTTTATTATTTGTTGGGCCCCTCAGAAGGAAGCGGCTTGTTTGTTCCCGGCCGGACCTCCCACGATCCTGCAGCCTGGCTCGGCAGCACCAGTGCGCGGAAATAATGCAAGCCACCTGGGCTGGACCACACCCCCCGGAAAACATCCTGAGAAGGACTTTCATCAATTTTGGCTTCCAGAATCCACTCAAGCAAAGGTTCTTTACCTTTTTAGGGTCACAGGTCTCTTTAGGTATTTGATAAAACTAACCGACTCTCCCAAACGAACATTAAAATGCACTCAAAACTCTGCTTACAACTTGGGGGCTTGGAGACTCCTAAGGCCCCACGTGGAAACTCCAGACTTAAGAAAAATCAAGGGGAGGAGGAGAGATTAGAAACTCGACTCCACACTCTTAGGGGAGACTCTTAAAACCGGGACTGCTGACGTGACATATGTCCTCGGATTGCAGTTATATTATGTAATTTACATATGTAAAGAAAGAAATCGGAGGCAGGAAATCGCTTCTAGTTCCGGCTCTGCCAAAGGCTCCCTCCTTTACGCGGTTTAGGGCAAGACAACCTAAGACATTTCCCGCAAGTCAGGTCTGATGAAACGTTTGTGGAATGAATGAATGTTACATTCGCACGGCAGAATCAGGAAAGCAGCCCCCTCGTAGAACCCGCGGGGGCCGGCCCACCCGCGCGGGGGCAGAGCAGGCCCAGCGCCGGGGCGCGCGCGCAGGTGTACTCGCACCTGCGGCGGCCAGCGCGGAGCGGGGCGGGGCCAGCTGCGGGCGCGGGCGGGGCGGGTAGGAGGAGGGGAAGAGGCGTGAGGGAGGGGGAGGAGATGGGAGGGGGAGGAGATGAGAGGGGGAGGAGATGGGAGGGGGAGAAGGGAGGAGGGAAGAAGAGGGGGAGGAAGGAGACGAGACGGAGGAAGAGGAGGAGGGAGAAAGAGGGAGGTAGGAGGAGGGAGAAAGAGAGAGGTAGGAGGAGGGAGGGGGAGGGAGGAGGGAGATAGGAGGGGCGGGAGGGCAGCGGCGCGGGGAGGAGTCTGCAAACTTTCACTTCGAGGGCATTGTGGGAAGCAGCCATGGTCTGAGGCGGGCTCCTCACCTGTCAGCCGCGCCGGCTCCTGCGCTCGCCTCTGGCCCTCGCGTCCATCACCGCGCTCACCTCTCGCCGGCCGGGGGCCGCGGCGGCCCGGCCACCATGGTGAGTGCGGGCGAGCGGGGCGGCGGGGCGGACCGGGGCGGGGGAGCGGGGGGATGGGGGCGTGTGTGCGCGCTCCCGGGAGGCACATGCTGCGCCGGGCCGGGCGCGCGGCCGGGTAGGGGAGCAGCCTGTCCCGCCCGGCCCTGCTGGGCACCCCTCTGGCCCGCGCTCGCCTGTGGTCCTGGCGCCCGGAGGATGAAGACGCGCCCGGGGCACCAGGAAAGCCGGCTTGGGACGCTCGCGGCCACCGAGCGCTGCCGCTTCATTCATTCGACCGTTTGCTGAGCGCTTAGTTTGTGCCAGGCAGGGTGCCAGCCACTGGAGATGTCGCGGGGACCAGGTAGATGATAAGCTATCCGGGACTTACCGTCTGGGAGGAGGATTTGGAGGCAGGGAGTTGAGTAATAAATGCACTAGTAATCAAGGTAACTTCCGAGAGTGAGTGTTCTGGAGTCTCAGGTACAACCGGATGGAGGGATGGAGAGGCAGCTCCACAGAGGGCACACAGCAAAGGCCTCTGAGGAGGGGACATCTGAGCTGTTGGTGGTCCTGGGGGGAGCACTGAAGGTAGTGGGCGCAGAAGGGGCAAAGGCCAGAGAGGAGGGACTTGTAGCGAGAAAAGTAGGCAGGGGCCAGATGTTATAAGCCAAGTTAAGGAGACTGGTTTTTATTCCAATGGAGTGGGGGAGCCTTCGGAGCGTTTTAAGCTAGAGAACTGACTTTATCTCTTCTGTACCTTTAAAAGCTCGCTTTGGCTGTTTGTGGAGACCAGAAGGGTGGGGTAGGAGGAGGGTGTCAAAGTGGAGACAGGGAGACCAGTTTGCAGTGCTCTAGGTGAGAGATCCTGGTGGCCGCACTTGGGCGGAAGTAGTAGCTCCAGGTTCCTCTTGTTCTCACCTTCAGCTTAGGGTAGTGTTTTGAGAGGGCAGTGGGCTGAACTCACGACCCTCAGTGAGCTGGCTTCCCAAATCCAAGGAGAAACAGAAGTGACCTGCGCCCTGGGCAGGCAGGGGCAGGAGCGCCATGCGGGTTAAGAGAGGCAGAGCTGAGCGCTTAGGCAGGAAGACCACAGGTGCTGGTTCTTAGGAGAGGTTTGGCTGCCCAGACTGGAGGCACTATTGTGGTTTGTTGAGGGTTCCTTGTAAATACAGCGTGGTGTAAAAAGGAGGCTGTAAATAATGGAGCAGCTCTCTTGGCTTGCTCAGGTTTCCCAAGGAACAAGGTGACATGTGTGCAGCCTGCTGCATCATTTCCCTAATGGAGGGTGGAATAAGGTCCCAGAGTTTCTGAGCAGCAAGACACTGCTTTCACCCTAAGGGCTGGGGCTGCGTCCATGCTCTGGACAACACCTGCAGTGGAGTTTTATTTTTTCTTGCTGGTGTGCTGGTGTCGAATGAGTCATTCATCAGAAATGTGCAGTTTCCCTAGCTTTTCCACTGTCCCTTGCACAATGGGAAATACTCATGTTACTGAGTGCTTGTGATAACCAAGCAGAATGGTCAGCTCTTTACATTCATGATCTCAGTCAGTCCTTGCAACAAACAACCAAACAAGGGTATTATGCTCTTTGCGTTTTACCTGCTCTGACCTGTCCCAGCAATGTGTCCTTGGACCATGCCTTGACCTCCCGATGCCAGGTTGCTCATATGTAAAATGAAAGTAATAAATGTTCCAAACTCGTAAGGCAGTGGTTCTCTAAGTGTGGTCTGGGTACCGTTCGGAATCATGAAGACTTTCCAGAGTTCGACAAAGCCAAACCTATCTTCATAATAGCACAGTGATATTATTTGCCCTTTTCACATGACTGTTCCAATTTTCTTGAGGCAAACGTGACCTGGGAGAGGGCAACAGACTGAATACAAAAGCAGTTAGGAGAGTCCAGCTGTCTTCTGTTGAGTTAGGCATTAAGGAAATTTGCCAAAATGTATAACAGTGCCTCTCTTCTCACTGATTTTTTGCTTTGTGAAGTATTGTTACTGTTCATAAAAAAGTTATTTCTGTTAATGTGTGATAGATTGGTTATAATTTTTAAGTGAATTAATAAGTATCTAAAATTTTTCTCTAGTTAAATTCATAATACAGTAAACATCAGTGGTTACAACCTACATAAACAAAAGGTTTTTGGGGCAGAATTTTTAAGAGTGAAAAGGAGTCACAGACAGGTTCTGGTACGTTAATGCAGGTGTAAGTGCTCAGCGGCTGTTGCCTCTCATCTGCCATTATTGTCACGTGGTAGGGAAGCAGAAGTGGCCCTCCTTATTGCCTGGCACCTCTAGGCCTTTTGGTGAGGGCCACTTTGTGACTCCCTGTATCTCCCCTGCTTCAGTCCTGACTCTTGCTGACTCTTACACTAGGAAACTAGAAGATGCTTACAGCATCCCGCCTGGTACCTACATACAGAAGATGGTCCTGGCTTCCGCTGGGCCAGTGATCCAGGTTTTTGGTGCAGAGATTTCATACCTTGTGCATCCTGGGGATGTGTTTGCACCTGGATATTACTGGTTACATCAACCTTGTACTTCTACACCCTGCCTTTGTTTAGAAATCTCTGCTCTGGAAAACAATGCTAGGGTTATTGTGTTTGGGGATCCCCATGGTTCTGAGCGCTGTGCACTTCAACATTTTACTGGGAAGAATTTACTATTGAATGATTGACAGTGTTGATGGAAGGAAGATTTTAAACATTTGTTCCTTCATTTATTTTCTTCCTTCCTTCCTTCCTTCCTTCCCTGCAAAAAGACAGCAGCGAGGATTTATAGGGTGAAGTTTGAAAGGCTTTGGGAACACCCTTCATAAAAATGCATGTGGATATCGCTTAATGCAGTCCGAATGCTTCTGAAAAGTTGAGGTGACTTTTAAAACCATGTTGTGAACAAAATAGGGAAATTACCCCTTGAAAGAAACTCAAACGGTGCCCCCTTTTGAAATATGAGTAAGCATCTTGTGTTGCAAATCAAATTCTCATGTGTGTTATTTATCTAAAGTGAGATAGACTTATGCTAAAAAAAAGAGGAATTTTTGTGTGTGATTTTTACATCTGACTTGAGAGAGAGAGAGAGACCTTCTCAAGCTGAACTGTGAAGTCATTCCTTTATTTGAAATCATGTTGAAAATAGCATGAGTTTTCCTACATCGAGTAATTCCAAGTTTCTCATGTTCATCATAATCTCATTGTATTACAGAGAAATAGGAAAGGTGAGAAGAGGTTGCTGAGGGTGAGGGTGGAGGTACCTAACTGTGAGCCGGGAGATCCTGCCATGACCCCCCCTCCCCATCACAGTATATCAGTTTTATTGTCTGAGGCTTAATGGTGCTAAGTGTGTGGTTATTTAGGTGGTTTAATTTCCAGCTGAAGAGTGAAGTAGCCTGTTAGAGCCGCGGGAGCTTTCCTCCTCTGGGCTTGGTCTGGGCTGCTGGCCCACAGTTCCCGTGGGGTAGAGGGGTTGCGAATAGGGTTGGAAATGACCCTCCATGGGGTTTTACTTCTCCCAAGAGTGCTCACCCATAACAGGCCCTTCCCCTGGGTCTCCCAACACCACCAGTGAGACTTGTATTCACCCTTCACCAGGATCGTTACTTCTGAGTTCCCAATACTGGTTTTTGTGACAAACACTGTCAACAGCTTACAATTTTTAAGTAGTATTTTACTAACAGCAAGTGGAAGGAAATGTTCAGCAGAGTGCAGATTTGCCACACTGTTTCCAATGTCTGTCCTTTGGGGTCCCATGAATTATTTTATTACGGACAAAGACATAATAGATAAAGGTAAACCTCCCCACCACACAAATAAAGAAACGCCCTGTAGGAGTCCCCAGAGGTAAGTGTGTCTTGACATCTCTATGAGTCATTCTTGAGTTTTATTTTGCTGTTGCTGCACAGAGATTCTCCCAGGGCCGAGACTTCCCTGGGGTTCCTGCTTTCCTGGGGCCTTTCCTTGCGAGCCATTTGCCCAGGAGAAACTCCTTTTCTACCGTTTGCAGCCCCAGATCCTGTGATGTAAAGGAGTGTGTGCAGATATCAGAGGCAAACACCCCTAAAATCCTCTCAGGGATCTTCTAAACTGTCTTGGCAGCACTCTGGCTAGCCAAAGAGGACTTACTGCGTGGCTGCTAACAGTGGGCTAGAGGAAGGATTTTAACAGTGGCAAGGGGGTACTGCAAATTGTTGACGTTAGAAATGAAATGCCACTGACTGCTATGAGGAAGCTGGCCTTCAAAAAAATCTCTGACAAAGTCCCAGGTCTGAAAACTTCCCAACAGGTAGAGCTGGGTTCTAAAATAGCTCCCTCTAAAAAGTTTCTGAAAACTGCCTGGGGGAAAATAATACAGTCAGCGCGCTGGGGCGTAGACCTGTGTTACATTCAGTCAAGAGCAAGGACGTCAGGATCCCACTTTTTTTTTCTTTTACTATATTTGTTATTAAAGTATAGTCAATGTACAATATTATATAAGTTAGAGGTGTATAATATAGTGATTCACAGTTTTTGAAGTTTAGACTCCATTTATAGTTATAAAATATTGGCTATATTCCTTGTGTTATACAATATATCCTTGTAGCTTGTTTTATACATAGCAGTTTTTTTTAACATTTTTTATTGATTTATAATCATTTTACAATTATACATAATAGTTTAAAAAATTTTTTTTTATTGAGTTATAGTTAGTTTACAATGTGTCAATTTCCAGTGTAGAGCACAATTTTTAAGTTATACATGGACATACATATATATTCATTGTCGCATTGTTTTTCACCATGAGCTACCACAAGATCTTGTATATATTTTCAGGATTCCACTTTTAATGCTCTTGTTGGATCTCCTCTAGCAGGGCATCTGGACTGGTGAGAGATGGTGGGTGTGGGGTGAGGTTCTGTGACCTCTTAGATCCAGTGGGAGCCTTCCTTTCACACTGGGTCTGTCAAGCAGCAGGAACTCAGGCCTCAGTTTACAAACTTTCGAGCTTGGGCCCTTTGCATACTCGTCCTTGTGTGGTGTGGAGGTGGGTGGGCTCGGGTGGAGGCAGGGGATGGGGGACCTCAAGGAATAAAAATGACTCATCCAGATCATTGTAGATTAAAAATTTTGTTTTGCATTAAAACATTAATATATTTGGGTCCAAGATGCAAAATTCACATAAACTTTAAAGATAAAAACCTAAAAAATAGCTTGTTTATGGCTAGTGGCTTAAGGCTTACCCTCTGGGTCTCACAAGGCTCCCTGTCTTTTCTGCTGTTACAGTTATTTGGGTAGAAAAATGTGAGACAGTGTTCCAAGGCAGGTGTCAAAAACATTTTCCCGTAAAGGGCTGGGTTGTACATATTTTGGGCTTCATGGGCCATGCAGTGCTCAGTTCTTCTACAGTGGAGCAAAAGCAGCCACGGACAAGATGCAAATGGCTGTGACTGTGTTTTAATAAAACTTTACTTACAAAAACAGATGGCTGGCCAGAATTCAGTGGAGGCGATTGTTCTTTTCTTTTCTTTTTTTTTTTTTCAACTTTAATCTAATTTAATTTTTCATGAGGGGGGAGGTAATTAGGTTTACTCATTTATTTTTAGAGGAGGCACTGGGGATTGGACCCAGAACCTCCTGCATGCTAAGCATGCACTCTACCACTTAAGCTATACCCTTTCCCGCCGTTTTTTAAAATTAATGTTATCTTTTTATTTATTTATTTTTGTGTGAGGGGAGACAATTAGGTTTATTTTAATTTATTTATTTATTCTTTAATGGAGGTACTGGGGGTTGAACCCAGGACTTTGTGCATGCTAAGCTTGTGCTCTGCCACTGAGCTATCCCCTCCCATGATGTGGTGGTTTGTTCTGTAGACCCACGTTCTAAGGCAACGTCCATTAATTCATGCATATGTGTATTTGACAAATAAATTGGTTACCTGCCCTATGACAGGCAGTGTTCCTGGCGGGACTGGCTACATAGTTTGTGATGCCCAGGGCAAAATGAAAGTGTAGGGTCTCTTCTTCAGAATTTATTGAGAATTTGGAGACAGTGGCAGCCAAGCGTTAAATCAAGGGTGGTGCCCTTCTGAACACAGGGCTCTTGTGTCTGCAGAACCAGGTCTGGGTGTAGGCCCCTGAGGTCATGCTTGACAAGCCAGGAGCTCCCCTGTTCTCCTGGAGCCTGCATTCTCGGGAGAAGGTTCTCCAAACTTTCTGAGTATGTATTTTGTACCCAGCACAAAGAGGGTTATGCCGTAAAGCATTCGTTACTCATCATCTCACTTGTACTTAATAGGAGTTGCAGATGTGGTGTGGGGGCCCCTTCCAGGCCTGTGGAGCAGGGAGCAGGACTGGCCTTGGTGGCCACTGGGGGCCCTGTCACCCCATCCCTTCATGGCCTGAGGGCTGGGGCCATTCCTGCAGCTCTCTCTGCCTGGGCTCAGTTACTTCCTGAACCAGTTCTGACCGGACAGAGAGTTTAGAACCATATCCATCCTTCCGCCTTTGCCTTAAATCAGATCCTTAGATTAGTGCTTCTGCTGCTGGCGTTGCTTTTGTCCGCGTTCCCTTGAAGCACTGGGCACAGGGCACCATGGCTTCCCTGGCCCCTCCCACATCTGCCCCGATCATCAGATCTGGTGTAATTTTTCAGCTTAGACCTCGTGTGTTATTTCCCCGTTTGCGTAAAATGAGACAGGTATGCCTACTTACAAACAAAACACATCCAGAAGGATATACTAGAGACAGTGACTGTTTCCGGGAAGGGCTCTAAACATCTGGTGTGGCAGAAAGATTCACTCTTTATGGCATGTTCTATTAGACATTTCAGGTTTTTCTATTTGGATGGAATTCCTTTTAAATTATATGAAAAATGACTTTAAAAATATTTCCATTTATACGACTTCTCCAGCAGAACTCTGTTTTGTTTTTACCTTCCTACGCTTGGATGTGTCTGGAATTGGGATGGAAGCAGAAGTTTCCTTAAAACACATACACACACGCATGCATGCATACACATCCATGTACACACATCCACGTATACGCACACAGACATGTTCTCTCCTTTTTCCTCTTTAACTTGGGCTCTTGGCCAGGCTTCCAGGACTGCTGATTGTACCTTGCTTTTGAATGAGAACAGAATAGCTGAGGGAAAAAACGTGATCCATCTTTCTCACTTCACCGACTCTGACCACTTTCGGTAATGAGATAAAATTGCATTTCTCGTCGCTTCAAAGGATGGAGCCATTAGAGTACAGAGATGCTTGTCAGGTCATCTGGGTTTGGCCTCCCTGCATTCTGTAGGCAGTGGAACATTCTCGCAAGCCCGAGAAGTCATGTCCCTGAAAAGTCAGGAAGGACCAGTCAAAGCCGGTATCAGATTCAGATTATGACTGAGTGTTTCCGCCCCAATTTCAGTGTCTGCTGCCCACCCACAGCTTCCCTCGCCTTCCTTGAGGAAAAAAAAAAAAATCAAGGAAGCGACTTTTCTTTATGTAACCAAAGCTATGAGAAGAGACGTGGAAAAAAATGGTTTCTTTCGGGAGGAATGTCAGAATGTCTTCCGGTGGCGGAGACGTCTTTGTTGTGTGAATGGCGAGCTACCCAACATACATACAGCATCTCAGGAAGCCTTCAGGTGCTCACTTGTAAAGGCGGGTGTGGGTTGTGGGTGTGACAGGCGGCAGGAAATGCAGTGAGGCAGATAGCTCCGGGCCCTGTGTGCAGGCTCTGTGATCCAGACACTCTGCTCTTTGCTCTCATGACCAGGTCACTTCTTAAATTTTCCTGAAGATTAAATGAGCCAATATGGTTCAGCCCTTAGGTGGGGCCTGGTACCTGACATGCACTCCCTAAAGATTAGCCAGGCTGTTTTTAGGAGAAATAGGAAAAAAAAAACTAATGAAAACCTTAAAGATGGTTCTTAAGTTTGTTTGTGTTTTAATGAGAAATTTATTTGAACATATGAAATAAAGAAACAAAATATCACAGACTCCAAATATTGGAGAGGTGGGAGGAGATGAGGGTTAGCGTAGCATCACATTAAAAAATAAAGTGTGATTCCAAACTCACTGTGTGTATACAACGTTTTCCTTTTATTTCTTTTTTTTAATTGCGATGCTTTTATTAGAATATTGTTAATTGCAGATAAAAGAAACTACACGCATGGAAAAAGGAAAACACTCAGAAATGCTATTACAAATTAGTCAAATTAGTAGGAGGAAAATGATTTCTTCAGTGTATACCAGATATAAACACCTGCCCTGAGATTTCCCACAGATGGCACAGTCCACAAGGACTTATTTGGAATAAAAATGTCTATCGAGTCTCCAGTAATAGCCTCTATAATGCCTGCAAACTTCCTTTTATTTCTTGAACAAGTACTTACCTTCAGTTTCTTTATAAGATGTTAGATTCTCAGTCCCAAGTGCCCTGTGTATGAGTCCCACCTTTCTAAGTCTGCTTGGCCTCACGATTTGGATGCCTTAAGAATTCGGAAAGTCCCAGCTACACGAACAATCTTGGCAAAAAGTAAGGGGGCACGGGGAGGCTTGACTGTGTAACAAGGCCAGTCTGTCTCTCACATGGGATTTGGACTTTGAAAGGACGTGATGGATGTGATGGATGTACCACCTCCTACTCTCTTAAATTCTGTTCACGACTGTAGGCATGGCTGTCAAGTTGTGAAGGCCCAGGGGACAGACTTTTAATGAGTGTTGAGTAGGCTGCAGTAGGAAGAGAAAGGAAGGTTCTTAGTAAGTGTTTAGGTGGTCATTACCATGCACAGTGCTGCGTTTAGCCTCGCAATCATAGCCTCTTGTACAAAGCTGGTCCTGACCTCAAAAAATTCACACTAAGAAAGATCAAAGAAAGCACCACTATGAAATATGAATGGGATCCCAAGTTATTAATGTTTCATTCAACTTCAAAGTCATATTGAACATTGCCTGGAAGTTCTGCTCCCTATTTCCAGGTTCTTTTTCCTCCTTGAATGATCTGAAACAGAACCAAAGGCCAGTCTGCCTCTCAAAAGACTCCCGGAGATCTAATTAGGGGCATCGTGACTCTAAGGCAAAATTAAAGCACCAACACGTATTGTTGATATATCCTGAGTTGATTATTCTGTCCAGAGGAAATGATAAGTGGAGAAATAGTATGTGAATCACTTTTGAGGTTTTTTTTTTTTTTTTTTTTTTTTTCCCATTTGTTAACCTTGTGCTCTTAACTGGGCAGGCTATTAGAAAAGAAAAGAAAATTCTACAAGTATAAGATCTGTTTCTTGATTACAAGATTATTTGTGTTGTTGGAAAGAAATTTCTTCCAGGCATAGCAAATCTCAACAACTATGAGAGTGGATAATTAAGCTCCGAAGTCTGTCATTCAGATTATATAACCACTGCAGGAATCCGTGGAGGAGGACAGGGGAGGGGCTGAGGGGAGAGACAGGCGTTGGGCTGAGTCTGGAAAGGAGGCAAGTGACCCTGCCTTCAGCTTTTCAGAAAAGGGTGTGCGTGTGTGTGTGTCTGGTATGTATGTGAGTGGGAAGGAGTTAATACATAGACTACAGGGAAAGGTAGTATTAAGGAAATGCAAATCCAGGAGGAGAGCCAGAACATCTACCACCAGCAACTGGTTTCTTATTGTTTCTTCCATCTCCAACTCCATCCTCCAGTCAACCCCACCAGGAAGTTTTTCACTCAGCATGTGTAGGGAATGATGGCTCTCACATGTGGACTTTCCAGATAATTAAAAATGATGAACTTTTTTTCTTGTTCTTTTAGAGTTAATAAACAATGCCTTCCTTAAACATTTTAGGAAATGGGTCAAAAGTAACTTGAGGCTTGTCCAACGTCAGGAGGAACCTCCCTTCACTTAAAACTTGGGGTTTTGGAGATGAGTTATCTTCTTGGCAGCCAAGAAACAATGGTACTGAAGTTGCAGGTGTATTTAGGCTTGTGTGCGTGTATTTTGTCTCTGAGTGGGTTAGTTTCCTTGTGTATCTCTGAAAATCCAAATGCTGTTACATCCTTGCACTGCCCTCTATATCTGCTCCCACGCTGTCTTCCTCCACCATGTTCATGAAAGTTTTGAAAAAGGAAGCTTATTTTCATAGCATGAGACAAACATCCCTAGAAAGACAGAGGAACATGACGCTTGGATGGGTTGCAGGACTGGAGGATAAGGAGATTCAGGTCCTGCACCCAGCTGTAGGTGGTCACATAGCTGTGACCTTGACCAGGTGGCATGACTTCCTGGTGCCTGTCTTCACCTGTCACTTGAGGTGAGCTGGAGCCCGAGGGCTAATCTTGAAAATCCTTTCTGGCTCTCACAGTCTGTTATCAGCTACAAGAAAGTCATATGCCTCTCCAAGGCCAATGCACATTGTTTTATGAATGTGTCAGAATCAAGACGCACAGACCTGATGCTAAGTTGTTGATCCTTGTGCCCTGGTGCCACTGTGGATCAGGAGCTGGGCTCGTCTGAAGCGCAGCTCGCAGGTGGGGGTCATCGCGGACCGTGAATGTGCCAGGGCCGTGCCGACAGAGCCCATGTCACTGTATGCGGAGTCATCGCGTTGCTCACAGACCTGTTTGTGTATGTGTTGAAGTTCTGGAGAAAGTGCAGTTTTGACTTCAATCAAGTAGAATGTAAAAGAAGCGCAGTGTTACTATTTTGCTGTAGGTCCACACTTCTGAATCCCGACTGCGGCTTTCCCCAGGATTAGAGATGGTTAAGAGATACAAAGGAGACAGAAATGATTTTGCTTCTGATCCTACAGGGAGGGAAAACATAAATAGAGCAGCTGCGTGCTACCCCAAGCTGTGGGTTTCTTCCAAGAAAGTTGGAAATAAAGACTTGGTGGGGAGGGTTTAGGGTACACGGGGAAGTGTACACTGTATGAGAGGCTCTGAAAGGGAGTTTTGGGCTTGGCTCGGTGAGGAGTGTGTTTCAGGGATGGGGCAGGAAGTGGGGAGCTGGTGTGTGAGATGGGTCCTAACAAGACATATTTTAGGGCCTGCAAGCAGGTTGGCAGGGCTGCCTGTGGGAATAAATTTGGAAATCGCATCCAACACACATGCACCCCTCCTGGAAACCTGGTTCCTGAGAAAAAATGGAGTCATTTGGTGGAGGATGTTGAATGACAGAGATTTTCTCCTTGTCATTTTTCAGGAGGACAGTCCAGGAAGGTCTGGCTTTTTTGCATTTCTGTTCAGGAGGATTTTAAAGTGAAATTTAAAGTTTTATGTTCATTTTCTTTTTTATTAGCTAAGTTGAACAATCACATATATATCTTAGAAAAACGAGTCTATCTTTGGTAATTTTTTTTTAACATCTTCTATTGCATGAACCTACTGATTGTCAACTTGGATGTTGGCAATGCCAAATTGCTATAAAGTTTTCCTTTGTATTTCGAGATATAACTGGACATACAACATTATATTAGTTTCAGGTGTATAACATAACGATTCAATATGTGTGTATATTGTGAAATGATCACTGAATGTCCATGATCATTTTTGAAGGAATTCCAGGTAATAAATATTTATATGTTATTGCTTGATAAAATTGAAACCATTAAACTTATTGAAGAAGAAAACACTTTAAAACATAATGGACCAAATGTGAACATTTCAACTCTGGCTCCTTGTGTAAAGCATTTGGAAACAGAGTTATCCAGTGTCAATTGCAAGTCAAATAACTTTTAGTCTGAGAAGAAACCTTTTTAAATTGACTTTCTTTGTAGTAATGGATTTGTCTGAGTAACTGTTGTTGATCCATATTTATTAGTGAAAGCAATATCAAAAGTGCCTTTTAAATCATGATAGAAAGTAATTTTTGGAGCAACCAGCTTAGCAAACGTTGTGTCAATTTTGTTGATAAAATTTGCATTGGTGCAATCTCTCCTCCACATAAGTCAGTTTTGGGGTCAAAACACTGTTATCTGAAAGACTCCACTAAATCCTTCTAACAAGAGTTACATCAAGACTTTTAAACAAAACCAGCTTTTAAATCCCATTTTCCTGAGCTCCTTTTTATAACCAGTGACGATAATTGTGTTTTATCAGTAAGAATTCAAAGAAAAGAATGTTTAAGATAACTAACTATAATAATCATTCTATTTTTAGCAAATATTTACAACGTGAATGCTTCTATGGTATAGTTCCAATTTAGAACTATATTCTGTCCTAGAGTCTTGGCTACAGAAGCTAAACACTTGAGCAAGTGACCAAAAAAAGACATAAATTCTTTTTTTAATTAACTGTGAAATAAGATTCTCACAAAAAGAATAGAACTTCCTTTTCTTTACAAAGCATCTTTTTTTCTCCTTACTTTTACTGAGATATAATAGACCAAAGCATCTTGGGGTGGTACTTTTTTTGGTAACACCCTTGATGGGTTTATAATTAAATGTCAATTTTACTGCCAATTGCCGTAATTATTTATGGGTGCCAATGACTTTATTCTGTAGCTGCACATTCCTAAAATTAGGTTAGATTTCTGAATTTTAAGACAACTGTATAAAATGTTGGACAGGGGAAAGAAATGAGGAAATAGAGTGTGCTTTTCTCCCGCTGCCTGGTTCTCCACCGGGTGGCATGAAGAATGGTTACTTCCAGTAAAAGTGACCCCAGACTACCTGTTGCATCCTCCCTAAAAAAAAAGTCATGCTATTTGGCCATTCTAATGAAAAAAGAAACAAGCGTCCAACATTGACGATGTCAAGTCCATCTTCAGCCCTCTCAGCACATGGCTGAGTGCTCTGACCCCAGATGGGCCAGGCCAGTGCTGGGCGGGGGCTGATGTCCCCTGTGCTGCTTCTGTGTGGGGAGCCGGAGGCCAGCAGGTACAGAACACATGTAACCCTAGCCAATGCTTGTTTATTTACTGCCCACCCTTAATCATATCGCATTGTAAGAGCAGAAAAAGGCCCAGAGAGGAATTATATGCTGAGATTTGAGCAGGAGGCCAGGTTCACCATCAAGTAATTAGCCCTGGAATTACTTGAATGGCAATTAAAATAGAATTAAACTATTTCCCCATGACCGAAGCTCAAATCTGTGACGGTGAAATAATGTTCTCTTCAAAGTAGCTGGTAGTTCTTCATATTTTCTGGGATAAGAACCCTTTTGGAAATCTGCTGAAATTTCTTGACCTTTTCCTTAGAGCAATGCCCATAAATCCAAAATATGCTTTTAGGAAGTCTTCTGACACCCTTTTCTCTTCCAGATTATCCTTAGACTTTAGACGTTTCTTGTAAAGCTGTAGAATCCTACCTGCATTCAATACCTACCCCTGCCACCCATAGTGTGATGACTCCGGGTAAGTCCTTTAAGTGTGTCAGCAATTTAATTACCATTATTATTATTATCATTTTGACTTCAATGTTGGTACATCTCCTAGTTATATGGATTAAACAGTGTAGTGTATATACATGTGTCCTGCCTTGTACCCCCATGCAGCGGGTCATTTTTACTGAGAAATATAATTGTCATGTGAAATACCATGTTTGTATTAATTTGTCAGCAGATTCGAGTCTTCTTGGAGGAAAGTCTCCCTGAGAAGTTAGATGATGATCAGAAGATTCTTGGGGGAGCTTAGGACCAGAGAAGGGAGAGTTCGTGGCCAGTGACAGCATCTCTAGTGTCATCTAACTCATAGCTGTTGTATCTGTCTCCTCTTGAGGTAACGAGGTCAACAGCAGACACTCATAGAGTCTGGATGGGCACCTTTCCCCCGGAGGTGTGCTCACACATTCTTCTAAATTGTCTTCTCTTCCAAGGACTCTAAGTAGACCACTGCTGTCAACATCACTTTTTCAGACAGGCAGCTGTAGACCTGGGGCCACTTTCTGGTTGTCATTCCAGCTGTGTCGTACTCTGACCACACCATGGTCATGTCCATTGGACCAGGTCGTCTATCTTCACGCTGCCTATGGGCTCTTTAATTTTAATTGCCAAGCTATGGGGATTACCTGTAGTCTTTTGTGAATAGTCAGCAGTATGGTTGAGTCTAATGCTATGCATCTGTGTTTAACACAGACGCAAAAGACTCGTGTCGTGTAACCAGTCCCATCGACAGTGTGTGCATATGAAGACTGCTTTTGACTGTGGGGAGGACTGATGTGTGGATGTTGGGAAGACCTCAGGCTTTACAGTCAGATCTGTGCTGGAATCCCTCTCCGCCATTTACTAGCCTTTCAGCTCAGTTGTTAACATGGGTATCAATGGTGCATCTGCCCATGGCCTCGAATGAACACTCACTATCTGTTCCTTGCTGGTGGTTATCATTATTGTGATGGCTGGTGGCTACTTAACATTTCCTGTTTCTCTTAGCAGCGCTGTGGGTTCATGGCCTGCAAAGCCTGGCTTTGCTCAAAAAGGGCCATCAGATCTGTTGATTCGCTTCTGACAAGTGATCGGTTGAAGTCATTGTTTTACAAATGCACAGGGACGGAAAAAATAATCATCCACTGTCTGTCGTGGAGGTTTATCATTGAACATACTATTTACATTCCTAATTTAAACAACCTGGTTGATGACAGAGTTCGTTCTGGTAGTATTGTGCTCTGTGGAATGCAGAGTAGTGTATAAATAAGAATGCTTGGGTTATTTGCTGTCACATTGAACAATTATTAGATTTCCTAGTTAACTAAGGCCCATTACCTTAGTTTTTCTTACAAGGTTTACACATTAGGTTGGTTTCACAAATCTATGCAATGTTCCTGTTAGGTTTGTTTCTACCACAGCCCTTAGGAATTTGAAGATGGTTCATTAACTTAGGAGGGAAGGTGATTGTTATCTGAGAGTTGGGTTAGACCCTAAACAATCATTACTCGGGTCTGTCTGGAACTTAACAGTCTCTCGCTTTCCTTGGATTGTATCCAAAAGCTACCCTGGATGGTTTCTCCTAGAGTTAGTTGCTCCAAGCTCTTCCTCTCTAAGAAAATGTGTTGTATACTGGAGACCACGACTGGAATTTACCAAGCAAGGGGACCAATGACTGTCCTTAGTTTTATAGCAAAAGATTCTCAAAGGTTTTCCAGTGTGGTCTATAGAACTTTCAGAATCAATGATATAGTTTTACTAACTATCCACCCTATTGGTAAGAAGTTAAAAGTCCAGGTCAAAAACTAAATCACATTCATTTAAAATAAAGATTACCTTGAGCAGGGTTTGACTCACTGTTTTTAAAAGTATTTATAAAGTTCACTGTTTTATAAATAAAGTTGTTTTTGAAATAAAAAAATGAAATAAAATGAAATAAAGATTGAGTCCTTGACAATTATTGTTAGCTTGAACTCTCCTGTAGTCTTAGAACTCTTGTATTTTTTAATTTAATGTACAAGCCTCGTTTTGATTGAAGTACAGCTGTGTTTGAAACACGAGACTATACATATTTTGCAAATGATGGATTGTCACATGATCAATGAGAATTTTGTTTGTGAAGTTTGGTAGGGTCCTTAGAAAACCATTCCTGGACACACGTCCCTGATTATTTTGGCCTTGAAAGTGGCCAGGGATGGTTTACATGTTACCTTTAAAGCATATTTAGTTTCAGAATTAGGTGATGTCTGAGAAGCAAAAAGGCCAGCCCTTTGTCATTTTTGCTTCTTTGTTAAGCTCAATACTGATGGGCGGGGTCTCTGCTTGTAGGCTGTGAACTAGACAGAGCAGAACAGAAAATGAGAGGCTGAGAACAGCTGCTTCCCATTGTTAATGGGCAAAACACAGAACAGATTGTGAGATACGCAGCGATGCCAGCCATGTCTACCGTGGCCTCTTGCCCATGATTTTTCTCTAACTTACTCAGTGCAGCCTTACTCCCAATGAGAGCCATGGGGGTGTCAGAGCCTGGGGACGGTGTGGGTGCAAAGCCCAGGCCACTTCCATATTCTAAAGCCTCTGGCGTGTGACAAAATGAAGAAGTGCTCAAGTAAGGATATGAATATCGTGGCACCTTTTCAAGCCTTATGCTTAACAAGATAACACATGCAGGATGCATAAAATACTGCGCAGTTTCATTTTGCCTTTTGCAAAATATTTTAGGATTTATAAAAATGTATTGATTCACCATGTTTGCCAGGATCTTGAACTAGTAACGGGGCACAAGCTTCTAGCCATATAAAGGATGAATCTGTCTTTCAGCCTGGTTAGAGCTTCTCTGACAGCCTAAGTAATGCACGATTCTAAGTTTGAGACCATATGTGGATATGAGGCCTGCCCCTTCCTGCTTCCCGCTTGCACTCAGTGGGGCTGCCTCTGATTCCGAGGCTGATGTGTTTGTCTTTGCTGTTCTGTACGTTGGCACTCATCATGACCATATGTTGGAAAATGGCTTACAAGGAGGATACAGGGGCTGTGTCACAGAGTGGGCTTAGCCAGGCTGGGTCCTCCAAACAGGGCTTTAGTTAGTAAAAAATACTCAGAGTCGGGGATCTGCTGCTCACCTGCCTAGCTTACAGGCTCAGTTCTACCGTATAGCTGTGTGACCTTGGGCAGGTTACTTAACCTCTCTGCCCTTCAGTTACCCCAACTTAAAAGATGGAGAATAACACAATTTCTTGTAATAACATATAATAGAAAAGAATCTGAAAAGAAGAAGTATGTATGTATATGCAGAACTGAAATCACTTTGCTGTATACCTGAAACTAACACTGTAAATCAACTATACTTCAAAAAAAAAAAAAGATGGAGAATAACTGTTATCCATCTCATGTGTTTGTTGTGGGGATTAAATGATGTAAAGTACTTAGCACAGGGCCTGACATGGAGCAAATGATAGTCCAAGTAATGTACAATAGTAATAAATACTGTTGTTTGTTGTACTATTCATTCTTCTTCCCAAGATTTCAGTATGTTTGTTCTCTTGTTCCTGGGCTCATATAAGGGATGAAGGCCCATGAGTATCCTGAATGGAGATGCTCTGGGCATAAATTCCAAAAGACAGGCTTTGGAAATCGTAGAACAATTGCTCACTGAGATTTGTAACATGCATTCTGCGGTTAAAAGGGCGTACACAAGGCAATTGTAGAAGAAAGCGAATTTTTTTCATTGTTTTTATTGATAGTTTTGAGTTCAGTGTTTCTGTTTTTGTGACATCATTACACATTCCTAATTTTACATTGCCCCTCTCCCTCCACTGTTTGAACAATAAGACAGTGACATTCAAGCAAAGCTCCATGGAGTTCTCTGAAGCCCTCAACCTCTCTTTAACCATAGCTGGTCAGATTTTACTTTTTACTCTTTGTAATTAACTTTTATTTAGATCTAGAGTCTACATTTTTTTTTTTAATCTCTCAAGCTTGAAGACTACTTCTCCCAGGGCAAGGGGTAGGAAAGGGAACGCAAGCTTACTGCACCTGCCTACCTACGCCAGGTAAACAGTGGCTCACACACCTACATGCGTAAGTGGGGGAGGACTTTGGTCAGTAAATGTATTTGTGTTTTTCTGTAATATATGGTTTCTGAGACATATGTGAAAATGCTTTGGGACTGCTGATCTGATAATCACTCTCTGTATCCCATTATTTTAAAGAATGTGTGGTTGTCATTGCCTTGTGTGATAGATGTCTAGTGTCAGACAGTTAGAGTTGGAAAAAACCTGGGGAATTATTTCAGGCCCAGCATCCCAGAGGTGCTGGTCAGCTTGCACAGTCACACAGAACTGCCTCTTGGCAAAAATCTGGGCTTGTAACCACATTTTATGCCACAGTACCGTATTGGTTTTCCTAAAACTATTATTTTACTGGATCAATTGTAAATAGAGAATAAACAGGCCTTCAGCTACTTGTAGGACACCTGAAAACTACCAGATCACATATTCTAATTTCTACACCTTATGTCCAAGGGCCCCAAGACATAAACACAACTCCCAAGTCCAAGTAACTGTTAAACCAGAATGCCTCCAGCATCCATAGATTTATGTAAGTGGAGGTGTTAAAATATGGAGTAAAAAATGGCTCAACAAAAACACGGGCAAAGGGCCTGAATAGACATTTCTCCAAAGAAGATATCCAAGTGGCCAGTAAGCACAATGTCACAATGCTCACCATCACGGTTCATTAGGGAAATGAAAATCCAGACCACAACAAGATAGCATTTCACACCCATTAGGATGGCTATGGTTAAAAAAAAAAAAAGAAATAAGAAGTGCTGGTGAGGATGTGGAGAAATTGGAACCCTTGTGTGCGGCTTGTGGGTTTGTAAAATGGTGCAGCTGCTGTGAAAAACAATATGGCAGTTCCTCAAACAATTAAACATAGGATTACCATATGCTCCAGCAATTCCATGTCTAGGTATGCACCCAAAACAACTGAAAGCAGGGACTTGAAGAGATATTTGTACATCCATCTTCATAACAATATTATTCACAATAGCCAAAATGTGGAAGCAACCCAGGTGCCCATTGATGGATGAACGGATAAACAAGATGTGCTATTTAGATGCAATGGAATACTATTCAGACTTAAAAAGGAAGTTCTGACATCTGCTACAACAGAACGAACCTTAAAGACACTATGAGAAGTGAAATAAGCCAGTCGCAAAAAAGACAAACTGTGTAATTTCATTTATAAGAAGTACGTAGTCAAATTCATAGGGACAGAAAGTAGAATGGTGGTTACCAGGAGCTAGGGAAAGAAAGAGTGGGGAGTTATTGTTTAATGGGTACAGAGTTTCATTTTGGGAACAACATTATGGATGCATTTAATGACGCTGACCTTTACACTTAAAAATGGTTAACATGACAATTTTATGTTATGTGTGTTTTTTTAACAGTAAAAATTAAAAAAAAAAAAACTTAAAATGAAGCCAAAATTTAAACCATAGTAAGTAGATAATGTATTTTCTGAAAGAGTATTGCAGTGAATGGGTCTGTAAGGGAGAAGCCCTAAATGGTCTCTTACAATGCAAATAATGACTACCTAATTACTGGGAGTTTTCTACCCTCCACAAAATATTTGCTGAGCATTTTCTTTGGAGTATGTATATTTTTAAGGTGGGACAGCACATCTTTGCATTTAGGTAAGCAGGCATTACCTGATGTGTTGTTTCAGGAAAGGAAATAATATTGCTTCTTTGGGCCAGGTACAAACTTAAGAGTAGTGCATTTAGAAGACTATGAGAGAGAGGGCGCTGGGATGGGGCCAGGTATCGTTTATTTTTCCACAGTCATGTATTAAGCTACTTCATCTACATTTTCACTGACCCAGCTGTATTTTACTTTGGTCAAAAGACAACCATATTTGAAGTCAGGGTCCCCAGGCTCTCATCCTGACTCAAAAGCTTAATGGCCATGTGACTTTGAGCTGAGGCTTTTCCTGTAAAACTGAGTTTCCATTAGATTCTATCCATCTTTAGCCTTTTGTGAACTCCTCGGTCTGTTATGTTGGGGTTTTTAGTGCATACACAGATTTTAAAACATACTGTTCTCTGCTCTTGATCCGTATAGCTCTTTTCAAATTTCTAAACCCAAAAAACTCCTCCAAGACTGCTTCTGAATGAACTCTGGGAAACCCAGCGGACCCAGTTCTTGGCCTTGAGTTGAGAAGGCATCTTGGTTTTAGAAGCTGTTCTGTTACATCATTCTGCGTATCATTTATAGAAGCAGTGTTGTGAAAACTGTTGGGAAGCCCCTGACACTAGTGCTGATGGAATCAGTTATTCGCTCACTCTAGAGTTCCAGAGCTGGTGGACGCCACGCTGTCCTGCCTCTTGTCCTGGAAAAATCATAAGGAGAACAAATGGAAAGGGATAGATGGTGACAAAGGCTTGGATCTTCATTCTGAATTTAGTGGCTTGGAAATTAAAACTTGCGTTTTTCCAACAAAACGAGAAAGGAAAATGACCACCTCTAACAATGGCTTTAAGAAAACCCTTAAATGTCGTGTTTACCTACAGTTTCAAGAGTCCTTAGAGGTTTGTTTTCCGCTTATTATACCGTGGTAACTCTTGGCAGCTAGCTGCATCCTAGACGTACAGTCCGAGGTACTTTTGTGTTGTCAAGACATCTCCTTTGGCCGTTATTTGTTTTCTGATTGCTTATCGTGACTGTGTCGTTTTCTGGGAGGAGGTAATGTTATTGAATATGTTGGAAAACAGATATTTGGCAGCCAGTTGAAAAGTTAAATGTTCATTTCTTCATTTTGCGTTAAAATGAATGTTAAGTCCCCATGGCAATTATTCATGATTGTTAGTCTTACCAATGAATGGGCCAAGGAGATTTTTTTGACTTGGCTGTGATAGATTTTTACTTTTTTTTTTCACAATGATGTTTACAGGAAGAAAAATTCATAGTGTTATGTTGCTTTTGGTTGTTGTCCTAGAGTTATCCATCAGAGACTGACACCAGATATACTTGTATGTTGATAGTGTATCAACAGTTTCCAGAGAAAATTAATTTACTTCCTCTCCCACAGGCAAAATCTACTTTTAAAATGCGAAGCAGTCATGGATTTACACATAATTCGAAACCCCTCAATTTTCTGAACATAAATCTAAATTCTCACAGTTCCATTGTAAGTTAATGAAGTAATTACATTCTGCACGTTGTATTTTCTGTATTACGGAACTGTTAAGTAAATCATTGCTTTATCATCTTCACATGAGGGTGGATCTGCCATGGCACTTCATTCATTCATTCAGAATGCACTAGGAAACGTCAGTGAACAAAAGGCAAAATCATTGCCTCCAGAGCTTACACTGTGGAGTGCAGAATAACAACAAAATATAGTAGCAGGTCCCAAGGACTGGGAAGGCCAGTGGAGTGGGGTTTAGTACTAGGAGTGCTGGGGTCGGGGACTGACAGCAGTGCATCTTATATAGAGAGTTCAGGATGGGCCTTACTGAGAGACAGATTTTCTTTAATAGACTTGATGGAGTTGAAGGAGTGATCCAAGCAGATATTTGGGGAAGAGCGTATTGAACAGAGGGCAAGAACAGATGACGACGTCAGAGGCAGACAGGGGCTTACTGAATAGGGCTTTGAAGGTCTTGGTAAGGACTTGGCTCTTACTTGGGGAGAGGGCTTTGAGCAGGGGAATGACCTGCTCTGACCTACAGCGGATCTGGCTGCTGAATTAAGAACAGATGGTGAGGGAGCAATGGTTGAAATAATTGCTCTGATCTTCCTAATGAGGGCTCTCCTAACCCTTCACCAGCCTGTCAAAATTTTATTGAAAAGAAAATGTTGAGTATTTCTAAGGAAATTTAGCTGCATTGTTTTCTGGTTCATTAGTCTACTGCATTCTGGTTGATTTGCCATCAAAGAATCAAAATTGAGGGGCCTCCTTAGGTCTGTCTAAAGGAAAAGATAAGCCATTTAAAACTAGAACTTGTACATGATACAACTTTCTAAGGTAAAAGTGACTGGAAAGAGTCCTTGCTTTTCTAATGTTTCCTGTGGCCTATAGAGTGACTGAAAAAAACAAAAAGCAAAGAACCCTCCCCTTCCATGTGGCATTAAATTCCCATTAATTAGCCTAGAATTTAAAACTTATCCGAAGGGAGGGGGCTGCACAGGGAGAGCAGAGGCAGCCCTTCTCAGCCTGACTTCCTGGGCCCTCAAGGATGACATCGGCCCGCAGCTGCCAGCGATGGGATGACAGCAGGATGGGGTTCTCCAAATCCCTGAAGCTCTCTTCTACCCACGTCACCTTACCCTGCCATCGGGAAGAATTTATGTTACCTGTTTTCTTTTTCACTGCTGATTAAGGACGTTGTTACAAGTACTGGTCATTTCTTGACCTAAACCAAACAACAGCAAAGCCCTATTTCCTTGGGTGGAGGCATCGGGCGGGGTGAGTGGCGGAGTCCTTGCTCCCGTGTCCCTGAGTAATAATAGATCTGCGTCCAGCCATCCAGCATTCCAGAAAGCCCAGTTCTTCCCTTCCTGTGCTGGAGTAGCTACTGTGTTCTGTATTTCCCTGGGGATTGACATTTAAATTTTTTTAAAAACTAATTCATAATTATTATAAAAGTTTTGGAAAAAACCCAGAAATGTAAAGAAGAAAATAAAAACCACCTGAAAGAATGCCTTGGGAGAACCACTGCAATGTTGTTTATACTATTATTTTTTTCTTCAAATATTATAAAAAGTAAACATAAACAATATCTCAGCATATATATGTATGTATTTATAGATATTCTCAATACTGAAAGTATAACGTTAACTTCCAAAGGTAAGAAAAGTAAAAGGGAGAATCTAAAATGATATGAAATGGTATGCAGCTAAAATGATATAAAATACAGCTACGTGATATAAAGTGATATAAAAGTTATCAGCTAAATATGTGAAATGTGTACAGCTTAAGGGATGTAAAAATAAGTCTCTGTTTATACCAAGACCTGAAATGTGGCCGTGAATTTCACAAGTGTGCACCGTGATCAGCAGGAGGGTTACTCGGGTTTGGTACTTCCCGCAGTGAATGTGTGCTGTCATCCACTCAGTTGGAACCTGTCTGGCTTCTTTTTAACTTGGCAAGCATGCCTGCTGGACAGCTTTGCAATTTTTCTAGTGTGTGTACTCAAGTCTGTCTTTATTTTTGTTTTTCTAGAAGTAAAAGTTTGACAATTCTTTCTCTGTCTCTCATTAGGTTACACCTTTACTTGGTACAGCACCGACTCTCCTGTAACATTTGATTCCGTTCTTGATCAATCAGTGTTCGGAATGGAGGTTTCTGGTGTACTCACACTAGTGAAGGCACAGGACGTATTCACGGTTAACCGCAGATTCATCACCATTTGCAAAATTTCTGAAAAAAGTTATAACTAAATTATGTATACTACTTGGGTAAAACAAATACAGCAAAAGGAAAAAGCTCTCTGAAACTTTAAAGTAAAGTAGGTGGAAGAACAGCCTGTGAGGAACCAAAATACATTTTTTCAAATGTATAACAAGTTAGATGTGGTTCTGAACGACAGTGAGGCATTAGCATATTTTTGTTAAAGTAATTTGGAATGGTATTAATACACATCTAAAGTATCTGGTGGATCACTTCCCAGGCAGAATAAACTTTGAGACTAAATCACTTTGTTTTGACACCAGAAGTGTAGCACTATGTATTGTAGACATAAAGGCATAGTCTTCAGAGGTATTTTGGGAAATTATACATCAACATATGTTAAAACTATAATGATCACTATTTCCTACTTCCCATGCCCACTGATGGGTTTAAAGGCTTCTGTTCAACGTTGGCCTTTACTTTGCTGGCCTTTCAGAGGCAAGTTCTTTCTGCACTTGCTTCTCCTGGAATGTTTTCTCACAGGTTTGTTCTCCTTGACTTATTGTTGTACACACATGAGCTTAAAGCCTATGTAATTTCAGCTGTTTAGTTCAAGGTGGTTTTCAACTAACTAGCAATGAAATGCCCATTTCCTACAACACTGCTGTAAAATCCAGTCTTTCCCTAGGATGCAGTGTTGGAGATGGACCCACAAACCCAATTTGCAGATTTTACCATTGATTATTCTTATTTTAGAAACTCTATTTCCTTTCATTTGATCCAGATGATCCCAGTCTATTCTAACCTCCCTAGTTTGGAATCAGTGACCTGGAAGAAAGGGGACTGTGGCTTTGGCTGAGCGGGCAGGCTCAGCTGAGCGTGCGTGGTAGGGTTAATGAGCGGCTCCACCTCTGGCTGGCAGCACGGATTTGCAGCCACTTGTTTGGAGGGTTTGGCATGCGTGCTCAGCCACCGCTTGATGGCTGCTCTGTCATGCCGGGGCCATGGGTGGGACCTACATTTAGGAGCGTGAACCTCGGCATCACTTGGGAGGTTCTCCACAGTTAGCTTTACCTGGCTGTCACCACACATTGTTCTTTGTTAAAGGGCCATTGTTCAGACTATGGAAAAGGGAGACGCAGGGTCTGTTGGGTCAAAATTCAACATTCTACTTAAGTTTGAATAAAGACGTCCTTACACCCTACATTTGTGCTGTCCATTCCACTTTTCAAAGGTCAGGGAAACTGTACTCAGTGTTAAGTATCTTTTGGAGACTTGATTTTCACACCAAAGATAATCAGTGACCTGCCATCCTGAGACTTTGAAGAAAATTTTCTTTGAGTCTGACCCATCCCCTTTCCTCCCATGCTGGGTGCCGTGCTGTTATTAGGATAAAGCCAGTTTATTATTACATGAAGTGACAGCACTTTCTTGTGGAATTCCGAGCAGAAACATTTGGTGACACTGAACTTGCACCATGAAATCGGGGCATTATAAACCTTGCTAACAGTCTTCATTTTTTTGGTATGCGGTTTTGACTCTTCTTGATTGTCTTGGATATAAATTAAAAAATTAACTAGTGAAAAAAACCCTTTCACTTTCTGATAGAGGAAGACTTTCACTTTCAGAAAGTGAAAGAGGAAGATAAGTGAACTTATGCTCTATTTGAGGATAGACGATTTTGGAGTTGGGGTGGATTGTCTTCCTTGAGCACTAACGATTTATAAGAAGAAAACACCCGACTGCTGATAGATGTGTCTGTTTGCATTTGATAGCATCATTGCAGTTTAAAGTTTCTCTAAGGGGGTTCAAGCGGTCATAGAAAAACATTAGTCTGATGGAAAACAAACTTATGGTTACCAAAGGGGAAAGGGAGTGGGGGAGGGATAAATTAGGGGTTTGGCATTACAGATACAAACTACTATATATAAAATAGATAAACAACAACGACCTTCTGTACAGCACAGGGAACTATATTCAATATCTTGTAACAACCTATAATGAAAAAGCGTATGTGTGTGTAACATGGTTTGCCTTTGCTGCATTTAGGATTTGTGCTCTTAAAATTGTTTAAGAGCTAGTCTTCTTTAATTATAGTTCCCATATTGCCTAAGAATGTAATTTATAATTTGGGGAACTATTTTTTAAAGATAGGGTTTATTACTAGGAATGAAAAAGGCAAAAGGCCATTAATAATTTTTATACTGTTTTATAAGAAAATACTTTTTTTTTGTCGTTATGTTGAAGAACTTTGAAATGATTTAAACAATCTAGCAAAAGTCACTGTTAGTTTTTTCTTACCTGTGAAAATAACATTATTTGGGATCCTCCGTATAAGCATCGCTGATGATGTGGTTTCTTGTTGGAAAATGGTTCATTATTGCAAAATACTGAGATACTCTCAATCTACATAGTATTATTATTTTTTTTTTGAGATGTTTTGAAATGCTCTTCTTTAATGAATCCAAAGTTTTAAAGGAATAGACAAGCAGTGCGGGATATAACTAATGCTATCTTTCTTGTCAAATTGGGTAGATTTGCTCTAGGGCGGTGATGGGAAGGGGTAAAAAAGTTCGCCTCTTGCTTCATGAGAAACACTGTGGGGTGTTAAACATGGGCTGGATGCTACATGTGATTTTACTCACTTCCTGCGTGGTTTTGGTGAGTCATTTCCTGTCTCTGTGCCTCGGTTTCTTTATTTAAAAACATGGGATGAGGGCAAATGATGTAGAAAGGTTCTTCCAGCTGGACCTCTGTTGGAGGACAGTCTCTGCCTTCCAGAGGAGCTTGAAGCATGACCTGGTCGAGTCTCCAAGCCTGTTGCCACTGTCATGACTGCCCTCTCCTCTTTGGTTTAGCTCCCGGGGTTCCTTGGCTCAGAAAATTTGTCCCCACTCTTGGGAATGATTCTTGAATCTCCTCTCCCTCTCACACCCTCAGCTGACCATGTCCCATTGGTTCTACTACTTTAGTAGCTTAGACCCCTTCAACTTCTGTCCATCCTCACTGCGGCATCGATGGAAGCCACTGTTGTCATCTCTTGATGTATTGCTCCATTCTTGAGCTTCTTCATTCCCATCCTCCTTAAAGTCCAAGCTCCTTACCACAGCTTACAGGACCCTCCTTCTGTTGGCCTCTGCCACCTCTCCTGTGCCATCTCTCCCCACTCTTCCTTTCCAGTCAATCAGCCAAATGCACTGTCCTCAGTTTGCAGAAGACGCCATATCCTTTCCCTCCTGTGGCTTTTCTTTCCTCAGTTCCACTGTCTGATCATTCTTGCTTAGCCCTACCCTCTCCTTTTGCTGTTTCCATTTGGCTAATCCTCTTCATCTTTCAGATCCTATCTTTGTTTTTTTTCCTTTTTCAGTTTTATTAGAAAGAATTGTTACAATTTGGCTGTACATATACAATATATTGCATGTAAATACATAAATACAATATACTGCACATATTTTTGTAATTTACATATATGTACTGTTCATTGTTTCTAAGAACATTTAGAGCTTTAGCTTTTTAAACTTACATAGTTATCAAAGGAATAAAGCCAACCACAAAAGAAGAATTAATTAAAAAAGATAAATACACCCCGTTATTAGCAACATTATTTATAATTACCAAGATATGGAAGCATCCTAAATGCACATCAATAGATGAATGGATAAAGAAGATGCAGCATATATATGTAAGGGAATACAACTCACCCATAAGAAAGAAAGAATATTTTGCCATTTGCAGCCCTTAATTCACTTTTTTTTTTCACTTCAAAAACCAGAATTTTATAACTGGCATATACATTTCCACTGCACCCAAAACAGCAAGATACCTAGAATAAACTTAACCAAGGAGGTTACCTATACTCAAACTGTAAAACATTGATAAAGGAAATTGAAGATGATACAAAGAAATGGAAAGATGTCTTGTGCTCTTGGATTGGAAGCATCAGCATTTTCAAAATGGCCACACTACCCGAAGCAACCTACATTTCAGGTCCTGTCTTGAAGGTCACTTCCTCAAAAGTTCCCTGAGGAAGGGACAAGTGTAGACAAGGTTATTTTATTTTCTCATAGTTCTTTGTGCTATGTGTGTGTTACCACATCAGGCGCGGATATAATTCATACTGTTTAATTGTCCTTCTCTCTCTGTTGGAAGGTGTGCTCCATGAAGGTAAGAGCTTTTCTGTCCTGTTCTGGGTGGTATCCTCAACTCTTGGCACAGTGCCTGGTACTTAGTAGATACTCAGTAAGTACTTGCTGAATGAATACGTGAAAGAAGGAAACAAAGAAAGACAGAATGCATGTTCAATAAGCAGGCAAGCCCAGCAGGCTTCAGCGGTATTTCTTCCTCTCATTTCCTGCCATCCTCCTCATTACCTCCCACCCCATTTCTGTTAGAAACAGGGACTTCCCTGTTACAGTTATCACCTCAAAGGAATTTTCCCCCAAGTTCAAGTTCCTCATTGCTCTCATTTATATGAGAAGTGGTAAGGGCCCGTGTTTGTTCTGGCTAAACTGCATAGATGGCTTCTGATGATCTTTTTCTGCTAGCAAAAAGTTTCAAGTCCAGGAAACTTTGCTTCAAACTTTTCCCACCCATCTTGGTGTCCCTGCTGTGATCTGTTTAATAGTAGTGACCCAGTGTGATTCCTTGCTGCTGTCATTGTTACCTTCAGTTGAATATTTGTTTCTTTTATTTTAATCTCGATAAGCACAGGCCTTTTGGGCCTTCCTGCTCATTTTTAAGATTGGTACAGAAACTCTCGGTATTGGATAGGGGAGCTTCAAGAACTACCTTCTAGTTATAAGGATGGTCAATATCATATTGACTTTAAAAGTGAAAGTCGGAGCATGGGTAGAGCTCAGTGGTAGAGCGTGTGCTTAGCATGAACAAGGTCCTGGGTTCAATCCCCAGTACTTCCATTAAAATAAATAAATAAACCTAATTACCTCCCCCTACTCAAAAAGGTGAAAGTCAGTGAGGGTGAATGCAGCCTCATTGATGCCAGTGTCTGTATCTTTGCTGTCACCCCACGAGGTGATGTTCCATAGCCATTTATACAGTGGGTTGTAGGATCAAAGCCCAGCTCTAGAACTTTCTAGCTGATTGACCCAGAGTAAGGTACTTAACTTTTTGGGGCCCCAGTTTCCTTATCAATCCAGTGCAGGTAAAAGTAGTATCTATATCTTAACGATTTTAATGAAGATTAAATGAGGTGCTGCATGTAAAGTGCTTAGCATGGTGTTGGCACTTGTTCACATGTCAGTGCTTATAAGTAGGTCTCTGGTATTAGCTTAAGACTTTCCTGATTGTAATTATTCACATAAATGGGAAAAAAAACAGTAGTAGTTTTAACTCTGCCAGAAAAAAAAGTGATTTAAGGTTGCAAGTGCAAAGAGCCTTGGACTGGGAGCCAGGAGGGAGTCTCAACTCTGCCTCTTGCTAACTACACAGCCGAGGGTCTCTGTCTTAAGATGAGGCTTGCACCCAGCCAGCTCTGCTGTCCTTTCTAATGTTACCATTTCGTGAGTCCAGGAATGAGTGGTGATTTCATTTTAAATACCTCAGTAGGGTAGACACTGACTAAATATTTGCTAAGTTGAGTGAGGTCTGCTGACTTTATCTCTGGAATGTAGGTGATTTGGTTTTATGATATTGAACTGTAATGACATAGAAAACAATGGTGGTGATTTTGAGATTGAAAAAATGAAAGACATAAAATTCAAAGCCAGAGACAAGCTGTGCATTAGGGCTGCTGTAACAGCATCACACGCTGAGGGGCTTAAACAACAGAAATCTATAGTTTCACTGTCCTGGAGGCTGGAAGCCCCAGATGAAGGTTTTGGTTCCTTCTGGGGCCTGTGAGAGACAGGCTCTTCCATGCCTCCCTCCCAGCTTCTGGTGCTTTGCCTCCAGTCTTTGGTGTAGATTTCCCTTTTTCATAATGATACCTATCATATTGGATTAGGGGCCCACCCCACTCTAGTATCATCTCAACTCATGACATCTGTGGTGACCAAGGTCATGTTTGGAGGTTCTGGGGTTAGGACGTCAGCATAAGAATTTTCAGGTGTTGCAAGTCAGCCCGTGACAGGCTGCTTATCTGGTCCTTGTCATGTAACTACCCATCTATCCATCCTTCTCTCCTTCCTTTCCTCCAATAAACATTATTGTGCAATACAGGTGGATGGATAACAGACCGTTTTATGAGGAATTTTCTTTACAGGGGAACCTTTAAAGTTTTGCATAAATGGCTATGAACTAATTCTCAGAAGTTGACCTTTTAATTTGTGGATTACTTGTGACTTCTGTTTCTGTCTCATTTCCCGCCCCTGTTTTTTTCTCTCTTACTGTCCCTCTGACTCTACTCTTCCGAACTCTTTCCTCCTCACCCAGTTCACCAAATTCTCCTTCTTCACTGAGCATTTCACTTGTTTTAAGTAGACAGTCCCGCCACCAGATGGTGTGCAAGGACTGGGAAAGCGTATGAAGCACATTGGCCAGTGTAGCAGCTTGTCAACATTTTATTTCAGGAGGAAGCTGGAATAATGAGCCAAAAATGAGGTCCTGGGATTGTGTGGACTTTACTTCTCCATAAACAGTGTCTCGTCCTGTACTGTGGAGACAGAAACCTGAGCTGGAAATCTTGAGGAAAAGAAACCTAAAACATTTGATGAATCAGAGTTAATAGGAGAATAGAAAACACACTTATGGTTTCTAGGGGAAGGGATGAATTGGGAGTTCGAGATTTGTAGATACTATTCTAACTACTGTATATGAAATAGATAAACAAGTTTCTACTGTAGAGCACAGGGAACTCTGTTCAATAGCTTGTAGTAACCTGTAATGGAAAAGGATATGAAAGCGAATACATGTATGTATACATATGAAACATTATGCCTGCACACCAGAAACTGATGCCACATTGTAAACTGACTGACTGTACTTCGATTTAAAAAAATAGAAACAAAAAGAGTTAATAGGAGATGTTGATCTCCGAACAGTTTCAACAATAATATTAGGCCCAGAGGCGGTAAGCAAGGTTCACGGGTCTGAGGGCCACTTCCTCAAATGGGTAGATTCAGAGATCACAATAAAGGGGAAATCTGTCGAGCACAGCAGAGCTGTGGAACGGCTTCCGTGAAACCAGGGGCAGCAGCTGTCACCCCGTTCGGCCGTTTCGAATGAGGCCTGCGGCCCAAATGTAGCTCATGGGCCACAGCCACCCACAGTGTGTGCTTTGTTCAAACAGGGTTTTGTTGTCAGGGTTCCTGTTAATTGCCAATATTAAAATAATCCCAGTACTTCCCATAATCATCCAGATTTCAGGCTTCTTTTGGAAAAAGAAAAATCTGGAGGCCTGGCAAGACTGGCTGTTTTTGTTGGCAGTACGTTGCTATGGCTGAGCTGAGGCTGTGCCTCCAGTGGGAACCTGTGATTTGTAGTTTGACTTTGTCTCTTCCACCCCTTGTTGTATGATGCGGAACCTTGGCCCTCACTGAAAATGTGGCCTGCCTCTGCCCAGCCCACGAAAGGTATCTGACTAGTTGACCCTGCTCTCCTGTTTCTTAGGCAAAGAGATGAGGCCTGGAGAGGGGAGCTGACGGCTGGTTCGGTGCCACACCTGCCCTGGAATTCCCACTGAGCCCTGCTGCCTCCGTGAAAGAGAAACTGGTGGGGCAAGACGGAGAGGGACCCACCACAGACAAGTGATGCAGTTCAAGTAGAGTCGGGAGGGAAGGCGAAAACCTGAACTGTTGTGACTCAATGATAGAAACACAAGTGAAAAAATGGGGAACCCTAAAGTAAACACCTTACAAGGAACTTGGAGAGAATTAATAAATACATGATCGGAACACCATTGGTCAGCAGTCAAAAGAAATAAAGAAACCCTAAGTAACTTCCCTGCATGTTTGGGCTGTCTTTGGGGTAAACTCCTTGGAAGGTGATTGATGAGACAGGCAAGGTAGCAAGTCAGCTAGAAACTGGGTGGTTTCTGATTATCCAAAGGAACGGCAGAATGCTTTTCTGGGTTCCTGCGAAGTAGCAGTCACAGGCCCTTTCCTTCAGAACATGGGGACCAATTTCTGGAAAAGTGATGGAGTGGACATGGAGTGAATTCAAAGGAGGAAGCAGAGAAGTTTTTTCTTGCCTCAGTGAAGATAAATGGGGCTATAAATGGGCGGGGCTGACTACTGGATGATGTGTTAGCTGTAGCAAGTATGTATTGAGAGCTAACTCTGTGCTAGACTCTGCACTGAAAGGTTGACATATGTGATATCATTGTGTCCCCCTAATGTGACTGATGTCATTACTGTTGTCATCCTCATTTAATAGATGAGGGGACTGAGGACCAGAGAGAGCAGGTAACTGTTCCACATTCACTTAGCTCACAAATGTCAGAGCCAGGATTCAAATGCAAACTCGCAAGCTGCCCATCACCAGAGTCATCCCACGTAATAACCTACTTGCTTAAATGTCCACCACTCGCACCCCTCCCCACCCCTCTGCCCTTGGCCCCGGGCCAAGGATGTGGCCTGGCCTAGTGATAAATGCCCCACATTTATCCAGTTGGGCTGGCCTAGTGGCAAATGCACACCATGTCCTGGACCAAATCTGAAACAGCGGTTGAGATGCACCATTTTGGCTGGATGGCATATAATGAGTTTGAAAAAACTAGAATTTTAATTTCCATACGGTCACTGTTGTTAGAGGAGTCATTACTTGTCAGTGAATCTTTGTCTTAAGAACATGTATAAATGAATTCTGGGAAACGTTAGTCTGACTCATCTTTCCACCTGGGGCATGCTGGTAAAATCTGTAGTGAGGGTAGATCACTGAAAGCTTGAGCAAATGACCTTTTTAGAGAGAAGGCAACTTGGCTTGTGGAAGAGGGAACTGGAGCCCTTTGAGAAGGTGAATACATGAGGCTGGGGGGGAAGCGGTGGCTAGCCCTTCTTTGTGCTTTCTGGAAGCCCTCCTGATAGGGGTTCAGCCCTGGAGGGTTGGTCTTGTCACTTTCAGAGCAGGCTTAGAGGAGGGAAATCAGGGTAATTGTTAACGGGATCATTCCTATATACAAATATAATGTGTGGGTCCTGAAGGAGTGAGGACCCAGTAAGGTTGCATGTAACATTTTTATAATTGATCTAGGAGAGAGAATTGAGCAGCTGGAGGCTCTTCTGGCCAGAGGACGGTTAAACCTGTCAGGATAAGCTACCAGAAGATCTGCAGATACAACCAGTGATAGTGATAGTTGAGTTTATTGCATCTGGAGAAAAGTCATCCCAGGAGTAAGCTTATGATGCCCAGTAAAACCCTGGGCTTTTTAAGGACAGTCTTCTCAAAAAAACTAGTGTTCTCTGACCCTTACAGAAAACCCAGTTCTCTACTGAGAATATTAATCCAGAGCTAATTTCTGTTTCTCAACATTCAACAGTTCCACCAATATTTTCTGAGTCCCTGTTATGAGCAAAGAATGGAGTTCGACATGATTCAGGAAGAAATATGCAGAATGATGAGGAATTTGAGAAACCCATGGTATAAAGAGAAGCTGCAGAGGTGAACTTCTTTGCTGCACAGGTGGAAGCTGAGTGGACTGTTAGTGCATTAAGAATCTGCAAAAACTCCTGTCAATCCTCTCTTTTTAAAAATTTTATTAGGAATGGTAGAATTCTGGTCGAATGTTAAGTGCCTTGAAGGAAAATCAGGGCATATATTAAAATGCATTATTCTGCCTGGCAGCTGGTAAACTAATGGCCCTCTTATCCATGAACTGGGACAGGTTGAAAAATAAAACTGCATCAGATAAAATCGAATGAGAGCTCTTAACAGATAGTTTAGAACAGTTAATGTATTTAAGGATTTTTCCCTTTAAATTTTTGAGCTTAATATTGGGGGAGAGAGTGGATAATATCTCAGAATATGTTTTTAATGTCACTGTCAAATATCAGTACTCTACCACCCCTTATTTATTTCTAATTCCTTTAAAATTTTTTAATCTAAGTAATATATGTACACAGTCTAAAAATCAAATAGAGTTATATACTTTGTAGTGAAATACAGCAACTCCTCCATTACCACGTTCTTCTCTTAGGGGCAATTACTTTCAATAATTGCAGCCTTTTCTTTTGGTATTTACGCCTGCATTTCTAAGTAATATATTTATGCTGGCAGCTTTCCACTCATTTTTTTTTTTTGCTATTTCATTTCATTACGTTAATTTAATTTAATTTAATTTTGTTTTGAAGTACAGTCAATTACAGTATGTCAATCTCTGGTGCGCAGTACAGTGTCCCAGTCATGCATTTACATATATGTATTTGTTTTCATATTTTTTTCCATTACAGGTCCACTCATTATTCTTTACATTATCCATGACTTCCTGCTACAGTGATTGGGCATTTGCCTCTTCTTTGTTCGCACACATGCTTCCTCTCCTCTCCTTCTCCCAAAGCGGTTTTAAGAACTAGGCGTATGATTTCTTGCTTGTATCGCTTCTTTTCTGGAGTTTATAAATGTTCTTTGCACTTGTCTAGTTTCCTATGTATCTGTCACTTTTTTTTCTCTCCCAATGCACAACAGATCTTTCAGATGGCTATCAGCATTTTTTCCAACTACACAAAGAAATGAAGTCATCTGTGAATTCTGTTTCTCCCTCCCCTGCCTGCAGCCTCCCTCACTTCCCTCTGGAACGGTTGCTCTCTTGGTCTGGTACGTGGCTGTCACTCTCCCCTTTCCTTTCCGAAGCACCATTTTGCTTTGGGTTCCCTGTGCCCTGGGTAACGGTCTCTAACTCTTTCCAGTACTTTGCTGGGAGACGTCTTCAAGAGGCTTCCCGAGAAAGATATACTGAATGCAGATTTCTTTTTTTCTTTTTCTTTTTAGTCTCTGCAAGTGTGAAAATTCAAATTCTCTTCACCTCTTTCTCTCAATTGATAATTTGGTTGGATGTGGACGTCTGGTCCTCCCACAGCTAGCGCTGCCGGTGGTCAAGCGCACTTTTGAGTGCTGATCCGGTGACTGTGAACTTTCTGTCCTCCCAGAGTCTCCCAGGCTGCTCTCCTTGTCTTAAGTATTCTGGCGTTTCAGGCGACGTGCTTTTAAGATGCATTGTGCTGAGCACTGGATGAGCCTTTCTTATGTGAAGTCTCATGTCGTTAGGCCTAGGACATTTTTTTAAATTCTTTCTTTGAGATCTCTGTTTTTGCACCTTCTGGATTGACCCCTTACTAGTTTTATCTTTCCTCTAATTTTCCATCTGCTTTTCTGTTTGTTCTGGTCTCTTGGAGACTCCTTTGACTTTATTTTGTTTATCATGCTTTTTAATTCTCCGGAGTTTTTTCTTGTCTCTGTTTCCCCACCCTGTTTTTATTTTGTTGATACAGGAACTCCATCTTCTTTGAACTCTGAGCATATTCGTGTGTGAGTGTGTGTGTGTGTGTGTATAACAGTTTGTCCTGTTCCATGCTTTTTTTTTTTTTTTTTTTTTACTGTATCCAGCGCTTACTTTTTCCCATTTGTTCTTTTCAGTCTCTTTCTCTGACATTAGTGATGATTCTCAAATATCTGCAGACCCTTGGTCTCTGCTCATATTTCAGAGTGGGTGCTAAGCTGCCAGTAGGCAGTTCTGGGGGCGTGTCAGGCGGCCTGCAAGGCTTCGTTGTCAGGTCTAGGGGTCTTTTCTCTGCCTTCTAGTATCTCCAGGGAGGAATCATTCAGTCTCCCGATTAAGAGATGGGTTTTTTGGTACAAAACAAAGCTGGCGGTAGAGGTGGAGGAACACTTTCCTCTCTTAGCAGAAAAAAAAAAATATGGCTTTGCAGGCTCTGAAGTAGGTTTAAGATCCAGGAGGGTTGCAAGTGTCTATAAGCATTTCTTCTTAAAGCCATAGCTAATTTGTGTAAGTCCTCTGATAGGTAACGTAAACCTTAAGTATAGAAGAAGTACGGCATTGCACAAATTTGAGCTGCTCAGGGTGGGTAAAGCCTTGCCTTGTGCAGACAGCATCGTCAGCAACAGCTGCTTGCTGTCCATTACTGACCCCGAGGGTCAGCTTAATTGATGCATCCTGGGATCTGAGCCACCAGAGCAAGGACCTGTCAGGTTGATGGAGTTGAAGGAGAGGAACAGAACATACTCTGTGTGTTTGTGTTTGCAGCTCAGTTCTTGAAACACAAGTAGGTCCTTGCTGTTTATGGCGTGATGGTGTTGGGGATAGGAAAAGTTTCCTGGATAACTCTTTTCTTAGAAGCTGGTTGTGGACCTACTGTGTGAGTTCGGGTTGGGAGCAGAGAGATTTGCAAACATTAAGAATCAGAGGTGCTACAGGAAGTCTTCATTGTTGATCTTCAACTAGAGGGAAGATACTAACACTGATTCAGAGCAACAGAAGAAGTCGGTTGGTACTAATGTGCTTTGTGCTTCCCGTGAAGGCTCAGTGGTGCCTCTTTGGACACGCTTTAGAAATATGTGGTCAAGAAAACACCCAGAGTAGCTTACATCATGGGTCGAAGCGAGATGTTTGGGCTGTACCCAGTTAGGTCAAGGATTGTTCTAGTGGACACCCTGATGACAAGGAATGCTTGGATTAACCTGACATATTTGGATTTGGAGGATCATCTGGGACAGAACCAGGCTGCTCAAAAGGGCTCCTTCCTGATAGAAGGGTCTCCTTCTGAGATAGGGAGGGGAGAGCTCCCTGAAGCCAGATGCCCGCTTGCGGCCGGAGGATTTGGGCCAATGGAAGAAGTCAGCGTTGCTCATCACATTCCATTTGATTTTATGGTTATTTGTGGAGTTGGCTTTTCCCAGAAGAGTATTGCCAGTCTCTCCATTATTCCTTTCTTCTCAGCACTATTATTGAAACAAAATTCCTGCGTGTTGTATTCTGAAGTCAGATGAAGTTTGTTTATGACATCAACTTGAATTTAAGTTGGCTCTTTGTAAATACTGGAAAAAAAACCCAAACCCTTCCAGTTGCCTTTTCTCTTTCATTCAAACTAATGCTAATAAAAATGTATTTGATTAACCTCTTGGAACATATTATCCAAATATGCCTTGAATGACTAAACTGACAAATTGGATAAAATTAATTGCTGGAGGTGACGAACTCCTGTGAATCACTGCAATTCATTCTGCAGGTTTTCTCAAGCTACACTCTTAACTCTGGAGAAGGAACAGACACCAGACACCACAACTTGAAGGCTACAGTTCTTCCTCAGAGCACAACTTGAAAGGACAAAATCATTCAACACTGCCTTAGGCAATGTGATTATTGCATAAACTTGAGCCTCTTTGTTGCTTCTTTTGAATTTGAAACACATTTTTATATCTCATATGGGCATTACAGATGTGTATATTAGGTTCCTGATCATCCTTTCTCTTTGAATTCATTGTTAGAATGAAGAATAGTTCTTTCTTTATTTTCTGCCTTATTGATTTGTGTTTAAGAAGGCAGACACTTGATCTTGAGAGAAGGTTGCAGTAGAAGAACTGGAAAATAATCCACAATTAAACTCAGCAATAGTTCCCACCTCTCACTGGAACTTTTGGGCATTCACCTGAGCTCCTCAAATTAAGAGTAACATTCATCTATGAGGAAATCCTGGAGGAATCACAACAATGACCATTTTGAGATGTGATAATAGAACCAATAAGAAGATGACATGAAACCAGGGTGATTTCTTCTGGAAGGACAAGACTTGGGGTAGACTTTAAAGCCTGCCTTCAAATATGTGAAGAGTTAGTTGTTATTCCAAGGATCATGAAATACTGTCTTTTAATATGCTCTGTGAAAAAAAAACAGGGAAAACTGGTTTAAATTATAACAGAAGAGATTTAGGTTAGATGGGAAGAAGTACATTTTCTGACAGGAAATGTAAAGGGAACACCCAGAACATGTGTGGCTCTCATTTCTCTAGTGAAAATCTGACCGTCACTAGACTTTGGGTTGAATAGTCTTTTCTGTTTGGTGATGACCTGAAGCTGAGCCTTGTTCTCAACTTCCTGAGGTTTTATTATTCTGTCCCTATTCAGTGTTGTCCTTTTAGAATGTCACTTTGGTGATGATCTCTTCTTGGAAACAAAAATGCCTTTCTCAGTGTGATTTTTAGGAAGCAGTAGCTGTGTTCCATTATTGAATTATGTATGCCTGTGCTGAGAGTGAAATGGGTATTTAAGAAAATACTATATTCTAAGCAGGCACTTAAATTCCAGACTGAGGGTGATTTTTTTTTTTTTTTAAAGCTGCTGGATGAGCAGGGATTTTTAACCTGCTTTCTTTTCACTTGAAAACAAGTGAAAACAAGGGTTTTCAAGTCCTTGTTATAACAGGTGTTTCCTTTCTGAGACAGACTATATCTTACTAAGAAGGCCTCAAATTCTATAGGTTGGGGGTAGGGGACACTCTGAGCAAAGAGCCTGGTTTCTGTTGGTCCTCAGATCTCGCCACCTCCTATCACCTTGTGTGACTTATGGTGTGACAATCAGAGCCAAACCTCTTCAATAAAGAGCTGAATATTTTATTTGTAAAAAGTTCTAAAATTTTAATTATTTTGTTTCTAGTATATATTGTTCCTTCCATGACACAATTAACCTCAATAATGAATTTTATTTTTTTAAAAACAAAATGAAGACTCAAATTATGATTCTAAACTTGATCTTCTCATACTATGGATTGAGAAAACCTAATCTCTTATAAAATCAAGATCAGACTATCCAACAATTTCTGGAAAATAAATCTTCCATAGCTCCCAGGCTCCACAGTAAATTTCTACATGTCATAGTGTCTTTTATTCATTTAAAGCTTTCAAAAATCTATTGAAATGTGACCATGCATTTCAAATCAACATTTTGGAACTTAATTGAAAAAATAAGATCAGGTTTCTCCCTAACATGGCCAACACACGATCTAAATTGTTCAACAGTTATTGTAATGCCAGAAATAATTGTATCTTGAGATGATTGTTTCTAAAGCCCTCAGCCTAGTAACCCACAAAGTGGAATAAAGAGCTTACATTTGAGACTTAATTTGATTTTTTGAGAAAGGTGCCAAGGACACATCATGGGGAAAAGATAGTCTCTTCAGTAAATGGTGTTGGGAAATCTAATATCCATATACAGAAGAATGAAATTGGACCCTTATCTCACTCCACGTACAAAAATCAACTCAAAATGGATTAAAGACTTTAATGTAAGGCCTGAAACTGTAAAACTATTAGAAGAAAACATACAGAAAATGCTTCTTGACGTAGATCTGGACAGTGATAGTTTGGATATGACTCCAAGAGCACAGGCAGCAAAAGCAAAAATAGACAAATGGGATTGTATCAAACCAAAAAGCCTCTGCACAGCAAAGGAAACAATGAAGTGAAGAGACCATTTATGGAACGAAAGAAAAGTTTTGCAAACCTTACATCTGTTAAAGGGTTAATGGCCAAAACATATAAGGAATTCAAGCAAGTCAATAGTAAGAAAACAAATAACCCAATTAAAAAATGGGCAAAGGACCCGAAAAGACATTCCTGCAAAGAAGACATACAGATGGCTGACAGGGATATGGAAACATGCTCAGTATCATAAATCATCAGGGAAATGCAAATCAGAACCACAAGGAGATATCCCTTATACCTGTTAGAACGGCTGTTATCAAAAAGACAAGAGGTAACAAGTGTTATGAGGGCGTGAAGAAGAGGGAACCCTTGCACACTGTTGGTGGGAATGTAAATTGGTACAGCCATTATGGAAAATAGGATGGAGGTCCCTCAAAAAATTAAAAATAGAATTACCATATGATCCAGCAATCCTGCTTCTGGGTATATTTCCAAAGGAAATGAAATCAGTATCTCAAGGAGATATCTGCACTCCCACATTCATTGCAGCAGTATTCACAGCAGTCAAAAGATGGAATCAACCAAAGCGCCCAGCAACAGATGAATGGACAAAGTATGGTGTGTGTGTGTGCATACACACATAATGGAATATTACTCAGCCTTAAAAAAGAAGGAAACCTTGTAATTTGTAACAACATGGATGAACCTAGAAGGCATCCCGTTCTGTGGAACAAGCAAGGCCCAGGAAGACAAATACTGCATGATCTTAACTTATACGTGGAACCTAAAAACATCAGACTCATAGAAGCAGACAGTAGGACAGTGGTTACCAGAAGTGTGGAGGTGGCAGATATGGGAAGATGTTGGTCAGGGGGTACAAATTTGCGTTTACGTAGGATGAATAAGTCTAGAGATCTAGTGTTATAACATGACTATGGTTAATACTATAGTGAATACCAGAAATTATCTAACAGTGTATTTCAGGTGCTGTCATCACACACAAAAACTGGTAACTGTGTGAGGAGATGGTATGTTAATTAGTTTGACTGTAGTGATCACTTCACTGTGTATCTGCATATCGAATCAGCATGTTGCACTCCTTAAATATAATTTTTTGGGGGAGGGAAGATAATTAGGTTTTGTTTATTTTTTAATGGAGGTGCTGGGGATTGAACCCGGGACTTTGTGCATGCTAGGCATGCACTCTACCCCTGAGCTATACCCTCCCCCTAAACATACATAATTTTTATTCAAAAAATTAGGATATGGTCCCCTTCTAGCTTTCTCGCTTTTCCCCGTTGCTTCCTCCTTTCTTTACCTTCTCTCCTTTGTTTCTATATTATCATTATGCTTCTACAGTTGTGATATGGAGCAGGAGTATAATTTTTTTTCCGTCCCCAGACGGTAGGGGGATCAGAAGTGTAGTTTTTAAAGTAAACCTGTCTACTGTTTTTAACATTTTTTTGGCTTGTGAAGGAAGAATTTAATATTTTCTCAAAAGAGTTATATTCCTCCGTGATATATTTTTCTCCCTACAAGCAGTTTGTGGCTCATAAAAGGAATTAAAGAAAGAACTTATCTCTCCTCTACAATATAAATAAGCTATGTTTGCAGTGTATGCATTTCTTTGTTCTCTGATGAGTTAAACGTAATTTGTCAGATGAGATAGTTTGCATGCCGATAATTTTCATCTGTTCCGAATCAAAATCCTTTGTAAAGCCTGCTGCTGAATTTCAGTGTCTTTGGTAGCATGATGCTGTTGACCAAATTCTGTTTTTTTTTTTTTTTTTTCCTATCCTTTGTTTGTTCTAGATACATTTCATACTGCTCTTCAGTCGACAAGGGAAATTACGGCTGCAGAAATGGTACACTACTCTCCCTGACAAGGAAAGGAAAAAGATCACCCGGGAAATCGTTCAGATTATTCTCTCCCGTGGTCAGAGGACAAGCAGTTTTGTTGACTGGAAGGAGCTAAAGCTTGTTTATAAAAGGTGTGAGTAACTTTATGAGAACTGAATCTCCCGTTATTGCTTTGGTTTATTCAACCCTGCACATTGTAGATTGCAACACCAACTCTATCGTTTACTGAAACCTTGGAAGGCTGGAGCCCAAGTGTTTGTACCCATAGACTAAACAGAAGAGAAATCTCATTTGTTAAAAAGGCTTTCCGTGTGCCAGGATGGATTCTAGGGACTTAATTTTTATGTTGATAATGCACACGTGCATTCAAGAAGTATCTTAAGAGCACCTGTTATGTTCCCAGCACTGTTCCAGTGAGTGTGGCTACAGGAGTGAACAAGACACAGAACATTCCTGCTCTCATGAAGCTTATTCATCTGTTAAGTAAACAAAACATTTTCAGTTAGTAACAAGTTTTATAGGGAAAAAAAGTGCAGCTTAACGTGATCCAGGGATGGGCAGTTCTTTATTATGGTCATTATCCCTCATGTTTGCAGATGAGGAAACTGAAGCCACAGAGAGTTTAAGTAATTAGTCCGCAGCCCCAGTAATTGAGTGGTGATTGGCAGAGCCAGGATTCAAGTCCAGATTTGTGTATTCTCCCTTTACTGAACCTGCTTGCCATGGCAAGACCATACTAGAAAGGGATCTCAATTTATAGGTGAGGAAACTGAGGCCCTGAGAAGTAATTTCTCCCTTAAAGACCCAGATAAATGATGCCTAAACCAGGACCAGAACACAGCGATCTGATCCTGGATCCAACATCATACTGCAACTTTCGGAAGGAAAATACACAATAGAAAGGCTCTCGCAAGGAGTGGTTATAAAACCGGAAGGGGAAAGAGAGGTAACATCAAAGGCTATATTTATTGGAGTAAATTACCAGAAAGTGCCTGGGCGAAGCTGCTTCCGCTGGGTCCAAGGTCAGAGCTTTGAGGACTCGCATCATGAGAGATGTCAGCAGAGGCCCCTTAGAGCAATCAGCATCTCAGGGGTGGGAAGGCAAAGTCCCAGGACATACCTGAGGACAAGAAGCTTGTCCCTACTCTCTGCCTGCTGGTGTCTAAAGCTTTGGGTTCAAGTGTGATTTAAGCCATTGTATAAAAAAATAGGCTACAGCAGTTCTCTCAACAGGTGTTCACAGGTGCTGGATAAGCAATGGTGAATAAGACAGACTCGGCACCTGCCTTCAGGAAGCCACTGAGCCAGTGCGGGAGAGACAGGCCGTGCAATACAGAATGCAGAGTCCTGGGTGCTCTGTGGAGGAGGCGCAGGGGTGTGTGTCAGGGGCATCCCGTGCAGTCAGAGAGGACAGAGGTTTCCTGGAGGAGACGACATCCAAGCTCAGAGCTGCAGGAGAAGTAGGAGTGAGCCACACGGATGGGGAGGAGAGGAGTATTTTAGGCAGAAGAAACACACAGGAGGGGAGGACTTGACAAGCTGAGGCTGGGAGAGACACTGCAGTACAGTTGAGGTGAAAAGATGAGTGGGGACCGTAGGCTCTGGGACCCTTGGTCAGGGGTCTGGAGGTTAGAAAGGCCAGTTCATAATCTGGGGCAGGAGGTATAAACAGGCATCCTGATTACCGTGGGCCAAGGACTCTGTCGCCTGATAACAGCTCCTCAAGATCAAGTTTTTCTGAAGACCTTTCACATAATTAACAGAAATAATCCAGTCAGCACCGTATTTTTATATATCCTATTTTACATTTTGGAAGGATATTGGATGTGATGAATAATGATTTCTCTCTTGGACGTGGACAGGGAGAGTCTCTGGAGAGGAGGAGGCAACTGCGTATTCATGGAGAAAACCATCTATCTTCAGGGTCCGCGATGCGCCATCATAGTTTGCTTTCTCTTTCTTTCTTTTCAAGGTATGCCAGTTTGTATTTTTGCTGTGCAGTAGAGAATCAGGACAATGAGCTCTTGACGCTAGAGACTGTGCATCGTTATGTGGAGTTGCTGGACAAATACTTTGGAAATGTAAGTGGCGTCCTGGCCTCCTGGAAGTAGCCAGTCTCCTTCCCAGCTCTGACTTCAGTTCTGTCCTTCCACACATTCCTTCTCTCTCTCAGGTCTAAAATATGAGCTGCATTTGTGCCGAAGATCAGAAGGCAAGGCTCTCCCCCTGCCTTCTTGTAATTCTTCGTAAATGGAAGATCCGGAGCTTTCCAGAGGCAGGTGGCGTGTGTATCTTCAGACCACAGCCACACCTGACACCTTGTTCCAATGAACTGGAATTTAATGGTGAAGAATTCCTTGATGTTTCGTCTTTGATTCCCCACTGACTGTTGTCGCTCTTCTATTTTGACTTGCTATCCCCTCTCTGGTTTCTTTTACTAAGCGCCAAGTGTTCATTAGTATTGTTTATGCATTAAAAAAACCACCAGACAAATAAACAAAACCAAAATCCTTTTTCTTCGCATTGCTTTTCAGTCTCCATGCATTTGCCACCAAGGAACAGACTCTTAACGAGGTGCCCTGATCCCCAGATCTCATTCACTCCGAGGCAGCTTACAACGTGGCTTCGTCTTTACTGCTGTGAGGTGCTCATGCGGGTCCACACCAGCGATGCCTCTCCTGTCCTCACCTGCCCTCACCTCTCTGCAGCGCTGGACCCTTGCTCATCACAGCCCCTTCTTTCAATCTGCTCCTCTTGATGTTGCCCTGACGCTGAGCTCTGCTGATTCTCACCCCGTGTTTCTGAAGCCCTTCCTTGGTGTCCTCTCCAGCCCCCTCCTCCCCGTGCCCTCTGAGTGCCCCCCTGTTCCTTCTACTCTCCTGCGTGTCTACTCGACATTCCCCCCTGGAAATCCATCACCAGGTGACGGTCTTCACTAAACTTCTCATGGTCCTCTCAGCTTTAACGTGACAAGAACTAAAGCTATTCTGTCTTGTGATTGAAATGATTATGTCCCAAGAGCCTTCAACGCAAAAAGATAGTGTTTCTTACGTCTTTCCCCACCCTTTACTGAGTCTGCCTCTGTCAATTCAAACTGGACTAAAATTCATCTCCATCTTTCACTGTTGCCAATATAGTTTGGGATACAGGTTTGCTTTTCTTTTAAACCTCATCTCTGTCCCTTTCTTGGCCTGTTAGTTACCATCCTCCTTCCCAGGCACAGATCTCGGGTGACATTCCTCCTCAGTCACTCTCCTTCATATTAAATGAATAAAATTCAAATTTCTTAGCCTGGCATTTAGCTTGCGTTCTTTCTTTCTTTTTTTTAAGTGGGGGTACTGGGGGTTGAACCCAGGACCTTGTGCCTGCTAAGCATACACTCTATCACTGAGCTATTACCTTCTCCCCATCCTGCATTTAAGTTTTCTAAACACTGGGCCCAGACCACTTCTCCAGCCTTCTAGCTCCTCTCTCTTTTTGTCCCTGACACAGCCAGTGCTCCAGCCACGTGGACCACACTTGTATTATCCTCCCCTTTTATGGGATTTGCTTGACCACCAAATTGCAAGTCTGTTGAGATCATGACCTGAACTTATTTGTTTTTTCATCGCTTGGAACCAGCTCAGGGCCAGATTTTAGCAAATGTTCCAGAAACATTTCATCCAGTTTACAGTCTCAAGAAATGAATTGGTGGATTTGGAATATGTTTTTTTTCTTCTCAGTAATACTTCTCAGTGATGTTCCCTTGCTCACTGAAGATTTTTACCAAGTGCTGTTAGGAGAATTTGCTTTCAGAAGAGTTTTCTGTGCTGTATTCTATGTGACGGAGCAAACAGCACTTGAGGTGTTGGTTAAGGTTCTGTCAGATTTGTTGCAACACTCTTCACAAGGATGAGGACCTGAAAGGTTTTTGAAATAACTTTGTCTCCTTCCCTCCCTACCTTCCTCTCTTTGATTCTTCTTTTATTTCTTTGTAAATGATGTTATAAGACCTAAATATTACTTCAGGAGTTTCAGATTGTTGGTAAGTGTATAAAAGTGGTAAGACAGCCAGACCTTTTTTCTCTTGCTTTCTCCTGGTTTGCCAAGTTTATTTTTGTTTTTTAAAGAGATTTGCGAATATATAAGGGCATGTTTTCAAACTGGAGGTTAATTTTATGCTTTCTATTATTCAGATGAATTCTGACATTGGGGTACTTTCTTTGAAATAAACTGCAGGCTTCGCCTTCAATGCAAAGCCCTGAAGGAGTCCTCCTCACGCCGGGGCCTTCCCGTAACCCGCCTTCTCCTGCTCATTTTTCCACTCTGGCTTGACCTATCGTGTCTTCTGAGGTTTATCCATCTGTACTAATGTGAATTGGGGTTGAATTTTGACCTCCATCTTATCTGACCAAATTTCAGATATTTCAGAACACGTTGCTTTGTCAAGAGAAATGGAATCACCTTCAGAATTAAAATGCATTCCTGTTTCTCTAACATTAATTTTTTATCCTATTTTGGCATGCCTTTAGAAGCTGTCCTTGTCATGGGCCAACATTTAATTCACTAAAAAAAATTCAATGAATCTTTCATTAAGCTAAGAGCGGCTAAGAACAATTCAAGACTCTGTGCCCAGGAGGTGTTCAGTTCTTATTAATTAACCGTGAGGTGCAAACCCAACAATACTGATTCTCATGACATTGTCTCAGGAATAACATTTTTCTCTTTGGTTTTCTTTTCCTCCTGTGTTAATATGGAAGGTTTCCTTGAATTCTGCCCTTATATTATCCCAGAAAAAAACCCCTCTGTGCTGAGCTTCTCATAACACTAGAAAATATTCCTATAGCAGATTGCAAAATCTCTGGCTACTAATTTTTTTTCTTTTTTTTTTTAACACTTTTCAATTCCTAGGAGATTTACAAGGATTAACTAGTTAAGTCTTTTGGCCTTCAGTAAGTAGCATTAACCCCAATTTATAGAGGCTAAGAGGCAATGCCTCAGAGTCTCCCAGAGGTAAGGGTCGGTTTGAGGATTTAGGCACTGCCACATTTTCCCATGACGGGCTGCTGTGTGAGCTTTTACTGATGCACTCAAGACAGCGTGCATGTTGCCGAGCCGGAGATGTTTGATCGTGACGTGGGGAGCTTTCATGTTGTCAGCGGCCGGGCGCTCTGTGTCCTGCTGGACAGCTCATTCACTCACCAGACCCCGGGTTTTCCTCATCAGAGATCTCTATTTCACAGATAACAAAAGTGGCACCCAGAACGTTTCATAGAAATATTTACTTTGCTAATCTCATGGGGGCTGTTGTGAGGATCCAAGAGATGGTGTGATTAGCAATGCTTTATAAACTGTCAGTTGCTATGTAACTGCAGCTTGTGTTATTATTTTATATATGGTTTTATGCATTTGTTATATGTAACTTGAACTTGTATTTACTTTAGAACAGAATTCACTAAGAGACAATCCCTTTTAGATTCTATCCAAAAGGATTTATTTATTGAAATGCCAGAAATAACCTCAATACATCATGTGTTCTGCTGCGAGTCCCTCAAGCCAAATTATAGTAAAATTATAGTAAAGCACAATGCTAGGAGATCAAAGATAAAGTTAAATTACTGCTGTTTCTTCCTTGTATAAGCTTTATTCCAGAATAGAGAGACACAAGGAAAAGAGAAAAAAATAAGTAGAGGGGCTCATGTGTTTATTAACACAAAAGCCATGTACTTTTGCATAATTAGATGGAGTGCAGTCATTTGAGCATCAAGGGCACATTTTTGATACACTGGGGCAGCGCCCTGAAGGTAGAATTAGAAATAGTATTTGCATAATTAGTAGCTGAAGAAACCAGCATTAGGTCTTAGGTTCTGAAATGTTTTCTTTTCTTACTCTCTTCTTACATTAACCACTTGGGTTAGACTCAGAGAATAGAAAATAGAGTAGCATTTGGAGTTGTTACACATGAAAGAGTTGCTCGTTTGTAACATTCTCTGTAAAGCCAGTAGAACTTGTGTATCCATTTCCCTTATGATCTGGAGGTAGTAACCTGTGAGTGTGAGTGTGAGTGTGAGTGTGTGTGTGTGTGTGTGTGTGTGTGTGTGTGTATGTGCGTGTGTTGTGTCTGTCTGGCTTTGCATACCACCTTACCTTATCCCTGTCCCTTGATACTAGGTGTAGTAAAATTGCCCCATGGCTGCTGGTGAACCCTACAATCTTGGGAGTGCGTTGCTGCCTGGAGAGTGGGGTGTGAGAAGTTCCCAGGGAACTTGCATTAGTATCTGTCAGGTTCACTTTGCAGGATGCTGGTTGCTGGTTTCTCCTAATGAGGTTCCTATCTATCTTGGGTCCCTGGCCTCCACCTGCCTTGAACTCTGGGGTTCTCCAGCTCTTGCTACTATAAATCCTCACTGCCACCTCTCCTGATTTCTGGTAACGGCTTTCTTGTCATACCTTCTTTGATGTGCATGGATATTTGATCTACAGTGCTTTCTTTTTGTGTATCTGTATTGTTTAAAATTGCAAAATAATGCATATTTTTACATATCCTTCTAGAATACACAGTTTTTTTAATGAAAAATAGGATCATATTATGCATTTAATTCTGCAAGTTCCTTTTGTTCCCCTTACCAGTCTATCATAGAGCTCTTTCCATGTCTATCCATGGAAATCGACTTCATTCTTTCCAACTTCTACACAGAGTTCTCATGGCATATGAAGCCATACCCAAGGTGGTGGACCATACTTTATTTAAACAATTCCATTATGGCTAGACTTTGAGTTGTTTCCAATTTTTATGATAAATGATGCTGCCATTATCCTCGTTGTTAATATATGTTATTATGCACTAGTTTGGGCATCGCATAGGAATAAATTCCTTGTGGTAAAGATTTGTGCATTTAAAGTTGGTAGATGCTACAATTTGACCCTTCAAAATGGCCTATAAAATTTACAGATTGCACCAACGGTGAGTGTGAGTACCTATTTATTCATACACTTCCCGACAATGGGTATTATCTCTTCTTAATAGTCAGATGGTCATTAATTTAATTTGCATGTTTCTGATTACTAGTGAGACTATGTATCTTATTAGATGAGTATTGGGTTTTTCCATTTCTTGCCTTGTCTATTAATTGCTTCTTTTTTTAACATTTTTTATTGATTTATAATCATTTTACAATGCTGTGTCAAATTTCAGTGTAGAGCACAATTTTTCAATTATACATGGACATGTATATATTCATTGTCACATTTTTTTTCTCTGTGAGCTACCACAAGATCTTGTGTGTATTTCCCTGTGCTATACAGTATAATCTTGTTTATCTATTCTACATATTAATTGCTTCTTGACAGCCTTCATTTGATTTTTTTTTTATGTTGTGATGTTTATCTTAGGGACTGCCAAGAATTCTTTCTATATCATGGATACTGTGCTTTCCTTTCTGTTATATGTGTTGCAGATTTTATCCCCAATCCATCGCTGTACTTTTAACCTTGTTCTTAGCACCTAGCCCATGCTGTACTCTGATCTCTCCACGGTTTTGCCTGGGCAGCTTGGTTTCATTGTCACTCAAATTCCTGGAATGAGGGTGTTCTAGCAATAAAAGAAAAGGTTAATAAGCTGAGAACATGTCCTCTTCTGATGCCATCCTTTTTCTGATACTTGTTCTCAAGAAGGAACCCTAAAGGTCTGGGGGAAGTCCTGGGGTATAGGATTGTGTCTCAGCGAATAGACTGTAATTTTGAATCGGTCATATATATATGCATATATGTACATGTGTGTATGTATAGATAGATAGATGGAGAGAAAAAGAGGAAGGGAGGGAGGGGAGGAGGGGAGAGGGTGAGCGAGTGAGAGAGAGAGAGAGAGAGAGAGGGAGAGAGTGGGAGAGAGTCAGACTCTCTAGGGAGAGGGGATGGAGGTTGATAATTATACAGACACACGTGTTGACTTGATGCTGTTTTCTAATGAATGAAGAGACCATAACCTTTGCAGGTGAGTTAGGTTAGTTCTTCTGAGTTGGCCATTTATTACAGTGGTATTGTATTTATTTGTTCTCATGCTTCTAGATTCAGTTGGATCTTTCAATATAAGCCATTTTCCTTGTGGCATCTACAAGTTTATTGACCTACATCCTAAATATATGGAACAATTTGTGAAAATATTGACATCCACTTTATGTAAAGTCATAGGGTTCAGTAGGATCAGAGGACTGTTGACCTGGGAAGCCATGAATCCCCAGCATCGTAAAAACAAGGCCTGCATGGTGGCTGACTCGTTCATTTATCCTGCAGACACTTACTGCCTCCTACTGTGTGCCAGGAACCAGAGATCTGAGGATGACTAAGTCAGGGTCTGAGCCGGAGCCCTCAGTACAGGGGCAGTGATGAGAAGTAGGCACGCACTCCTGCACACAAGATGGAAGAGAGAACACAGGAGGCGATGCAGAATCCCAACGAGAGGAAAGGGCATTTGGAGCAATCATTGTGCCCATAACTTTGGAATTTGGCCATGAAAAATGAGCTTGAGTTTTTGCCGGCAGAATGAAGGAAAGGACATTTGAGGCAACATTCCAGGAGTTTCTGGAATGTACAAAGGGCAAAGGCGTGAAAGAACAGGGTGAGTTTGTGGACCGTGTGGCTGTGGCTTGGGGTGAGCGCCAGCATAGGAAGCCAGGGAGCAGGACCTGGGCGGGGCTGTGAAGATCCCGGTGCGCCATGCTGAGGAATTGAAACGGTCCCGAACAGAAGACCTTACATGGAAAGGAACTGGATCAGCATTTTAGCAAAGTGTTAGGGGTCCTTGGCCCTGTGTGGGCACAGGGCCACTGCGAAGGTCACTGCAGTGGCTTAAGTGAGAGATGTCACAGGCCTGAGTGGCAGCAGTGACAAAGTGGGCAAGAGGGGGAGGGTTAGGGGTTTCTTTACAGGATGGGGTCAATAGGAACTGGTAACCAAATGGACAGGGATGAGAGTGGGAGGGGGAGGAATGATAGACGGGGAAAATAAATTGAGCTGTAGAATGGATTAGTTGGAGCCACTAGATAGGGGTTGCATGTACTATGCAAAATAGGAACTAAAGGAGAAAAGACTATGGTTGACTTCACTCTGGGATGTGGGGACCTGGACTGAGGAATATCCAAGTGGAGATGTCTGGTTAGCAGGTGGAAATACTGGATTAGCACTGCACAGGGAGATCAGGCCCAGACATCTAGGTTTGTTAAGCCACCTGCATGTGACACATGCTGTAGAGAGTCGGAGTTGTCTAGGAGGGTGCATGTGTTGCAGAGAGAAGAGGCTCTCTTGAGAAACACCAGTCTTTAAGGAGAAGGTGGGTCCCTGGAATGTAAGCATCCTGCCCCAGAGATGTTTGTTTTGCTGACTGATGTGTCCCAAGCACTTTGTAAATATTTCTTAAACAAATGCAAGATGGTGGGGGAGAGGAAGAAAAAGCATCCAAGGAACCTGAGAAGAACCATCAGAGATGGAGGAGGGAAATGGGCCTTGAGTAGTTCTGCAAACATCAGGCAGCAAGGGAGAGGAGATTTTCAAGCAAGAGACTGGGGGAGAGTATCTGATGCTGTTGAGGGGTAGAGGTGGGACGTCCAGCTAGACCTGCAGGAGGGTGTGGACGGGGGAGTTGAGGAACGTGTGAGAAGGAAGACAGCAAGGACAGTGCCTGAGTGGCTGTGTGTGGCTGAAGCATTGGAAGCGAGCCTTATCTGGATTGCGGGGAGGGCTCTAGCTCCTTGCTACAGTTAACCAAATCCATCAGACTCTGCTTTGGTCTGTGGCAGTGACCGTGGTTCTCGATGGTTCTCCCGGACCAGCACCATTAGCATCACCTGGAAACTCCTTAGAAGTTCAAACGCGAAGACTTTACCCAGACCCACTGTATCAGGGACTCCGGAGGTGGGGCCCAGCGGTGGGTGGTTTAACAGGCTTTCTCCGTAATTGGGACACACTCTGAAGTTTGGGAACTACTAGCCTGTGACATAATTTTGAGAGGAATTAGCACAGTTGAGCTAATTTGCCTCTGAAGCGTGAGCTTCTGAGAGTTCTGAAGCTGGCAGCCAAATGTACAGATCAGAGAGGAAGGGAGCGCTGCCCTCCTGCCTGCAGTGCGGTGGGAGCTCAGCTTTTATCTGTGAGATGGGAGGATGAGCAGGGCGGCCTCCCCCCTCGACTGAGCCTCAAATTTCCAGCTGTGACATTAAACAGTATTATCTAAGGACGCGCTCTGCTTTAATAGAATGCCGTTTTACTTTCATTCAGGGTCTGGATTTCCCTAGTTCTACTTTTCTGGCCTTAAAATACCCTCTGATATTTTTCCCTTTGGTGTGCCACCTGGGGGTCAGTGTTGAAAAGTTTCAGACATCAGTGGATGTTTCCCCTGATACTGCAGCAAGTTAATCAAAACATTTGTTTTTGACCTACCAGGTCTGCGAGCTGGATATTATCTTTAATTTCGAAAAGGCTTACTTCATCCTGGACGAGTTTATAATGGGTGGAGAAATCCAGGAAACATCCAAGAAATCCGCTGTCAAAGCCATCGAGGATTCTGATATGTTACAGGAGGTCAGTATCCAGTTTCTGATGCCCTGGGAGACGATGATGATGGTGATGATGGCATCAGGACAGTTTCCCAAGCCCTGGGAAAAGGTGGTGGTGGTGGTGATGTGTTAGCTGACACTCACTGAGTGCTTACTCTGTGTTGGGTACAGTTTCTAAGTAACTTACATATATTAATCTATTTAATTATCACAGCAACTCTAAGAGGTGGGTATACTGTTACCGTCATTTTAAGGATGAGTAAACTGAGGCACAGAGAGGTTTAGTGACTGCTTAACATCACACAGCCAGTAAGTGTGGAATAGAGATTTGAACCCAGGCAGCTGGGCTCCGAAGTCTTTGCTCTTCATGTTTGAGCTTTTCAGTGAGCTTTTCACTGTCAAAATGGCATTAAACACTAGGTGCTATTCTTTTCAAGAATACTTACTTGGGAGGTATAAAAAGACTTTCATTAAAATGTCTGTGCTGGCCTGGGAAAGGAGAGCAGCAGTACATCGCTGTTGTGTCTGCCAGGAATACTAGAACTTTGTTATTGAAGACGGCATTTATCATTTTAATTAAAATTTCCTACCTTCATGGAGAGGCTGTATGTGTGCTCCTGTCTGCATAAATAAATTGGGAATTTGTGGCTTGCTAACCAAGGTATGAATGGGCCCTGAAGCATCATTTGGTCACACTTGTATGAAATACACTGGAGCTTTTCTCATAGTGCAGTCCAGCTTTGCATCGTCCCTAGTAAGCAAACTTACCTACGTTAGCCCCTTCATGTCCTGCCCACTTCAGCCCACTGACTTCTGCCCTCCCAAATGAGATGCTCTGACCAGCCCCTGCTCAAGCGTGCCTTTGAGGGCCTGGGTTCCCTCCCAGCTCTGCCACCTCTGGGTTCTTCCCACAGCATCGTTGGGTCTGTCTTTTCTGTTTTCTTAAGAGCAGGTCAGAACATTCCAGAGCATTATTAAGAGTCCTTAAAAATTGGTGTGAAGCCCTTCTGCGCACTGTTTGGAAATAAGAGCCTGCTTCGGCCTATACAGCAACATCTTTGACGCATCTTTGAGCTGATTCCTTGCTCCTGCCCATCCCGGGAGCCAGTCCTCGGAGAACTGACCCTGGGAAAAACGCAGGGCACCGCCAAGCCTCTGGGTGTGTTCCTATTAGGAAGCTAATGCATTTCTTTCTAGAGGGCTTATCACCTCAAAAAATGCATTTCAGCTTTCTGATGTTTACTTGGCTCTCTCCAAATGCCGCAGGAAGGGAATTTTACAACGTACTTGAGAAATCAGTGGCTTGGAAATTCCACAGAACAACCTTTTTAAAAATATGCTAGGGATTATTTATAATTCTATCCCCAGGGCCCTCACTGTGGAATCACCTTATAGGAGAAACAGACATTTAATCGGGGTCTTTAGCACTTCAGTAATGAAAGCTCCTTGAGTTGGGGCCAAGACATAGCTGGGTTATTTTGAATTGCCCCCTTTGTAGGAAATAGTTTTAAAGAACTCACAGGGTTCCATTTAGAGCTGGGAAGCAGATATTGCCTGCTATTTCAAGAGAGAGGCCTTTTACAATTAAACATTTATTGGTCGTTCATGTCCCTGGTTATTAAGTGGAAGGTCTTGATAGGTGGGTCTCAGGGGACCCTCCATTAGCCCCTGCGTCCTCATGGTGAGCAGGCAGTATCATGACTGCCTTCTAAATCTCTCACTGAATTAACAGCACCCGCCAAATAGAAACAGCGTTACCAGCGTTCTCCTGGGCTCTGGTACTTCAGCTAAGTCAGTGAACATTGGGGGAGCTCGTTGAAAAATTGACTTTGTATATGTGGTTTGCTGTGTATAGCTGGTTAGAAAAGGTTAGCATGAATAGACACAAGTAATATGATTGCATAAGGAGAAAAAAATGCTGTGGTTTTTTTTTTTTTCCCTGTCTTTTGGACCTAAGCATGTATTGGTAGTTGCTAAAGTTTGAGGCCTTTGTGATACTGCTTTTACTTTTAGTACAACTGAAAATCAAATCTCAAAGTAGCCCTAGGACTTTCCCCTGACCCTTACTCAGTAAAAAATTTTTTTGAATAAAAAGACTGTCTCCATGTATTTAGTAAGAAGAGGCATAATCTTAAACCTTTGTATGCTCTTAAACTTTTTCTAAATGTACTGGGGCTAGAAGTTGATGATATGGAGAGAAAGGAACAGTTTAATTGATTGGGGATGACTTTAAGAGGTACCTTATTTTGAAGGTACCTGTGGACAATGCTGCAAAAATGATTGGAAGGAAAAAGAAACTGAAAGAAGCTAGTGATCTTCAAATGCAGAGGTTGCAATTTCTGGAATCACCAGTGGGGGCGACAAACAGAAGATGGTAGGACGGCAGAATAAGAAAGCAAGCTAAGAGCGGAGGGTCAAATGATACCTCATTAGGTCAAGCAATAAGGTACCTCATATGCGTATGTGCAGATTCATGAGAAAAGGCTAGGTGCACCCCAACACTGTCACCTTAAAAGCAAAAACCATGTTAAAACAGCTAAGCCAAACCATAACACAGTAAAAAAAAAATAGTGTGTATATGACTAAATACACAAGACAAACACTGCAGTGCTGGATGGATAACTGGAGGGGTCCCAAGGTACTCGAGTCCGCTTGTGAAAGGCCAGGGCAGAGCACTTCAAGAATGTGCCAGTCCTGTTCCAACCTTTCAAGTGACAAGCTCGAGAAAGGATCAACCTCAAATGTCATTGACTCATGTAACCTGAGTCACAGCACAGCTCAGAAGGGGCAGCCAGTGCAGTCCTTAGCACGTTGACTTCTCCGGTGATGTGGAGCAGAGCGCATAGCTAGAGGCCAGTCAGCTGTGAAGCCAGAGAATTGACAGCTCTGGGGCCTTTCCGGGTCCAGGCCCCTTCCCTGCAGGCTCATAAGGTCAAATTTGCAAAGGTAGGTTATCTCGGCTGCAAAGAATTCATGGCCGTGTAAGGAATGTATAAGATGTTACAAAAGTGTGTCAGGCACTTAATGAATGAAACCCTTATGCTCTTGTTCTGGATTTTGCGATATTTGTCCAAAAAAAAATTCGTAATGTACTCTCATTTCTTGTCTCATTCTAAGTAAACTCTATACCCAATTTTGTGTTCCTGTTTAAATGGTGTAAACTCTAGGTACCACGAAACAGTCATGGACCTCTGGCCAATGTGCTACCCCTGCCAAGATTAAAACACAGGCAATGTCTATACAGGACAGAGGTCTTAAGGTGGGGGCTTCTCTTGGCCAGTGCTCGTAGAAGGGACATAAGAGCCTTATAAGAAAGTGCGGATGATGGAACACGAGTGTTTTCAGCAGAGGAAGACTGGAATTCTAAGCAGAGCTGGTGAAAGCCAGTTAGAAAACCTGGTTTCTAACCCTGGTATCCTTTGAGCCATCTTCCTTACCGTGGTCTTGGTCTGTTTGGCCCACGCTGGGCGATGTTTTCCCTGGCAGGTGCACGTGGATCACGTCCCCTGGGGTTCAAGCTTGAGAACAGGTTGAACATGGCTGATTGCATTGCCTGTGACTTACATGGAAGAGGTAGGGGTGTTACCTAAGGCTACCCCCTTGAGATCCCTTATTGATTCAACCCAGGTGCCACTACGTTACACAGATATATTTGTTTATGACAGGAGGGAGTGCGAGAGAAAGTCCATCCTGTCACGCACGAGAAAGGGCTTACAACATCACTGTAACTTTCAGCTTGCCTGTAATTGTGAATCTGTTCAAACATTTTTTTTTTTAAAGTACTAGGAAAAAATTATGGCCTTGTGGCCTGTTAGCAAACTTGGTAAGTGATGAAGAGGATAAAGAAACAGAATTTGTATACTTTGGAGGGAAGCATTTTCAAAATACGTGGAGGAAATTCTTAAGAAATGTGCTCTGTTTTCCGTTATGTCTTGGCAATAAGATGTTCTGTATCTGTAATGATACACATTATACAAATACAATTCAGATTTCTCTAATACCTGTGCCTGGAGGTCATCCTCATGACCATCTTAGCAGGCACGTTTTTCTGAAGTCAACAGTGATAGCTTGGCAGCTGTTGCTTCAGCCTTTCTCTTATCAGACATTCATTTTATGGTCAAGCTTAGCTTTTTCTCTTGTTGAAAGTTATTTAATTCCAGCCATATGGATGTGTTTACAAATCATACTCAAACGTTGAACCACCTTTCTTGAGTAGAATACAAAGATTTATGTCCATGTACACTTCCAGAAGCTTCTTTTCAATAATGGCAAAATAAACATGTAGAAGAATGAAGAAGTTTACAAAGTCTGCTAAAGGATGTGGTTTGAAGTGAAATTGTTCTAATATTTGGTTCTTTTTCAGACAATGGAAGAATACATGAACAAGCCTACGTTTTAACCACATATCAACTTGAAGACTCCAAGCGCTGCATGTTGTGAACCTGTAAATACGCAATGCCTTGCATCCAGTTATTTGATAGAGCCTTCTGCACCAAGCCAAAAATAACTTAAAAGGGATTCTTGTTAACTAAGAAAAGTTAATGTTGTTTAACATAATATATTTATCATTATTACATGCCTGTATTATATTGTATATGACTACTTGGGTGTTTAACTGCTTTATAACGCAATAGACTGAATATTTGTTTGCAATGTTTTAACTCCATGTCATATTTTTGAGCTATTTTAAATAAATCTGTTGCAATATACTTGTTGCATTTGACCCTCTGCGGACAGGCTGAAACTGTATTGTAATAATCCATGATTTTGAATGTAAAGTGTATCTTCTATCCATAATAATTTTTCTAGATGTTTAGCTTTTTAAATTGTATAATAATTCAAAATTATGTTAATAGTTCAGAGGACATTTTTAATACACTTAATACTGTAATTTCAGTCCAGATACAATGTATCTGATTTTAATGTCCTGAATTCATTAATTTTTTTCAGGACTGGAATTAAGGAAAATAACCAAAGATAGAATAGGATATAAGTGTTTTTGATGCCTTGGAAGCTGCTATCTAGGCTGAGATTTTAATTTCACCTTCTGATTGAATATAAGGGGCATTCCAGTAAGGTGTGTTTTTTACAAACTACGTATTTATTAAGGTTTTGGGACATCTGGAGATAAAGTGTCTATGACTTCTCTTATAAAAGTAGTATAGCAAAGATTAATAGCAGTAGCAGTAATAATTATTACTACTACTATTTTCATTGTCTTTTATGTTCCAAGCACTCTTCCTTGTTTGAGAAATTTTGTTTCCAGTGTTTTCATGTATATGGAATATATTTGAACACTTAGTGTTTATTAGGCTTACTTGGAGCACTTGAGATTATTGCAGCCTATACAGTAGGTGCCTTTTCTCCTTTTTCCTTTCCTCATCTCCTAAGAAGATATTTGCTCTGACTGTTACCATCGTGACTATGTCTCGTTCATGCCTCCGGGAATGAAAGTTCTATGAAACTAGGTGGTTTAAGCGATCAGACGTTCTCGGGAACCAGCTCGTGCCCTTCTGTCTCGGTGCCCCGCTTTTGATGACTTACCTGTGCATTTTCAGTGTTAGTTTTGAGGTCTAGTATCACCATTGCAAAGGTTAGGGTCCCTCTAGTGTTCTTCCTAAGAGAAGAGTGTTCCTGCTGTTGGAGAATCCTCTTCAATTCATCCTGCCTGACATATTTAGGGGAAAATGGCAAGACAAGAGTGGAAGAACATGAGGAAAAATTGACCAACTCCTCAGTATAACCGTTAGTAAAAGGAAACAAGTCAGATTAGTATATGGAGTAATTATGGGGCTTTTAATAGGCAGTATTTCCCCCAATTAATTATATAATTGTAATTAGGGCATCAGATTGAAGTTTGTCATTTTTATCACTTTGTTTACTTCAGATCTTTGATTTTGTGCTTTAGCTTTCTTTTTTTTAAATAAAGCAGAACTCTTTAAAAAAACATTTTGTAAAGGTAAACTTTATGTAAGTGGATCTAAGTTTTTCTGGTTCTTTTGAAGTTTTCCAATATTTTTGGATGAAGGTACTGACTAAACCTTATTTAGATGTATTCCACCTATTCTGGGAAGTTTCACGTTAGACGTTTGAGCTACAGACAGGGTTCCTCAGACTTCGCGTGAGCAGCACACATAGAATATGGGCATAACGATACGTCACTCGGGTGAATTCAAGGGATTTTGGGGACATCTTACATGGACCTTGGTGAAAATAATCATTATGTTTTCTTTATATTATATAATTGTAATAAAACTACCAAGTGAAAGAAAAGATAATAAATATTAAATTTGTATAAAACTTCCAAATAAAATTTTTTAAATTTTTAAATGAGGAACTTGAGTGTGTTTTTATGAATATAATTTTTTTTAATGTTAGTTATTATGCTTGAAATTGCTACCCGTAATTCCTGGTGAAGTCCCTGTAATATGGCTCTTCATTTTCTCGGCACTTACCATCAGGGAGAAACCTCATAGGCAGGTGACAGAAAATGAGAGAAGAGAATTTATTGCTTTGCTCCTATTGGCTTCTTTCTCACCATTTCTACATTTTGAGAATCTGATCTCTTTACATGTATAATCATTGATCATTCTTTAAACCTACTAACTCCTTTTCTTTCATTAACAGATGTAAAGTGAACATTTCTTGTGATAAATCAAGTGACTTTTTAATTCAAACTTTTTCCCATATCAAGTCTCCTAAAATAATGACAAAACATTTTCGTCAAATATACACATGTTGTTTTTCTACACCTGCTAATTCTTTACGAGTTGTATTGTCCTCCCTATGAAACATCACTGACGGACTGTGTTGTTTACTTTTCTAAGGTTTAATGAATAAATTTATTGGTAAATGTTACTGCATTTTTTCACATGGTCCTTGCAATTTTGGATTAAGTTCAGAGGATGCTCTGGAATATATGTAAAGCAAGCCAATGACTGTTTTTCAATAATTTGCAAAGGGAGGGTCATTACATTTTTTCTTTTAGTTCTTATTTTAACTTTTGACAAACTCTTGAAAAACTCTGCCCATAGACAACGTACTATGGTATTCAATAGTGATAATCTTTTTTGTCATATAAAGCTAAAAACAGAAAGGACTGTAACAGCCAGGGCTGTGTTAGATTCACCTTTAAAAATATATATATAAATATGGTTTTTTTTTCTTTAATGGAGGTACTGGGGACTGAACCCAGGCCATCTCACTCACTCCCCAGAGTCACCTTCTGATAGTTATATTTAATGTGGAATTCAGATGTACTTTTACTCTTGATAAGTTTTTGTGAATAGACTCACACATTAACTGAATCCAGGGTTTCTCCTTGTATCTGTGCCATCAGTACATAATTTATATACTGTCTCCATTGTAACTTACTTGTTTCAAAGTGCTAATTTACTCTTTGATTAGCTAGTTTGTTTTGCTACATTACAGAATAAATAATGATCTAAGCATTTCTCTTCAGGGCTTCACAGCATAGTTCCTAACAAGGGTAGATTAATACGAGATTATGATTTAACCATTTTCTAGATTAGAATTGTTTTTGTGTCTTTGTCATGTCTTCTATCTAATAGTATTATTCAAAAGTGGTGCTTTTTGCTCATTCCTTTGGAAAATATTGAGCATTTTCATGGAGGCTGGTAAAGTGGGCATTTCTGCAACCATGTGTGGATTGTGTGGGCTTTTGCTGTTATTAGCATGCCCTTAGAACTTGGTTTATGAGCTACACCTGATATTGTTATAATTTGTAAGAGAACTCTGCTTCTTACTTTATATTTGCACATGTTTAAAATGTTAGTTAATCTTGTGTAAAGTGGATGTTTCAGAGAAAGATACCAGCATAATTGACTTGATAATATTTTGAAGTAAATAAGAGATTTAAGCTGAAGAAGAGGAAGAATTACGAGAACACTGGGTTCCCAGTGTGAGATAATTCTCATACTGCTTCAGCAGTGATTTAAACTCTTTCTTATACTATTTTTTGGAGGGAGAGACATCTGTTGAATTTGTGAAGCTGCTAGTTTTAATAAAATATTTCCACTATGGTGGAAAGATGTCTATAAAATTTAAGACTACATAAATGTGAGGAAAAAAAGTACTAATGTACTTGTAAGGGGTTTATGGTCAAAAATTAAGTTTCAAAAAATAACTTAGATCTTTACATGTTTTAGAATGGTACAAAAATAAATTTTACAGTTATGATAAAAATATAATTTTGAAAATGCAGTAGAAATTGGAAGTATTGAAATACCAATTCTTATTTAATAAAATAAACTTCTAAAGATGTCTTGAAATATAAATATTACTTTCCTTTATGGAGAATTAAATAATTTTGGGGAATCTGTATTAAATGAATTGTTTAAATTATATTTTCCTATTTTTAAAAATAACCATTTTTATTTCTTGAAACAAATTTTTAATGATATTTTACCAGGTCAGAGTTTGGCTAATTGTAATATTAAAAGCCAAGCTGAAGTGATGGCTGGATGAGTGAATAAACCAAGCCACATAATAAGAAAAATGAATAAAATCAATTACATTCTACTTAAAATACCCAATCTCACATGGTAATAGCAGTAGTTGTAAAGAAAATAGTGTGCATAATATTTCCTCTATTAGTCAAAAACTAAATTAAACATGTAAAAGCAGAGAGCAAATTGAGTTGGAAGAAAATTTAAATCTTTTACCTACATACACAAAAAAAGCTCAAAAATGACAAATTATAAAGTAAAAATCAGGCTAACTCCTTACTTTGGGAAGTGTTGCATGTGTACATTCTTTTACTTACACCCTCCCTGCTCTCCGTGCATTCTATATTCAAAATCTTATGAGCCAAAATACACAATCACTGAATTTGGGAATTCTTCTAAGGCAGCCACCCAAAGGCTATTTGAATATCATTTCAACTCTTGTGAACTTCTGAATCAATGGGAAATTGCTTATTTTTATTTTTTAAATTTCTACATAGGATTTTCAGCCATCAGTGTCTCAGTACAGAGTGGGCCTTAGCTCACTGGTAGGGATGTTCTGAGCCATAAGGCTCAGTGTCCCGTTTACGTTCAGGGCATCAAAATGGCTGAGTAACTGGGGACCTTCATGGGGGTCCAGAATGTGCCCCTGACAAGGTGCATGAACTTGCTCTTTGGAATGGATGGAACATCGGTGTCAGATGGGATCGTGGAATTGAGCTAGTCTAAACCACTCATTATACAGAAGAGGAGAGTGATCAGTACATTAACATTTGTGCTCTGATCAGGTCCCAGTGAATCATTTGTTTAATTAAACCTTGTCTTGATCAAAGGTGTTACCTCATGAAAGTTTTTGATGAGCTTGTTTTCCTGCTATGAAATAAAAGCCTAATGACACTCAAGCATGTTTTTCACCCTTTTAAATGATACAAGTGAAATATACTGAGTGCACTTTAAATGAAGTATACCATTACAGGCGTAGGAAGAAGAGCTATGCTTGGAATACAGATAAAGTGACTTACCAAGGGTGTGTGGTGGGGTTTTGGAGGTAGAATATCTTATGGTTTCACAGGGAAGGAGAGAATAGAGGAATAATATAGTTTTTGACTAATATTGAATAAAAGGGACCAATGATCTTGAAAAATCATTGAACTCAGAGACATTTCCTGCATTTAGCTAAAGCTTATTATTCCAACCTTGTTTGTACCTAACTGTGAAATAAGACCTTCACATTTGGTTCTGAGTCAAGGAACCAGTGCTGAATGAAGCCAAACACTGCTGGAAAAATGCGGTAGAGACCAGATGTTCATTTACCAAATCATTTCCTTGTTTCCTCCTGGGCTTACAGCTGGACTTCATTTCCCAGCTCTTGAAGTTTGGTTTGCCCACAATAGAATCATAGCCAGTGGCATGTGGATCGAAGTAACATATGCCCAACTGCAGGTCTGGCTCAAAAAATATGCCCACCTGTGACCCTCCATTCTGTCTTTCCTGGTTTATAACTCAAGGAAAATACTCCACGATCCAGAGAAGGCAGAGCTGGGAGATGGAAGGAACCCAAAAAAAGGTTGTCAGGAAAGCCAAACAAGCAGGAACAGCCACACTGGACTGGTAATGTATGACAGAAGTAAATTTCTATGGTGTTAAGTTGCTGAACTCCAGGACTTGTTTGTTACAGCGGTGAGCCTACCTTGATAGGTGAAACAATTGTGGGATCAGAATGCGTTATAATCAAGTTTATCTTCAGAGAATGGGCTCCATTTCCAAACTCTGAAAAGTTTTAGTACAACTGAAATCATAAGAATTCCTAGCGAAATTTCTTTAATGAATTTTCAAATTATATTTAGTGAAAAAAAAAAAAAAGAAAACTAAAAATAACGCCCAATGTTGGATGGCACAGATAAACAGCATACACTGCTGAAGAAGCATTTGTTAGTGCATGTAAATGATATTATAATGATCAAATCCTTTATCTGCATATTCTGAGAATCTAATGCAGGGGTAGGCAAACATGGGCCAAATCCAACCTGTGGCCTGTAAGGATGGATGTACCGTTGTAAAGCCTTATTAAAAGAGGAAAGAGAAACAGGAGGAAGGGAGGCGGAGGGGGAGGAGGAGGAGGAGACTTCATGGCTCCCAAATTCTAAAATTTTTGCTGTCTGGCCCCTTCAACAACAAATTTGCCCACTCCAGATCTTACTTAAGGAATAATCCAAAATATGGAATGTCTACATGGACAAGGATGATCTTTGCAGTAGTTTTGCAGTAGTTAAAAAGATTAGGAGCAACCTAACTGCCCAGGATAGAAGAGTAATCTAACTATTAAATTATTCACATGAGGGTATTTTACCACCAATAAAGTGATGGTGAGTGAGGGCCGTGGGTCTGTGATTGCGACTTTTGCCCGTCTTGGGAAGCCTTCATGGACTGCCATGCCTCACAGACATCTTCTCACTCCTAAGTGCTCAAAGCAGATGCTGGAGAAACTGCGCGTTTTAAACTTTGATAACGTTCTGCCTTGAGTTTAAGAAATAGACCTGACGGCTTCTGACACCTGTGCTCTGGCTTTTAGGACCCTTGTAGCAGGGAGGTGTCACCTGGGGTCATATAGTGCGGAGATGTTCTAGATCAGGACACTCTATTCTTTGCTCTTAAGGAAGCTTCTCCTTTTCCGTGCAGCCTGCAGGACCCCCTCCTCGGGTGGGGTTCAGGTGCTCTTTGATTGATCTGTATGTCTTTCTGTAACCGGATGCTGTAAGGCACGTTACATACCCCTCATCACGTGTGACTTCAGTGGTTATTTCCATAGAAGTCTGGCTTCAGACCCTTGCCCAGGAATGTAATCAGGGTTACATTTTTGTTTTGTTGAAAAACGTCACACATAGTTTACATTGTTTGCCCTTTTTTAGAGAAAGAGACAATGTTGATGGTTTCAATCTTTCCAATGTGGAATTTGAGAGGAATTTGCTAACCCAGGTCCTGTGCCAGCAATTTCTTAGGAACTGAGCAAAGTGCAGCTTACACGCTGATAAAATCTATCTCATGTTACTCTAAACCCTGCCATGGTCCCCTGGTGCCTGTGAGATAACGTTCACGCTCCTTGGCGTGGACCTAGGCCTTGCCCCAGCCTCTCTGCCCTCAGTGATCACAGTACCCCGCATGCAACTGTGCCCCCAACGTGTGACAGTCACTTGCTTTCTTCTGCAATTTTGTATGTCTGGAACCTACAATTTATATGTCACCTCCTAGGAGAGTCCTTCGTTGATCACTCCAGTTGGGTAACAATCTCTCTTTCTCACCCCTGACACTGTCTTACCCATACCCCATGTCTTTATTATAATTGAAAAGCTTTTAAATACGTTTAAAATAAATTTATTTGCAGCAAGTGACTTTCCTATTGGACAGAGAATTGCAGAGTTGAGACTGTAACCCACATGTCCGGATTCCTAGTGTAGTGCTGAAGTTTTAGAATTCCTCATTCAATGGCACACTTAACATATTTAATATTGGAATTGGAGCTGGGTTTAAATCTCAGCTCTGCCACTTATTCTCTGTAGGACCTAGGGTTTTGTCTAACCTCTCAATTTTTTTCGACAGTAAAACTGAGGGGGAAAATATTCCCTTTTCCTTTAAGGTTGTTGTGGGAATTAAATGAAGTAAAGCTTGTAAGAGCTTGGTTCAATGACTGACAATTAGAAAGTACTCAATAAATGTCAGCTAAAGCCTGTTATGGCTACTTGAATGGTGGAATTGAGCTGTTGTGGTGACAGACATTCTTCTGAGACTGCAGTCAGAAAGTAGATTGATTTGGGACACTGGTGAGTGGGTAGATGAGAAATGTGTTGAGGAACTTTGCCAAAGAAACAGCTGAGTAAAAGGCCAAATTCCTGGCTCAAGATGTTTTTAAAAATGGACTTCTGCCTGTTCCTAGATTGGCCAAAAATGTACTTGAAATGGAAGAATGGAAGCTTGACCAAGAGGAGGAGGGCAAGAAAGGAATGTGGTTGTGTCCTTCAGGTGATTCAAACTTCTGGATGTTCTTGGAGACACCTAGGGTCCGGCACCGGGCTCCTCTGTGAACTTGTGACCCAGAACAAAAGAAATCTTGGTGGATTCAGGATAAGCCTATGTAACACCGACAAACAAGCCATTCACCTATCACCGGCTGCTGTCTCCAGACCCCTGCTAGGAGCCCCTCCCTGCCTCTAGCCTTCTCCAGGGCACCTCTGTATGTTCATCGCTCCATCAGAGGTACCCTGCCTTGGTGCAGTGACCCATTTCTGTCCCGTTAGCAAATCCATGCAAATATCCCAATCCTCTTATCAGTCCTTGCCTCTGAAAGGCCCTGCCCTGGCCCAAATAGAACATGCCAAGCCAGAGATCAGGGGGTGGGGGGAGGAGGGACACAACTCCACAGTCACAGGATTTGCCTTGAACCAGGACTGAATGTTCCTTGCTCTCGGTCAACCTGTGCTCAACCCTCGCTCCACAGTCCCTCTTCTCTTTTGTTGTCCCCTAGGTTTGGGGATCATAGAGGTGGGATTTTTCCACCTCTGATCTCTGGCCTCTGACCTTGGGCTGCCTGCTTGCAGCCTCCTCCAGTTCCCTGTGGCTCTGGAACATTCCTTGGTATTTGACCCCTTGGACTTGGCCTCAGAGTCCACTCCTCTGATCCATTTCTCCCAGCAGCTCCGAAGGCAGAGGCTGGACCGTATCACACCCACTTCCCTGCAGAGGTGAGGCAGTTAATGGTTACTGATGCTGAGTGTTTACTTGGGGTCCTCAGGATACACACCTTTTACCTCAGTCCTCCCCACGGTGTGAAACGTCCAAGTCATTGCAGGAGACACTCAAGAAAATAAGGTCCTGTGATGAAAATGCTTTAGAAACATTTAGAAATTTTGTACAGTCTCCCCTCCTTCGTGGAGAGTGACAGTACATCTGAGCCTACTGTAGGCTTTGGAAACTCCTATTGTAAAGAGACCTTTTAACTTGGCATTTCCTAATTGTACTTGAGTGACAGAAACATTTTTCCGGAAAGTACTTTTAATGACCCAGATAACTCACGCGTCATGGAGAACGTGCCTTTGCTTCACGTGACACTGATGCTCCGATGAGGAGAGGGTCAGACCCTCGCATGTTCTTGTCCACTTAGTGCCCACAATAACCATATGAAGTGGATATTATTACCCCCATTTTATTTTATTATTTTTAAGAGCACTTTCAGGTTTATAGCAAAATTTTGAGAGAGAGATGGATGTTTCCTGTATACTCCCTACCCCAGCACATGCACAGCTTTCTCCATTATCAACATCATTCACCAGAAAGGCACATTTGTTTTTTTTTTTTTAACTAAAGATAAACCTACATTAATGCATCATAATTACTCAAAGTCCATGATTTACTTTAGGCTTCACTCTCGGTGTTGTACATTCTATGGGCTTGGACAAATTTATAAAGACATATATCCATTACTGTAATAACACACAGAGTATTTTCATTGCTATAAAAGTCCTCTGTGCTCTGCTTGTTTATCTCTCCCTTAACCCTACTCCTGGCAACCACTGCTCTTTTTACTGTCACTATAAATTTGTCTTGCTCAGAATGTCATGTACTTGGACTCATACAGTATGTAACTTTGTCAGCTTGGCTTCTTTTGCTTAGTAAGAAGCATTTAAGTTTCCTCCATGACTTCATAGCTTGATAATTCACTTCTTTTTAGTGCTGGGTAATATTCCATTGTCTGCAAGTACTTCAATGTATTTATCCGCTTATCTACTGGAGGACATTTTGGTTGCTTCCAAATTTTGGCAATTATGAATAAAGCTGCTATAAACATTTGTGTGCAGGTTTTCATGTGGACATAAGTTTTCAGATCCTTTAGGTAAATACCAAGGAGTGTGATTGCTGGATCATATGACCATAGTATGCTTAATTAAAAAAAAAAGGTCAGACTGTCTTCCAAAGTAGCTATACCATTTTGCATTCCTATCAGCCGTGAACGAGAGTTCCTGTTGCTCCACATCCCTGCCAGCACTTGGTGTTGTCGGTTATTATTTCCATTTTAAAGTTGAGACTCGGAGAGGTGATGTAGTTTTGCAGAACTCATGCTTCTGGTAACCTGTAGAGACTGGGATTAATCCTACTGGCTTCCCTTTGGGTGTGGACTCAGTGTTCCAACTGGCAATCCGGAGTGAGGAACATGCCATTTTATGTCTAATCTTCTGGTGCCACCTGTCAGAATAGCAGCAGAGGGGCAATGTCACCTCTCTGGACAGCTGCCCAGAGTAAGAAGGGGACCCATGCCATGTTCCTGTGGGGCTGACTGGTGAGTCCAGCCTGCAGAATCTGCTTCTAGAATTCGCTCATCTGTCTCCCTCACTGACCACCTCCAGTCCACCTCTGAGAACTGTCAGATGTCTTTTCAAAAGATTTTAAAAATTCAGACTATTTCCATTACCTCTGCCTTTACTTCCCTAGTTCAAGCCACCAAAATTTATTGCCAGGATATCATTAAGACCCCTTATCTGGTCACTTCCATTCTTGCTTTACTATAATTCATTCTGTAACAATAAGCATGATCTTTTTGAAATAACAGTCCCATCATGGCACTTCTTTTCTCAAAAACCTTCAAAAGCTTCCCACCATGCATTAAATCAAGTTCAGATCCTTTACCATCATCTACAAGAACCTGGCTCCTGCCAACATCTCCATCCTCAGGTTGTTCTCCTATTGTTTTACTGGGGCCATGCTGGTTTTCACCCCTGATTTGTGAGCGAACCCAGCCAAGATCAGCAGCACCTCCTAGCGGAGCCCCCGAGCGTGTGGGCAGGACAAACTCAGTGATGGAATCCACAGAGGTTTCACGCTTGTTTGCCGCAGGCACCATTTGACAGTAAAGGGCCAACTGTCTGGCTTCCTTCCTTTACTCACTTACGTTTGAATGCCTCCTACTCAAAGGGGCTGTTCCTGACTGTTCCACTACTTTCTACTTCTTGTTTTATTATTTTATTTTGTAACAAGATAAATGTATTTCTATTCCTACTTTATTCATATGTTTTCAGAAATACTCTTGTTCTATTTCTTTACGTTGCTTTCAGCAGTTACCAGCACCTAAAGTGATAGGATATATTTATTATCTATTTATTTACTGTTAATCTTTCTCAATAAGCTACCAGAGGGCAAGGTTTTTGTCTTATTCATTACTGTGTCCCAAGGGCTACAACAACCCCTGTGCAGATTAGATCTCAATAAATATTTGTTGAATGAAGGACTGATATTAAATCTTTCTACCTCAGCCTGTATGTTACCCTTAGGGGGCCTCCTCTGATCCCGCCTACTCCCACCCAATGGTGATATGCTCAGGCTGGGCACTTCTGTTCTCTCTAGTACTTCCCTGTTTTAACACTGTCATGCTGCTTGCCTATTCATCTGTGTCCCTCATTACACTGTAAGTTCCTGGAGACCAGGACTTCTGACCAGGAACTCATTTTATCCCTAGAGCTTAGCATAAAAACTTGATACATGGCAATGATTGCTAAATATGTTCTGAAGGCATGAGTATATATTCAGCACACGTCCCATTCTGGGATGAACGAGCTTGGCTTTGTGGGAAGGGAGGATGCCAACAGAGAGAAAAATACCCCAAAAGGAGAATGAGATGTCCCTATGTTCATTGTTGTATTTGTATAGGATTTATTTTATGAAAATTGAAAATTTCACTTTTAGTTGACCGAACTGTCTACCCACAGATGATTTAAAATTGTCCCTGAAGAGGGAATGACGCAGAAAAGCAAGAATAACTGGTGTTGATGTGTGAATTACACCCCTCCGAGTCACTCAGCAGCCTACTTATCAGTTACATCAGGCTCCTCTCGGTTACTGTGTTTATGATGAGGACTTGGATTCAGAAGACTAAATGTACTTCAAGAGCCCTCAACAATTTACAGGAGACACTGCCAAACGTTTATCTCATGGTTTCCATCAGCTCCCACTTAAGCCTGTCCCTTTGAATCTGGTTTTATCTGGATAAGCTAGGAGCAAGAAACAAATTATTAAAGATATCCTTCTTTGAGGTTAAAAATTACCCCTACCTGTGACCTACAGTGCAGAGCATATGCAAAGCTGGGTTTTTTTTTTTTTTTTTTGGGTTTTTGTCATTTTCCTCCCTCCCTTTCTACCTCCCCCACTTCTTTCTCTCTGCATTTTTTCCTTCTTCCCTCCCACCCTCCTTCCTGTTTCTCTCTCCTTCCTTTTTCTTTTTCTCTCTTTCCTTTCTTCCTTCCTTCCTTCCTTCCTTTCTTTCTTTTTCTTTCTCTCTCTCTCTCTTTCTTTCTTTCTTTCTTTCTTTCTTTCTCTCTTTCTCTCTCTCTTTCTCTCTTTCTCTTTCTTTCTCTCTCTTCCTTCCTTTCTTCCTTTCCTCCCTTTTCTCTCCCACCCCACCTCCTCTTCCTTTTTCTTTGTGGGAGACTGAAGCCTCAGTAAAAGAGTGTGAATTCATCTACAACAGTACTTAGATCACCTGACGGTGAGATTGCTGTCTGAGGTCAATGCTGCAGTCAGTCCCTATTCCGAAAGAGCAAGTTGTAAAAGGAAGTCTTTGCTGCCTTGGAAGAGTCCAAAGCTTTTGTTCAGTTTGGGGAAAAGGTCCAAGCTCATGGCGTGAAGATGTGATCTGTCTCATTGTTTTCTAAGTGGAAAGACCCAGAAGAATGAGAGAAATGAGTAGCTAATGGAGTAACGGGTTATTCATTCTTTTGCACACATACCACTTTTCCAATGCAAAACTGTGACTGTGGGTAACTAAAGCAGTTGGAATTAAAATCTCACCCTCACTAGTTACATCTGGCTGGGGCGAGCAGATGACATAATGCATTGAGATGGTTCGCACAGTGCCTGATACACAGTGAGTGCTCAATAGACGCAAGTTGCAATTATTTCGTTGTTGTTGTTATTGTTAGTATTTGCTGAGTTCTTACTATGTGCTAGACACTATTCTAGGGGCTTTGTATTTCCTCATGCAGTTAATTCTTCTAACAATCATATTAAGTAAATATTCTTATCACTCCATTTTACATTTGAGGAAACAGACACAGAGAGCAAGATCACACAGATGGCAGGTAAGTGGTGACGCCAGATTGTCATCATCACAAGCATCATTATTACCACCATTACTTACATCTGGCTTTGGGGACTATATGTGAAGGAGGATTTCTGAGTAGTTATTAAATAGGATAGGACTTTTGTCTGAGAGAATTTTAAAATAAGATCTATTCAAATTACAAAACAAATGTAAGTTTATTAGAGAAAAGTTTGGAAAATGCAAATATTTCTAGTTTGAAAAGAAAATGAACCCCACCTGCTAACCTACTCTAACATGAAAACTTGGATAATAATACCAATGCTGGCTTCTAACCAATTACAAAATAATATATTTAATTTCTTTCTCAAGGAACTTTTCTATAAATGGTAGCCTTCCTTATATAAAGTACTTTCACGTCACTTAATTTTGTACCCCATCATACCACTTAATGACTATATTGCACTTTATATGTGAAAATTTGCTTCTACTGGACTGCCTTTTCCAGAATAATAAAAAACAGCACTCCCTGAGGGCAGGCCTCTTGTCTCATCATCTTTTCATCCTTTGCTCAATGCTCAGAATACAATTATTGATTGATTGAAGCACACACAGCGTCGCAAGTATGAGAGCTAAGTCTTCCTGTGAGTCTTCTCACCAAATGACCTCAAAGACGTGTAAGATTCAGGGGTGTTGAGGTCTGTTGCAGCCACATTCCTCTTGTCTATGTGGCTGATTCAGAAGGCAGAGAGATGTTAGAGAATTCCTGTGGAGTATCATAAACTGAATCAGACGGTGACTCCAGCTGTAGTAACTGTTCCAGATGTGGCATCTTTACTGAAGCAAATTACATAAGCCCCTGGCACCTGGTAAGCAGTGACTGACCTCACCATGGCTCTTGCCCTGGACCAGTTTGCAGGCACCACTCGAAGCACTTTGCTTTCACCTGAGGGGGCCAAGACTGTGCCTTCTAACTGTGGGCTCCGGGTTGTGTTAACCCTCCCACTGCCTGCCACAACGTAGTATGCCGACAAGGCAATCATCTTGATATTCCAAAGAGTAACACACTAGCCTATGACAATAACGTTGATGGCATTGTGCACATTGGACTTAGAAGAGCAGGAAATGCCAACTACTTTAGGTACCTTACTAAGACATGAGCCAGTGGGTGGGAAAGAAGTCCAATTTTGGGGTATCAATAACTGTATCAGTTAGGATCCAGTCATGAAAACAGAAATCATCCATTTTAACAAAGATAATTAAAAATAAGCATTGGTTAGACAGGATGGAAGGTTGAAAAGCCTAAAAGGGAATCCTGATGTATCACAGAGGAAGTAACTGCAGGAAGCAGCTCCCCCTCTGAGGGAAGTGAGGAAAGAGGTTGCAGTTTTTGGAACCTATAATCTTGGGGGAGGAATCTTCCAGACCTGGGCTGGGCTTATGGTGAGTTTCAGGACTTGGGGGAGGGCCCTGCAGACGGCTGACATTCAGACCTTTGACAGAGGGAAGAACAAGAGAAATAATAGTAGGAACTGTGTCGGACAGAACACGAAGGTTCATTCAAGGCTGTTGGATCATCAGTTTATACTTACCATGTTGGGAAATTTGTGTGTGTGTGTGTGTGTGTGTGTGTGTGTGTGTGTATGGAGGGGAGGTAACTTATTTAATTAATTAATTTATTTCATTTTTAGAGGAAGTCCTGGGGATTGAACCCAGGACCATGTGCATGCTGAGCATGTGCTCTACCAATTGAGCTATACTCTACCCCCCACCATGTTGGGAAATTGATTTGACTTGATGTTTTTCAGGAATGGAATAAGGAAGTAGAGATATAAGATGAGATAACAGTTAAGAAAATGTAGCGTATGTTTCATGCAGACATCTCTCACTTTTATTCCACTTTAAACTCCCTGTTGGCAGAGATGAAATGCCTACGGAAAACAGGTACAGAGTCAATAGAAATACCAGGACTGATTCCTGGAGCTGAGAGGCAGCAACCCTTGGGCCCAGGACGCAGCGGGAAGTGCAGAGAAGCATCTGAGCCAGACAGGAACATGGTTCAAATCTCAGCTTTATCACAATTTGTGACACTACTCACGTTATTGAACCTCTCTGAATCTTAGTTTTTTTCATAACTGGGGTTATTATTACACCATCACACACTGAGTTCTATAGAGTTAAAATCCAAGCACCATTTTGCCTCTTACACTTACCACGTGCTTCATCTTGGGCCCACTCCTCCCCTAAAGGGGGTTCACAACCATGAACCACCTGCCTTTTTCTCACCTCTGATATTGACTCATGATCCTTTTTCTCCATTAGATGACGATTGTTTGGATCTGTTTAGGCTGAACTCCTGAACTGCTTCACTTTCTTGGAACATTCCAGATTGAACACTGAATATTAAGAGCTACAGGCTACCAGGCAGATGTCAGATATCCTCCAGGAACCCAACAGGCAGAGTCTCAGTAACAGTGATGATGATAACAACAGCAGAGAAATGGCCCCCTAAAAACAGCGGGAAAGGCACAGAGTTTTGAAATCAGATGAAGGGGTAGAATTCAGAAGATACCGATTTACATAAACTTTAGAAAAAGGAGTCAGAGCATGGCCAGAAAGTCTCCCAGGGCACATTTGTTTGACTTCTTGCACAGGGATGTCAGAGCTTTGTTGAATTGTGAGGTGGCCGATTACCTCGTGCACTTGAACCTCTGTTCGTGGAGATATCAGAGTGAGTAGCGGAATGGCCCTCTGTGTAACCCGGTAAAGTCCTTGGAAATCATGAAATAAAAGGCATACTGGAAATGATCACTTTTAATATGTTGTAAGTAAACCATTATTTCCTGCATGTTTATTCCTGGAGGTGAGAGGGAGCAACCGTTGGGCCCAGGACACAGCACGAAGTGTACAGAAGCATTTCTGAGTTTGGGGGTGCCCCTGCCCCCAAAGTCATATGTCGATACCCTAACCCCCAATGTGATGTTGCTTGGAGGTGGGGCTTTTGGAAGGTAATGAGGCTTAGACGCGCTCCTGATGGTGGAGCTGCCATTTCGGAATTAGTGTCCTGATTAGAAAAGAAAGAAACTGCAGCTCGCTCTCTCCTTTCCTCTCTCTCTGTCTCTCTCTCTCCCCTCACCGTGTGAGGATATAGCAGGAAGGCAGCTGTCTACAAACCAGGAAGAGGGTCTTGATCAGACACCAGAATTGCTGGCACTTTGATCTTGGGTTTCCCAGCTTCCAGAACTATGAGAAGTAAGCATTTGTTGTTGTTTAAGCCACCTAGTGGGTGTTATTTGTTACAGTAGCCTGAACTAAGACACAAATCAATATAAAACACACCATGAAAGGGACTGCGTGCCTTCAGCATTTTCCAAAGGGGAAAAAAAACCTCACAACAAAGATTAGCTGTTACTTGACAGGGAGGAAAAGCTCCTGTATTTAGTTTTCCAGTCAATTTGATGATGAAGTTGGAGTTTTCACAGTTTAAACTTTCTTTGGGTTGAAATCATCACTGTCAGGCGGGGGAGGAGGAAGCTGTCATGACCCACACAGGCTCGGGAGGGCAGCTGGGTCATTCTACCCAGGCCATTATCATTCTCTTCCTGCTCCTCAAAGCCTTCAAAACAGAGGCTTTGACGTCAGGTGCCGATGACTCATCTTTCCCCCCAGGGCCTCTGGCTTGGATTTGCAGCTGCCTTTGCAGTAGCTATTCTGTTAGTCATTCACAAAAAAAAAAAAGCATACTGGAAAAGCTGAAGGGAAATGCTTGGATGAGCAAGTGATTAAATTTCTATTTTCAAAGCAGAGAACCCGCTTGCTTGCTCACAAAAGCAGCCTCTTGCACTACCAGGCACCCTAAGGGCACACAGTAAATACTCGCTGATTGACGGACAAAAGCATCTGCGCGTCCTTGTAAATCCTGGTGCTGAAACTGAATTTTCAGATACGATTATGTGGTTGGAATCCAGAGGTTTGTGCTTATTTACTCCTCAGAGCCACAGAAAGTCACTTAGATTCATCGGATTTACATAAAGATGTTAGTAACATCGCTGACCCCACCCTCATGAACATTCTGAAAGGAAAATGTATAAGGACTTTTCTGGAGCTTTATCTGCAGGAAAATTGACCTGTGTTCTAAGAGTTATTCTTTGTTTTGCTCCTTATTAATCTTTCAACCTGTTTGAAAATCTGTTCGGGAAAAGAATAAAAATATCTCCTTACTTGCCAGCAATGTAGGGGAGTGATCAAGATCCCTCCAGCCTGAGACAGGATCTGTCATTACTGCTTTGCTCCCATTTAATTGATAGGGAATCTTGAGACCCAGAGAGGGACGGCGAATTAGCCAGTGATGCCAAGGAACTATGGCCTAAACCCATTTCCCTTCTTTACCTTCTTGGGGGATCTCCATGGCTTTATTATATACCTTATATGCCGATGACACTTACATGTCTTTCTCTAACCCTAGGGTCCAACTGCATATCCAACTTTGTGTTTTACACTTTTATGTGAAGATCTGATAGGTATTCAACTTTGTATTCAAAGTGGAACTCATAATTTTTCCCCCCAAATTTGCTCTTCCCTTGTCTTCCTTAGGAGGGTCTGCCATTTGTAGTTATTTAAGCCCAAAAGTCTAGGAGTCATCTTTGGTCTTCCTGTTCTCATTCTCTACATCCAATTCATGAGCAAGATTTAAATTGCTCTCTACTCCCATCCCTCCATACCCACTGTCAGAACTCTAGTATAAACTGTGGTCACCCCTCACTGGGTTAACAGCAGTAGCTCTGAACTGGTGTCTTCTCTTTCACTCTTGACTCCTGTAATCTGTTTTCCAATGTGAAAGTTAACATGAAATTCTAAAAATATTAATTAAATCTTTTTACCCTGGTTATTGCTTTAAAATTCCCATTGTTTTTCAGGGGACATTCAAATCTCCCATCACGGTGGCAGGGACATGATCCTAAACATGATCTAGTTTATCTTTCTCCAGTTCCACCTTCTTCTTTGGCGTCCCTTAGCTCCTCCCATGCACCAGTCTCACCCCATCTCAAGATCTTTGCACTTGGTATTTCCTCTGCTGGAATTCTCCTCCCTACCTTTTCACAGAGCTTTCTCTTTTTCCATCTTTTAAATATCAGTCCTGAAGTCCCTCCCTCAAGAAGTCATTTCTGAATACTCCTTTGAAAGCAGTGTTGTCCTGCTCACTCTTAATCCCTATTCTTCACCTCCCTCAGTTTAATCCCTTTATAAAATTAATCTCAAATGGCAATTATCCACCTTATTCATTGACTTGTTTATTAAATCGCCACCATCTCCCGCCTCTTCCCAAACAGGTTGTGAGCTCTAGGTGAGCAAACACATTGTCTAGCTTAAGAGAGACAGTATGGGGCTCTTAAACATTCTAGAGACAGTTTTCTTCCATTCAAAGCCCAGCTTTGCCACTTGCTGGATATGTGACCCTGGAGAAATTGTCTAACCTCTCTGTCCTCCCTTGCTAAAATGATGGCCGCAAAAGTAGCCGCCTCATACAATTGTTGTGAAGAGCTCACTCATACAACATCCCTGGCGAAATGGTAACGTCCTCAGCAAGTGTGAGCTGTCACTATTGTTAACCACATACCTGCTTCACACGTATTTGCTGAATGACCGATACGTTACTTTTATGTATCCAAGGAAGACTTCTGCTATGTCACAGGATGGATTTTAGAACACACGTTGGAAAGGGTTCCTGCCTGGGGGCTGACAGTACAGTTCTGTCAACCTTGGAAGCTGTTTGGAAGCTGGCTGAGAGAGCTGCAGCTGCAGAGAGAGGTGGGAGGCAGCGTGTTGAAGTGGAACACGCTAATAATAGAAGCCCAAGTTTATTTAGTACTTATTCTGTGCTAAGTACTGTGACCCATTTTTCTATTTTTTCCCTTCAACATGACTGATGGGAAGTTATTTTGAGGCACTCCTTACAGTTCCTCATTATACCAGCCTCCCTCATACCACAGAGGCTGTGCACAGCCCATGCCCCTGCTTCCATACTCTTCTCATCCTCTACCCCCACCCGTCTTCAACTCAACTACAGCGCCGCTTGCTGAGAGCAGCCTCGTCTGACCCTGATGGAGTGTTCCAGCTCTCCTGTCATAGGCGCTCATTATGCCACCTACCCTTCCTTTCTTGCATGTGCTGTAGCTTACACTAATTTGCATGATTATTTAGTTAATCTTCCTGACTAGATCCTATACTATGTGGGTCAGGTTTCTGTTTTGTTTTTCTCACCGTCGTATCCCCAGAGTGCGGCAACACCCCTTCTCAATGGCTGGCACACGGGTAATACTTCTAAGTAAGCGGGCTTCAGTGCTGCGGCAGAATGAGACTCCTCTCAAATCTAACTGTGACTCTTCTTTGAAGACTGAAAAATGCAAGAGCCAGTTTTATTTGAATTGAATTTTCATGCTTATCAACTCCCACGCTTCTCATTTCCTTCCCAACTGAATTTAACCCAAGATAATGATGAAAAACAAAATTTGTCTTAAGCGCTAGAAAAAAAGAGTAAGTCATGGAAAGGAGGAAATTGAAGAGAGATAGCAGTGGGAACTTAAAGATAAAACTAGACACTTTCTAGCGTCTTTAAACTTTTATTCTATTGAGAATAGTTAAGAAAAAAACATATAAATACTTGTGTTTTCCTCTTTGAAACTAAACAGACAGTCTCATCAGATTCCTTAACAAAGTTATCTGTTCATTCATTATAACCCCTCTGGAAGAAAAGCTTGATTTTCTTTAAAATTTTAAATGACAGTAAAGGCAGGTTCTGTTGACAGCATAAAACTTACAAATGAAAAAAAAATAGCATAGTCCACTTAACATTATTTCTTAAGAATCTGGCTCAACAAAAACCAAGGAAATTCAAAAGAAAAAAAATCATCAAATAGTAATATTTTTACTTATCACTTGATAACAAGGGTTATTCAGTTCTTTTTCATTCCCATTACAGTAAGAATGACTTTAATTCATCATGAACCACACAAATAGTTTTGACCATTCATGCCAGTGATTTCCACTAGGGCTTATTATGAAATTAGCTGGAAGTCTGATGGAATTCAGAGGAAAAAACCCAACCACACAATGACAGTATTGCCAGAGATGGCAGAAGTGGAGAAATGACCAAAAGAAGCTTGTTTACTCACTCATGTGATGGTTTATGAAAAGGAGAAATGCTTCTGAAGGGAGAGATCACATGATACCTCTAGGAGAAGTTCAGAGGACACATGACAGGTTTGACTTCAGAGACAGTTGGTAAAACATTGATCATTGATCTCTTCACAATGAAGAGATCTATTTCAAATGGGGAGTCAAGTCTCTTGTCTGGATTTTGATTTTTTTCCTCGCCTTTAACAAATTAGTATTTCAAGCAGAGAAAAGATTTTCAGAAGGGCATATGAAAGGGATATGTGCCACTGGGTTTAGATGTACGGACAATAAACTGAAATTACATTATTGATGAAGTAACTGAAAGATTTCTTAATATGAATTGGAGCCAAAAAGAGAAGTTTACGTAAGAAAATTCTTTCTGAGCCAGTGTTCAACCTGAAAAATATGAACTTGAAGGGAGGAAAACGGCAGAAAAGGGTAATGGGAAAAAAATGAAATGAATCAAAATGTAGAACTTCATAAAAGGAGGGGAGCCTAGAATTCACCTTTTTAATTTTTCAGAAGTTTTTTTTGTTCTTTTAATTTATACAAGCAGTTTAGAAGCTCTCTCTTCTTCTTCCACAGAAATGTACCTTTTTGAACTCTGTCTCTAATGAGTCAATTTTGGAAAACTGTATTCTTCTACATAATTATCCATTTTGTCTAATTTTTCAAATGTATTTGTACAGAGGTCTGCAAAGTATCTTATTTTAAAAAGCTCTTCTATTTCATTCTTCTTTAAATGAATGTCATTAATTTTGTATATTTGTGCTTTCTCCCTCAATTAAGTTAGTGCTTTGCTTATTTTGTTGATGTTTAAAAAATTACTTATCTTGTTTTACTAATTAGATACACTGTTTTTTTCTGTTGTCTCATTAATTCCTGTCTTTATATTTATTATTTCTTTTCTTGTGTTATATTTTGGTTTACTTTGTTGTGGTGGTGGTGGTGGTGGTGGTGGGTTTCACTTATTTTTTTGGCTTTCATGAGTTGGTCCCACAGATTCTGAATTGCAGTGTTTCAACCAATTATAAGTCTTCTTTTGGCTTCGCTTACCTATGTTTTGGGCTTTATATCAAAAGCTCTCCATCACTCAAATTTGCTATCATAATTCTTTAGTAATATGGCTTATATAGTATTGATTTCTGTATATGGACACTAGAGAGCTTAATAGATTTTTAGAGATTTTACAAATAATAATTAGGCCCATTTGGTCATGTCTTAGAGAGTAATAATGTCTAAGTCAAAAATAAAATAATAATTCTTAGAAGTTCTGTTATTTTGGTTGTATAGTTCCTTGTACTTAATAGCTATTTGATAAAAACATTTTCATTTTAAAGTTTTTAAAACAAACTTTTTATTTTGGAATGATTTTGTGTATACAGAACAGTTGCAAAAATAGTACAGAGTTCCCAACCAGTTTCCTCTATTGTTAATACCTTACATTATTGTGAGACCTCTGTTGAAGCTGAGAGCCAACCCTGGTACACTGTGCTGTGAACTATACTCCAGACTTTATTTGGATTTCTTCAGTTTTTCCATTAATGTGTTCTTTTTTTTTGTTCCCAGATCCTTTCTGAATGTTATGTCGCATTTAGTTGTCCTTTGACCTGTGACAGTTTAATAGTAGCTTTTAAATTTCCAGGAGGAAGGGCCTTTGGCTTTAAAAAAAAAAAAACTTTATTAATTATCGACTTACTGCATTGCCATCAGAGAGTGTTATTTTTCTAACTTATGCAACGTATTGTTTCCCTTATGACCTAATATTTGATCACTTTTGTAAATATGCTATGTGTGCCCGAGAAGGAGATGTGCTCTCTGTTATTGGGGTTAAAGTTCAAATAGATCCATAAGAGCAATCTTACTGAATATATTAGGTCTCCTATATCTTTATTTATTGTCTACTTGATTTATTTTCTACTGAAAGGGGAAGTCTCCTACTATTGGTGTGTTTCTGTTTCTCTTTGTATCTCCTTTGTTCTGCTTTATGAAAGTAGTTTCTACTTCATTCGGTGCATTGATACTTGCAGCAGTTTGATCCTTATTGTAAATTTTAAAACTTAGTATTTAGAAGATCTTTTGTTCTTGTCAGTGATGTTTGGCTTGAATTCTACTCATCTGAGATGTCAGAATCTGAAAGATTGCTTCCTTATTATTTCCATTTTCCTGGTATACCATTGTCCATCACTTCATTTTAAACCTTGGAATCACTTTGTTTTAGGTATGTCCCTTGTATACAGCATAAAGTTAGGTTTCATTCTGTGAGCATAATAAAGATTTACGTCTTTTAATAGATGAGTTAAATCCATTCACATTTATTAATAGGACTTCTGTGTTTGATCTTGACTTTAAAGAATTATTTTGTATGTACTACATTGTTTTCTGTATTTCTCTGTGATTTTTTGTTTGTTTATGTTTGCTTTTTAAGATTTTTTTCTCTTGATATTTAGGAAGGTTTTATTTCACTAGTAGTTCCTTTTGTACTATTCAAAGGTCCCCAATCCTATGCTTTCTTATTTAATCTTCACTATCTGGTTTGTGATTTTTTTTAATAATATCCTTTGACATCCACTGATTGCCTCTTCACCAATCAGTGAACTTACTCTGCTGCCCTCACTGATTAATGGATGTATGAGTTATTTCTAGTTCTTGGCAATTATGAATAAAGCTACTATAAACAATAAAAAAGGGCTCACCCCAATGTTCACAGTCACACTATTTACAATAGCCAAAACATGGAAACAACCTAAATGTCCATCAACAGGTGAATGGATAAAGAAGTTGTGGTATATATATACAATGGAATACTACTCAGTCATAAAGAGGAATAAGGTAATGCCATTTGCAGCAACATGGATGGATCTGGAGATTATAATTCTAAGTGAAGTGAGCCAAAAAGAGAAAGAAAAATACCACATGATAGCACTTATATGTGAAATCTAAAAAAAAAGACACAAATGAACTTACTTGCAAAACAGAAACAGACTCACAGACGTAGAGGACAAAATTATGGTTACTGGGAGGAAAAGGGGTGGGAAGGGCTAAACTGGGAGTTCGATATTTACTAATCACTATATGTAAAATAGATAAAACAACAAGATTATACTGTTCAGTACAGGGAACTATGTTCAATATCTTATAGTAATCTATGATGAAAAAGAATATGAAAACAAATATGTGTATCTACATACATGACTGAAACATTATGCTGTACACCAGAAATTGGCATAACACTGAAAATGGATTATACGTCAATTTTTAAAAAAGGTTAAAAGACAAAAATGGCTCTCCGGGTGAAGATGGCAGAGTGTAGTGGCAGCTGTTCGCTGACTGCTTTCAGCCTGTCTGCTAAACTTATCCAGATTGAATGTGTTCTGGCTGCTGTAGCTGGGGGAGACCCTTCAGTGGGAATTAGAGCTGCAAATGGTGTGGTATTCGCAACAGAGAAGAAACAGAAATCCACTCTGTAGGGTGAGTGAAGTGTACACAAAGTGGAAGTGATGACCAAGCATAGAGGTTTGGTGGGGTGAGCCCAGCCTGCAGAGTGCTGGTGCCCAGAGCTGGAAAACCAGCTCAGCAGCACTATCTTGTTTACTAAGAACCCATTGCTGCAACTCTGCTGGTGCAGAGCGTAACCCCTGTGATGCAGGAATACACCCAGTCAAGTGGAGTTTCTCATTTACTTGTGGTTGGGAAAAGGGACAACCCTATTTATTCAGTCAGATACATACAGAACTTACTTTGCCTGAAAAGTCACATCATGGGGAAGAACTATGTGACTGGGAGAACGAACCTTGAGAAAAGATACAATGACGATCTAGAGCTTGAAGATGCTACTCAAACAGCCAAATTAACCCTAAAGGAGCGCTTTGAAAGGCAAATGACAGAGGACTACGTAGAGGTTGGAGTCTGCGGGGAAGCCAGATCTACGAGGCTTACTCCAGCTAAAGCTAAGGATTACCTGGCTGCCATAACATCATCATAACATGATGGAAAAATCCAGAATTTCGGATAACCTGGCTTAAACATATTTAAAGTATGATTTGTTTTACAAACTTTTCCCATACTTATTTCTACATAGTTTAATGGACTGGTGTTTTTCAAATGACACTTATAAATCAGGGCAAATTGTTAAATCCAGAAAAAATGGGTAAACCACACCCTCTTATACTTCTATTCTTTCCTCTAAATTCTTCCCACTGATTGGAGAATATCTCTGCCATAGGGTGTAACTCCTACTTTTCATTCAAAACAGCTTTGAAAGCAGTTGATTTATGAATTTTTTTCCTTGAGCCAACAGGCTGGGTTAAGTGCCCCTCTTCTACTCAGCCCTGTACCACGACATTAGAAACTTCCAAATAAATCTAGTCACAAGTCATTTTCCAGCTTCCTCTGTCACTATGGTCCATCGTATGTTTATAGATAGGTTTGCATAGTGATTAAGGGAGAGGGCTTTTATATCAGACTTCCAGGATTAAAATTCTGGTTCTCCTAGATCTTGGGCAATTTTCCTAACTCTGAGCCTCTTTCTTTATAGGCAATATGGAGATTTTAGTACCACCACCTTCTACGTAAAATCATGGGTCATGATAACATGAAGTTAATTCACTTAGCAAGTTATCTCACACTTATGGAGCACTCTCTACATAGTAGCTGTTGCTACCATTAGTGATAGTTAGCAACAGTGTATCTCATGCTGGATTTTGCTTGTTTTTCCTAAAGTGTGATCGGCATTGGAAGCCCAGTACTTGAGCTGCAAGAACTTTCTACCATGTTAAAATTTCAACCTAGAGTTAAGTACACAGAAAGAAGGAAGTCAAATTATGTATAGTGATATAGAGGAGAAGGCAGTGAACTCAACCTGTGAAGAAATATCAAGAATGGGTTAGACCTTGGGAAGAAAATGCTCTATCAGGCTTATTCTAATGGTGGACAGAAGATCAATCTGGCCAGAGGAGGCATTTGCATCAACCCAGAAGTGGCATAGATTACAATTTTACATAAAGAGCTATTTCAAATTATCTTTAAAAGAGGCTTTAGATTAGATTATATTGAGATTCATTTTAGGGGACTAAAAAAATTGTCAACATTTACTGATTTTTATTTTATTTCATAAGTCAAATGATAGATCTTACATATTGCATGTATTTTATGTTTCAACTAAGAAAAAAAAACCTTAGGTAATTCATATACCCCGATGAATTTTCTTTCTCTTTATGCCATTCGTAAAATAAAACGATTGGATGGGAATATTATTAAGGCAGTCTATAGTCCTTTTTTTTTTTTTTAAGGTAGTCTATTGTCTTTAAAGATTACCTTTACCCCTGACTTTCTATGACATTTTTAAAAATTCTGTTTTCCTAAGAAGATTTCTATGGTAGAGAAGGAAGAGTAAAATAGCAACAATCTTCTTAATGCGCTTTCCTCGATGGAGGGTCATTCAGAGTTTAATAGGATTAATTTGGCTGATGTACTCAATTTTAAAAAGGAATCTCTGTTCTTGTGCCAGCTGGTATGGATTTTTGACAGGCTAAAAGCTCAGATCCTGTCCGTTTCACCCAGGAGTCTGGCCCCTTAAGCTGTGACTCTGGCTGAAAGCTGCTTACAGACAATGGTTGCTAAGATGGTGCATAGAAAGTGGGACAAAACATCCAGTTCCTGGGCTCCCATATGGAGCAAATCTTCCTTGCCCTCCAGGCTGTCCCAGCCTTGTCCCTGGGACCCTCTTCCCAATCTGAGCTAATAGAAGAATCAGATTTAGAGGGAAACAGAGTCCCTCCACCACAGGCCTCATGCACACTTGAAGATGAATTTCATCCCAAGAAGGTTCGTTCCAAAAGGCAAAGCAAAAACTGCCTATCATGGAGGCAGCATGGCAGCCCCATATGTTCCTCTGTCCCTCGTCTATGCTTCTTTCTGTATCTTCAGGCTCATTCAGGAATAGCAACCTATTGGAGGTGCTGACATTGTCAATAGCAACTGCTCTTTGATCTCCCTCCAGGTCTGGCAGGGCCACTTTCAAACTCCAACTGCTTTAAAACTTTTGCACCTTACTCCTCTTCCTCTGGATAGGAGTGGCCTTAGTGACTGAGGGCAGGGAAGCTCTAAATAATTAGGGCCAGCCTAGTGGAAGCTGAATCCATTGAGACATAGAATAGATTTTTCCCTTACACAAGAAAGTATTGCCCATTAGCTAGATAGATTCCATTTTTATCTTTCTTCTAAAGCTGAGAGTAAAGGAGAGCATGCCAGAATAAACCAGGTATTGATCCATGGAACACATTTCTCTAACTACCATGTTTTTTTGCACATTGAACTTAACTGATTGGAGAGGACTTGCTCTGGAGTGAGGGCAGGATGATGGCATCAGGTTACGTCTTGGCCTCAGTACCTGGCCCTGGAAGGCAACACTTATGACTAAGACTTACACTTTGGCTTGACTTCAATCTAGGCCTTACTGTACATATATGTGTTACCTGGGCAAGGTACTTAATTTCTCTCTATATCAGTCTTCTCTTCTCTAAAGCTAGGATAATAATCATGGTTCCCTCGTCGAGTTGTAGTAAGATTAGATGGACTAATTTAATGGTCAGGGCACACCAGTTAACTTAAGGGCTGCACATTATCTTCTTACCTCTGTATTCTTTAGCCCTGAATCCAGGCTTGGCCCAAAGTGACATGTTCTATAGCCTAAATTATATCGGAAGCGGGGGCAAGGGAAAGAAAAGGCTAGTTTACAGAAACTTTGCAGTTATAAAATAGGAGAGGATCAATCCTTGTGTGAGAGGTGAGGGGAAACCAAGGGCCATTTTTAGATTTGGGACTTCAGAGACAAAGATGTGGACTCTAGGGAGTGGGAAGTTAGGAGAGGAAAGTGTTTTGAGACAGAAGATGAGTTTAATTGCTGATATATAGATGCTGAGGCATTGATACAGCATCCAGAACAAACGTCCAGCAGGCAAATGCAGGAATTGGAAAATAATATTTTTGCTTACCTCTAGAGATTATGAAAATATTCTGAATATAATGTGATTTTGATGACTTTATTTTGGATATTTTTGCTCAAAAGTTTAAATAGTATGTCATTTCCTTCTCTCCACCAGCATTTGGATGCATTTTTAACTTAATTGTTAAATTAGTCTTTTCTTTTTGGAGGAATTTAACATTATAACTTTTTTTTTCCCCCAGGGCTGTATATTTTAATCTTTTTTCTCCAAGAATTTTACCCTTATCTGAACATGTTTTGATCTTTATTTTAACTTAAATGTCAGCAGAGTTAATGAACAAAGTACACTTTCTGGAACCTAGGAGTTCTAACTACACAGGATTGTGTTCACTACTTATTGGTTCATTGATTCACAACCCAGAAATCTCTCTAGATGGAAGACCATTAGGAACATCTCAAAAGAGATGTTCTGAGAATAATCTTATTAGGCTAGAAGTTGCTAGGCTTATTAACTCTAGACACATGTCTCTGCAAAGGGGAGAAAAAATGCAAATAGAATGATTATGACAAGTAAATGTTAGTAGAATATATATATTTAATTTCAGAAAATAATAATTGCATTATATCTAAATGTCAGCTTCATGCCAGGAAAAATTTGATGTTTTTTTAAGATCTAAGCTTAATAACATTAAGATGAAAATGAAAAATTCAGTCTCTCTTCAGATATTTAGATCAATATGATTCTTTTTTTAAATTAAGTATAGTTGATCTACTACTGTGTTGGTTGCTGGTATACAGCATAGTGATTCATAGATGTACATAGATATGTATTTCTTTTCATATTCTTTTTCATTATAGGTGATTACAAGCTATTGAAATCCCTGTGCTGTAGAGTAGGACCTTATTGTTTGTATATTTTATATATAGTAGTTTGTATCTGCTAGTCCCAAACTCCTAATTTATCCCTCCCCTACCCCTTTCACCTTTGGTAACCATAAGTTTGTTTTCTATGTCTGTGAGTCTCCTTCTGTTTTGTAAATAAGTTAATTTGTATAATTTTTTTAGATTTTGCATATAAGTGATATATGACATTTGTCTTCACTTAGTATGATAATATCTAGGTCTGTCCATGTTGCTGCAAATGGCATTACTTCATTCTTTTTTATGGCTGAATAGTATTCTATTGTGTGTGTGTGTGTGTGTGTGTGTGTGTACCACATCATCTTTATCCAGTCATCTCTTGATGGGCATTTAGGTTGCTTCCATGTCTTAGCTATTGTAAATAGTGCTGCTATGAATATTGAGGTGCATGAATCTTTTTAAGTTAGAGTTTTCTCCAGATGTATGCCCAGGAGTGGGATTGTTGGATCACATGGTAAATCTATTTTTAGTTTTTTAGGGAATCTCCATATCATTTTCCATAGTGGTTGCACCACATTACATTCCCACCAACAGTGTAGGAAGGTTCAATTTTCTCCGCACCCGCTTCAGCATCGTTTGTGGACTTTTTAATGATGACCATTCTGACTGGTGTGAGGTGATACCTCATTGTAGTTCTGATTTGCATTTCTCTGATAGCAATATCGAGCATCTTTTCATGTGCCTATTTGCTATCTGTGTATCTTCTTTGGAGAAATGTCTGTTTAGGTCTTCTGCCCATTCTTTGATTAGTTGTTGCTGTTGTTATTGAGTTGTATGAGCAGTTTGTATATTCTAGAAATTAAAACCTTATCAGTCACAGCATTTGCAAATATTTTCTCCCATTGCATTTCTGTTCCATTCATCAAATGTCTGTTTTTGTGCCAATAACATGCTGTTTTGATTACTGTAGTTTAGTAGTATTGTCTGAAGTCTGAGAAGGTTATGCTTCCAGCTTTGTTCTCTTCCCTAAGTATTGCTTTGGCAATTCTGAGTCTTTTGTGACTCTATATAAATTTTAGGATTATTTGTTCTAGTTCTGTGAAAAATGTCATGGGTAATTTGATAGGGATCACATTAAATCTGTAGATTGCTTTGGGTAGTATGGCTCTTTTATATTGGGGGCCATATATAATATTAATTCTTCCAATCCAAGAGCATGAGATATCATTCCATTTCTTTGAATTATGTTAAATTTCCTTTATCAATGTTTTATAGTTCTCAGAGCATAAGTCTTTCACCTCCTTGGTCAGGTTTATTCCTAAATTTTTTTTTGGATGTAATTTTGAAAGGGATTTTTAAAAATACTTTTTTCCTAACATTTCATTGTTAGTGTAAAGAAATGCAGCAGATTTCCATATGTTAATCTTGTATCCTGCTACCTTGTTGAATTTATCAGTTCTAGTAGTTTTTGTGTGGAGTATTTAGGGTTTTCTGTATATAGTGTCATGTCATCTGCATATAGTGACAGTTTTACCTCTTCTCTTCAAATCTGGATCCCTTTTATTCATTTATTTTTCTTGTCTGATTACTGTGGCTAGGACTTCCAATACTATATTGAATAGCAGTAATGAGAGTGGGCATCTTTTTCTTGTTCCAGATTTTAGTGGGAAGGCTTTCAGCTTTTCACTGCTGAGTATTATGTTGGCTGTGGGTTTGTCATAAATAAATTTTATTATATTGAGCTATGTTCCCTCTGTACCCACTTTGGTAAGAGTTTTTATTGTAAATTGATGTTGAATTTTATCAAATGCTTTTTCTGCATCTATTGAGATGATCATATAGTTTTTGTTTCTTCATTTGTTGACATGGTATATATCACACTTGCATCAATGTGATTCTTTAAATAGTCATATGTATTTCTAAATTTAAGAGAAAAAAATTGTCTTTTATATATTTAAATATATTTTTCAATTTTAATACTCTTTATTACTTCCTGAAAATTTAGGTTTCCATCCCCTTTAGCCTGGAGAACTTCCTTTAGCATTTTTGGCAGTACACATCTGCAGGTCATGAAAACTTAGTCTTCTCTTATCTGAAAATATCTTTATTTGATCTTGATTTCGGAAAGATAATTTTGCTGGAGATAAAATTTTGCATTCACTATTAAAAATATTTCAGCACTTTAAAGATTATTGTTTTTGATGAGATGTCAGTAATTCTTGTTCCTTTGTGATCAATGTGTTATTTTCCTTCATCTACTGTTAAGATTTTCTCTCTGGTTTTCACCAGATTGATTATGATAGGTCTAGGAATAGTCCTCCTTGCATTAATTCTGCTTGGTGTTCATTGTAAATTTATTACTTTTACCAAATTTGAAAAAAATTCAACCATTATTTTTTCAAAAATTTTTTCTACCCCGTAATTTCTCTTCTGTTATTCTGGGACTCCAACTACACATATATATATAGACCTTTTGATATTGTCCCACAAGTCCCTGAGGCTATGTTCCTTTTGTTATTTTCAATATTCTTTTCTACTCATCTTTAGATGGGATCACTTCCATTGATTTGTTTTCTAGTTGGCTGATCTTTCCTCTGTTATCTCTACTCTGATTTTAAGCCCATCTTTTAACATTTTAATTTCAGATACAGCTTGTTCTAGGTGTAGAAATTATATCTGATTCCTTTTTATGGTTTTCACTTTTCTGCTAAGATATCCTCATTTTCACACACAATGAGAAGATTTTCCTTTACATCCTTGGGCATAATTACAATATATGCTTTAAAATCCCAGTATGCTAATGTCAACATCTAGGTCATCTCAGGACTGGTTTATATTGTCTTTTGAGAATGAGCCACGGTTTTCTATTAATTTGTATGTTGAACAATTATGTATTGTATTGTGAAGAATGTGTTATGGAAACTCTTGGGTCTGTTATGTTCCTTTGAAGAATATCGATTAAAAAAATTTCAGCCGGTAACTTGCCAAACTGAAACTGAAAATTTTTGTCTCTCCTCAAATTTCAGTTTAGTTCTTTTATCCTTGAGACTGCCATCATCAAAAAGTTATCAAAAGTGGAATTTTACCCAGTGCCATTCTTGTTTTATAGATGCTGACTCTACTCCATTTTCTGCCTGCTTTTTTTTATCCTTCAGTACTTTCAATTAATTATGTTTTATATCTTGTCCAGAGTTTGTAGCTATTATTTACTTGAGGGCTGATCTGATAGGAGCCACTCAACTATACTGAAAGTAGAAATACACCACCTCTTTACCTTTTCATCAGAAAATGGAATGGCTGTTGGCACTAAATTCATTGTCTTGCATACTCTTGTTCTTCTCTCATCTATTGTTTCCTTTTCCTTTTCCCATTGCCTTCCTGAAAATAGAGAATGGTCTTGTACAAGTGGAGGACAAAATGTTTGAGCAGATGACAGGAGAGTATCCACTCTTACAGTCTTTGTTCTCTCCGTATTATTAAACTGCAGGGAATTTAACTCCTGGATAGGTATCACCTCAAGAGGGAGTGCATTGAGTATACTATTTAGATAGAAATAAAATGGAGTGCAAGTCTGAATCACAGAGATTATTTGAAATCTGCTGCTTTTCTTCATGCCAGGAAGGCTAATATTAACTCTTTGACTAGAAAACTGTAGGTGATGAGTATAAGAAAATGAATGTATAAAAAAGTTATATTAAATATATTATACTAATCACAGTTATCAGCATTTCCCAAATTTTGTTTAGATGATCACGTACCCCAAAACAGTTCTCAGAAAAAGGCTATGTCATTCAATACATTTGAAAAAAAATTATTTGGGGAATAGAAATGTGGGTTTATTGCCACTCACAAATTATAGATTCACCAAGATTGGGAGTATAATAAAAGCCTCTTAACTCTGGTTAATTATGCTAAACATGATTAGTTCTTTCTTGGATGATTCAGAAAGACATCAAGATCTTTCCTTGTCTTGCTTTCTCTTTCTACATTCTCTGCCTAGATAATTTCATCCATTTCTATAGCGTTAAATACTACCTATGACTCCCCAAATTATCTTTTTAGTCAAAACATCTTCTCTGAGTATATTCAACAGCCTACCTGACAGTTCTTCTTTGATGTTTTATAGACATTTCAAAGTCAACATTCTAATCTAGAACCTTTAATTCTGCTGCCAACCCCAAATGTATTTCTACCTAGTCTTTCTTATTTCAATAAGTGTCATCACTATTTACTTACGCTGAAAAATTTGGAGTCATCATTAATAAATTTCTCTCTTACATCCAGTCCATTAATGAGTCGTATTTGTTATTGGTCCTCTGCCAACATATTCCTTGAGCCCATCTACTAGTCCAAGACATTACAATCAATTAAATATGGGAAAAAATTATCATTTTATTCTCTGAGAACTGAAGTCCTATGGATTATTCTCTTGCATAAAACTGAAAAATTTGCAAGTATGTGGAAAGTAAATGGCACACTCCTGAACAAACAAAGAGTCAAAGAAGACACTTTGCTTTAAAAAGAGATATTTATTCATCATGAATCTGGATCTAAGTGTTTGGATGGATAGAACCAAGTGCAATGGAAAATTTAATACTATCTTTTCCTCTAACATGAAAAAGTCAATATTTTGTATTTCATTGGATACATTACCAAACATTTTCTAGACCCCTAGGTTATATATTTTATGATGTCACTGCAAAATAGTTGCCATGATTGGCTTTTTGAAATAGTTAATTTAACTTCTTTTCAACACATGTGAATTTTTATGTCTCATAGGAAAATAGAGCATAGATTATTTCATTGCATTTATGAGTTTCCTATAATGCAAATGTTTACTTAGAAAGAAAAACAGAAGAAAATAAAAACCTCTTGGCTTTTGAGAATGAACGTCACCGTAGAGTTGAGTCCAAACTTACAGGATCAAGAAATGTATTTCGTGTTGAAAAATGAATATATTAACAATAGTAACAGTGTTCAGTAAGTTTACTTCTCAACTTTCAAACAAACTGAACGTCATATTGGCTGATTGTGGTGCTGAAACTCAAACAGCTAAATCCTCCATCTTATGACTCATTTCCTCTAGTTAGTCACTGAGTCATAACTCGTCTTTGTTCATCATATCTGCGCAAAAGGTCTGAAGATGAACTTCAAAGTACCTTATGTTCTTTTTAACTAGGTAGGGAGGTATCTAAGTACATCTCCATTTTCTTTCAAATATTTATTAAGTGACTCTGATGAGCAGCACCATGAGTTATCATTAAACACTGACTAGATGGTTCAGGCTCTTTCCCCGCACTTTCCTTTCTTGTAAACTTGTCCTCCTTTAAGCTTTCTTTAACATTCACATCCCCTTTCTGTTTCTAACACAATCCAAGTAAACTAACTTTGTGGCTGGAATTGAGTTATAATTTTCCCATGACGGATACCAAGTTTTAAAACGGAGTCAAAAAATCCACTCCCTTTCAAAAGTTGCTTTCCTTAAGTTACACAACAGTTATCCCACCCATTTTCTATATTTAGTTTCTGCACCAAAACAATAATTTCCTCCTTTGTCATGTCCCGATGTCCCTCCACCAGCTGGAAGAGCTAGTTGCTGAGACAGGATAATAGAACCATTCCTAAGAGGACATGGTGGCTGGATTCAAAACATGGAGGCAGAAATCTGAGAGGTAGATGACTTTAATTTATGTCTGTAATATAATCAGGATAATAATGACATTAGCTTGATATGTGTGTAAGGACTTTATCACTCTGAGTCACTCTCCATTTTCTGTGTTGGAGAGAAGGAAACCTTAGAGAAATTTTGGCTGAATGACTAGGGAACAGTAGAAACAGTATGTGCTAGATTGTATGGAATTGGGAGACCTCAAAAAGGCTAAGAATAGGTTGTATCCTATTTTCTAACAGTGATTGTTTTGTACTTGTTTGTAATGAACAAAAAACCTACCTTCTTAATCAGAATGAGTTTCATTTGCAGGTAAGAAACAATCTCTGAGAAAGGATAAGAATTTGGGTCCATGCAGCTTAGATCTTGGTTTGTTCCAAGAGTCCATACAAAGTCACTTTAAAAAATACATCCTACGGTTTCTCCTTCTTTAGGACAGTGATGATATTGTTCAGTGACCTTTTAAAGTCTGTTAATGACAATCAGATGCATTGCTAGGGGAAGATCAGAATAAATAGTCTTTCTCCTTGAGCACATTCTGCAAATGTAGCTCACTTTCAACAGCATTTTTATAGTGATATGCTGCCTAAAGTTAACAAAACTATATTGAGCACTTAAACATTTTGTAAAGAGGGTAAATTTCACGTTAAATGTTCTTACCACACACACACACACTAACAACAAAGAACAAAAGAAACAAAGGAGCAGGAGGAGACTTGTGAAGGTTATGGGTATGTTTAGTACTTACCTGTAGTGATGGTTTCATGAGTATATGCATATGTCCAAACTCATCAAATTACATATATTAAATACATGCCTTTTTTTTGGGCATATCAATTATACTTCAAAAAACTATTAAAAAAAACAGCAATGTGTTAACTCAACAGGGAAGACTAAGTTGAGAACATGTTAGAAAAAGCAAGACTGTGAAATAGAAGTTATGAGGATGCAGGCTATACATACGTTGCCCCACCAACAAACGACAGAGATCTCCTGCCCCTCTCCCCTCCCCAGTCCCAAGTATTTCTTCCCTGGTAGTTTGAGTCTAATTGTGCCTTAAATGACAATGTGGGTGCATAACGTCTAGGTGACTTACTGCCTGTATCAGGAGAACAGGGGGAATCAGTGCTCCCAACACATGTGGTAAAAGCATCCTTCACCTCTTTCTCAGGGTTGACCCTGGAAGCTGCTGTGTCAGAGAATTACTCCTCTGCACGCCCAGGTGGGTGTTGTGCCATAAACCTTCACAGACAACTTTTATCACCGTGCTGTACAGAATTTTTTGTCTTTGTAATATTCACTGTTTTTTTTTTTCCCATGCTGAGTAAAACCTATCTTCCAACTTCTCTGAGGTTATCTCAATATTGATGAGAAAGTAGTTTGTTTATTTCAAACCCCCAGGGGCCAGATCATAGCGTTCCCTAGACTGAGTCATAAAAAGAAAGCTAAATGCATTACTTTGTTCCTTAATGAAAACCATGGGCGTGAGAGCTCCCTGAAGTTCGTATGATTCACAAGACATAAATGAAAAGGACGGCCTTATGGAACAGTATCAATTCAATTGATCTTAGCTTCTCCTGTTAATTACAAGGCCTCAGTTTCATTTGGGTTCAGTATATTTCGTGAAGGAAGATCAGTTTCTAAGGAGAATCGTTTCACCTAAATAGAGGAACTAATAACAGGTACTAATGAGGAACATTTTTTAACCATGGAAATTACACTTTTAATTTGGTGATATTTAAAAACATGCCACACTCTCAGAAGCATGCATTATCTCAGGGTGCTGGTGAGAGTGGTGGTCATGATGGATGGTCACCTTTATTTTAGAGACTGGGGACCTAAGAAAAAGAAACGTTGGAAAAGTTTAGCAAGTAGTGACGTATCTGGGAAACACAATGATATGTTAGAGCTGTGAGTTTATCATCAAACTCCCCCAAATCCTACCAAAGCCTTAAAAAAACACTTCATTTGATACATTGCCATTACCTCATGCTGGTATTCACCAATAATTTCATCCTGTATTTAGAGATTCCAAGAGTAATTCCAAAAGGCAAAGGATTTTCATTATTCTAATAAAAAATTCACAGTGAGAAGTAGACTAAGATATTTAGCTGTCTCTCTACCTTTTTTTTCCTGAACAGATAAGCCTAGAATGCTAAGTAAGAATGTGATAAAATGTGGTCAAGCCTGAGCTGCTAAGCACGATGGTGGTGGCTGCATGATTGTCAATTTTCCCGAAAATGTCTAAAAAATTTCATTACCTTGGAGAAGTATTTGTTCATCGTAAAAATTCGGTTTGACTGTCAGCCAAGGTCACCCAAGGTCACCCATCAGAAGCAGGGAAAGTAAACCATTCGTGGATAAAATAACAGGATCTAACATGGAAACACTAGCAGCCTAGGCCATTCTTGCTTTGTGCTAAAGCATTCATGCTAGATAAGGAGATTCTCGGGGAATCAAGGATTTCACATTTTTGTCAAGTTACAAATTCCTTCTACTTAGGTGAAATGACATCTCAGTGACCAGAGGTCTGGGTAAATGCCTCGATCATTGTTCAAATTGCTTTAAATGTAGACTAGAGTACAGGAAGGGACAAGACTTCCTTGTTTCACGGAGAGGTGCTATTCACCACGAGAGCTGTTTGTCAAGTTGCCCTCTGTGGTCTGGGATTTTCAGCGCTGGATCTCATCAGATACCTCTGAAGTTTGAACAACAGATGTCAGAGTCTACTGTATCTGACTTTCTGGGGGCAGAATCTGGTTTCTGTAATTTGGAAAGCTCCAATGGCTAACCAGGAGGACGGCTTGGGATGAGAATGGAGCTCTGGAGGTTTATGGATGGATGGATGTGATGGAGGCTTCCTACCCTCTCCTTTTTGCCTCCAGCCCTAAAACATCTAAGTCTATGTGTCTTTACACTTCAGGTTTCTTTGTGTGAGGGGTTAAAAATCATTAATGGGAGGGGTCCACAGCTTCCCCACTCCCTGTTCCCTGCTTAGATTCTTCCTGCTCCTCTCACCCTCCTAGGAGAGAAAGGAAATAGCCTGTGAGGGTACATTTGAGAGGGAACAGAGCATTGTGAGAAGGAAAGAAGGACTCACAGCACTTGGATGGTGGGACGGGACAACCTGGGTAAGACGGTTTTCTATTCTTGGATGAGAGATAGTAGAATGAAAGTCCATCAAGATTAGACAGGGCGGAAGCGGAGGTTAGGACCGGGGTACCCGAGTTTATATATTAGCTCTTGTAGAATAATTTTTGGACAATATTAAATGTTTCAAAAGGAATAAAAATTCAGATTCTAAAAGGTCATGCTTCTTTAAATGCGGTCCTTCTGTGGACTGGATTATGGAGGCGTGTGCTTCCTCAGTTAGGAATCCTGAAGCATGTGTGGGCTTCTTAATGAAGGCAGCACGCCAGGGTCTCCCCGTCGTTTCTCTGCATCAGCCACAGTGTGCTGCTATTTTGTCTTTACTCTTGTTCCTCGGCAGTCACTAGATATCACCACGTCCGGTTTCAAAGATGCAGAAAGAACAGGGTTGGGGGGAAGCCAGGAGCATGTAGTTTGCTCAGGTCCTTCTCATGAAGAAGCAAGTGTATCCTCGTCCTGCTAGCAGACTTCCCCCTGTGAGTTATGTGCCAGACTGGATCACAGTGCCGTCCTGCTGCTAGATGCGAAGAGGGAACCTGCAAAACTGAATTCTCACTTTTCTGGCATCTACAGGGGAAAGCAGGAAGGGAGAAAGAGGCTAGAACTGCCTGCTGGGTGAGCCAGCCAACAGTGTGTCACAAGCCTCCCTCCTGAGTAACAAGAAGTGACAGAAAATGAGCCCCAGCGAAATAAGTTGGGAAACTACTGTTTTAGAACTGTCATTTTCAAGTTTTCAGAATAATTTAAAACCTGTTGAAAGCAGATGTCTGGGCCTCAATCCCACAGATTCTGATTCAGTGGGTTTGGGGGAAGACCTGGAGATTTACTGTTTAAATAATCTTCCCAAATGATTCTGATGCAGGATGTCAGTGGATCACACATTCTGAAACAGTGGCTTTGAGAGACAGGCTGAAGTTAGTTCAGTGGGTCTTAAACTGGCTGAATGTTAGAATCACTGGGAGGCTTTTTAAAAATATCAAAGCAATGCTTGTTCCATGGGCCCTTTGCCCAACTAATTAAATCAGAAAGTCTGGGGTTGAGAGATTAGATGTAAATGTACATCTCCCAGGGTGATTCCAGTACACAATCAGGAATGTGAATTATTGACTTAGATTAAGGATTCTACTGACTAGCAAGCTTCTTGTATGAATAGAGAAGCCAGAGACAGCTGGGGTGGCAGAAATCCATATCCACCTCTCCATGCTGAGTCTTGGAAATCTTTGCGAGGAATGGGTAGAGAGGAGAGGGTAAAACAGGCTGGCAACCTTAGATAAGGCGAGTAGCAACTGATATGCAAGAAATAAAGAGTAAAATGTAAGCCTCTCAAATAGCTCCATCTTTTTTTTGTCTTTAAATACTCATTTTACATACTAGCTTTAGAAGCAGGCATTTAACTGCTGCTTTTAAAGTATTATGTCATTTGCTGTAATTTGTCTATGAGCACAAACTTACTAATACTTATGTAGATGCTGTGATTAAATGTTTATTTGTTTCGGGGAAAGGAAATAATGTTAGGAGTAGTCATCTCTGGAATCCTCTGTAATCCTTATCTGTAGGGATAAACTCCCTAGTTGTCCGTGATGCTAATAGTGTAGATGAGAAAAAGCTGCAGAAGGGGGGAGGGTATATAGCTCAGTGGTAGAGCCTGTGCTTAGCATGCATGAGGTCCTGGGTTCAATCCCCAGAACCTCCACTGAAAAAAAAAAAAAAAAGAAAGAAAAAGCTGCACAACACTGGTTCCTTGGGATCTGAAGAGGCTCTAGTCTACAGCTGCAGGTTTACCAGATTAAATATAACAATTTCAAGTTCTTTACAGTAAATCTAGTGGCATTCTACTAGTAGAGCAAGAATTTAAACATATGGGTATAATTACCTATGTTAGACACCATCCTGGTATTCTGGACTAAGTGGCTTAATTTGTGAGAAATGTCTGCTTATACGGGGAAGTTACAAAACATCAAAATGTTTAAGGAATGTGGTTAGTTCATGCATGTCACCAGATCAGCTCTGTGATGCGTGGTGATGTACATTGTCAGGAATGAACAACTTTTGGGGTGTTGCCAGGTGTGGCTTCCCAATAAAAACAAAAAAAAGGAATAAAAAATGACTACATGAGAATAAAGAGGAGATTAGAATTCTATTCTGCAAACATGGATGAGGCATCAGCTGTGTCAAGGTAGTATTCACGAAGAGAATATGAAAATCAACGAGACATAAATCCTACCTTCAGAAGAAAAACAGAATGGTGAACAACTAGGAAGCATGAAGTGTTAGGCTTTACCACAAGACATTCCAAAGTCATTCCGTGTGAATCACCCTTGTAAATTCAGAGGGGAGGGACTTACATGCCACCTTGGAATTTGGGGACATTTTTAAATGAAGTCATTTTTGATGTAAGAATTGGAACATTGAATTATGGGTTGAATTGTGTTCCCTCAGATTCATATGTTGGAGTCCTCAGCCTTAGGGCCTCACCATGTGAACTTATTTGGAAATAAGGTGGTTGCAGATGTAATTGGTTAAAATGAAGTCAAACTAGAGTAGGGTAGGTCTCTACACCACTGTGATTGACGTCCTTATAAAAAGGGGATATTCGGACACAGGCATGCACAGGGAGGACATTATGAAGGCAGGGATCGAGATGATTCACCTTCAAGGCAAGGAGTGCCAAAGATGGCCAGAAAGCTACTAGAGGCTGGAGAGACGCATGGACCAGATTTTCCTTCACACCCCTTAGGAGGAACCAAACTTGCCAACACCTTGGTCTCAGACTTCCAGCCTCCAGAATCGTGAGACAATATGTTTCTGTTTTTTTAGCCACCCAGTTTGTGAGGCTTTGTTACAGCAGTCCTAGCACACTGATATGCAGGGATGTTGTTTTGACAGATAATGGTTAGGAAAACAGTATACGTGGTAGAGGGACAGCACGAACAAAGACAGAGAGAGAAAGGTAATTTCTGGTAACAGAGAGAGGAAGTGGCTGTGACCTAGGGTCAGTGTATGTGCTTAGTGGGGTGGGTGGTGGGGAGAAGGTTTAAGGCTGGCCAGAAGGGTATGTTTGGTGGAGACTGTGAAGAGCTTGGGGTTTCTTGATAAGGGTTATGGACCTTTTTCTTTGGGTATTGAGGAGCTGTTGAAGGTTTCAGGTGGGTAGGGTAAGCCATCTAGAGCTATTAATTTTCTTTTTCTTTTCCTTTTTTTTTTTTTTTTTTAACGTACACGAAACACTTCTGGAGGAAAATATCTGGGGAAATGCTCACATAACCCAGTGTAAAGAAATTGGGTTTCTACCAAATCACTTTAGCCTATAGATGATGTAGCTTTATTCCTCTCAGTTCTGCCTAATTCTACCCAGTCCTCACATGCTGTTGGCTTACATCTCACCTGTAGTAAATGTCACTGCTCTGCTTTGCAGGAGGTGTTTCCTACCAGACCCAGTGTCCCTTGATTGTACTGGAAACTAATTCCATGGACATTTCAGACTCCTGGCTCCCTGAGTTTAATTGACAGAGATCCAGAAGAATTGACCACCTTCGGAGTTTAAAAAAAGAGGAATTGTTTGATGGACCGAAAGCAACATTCTTGTTTGGAGTACACCCCATTCTTCCTCAGTTCCCCAATCTAGAAAACGAGAGTGATGATACAGTGGACTCTGTCTCGTGTGTTGTGAAGATTAAATGAGATGATGCTCGTAATGTGCTTAGAGAGCTCTCAGTAAATGTTAGGTCTATTATTCATAGGACTGGAGAACCTGTGTTTCAAATCCCTGTTTTTTGAGTCCAAATTCTGCTATTTTTTAGCCCCTCTGCTCTGTTTTCCTAAGCAGTGCTGATCTGTAACAATAATAGGCTTCATGCTTCACTCCTGGTGCTTTCTCATCATTACTTTTCTCTCTTGACACGTGTTAGCAGTGTCTTTCCTTGCAAACACTTCACCCATGCCAGATGTTGACAAGACTCAAGGGGTCTTCCTGGCCTCAGGGAGGAGTGTTGAGAGCTGCCAGGGCGGTAAACAAGCAGGGAGAGGGCTGCCGGTGTCTCACTCAGCGGCAGCACTGATGGATCTGGGCAAGACTGCTCTCCAGAGAGGCTGGGATTCTGGGGTAGAGACAAACTCTCTGAGGAGAGAGCTTTGCTCTTACGGCATCTCAAGATCTCATCTTCATGAGCTTTAGTAACGAATTAGGGCTGGAAAGTAGAAACAATGGGGCATCTGGTTAAATGTGAAACTTAACATCTGGCCCGAGGTGTATTCCTGCCAGAGGCTCTTTGTGTTTGCCTCTGCAAGTGATACTCATAAGTAGAGGATCTGTGGGTAGCTACCTTGCAGATTGTTTGTTACTTAAAGAGTTTTATATTCATAATGACCAAAGTTCATAAAGAAAACTGTACCTAGTAGTTCCTTTATTTAAAAGCAAAACACTCTACCATCAATTGACTTCTGCATCAGTCAGGAGGGGCTAGTTATACACAGGGGGTAGCAAACATTCCCAAAATATTAGCGGCTGTGACAACATAATTTTACTTTCACTCTTACTTGGCAAAAGCTCATCAGATTTGTAGCTCTTCTCCACCTTAGTAATATCTACTTAATTTTATTGAGTATCCACAATGTGGCAATCACAAGACTAGTACTTTGCATATAATATCTACTGTAATTTCATATAGCTATGAGCTCAGCATTATTGTCTCCTTTTTGCAGATATGAAATTGAGATGCAAGTTTAGTGAGTAAGCAGAAGACTGGGTGTTGGATCCAGATTTTTCTAATGCTAAATCTGTTATTTTTAGCCAATATGTTAGGCTACTCTTTTAAACATAACCCTCAGTTTCAACTTTTAAGTTTAAATTCACTAATGTTATCTCTCCAGTATTCCTAGGGGAGAGGAAGAGTCGAATGCCATTATTTCACTATATATTTTGGCAAGCCAAGGCATGAGAGATTTTGTGCTTTATCTAGATGGGCCGATACAGCTAGTGACAGAGTTGAAAATAGAATCTTTGAGCAGTATTTTCACATCAGAATCATCTCGTGGAGCTTGTGGAAATGCAGATTCCAAAGCTCCTCCCAGAGGTCCTGGGTGATTCCCACTCCAGTAATTAAAGGGGGACACAGTGGGAATCACTGACCTAGGTCTTCAACTCTCCCAGTACAGTTGGCTCTAGGCCATATTGTCACTGAAAGTTGAAAAACCCTTGGGAAGGACATGATTAAAATCTGCAACTTTGCTAAAGCTTTGGCCTAGAAAGATTGCCTGAACTTGAAGATTGAATTCGAGACTGTCACGGAATTTCTGATTAAACTCCAACTGTAGCATTAGCTATGTGGGAATAAACTATCACTGTCTACAGTATATTCAAATCTAGATTTCTGAAAAGGCAGTTAGCCTAATTAGTTCAATAATGAATAATGTTAACCTTTATATGTCATTATAGAGTCCACAGTACCAGCTTACTTCTGTCCCTCAGTTTTATACGTCATTTGAAATTGAGATGGAAGTGGTACGTGTTTAACTCAAAACAACTGCTCAATTAAGTAAGGTAGGGACTGTAAAAACATTGAACTGGTGATTCAAAGATGAAAATACCTGATGGATTATTTAAATCTTTCCTATTTCCAATACGGCTGCTTCAGTGTTGTGGTAAGACTGCTTAAAGGTAAAGATTACAATTTGAAAAAACACATGCACCTCAATATTCATAGCAGTACTGTAAACAATAGCCAAGACATGGAAACAAACTAAATGTCCATCCACAGATGAATGGATAAAGAAGATGTGGTATAGATATATAATGGAATACTACTTAGCCATCAAAAAGAATAAAATAATGCCATTTGCAGCAGTATCGATGGACCTAGAGATTATCATATTAAGTGAAGTAGGCAAATATCATATGATATCATTTATTTGGAATCTAAAAGAAGATACAAATTTTATTTACAAACCAGAAATAGACTCCTGCACGTAGAAAAAAAAACTATGGTTACCAAAGGGGAAATGAGGAAGGGATAAATTAGGAGTTTGGGATTAACAGATACACACTACTATATATAAAATAGACAAACAACAAGGACCTACTGTATAGCACAGGGAACTATATTCAATTTCTTGTAATAAGCTATAATGAAAAAGAATCTGAAAATACATGTGTGTGTGTATATATATATATATATATATATATATATATATATATATATATATATATCTGAGTTACTTTGCTGTATACCTGAAACTAACATTGTAAATCAACTACATTTCAATAAAGGATTTTTTTTTAAGTAAAAGAAATAAAGATTACATACTTTGATTTTTTTGCTGAACTGTCATTGGATGGTTGCTAATTAGTTTAGGAAGGTTGATTTGATTATGTGATTTTTACTTCCTAAGTCTGTGTTTCCAAATTGGGTTTCCATCAATTTTTAAAAGCTGGAGCACTTTTAAAACATGTAGATTCCCTGGTGAACCCTGGGGTTTAATCTACTAGCTGGGTCATTTTTATGCAAGCAATTTAGTCCTCATCCATAGCCTACCACCTACCTGTAAGCTAATGACTCCCAAAGAGGTGACAATATCACCCTTTTAAGCCTTGGAATGTATGGTGTAGGTTAGCCAGATTCTATCTGCTCTTACACTAATTCTCCTTCATCAGAGCAAAGGTTACAGATTTTGATTTATTTATTTATTTGCTAACCCCAAAACTCTAATTTTGCTTTTCTGGCAATGGTGAACCATTGTGACCCAGCATGCACAACCCAGCTGTTCCTCTGAATTTAAAAAAGATAATACATTTCTGTGCACAGTAGACTAAACAGACTAATAAAGGAAATCGTTGGGAAATGAGACTTTCATCCAGAAGCCACCACTTTCCTTGGTGACTGTAATGAATGGAGTGGAGCTTTAGACAAGTGGATATAACCTGCCCAGCAGTTTAGCTTTGCCCTTTTGACTAAGACTTGTTAGCAAAATCACTGCTTCCTGCCTTTTTGATATTTTCTCATATTAGGGATGTGAGACATACATAATCCATCATGTGGGAGAGCAAAAGCAGTTTGCACCCACAACTTCCCTAATTCTTTCCCTAATTGAAGAGGAGACTTTTCAGTCACTGGTTTAATATTTCAGAAGCACAGTAAATCACTTTCTCAGACTTAGCTTGATTTACATTCTCTAATTTTCTTTAGAAGTCTACAACAGCAAAGTAATTAAATGATTGTGAGAAAACATGTTTTTTTTATATTGTCAACCTAAGCATTATATATACAAGTAATATGATATATAATAAAATATGAAATGTTAACATAAAATAAAGTGTATAAAATAATGAGCTAGAGAGAGAAAGAGGGAGAGAGAGATGTTGATTAACTATAGGAATTGGTTTACATGATTAGGGAGCCTTTGAAGTTCCACCATCTGCTGTCTGCAAGTGGTAGAACCAGGAAAGCTGATGGTGTAATTCAGAGGCTGAAGATCTGAGAACCAGGGAAGCCAATAGCTAAGTCACAGAGTCAGAAGGACTACAGAGTTCAAAGTCTGAGGGCAGAAGATGATGGATGTCCCAGCTCATGCTGAGAGAGAGGGAGAGAGAGAGAGAGACAAAGAGACAGAGCATACTTGCCATTCCTCTGCTTTTTTGTTCCATTTGGGCCCACAGTGGTTTGGATGATGTCCACTCGCATTGCTGAAGTTGATCTTTACTCAGTCTACTGATTCAAATGTTATTCTTTTCTGCAACACCCTCATAGGCACATCCAGAAATTATATTTTACCAGCTATCTGGGCATCCCTTAGCCTAGTCAAGTTCATGCATATAATTATCATATATAGTAACTCTTTGTTTAACATTTGGAGGATTGACAAACTATTTTCCAAAGTGGCTGTACCATTTTACAATTTCGCCTGCACTGATGAGGGTTCCAATTTCTCTACATTTTCACCAACATTTGTTATCCTCTGTCTTTGTAAACATAGTCACCCTAGTGGGTGTGAAGTGATATTTCATTTTGATTTGGATTTGCATTTTCCTAATGACTAATGATACTGAGCATCTTTCTATGTACATGTTGGCCATTTGTGTGTTTTACTTGGAGAAGTGTCTATTCAAGTCCTCTGCTCACTTTTTTTTTTTTTAAATATAAAGCTTTGTATTCTTTTTCTCTCCTTATTTTTAAAGAGAGTTATTTGTCTTTTCATTGTGAAGTTGTAAGAGTTCTTTATGTATTATGGATACCAGACTTTTACCAGACATATAATTTGCAAATATTTTCCTCCATTTCTGAGGTTATCTTTTTAACTTGATGGTGCCTTTTGTAGCACTGAGCTTTTAATTTTGTTGAAGTCAAATTGATCATTTATTTTCATGTATGCTTTTGGTGTCACATATAAGAAACCACTGAGTAACCCAAATTCACGAAGATTTACTGCTGTTTTCTTCTAAAAGTTTTAAAGTTTTAGTTCTCCCATTCAGATCTCTGATTTCAAGTTAACTTTGCTATATTGTATGGTGTAGGCGTTCAAATTCATTCTTTTGCATGTGATTATTCAATTGTTGCAGTATAATTTGTTGAAAAGGTGCTATTTCCCTATTGAATTGTGTTGGCATTCTTGTTGAAAACTGAATGAACATAATTGTAAAGGTTTATTTCTGGACTCCCAGTTCTATTCCACTGAGCCATTTCTATCTGTGTGCTAGTACCACGATGTCTTGATAAGTATAACTTTGTAGTAAGTCTTTTCTTTTTTTTGGTAAGTCTTAAAATCAGAAAATGTGAATCAGTGAACTGTGGGTTTGGTTTTTTTTTTTTGTTGTTATTGGCTTTTTTCTTTTTTTTTTTTTTTTGCTATTCTATGTTTCTTGCATTTCCAGATGAATTTTAAGGTTAATTTGTTAATTTCTGTAAAAAGGCAGTTGAGATTTTGATAGGGACTACATTGATTCTTTAGATCATTTTGGGAAGCAACCATTAAAACAATAGTAAGTCTTCCAATTCATGCATGTGAAATGTCTTCCATTTATTTAGGTCTTCTTTAATTTCTTTCAACAATATTTTGTTGTTTTTAGTGTACAGTCTTGTATTTCTTTTGATAAATTTATTCCTAAGTATTTTCTTCTCTTTGATGCGACTCTAGTACTTTTATAGAATGTTTTCTCTTTGTTGTCATACTGAGGAAGTTTCTCCTTACCCTAAGAGTATATAAATTTTCTCCTATATATTCTTCTAGTAATGTTTGTTTATATTTTTGACATTAACATTTTAATACCTTTGGGATTTATTTTGTTATGAGAAGTGAGGTAGAAAACTCTTTTCTCATTTTACATTTTTAGATCACTTTTACATAAATGAAGTCATTTTACACTTTTGAAATGGATGAGAAATATATAATTTATTTTAAACATATGATCACAATAATTCAGAGATTTAAAATGATTTGCCTTTGTTAACACATTTAGCTAACGGCAGAATCAGGCCTGGGAGCTAGAGCATAGTCATCTGCTTAGAATTGTTTACACCCCACAATTTTGCTTCTCAGTTGGTATTAGTTGTAGACAGATCCTTTTTCTGTGGTACTTTTATTGCTCAGTGGAAGTGAATTTGGTCATAAAGTTTATTAAATCATTAGTGAATGCAGCTTAGTACACTACTGATGAGAATTGTGGCTTTTTGAGGTCCATGGTCTGCCACTAACAGGGTGACCTCAGGCAAGCTGTTCCATCTCTAATAACAATGGCAATAATTATTGACATATGTTGGCACTTTCCATGTGCCAGGTGCCATGTTAAGCTTTTTACATCAACTATCTCATTTAATCTCACAAAAACCCCTATGACTAGATGCTATTATTGAAAAACATAGCATATATCATAATAGCCATTTTCTGACTTTTGGGTTTCCAATCCCCCTTTACATTCTTAAAGCTTATTGAGGACCCCAAAAAGCTTTAGTTTATGGTTTATATTTATCAATATTTACCGAGTTAAAAATGGAAACAAAATAATATTTGTTTACTATTTCCTTTCTAGAAGCAAGAACAATAATAAACCCATTATTTGTCAACCTAAATATCATTAAGTGAAAAATAGCTATATTTTCCCAAAGTGTGGCATTCTTTTTCATTTTTTGCAATGTGTTTTCAATGATTACCTTCACAGATGATTGCTGGAGTCTCATATTTTTTCCTACACTTATTTGTGGCGATGTTACACATCATGTAGCATCTGGAAAACTCCCAGTGTAATAATCAGGAAAAAATGAGAGTAAGGAGGACGACTAATACCTTAGTACAGTTATTAAAATAGTTTTGATCTTGCAGAACCACTGAAAATCTTTTGTGTTTCTTTACAGAATTGCTGTAGTATAATAACAGTGGATAAGGGAGCTGGAACTGGGTACTTGGGTTTGAAGCTCAACTTCACTATTGATTTGCTGTGTGATCTCGGGCAAGTTATTCTGCACTTTTTACCGTAGTTCGTTGTCTGCAAAATAGGGGTTATAGCAGTGAGGAGTAAATCAATAAAAATATCCAAGACATATGAAACAATGCCTGGAAACACATAAGCACTTTCTAGGCAATAGCTGTCATCCTCATCATTATTATTATTACTGTTATTTTTTTTTCTTCTCCCTTTCTACACTGAGAAACTTGGATCTTGGTGTGTGAGTTCCTAGACATCTCTGTCCATTTTTAGCTATGACATATTTTAAACATTGGAAGCCTTAGATTCCTCACCTGGAAGACAGAATAACAAAAGTAGCTACCCTGTAGAGTGGTAGTAAGCTTTAAATGAGACAACACATGTCAAATACTTAGCACAGTGATTGCCATTTAAAAAACACTTACTGTATGTTTGTGATTAATATTGTGATATAATTATCACCACTGTTAAATATGACATTTTATATGTGTGTATGTATGTGTTCATGCACACTCAGAATAGTACCTAGTGGCCTTTGGGGACAAGCAAATAAACCATGGCATGGCCAAAACAGTCAGGTCTGTCAACTTGATTGGATTGTTGGTTTAACTGGGATTCTTTGAAAATGACAGCAAATAATACTTTTATTAGTATTCAGAAGCAGGAACCTCTGCATGTTTATCAAATAGAAATCTCCTAAGAACTATAATTATTTAAATCCTAGAGATCTCCATTAACCTCTTCTCATTTTGCTTTTTATTAGGAAGCTGTGAATGGTTGCCTATTGACAATCAAATCTGTAAACTCCAACTCTGACATGGCTGAATGGCTGATTGGTCTTTTGAAATGGCAGTTTTGGGATTAATTAGAAATTAAAACAGCATGTCTCTTCACATATAAAGCTGGAAGTACTCCATCTAGATGTCCTCTCTTGATAATTAAAATGTGACGTGTAATCCCAGTTGATTGAGTTTGATTTGCTTGTTTTTGTCACAGGTGTTACCTCAGGAAGTTTTTCTTCAGTGCAAATTAATATTACTTGTACATTTTAACTTTGATATTATATCCCTTAAACAAAAGTAGGGAAATAAACCACAATACCTTTGTTTTGTGGGTAAAATAAATCCTCCTTAAACATATTAAGAATTATTTGGGTGGCTTCTTTAAAAAGTGCTAGGCTCATGTAGAAACTTCTGTAAACATCTATGGAGTTTTGAATTAAAATAAAATAAAATTAAGGAACTTCTTTTTCTTCTTTTAAAACAAATGACTATATTAGGGTTCTCCAGAGAAATAAAACCAATAGGGACAGTATGTGTGTGTGTGTGTGTGTGTGTGTGTGTGTGTGTATGTATGTATTAAGAAATTGGTTCAGGCAAATGTGGAGACTGACAAGCAAAAATCTGCAGGGTAGACTGGCAGCCTGGAGACCCAGGGAAGAGTTGATATTGCAGCTGGAATTGTAAGACAGACTACTGGCAGAATTACCTCTTCCTTAGGGAAGTCAATTTTTTCCTTAAGGCCTTCAACTGATTAAATGAGGCCCAATCACATTATGGAGGGTAATCTGCTTTACTCAAAGTCCACTGATTTAAATGTTAATCTCATCTAAAAATATCTTCACAGCAACATCTGGACTGGTGTTTGACCAAATATCTGGGCGCTGTGGCTTAGCCAAGTTGACACCTAAAATGCACATGTACAAGAATTGTAGAGAATGTGGATAGCCACATCAGAGTAGCTGCCTGTTGAGTGTTGCTGAATCTGGTTACAGCATGGGCTGTGCGAGGACAGATGGCAGTGTCTTTTTTTTCCACAATGGCCTTTAATTCCACTTTCCATTTAATATTTTTAACAGCTTTTCATGACATGTAATTTATATATAAAAAACTGCATATGTTGAATGTATACAACTTGATGAGTTTGGGTGTATGCATGCACCCAAGAAACCATCACCACAATCAAGGTAATAAACATATCCATAACCTTCAAAAGTTTTCTCATTCCAATTTTTTTTTTTGGTATGTGATAAGAATACAACATGAGATCTACCCTGCTAACACTTTTTAAAAAATGCACAGCACTCTATTGTTAACTGTAGGCTCTGTATTGTATAGCAGATCTCTAGAACTTATTCATCTTGTAAAACTGAACTTCATACCCATTGAAAACACCTCCCCATTTTCCCCCACCTCCAACCCCTGGCAGCCACCATTCCACTTTCTGCTTGTATGGGCTTGACTATTTTAGATTCCTCATATAAATGGAATAATATAGTATTTGTCCTGTGACTGGCTTATTTTGCTTAGCCTAATGTTCTTCAGGTCATACATGATGTTGCAAATGGCAGAATCTCCTTCATTTTTAAGGCTGAATAATAGTTCACATTTATATACCACATTTTCTTTATTCATTCCTCTATTGATAGACACTTAGGGTGTTTCCATATCTTTGCTGTTGTGAATAATGCTGCAATGAATGTGAAGATGCATACATCTCTTTCAGATCCTGATTTTAATTCTTTTGGGTATATTTCCCTAAGTGGGATTGCTAGGTAATATGGTGGTTCTATTTTTAATTTTTTGAGGCGCTTCCACATTGTTTTCCATAGCAGCTGCACCATTCTACGTTCCAACTAACAGCGTGCAAGTGTTCTAATTTCTCCACATCCTCAAAAACACTTTTTATTTTATTTATTTTATATTTTTGTATAATGGCAACTCTAACAGGTATGAGGTGATATCATGGTTTTGATGTACATTTCTCTGATAGTGATGTTGAGCACATTTTCATGTCTTCTTTGGAGAAACCTATGTATAGTTTAGGTTATTAGGTTTATTTTTTTTTAAATATTTTTTACTATTGAGTTCTGGGACTTTCTTATATATTTTAGAGAGTAACCCCTTATCAGATACATGGCTTGCAAATATTTCCCCCATTCTGTAGATTGCCTTTGTATTCTGCTGATTGTTTCCTTTGCTATGTAGATGACTTTAAGTTTGATGTAGTACACTGGTCTATTTATGCTTTTGTTGCTTGTGCTTTTGGGATTATATGCAACAATCATTGCCAAGACCAACGTCAACAAATTATCTTCTATGTTTTTCTCTAGGAATTTTATAGTTTCAGGTCTTACGTTTAAATTAGTCTATTTTGAGTTCATTTTAGTGTGTGGTATAAGATGAGGGTCTAAAGCATCTGAATATCCAGTTTTCCTAGTACCGTTTGTTGAAAAGATGAGCTATTCCCCATTGTGTATTCTTGGCACCATTGTTGAAGATTAGTTGACTGTATATATGAGGGTTTATTTCTGGACTTTCTATTCTCTTCTATTCTATTTGCCTATATGTCTATCTTTATGCAAGCACCATACTGTTTTAACTATTCTAAAGATTTGATGCAATCCCAGTCAAAATTCCAGTGGTTTTTTTTTTTTTTTTTTTTTTTTTTTTTACCATAGAAGTAGAAAAAACAATCCTAAAATTCATGTGGAACCACAAAAAAACCCAAGTAGCCAAACCAATTTTGAGAATGAACAAAGTTGGAGGAGCAATGTCTTGAGTGGATTGAAACCAAAGCTCCTGGAAAGAGGAACTCTGGAAAAGAAAGGCTACTTACTGACTTTGAAAAGTAACAGGAAGCTTATCTCAGGTATAGATCAGATGAGGCCCTACAAATTTTTCAAGTGTTCATTTATTCATTCATTTAATTATTCATCAAATATTTATGGAGCACTTATGCCCCAGGCCCTGTACTAGGATCGGAGAATACAATTGTGTACTAAGAAATCATGGTTGCTCTCCTCGTGAAGCTTATAACACTGTGAGGGGCCAGAAAATCCATACAAGTAAACAAAATTACTGATTGTGGAAAAAGCTAAGGGACATCTTGCTATGGAGAAAAAGCTTGTTGAAGGTGAGGAAGTACTTTAGATGGTGTTTAGGGAAAGATCCTCTGAAGGCAGACATTTATGCTGAAAGCTCTTCAAAAAAGCACATAACCATTCTCACCATGTAGACCAGGAAGTGCAAAAACCCTGATGTAAGAAAGAGCCTGGAGGATTCTTCAAGCATCTTAAGGTTAATGTATAAACCAGGGAAAGAGATGGGATGGCAGCTGTTGTGCCAAATCACAGAGGAGCTTTGGGGCAATGGTAGGACGTTTGTAATTTGTTCCACTGAAAAATATTAAAAGGTTTTAAATAGTGGTGGGATGTTGATCACACGACCTAGTTGCGATTTAAAATCTGACTGTGATCTAGCGAGTGGGTCAGAGGAGGAAAGAGGTTGAGTGAAAGACTACTTAGAAGGTTATTACGAGTTGCTCATAAATGTCTTGAAGAGCGATAGTAGCATTTACTGCTGTTTGAGTCCCGTTTTTTTCCCTACTTATTTGGCCACAGAAATATAGTGTATTTGTGTATGTGTGCACAACTGTGGAATTAGTTTTCTCAAGAGCTCACTTGGGAAAATGCTTAAGGTATTCTCCCAAATTATGCTTTTCTGCTTACGGTTTCAAAATGTATGCTCCTGTGAGGAGTATTCAAAAGGAATTTCACGGTGTAAAGTGAGAGCATACCTGTTCTGAACACTTTTTAAAATGCATTAAGATGAAAAAAATGTATTCTCTCTCTGATCATGATAATCTGCTTTGGTCACGACAAATATGTTCTTATCACATTCCTTAATGTGATTGTTGATATGGAGGTAGACAATTTTATCTGGTCAAGGGGAAACTACGGTTAATAATAATAATAAAAGCTGACACTAGGTACCAGGTGTTGTTTTGAGAGGCTCTTTTCCATTTATTACATCATTTGATACTCTCAGTAACCCCATGAGTTAAGTACTGTGATTTTTCCTATTTTATAAATAAGAAAATCAAAGCCAAGAGAAATTGTGTGGTTTGCCTAAAGTCACAAATCTGATAAGTGGCAGAGTTTCTGGCTGTGTGTTTCAATTACTGAAAATTCTCAGGAGTCAAATGGAAGAGAGGAAAAGTTGGAAGGAGTGTTGGGAAGGAGTGGAAGTCAGATGCATGGGGGAAGATCAGTTCTCCCTTCATATCCTCCGAAGTCTCTTCGGTCCTGAGAGTTCATTTTTATCTTATTTTTGTCATTGGTGCAGAAAGAAGCTAAAGCATTGACAGTTTTATAGGCAAGTGAAAGTCTACGGGACTTTTTCATTGTTGATGAACTAAGTAAGCCTGACGGGGCCATGTGGTCTTCTGCAACCTCTTTTATCATATTGTATCGGTTAGTTTGTTTCCAGCTGCTAGAAATAGAAAACCTTGGGTCCAGATGGCAAAGCACTTAAAGGAAACTTACTGTCTCGTGGAAAAAAAATACAGGACTCCAGGGTTTGTTAACTTATGACCTTGACAATATCCTTGAGGATCCAAGTTCTTTTAATTTGTCTGTTCCATCATCTTCAGAATGGCAGTTTGTCCTCAGGCTCACCCAGCTCAGGGTTGCAAGACAGCTGCCACAGTTCCAAGCATCAGATCCTGACATAATAACTTCCAATAAAAAGGAAGAGGGAGTGTCCTGCTTTGATCACATGATGAACATACGCCCATCTTTAAAATAATTACTGGCAAAGGGAACAGGATGACATAAAAGGCCAAGACTGATTCAGATTTACCCTTGGACTGGGGACTGGGCCATCTTCCTTGAGCTTATTATGTAAAAGAGACTTACACTCAGTAAGAAAGAGCTGGAAGATGAATGTTGGAGAGGCATCCAACAGTGTCCACTTTAAGTGCCTTAACATTATATTGACATTTGTTGGGATTGTTTGAGTGAAATTATTGTGTCTTCAGAGAATAGTGGAATCATTCTATTAAAAAAAAAAGAGTTAAGATCTCCTTTTTCTATAGTTCTGCACTTTTTCTCTTTATTTTTCTTACAGCCTTTCTGGCTTCTAATGGATTTGTGCAGTAATCTAATTTTCTGTCTTTACTAGCATTTCTTTTTCCTTCATTTTTATTTATGTAAATTAATTTTTTGATGCATTTACCTGATGGTTTGAATGTATTTTAAAAAATATTTTCCTGACCTTAAGTGAAGAATCATGGTCAAAGTAATCAATTGTTTTTGATGAAACTCACACTGTTTTTATTTTGGGAAAAATTTCAGGAAATCATGATGTAGTCTTACTTGCAATTTGTATCTTAAAATGACATAAACGAACATATCCTAGCTACAGAAATGAAAATATATAATCGTCTTAAAATATTTCCAACATTCAATTGAGGAAACTACAACCTTGAAATTCCTGTAAAATTAAAGTGAGTGATGAGAGATCCACATACCAGACTGAGAAACCCTATTCTCTAGGAGTTCAGATGGAAGGGACAAGTCTGTCTTTACATTCATTGTCAACTAAAGTCTGCCAGCTGTCTAGATTTTAATTTTTGGCTACGCTTTAAAAACTTTAACACATATGCCCTTTGTTGGGCATTGGGAATACTAAATGAATTTAACATTAATGATTTTTTTCTTTGCCTTGATCAAAGATAGAGCAGCAATTAAGAGCTGCTTCAAACCCTTGGAAACAAATGAGGAGTACTTTAGCAATTAGCATTACAAGATCTCTAGCCTTTGACACTTCCCACCCCCTGCAACAAAGAGTTAATGTCTAAACTGTTTAAAATTCAGTGCTGGTTAATAAGGCAGGTTTAAGGCTCTTTTTCATTTCATGACCACATCAGATTTTTATTACAATTTTCAGTTATTCCAGACATTAAAAAAAAAAAAACAAAAACAAAACTAGATTTCTAATTTCACTGCAATTTCAAGGGAATGTTTTGGCGTCTTACCCTGATATTTGCAATTATGCCATGGGCTACCTTTGAAAACTGTCACATTTCCAAACTAAAATACTAAAAGAAATCTTAAATCTCTCCTATTTCTTAAAAAAAAACCAAATTCCCCTGGTCTCTTTTGTAACCCTTTTGTCAACCATAAGGAAAACAGAAACTCTCATTTCTTGTAATAAATGTTGTTTTCTTAGTAGGATCACCACCATAATTCACAGTCATTGAACTCATACTATGTGAGAAGTGATATGATATGTATACACTGAGAATGCAAATATTTCTAAGGCAAGTCTTGGCTCTTAAGGAGCTCACAGCCAACTGGGGCAGGTAACCACAGAAACAAATATTGACAATACAAGTCTACAAAGAGATGAATAGAAGAAACAAAGGCTTAGGTGTGTGTGTAGTTGGTCTCAGAGGGAAATGCCAAGGAAAGCTTTTATTGGAGGAACTTCTAAAGAGGACATGATTGCCAGTTGACCCAAGAGCTGGATCCTGGCAATCAGGGGCTCCTCACCCTGCCCCATGTCCTTGAAATGTATCCTCTGCCCGCAGTTCCCACAGTAGGGACTGTTTCAAGGATGTAGCCTTGAGAGAGTGAGGTGTTGTTGAGACCATCTGGACTGATTATCTTGCTGAACCCTATTCAGGCCTCTATATAAACACTTAAGATTCTGGAGAACAGGTGCAGAGATCTACTTGTGTGGGTTGATTACATGATGGATTTGTATTTGATGATCAAATCAGCATATACAGTGTTTCTGAGATAGCGCTCAATTTTCTCGTTTATATATAGCTTATTTTATACACTTACACCTTTGCATTTTGGCTCAAACATTTTATTTTATTTTTCTCAATCTAATTTTTTCCAGTTTTACTGAGATATAATTGACATACAGCACTGTATAGGCTTAAGATGTACAGCATCATAATTTGTATATTGTGAAGTGATTACCACAATGTTTAGTGAATATCCATCATTTCATATAGGTACAATAAAAAAACAGAAAAAAACTTTTTTTCCTTGTAATGAGAAATCTTAGGATTTACTCTCTTAAAAACTTTCAGATATACCATACAACCATGTCAACTATTGTCATCACATTGTTCATTACACTCCTAGCAATTATTTATCTTATAACTAGAAATTTATACCTTTTGAGTACCTTTATCTAACTTCCCCGTCCCACCCCTGCTTCTGGTAAGCACAAATCCAATCTCTTTTTCTATGAGTTTTTTATTTGTTTTTTAGAGTCTACATATAACTGAGCTCATACAGTATCTGTTTTTCTCTGTCTGACTTGTTTTATTTAGCATAGTGTCCTCAAGGTCCATCCATGTTGTTGCAAGTGGTAAATGGCAGAACTTTCTTCTTTTTTGTGGGATAATATTTCATTGTATGGATACCACAACTTCTTTATCTTTTCATCCGTCAGTGGACTTTTAGTTTAGTTCCAGGTGCTGGCTGTTGTAAATAGTGCTGCTGTAAACATAGGGGTGCTGATATCTCTTTAACATAGTGTTTTCATTTCCTTTGGGTATGTTTCTGGAAGCGAAATTGCTGGGATTGTGTGATAGTTCTGTTTCTAGGTTTTTGAGGACCCTTCACAGTATCTTCTATTGTGGCTGTACTAATTTACAACCCCACCAAAGGTGCACAAGGAGTCCCTTTTCTCCACATTCTTGCCAGCATTTGTTTGTTATTTCTTTTTGTTATCTGTCTTTTTGATGATTTAATTCAAACATTTTAAAGTAGAAATTTAAAGTATGCTCAAGTCAAGTTATTCAGGTTCATTACTAATTTTCTACTGCGATTACATAGACATTAGCAGCAGAGAAGTGATCAGATTTGTTGAGATGATTCAGTTTGAAGTGATTAACAACTCTGCTGAAAGCTAGATCTTTGAAAATGACCCATATTCCACATTGTGTGTGTGCGTGTGTGTGTGTGATGTCTTTTACTCTAAGGATTAGAGGATATGATAATGAAAGACATGCTTTCAACATTAATTTCAAAAAAAAAAAATCATCTACCTAGCGTAAAAAACGAGGCTATAATAAGCATTTTATTCCTTGGGGCCTTCGTGCACATCCATTAGAGCAGCCTAAAAGAGGGATAAGTCCTGTAACTTCCAAAGAGAAAGCTGAAGTGTTATTGATTTTTGTCTTTGTTCAGACAACACAAAGGTTATGTTTGACTCGTAACTTTGGTAACTATATCTGTTACCACTAGAATAATAGTTTCTGGCTCAGAGGGTCAATAGTTAAGCACTATAGTAGTCAATTCCAATGTCCTCTTTAAGGAAACACTGAACAGTTTGGTTTTGACTGATTGCAGGCTTCTTTAACAATCCTTAAAACATAACCCGTTATCTCATTTTCTTTTCTGTTTTATCAGCCCTAGTTCAGATCGTGACTGTCTAGTGGCTAAACTACTGCAATGATCTGCTGTTGTCTCCCCATCGCATTTATAGAATTAAGTCCTTGGTTCAGCATTCAAGGCCGTCTTGCTCTAACTTCAATCTAACTATCTTGTCTCCTTTTCTGTCTGTCATTGTCTCCATTCTGCCTCACCCTCACTCCTTCCTCCATGTTCCAGTTGGATCCAAGAGTTCCCTATTTCCTGACCGTGCTCTGCTACTGTCCTGACCTTTGTTCATGACTGTCTCACCACTTTGAATACTCTTTATCCCCAATCCACATATTAAGTACTGTCTACCTTTCAAAGCTCAGCCCAAATAGCACTTCTATGTTCCACTGTTGTTTCACACCTCTTTTGGCCTTTTCACCTTATAGCATGCCTGCCCATGTATATATCATTCTCCTCCCACTAGGCTGTAAACTCCACACCTTGCATATCTTTGTTTCTGACCAACTGGCCCAGAAATTAAGACACCAGAGTTGCTCAGGTAAATGTTGTTGAATGTAATAAATTCCACCAACCTGCCTTAAAATATTTCCATTAAATTCAGATTTTGAGGGGCCATCGGAGACAGTGGCACTGTGGCACTAATTAGAGTGAGTCACTATGTTCTTTTAGATTCCTTGGGAAGCGTATCACACTAATTTATTAGTATATCACTTTTGATTTGTCAGTCTGACTGAGCAATTCTACATCCCAAAGCACTCATTTGTAAAACAGCCCTTACTGGGATTATAAACAGCAGGTGGTCCTCAGTACCAAGTAGTTATCAACATCACCTGGGATATTTTAAAAATCTAACATCCCGAAGGTTCTGATTTGGTAGGTCTATGAACAGGACCAGGAAACACTGTTTGTAAAACGCTCCCTGGTGATTCTAGTGCCAGCCTGGTTTGGGCACTAAAAGGAAAGAGGATTTGATAGAAGAAATATTTCTAAGAAGTATGTGGGTAGGAGTAACATAAAAGAACTGAGTATTCTGGGTTTAAGGAATGAAAAGGAGGCAGGGTGAAAATTAAAGAAAAGGTAAAGGAAAACGCACTTCCTCATTGAACAAGTTCTCTGAGTTGCCCAACGCACTGGGGGATGCTGGGGACATCATGGTGAACAGGGACTTTGCTCTCACTGATATTTCCTAGTGAGGAAGTTAATGATCCATGCCGTGAAAGAGAGGAGTACACAGTATTTTGCAGCAAATGGCAGGACCATCTAACTAAGTGTGTGTATGTTCGGGATGGGGGTGAGGGGAGACATCCAGAGGAATTGGGACTAAAGTGAAGATGTGAAGTAAGAGTAGGCATAAGATAGGGGCTAAGGAGGGAGAAGGTGTCAGGCAAGTTGAGGAGGCCATAACAAACACAGTATAACATGAACATTCATAAAGAAAATGGAACAAAAAAATTCATAAAGGCTGGAAGGTATGGGAACAGCAGGGAAGGGCTAAGGAGGAAGGTGGTGTGCAAATTGCTCAGATGATGTTACAAGATGAACATTCTAGTTTCAAAGTGGAGAATGGATTTCACAAGGCTCTGCACAGTCATCCAAGTGAGAGATAATGGTTTGAACCAGGTTGGTGACAGTGATGTTGGGAAAGGTGAAGCGGGGATCAGGGGGTGGACTGCAGAGGATGTGGAACTGATCAAAGAGTAGAAGGATTCAGGGATGCATCCCATGCCTCTGCCATGGATGAAGGCGCCATTCTTAAAGGTAGTGTACAGGAACAGGCACATGTCTGGCAAGAGAAGGAAGATGATCATTTAGATTTTTTAAAAAATTATTTTTATTTTATTTATGTATTTTATTTTTTAAACTAAAAATTTAAAGATCATTTTAGTTTTTGATTTCTTGAGTTTGAGTGGCCCATGAAACATCAAGACAAGTTACTGAATATCTGACTGAATAAATGGTCCTGAATTTTAGAAAGCATTTGGATCAGACAAGCAGTTTTGAACGTCATCAGCATAATTAGATTAAAACATAAAAATTAACATTTGAGACAACCTACAGACTGGGAGAAAATATTTGCAAATGATGTGACCAACAAGGGCTTAATTCCAAAATATATAAACAGCTCATACAACTCAACAACAAAAAAAACAAACAACCCATTCCAAAAATGGGACAAAGACCTAAGTAGACATTTCTCAAAAAAAGACATACAAATGATCAATAAGCACATGAAAATATGCTCTGCATCTCCAATTATTAGAGAAATACAAATCAAAACTGCAACGAGGTATTACCTACACAAGTCAGAATGGCCATCATCAAAAAGTCCACAAATAATAAATGCTGCAGAGGGTATGAAGAAAAGGGAACCCTCCTACACTGTTGGTGAGAATGTAAATTGGTGCAGTCACTATGGAGAACAGTATGGAGTTTCCTTAAAAAACTAAAAATAGAGTTACCGTGTGATACAGCAATCCTACTCCTGGAGAAAAGTCTAATTGGTAAAGATTCATGCACCCCTATGTTCAAAGCAACATTATTTACAATAGCCAAGACATGGAAGCAACCTAAGTGTCCACTGACTGATGAATGGATAAAGCAGATGTGTGTGTGTGTATATATATATATATATATACACACACATATACATACACACACACACAGTGGAATACTACTCAGTCATAAAAAGAATGAAATAATGCCATTTGCAGCAGCACAGATGGACCTAGGAATGATCATGCTATGTGAAGTAAGTCAGACAGAGAAAGACAAATATCCTATGATATCACTTATATGTGGAATCTAAAATACGATACACATGAACTTATTTACAAAGCAGAAAGAGACTCACAGATACAGAGAACAAACTAATGGTTACCAAAGGGGAAAACGAGGGGGGCAGGGAGGAAAGGATAAATTAGAGTTTGGGATCGGCAGATACAAACTACTATATATAACATAGATAAACAAGGACCTACTATAACACAGAGAACTATATTCAATATCTTGTAATAAACTATATTGGAAAAGAATATGAAAAAGAACATGTATATACATATCTATATATGACTGAATCATTTTGCTGCACACCAGTAACACTTAACTATTACTTCAATAAAAATAAAATACATTAAAAAAACAAAAAATGTAACATTTGAGGGCTTACTACATATAAATATTATTAAGTGCTATATATTCATTGTCTCATTCCTCACAGCAGCCCTGCAAGATAAATACTATTATCCTTCTCATATAAATATGAAAATTGAGGCTTACAGAAGTTAAGTAACTTGCCCAAATTACATAGCTAATGGTTGGTGGTAAAATCCAGAATGAGCCCCAGGTAGTCTGTTCCACAGTGCACTCAGCTACATACCACTCAGATGATCACTGCAGATTAGTTTATCTATAATAAGGTGAAAAGGAAACCCTGAGAGAGGCCTGAGATCCACCAGGACCCCAGGGATGGACAGAGGACATAGGAATAACTTGTGAAGCAGAAAGGAAATGAGGGTGGCATGAACAATAGTGTGACCAGTGCTGACTGGAGGTCAAGCAGGAAATGGCCTGCAGAGTGACTTGGGGTCAGTGATGAGGAGGTTGTCAGTGAGCACGGTGAGACTGCTTTGTAAAGTGAAATGATGAGAGTGGATATCAGGTTTCATGATTTGGGATGTGACTGGGGACAAGAAGAGACAGGAAGCAGAGTCTACTCTTTCTGGAAGTTTGTAACGGTGAGAACACAGATAGTGTGGAAGTGGGTGGGGATGTGGGATAAAGGAGGAATATTTCTTTTGAAAAAATTGGCTTGAAATGAGCATGCTGATAGAGCCACACGTTGTTAGGATTAAGTTGGGTGTGAAGGAGAGACTCAAGTTAGGGTGGAGAGGGAGCCTGCTGGCAGAAGGATCCTGGAAAAGGGAGAAAGGGCAGGATCAGTAACAGAGGTAAAAGGATTTACTGTATTTAGGATCAGGAACAGCTTCTCCAGCGTCACAAGAAGGAAGAAGAAATGGCTTGAGGCAGATGTAAGTACGGTTTACGGAATGGGTTTGGAAAATTCATAGAGCTCTTGTCCGAAGTCACTGATTTTCCCTGAGATTTTCAGGAAGTGAGAGGGAGATGTGGGTGTCAGGATATGAAAGAACGTGGATGATTAGAATATCCCCTCTGGGAAGACACGTCTGGATGAACTGTCAGGAGGTATTAGTGTCCAGCTTGTCAAAATGTCATTAACAAGCATTCCTCATACATGCTGCATGATTTTGCCAGCGGAGCCTGGTGGTCAGGCTGTAGGACAGGTGGATGGTGAGACTGCACTAAAATTCACATGTGATTGGTTGCTTGTAGCATACTGACTATTCTCCCTTCCTCCTTCTGTACAGAGCCCTGTTTTTGTTTAGGTGACCACTCTCCTTCCTCTCTTCAAGGGAGGCAGGCCCATCTGATACTGATGGAGGAGGCTGGTTCTAATTACTCTAAGCCAGGTATGGTGGTCCCTTATCAATGACTGAATTGGGCAAGGTCATGAGCATGTGATGGAAGTCTAGGCAATGACGTGGATTCCACAGACAGGAAAATGTTTTCTGGCTTCTAAAAAGAGAGAGAAGGAAGAGATGGTCAATTTTCTACCTTGGGATGTTGTCCTGCCTGCAGTGATGCTTGCTGAAATGTCCTGAAGGCAAGACATATAAGGATGCAGGGCTGAAAGATAGAACTTGTTGTTTGTTAACATAATTGAAGCAGTGGCCTTCTTGTTATGTGAGATAATTACCTTATTGCTTACGTCATTTTGAATAGGTGTTTTGCTGTTTGAATCTGATACACTAGATGAGCACATTGGAAAGACTGGCACTAAAGGCATTGAGGATGTTGGCTAGACCCTGCTTCAGGTGATGGACCCTGGCGTCTAAGATGGAGACAGAAGGAAACAGTGACAGGAGAGGGCTGATTCAGAGACAAAGTAAGGGCTTCTGCCCATGCAGTCACAAAGAAGTAAAAAAGAATAATAAAAATGTGTTAGGAGTTGAAAGAGAAAGATGCAGAAACTGGAGAGACGAGAAGAACTAATCTTACTCACATACTTTGGGATTCTCCTAACATTGTAATATTTGAAGATCCATTTGCTTCTTTATTTCAGTAACTGAGCATCCCCACAAAGGAATTAATATGGAATTCTGTCAGCAGAAGTGGGAGAAGGAAGAGTATCTTGTCACTTTTCATATATTTTGGAAATAAAGAAGATAACGGTATATTTTAGAAAACATTTGTGAGGGTATTAGCTTTTAGTAGGGAGCTACAAATTGCACTTTTCCCACTCAGGCTCCATGCCAATTGGAAAAGATGGTAATTAACAAGACACACTATTGTCCATTCACATACTTAATAGACCAAGCTTGACTCACAGAAGCTACAAAACAGAATAGCTGCTGTGGAGCAGTGGATTTTTATGTGGGGCATTTACTTTTAATGGAAAAATATGTGCTATGATATTCATAGTCTAATTGCCTGACTGCTCCTGCCTTGCCCATTTCTTTCACTGATGCCATTTTTATAAAAAGTTATTCTTCTGGAAATACTGCCCAATATTTTATTCATACTGTACGTGTAACAAGGAATGCTGAATTCTGAGAGAAGTTGTGTTCCTAGTGAGGGTCCTGTAACTATATCTTGTGACATATAGAAGCATTTCCACTTTCCAACTGTTGTCCAGCTTTCTTCTTCTAATTGGTCCATTTCACACCCCATTTCTTCCTCCAGCCTTTTCTGATTTGCAAGATAAAAAGCACTCACTACACTCTTTTGGAGTATCTTGGAGTCTTCTCTGTGGACCATTGTGAAGACATTCTAGACTTCTTCCTTTTTAATCACCTTTCACTTTTTATTTCCAGAAGATTCATGCCCTTACTGTCCAAAACTCTGTACTACGCAACCTACCCAGTGTTCTCACCTGCCTTCTGTCCTTCAAGAATTCAATTATCTGGCCAAACTACTATATACAAAATAGATAAACAACAAGGTCCTGCTGTATAGCAAAGGGAGCTATATTCAATGTCTTGTAATAAACCATAATGGAAAAGAATATGAAAAAGAATATATACATATATACAACAAATATTTGGGCTGGGGAGATAGTTTAGTGCTCATTGACCCCACAAGGTAGAGGACAACTGACATGGCTTACTTGTTCTAAGTAAAGTCTAATTCCAGGCAAAAGCAGGTATTATATAATTTTTAAAAAGTTAAAAAAAATTTTTTTTCATTTAGTAGCTATATCAGTTAGGATAGGCTATGCAATGCAGCAGTAACAAGTAAAGATATTATAGCTTTATTTCACAATCAATGACCATTGAGTAGGAAGTCTCTGCTAATCATAGTCACTCAAAGACTATAAATGACAGAAACACTATGCCAACATCACGTGATCCCAGGTTCCAGGCTCACCCTAGTTAGGGGAAGAGAATGAAGTATAGCAGGAGTCAGGCTCTTTTTGTTGGCCAGATAAAGTCTCATGGCTGTGCTTAACTTCAAAGGAGATGAAGGGGTGCCATGCTCTGTGGGCTCAGAAAGCAGAGAGACAGAAATATTTAATGAAAAGAACTAATAACCTCTACAGAAGAAATGCATACACCTTGAAGAAAATTAAAAAAAAAAAAAAAAAAGTAAAAACAAGTTGTTTTAGTCTCCTCAGGCTTAAGTAACTAAACACCATAGACTGGATGGATTAGACAACAGAAATTTATTTTCTCACAATTCTGGATTCTGAGAAGTCAAAGATCAAGTGACGGGCTCATTTGGTTCCTGGTGAGAACTCTCCTCCTGACTTGTAGATGGCCATCTTCTTGCCATGTTCACACAGTCTTTCTTTAGTGTGTGTATGAGAGGAGGAAGGGGGAGAGAGCTCTCTTGAGTTTCTTCCGATAAGGATATTAGTCCGATCAAATTAGTACCTCCACCCTCATGACCTCATTTAAAATTAATTACCTCCTAAAAACCCTATCTCCAAACAGAGTCACATGAGCCATTATTTATAATAGCCAAGGTGTTGAAATGACCTAATGTCCACCAATGGGCAAATAGATAAAGAAATGGTAGTATATATATACACGATGTAATATCATTCAGCTATATAAAAGAGTGAGATCTTGCCATTTGTGTGCAACACATGGATGGACCTTGAGGGCATTATGCTAAGCGAAATAAATCAGACAGAGAAAGACAAATACTGCATGGTTTCTCTGGTATGTGGAATCTAAAAACAGACAAGCTCATAGATACAGAGGACAGATTGATGGCTGCCAGAGTTGGGGAAAGTGAGTAAATTGCCTTTTTTTTTAGTTTAAATAAATTGAATAAAAAAGCAAATATGTAAGATGATAGATATGTTAATTAGCTCAAAGGTGGGGATCCTTCCACAATATGTATGTATATGGAATCATCATAATGTGTACTTTAAATAGATTACACTTTTATTTTCAATTGTACTTCAATAAATCTGAAGGAAAAAAAAAAGAGAAAGAGAGAATTCAAGGCCAAATGTGAAGCTTGAAAAGAAACTGATTTCCCAGACATCTTATCAGCCCTGGGTCCCCACAGAATAAAGTGTAAATCACTTTAAGGACCCTGGTACAATTAGCACAGGAAGCCTCTTGAAATCTCATCATCCAAAGAAAAAATTGCTTAATATGTTGGTAAAATAGCCTTTGGGATTTTTCTACATAAAGTTTTTTAAAAACCTAGTTGCAGCCCTAATATTTTGGATTATGGAAAGCTGAGATTTTTCTGCAAAAGGAACATAAGTTGCTAAATCTAATTTAATTACTGCACTAAACATTTCCCCCCCAATTGTAGCACTCTTTTTTGACATGGGAAATGTTTTGTTTCTCCTCTAAACCTTAGAAATATGGCTGTCTTCTGATGTAAAAAGGAAAAAAAAAATAAAGAATTCAAAGCAAAAGAATTTACAGAAGGATAGAGAAAGAAAATATGGTTTCATAAGAACCCCAAATGACGCTGTTGATCCCAATGTAGTGTGACAAGTGTAAGATAATTTCTATGACTGATTTAGGCAGGTATTTTTTTAAGCAAAGGGGCCTTCTCATCAACTCAACACCCTCTATACCTGTGTTTCATGATTTCCTGCCTCATATCTAATCAGACTGGAAGATGGAGTATTTCTCCAGAGCATCTTGCAGGGATTTGTAAAAAGATGATACATCTGGAGGCTGTTTGGATTTTTTTGTCAACACTTCTGTTCTTCCTGTGCGAAGGCATAATGGGGACAGAAGGAGTGGGCACAGATGATCATTTGCTATTAAGTAGTTTCAGTTTCTTCTCAGAAATATGAACTGCTTATCCTGAGTCATCACACACATTCTTGTGCTGGGTGGACAATTTTTCACCTCCAACAACAGCTCACTCTACATTTTTGCCAGATGTGGATGGTTTGAAGAAGGCCAGTCACTCCTCTCTCTCCCATGGGTTCTAACCAATCGAGGGAAGGCACAGAGAACCAGGTGGGGATTAAAATGCAGGACCAGCTTTTTGAATGATAAAGCCTGTTTGAAGAATTCCACAGAGCCTCCTCTGTCTTAAAACTAGGGTTTCAAAGTCATAGGACTCTGACCTCCTCATCTAGTTGCAAAAGGAGAAATTAGAACGGAGAATGCTGACTGCTGGCTGGGCCACTGAGTCAGCTGATTGTACCATGGTTGATATTACGGCGGCTTATCAGCATTTCCTGTCCTCTATCTCCTCCTTAGCACATAAAAGAGAATAATTCTCAGCCCTTTTTGAAGTTGGGCAGAACTATATGCCCAACTGCAGCAGGAATTGAAATGTGTCACTTCTGGGCTCCAGGCCAAAACCCCATGTGTGATAGGTCAGCCCAGACAGAAGCAATTACAAAGGTTTTACCCAGCAAGCCTGCAGGATGAGGGGAAGCTGGTCTCCTCACACCAGACTTGGTGCACGGCAGTGTCTGGAGGAAGTTGTCTTCAAGGACTAGTGCTCCCCAACCCCCAGCTGGTCTGTTCTTAAACATATCTGCATTCCTAGACTCAGCACCTCCATTTGGAGGCTTCCAAAAAGAGTGGGGGTGTCAAGACACTTCTATCTACTCTGACTCAATCATTTCCCACTTCTAGACCTTCCTTCTCTTAGTCCTTCCAGACCCTGGAGCCAGAAAATAGCAGGAGCCTTTTGTTCTAGGATCTTCTCCACATGGGACAACTCTGAAGGGTGCCCCTACTCTGAAGCTCCCCCCAGGATAGGCTGAGCCCTCAGGTGCAATAGAGTTGCAGGCAGCTTCCCCACTGCCCATGCCCGGCTCCCACATGTTCTTACAGGTTGATCTCCTGAGAACATTTCTCCGTAAACCTTCTGCATATGTTTCTTCAACTTAAAGTCTAGTCCCAAGGAACCCAATGTTAGGCAATTCCCTTGTGAAAAGTTAAAGGGGAGAATATATTTTCTCCCAAGACCCGCAATTTCCTGCTTTGAACTTAGGAAAGGAAATGAACATAGGTGATGAATGCCCAACATGTGCTTTGTTTGAGCAAGCCTATCATTATTTTTTAAAATGTGATTCTCACACCCGAGTATGGAAACCAAGCTTAAGGAGGTGAAGTGAATGGTCCAAAGTCATTCTCTAACTGCCTGATTGCAAAGCTGAGGCTTTTTCCACTATGACTTGTTGACAAAAGCCTGAATTAGATGCAGGAAACTCGGACAAGAAATCTAAACAGATGTGGAAACACTACCATAGTGTTAGGCAGAGCACAGGCCTCTCTGGGGGGTGTTCAGCATATAACTGAGTTTATCTCTACAGTGAGCACAGTCGATGAAGATGACATATTGCACTGGGCATGCTCACCATTCATTTTAAAGGAACTGGTTTTACCTGCTCCTTACAGTCAGCAATCTTGCCTTTCCCTCTTCTTTGCTGCCCTCTCCCCCTTGTCCCCCCCCCCACCAATTGTGTTTTTGTTTTTGTTTTTTTCACATAAACGTGATTCAGAAAGCGTTAAGAGACATGAACCCTCCCTCCAAAAAGACTGACCTTATTTTTCTTTTATCTAATTTGAAGAGTTTTTCCAAAAGAAAATGTACTGGATTCAAATTCTCATCAATATGGCTCTGGAAGAGATGACTGCCTGGCTCCAAAATAGTCTTTTGTGCTAAAATCTCTGTTAACCAGAATACCCAGAGTGTGGAGTATTCTGTTTACTCAACTTTATTTTAATTTGTTACTAAAATCTTTCTTACGTGCATGTGGATGGAAGTGTGAGTCTACTTTTCTGCTTTAGTTTTAATATAGCACCATGATTCAGATTAAATCTTTCTTTGGTGATTTACAGCCTTATCTCAAAGTAATCTTTTTTTTAAATAGAAGAATCCTGTAAACGTAGATGGTAAAGAAAACTGAGATAAATATATACCAACTGCTAGATAGTCCCTGCAATCTATTTTAAAGAGATCTGTAATGTCATCTTTAATTGTTACTTTTCTTTAAAAATAGCATTTGAGAAACAAAACAAAATTTGCTTAATGAAAAGTTCTAATTTGCTATGGTCTAGTGAACTGATGTTTTACTGAACAGATTAAAAGCAATCTAAATTACATTTTTTAGATGACTTGGGATATTAAAAACAAAACAAAACAAAACAAAACATGCTCCAAATGGAGCTGACCGAAGGTTTGGGTATCCCCCCACCTTTTTAAAAAATATGCAGATACATTTTTAACTTCTTAATTGAAGACGTTTGATAAGCCTGTTTTCATAGAACTATAACTTTTGGTGCACCTCTCTGGTTAATTATTGTGCTTGCTTTTTTTTTTTTTATTGGCTTTTATCGATTTCCTTTGGACACATGCAGGGCTGTTCAATCTCAATGCAGGAAGTGTTGTGTCCGCCTTTGGTAAGCTCCCACTGTTTTATGTTCAAGAAATTTTCTTTTGGGAGTTGCCTGTGGAGCTCCTACAAAGAAAGAGCAAGATGGAAGAAAATGACAGATGTTATCAATGTCAAGGAGAAACTCTGACTCTATTAATATTTAATAGATGCCAAAGTGATAATATGGAAAGTTTATTCTTTTAACTTCAAGTCCTTTGCATTTTTTAAAACAAAGAAACGGACGCTTTTAATTAAATACACAGCTTATATAAAAGGTAAAATAATGGATAAAAGAAAGATCTATAAGAAGAGATATGGAAGGTACGACTTGTTTGAAAAACAAAAGTAAAATTAAATTAAAAAGGACAAGTCTGAGCACCCTAGATTTTTACCACAGGTAGCCTGGACCGCCCCGACTCGATTTGTCTTTAGTAGCCTTATTCTCATTTTATTTTAGGGATTTCTTCTGAGACCATTTGGGCTTTCTCAGTGAAGTGTTCTTAGACCTACCCTCCAACCTCATTGAAAGAGCTGGAACCTGCTGGCCCCTCTGGCAGCCCTCTCAACCACTTTGTTTGGCCACCACTGGAAAGTAACTATTTTGCATCTGAATGCCCTTAGGCAGGGAAGGCCAGTGACATTTGACCACACTTGTCAAAACTGTTTTCTCTGTGAGAACCCAGAGACTTGAACTTGAGACCTGTTTCCCAGTATGAGATAAGCTGTTTCTGGCACATCTACATGATATATTAGAGGTGGAAAAGATCTCGTCAGAGTGACTCGTGTGTCAGTGTCATGGTGCACATGCAGTGCAGCACAGTGGTTAAGAGCGTGGATTCTTGTGCCAGATTGCCTGGTTCAAACCTCATCCCATCACCTGCTGTGTGTGTAATCTTCCTGATCTGACAAATGGGAGTAATAGCTGTATCTGCCTCAAAGGCTTTTTGCAAATCCTGTCTGAGTTAATATATAAAACTCTTAGAATAGTTTCTGGCACTCAGTTAAGTACTAAGTGTTGACTATTTTTATTCATTCATTTATTCATTCATCCATTCATTCATTCATCAAGCCTTAAAAGAACATTTTCCATGTACTAGGCACTGTAGTAGGTCCTGAATATCCAACTGTGGGCAAGACTTTGTGCCGTTCTTTAAGGAACTAACAAGCCCGCAGTGTGGGTGCGCTTACGTTCCTAAAAGCTAGCTTTCAGCCCTGGAATGAGTCTCATCTCTTCATATTGGGGATCATTTTTTGAAAAAACTCCTGCAAATAAATCAGTAAAATTGGCAAACATGTTTGTTTTAGCAATGAAATGCATTTTTCTGTGTGTCTGATAAGACAGTTGAAATTGAAGTCTCTTGAGAAAACCATCTGAAAACTCAGTGCGCATACTGATTTGATAAAGCACCTATTTCTAGGGAACATGGCCTCTCTCATACTGGAAGCGTGAAGAATAATGAGTGCCTAGTGGTTTTTTTTTCCTTTTAATATATCCCTTCTTTAGGGCAAAGCTGAAATGCTCATAATTCCTGGCTGTCTTATTAAGTTAGGAAATGTGAGGTGGGGCAGGGGAAGTGATTATCAAGACCGCAGGGCCTGAGGTCCTTGTTACTTCATACAGCAGACAGTATGCTCCCCTACCCCAGCAGGGTGCTTGGTGCACGCAGGTCACATGACTCCAGACAGGCCAGTCACGGCTAATGGGATTCAATCCTGGAAACTGGTTTGTGTTATCAGGAAAGAAGTGGGACTGCGGAGCTAATGGATGGCTCCTGGTACCATGCTGTGCGAGTCCTGAATTAAGCCACACTCGAAACCTCAGGACTGTTCTGTTCTATGTCAACATATTCCCTCTCTGTAAGCTTATTAGGGTTGGGTTTGATACCTTTGTAACCAACTTTGGCAGTCTCTCTGAACTTAATAGGTTTAAACAAATGTTTTAAAAGTAAACATGTGGTGACCTGAGTCTAGAATTCTATCTGCAAACAGCCGGATTTATTTGCAAACAGCTGGATGTTTGCATGAGAGTAATTTGAACCGTTGGCTTTGACTTGAGATAAGAAGAAATAAAGCTTTCCCCATGTTTGGGCGTACTGCACCAAAAACTCGACTCGTCCTGAGGGTGGAGCAAGGATTTCAACTTGGAAGTATACAATGTGGCATTATAAGACATTCTCTTATGGGAGCAACATGCCGTGACCATAATGGATTGGCAGGGTGGACCCTGGAGACAGATTGCCTGGATGTGAATCTTGTTTGTCCACTTATTAGTTGTTAAGACCTTGAACAAATTCTTTTTCTGTGCCTCACTTTTCTCCTTTATAAAAAGGGATAATAATAACACCTACTCATAGGAGTTTTTATAAACCATATTTGCAAAAATATAATAGATCCCATATAATTTTTTAAATTACAGATACACATATGGTAAAAAGGAGACCTACAAACTGGGGAGAAATTTGACACTGTGTGCCCTGAAACTGAACATACAGCAGTGAGCCCGACGTTCTGTGTGACTCTGACTCCTCCTGCAGACCGCCTGGGCTGCCGAGATCACCAGACTCTGGTTCCTGTGATGAACAGTGATGGATTCAAGAGCCGGATCAACTCACATCACTACATTTCTGGAATCTTCGGCCCACATTTTGCAAGGTGTGCTTGCTGGTTCATGACTCAGATGGGAAAAACTCAGTTGAGACTAGTGGTCATTTTCACCTGGGTCAGTCTTGGTGACCTGATTTGGCTCAAAAGGAATACAGTCAATGCTCAAAGAAAGGTTGACAAGAATATTTTAATAAGTACTTAAATATTTTTTGGGGGGCTTAATGCTTCTTCATGTGACTTGAAGAATAAGCAGATGTTTTCATCACCACATGCACTTTTTCAACACGTTTTGAAATATTTCATTCCTTCCAAGATCCTGGAACCCATTTGGCATTTATAGTTAGGTTCACTTATCTTTATCTTAACCTGGGTCATTTTCCCTTGTGGATATCAGATCCTATTTTGTTTTAACCATTGAAAGGGAACAATGCATTGTCAACAAGAGAAAGCAGCCTGAAACTATTTTCAATAGTGTTGCTTTGTTTCTGTATCAAAGGCAAAGTAAACAACATTCAACAGGTACAGTGTCAAAAGCATCTAGTAAGATCAAGTTCTTTTTGTGGAGCATATTGTTTTGAACCCTTTTTATAAAATGCATACATACAAGCAAATGCATCTGCAGTTGGGTTTTTGTGTTAGATTTGTAAAATCCATACTTATATTTAAAAGAGCTGTCAATATATAAACTGAGAAACTGTCAGGGAGAATAGAAATAGATAATATGTTTTTATTGTTAATAAATGATTTCAGATGTTGAGTCAATTATTCTCTCAGCCAAATTGGCTAGTTTTAGCTTTTTCTGATTACGTAGATTCTGGTCACGTAGGTTTCTCCGCCTTCATTTTGCCCTCCTATCCAAAGAAGTTGGAAAGCTAAAAAATGTGACATTATCCTGACTCTTTTTCAGCTAGGGTACTGGATGCTGAATAGATTCAGTTATTTAATGAACTTTTGTGAAATCTGAAAGGCAGAAGGATGAGACGTGTCATTTTTCAGCAGACGTGCAGATGGACAGTTGGGCTCCCACAGAAATAAATTTTGGCAATGGCTGGGTTCCACATCTCACTCTGGTCACTAGCTTTGTGGATGAGAGTGGCTTTGAAATTAGCAGCAGTGGTGACGCCTTAGCAACTCCTGCCCTCTGCATCACATTTATAATGATGTGAACTTGGAGCTAATCTCCTCCAGTCTTTAAACTGATTTTTTCAAGCACTTAATCTTTTGTATTATTCCTTGTAGTAATTTCTGTCTTTTGCAATGAATCTTGACTATAATAAACATCAACTCATGTCCATAACCTATGTGCGGTTCACTGCAATATCCTTAATTTGTTATTCTTATCTTGGAATCTTTATATGAATGTCACCTGCCCAGCCATTCAAAATGCTATGAAGAGGGCTCTACCCTCATGACCTAATTAATTCCCAAAGGCCCCACTTCCAAATACCATCACGCTGGGGACTAAGTTTCAACATTAGTTGAATTTTGAGGGGACATGGACAGATAACAAAAGGTCACATCTTCTTAGGAGACTTTCTTCTTTAAAATTTTATGTTTCCACCATCATCATCCTCATTATCATTGAATTATTAGGACTTTGAAATAAAGGAAAATCACCCACAAGACCACACTGTTCTTGGCTTTGAACATTAAAATATGAACAGGGGTGCTCAGACAGTCATATTGATCGAGTGCTACCAAGCGTGACAGGTGGCACAGGGTGATTATGTAATGAATACACATGGATACACAGATAATTTAAGCCAGCAGGAAAGAGTGAATATAACAATTTCCCATTCTTGTCATACCTTACAGGAGAGAGTTTGAAGGAAGTAAATAACCAGTCAGTATTGCACACAAGCAGCATCTTTGAATTCAGTGCCAGGAAAGAACTTTGTCTACTCACTGTCCTAGCAGGATAGGAAATTAGGGCTAGAGGCTGAAGATATTCCTGTGCCTTGGTCAGAGCTGTCATGCCACCAAGCCAAGGACATAGGCCCTCCAGGGCTGGGGAAGCAGAATGGTGTAGAGGCTCCAAGGCTAGACTGTTTGGATCAGGCTCTGGCTCCATCACTCACTATCTGCGTGGCCTAGGACTAGTTCTTGACCTCTTTGGGTCTCAGTTCTTCAACTGTATAATGGGGATAATATTCATATTTACTATAAAGGGTAGTTGTGAGGACTGCATGAGTCAGTCAAATAGAGGGCTTAACAGTGCCTGGCATATGTTAAGGGCTCAAAAATATTAGTTATGGATCAGGGGTGATACTTGAACTGTTCTAACTGACAGGGCATAGATAGAGACCAATCTGAATTGTCACTGCCTGGAGAGGTTATATCTTTAGTAACTGGATGGTGGGCAGGCCCAGGGATATGGGGGGTTGGTGGGAGGAGGCAGAGAGCCTTCGGGAGACTTGAGGCAGCCACAATTAACCAACCGGCATAAATGTATTTAAATGTTTTAAAACTTGTATGACCACCCCCCTGAGTATCAGGCCTGGTTGTCATTCTGATGATTGTTCTTGCAGAGGAGTATTATTCTGGAAGTGTGGATTTGCTTATCACATTAAATAACTTTTTCATGCTGATGACTCAAAAATTTACATCTCCAGCCCTCTTCTGCTCTACTGCCTACTTGACATCTCTGCTTGGATGTCCTCCAGGCATGTCAGACTTAACATTTCCAAAGCAGAATTCTTGATCTCCCCCATAGAGGTCCTGTTCCTCTTTTTGTCTTTCCTGCCTCAATGAATGGTGCCAGGGACCTGGAGTGCCTTGGATGCTGCAGTTTCTCCATGTATGAGGGGCTCAGAAAATCAATGGCTGTGTGGGGCTTCGCCATAAATACAGCATTCCACATACGAAGCGTGGAGTTGGAGGCTGTGTTGTGGAATGAATCCAGTTCAGTGGCGCCAGATAGAACTAGACTCATTCTCAACGTTGTCATTTGCTAGCAGAGATCTTGAGCAAGTCACTAAGCTTTCACGACCAAGTCATCTTCCTGCCTGATGGGAATAATAACACTGCAGGATGACTGTTTGCTGTGAAGGCAATATATTTGAAGTGACTGACACACAGTAGGCACGTAGCAAATGGTAGTTCTCGTATTTCTTATTAACACTCTACTGATTGTTTGAATCATTCAGATAAAAGGCCAGGGAAATCCAGGACAGGTCAGCTGGCCAAGAAGTGAGAATTGTTCTGTTTTCTCTTCCTCACTTATGAACTCACCGCCTCTGAACGTGAATCTCTCACATTGTACTTAATTCTTACATATTTGCTCAGCGTATCCTTCCTCAAAACTGTTTCCAGTGTCTTAATTTACTCGTCTTTGAAGCAGAACGGATCATATTTTCCACTGATCAGGTTGAAGTGTTTGGAGACTTTGAGAAAATTATCTGAAAACCTGGAAATAGACAAAAGGCATTTGCTATGGACTGAATGTTCACCACCCCACCAACCAATTTGTATGTTGAAACCTTAACTCCCAGTGTAATGGTATTTGGAGATGGGGACTTTGTGAGGTAATTAGGGTTAGAGGAGGCCATGAGGTGGGGCCCTCATGGTAGGATTAATGCTTTTATAAGAAGAGGTACCAGAGAGCTTTCTCCCTCTCTCTCTCTCTGAATGCACAGAAAGAGCTTAGTGGTGGCTGCCTGCAAGTCAGATCAAGAGAAGAGGCCTCAGAATGAAACCCACCTTGATCTTGGAGTTCTAGACTCTTGAACTGTAAGAAATAAATTTCTGTAGTTTACTGTTCAGTCTTTAGTATTTCGTTACGGCAGCTGAGCTGACTGAGGACAGCATTACTGAGTGTTCTTTCAGTGCAGTGTTGCATGTTCCTAGCAGGCCCACGCCTGGAGATTATCTGATTTTCCAGGGCCTTGTATTTTTGTTAGACTTCCTGTTTCCTATCAGTTAGGGAGCTCACAACTTTGTGAAGGTAGAAATTAGCTTGTAGAAAACTGATAGCATTGCAAATTATTCCTGCCCCACAATAGATCACCCTTTGGGTTACCACTTATTGCCTAGTAGGACATCACCAAATTAATTTTATCTTTCTATGGAGTGTCTGACTCTACCTCCCTTTTGAACCAGTCTTTATATCTTACTGACTCACTCATTATGAACTTAATAGAAAATTTGACATGTGTTCATTTTGTTGTTATATGAGAATTGTGTTTTTAGCATTTTTTGAAAATTATAGTTAAATAGGAACATGAAGGAGTGAGTGTTTGGAGAACAGTAAACCTCTGGCTGAACTACGTTCCCTCGCTGACAAGCATTATAAAAAGGAGCACTTGCAACAGTCACAATTCCTTCCTGAATTGTCTCCTACCTTCGATTTCATCATTTAGTGTCTTTCACGGACCTTTGCAGCCATTCTAGAGACTCTTTTGAGTTGCACAGAAGGAAAATCTGGGTCATTAAGGCATGCTCTCCAACAGACTGTGATGTGTTCCAGTTGCTTTTTGACTTTTGAAAAATAAACTTTTCACCAATGGTTCTTTCTTTACAGGGCAAATGAGGTGTTTTAGATTGAATGTACTAAAATAGGACATTCTATTCACTGCCAATCTGCCAAAATGTTTAAAACAGATAAAATGTCACCAGAGTAATTTGTGGTTGTTAAATTCCTTATTTCTCTGGTTCCACAAATTAATGGAAACTGAAATCAAATGCCAATCACTCTTAAGGTAACTTATTCTACTCCAGTCAAACTATGAGATGCCTGTCAGAGTAAATTGCAGAGACAAATAGTGCTTGGTGACATGGTAAATTATGATGATTTTAGGTGTTTTTTCCTTCATGCTTGTTTCAACACAGAACTGAATTTATAGATTTCTCCTATGTGTCAGGAAAGAAACAAATTTGTGAAGTTAAGGTGGAACAGTCAATTCCTTAATGCTGGATTTCAGGTCTAGGTTATTAAGTCTTTGGAGTTGACCTATAGGCAGAGGGTAATTTATTAATCCTCTGTAAATAGTTCTCTTTGCACAAATCTAAATGCAGTGCTTTTTGGTGTTTAATGATAAATCGTCAAGTCTCACACTCATACGACTCTGTATTATCACATAAATATCATAACTAACCATGACTGGAGGCGTTGTCAGAGTGACAGCTACATGTTTACAGTTAAGAACTGTAGAAGCAGTGGAAATGCATTCCCTATACTGTTATTTCCCATGTAATTTTAGAAATTATCTTCAACTTTATGGAGGTTGCATTCTACAAGGAGTTATAATCATTCAACAAGTAAATAAAATTGTGAGGAATACTAGGAACTGAGAGTGCACAGGACTAGGGCACATGGCCTATTTCCCCAGGCTCAGTGCTTCTTATATTTTTCTGCCATAATTTCTTTTAAACATTTTTTTAAAAATTTACTTATTTTGGGTTTTTTTGTTTGTTTTAGGGGGACATAATTAGGTTTATTTATTTACTTATTTTTTTAAATTGAAGTACAGTCAGTTTCAACATGCCCATTTCTGGTGCACAGCAGAATATCCCAGTCATGCATATACGTACATACATTCATTTTCATTATTTACTTATTCATTTTAATAGAAGTACTGGGGATTGAACCCAAGACCCTGTGCATGCAAAGCACGTGCTCTACCACTAAGCTATAGTCTCTCCCTCACAATCTATTTTTTTTCTCTCCTTTTTTTTTACTCAACTACTGAAACTGATTAATCACCAGTTATCCAACACCCACCACAAGCTTAGCACTGGGCTGGCTGGGAATTATGAAGGCCCTGATCTTTGATGACTAGTAAAAGAGAAACAAAATCCATCAACACTCAAGGATGCTTACCCCAGGAGAAACGACAAATGAATGGGAGACACAATGATTATAGTAGATACGTACCAATCAGGGAACAGAACTCGATCAATTCCATGTGCTATTTGCAGCTGAGAAAGGAAGGGACCACTGTGTACTGATGTGATAAAGAAGAGATCCAGAGGGTAGGCAGGGAATGAGCCAGGCAAAGAAAGATGGAGAGAAGACAGTTACCTGAGCCATCCAGGGGTGGAACCACATTTTATTTGACTAACACTTTTAGACACGTATTATGAGCCAGGAACTGGTCTAAGTGCTTTAGAAATGCTAACTCATTTAATCCTCATAATAACCCTATGAGAGACGTGTTAGTAGTATGTCCATCTTGCAGGTAAGGGTGTCTGAAGCACAGACAGGCTAAGAAGCCTGTTCAGATTATGTAGCTGTAAATGGCAAGTCAGAATCCACAGCCAGGAATTACAGCTGATGTGCTTTTAACTACTCTACCCTCCTGCCTCCCCGGCATTAATCAAGACACAGTGTTTGGAAACAAACAAACAAACAAACAAACAAAAAACCTGAGGTGTGAGGAATCAGTTAAACTGTGAGTGTGTTGAAATGACGGGGCATCCAAGGGGACCTGTCAGGTACCACTTGGGCATACAAGCTGGGGCTTGTTTGGAGAGAGAAACCTGGAGAAATGGATTCAGAAGTGAGTCATCTGCCTAGTGATACCAGTAGGTGAAGCAAGGAATATTCTATGTAAATAACAAATCTTAATTGTTCTCCAATGGGACACTTGCTAAATTCTGCCTACTTGACAGTCCTTAGGCAGAATAGGGTGTTTCCATTGTCTTTTAGGGCGTGACACTAATAGAGGGATTGCAAATCAAAGGGAGGGAGAATGCAAAGATATTTGAGGCTGTGAAATGCACCCATTGAGTGACAGCAGGCTGCACTGTGTTACCATGTCCAAAGTCATCAACACACGAGCACTGTTGGTGAAAGGCTGTCTGAGGCACAGAGAAGCTTCTGTTTTAGATATTTCTTGCTTTGCTTGGAGAGCCAGGGCCACAAGTTATTGAAGGAAATGGTTTCAGGGCCTTTTTCAAAGTCACTGCTAGTGAAATTGTTAAGAGTGTTGAACTGCTACTGTCATTATTCTGATTAACAATTCAAAACCTGAATTTGAATTATTCATGGTGTTTAAATAACTTATCAACATGAGCAAAAGTGATGTGAAACTGTTGCAATTAGAAAAGCTTACTTAAAGCTTGTAGACAAATATCATTAATTAAGTAATATTGCCTGCTGGAGATGGGGTTTCCAGGAAACCGAAGAGAAATCGGTGACATGGAAGTCCAAGAGGGCTGAAAAGGTTTGGGGGAAGGGCCCTTTGTGCAATCTCAAGATTTAGAATGCTTAAGGAGTCTTAGCAGGAGTCTTAGCAGGTCTGCTGTTGGCTTGGGAGTGTCTAGTTAATTAATAAAACAATTAGAATAGAATACATTTAACTTTGAATTGTTTGCTGGAAGACTGACGGGAGTAGTGGTGCTGAAACATAAATGAAAGTGGTAGAGAGAGTATCCACCTAGAGGCAGGAGAACCAGGCTAAGGGCAGACAGAACTGGAATCTCAAGCCAGCTCAAGAGTGTGGCGTCTGAGCTCGCAGAGGAATCCTGAAGATCCCTGCTTATATCTCATAAGCTGCTCCTCCTTTTCCTTTGGGAATCATATTATTCTCAAATCCTCAAAAGTGAGGACGAGGTTTAGGGCAGATGGGAGACAACTCCATCAACAAGCACCTTCAACAAACATTTACCATAATTTACTGAACTTGAGTCTGAAGCTCCAAAGCCAAATGTAATCCATTTCTTGTTTCTTAAAGAACTCATAGTCATGCTGGGCAGGCAGAAAAGTAGATGGTGGGTCATGGGTGGGGCAGTAGAGGGATGCGCAGGGAGCTGGGAGAGCACAGCAGAGGGATACAGCTCTCTTAGGGCCCAGTTGGAGGGAGACCCAGAGTCTGAAGAAACTCAAGGTCACCAGTGTTGGGGGCCCATATGGTTAGAATGGATAAGCGACGACACCAGTCAGTGTTCTTGGTTTCCAGCAGCACATACCAATGCTGGTAAACTTAAGTGGCAATTAATGGAAGAAAGCTCCTTTAAACAATGGGAATTATAGAGGCAGTCTTGGCAAATTGGCAAAAGCAGGAGGGTTTGGAAGATAAGGTCAAGGCAAAGTCACCTCACCATACTAGTTAGTGTGGGTAGCCACCACTGGCATCTTCCCAAATAAGACAATTGTCACCATGCCACTGGTCTCTGCTGTACATCATTGACTGCTTCTGTTCCTGCTTCATTGAAATGCTCATCAAGATTCAAAGTGCTCGCTGCTGATTGGCTAAGTTCAGTCAAATGCCCTAAATCCAGATGCCAAAGGGGCAAAGTTGAAAATGTCTCATCCTCTTTGTTTTACTAGCATGGCTCCCACTCATTTGGGGATAATCTCACATGCTAAGGATGTTTAGTTCCTGGGTGGCCAACCTTTTTACCAGCACTGACTTCCAGCCTAATGCCTTGTCCTTCAGCCATGGAGTATTAGGGCTGGCTTCACAGACGACAGGACACTTGTATGCACCACACTTCTCGGGAGATACCTTGTTTCTCTCTTGAATGAGCTTCTATTATCATCTCTAGGAGATGAGAAGAAACATGCCCTCCATGGTACATTGCTACATCGAGACATTTTGAACTTCTCCACTAAAATTCTAACCTCATTCTCTTAACCTGTGCTAATTCTACAAGGACCCGCAAAGGAGCCAGACTACCGCTCCTCCTTCCTTGAGTTGCTGCTTTAAGAGCCAACGTAGTGCAGAATTGGGAACCAACTGTGTTAGTTTGCTGGGGCTGCTGTAAAAAAACCCCACAAGCTAAGTGGCCTAAACAACAGAAATTTGTCTCACAGTTCTGGAGGCTAGAAGTCTAAGGTCAAAGTGTCAGCAAGGTTCGTTACTCCCGAGGGCTGTGAAGGAGAAATTTGTTCCATGCCTCCCTCTAGCTTCCGATGGTTTTATGGCAGTCTTTGGTGTTCCTTGCGTTATAAATGCATCGCCCTTATTTCTGCCTTCATGTTCATGCAGGGATGTCAGGACTTCAACATATGAATTTTGGGGGACACAATTCAACCCATAACTCCAGCCAACTGATCTACTAGTCAGATAAATATACTGCCCTGTTTAGAAAAATTTAGCCAGAGTTTAGTAAAAAAAAAAAAAAAAATGTAAGTTTAATGAGTATGCCTATTTTCTGGTCAGCAGGAATGGAAAGTTCTATGTTGTGTGAAGCATGGCCAAATAAAAAAAATCCTTGGGTCAGATCTAAGTGATTTATTATACATGGACATGCTAAATTAAAGTTTAAAACCAACCAACCAACGAAGAAGCAAGTGAGCAAATAGAAAGAATGTATCTAAATAGCTCCTGGGAGGGGCTGGTCTGTGGTCAAAGCAGAATGTTCTAGCTGAATCCTGGACTACACATCTTCTCTTCTCTCATGCCTGACTTCACTAATGCCTACTGAGCGGGTCCATGCTATAAAGGGTGCATGCGTATGTTACTATTAGAATTCGGAAGTTACAATTTTTAAAACATTCCTTCTATTATATTAATCTCCTGTCATATACCTTTAGTTTTCTCCACTTTAAAACTAAGTTGCTCTGCTAACTTTCAAGACCCTTCATTTTCTGGCCTCACCAAATGCATTCCACCTTATTTTGGACTTTTTTCAACTATTTTCTGCTCTAGTCAGATGACTTCTGTATGCTAAATACTAATCATTGACTGAGTTCTTCAACCTCTATTGTTTCTCTTCTCATTAGAATCTTTCCATCCCATTAAGGCCTGGTTCAAGTACATGCAGCCTTTCTCCTTTCTGTTAAATTATTGTTGGCTGACTTTCCCTTTGAAGTCCAAACGGCATTCTAAGCTTCCAAATGTCTCAACTGTGTTGTGAACTAAAATCTACCACTTCCCAGAATGTTCCAGTCATGACAACATAGAAAGTTTAAAAGTTCTTTGACTGAAAGGAGATGGCTTTAGACCCTCCCCTTGAGTCTCCCTCGGTGTCAGCTTAGCATTGAACACAATCAACCATCAATGGGTCCTTAGTTGGAAATCACTTTTTGGTTAAAATATTGATTTCTCCTCCCAGATACCATGGGAAGCATGACTAGAGTAGCTGCTATGGAGTCTTTGAGAAAACTCCACAGGATTGGTATCTAGCCGACCATGCACTCCAATAATAATACAATATGAGAAATGAATAGAAAAGGATGGCTAAAATAAATCCCATATGGAAGGAGACTGAATATTTTAGTACAAAAAAACAAAAACAAAATTGGAGTTGAAACCAGTTGGATAAAGGAACTGAAGGAAATAAAGAAATCTCTAGACTTACAAAGAAAGCATTACGGTCAAATTTGTCTGGCACGTCTACGGAATTATGTAGAGGAAAATATATAGCTTTGAATACATTTATCAGGAAACACAAAAGATTTAAAAATAAATGAGCTAAGCATTACGGTATTAAAAAAAGAGTAACAGCAAGAAAAATAAGTCAGAAATCAAAGTAATAAGGATAAAGGATAGTAGAGAAAATGAACAAACTCAAAATTAGATCCTTGAAAATATTCATTGATAAGACACTTTTGGCAAGAAGAGTTAGGGGGAAAAAAAGGGAAAACAGAAAAAGGTTAAAATGTAGAACAAAAGAAGAAGCAACTATCGATACAACGGAGATTTAAAAATAATTTTAAAAACTGTTATAATATCTGTGTCTAATTCATTTGGTAAAGTTGATGAGCCAACAAAATCCTAGAAAAAAATCAAATGCCAACATTGTAAAGTGTAACAAGAGAGAGAAATTAGTGTACCAATAACTTTTAAAGAAACTCCCTCTATGGTCCTCTCCACTCTCTGTCCCCAGTCCAGGCACAGAAGGCTTCCGGGGGCTCTACCACACTTAGAAGGGGCACTAGATTTCTAGTTTATGTAAGTTCTTCCAGAAAGTAATAGGACAAGAGCAACTCAGCCTGTTCTATGAGGCTAGTATAAGTCTGATTTCAAAACCAGGTAAGTAACCCATTGTATGTATACCACAAGCTGTTTATCCAGCCACCTGTCAATGGGCATTTAGGTTGCTTCCATGTCTTGGCTATCATAAATAGTGCTCTATGAACACTGGGGTGCAGATATATTCCCAGGAGTGGGATTGCTGGATCATATGGTAAGTCTATTTTTAGTTTTTAAAATAATGCCATTTGCAGCAACATGGATGGACCTAGAGATTATCATATTAAGTGATATAAGTCAGAAAGAGAAAAACAAATACCATATGATATCACTTATATGTGGAATTTAAAAAGGGCACAAATGAATTTATTTATAAAACAGAAACAAACTCACAGACATAGAAAACAAACTTATGGTTATAAGGTGGGGAGAGAGGGAGGGATAAATTTGGAGTCCAAGATTTGCAGATACACACTACTATATATAAAATAGATAAACAACAAGATCCTATTGTATAGCTCAGGGAACTATACTCTATATCTTGTAATAACCTATAAAGAAAAAGAATATGAAAAGAAATATATGTATGTACATGGATGACTGAAACATTATGCTTCACAAACTTGAAATAGAAAGGAATTTCCTTAACTTGATTAACTTTGTATTCCAAAAACCTATGGCAAATATTACATGTAATAGAGAAACTATAGTGGATTATAGCTAAGACCTTAAAAAAGACAAAGATCCTTATCCCAGTACTTCCATTTTCAGAGTACTGGAAGTCCTGGCCCATGTGGAAGTGATATAAGGTCTCAGGAAAAGAAAGAAAACCGTTGTTATTTGCAGGAGATAAACGCCAATCTAAAACAATCCAGCCACATAACATACGAACTCTTTGAACTAACCAAGGGATTCAATAGTTTAAGGATATAAAATTAAACTCCAAATAGCAATCAATTTTTTTATACTAGTACCAAATATAATATAATGAAAATTTAAATAGCATTTATAATAGCAAAACTCATAAAGTATCTAGGAATTAATTTGTGCATAAAGACATAAACCTTTAAACTAAGTACAATGAAAATTATATAGATGAATGAAGAGACATTTGGATGTAGTGACTTAAATTCTCACAAAATTAATCTTTAAATTTAATGAATACTATTCAACTTTCCAGTTAGACTTTAAAAAGAACTTGATAAACTCCTAAAATTTATTTTGGAGAAGGAAGATCCAAGAATATCTAAGTTAACCTTTAAAACATTGAGTGCATAGTAGCTTCTACAGAAATTAAAATATCCTACAAAACGGTTACAATAAAAAATACGGCATATGTTCAGGAACAGATACATAGACCAGTGAAATACAATCAAGAGCTGAGAAAGAGTCCCATGAATATGTAGAGCTTCATATATTACAATAAATGTGGCACCATAAATCAATGGGGGAATTGGCAGATGGTTTACTAGATGAGATTGAGAAAAGTGGCTCATTATATGGAGAAAAATAAAACTGGATTTTTACTAAAACCACAGCTAAAGGCAAACCTCAAAGGGGCTAAAGACCTAAACATAAGTAGTAAAACTATAAACTTAATGGCAAGAAAACCAAACCAAAGCATAAAACTCAAAAAGCTTTGTGACACAGTGGTAAGGAAATCTTTTAAAATAGAGCTTTGAATGAATAACAGGACAAAAAAATGTTAAATTTAATGATACCCAAATTAAGGGTTTCTGTTCAAGTTAATAGATGGCAGAATGGGATAAGAGAGTTGCAATGTCTAACACGGACAAGGGATTAATATCCATACTCTACAAGATAGCAGCCGCGAAAAGAAAACTAGGCAAAGGATATAAATAGACAATTTAATGAGAAGAGGAAATCCAAGAGGCCATCAAACATATGGAGTGTTGCTCAAACTCATTAGTAATCAGACAAATGCAAATTAAATTAATGAGATAACACTTAACACTTATTTTGGCAAAAAGTGGGAGGCTAGAAAATGCCAAAAGCTTGGCTAGGATGGGAATATGAAGATAGAGGAGTTCTTAAGAGCCTCTGGAGAGCAATCTGGCCATTAGGAAAATAACAACAAGGACAGATGTAAGGGGATGCACACAGAGATGTCTTCTGTGACATCGTTTGCAATGATACAGAGTTGGAAGGAGTCAGAGGACCCATCACTGGGTCAGTGGCCAGGTAAGGTGTGAGCATTTGTATTACTCAGATTAGATGCACAGGTGGCAATTAAACCCTAGAGGCATAGGGATGAGTGAAAAAAAAAAGTGCAAGAAATGCAAGGAGGCATCTAACACAATATGATGCATATAAATTAAAAATATATGCACATAAAGCAACAAAGCCTGTTTTGCAAGAATACAAACAAGCAAAAAAGATAAACATTAAACACATTAGTATGCTTGCCTATGGGGAGGTGGTAGGAGTCAGGGAATGGGAATGGAGAATGAAGATAAAAGGGAATTTCAAAAAAAAAAAAAAAAAAACTTGCCTTCCGGGAGAGGCAAGCTACTTAATTGGGTTTGGAGGGAGGATCATTTGATGCGATGCTCTCAGGCTGTCAATTAGCAAACAACAAGCGAGGTGTTCGGATGCGTCATGCCCCAGGACTCATCATATCCGGGGCTGGAAATAGAATCTGGAGCTTGGGAGCCTGCTTCCCACAGATGGGGTCAGAGGTGCAAGATGCTAGGCTTTTAATTGGACATGCTGTGTCAGAGAGCAGCGCAGGGCCTTCTAACAAAACGCACAGGATATATGTTTAGCCTCTGTGACGCATTATAAAGAGAAAGCAAGAAGCAACAGTGACACTCTTGCATCCTGGGATTAAGCCCTGGGAGTTGGCTATCAGTGCTGCTATTTTATAGTTACAGCTATGTCCACCATCACTCAGACTGTGCTCCTAAATGCCCTTGGGCATCAATAGAATGGATATATTTCAGAAACACTCTGCAATGTCCTCAGGGCATGCTGAGAAAACAGATGCCTTCTTTCAGACAAACATTAAAAGTAAGCTCCTATTATAGGCAACAATACCGTATTACACGCTTCAAAGTTGCTAAGGGACTAGATCTTAAATGTTGTCATCACACAAAAGAAATGATAACTATGTGATGTGATAGAAGTGTTAGTTAATGTTATGGTGGTATTCACGTTGCAATAGATAAATGTATCAAATCAATACCTTGTGTACCTTAAACTTATACAATGTGATATTCAATTATATTAAAATTAAATAAATAATGAAAAATAAACACACACATACAATAAACACATACGCAAGTAAGTTCCTGACCAATTATGACTTTCTCCTTTGCCAAGTGGGGCCCCCATCTCCTGCTGCCTCATTCATGTATAATTTCACCATCCTCGTGTTGTCTAGGCACCCAGGTGAAGTAAGCAGCTATGGAGGTCACTAAGGGTGAAACATCCTAAAATGCTGATTGAACAACCAGTCTGACTATGTCTCTTCAAGCCCCTAGAACCTCTCAAGAAGTCATTGATGCCTTTAACCTACAGAGCAGTGACCCAGATCTAACTGGAATTAGGCTTCTCTCTCCAGCTGATGGGCTTTGGGGTTGGTCCTACTGCCCCTCACATGGCATCCTCTCTGCCTTGGAGCTCTGTGTGCCCTCCTAGATCCAGGTGGCCAGTCTGCTTCCATGCTGGACTGCATCAACCTAGTTGATGGTAGTTTTCTGCCTCACTCTTCCTATGTCGTTTTGCTAGTCTTCTCCGGGGACTGGGAATATTGGTTCTTTTTTTAGAGCATCTCTCAAGAGCTAGGGATACAAAGGTAAGCATAGACAGATATAGAATCTTCTCTTGGGGAGCTTACAATCTAGCAGAGAAATCAGGAAAGATGGAAAAAAAGTCCTATGACAGTAAAATCCTGTGACAGTTAAAGTACAACAAGGATTTGTTTTAACCAGTTATGGTAAGATGTTAGACATGGAAAAGATTGTCATGAAGGAAGGCTTTTTCTCTTCCACTTTTGTTGAGCTATGAGTGACCTGTAGCAGTGTGTAAGTTTAAGATACACAGCAAATGATAGAGTCACATCTACCATGAAATTACTACCATAGTAAATTTAGTTAGTATCCATCATCTCATATAGACACAAAAAAAAACCAGAAAAATTTTTTCATAAGTATAAGAAGTTTACACTCACAGATTCCTAGAAACATGAGACACCGCATGCCATGCAGGGCCACACGGCGAAAAACGGGTCAGCCAGGATGCCGAGCAGGGGAAAAGGCAGAGCATGGCCCAGATCCTCTATTGGGGTTTTGATGGGAAGGGGTCAGGGAGGGCAGGATGTGTATTCTGAGTAAGTTTAGGGTTAAATAATTTGAACAATTTTGGTGGGCTTTGGATGGCAGGTCCCTGACTTTCCAGTACCTGGTCATGGGGTGGTTTAATGCAGGGTGAATACTGATTTGATGTGTGAGAGTTTAATAAGGGAGATGATGGGGGTGTAGGCTTTGGATTGGTTAGTTTTTATGTCAAAGGCATGCTTGCAAGGGGAATTACTTACTATGTCTAGGAACTAGCCATCTCTGAAAGGGGCAGTGTCTCTAGGACCAAGGCCCCAAATGTCAGAGCAACAAGAATACAGAAAATAAGAAAATTTAGTCAATACAAAAGGAAACTTGTTTCTTTGAGAATTTGCGAAAAGTGAACCTATTTTAACCTGGGATGTCAGGGATGGCTTCCGTTAGGAAATCATGAGTAAAGGGAAGTCTACACATTGAATGGAAGCTACTTAGAAGGGCTTAGGAGTCCTGCTTCATATTTAGGAAATGGCATGTGCAAAGGTCCTGTGTGACTGACAAACAGAAAGGTAAGACTAAAGTGGAAGGAGGTGGAGCTTGGGAGATGAGCAGGGGCAGGCTCCACGGGAACTGGTGAATGATGTTAGGATGTTAATTTGACAGGTGAGCAGTGTTAGGAATTGGGATGTTAATTTGAGAGCAGTGGCTAACCATTGAATGATTTTAAGTAGAGGATGGTCAAGAATCCACACCCTACCTGCTGGGTTGGCCTCTCATTCTCGAGCTGGGTATGAGCAGAGCCGTCTTCTGTGTAAGTGGCTCCTGCTGCTCTGCCTCTAGATACTGGGGTCACCACCAGTGCTGCCGCATTCCTGATGGGTATCACTGATTTCCCCCACCTCAGCCAGCAGATGGACTTTCCTTAGATGTACAGCTGACGAATCATGCCTGTGTTCTCCCCTCTTGGCTGCCTTCGCCCCACAGCCTGAGCCAGTGCCTCAGTTCCCTTTCTACAGATCTGGTCTTCCCAGAAAACAGAGGGGACATTCTAGTGGGGTTACTTTAGTCAAATTTGCAAAATGTGAAGTGAGTTGATGAAAAGTGGCGCCTCTGTCAGGAAGCGCTCTCTCCTCCTGAGACAGCCCAGCTAATGAATGGGAGATTGGTATGCAGAAGAGCACGGGGATGAAATCAGGTTGGCTTTTTCCTATTAAAAATGCACAAATAACAAATCAGCAAGGGTTTAATGCAATTAGATGCAAAACCTAATTTGGAGCAATTAGGTATAAGGCAAATCGCTCTGTGTGTCCAACTGTGAAGTTGCAAGAGGATAAGTCCCACAGTGGTCTTGAGATTCATTTCTCATTCTTAAGAGTCCTGTGTTTAAAATACAGAAGGAACTTGATTTTCTGTAAGATACAGTATGATTCACTTGCCATCCCAACCTGATTTGTTTTAACTCTTCTCTGGGTACTTCTAGATTTTTTTGCTCTGGTCTAACCTTTGAAGAAAAAACACGTGTGGGTGAGAGTGGGAGGAGTGGAGGAGTGCAGGCAGTGGAGGAGTGCACCTTGAAGAAGCCTGGGGGGCAGGAGAGGGAGTGACAGTCTCCCCTGAGCTGTAGCAGCTGCAGCTCCACCAGGGCTGATTGTGCCCCTTGGGCTGGGAGAACCTGGAAGAGTCTGGGAACTCGACTGCAAGCATCCTTCCAGGGCACTCCTGCAAGTTGAAATGTTGGGGAAGCTCAAATCCAAGTCATGCAGTGGAAGGAGCACAAGACTTGGAGACAGAAGACCCATGCTTGGATCTCCATTCTGCCACATTCCACCTCTGTGACTTTGGACAAAACAACAGAGATTTTCTTTCTCCTTATCTGCAGAATGAGAAGAGGTTGCCGTGGGTTCCTCCCCAGTGGAGAGCTACCTTCGCTGGACATGTGAAGGGTCTCTTTAAGCTGATGTTGCCCCCGCCCTCAGCTCCATCTGGAAGTCTCTGTCCTCTTAGGCTACCTCAGAGTCGGAACTTCCTTTAGTCAAAGGCTCTGGCTGGAGGCGGCAACGTTCTCATTAAAATGCAAATTGATTCTCTGTGCAGCGGCCCAAGTTGTTTTCCTTGTGTTGGCATTTATTTCCTTTCTCTCCTTAGAATGTGAGACAATAATGAAGGGCAAACCCTTTCGCTTGGCATCCCAAAGGTCTCTATCAAGACCCAAGACTTGCTCCGCAAAGTCCCTGTGCCGTTTGGGGGTTGAGGTTAGGAGGCAGGCGGTGTAGGGGCGTGATTAGGGGGGCAAGTTGGCCTGAGGCTGTCTGTGTTCCTCCCCTTGGTAAATGCCTGAGCTTGGGGGTGTTACTGGGTCTTTTGCCCCTTCAGGTTTCTTCTCTGTAAAGTAGGAATAATAAGGATACCTATCTCACAAGATTACTCTAAGGATTAACTATTATAATTTATTTAAAACACTTTCTATGCCTGGAACAGGAAAACATTTAATAAATGTTAGCTTTTGTCGCTACAAACCAAATTCCATCTTTCTTTCAACAGACCTGTTTTCTCCCCACTCTGTTTCTTGCTCATATTGGTATGAAATTTCTTTCTTTCCTCAAGTCCCTGTTCAAATGCCATCATATACACGAAGCCTTTCTGGAACATTTGGGAGAATTAATAACTCCTACTCCTTCTTGGCTCTTTCCTTGTGACATTTTTGAGAATGTATTTTATTCTGTTTTTTCTAACAATGACTTATGCATGTGCCTCTGACACCCACCTCCCTGCACCCACCCTCACTCCCACCCACCAGGCTATGAGCTATAACAGGGCAGGGGACACAGCTCATTCCTTCCTGAATAATTCAATCAGCTCAGTAAACATTTGATGAATGAGCAAATGACTGAATGAATGTGTGAGTGGAAGCTTACTCGAATAATGCTTTCTGTCATTACCACAGGTTGGTTTAGTCAGGGAGCAGAGCGCCAAGAAACTCAAGTTTTGATGTGGTTGATGCTCATGGGAGGCTAAGGTTTGCAGTGCAGTCAGGGAGGGACAGACCTGTGTGGGACCAAGGAAGGTGTAGGGCCCCCAAACTAGTACTACTTCCTTTTTTCTTAACTTAAAAAAATACACTCTGTGGCCTTGGTTTGTGTTGGTGGTGAAAAGTAATTACAAGAGAGACCATGACAAACACAGCATGATGAAAATCTGACCCATCTTGCTGGATTTTGCACCTTTAGTTAAACCCCCCTGAATAATGGTGGTTTGAAGGAAGGAACTGCTTCTATCAAAGATTCATGGGATGTAGCCTCTGTAAGATCCCATTATACAAAACTGGGTCCCAGCCATCCTCAGTGAGATGTTCATTTGTTCAGTGGGGATTCCACTTATTTAAAAGATTATCACCAAATATCTCAGGTTTAAATTTATTTCACTTCACCAATCACGTTTTTTGAATGGGATAACATAGTGAGACCATGAGAGTGAAAACTGGAATCTCAGTACTGACAGGGGGTTGAGAGTCCCTGTAACTGCCCAGCCAGGTGCCCCAGGGCAGCAAACAGAAGGCAGTAGTAGAGGAAGCTTTTGGGGAGTCTTTAGAAAGCTTTTCCTTTCCTGTGGCTTCCGGGAAATGGCCATCCGTGACACCACCAATAGGATGCTCTTGACATCTTAGCCCTTTTGCTCTCTCTGTTCTTTTCACGCTCCATTCCAGTAGTTTTTGTCAGCTTCTCGGCATTTGCTTTAATCAGATTTGGCAGGCTCATCCCGAGTCTCCAGAAACTCAGCAGAAGCACTTCCTCCCTAGTTTCCTGACTTGAACTCACTGATTTCTCCAGGTTCTACTCACCACTGGATCCCCTCTTATAGAGCCTGCTCCTTTGGCTTCTTACTCGGACCCTCCCTCTTGTCCAGTTCCCTGATGTTCATGGTGGATGTAGGATGATTTTTCTTGGCTCCAGTCTGGCCTTGTGCTTTTTGTGCTGAACAGTTACCTTCAAATGCCTCTATATCCCCAGATTCTGGAAACTGGGGCAAGCAGTGCTCAGCCCAGGGCACCAGGAAGCCTTGTACCCCAACTCAACCCCCTGATTGCCCAGGAAATGGACTCAGTCTATTTCTTTTCATTTCTCTCTTAAGCAGAGGTTGGAGACCATAGAAAAAAACTAGTAAGGTCTCATAATGTGCCAGGCACTTTACATTTATTACAGCTTTCCACTTAATCCTCCCAATGTCCTTGTAAGGATAGGAAATATTAAGTGGTATAGGCAGAAATCCAACCCAGGTAGTCCGACCAGAGGTCAATTATGTCTGTCCGTGACACTCTGAGCCTCATTGTCCTCCTCAACAAAATGGTGACATTAGTTTGAATCATGTAATATTGTCGATTTTGATCTAAAAACGGCAATTTCAGAAAGTTCAACATATAATATCCCCTACCTTATAGGTCAGTTGTAAAGATACAGCAATTGTCAAATGTGTGGCACATAGTAAACTTAATAAACATTGGCTATTCTCATTATACCAGACCCATCCCTTTCCTGCTCTGTCTTTTTGTGTGTGTTTCTGTGGTCCACTCCTCCCTTTACCACAGCAATGGCAGTATCTCTAGCACTTGGCATATAGTAGGAACTCAGTCAATACTCATTGAATTGAATTGGATTGGACTGAATTTGTGAAGAAAAACAAAACAAAACTTGTGCTGTACTCTATGGAGTCCAGCGTGGACGTCATTTGTAACCAGTATCTGTATCTGTCATCTTCTGAGCCACCCTTACTGGTGTATGGGACGTATGTGGTACTCGACCTTTTCTCATCCAAGAAGTCCTCAGCAGTGGTTAGCTCAGTGTCCTCTTGTGGCTACTTGTGGAAGCTATAAGATCATAACGCCAAGGCTCGAAAACTAGGATATTCTGATAACACAGAATATCTTGGCCTCTGGCAAGTCCCTTTCTTATTCTCGAAATGGACTCAGTCTTTTTTTTTAAAACTTAAAAAAATTTTTATTTTTTATTAAATTGTACTTGATTCACAATGTTAGTTTCATGTGTACAGCAAAGTGACTCAGGTGTACATATGTATACATACATGTATATTTTTCAGATTCTTTTCCATTATTGCTCATTACAAGAAATTGAATATAGTTCCCTGTGCTCTTTTTTTAGTATATGTATTTCAGTTCCCTCTTGTTTATCTATTTTACATACAGTAATATGTATCTCTTAATCCCAAGCTCTTAAGCCAAACCTCCACCCTCATTTCCCCCCTCATAACCACAGCTTGTTTTCTGCATCTGTGAGGAAATAGACTTATTCTTTTATTACCTTTGGGATTGGGAGATACAGCTAATTCCTGGAACATGTAGTGTCTTCTGGAGGAGCGCAAGTGTGGGGAAAGAGGCACTGGTCCCAGAGATGAGGCTCCAGAGCAGCCACAAGCCCTGTGGGTCACATGCAGTATACGGGACCACCCTGCTCTTTAGACGATTGAAGGAAGCTCTGGGTAAAGATCCAGACTGTCTCGGAGGTTAAGATGAAGCAATGCTTTTTATACCCCTCCTGGCAGGTTCCACATATCTTAGACAGCCAAGGTTAACATTTGCCTGCCGTCTGAAATCTTTTTCAGTCCTCCAATGGAGAACTAACTGTGGGCTCTCTCCATCCACTGCTTCTTGTGTACGCATTTACCCCAGCCCATTACATTTAGCTATGTGTAGATGTCTTTCCCACTAGACTCCATGTGAGCAGCCTCTGAATCTTATTTTTAATTTTTTAAAGATTTTTTTTTGTAAGCGGTAGATAATTAGGTTTATCTAATATCTATTTTAATGGAGGTACTGAAGATTGAACCCAGGACCTTGGACATGCTAGGCATGCGCTCTACCACTGAGCTATACCCTCCCCACTCTTATTCATCGTTTATCCTTGATATCTAATGCAGTGCTTGCCACCAAGAACATCTCCAATAAATGTTTATTAATAATACTAGTGCTATATTTATTAAATGCTTATTGTTCTGGTTGAATTTGCACAAAACCCAGTGAGGGGCCTAATATTATGATTTCTTGTTTACGGAGGAGGGAGCAGAGGCACAAAGAGAATGTAGCCTGATCAGGCCTCCACAGTTGGTAGGTGGCCGAGGCAAAGTCCAAACCCAGGCCAGTCTGACGCCAGAACGTGCCCATTAACTGCCTCTTCCTCTTTTTAATAGATGGTTGATTCTTGACTTTTGGCTAAGAGTAAGAGTAATGAAGCATAGTTCAGAAGAAGGAAATTCACCGATGTAGGAGAAAAACAGGATTTTTATCTCCTTGGCTTTTGATCGCTGCTGTTAAAAAACCCCCCAGGCCTCCTCTAGCCGATGGGTACTGGTGAGACAAACAAGCAATTTAGAGCTTTCAGAGCGGGGGTCAGGAAAGAAAAGCTCAAGAAGGACTCCGGAGGGTCTCATTTGCTCAGAACACTCTAACTGGCTCAGCAACCAAGATGGCTGGGAGCCTTCGCGATGACAGCCGTTTCGGAACTTGCGTTAGAAGCCCCATCCCCTGTTCCTCTGCGTCGGCAGCATCGCCGGGAGGGAAGGACACCAAAGTGTCGCGACATTTCAGCCCTGATCCCACGTGTCTTTAGGGCAGAGCCGGGGGACGGATGTAATGCACGGCCGCGCCTCTGTGAATGCGTAATGTTAAACCCGCTCCCCCTGCGCCCCTTCGCGCTGGGCTGTGCGGAGATGCGGTGATTAAGCCGCGGACCTGGCCTCGGGCTGGCCTGAAAAGGCGTGCTGGCTTCCATTCACATCTGCTGCCGATCCCCCGCGCCTCTCAGCCCCAGCGAACCATGACTCACGTCTTCTTCCCTGTAGCCGTGTGTGTGTGGACTTTAAATTCGTCCGTCTGACGCCACGCCGGGCTGAAGTCAAGGCAGCCTGTGCCAGAAGCAGTCTCCCCCAAGGAACTCCACCTCCGCCGGCTGGAGAGCGGAACTGGCTTCCAGCAGTTACGCAAACACTTGCGTTTCTTCTCTTCATTCTAATTGAGGCGAGGTTGCAAATGACTTGCCTTGCAGCAGCCTCCAAAAAAAAAAAAAAAAAAAAAAAATCAATTCTAATCACATTGGTATAAAGGAAACGATCCTTTTGCTTGGTTACCGTTTTAAAATTCAGGTATCGCAAGCCCGGTTTCAGTGACTTCCCAGGGATGGGAGGCGAATAATTATCAGGCAGTGCATCTACAGAATACCTCAAATTTTCGAGAGAATTTCGATGACTATTATATAGTCGGATCCTTGCAGCGACACTCTGAGACCCTGAGCCTAGGTAATAGTACCCTTGTTTGGCTAATAAAGAAACCAAGTCACAGGGAGGTTGAGTGATTTGCCCGAAGCCACACAGCTAGACAGAAGCCCAGCTTTCTATCTCTGCCCTACATAAATGCTGCCTGTCGAATTTGTTCTGAGTTTTACTGTGAAGCTGAAACATTTTTTAAGTTAAAAATTTTTTTTGGTCATTAAATAAAGCATTCTTGGAGGCGGAAAGAAGGGGGGGGGGTGGTGTGACTATACAAACAATAGTCCTGCACCCAAAACTAAGGATTAAGCCTCACTCAGGGTTAAACTACAGTGAAAACAAAATTTCCAAAAAATTTGGCATTTGAAGAATTATTTTTATTCTTTAAGCATTATCAGGATTATGATTACCTTAGTATTTTTTTTTCTATATTAAGTCTTGTTAAGACTAAATATAAGGAGGTTTGCATCACCACTTCAACTGGAAAAATTTATCACCTACATAAATAGGAGGCAACCCAGACCATACATTCAATAAAAATATAAAGCTCTTAATAAATGTCTGCTTTGATCATGCAACCTACAGAAAGTTCTGAGCGTAAGGCCCCCAAAGAAAGATTTTTCAAGTGTTAGAAAAGTGTTAACGAATGTCTAGACCCCAACTGAAATTTTCTTCTTTATATAACCAGGAGGATTGTGCAAGGCATACATTTCAGACTATGAAATTCAGGGTTCCCTGATGCTATGTCTATACTTGGCATCAAATTACTCCCAATAGTGCTGTAGATATGCTTTCCATACTTTGGGAAACACAGATGCATCTGATTGGCTCCTTGGAGAACAGGAGTCCCAGGAAAAATAAGGAGAAGATCCTCATTGCCAACTCATCTCATCATTCTTCTCTAGGTAAGGCTATGACTGCAAGGCTATGAACGTTCAAGTTATAATAATATTCCATATCAGTTGATTTCAATATTTGTATCAGTCAGGACAGGTTAGATTATATGTAGTAACAAACAACACCCCCCAAAACCAATAAAACAACTTTATTTCTTGCCCACACTACATGCCCATGAAAGGTCTGGAATGCAACTCTGGACATTGCTGGCCATCCCTCAGGGATCAGGCTATGTGAGCAGCACCATCTCAAACCTTGCCTGCTGCTACGGTGAGGGAAAGTGAACTCTGTAATCTGTCCACTCTAAGCTCATAACTACAACTTTCACAGGGTGCCATCAAATCATTAGAATCCAAGAAGTGTGATTCTATCATATTCCCAGGAAAGGGGAGAATCAGAAATATTTAGTGAATAGCACTAAGAGCTATAACAAAAATTTAAGGCCACGTATTCATTTGAGCATCTGTATGCAGCTGTAGAGCTGCCTGATAAAAAACATAATATATAAATAAGCATTTGAATTCCATTTTGTAGACTTCAGTGGACCTCAAGTTAAAAATCTATGCTCTAATAAATTGGGTAATTTCATACAGGGAGTGGGGACTAATCAAGGAAAGTTTCACCAAGAAGATGACTAAAAAAATTTTTTTTAAGACTCAGAATGGTAGAGAAGAGGGAGAGACCATATTCTGAGTAAGGAAAGTGATGTGGATGAAAATGAGCCTTTAGAGATTAAGTATATCTTCTATTAGAGAGATTTAAACAACTGAAACAGAAAATCCAGGGAGGTGGGGCTGGAGAGATTTGGAAGAGCATTAAGAAAAAAAAAAAATCAGCAAAAGGCCTCAAACTATGAAGAGTTAACCTAATTGGTATCAGTTGAGGAGGGGACACTCATAATGGAAAAATGTTAAAGGTAATTTGCTACTATATTCTTAAGGATTGAGCCTCATGGTTTGTACTTGATCGGTAATTAATATAAATTGTTTGATTTTTTTTTTTTTTGTCAAACACCATAGTCATTCAGTCAACAGTATTTCCTGAGTCCTGGGTCAGATTAGTAGTAGAAATAATTTCCCGTAAGTACCTAGTTTCCTGGAGGAAAAGGACACATAAGGAAAGAGATTAGAGATAAATACTAGACATGCCGGGGAGAGATTCTTAGAAAAACCAAACATAAGGGGATGTGAAGAGGCTGTGCAGATGGATGGCTGAATAAGAAAGGAGCAACTGGGAAGACTTAGCAATGGTTGAGAAAGGAGAAGGGCAAGGGAGTGGAGAGGGAGAAAGTGCAGGAAAGAGCTGAGGAGATAATGATTCCATGGTTGAAACCGAGGGTCAGAGGTTATAACTGATCATGTGAGGCCATTGAGAAGGAGGTAAGAGATTGGGAGGGAATGTGGTGGTCTTGATATATCCAGTTTATTTGTAGACATTATTTTTAAGGTTGATTTGGATGACTTTCAGGTATAGGGTAAGAGAAGGAAAACAAGATCCTTGGCTTCATGTCTTCAAAAAGATTACAGTCAACTAGGAATTTAGAATCTCCCAAATGAATCTCCCAAATGAATGCTGAATTACAACTGTAATAAGTATTAAACAGAAGAGATATGTGGTCCATGAGAGAATATTTGGGAGAGAATTTGCTGTATCAGGAAAGGCAGAGAAGGTTCTCCTGAGGAAATGGTGATTGAGCTTCCTTTGAAATAAGAGGTTGACTAGGAAAAGCAGAAACTGTGGGGTGAGGAGACTTTCTAGACAGATGGACTGGGATGAAGGGTGTCCATTCTGAGTTAGATTCCAGTTGACAGTCTTAAATTGAATTAAGCCAAAGAGTGTGCTTTGGGGATGGGGTCCAGAACAGTGACCCATGAAGACAATTTAACAGAACTCTTTCACTTGGGGAACCAGACTGGGTGGGGAGGTGTGATTCTGACCACAGGGAACAGGACTGGGGCTAGCGCCATGTAGCCCTGGAATTCAGGACTAGGACCCATGGTGAAACCCACAGTGGGCCATACTTCCGTCCAGTACAAAGGGGACCCCCTCACATTTGAGAATGACTTGTCCAAAGATGCAACAGGTGACATTAGAAGGTAATGAGTTGCTCTTCACTGGAGGTATTTAAATATATGCTGGAAGGCTATTTGTCAGGAATGCGATAGAGTAGATGAAAGCAATAGACTAGGTTAGACTAGATGGCATTTTATATACCTTCCCAATCATAACAATCTATGAGCTAGTTTGTACTCTAAGAAACCCATCTGTATTTAAGCAAGAATCAACTTAAAATCTTTATAAGTTGAGCAAGAGATGTTCTTTACAAACATGAATAACACCTCCAAACGGGAATTACTAACGGGCTAGCAAGCATCTAGGAAATCTGTAGGAAAAGGTCATATTTAAATTTGGTTTTATGCTTTGTGAACAGTTCTGATATGAGAAAAATACAGAGATGTAAGAAAAGGAAAAATTAGTTTTAAAATTAGTTTTAAAAGTGTTGCATTATGTCGTCTAAGAAAGGCATGAAATGCTTTATCTTTTGATGGAGATAGGGAATCAATTTATAGTAGTCTTGCATGATCTAAGTAGTCAAATTTTAATATTTATCTGTGTACTATTGTGATATATTGAAATGGCCCTGGAGTCACTCCTCTCTGTTCTGAGCCCTATAGGCAGCAACATGGGAGCTGTTCATGTCCCCATATGTTTGAAGCTACTGAGGCAACTTCTCCAAATTCTCATAAAGAACCCGTGGTACAGATGTGTTTTATTCTGCTAATGTCTGCTTGTTTGGATCTCTAAGCACTTCAGAATTGTAAAGAAAGCTTCAAAGGCGCTGAACAAAGAGAAACTGTCAATTTGTCATCAATGTCTCTAATGCTTTTGACTTCATTTTCCACCTTACTTCCCCCATTGTCAGGGTTCTTACTCTGTTCTAGTCTTTGTTCTGCCCTTTGAGGATTCTCAGGATCCAGCCTACAGCCCTTCTCTTAGGCTTGCTTTCTTATGCTGTAATGCTGTGGTTATCAAGCCTTAACATCTATTAGAATCACCTGGAGGAGTTGTTAGTCATTACCCCCCAACCCCTGCACCGCCGCCCTGCTAGGACCCATGACCAGAGTCTCCAATTCAGTAGATCTGGGTGGGGTCTGAGAATGTGCATTGCTCAGAAGTTCCCAGGTGATGATGATATTGCTGATCTGGGAATCACACTTTGAGAATCACACTGATCTAACATGTACTTTCACATCACTCCGCCTGCAGCATACCTTTCCTTCTTCAATGTACAATTAGTTAGATGACTCAACTTGTACACTATTCTGGACCAAAAAATCCAAGAAAAAAATTGAGTATGATGTGGAATAGAGACACAGTGGCTGGATTTGGGAGAGAAGTTTTAGATTTAGGAGACTATTTTTAGCTCTCTACCTCATATTATATATGCACATGTCCTACCTCCAGAACTGATATATTCATTTCATCAAAACAGCACTCTGAAATCCATGCAAAGGCTTAGTGAACTGTGAAAGTCATCTGGCAAGTCGCTTGGACACAAAATGCTAAACTTAACTGTGAAGATGCTAAACTTTGTTCTTAAAGACCCTCCTACATCACCCTGGGCATGTTCTTAAAAGGAGGGGTAGGAGTGTGTAGTTGGGTTGTTTCCCAACAGAAAATATCCTTATTGAAATATTTGCATGCAAATACTGAAAACATTGATTCACAAAACAATTATGCCAGGAGAATCTGAAAGAGTGAGACATCCAGTGTTGTTTTAAGCAAAGTAATTAACTTCTAGTGCACAAACTTTGTTCTCCCAAAACCCACTGAAGGAGCAGATGCTCAAATATGCATGGTATTAGATTAAGAGAATGGTACTTTCTTTTCCTCCAAACACCAGATGGTTGCAGAATCCAAAGGCAATGAAGAAGGAAGCCTAAATTTATTTGGTTTAAGTGGTTCTCAAGATCATATTTAGTACCTAGTAGACAAATGCAAAAATAATTCCACAGTTGATCCTAATTTCACAAAGAAAAGAGGCACAGTGTTCAAGGGTTAGACAGATCCTTAAATGGTATCTAATCCATCTAGAGTCACCAGTACTGTGGTGCCTTGATAAGAACAAAAAAATTATGAAAAATAAACAAATACTGGAATTAAAAGCAGCTCATTTTTCTTTACATGCCATAAAATTTTAACTCAAATACTAAGAAAATGTTCTACAAAATAAGCGAAAGAGTAGAAAAACATAGAGTGCTCCTATAGTGAAAGAAAATTTTTCTTAAAAAAAAAATCTAAGCATAATTTGCTAGCAGTGCCTGAAGCTCAAACAAATAAAGGCAGTTCATTTGCATAAGGACACTTTGAGAGGATTAAAACATTCCAAAATGGAGCGTGTGAAGCTTTGACAGTAGGAATGAGAAAATCTTAACTTATTTCAACACAATACATATTCGACCAGCCATTGTCAAAGGCCTCCTAGAATCTAATGAATTTTGTCTGGAAAACTGGTTAGCTATAGTATTAAGTATACCAAGTTTCTAATTTGTATGTTTCCTGAACAGCAATTTGACAGACTCTGCTTTTGTAAGGGAAGAAGAAAGATATTTCACTTTATCTTTGATAGTGATTTTTAAAAAAATTCATCTTATGCCAGGAAGGAACACTTATTAATAAAGAAATTGTACTATAATGAAAAGAAAGGAATTTAAGTAAATTCTGGAAGCAACACATGAGGGAAGTAAAAAGTAACCAAGGAATATAAAGAAGGAAAATAAAAAGAAGGGAAGAGAGGAAACCAGGTGAGGAATGAGTAATGAAAAGTACCCCAGGCTTTTAGGGGCCGGGGGGAGACAGTGCAGATTACCCTCATCCTCCCACGGATAATAGGGAATGCAGGTCACACATGCTGCAGACTGGACTCCTCCATAGAAGTCTTGTCTTCCAAGGGAGAGAAGGATGGGGAAGGAAGTTAGAGACAGGAAAGAAGAAGATGAGAGAAAGAAGAGAAAGAAGACATATTGAGCTTCTGGATCTTAATTGCTTTCATGTAAATTGAAACAAAATGAGAAGCGCAATGGAGTGGAAGAGAGAGACTTTTCAAATTGAAGGTTTACTAAGGTAGAAGATTGCATGTACAAATGACAGGAAAATCAAAGTCTGGTCTAAATGAAATATGAAATTGAGTAACAAAGGACAAAATGACTAAGATTTAAGAAAATCTGATCATAAAAAGAAATTAGTCCAGTCTAATTACTTACATTTAAATTGTGAACAATTAGCTTGATCTTAACAGCACCATAGTGAGGAGGCAAGATAATTTAGTAAAAACCATTATAATACACAGTACATAATTATTTTGAAAATGTCCAAGATATAGAGCTTTGTTTTTTGGAGGCAATGATAGCTGACAATTCAGACCTAACAGAAAATTAAAATTTTGTAAGGAACACTTAACAGGATCTTATCTCAGGCTTAATGATAAAAAGATTTACAGGTTATCTTTAATGTATTACACATGCTCTGAAGGATTTCACATCAATAAAAGTTTGCTTTCTCTATGTATATTGCATTTTAACTTCTCTAGATAGGTTTCTATTAGAGAAAATAGTTTCTTTTAGAACAAATAATTACTGGCAAAAATTTAATGGCTTCTAGAGATATATTAAATATAACTCATTGAAAAATCCATAAATCATAGGCAGCAGAATCGAATTTTCCAAATTCAATAACTACTCTCTTATTTGGAAGACATTATAATATGCCCCATAGCATCAAGGAAATGATCTAATGTTGACTCTTATTTTCTATCTTTGCTGCCCTAGATGGGAGTCTGGACCTGTGCCATCTGGGAAGTGACCAGGAAAAGCAATTGGGACAAACTCCGAGGATTTTTGTAGAAGTGACTACATTCTAGACTTGGAACTTTAATGATTGGATCCATGCCATAGTCATTTCTGTATTCCTGTTACCTAGCAGAGTGCCTAAATCATAGTCTTTATTATGGAAATACCTTTGTAAAGAACTAGATTTAAATCCTACCTCTACCAATTATGAGTGAGGACACAGTGGCTACTTTAGTTATTTCTGAGTTTCAGTTTCTTCATCTGCAAAATGGAGATAAAAGTAGCTCTCTATTATAGCTGTCATGAGGAATAAATTAGGCTGCTGAAGCTCCAAGTACAGTGCTTGGAGCATAGTGGAATTCAGTAAATGATAGGTGTTTATCATAGAATCCTATAAAAGGCAGGAATTCAGTCACTCACATGTGGATCTTTACTCTCCCATCCAGTGGCTGCCTCCTGACATCTTACTTCTACTTGGAGCTTTTGAATGAGGTTTTATTTGGAATTTGGATGATTGAAGACATTCTCAGGAAAAAGGTTGACTTTGGGGCCTTGGAAGAACAATAGCTTCTACTTCTTGCCTTGAAAAAGTCCTTGAACTTGAAAAAGTTCCGTTCCATATATGTAAAATTAGCTTGGTCATGAGTGACTTCCTTGAGGGTTTATGAGACCTATGCTGAGCCAACTCAACCCTTTAAAAGTAATCTTGTGGGATTTTCTGAGGCCGTGTTGATACTGGTTAGCTCAACTGGCCACATAGAACTACTGGGAAGCAAATTAGGTTGAACTCAGAGTGGCCTATCTTTGGCCAGATTTAAGAAAATGTCATCATGTGTGTAAAGCTAACAAAGATATGGGCTGATTTCATTGAGGTGGTGCTTGAGAAATGGGATTTGTTAACTCAAGTCTCTTCAGCTTAGCACTTAACCTTGCTCTAAAAACCCATTATAAGGCATAAATAGATTAGATAAACTGGCAATAGGATTCCAGTCTGAGACTGGATGAGTTCCATGTCAATCCATAAATGATAGTCTATCTGTCATTAGGAATCAAATATTTTCACCAGGAGAACAAAGAGGGAGAATCACTTTTCCCAAGATCGTTTTTTTCCCCTAATATTTTAAACTATTTCTGTATCCTTGAGGAGTTCAAAAGTATTGTGGTTTATGTAGCATAGTTAGAAATTCTTTTGTAAAAATGAGAAATCTCAGCTCAGGCTTCTTTTCCCAGGAACTCCACCCCCTCCTCCAAATTTCTAGATTGAACAAGGTGTCTCTCCGCAATGCTCCCAAAACACTGGTAGCTGACCTCTTTCTTAGGGCTTTCCAATTTATATCAATGAATCTATGTATGTATATGTATGACTGAAACATTATGCTGTACACCAGAAATTAACACATGGTAAACTGACTATACTTCAATAAAAAAAATCAAGATCAAAATAATCTGTCTGTCATCCCCACTAGACCAAAGTATCCGCAAAAGAGAAAAAAATATATATATATCCCATCTTGTATCTAACATTTAGTAGGCATTACAACTTAATGGAAAAACCAGTGGCTGATTATCCATTTAACAGAGACATAAGGGATCTCTTATATAGCAAGATTATTTTGCATGCTTAAAGTATATTTCAAAACACATAGTTTTGAGGAAAATCATGTCTTTAATAAAATGAAGTTAAGATTTAGACATATAAATTATTAAAATAAATAATAAGGTTACCTGGTAAAGCATAGCAATAATTATGAATTACAAGTCTGAAAGGTTGGAAGTTAACTACTATATTATTCCCTGGATTGGTTATATTTATAGAAGGTGTTCAATTCATCTGATTCAACTGTAGAAGGAAAATATTTACAGTATAACTTCTTTTCAATTACAAATGAACTACAATTACATATGTATCACACTGTTTTTTTCTTATTGAAAGTATTTTCATTAACACTTAACATCTGAGCTTCCCTTTTTGAGATCAGATGTTGTGAAAGGTACCAACAAATTTGTATAGAATTATCAATTACTAGACCTGAGATCTTAGAAATTCTCACTTCAAAATTATATTGAAGCTCTAAAGCAAAAATCCAACTCGTTAGAATGTTAAAGTTGACTCATATAAAAGAGAGAGAACTTTTTTTTTCAAATACGTAAGGTTTTTTAAAACAATGCTGCTTGTGGTAATGATATGAAATATGACTTTACATATTCATAATGTGTCTTCTTTTCCTCTCGGAGCATACTGAGGAATGGTAACGTAATTTCTTTGTGGGCAGTGAAGGAAAAAAAAGTCCTGCCTTAAAACTTTCTTACAACGATGACAGCAACAGCGACAGCAACAGGAAACCCTTATCACAAGATGTTAGAACAGAGATGAGATTTAATTGCAGTTAGCCATGTCTAACTGACAGATTTCTTTCTTTCTAAAGGAAATTGTGCAAAGCATTTGATTTCAAGCCTCAAAGATTTTGATAAAAGAAAAAAAAAGAACTGCAGTTTTTGCCACAAAAAGACAGGTGGCGTAAGCATGCAACTTTTTTTTTTTTTTTAAAATACATAAAGTGATTATTTTCTCTCGGGTTCTTTGAAAAAATCTCGCTTGTGCTCGGGTTTGTGGCTGAGCCCGGTGACGTCAGTGTGGCAGTGCGGAGTCAGGCGCGGCGGCTCCCTATAAGCCGAGGAGCTGTCCGGGTGCTGAAACAGTCCGACCAGCTCACGCAGCGGACCAGGAGGAACATGCTGTGGACCTTCTCTGCCATATAAAAAAAGAGGTAGGACTGCTTTTCTCTTCGATTTACTGGAAAGTTCTAATTTGCGTGTTCTCTCCTTAATTCCTAACTAAGAAGAAAAAGACCATTTGACAAGCTTATATCTATAGAAAAATTGAACAGCAACCTGCTGCACATCGGCCAATGTAATGACACTATATACGTGTACATATATATATGATTGAATCTATAATTTATACCACTTGTTGTTGGGTATTTACTAACCACAATGTTATTTAGACAGTCATATGTAAGAAGCGTGAAAAAGTTATGCATTTTTGTGTTAATGTATTATTAATGTAAAGTTAACCAAGCCTGATATTTTGTTTCTTCCCTTAATTTATTGTTTCTTCCCCCAAGAACTAAATACAAGGCCAGGGATGCAATTTATATGCTTAGTATTTTTAACAGTAGGTTTCCAATGATTCCAAAGCTGTTAAACATGTTAGTTATAGAGGCAACCAATTTTGGAATTAGTTTTTTTTTCCCCTTTGACATTTACCTTGCAAGAGCTCAAATTTAAATAAATATATAGAATTATTTTCTCAGCTGGTATACTATGAAAGGCTTCCATTATTATTTTCTAATTTTAGCCCTAGGAAAGTTAGATTCGAAAGAGCTTTTCCATTTATTCAGTGTGAAATATTATCTTGGGTTATAGGTTGGATATGACAATGAATTACAGAGAGATCATAATTTGGAATACATGAGGAAAACATTCATAACTGTATAAACTATCATTATTATTATGCTTTGATTAAAAGAGATTGTATAATATTTTGCTAAATATTTTGAATGGAACAAGTGTTTCTTTTTTCTGTATCCTAACTAGTTGAATTGCTCAAATTTGATATATCCAGCTTCATTTGTCATTGCTCTAGTCTAATTTCAATAGAAAAGACATTTTAAATCATGAGGCTTTAGTTCAAACCCAAACAGGACATTAGAGCTGTTGAAACCATCTTCACGACTTAAGAGCTGCTACCTGGGAAAGAAATCCCCTGAGTCTTACTCAAAGGCAATAACTATGTCATCCAAACTGAATCTGAATAAATGACAAACGATAGTGCTTGTTAGGCTGTGGTTTAAATAGCTGCATTGAATATTATGCCCTGACTCCACAGCAAAGCCCACCAACACGATAATGATTTTAAAGACCAACCCACATGTTAAGACTACTTCAGGATAACGATTTCAAGGGAAATAGGTTCACTAAGATTCTTAAAATTACTATTTCAAATGCCAATGTTGAAAATTGATCAACAAACTTAATCTTGAAGTAACATAAAGAAGAATGAATAATGTAATTTTACTTAAACCTAAGAATTTATGAATAAAATTCTCTCTAGTAAACACTGACTCATAGTAAATATTTTAGAAGTTTTCTCTGACATGCCTTTAAAGATTTTGTCTTCAGTAAACTAAGTCATCAAGTTAATGGTGATATTTTAAGTAAATATGTGTATTTAATAGCTAATTTTAATAAATAAATCTATGCTAATAAATTTCTGTAAGTACAACCATTTTTACATTATAAAAACTGAAAACATTACTTAAATGTCAATATGATTTAGTGAACAGTGATACTTTTTACAATTGATGTCTAAGCTAACAGGTAATTGTACCCACATAGCTTATATATTCAAAACCATTATTCAGGTAAGATATCATTTAACAAACTTATAAAATTCCTTTATATTTATTTTATTTGTAACAAAAACTGCAAACATTAAAATAGATTTTTTTAAATGTTAGCAATGCCAAATGTAAAACACATAAAAACTAATCCTCTTGCTAATTCATACGTGAGACTGTCAGGCTTTGGAGAAAAAAAAAATGAATGAAGATTTTTAAGTAGGAAGAATTCAACACATTGTCTGTATTTATCTAAATTGGGAGTTACATAGTGGTTATTTTAAGATTTTTCTAACAGTATGAGTCATTTAAGATTTCATAGGTCCACACCAAAATAGACACAGACATAAGTCAAGCTGAATCTGAACACTCACAAGTTCAGAAATAGACTGGTAAAGAAAAACTTATGTTCTCTCTGTAGCATCTGTTATTATTTACTATACACTCTTGAGGGCTGATAAAAAATATAATCATGATTGCATTTATATGACAGTCACAATAAAATTACTAGAAGAAATATGAAGCACAGATATTTTAAAACAGTTTATATTTTAGTATGTTTACACAGAAATAAACTTCATTGGATATCATGGATTTTTTTTTTTTTTTTGTAGTTCTGGCTATTATCCTTGTATATCCTGACAGTACATGTGTGTCGTCACATGTCAGTCAAGACGAGTGATTATGAAATGCCAGACTTCCAAATTAAATGTTTTGGAATTCAATGTATAAATAAATACTTCTTTGGGGGTATTAAAAAAAAACTTCATTGGGTTTGCCTAGTAACTGGGACCTGGGGAGACCCATATTCTGGAAGTTATTAAGGTATAGATCTTCCAAAATGAATAGCTGGATTTGGTGTCAGATTGAGAGCAAGTTATTTCTGAAAATGTATGTGAATGGGACTCATCCACAAGATAATTCAGTATGATTTACATTTACATGGTATATCATTCATCATATATAATCAGGTCATTGCTGTTGTGTTTCTACAACAAAATTAGATGGACAATTCCAGAACTAAATCACATGTTTTTTGATATGGAGATAGCTCTGTGTGTGTGTATGTGTGCATGACATGTTTCAAATTAAGCCAACTAATTTTTTTTTTTTTTGCCAGTGACTGATAGAAATGCTATACAAGATAACTAAAACTCATTTTGAAAAGCCTTTATTAAACAGAAAACAATGTATACTAAAAAGCAAAGAGTATATTTTATTAATTAAAAAATAAAACTTGAGAAAACTCATATCAGTGTTTTTGCTATTATTTTAACCAAGAGAATGCCACACAAATTTGATGCAAATGAGTAAAAATTTTGCTAAAGATTCATGTGGTTAGCTTGTGGAGAGTGTGTAGAAAATCTTTGTAGATTTTAAAAAGTCATTCTAAACTAATGTGAAATAATCTCTGCTTTGTTTTTTTCCTTCTCAATGGTCAATTACTTTTTTTTTGTTATGCATCTACCAGTCTGTTTCATTTGTGTTAACTCATGCTTTCTGTGCTTTAAGGGAATCTTTCAAACATGGCAGAAACTAAGACTCACTGGCTTGGAGCAGCCCTGTCTCTCATCCCTTTAATTTTCCTCCTCTCTGTGGCCGAAGCAGCTTCATTTCAGAGAAACCAGCTGCTTCAGAAGGAACCAGATCTCAGATTAGAAAATGTCCAAAAGTTTCCCAGTCCTGAAATGATCAGGGCTTTGGAGTACATAGAAAAGCTCCGACAACAAGCTCACAAAGAAGAAAGCAACCCAGACTACAATTCCTACCAAGGTGTCTCTGTTCCCCTTCAGCAAAAAGAAAATGGTGATGAAAGTCACTTGCCAGAAAGTTCAAGGGATTCCCTGAGTGAAGATGAGTGGATGAAGATAATACTTGAAGCTTTGAGACAGGCTGAAAATGAGCCCCAGTCTGTACCAAAAGAAAATAAACCCTATGCCTTGAATGCAGAAAAGAACTTTCCAGTGGATGTGCCTGATGATTACGAGACTCAACAGTGGCCAGAGAGAAAGCTCAAGCACATGCGATTCACCCCAATGTATGAAGAGAATTCCAGGGACAACCCCTTTAAGCGCACAAATGAAATAGTGGAGGAACAATATACTCCTCAAAGTCTCGCTACTTTGGAATCTGTCTTCCAAGAGCTTGGGAAGCTGACGGGACCAAACAACCAGAAGCGTGAGAGAGTTGATGAGGAGCAAAAACTTTACGCAGACGATGAAGATGATATCTACAAGGCCAATAACATTGCCTATGAAGATGTGGTTGGGGGGGAAGATTGGAACCCAGTAGAAGAAAAAATAGAGAGTCAAACCCAGGAAGAGGTAAGAGACAGCAAAGAGAATGTAGAAAAAAATGAACAAATCAATGACGAAATGAAGCGTTCAGGGCAGTTGGGTCTCCAGGATGACGATCTTCGAAAAGACAGGAAAGACCAACTCTCAGATGATGTCTCCAAAGTAATTGCCTATCTGAAAAGGCTAGTGAATGCTGCAGGCAGTGGGAGGCCACAGAATGGGCAAAGTGGCGAAAGAGCAGCCAGGCTTTTTGAGAAGCCACTTGACGCTCAGTCTGTTTATCAGCTGATTGAAATCTCAAGGAATTTACAGATACCCCCTGAAGACTTAATTGACATGCTCAAAACTGGAGAGAAGCCAAATGGATCAGCAGAACCAGAGCAGGATCTTGAAATTCCTGCTGACCTAGATGACATCTCAGATGTTGACTTAGACCATCCAGATCTGTTCCAAAATAAGATCCTCTCCAAGAATGGCTACCCCAAAACACCTGGTCGTGGTGGGACAGAGTCCTTACCAGATGGGCTCAGTGTTGAGGACATTTTAAATGTTTTAGGGATGGAAAATGCAGCAAATCAAAAGCCTCCATATTTTCCCAATCAGTACAACCGAGAGAAGGTTCTGCCAAGACTCCCCTATGGTCCTGGAAGATCGAGAGCCAGCCAACTTCCCAAAGCTGTCTGGATGCCAGATGTTGAAAACAGGCAAATGACATACGAAAACCTGAATGACAAGGATCAGGAATTAGGAGAGTACTTGGCCAGGATGCTAGTTAAATACCCTGAGATCATGAATTCAAACCAAGTGAAGCGAGTTCCCAGCCAAGGCTCATCAGAAGATGACTTACAGGAAGAGAACCAAATCGAGCAGGCCATCAAAGACCATTTGAATCAACATGGCTCTCAGGAGACTGACAAACTGGCCTCGGTAAGCAAAAGGCTCCCTGTGGGGCCCCCGAAGAGTGATGATTCTCCAAACAGACAGTACTTGGATGAAGATCTGTTAATGAAAGTGCTGGAATACCTCAACCAAGAAAAGGCAGAAAAGGGAAGGGAGCACATTGCTAAGAGAGCCATGGAAAACATGTAAGCAGCGTTCGCTAACTGCCCTGCTTTCACTCCTCCCACCCCAAGCAAACCCTAACATTTCTCTTTAGTGTGCTGACCTCTATCTTGTTAACACTGTAATACCTTTAAATGATGCACAAGCAGATGATTCCAAGCTCTTCTCTTGTGTACGGATATGTGTAAATGTTATGACTCCTGAATAAAAATATAATCATATCTCTTATTTAAGAAAGATATCTATGATAGTGTTTGACAGTGTTTAATAATGTGTCCAATGGCTGTGGCATTGCTGATGCTCACATACGATAAAGAGTGTCCTATAATTCTCTTGAAAGTTTTTAATATTTATTGAATTATTTTGTTACTGTCTGTAGTGTTTTGTGGAGTACTGGAGCAAAAAAAAAATAAAGCATTATAAATATATAGTTTTATTTACAAGGCCTTTTCTATTGTGTGTTTTATTGTTGATTAATAAATGTTATTTCTGGACAACTGTGGGTTATTCATTCTGGATAACCAGAGACAATGACTATGGAGCAAGCAGTATGGAGCCAAAAGAGAAAATTGTTGCAATTGTTACCTTCCACGGTCAATCCAGGTAAGAAATAATGAATTTTAAATATATGATCATATTATATGTTTGTAGAATGCAACATCCTCCAACAGCTCACAACTTAATGCTTGCCTATCATTTTTCTCATATATGTGACTATGGAATAAGACTTTTGGTGTCATTTGTACATTTTATCCTTGATTTATATAAATAAAAACATTTAAGTCTTCCATAATGAGCACTGAAAAAAAAAAAGGATTGTGTACAGGGCAATCAGAAATGACTACAGACTTGGAAGCAACTGACCTATTCTCAAGTCACCTGGTCCCCAGAAGACAAGGCTGATACTCCTCTGTATGGTTTGAGAGGGGCTGAAGGACCCCAGACTGACTGTTAGATAAGTGAATGGTTCAGGAACAGTGGGAATGCATCGGCTGCTCTCTTTCTTGTCCGTGTGCTGGAGAGAATCCCGGGTGGGCATCACTTCAGGGGTGGGTGATGTCAGCATCCTAACATGTCGGCAGGGAACCAACAACAGCAGCAGCAAGAACATACATAGAGCAACAAAACAAAGGTGGCCGTGAAAAAAACAAAGAATTAAATAATAGCTTCTATTTATTAATGTTTCTTGTGCACCAGGCCCTACACTAAACACTTTACCTCATTTAGTCTGTACTGGACCACTTTCAAGGGTCTCTTATTACCCAACTTTTGTATAAGAGTAAGTAAAACTCAGGAGGATTAAATAACTTCCCTCAGGCATCCAGCATTATGAATTGCCAAAGCCTGTGTTCTCAACCACTTCACTGCCCCTCGGGGTTGGGGGAGCCCTGTCAGCTGAGGGATGGGACATTGCAGGTGGGGTGATGAGAGGCTTATGTGGTCTCAGTATGGGTCATTTCCACGCGAGGGAACGCGTGCATGCGTGCGTGTGTGTGTGTGTCGGGGTGGGGAGGAGATGCAATCCTTGAATGGCCAAAAGGCAATGAGAGGGCTCTGCATATCTTGGGGAAAACACTGAATGTAGGTTTTCCTGCTTTATAAAATTCCCCTGACTCTTCTGTCCAATTATCATGCAGTTTCATGGAATTCTAGAATCGATGAGTGGAAGAGAACTTGGAGGTGAATTATTTCGACAGAGTTTCTAATAAGTGGTCTTTACTCAAATACCTCACAGGGCAGTGCTTTGAATTGAAGATTATGGAGAGATCCAGGACATTTTTGCTGCTTAAAGCTGAGTACATATTAATATGCCATACTTTGCAGATATCCACATTATCTGCCCATTATATATTCTCTTCAATTTTCTGCTTCATGCAGTCAGTCAACCCTAGTATCCTAAATCAGCCATGTGACTATTTCCATGCCGGCCCTAAGCAGACATGAGACCTTGGCACATGACTCCACCCAACAGAAACTTGTCCTAACTGTGATGTGGGAATATTCAATTGGGAGGTTAGAAAATGAGAGCAAGTTAACTGACAAGACACAGCTGATGAGGCCCCAGGATGGGCTTTACACACAAATCAGTGGGATGACAAACCCCGTACTCTCTCTGCTACACCATGTTGCTTTTTCTCAAAGTCTCTGTTACACTTGAAATTCCCTGATTCTCCAACGGTGACATTTCAGGCACCAGGATTGGCAGTTAGGGAGATATTTTAATTTGAGATATATATTCTCTGCCTGACTTCTCTCACATACCAGTCAGCAAGCATCTTTGCCTTTTTGCAGTATATCTCCATATCCTAGCTATTGAGTCATCAGGTTTATTTCTGATCCAAGTATATTTTTTATAAGTGTTTTATTTAGTACATTGCTCTCGAGCATAAGAAATTAAGCTCTAAGTACCATTCAAGTATGTAGACGACAAACTAGTTGGGATTAGGGCAATGCTGCCCCTTTCCCTGCCCAGAAACCTCCCTTCAACAGAAGTCAAGGAGTATCTTGAGCCCTTGAGCCCAGAAGGAGAAAGAAATCCCCCTTTACGCTAAGACTGCACCCCTTTGTAGGAGTCCATGCCTCTATCAGGAGTCAGATGGCCTCGTATGCTTTTGGCAAGATGACCACCTACCAACCCTTCCTTTCCCCTCAACATTCACAGCCTCTCCACCCCACCCATTTTGAGAATAATCAGGACTAAGCTGATGGTGCCCCTTTATAAAAAGACTTCCAAGCCATCCCTCATTTCCAGTACTCAACCTCCTCCAAATTTTTATATCACTTTTTTGGACCCCAGTTCCTACTCCTCCCCATATTCTATCCCTTTTTTCACTATGTTCTTTGATACTCAAAGTCAGTCATTAGGAGAATCTTCTGCACCTTGATTTCTTCTGTGAATATTCTTTTTACCTTCTTTCTCTTAGGAAAACCTACCTCTTCTCTGAGGTTGCTGCTTCCCCTGAAACTCTCTTCCTTGCTTTTCTTTGCTGCATGTAGTACATCTTCTCTCCTCCATAAAAATATCCAACTTGGAATCTCATGCCATTACTTACTACCCACCCATTACCCCCACTGTTACAGACCTCTGCTGCCCCAGGTTACTTACTCCAACTCATTAAACACAGCTTTTGCTCACTGTCATTTTTCTAGCACTGTTCCTGTGTTAATACTTGTTGATTTCAATATCCATTAAGGTGATCTTTCCAATATTGCCCAGGCTCCGTCTTCCATCCCTTACTCTCTTGCCTGGTTATGCCCTTGATCTTTTCCTTCCTAATAACTGTAACCTATCCTAAATCTGAATTCCAAACATCTCACTCTAACAACCACCTTCTGTATTTCCACTCTACTCCCTGTAGCACCTTAATCCCTTACACTCACCAAAAATGTAATCTATGGAATCTACCATCTTTTCATTCTCTCTTATCCCCTTTATTCTTTACCACCCCCACATTGTCAAGCTTAAATTTTATGGCTAATCATTTTGATTACTCCCTTGTAAACATTCTTAATTCCCTCTGTCTCTCAGGTTTCATTGTAATTTCTTTGCTAAACAAGAATTGTAGCCAAGTCTGATTCTTCACCCACTCTTGCCTTCTCTCCTACAACTGACCATAGCAGAAGAGGACACACGACCACATTGACAGATTTCACTTTAAATTCACACTCGTTGACCTCAGGCAGCCCATGATGCTGTCCTGGAATCCTAATATTCCCTTAATTAAATCTTTCTCTCCTGTGACAATAATATCACGCTTTCTCCTCTGTCCACAAATATCCAATCCTGCCTTCACAATCCGTAGTCTCAGGTGATTTTCTTGCTTCGTATTTCGCTAAGAAGGATGAAGCAACCAGAGAAGTCTACAAAGTTCCATCTCTACTTTTACCTGCCCACCCGCATCTCTGGTGACACATTCTATGCTTTCTGGTTCTTGGGGATAACTAGTCTGTGCTCCTGTCTTTATTAGCCCCTGCTTGTGCACTTAATCCTGCCCTCTTGCTTACTCAAGGAGCTTGCTTGAATAATTCTCCCCCTCTTTGTGCATCAAATTTTCCTTCTCTCCTGGATCATTCCCATCAGCGAACAGATGGGTTGGTATTTCTCTCATTGGCAAAACCAGCAGAACAAGCAAACAGAAACCTCTGCTGATGCCACTTTGCCTTGCACTTGCTGTCCATGTCTCGTCTTCCCTTCACAGGAAACTCTTTGAAGAGTTGTGTGTACTTATCCAAATTTTCCCTGCACATTTTCAAAAGCTTTTCAGTCAGGCTTTTGCCCCCACTTCTCCACAGAAATGGGTCTTATTGAGCAAGGACCTCCAGATTGCTAAATCTGATGATCAATTCCAAGTCCGTATCTTATTTGGTTTAGCAATATATGACAATTAGTCACCTTTTGACATTGAAGTGCTTTTTAGCTTGGTGTCTAGGCCATCACACACGCCTGGCTCTCCCTCTAACTCAATGGCTACTCCTTCTCAGTCTCCTTTGCTGTCCAGTTTTATTGCCCTGAACTTGGAACATTGGAGACCAGAGCTCAGTCTTCGAACCCTTCTCTTTTCTGTCTACACTCATTCCTTAGGTGATTCTCACTGAATGATATCACGAACTATTAGGAAACAACTTTCAAATGTGTGTGCCAAGCCCATAATGCTTCCCTAAACTCCACTGATGTCTAAATAACACCCCCGCGTGGCCGTCCAACATGTGTCTCAGAGGTGACATGGCCACAGAACTTCTGTTGATCCCCCCCACCCCTGCTTCCTTTGCATTCTAAGTACAGCAACCAATGTGATCTAATTATAATCCGGATCAGATGATACCAAAGGATGAAAGCTGTGATACCTACAGTTACCTAAACAGCCTCCATGACCTGGCTCTGAACTCATTTCCTAGTACTCTCCCCACCACTGTCTCCTTTTCACCTGCTCTGGCTTTTCCACTGTTCCTGGGATGTGCCAAGCATACTCCCACCTCAAGACTTTCGCATTTGCTATTTCCTCCTTCAGAAGTGCCATTTCCCCAAATACCTACATGATTTTCTCCCTCACCTCCTTCAAGTTTTTTTTTTTGTACAAATATTGACTTCCTGACGCCACTCTTCCTGAAACTTCAACTCCTACACACTTATCTTCATTCTTTGCTTGATTTTTTTATCCTTAGCACTTACTGTATTTAACGTTCTAAATTTACACTTTTATTTTCTTTACTGCCTACTTCTCCACCACTATCATGTACTCTCCCTGAGGGTAGTTACTGTTTGTTTTTACTCATCGTTGTGACTCTAGCTCCCTAGATTAGTAACTAGACCATAGAAAGTACACAGACAATAGTTATTGACTAAATGAATAAATTGAGAATGAGGGATAAGGAAGAAAAGAAGGGAAAGAAAATAGGAAGAATGGAAATGGACAAATCTAGAAGAGTGAGACAAAGTGAATCCTTGTTGAAATAATAAAAAGTTATCAATTTTATTATATCCATATAGATTTGATTAGACTCATTTTTAAATTTTCACAGAACTAAATTAATGGGAATTAATTACACTAATAAAATAATTACATTTTTACAGAATAAAATTAATGAGACAAAAATTCTTGATCCAGATTTAAATATCTTTCTTTACTGGGTTTTCACCTTTGCCTAAAGGAAATGTAGAAGCAGCATTGGAACTCAATGACCTCTGTAACTGAGCAGGAAAGGGATAGCTAAGGGCTGTTGGCTTGTGACAACTGGGCCCAGATATTTTTTCAGTTTAACGTACGCATTATGAGAAAGGCCTATGCCATGATTAGACAATCCTCTAAAACGCTGTAGTTTTCTAGCATTGCAAAATTATAGTTATTTTTGCATTTTTAGCAATATAGATGAGAATTATAGTTATTTTACCCCAGAGAAGAAAAAAAAATTACTGCTATTATAAGTGCTATGGAAATTGGTCACACGCTGGAATAAGCTCCGCCAGCCCAAGTGCGTAGCTACCACGCCTAACGACATTCATGCTGACACTGTTCTTCCGACAGTTGGAAGGCTAGGAGGTCCCGGGGGCTTTGATCAGGGAGCTTCTGAAGGGTGAAAAGAACCAGGCACTGAAAGCCAGTGGAGTTGTCCTGGCGAGTTTAAGTCTTTTGATTTGGAACAAAGATGACAATTTGTCTACGAGTGTTCAGACAGTGTCTACCTTTTAAAGGGTTTATTATAGCAATCATCAGCAAGTTTTTTTCTGGAGGGCCAAAGCCACACGTGTCTTTAGAGTTAATTTCCATATCATTTACATATGCCTGCATCCACTCGGCTTTCTATTCTCGGGGCTTTTTCAAGTGAGAATGTATTGCTTATGCCTTGAGGTTTGTTACTTTATCAGACTTTTTTTCCCTGATGACCTTTTATTAAATCATTATCATTGATGTGACTTCTTGACGACACAGGGGAACTGTGGGTGGTAGGGTGGAAAGACTTGGTGAAGACTGGGCTATAAAGTCGATGCTGAGACACAATGATGTACGAGTCACATTCGTACTTCCTGTTGCTCCAGCATATAGTTCTTTCTTGGCGCTTTTGCTTCCTCAGGCTGCTGGATCTTCCAACATTTTAGCCGTTCTTCAAGACTTAGTGAACACGGTGCTTCCACTGTTAAGAGCGCGCTGATTGCTCTTTTTTCTTAGCTTTCACAGAGATTTTCTTCTCCCTTCGTTGCAGTACTTTTCCCTCTTGGTCTTTCTTCACGGCTGTGGCTAGTCCTGTTGACCTGTCTGTCTTACCTGTTAATATAAGCCCTCCGAAGTCAGAGACCTGCTCTGAATGGCCTCTCAGTGTCCTCTACAGTGCCCAGCCCTTACCTCTTTCATGTGAGCTGCTTAATATACCTGTGTTGAATGAATGAGCAGATGTTATCAAGCACACCTTCCTCTTTGTTGTCTTGTGATTTATAGAGCCTGTGCGCCTACCTTCTGTAACCTCAGCTCAATTAGATAGAAAAGAATGAAGTGCTTACTGTGTATCCCACATGGTCATCTGAAGGGATCTTTCGACCTTGATGTTTTCAGAACACCTGAAATTCCAGAATGGTACCATGGTTTATGCTTTAACGCATATCTAATTTACTATTTACCTTAAATTGAATTTGAACCCAACTGCAGCTCCCCATACTGGCATCTCTTTTTAACTGGCCATTTTCTAATCCTGAGATCTAGAAACAGCCAAGAGTTTGCTATTTTTAACAACTAAGTTTTCACACATGTATTACAGGGTGAATTTGGACAACCACATAATAATTAGCCTTTCTAATGTTGGCTGGCATGTCAGCTCCTGGTATCACAGACTTTGATTCCCGAAAGTCCTCTGACCTGATGGATTGGAATATTTACTTGGAGAAGAGCCTTTGGTGCTAATAAGAAGCAAAACAAAACTGAGTAAAATCCTGGCTTTGCTATTTATTTGATCAGGCACTTGATCTAGCTGGATATGAGTTAGGGATTATATTTACCTTACATGGTTATTATAAGGATTTATTAGTGATGTGTGCAAAGTGGCTTTATAGTGCCCAGATCAAAGGAGTGGCTAAATGTGTAAGACAGAGTTTCCCGATCAGTTAATCAAACAGCATTATTAGCCCTTGCAATGCGTAAATGTTAGTATTAGACATTACGCAGAGAGAGGGAAATAGGGATACATATAATTTATTCCAAAAAAAAAAAAACAAAAAACAAAAAACAAACCACACTGTGACAGCACTTTTATTCCCTTTACAAACAGGATTATTTCTCATGATGCTGCTATTTTGAGAAAGTGATTTGTAGTGAGGCAACAAGTTCTGATTCCACCTGTCATGGGTTCCAATTTAACTGGGGCCATTTCACGGGAATTGGAATATTCAGAAGTCTGTGGGTGGTATGAACCAACACTTCAAGTTTATTTTAAGCTTAAAACTCCAATTCATGCTTAAGTTATCCAATATGGGCAGGGAAAGCTGATGAGATCAAGTTCCAATTTCACATATTGTCCTTTCTACACACTGTGCAAATCACATCGTTTTTAAAAAATGAATTTCCAATGAGATAATGAACACTGTTTTGATTTTATTTATCCCCTACATCTCAATGATGATACAGTGATAAATTAACCCCTGCAGACTTAACATAGATGTTTAAACCACAGTGTTTTAAAAATGCAACAAAATTTTTAAAAGAAAAAACAGATTATTTCTTCTTGGTCTTCCCATTCATAGGCATTAAAGAGTGAACTGACCGAAAAATAAATAAAGCAGAAGCCCCTTAGTGATGTCCCACAATTCAGTTCACTCTGAACCAACAGGTTGCCATGGTAGCAGGAGAGTCAGGGTTACGGCACCAGCATCGTTCTGCAATGTGAAGTCAGCACGGTGCAGGAGGTGCTTCAAAATTCATGAGACTGGTGGAAGCAATTTTGTGCTTTAACCTTCAGGCTTCCTGCATCTCTAAGAACATACAAATAAGAAGGCTGCAGTGCCAACCTGAGCCTCTTTGGTGGGTTAGCAGCCTTTCCAGCGCGCTGCATGGAGTAAGCCATGATCTGTGCTTTCTGTTCATTGAGCTTAAGATTTGATCCTGGTAATATTCATATTGTTAAAGGAAAGTTACATGCAACAAAGAATAATGAGAAGAGTTTCTAATTTTGTGTGCTGTATTCCTATTCACTTCTAGTCAGAGCTAAACTAAAGATTTAATTTTAAAAATGTGTGTGTTCAGATACACGGCAACTGTATCGTAACTGAAATGGTTGGAGCACAGCATTCAATATAATATAAAATGTTCACTTTTAAGTCTGTCCGTGGTGTGAAAAATACCTTCTTAATATGTGTAAATATATGTGATATATGACATACATGTGATAATACATATGAATATATATTGTGCACATGAACATAATATTTGTGCATTAAAAAGGCATTTTCACACAGTGAACAGACTCATATGATATGCTCATGTTAATCTTACCCACACACATATACAAATATACATAAGTATACTGATTATTTATTTTACATATTTAAAGTCTTAATAAGTTTAACAATTGTTAATGTCACTTAGTATATGCTGCCCATTCTCTCCTCGTATGGGATTGTTGTCTCCCCTTTACCCAGGTGAAACCCTAAACTTTTCTGTGAATGTAGCTGTGACTATAAAATTAAAGAAAATAGCTATAAAAAGACAGAAGTCAACAGACCAGGCTGGGTTTTTTTTTTTTTAATGAGTAGTTTACTCTTATTTGCTATTAACTGGAAGCATCCTGGGACTAGGGGTGCATTAGGTTTAGAAATGTGTAGTGTCCAGTCCATTCTGAAGCCTAGCATACCTTCATGGAGGTGCTCCAATAGGGGCTTCAGGGGAGGAAGGATGTGCCACCATGACGTTCCACACCTCAGTGACCTGGGATATCCCGTTCGCTCCATCTGGATGGTCCTCCATCTTGTCTTTCTACCAAGTTTTTGTTCATTCTTTAAGATGCGATCTTTGTGAAGATTTTTCAGACATTACTTTGTCTTACTTCCCAGCCTGTACACCCTGCCTTCACCATCCTCCCCGATCCAGTCTTTTCCTTCTTTGTAGTAACTGCTCCGTCACCAGCACTTACTGCATTCTATTGTAATTATCTGTTTACATGTACCTCTCTGATAAAATATTGAGCTTCTTAAGGACAGGGAACATGTAGTGAGGAACTATGTATTTTGTGTTTGTTTTTGTATGTTCAGCATCCCACTCCCTCTTTCTTTTGATCACACCATTGCACGTGGCTTCAGGGACTGCATCTCCCCATGTCACATGTACGTGTTGGGGCTAGTAAATGTGGCACCTCACCACTGGAAACCACAGAGCCACATGGAGTCCTGAGTTTGATCAATGGTACTCCATCCTTTTACTGATGGTTTAGGGATGGGCGTTGATCTAATTTAGGCTAAAGAGAGTTCTTCTCTAAGAATTTATATATGGATGCTATGAGAGAGTTTATTGGAACTTTGAATATTTTAAGCCTATGTGTGTCTATTGTCTTGTTGGATTCCAAGGCATGAGGTTGATGAGGGTCATGGCAGACAGAAGAACATGTCCAGGGGACACAGGTGAGACTTAATTTACCAGAGGCTACTACCAATCACTGACAAAACTTAGAGAGATCAGACTATGAGTCAGGTCAGCTTGGAAATCCAGCAGGGTAACCAGCCTTCAGTTGGACAAGGGATATTGTCTCAGGGTGCCAGTAGAGTGCTCTGGGAAGGAGACCCTGAGATGGAGGTAGGGGTGCAAAATGTTTATTGAAGAGTAACACCCTGAAAGAAAAAGGGAGTGTTGGTTTATACCCTTGGAGCATCTCAGGTGAAATCTGAAACTGGCCCCCATACACAGAGGGAAGGAGAGACCAAAGAATGAGGCAAACCACTCCAGATTGGTAGACAGAAGTTTTAATAAGCAAAGGAATTTATGAGGCTTGCCTTGGGTGGCTGCAAGATGAGTAGACCTCCACACCCACTGACCAGAATCTTAAGTCTATATAGAGGCTTCACCTGGGCTCAGTCATGTATTCAGTTCAGATGGTCTGAACGCCCCCTTATTCTTTCACGGCTATATCTTTGGAACAGCTCCCACTGTGGGAAGGTTGGGCAGGGAGCACACTCCAAAGACAGTCCTTTGCTTAGACCTTGATCAAAGTCACCCAAGAAAAGCAGGACCCTAGTTGGAAAGTTGAATCAGACCCTGAAGGAGCTAACAGCTGGAGGTTCTCAGCTGATGTCTTGAAACTGGACCGAGGGCTGTTTTCTGAAGGGGGATTTGAGAGCTGCACCTCCCTGTCTGCAGCACCTGGAGACCAGAGGGAGAGATGACGCTGCTCCAGAGGACTCCAAATCTTTCCTGGGGTTTCTAGGACACATACACCTTCCCCTGACCCCTTCCCCGACCCCTTCCCCTGTAAACCAGACACCATTTTAAGGAGACAAGCAGAAGAGATAGGAGATGATCTAAGAGACCTAGTATTTTTAACAAACGGAAGGTTATGTCCTGAAGAGACTGTTCAGTGTATTGGACATTAAGTTAATTTGTTTTCCTGGTAACCCAATGATAAGGGCTCAGGAGAATGACTGGATTAGTTATGGGCAAAATAAAGATTTTTATTCTCTCTCATTATAAAGAAATAGTACTTACATCTTGTGGTCCTGTCATTAGTGTTACTATTACTGTTAGATTCATATTGTAGTGTCAGCAGATGGCTACAGGGAAGATCATCTTAGCTGTGAGTGTGTGCAAAGTACTTGCAAGAGATGATTATTCTTAAGATTTTACATATTTTGAACTTTTTCTTGGTTGAGAGTGTTGTGGGAAAGAGAAAAATGCTACTTCATTTTCCTTTCCCCTGATAATGTGTTTCTTCCCTTGCATGATACTATAAATCAAGAACAGAGTGTTAGAAAGAAAATTGGGTCTCTGCAGTGAAAGCATATTGGAGGATAACTTTCGCCTAAGGATTCCAAAGTAATTTGATTTACTGATGGCATGTTACACATTGTAGCTCATGCGTTCTGACTGTGTCCCAGGACACAGCAACACAGTCTGGCTGACTTCTCTGTAATGGAGGCAACAACTAAACTTTGGGTCATGTGATGAGGTCAAACTACACAGAATATTGGAGCTGAAACCAGAAGAATACGAACTTTACTTTCTGCTTTATTCATTCATTCTCCTTCATTCTGATTTCATTCATTCATTTTCATTTTGCTATTTAAGTAATTTTATTATTTTTTATTCATTAAATATAGGGCACTAAATGTTAGAATGACAAAGATAAGTAAAACATACAATTTTGCCTTTGAGAGGCTCACAATCTAGTTAGGCCAACTGCCTTATGAACATACTTATTTGGGAAAAGACATAAAATAGAGCTATTTTACACCTACTATAGAACATGAGGAATGAGATATTTAGGGGATGATCTGTGAAACAGTTTCAGTTTGTCTGCTTCATGAAGTAAATACAAAAACTTGATATGGACAAACACAACAAGACAAACACATCAAATCAAGCAAAATGAAACAAAACAGATCTGGGTTATAGGCACACCTGTAAAGCCCCAGCAGGCTTTATACAAACCGCCAGGCACTTTTAGATGGCCTCCCCCACCCTCATGCATAATGACTCTCCCTTTATCTTCTTTGAGGATTCTGGGCCATATAAAAATCCTGGGAGCTAGGGTCTTGAAATAACAAGGTGTTGTGTTAGCCCAGAGGCTGGCCTTATTTTCTGCAGGAGGATGATAGTGAGAAGAGAATGTGAAAGGTGGATCTGAGTTGCTGTCTGTGGACTTTACCTCTTCCTGTGTCCTAGTCCAGTATTTCTCATACTTTAAGGTACACACAGGTCACCTGGAGATCTTGTGAAAATGCAGATTCTGGTTCAGAAGGTCTGAGGTGGGGCCTGAGATTGTGCATTCTAACAAGCTCCTCCTGTGTGTGGCTGATGTGGTTGGTCTGAGTTCTATAGTTTGAATGGTAAGCCCAGAAATGTATTGTTTCTGGATGGGGTGGAGGAGAGCAAAGATGCGCTCTTGCAGCCCTATTACTCCTGCTGACCTTATCATTAGTCTGGGACAACTGAGACATACATGGATATTCTTGGGCATTACTAGATTTCCTATTTTTCTGCACTTTCTCTTCCTGGGACCCCTTTCTGTCTTCCATCTGTACCCAGAATCTTCTGTACATACCTTCATCTTCTCCCTCTAAGAATAATGGATAAGGAATCAGAAGATCTGAGTCCATGTCCTGATCACAATTAACTGTGTATGTCAGGTACTTTTACATTGCTCCAAGCTCAGTTTCCTCACTTGTAAAAACAACCAGACACCAGATGATTTATAGACCCATTTATAGACCCACCCAGCACAAGCATTTATGGGTCGGCAAATGCCATGTCTGTGAGGACACTGTGGTCGTCTTACACTGCTGTATCGGTTCCTCTCCAGGAGGGCTGCACTGGGTTTACACTGATCTCTAAGGGTAGAATGAGAGGTCAGAGTCCCTGATGGTGGACTGCCCTAACAGCAAATATGCGGTGAGTGGGGTGGATTCCCTTCCTAACGTCTCTGAACTTTCAGTATAGAAGCTGCCTCTTCCTCCAAAAGGTGCAACTGGTGGTTTTGGAAGGGAATACGAAAAGAGGAAATGATGCTGCTGTTTTTTGAGGAACAGCATCATGCAGGCTTTTTTCCCTAAGAGTGATAGTGATAGGAAGGCCATGGATGTGATAGTGCGAAAATCCAAGAGGTACGTATTCATTCTGAAATTGATTCTGAAATGACATCCTGACTCTGTGGGAATCGTATCTACGGATTGTAAAAGGAGCAAATAGGTGACTCATGAAATCTTTAATAGGCCACTGGGCATCAGGAAGTGCAGCATCTTCTGCTATAAAGTTCACAGAATTGATTAATCCAATCACACACCCTGTAGGTTAAATATGTTCTCTGTTCTCAATCTTCTCGACCTCATTCTGATAAGCAACTTCCTGAGATCCCTGGGGACAAATAATTCTTCCAGAGATCAGAAGGGGGAGAAGAACACGAGGCTATTCAACGTGAAGAGAAATTTATGGTAAAAAGGAAATAAAGGAGGATGAATTCTTCCATTCTTTTCCCACCTGTAACACACATTTTACCTCCACAAGACTGACAGCTGCCTCTACAACACTGACTGTGATTTATATGTGTCTTTGAATGTATTAAGTCCTTTAATACTTTATATGCAATGGAGTATTACCTGGAGTGTCTTGGTGTTGAGGACTTATTACCGATGTAACCAAAGTGCTAGTCTTCAAATAGAAGATAGAGAGCCTAGATTGGAAGCCACAAGTGATTCTCCTCCCTGTGGCTTTCATGGCACTTTCTGCTTAGTTCTGCTCCCAGCCATGGGAGCCTTGGTCTTTGGTCTTTCCTAATGGATCAAGAGCTTGGAACGGACTTGAGGGAACACAAAATAGAAGACATTATATACCGGTTTACCCAGAGAAGTACAGGTTTGAGTCTACTGTCTTGGTGTCTTATCTGTTTAACATTCTCTTAAATTTTTCATTTTTAATTATGTGATATAATTAGAACTTACATTTAGATAAGTTGGGATGGGTTTTGTAGACCCTCCACCGTGCACTTCTAACTCCCACCATGGTTACATAGTTTTGAGATTCCTGGGCAGAGAACAGAGTTCTTTTAACACATGATTACATCTGAAAGGCAAGTAGCAGTAACTCATTTCTTTTTCCCCAACCCTTTCTAGATGCAAGGTAACAATTTCCTTTCAAAGACATTTATGGAGGATGCTTGCTGATGAAGCAAAGTATGTTCAGATACAAGAGATTAGGGGAAGCTAACTCTTCCCAGGCTCAGATGGTGGCGGGAGAAGTATTTGAAGCTATTGTCCTTGCTACCTTTGGTTGTGCTACCTAGTGATGCCATGATCTTAGCTGTGATCTGTGAGATTCAGGTTATTGCCAGACTTCCATTTGCTGGGAGCTCAGGTCAATGGAAAGCTCCCAAAACTATAGGTTATGTGACCATGAAATATGTGTAGGAGAATAACATATTCTTCCATAGAGCACTTGGAAAGTTACTGGAATATTTGCACTATGGTGACTTTATAATTTATTGTATGTTGCAAGTCAACAGCTGCTTATTTCTTTTCTCTGATAATTAAAAAAATAATAAGCCTTAAAAACAGAAATGGTCTAATATGATGAATGCATGCTTAATAAATTAAGTGCTAAATTTTTCTTTCTCAGGAAAGTTGATGATGAATTTTTAATTGCTCAAAATATTGTCCATATTTGTCATCCACCATGGGAGCTCTCATAATAAAACTGACTGTAAAAGAGCCAGGAGGCACAAATCTTTTGAGGTAACATTAATAACTATTTTAAAAGTCAGTAATTATTTTGTGGACACTTTGCCCAAAACCATTGGTTTGATACGTGGAGCTGAAGAAGATTTAGTTCTATATCATGACTTTTCATTTAGATCAAGTTACTGCATTTCTAAATTAATCTAACTCATTTTAACTTCCAGGTAATAGCTGTTAATGTGTTTGCTTCATTAACAGAAGGACTCTGCAGACAAATTCCACCAGCTTAATATTAGTGTTACTAGGTGTTTTGATAGGAAACAGTTAATTTAATCCCAATATTTTTGTTATTTCTGATGTGTTTTTTTTCCCCCTTGATGCTCATAAGTATTTAAGCCTTAAAAAAAAACACTTCCTTTATTGTATTTTTGTGAATTTTCAGGAGAGAACAGAGTTTAACACAGTTTCCAAGGCAAGAAGATCTATGTTTGGGAGTGTCACAGTGTCACATCTGGCTCCTTCTCTTGGTCAAAGCAAGGTGTGAAGCCAGCCCAGATGCAAGGGGTGGAGAGAGAGGCTCCGTATCCTGATGGAAGGGGCTGCAAAGTCACATTGCAGAGGGACCTCGATGTAGAGAAGGCAATTTTTGTGGCCAGTTTATCAAACTGACACAACCTTCTCTTGAAAGTTATATCCACAAATATTATAGATTCTGTGTCCTAAATGTGTCTTTAATGATTATTCTCTCACTCCCATGGCACGGTCATGGATTAGGGAAGCCTCATCCTCTCTCACTTTAACAGATTCTCTGCTGTTTTCTTTGCATCCAGTTTAACCCCACTCCACACCACCATCTCTAATCTAAACTACACCTTATTTGAATATATCACTCCATTGCTTAAAAGATTTTAGTAGTTCTTTGCAAATGATGAGACAGAGTCCAGAATTATCTCGGCATTGTAAAGTGCCTCACGGTCTTGTAACTTTCTCTGCTTCTGGACTTCTCTTCTGCCATTCTCCAAAATGCATCTTTACAGTACTGCTGATTGTCCTACTAACTCTCCAAATATGCTATGATCCTTATTGTGTTGGGACTTTACAGATACTATCCCCTTGCCTGCAAAAAAAATCCCTCACTACCCCCAACTCCTCGACCCAATAACTTCCCTGTTTAACAAACACTTATCTTCAGTGTCTAGCTTATGTGTTTTCTCCAGGAAGCCTTCCTCATACCTATTCTATGTGATCGATCTTCCTCTGAATAATTCTGTGACAGCTGTTATGCTGTATCACAATTAATGATTTACTTCTCTGACTTGCCTATGAGATCATGGAGAGCAGGAACTATGTCTTGGATTTCTGATCGTCTAGTTATTGATACCGTTGCCTAGCATGAAGTATATTTTTGTTGTGTTTCTTTTACAGAGAAATGAAATTAGAATAAATGTAATTACACAAAAGGTAGACAATTCATACTAACTCTGCTTTGAAGTTTACCTATTCTCTTCCTTGTAACTAATTATTGCTCCTAGAAATCCATTTAAAATTTATCAAATGAGGTGTAATGCAATTTTTCAACAAAGGAAATTATTACTTGTGCTTGTAAGTAGAGCAGTACTTCAACTATTAGTTCAAGATTTATTCTACAACATTTAAAAGTTAGGTCCATTCTTTGATTTATGCACTGAAGGTTTTCTTCTATGGAATAAAATGTGGGCTCTTTAAAGATTTGTATTTTGATAGTAATGGGAGGGAGGTGGTAATTCTTTTATATCCAGTATATAAAAAGTGTTAGAGACATTTTTAAATTTTAATATTAAATCATATAATTTTTCAAAAAATTTAAAAAATCACTTAGACTTAATTGATACCACTTTTTTTATGTGAATCTTAACTCTTCTATAAAGAAAATGTTATAAATATACACCAAAGCCTCCTCCATTCTATTCCTTTTATTGTCCTCTAGATATAATAATTTATTTATTTATTTGTTTATTCAAAAATAATTATTGGGTACCTACTATTTGTCAGGCATTCTTCTAGGTATGGAAAGTAGCTGTAAATAAGTCCCTATCCTCATGAAATATGCAGTCTAATTTCTGACTGTTAGCCCCATTCACCAAGTTGATGTATGCCATACCAATGTGTGTTTATGTATTTATCATATGCATACCTATATAAGCAAATGGTATATGTTATATTTTATATACACTAAAAGTTATGTAGCTTAAGGATATATGAAGTTACTATTAACTATATTAAATGACACATTATATAGATGATCTACTACCAGATCAACTTTTTCCCCTTGTAATTATGTTCCGTGATTTTCTTTCTTCATTCATTTTGTAGTGTTTCATAACATACTTGGACCAGAGGTGAAGTCTCCATTCCCCTCCTGGTGGATAATAAGTTGTTTTCACTGCTTTGGTACCACAAGTAGTAAATGCACATCTTTGACTATGTCTCGTTGTGTACATGAGCGAGTTTCTTTTGGACAGCAACATAGATATGCTATTACTGGATCAAAGGCAGGTACAACTTCAAGTTCTAGAACTTGTTCTACAAAATGGTTGGAACGACTCACTTTTCAGCAATGTATGATTCCCACCCCCTTACATCACGACCGATATACTAATGATTTTTTTCCCCGATGTCATGGGTGACCTGGAAATATTTTTATTGTTTACTGGTCACTTAATTTTCTCTTATGAGTAATTTCTGTTTATATTTTTGTTTAATTTCCTATAAAACTATTTGTCTTATTCATATGTATTTGTAAGATCTGTTTTAATTTATTTTAAAGATAAATTATGGATGTTTATCTTTGGTGGCTATAATCTTTTAAAACACCTTCTTTTAAGCTGTGTCTTATATTTTAACTTTCCTTATGATGTCTTATGTTGTGCATAGGTTTTTAATTTTTAAGGTAGTTTAATTTTAGTTTTTTTCTTCTTAATGGTTTGTATATTTTGCCTCTTGCTTGTTTCATCCTTTTTTCATCCTGGTTATGAAAATTCCCTAAATTTTCCCCTAAATTTTCTATGCTTTTTCCTAAAAGTGTAAAATTTTTGTTAGTTATATTTAGGTTTTTAGTTCATCTGGATTTTTTTAAATGATATGTTAGGTAAGGCTCTAACATTATCCTTTGCATGTAGAGATCTACTTATCCCAAAGTGTTTCCTTGACAAATCTGTATTTTCTCCTATGCTTTGCAATGCCACATTGAATTTTCTTAGGTTTCCTTTTCCCCACAGTGATCCCAGGTCTTGATGGTTCAAATTTGAGTCATTACATTTGTGTTTGAAGTATAATCATCCCTTGGCATCCATGGGGAATTGGTTTCAGACTATGCTAAAGATATCAAAATCCACAGATGCTCAAGTCCCTTATACAAAATGTCATGTGTGGTATTTACATATAACCTGTGTACACATTCCCATAGACTTTAAATCATCTCTAGATCACTTATAATGCCTAGCACAAAGTAAATGTTATGTAAATAGTTACTGGTACATAGAAAATTCAAGTTTTGCTTTTTGGAACTTCCTGAAAATTTTTTTTGATGCATGGTTGACTGAATCTATGAATGCAGAACAAAGGAACAGAAAGAGTAGACTGTATTACAGAACTGCTTCTACTCTGAATGTAATTTGGGTCTTCTTTGCTCCTTAGAAATTTGAGTAAACTTGGCCAACATCCTCTTTATCTTAAGGTGGGGTGAATTTTGCATCTTCTTGATTTCTTCTCTTTTGCTCATACAGGCCATTCAGTTCCTTCTCTTATCAGTTGATGCAAAATTCTATTCTCAAGTGTACCTTGTTCTTTGTTGGTATTTTTACTGGTGGCTTGAGTTGTTGAGTAGAGAGATCATTCTGTGTCACAGCACTCTGTCTATGGGGTGGGCCCTTTCATTCTCTGATAATGAATTCATACTCCATTCCCTTTCAAAGCTTATGATCTAGATTTGTGGCACACAACTCTGGGACATGTACATAAGTCCCCTGCTCTACCTGCTTTCCTCTCAGATGTGTCCCTAAGAATTCTGGTGAATAACATTAAAAAAAATCTTATTACATATATAAAACAATAGTCAAACTATTTTTTAAGTTGCTAATTTGCTTCTCTAAAAATTGCTTTTCAACTCAAAGCAAGTTTTTTGGATACAACTATTTGAATAGAATTATTACTATTCAATGGCTATGCTGGTTTTAAATTGCTACATAAAAAATTACCATAAACTAGTAGATTTAAACAACATATGTTTCTTATGTTACACTTTCTAAGGATCAGAAGTCCTGGCATTGTGTAGTTGGCTTCTCTATTCAGGGTCTCACAGGCTGAAATCAAAGGTTAACAGGGCTAACATCTCATTTGGATTTTGGGGTCCTCTTCTGAGCTCATTCAGATTGTTTTCAGGATTAAACTCTTTACTGTTGTAGGACTGAAGTTCCCATTTTCTTGCTGGTTATTGACGAGGGGTTGTTCTCAGCTCCTAAAGATTCTAGGTATGTGAGTCCTCCATAGGTATTCACAACACAGCTATTTGTTTTCTTCCAAGCCTATAGTAGCACATCTTGGAGTTTCATCTTCTTTTAGGGAGCATACTTGATTAGACACAGCAGGGTAACTCCTTTTGATTAACTAGTCAATTTACTAGTAACCTAACCTCAGGGGTGACAGTCTACGTGATTCACTATATCATTCACACTCAAGGAGAGGGATTAAACAAAGTGGGAACTCCAAGGGCTGGGAACCTCAAGGGCCATGCTGAAATTCTGTCTACTAAAATTAGCTTGCATTCTAAATCCATTTCCCTTATATTTTGAATACTTGAGAAAAGTTCAATTGGGAAAGGAAACAGAAGAGCCAGCATATGTAGAAATAACATGTCACTTTCATTACTGATAAATTTAATGGTAAGAATGTAGCTTAGTGACAGAACTAAACGGGCTTGTGATCTCCTTTGCTTACCCAGTTTAGACTCTGGGACTACTTGTCCAAAGGCAAGTTTTAATTTGTAAGGAAATCATTGCCTCACACTGATCTAGGATGGAGGAAGGAGAAAGAGACCCAAATCCTCATGCTAATGGATTCTGACAGATTAACTCCATCCAAGACCTACAGGTATTACTCGTCATCGAGTAACAGGATCTACTGCCAGAGAGAGAGAGAGAGAGAGAGAGAGAGAGTTTTGGGACAGAGGCTTAAAGGGTTTGAGAAAAATTCCTCCTCAGGGAAACCAGAGTATGAGGAAGAGAGGTTCCTCTCTAATATTTATTTATGCTTTATGTGTGCTTATAAGGGTCAAATTTTCCTAAACTGAATAATTTTAAAATAATAATAATGACTTTTCCCTTCCCACCAGAGCACTAAAAGCACTTGCTGCTTATTGCTGATTAAGTTAGACAAAGAAAGCTGTCTGGGAAATGTTTACTTCAAAAGGCATACCAATCTCACATGAGAATGTAAAGATTGTATGGCATCAATCCAGGATGCACTGAAGAATGGCCAGGATTTCTTAGGATGTGCAGGAGGTGCTTTTAGGGTTCACAGTTGAGCCCTGAGGAGCCAGTTAGCTCACTTCATGCAACTCAAGGTAGAGGAGTCTATTCTTTCATTTTCATTGCTTTCCCATCTCTGAGCAAGAGGAACAATCTATTTTCTCTTTACAGAAATTTCGTTCTCTAGTGCAAAATGATTTTAACTTATCACCAAACTGAAATAAAATGACATTGGCAAAAATAGTGATGTATCTGGCTCTACTCCAGACTGTCAACCAGAGGAAAATTAGATTTCTCTGGACTTAGATACTGGAAAGAAGGAAAATACTTATGCAACTCTGGCCCACTCACTTCATTTCCTTTCTAATTCTCAGTTTCTTTATCAGTGAAATAGAAAAAAATACCCTGGCTATTCCACAGGTTTATTGTTGGGGCAGAGTTAGTAAATATGAAAGGGCTTCTGTATAAAACGTTATATAATTACAATTTATTATCAGTTATTTACATGGTGAGAATCCAAATTTCTAAAATCTTTCTTAAAACATTGATGCTTGAAGGGTATATTGATTCTATAGAACATTGATTTAGATTGTTTTTGACTTCCATCTGACAAGGTATGAAAATTTCTCTTGCGCTTTACAAGAGATTGAACAGGGTTTGTTTTAGTGCTTGGGCTAAACAGTTATTTGAACTTTTACATTTCTTTATAATTTTCTTCCTTCAGTCTTAGTAGTGCATGACACAGGACCTTTCTGCCACTTTCTTCTAAATTCAGCATGTTTTTGATTTTCAGTTTAAGTCTGTGGCTTGAAATAATGGAGAAATAAAGAGATCTTGGACATGAAGACTCCCAGAAAACTCAGGCCTTCTGGATAAGAAAGGAAACCCATTTGCACATCTCCTATTGATGTTGATGTCAATATTCACCTTTGTAGTTTAGGGTTAAGTGTTTTCCATTCCATTATCCATCTCTCAAACTTTGAAAATTTGATTCAAATCCCTTAAGGATGGGTTTGTTTGGATAATTGCCTTCCCTTCGGCATCATCTGAATTCTTGCGTCATGACTCAGGAGACTTCCAGAATGTCAACAGAGTTCAATAATCTTTGATTAAACCAATTTTTCCTGAAAATCAAGGGCAGGCCAGCAATGTTCGCAAAACAAATACTTTGGGACGTTTACAGAAGAGACTTGAGAAGAGAGAATAAAATGGTATTCAGGACTTCATAGTTCCCTCCATCTTTTGAAATTATAAAGGAAATAAGGAGGCATGCAATTTATCAGGCTAGGCAGGACCACAGACGGAAATACTGCTTAACCACCAAAGTAGCCAGGACGAAAAAACTAAAAATAATTGAAAACTGCAATTAAGGCATTACATATTTACTATAAAACACACAAGAAAGCATAAAAGATAAATGAAAAAAAAGCTACATTAAATTGGGTGTTAAGTTGAGCAAGTCAGGTAAATCAAGCCCTTGAGTATCTGGTTAATAATTTTCAAGCTAAACTTACAAGTTTGTTTCAATTTGTTCAGCTTTCTTGATCTATGAGTGGAAACTTCAGGGGTGCATGCTAATTTTATTAGCCAAGTGTTTCCTGAGCAAGATTTATTTTATGCTTTCTTATTCATTCAGCCAGCATTTATTCAGTATATGTGGTGTATAAAGTACCACATTAAAAGCTTTATGATGATTTCCATGTGAAAACAGATAGGGGCTTTTAACAGCAGCTTTTATGGAAGGTACAACATTACTTTATTAACACCAAATCTTGCAACAGTATAAGAAATTAATTTTTACCTAGACAGTCTTCAGATGGTACCCACAACATGTCAGAATGAACAACCTACCTCCTAAAGCAGAATATCTAGATGAGAAATGTAATATTTAATAAAATTATTCAAGCATGAGAATTTCTGTTAGAAGAGATCATTTAGAACCACCTACCAAGACCAGGCCATCCATTCAATCATTCATTTATTGATTAACTCAGCAAATATAAATGGCGACTGAGTACATGGCAAGAATTGTTGGTTTTGAGATACAACTATGACCTAGGCACAGCCCCGGCCTTCTGGTAGTCCAGGTAAATGGGCATTTGTAAGTCTTTTATAATGCAGTCTGGCAAGTGGTACAACCGTGGTGGGTATGGGGTAGCACAGAGGTGCCCCAGAGGGATGTGAGCCACAGTCTTGGGTCTCAGGGTAAGCCTCCTAAAGATTATCTACGTAATAATAAGGAATATCTAAGTCAGGTCAATAGCGCTGTTACCTAGGCAGTGAGGAGGAAGGGAAAAGTGTCACTTTAAGAGGGAATAGCATGTGCAAACTCCCAACTTAAGCGAGTATGACATATATTCAGACTCTGCAAGAAATTCAGTATGCTTGTACATAGTATTGGCGAAGGAAGCACTAGCAGTGGTGAGAAATAAAAGTGAAGGGTTGGCAGGGTAGGATGAAGGCGCCCTTTTGAGCAGGCTAAGCTATTTTACTTTTATCCTGAGGGCAACAGGGAGCAACACTCTTGAACATTGGTGCTGATTGCCTCTTCTGTACCCAGCACTGTCTAGGCACTGCTAGACATTCTGATAAAGTGAAAGATCTGTTCTGTGGCCCCTGAAGAACCCTTGACTTAGCTGGTGTGATAAGAGGACCAAAAAAAAAAAAATTAGTGAAATATATCCAGTATTAACCAAATGTGGTTCTGACCACCAATAGTTGCATTGTGAGGAGAGGTCAGCGTGGCTGACTGACATGGTGGGACACCTGTATTTAGAGAATTAATTTCCATGTGAGTGCATACTGTTTACTGTTCTTCAAGCCAGAGAACTTAGCATCATTCAAATTTTTTGGTCTGTATAACATATCATACAAGATCTGGCCCTTCGACTTGCAATGGTTATTCATCCAAACTGCCTTCTCTAACTAGCCTAACCAGCTTGAAGTGTTAAAAACATCTGTTTAGTGTTTTTTTTTTTTTTTTAAGTTCTCATTTCTTTTTCATAGAGGGGTATACAGATCACACAGTTAAAAAATACTGAATTTGAGTTAAATTCTTACCCTGAGAGTCAGGGTGAAGGACACAAGGTTTAGGAGACCTCATGTTATGAAAGCAGCTGTTAAAATCCTCATTATGGCCTGTTGTTTTGTTTTTCCCCTGATGCACCACATTTCTATACTATTTTTAAGCCTTTGACTCAACAGAGGCTATTTTCTGATCAAATTAGTCCTCATTCTCACTGCATGATTACCTAATAAAGTAGAATACAAGGGACATAATTAATCAAAGCCGGAGTGGGCACCAGAAATGCCCCTCGCTGTGTCTGCGGCGCAGAGGCGGCCTTCCAGTGAGAGGCCATCTCTTGCGGAGGGGGTGTGCTCTCTCACCCTCAGATCATTCCTTGCTCTTCCATAAAAACTGCCAAATTGCCTTCTTTGCAATAACCCTGAAGAAATACGTGCCATTTGAGGACAACCCCATAAGCCCTGATTGCACTGCCTAGTTGAATCTGTCGTTTTTGAGGAGGACCTGAGGCATAAGTCTCATTTAAAAGATTCTTTATGGTTTGCATTTTGCCTTCATTGGTTACTTTGGCTTTCTATAATCAGTCTGAGTATTAACACATGGTTTAATTCATGTTCTTACCTTCACGTATAGCTGCTTGATATTTCCCTAAGAAATGTCAGTATCTAGTCCTGCTTGATCCATGACAAGTTTCCTTTCCCTTGTGTTAGCCAATGATCTGAAATGACTGGAATCTAATCACTCTAGTGACATGCTGGGTTCTTAAAGAGAATTTTCTAGAAAAGGGTATTATGGCCAGGCTGCTTAATAATTCATCTACTCAATATTACAAGTCAAATAATTATATGTTGGCAAAAAATTCAGCTTGTATAAATTATTCAATATTCCTAACTCTAAGTGAGGGATGAGTGTGCATGTATGAGAGGTGTAGAGTCCTTGCATCCAATCGCTTCCTTCCCAGTTCTCGGTGGTGACTTGTGTTCACAAAGAACTGAATGCCCCATGGGAACCTTTGTAAATGGCCAAGCAAGTCTTTTTTATTCACTAAAGTGCAGAGTCTCTGGTTGTATGCTCTTTCCTGGATTCCACCTGAAATTGAAGAGAGACACATGGGGCAGGGACAGACTAATTTACTCATCATTTTATGGGCAGAGGAAAGAAGAGAGGAGAGGAGAGGAAAAGGAGGGAGGAAGGGAGCAAGAGAGAGAGAGAGAAGAGGTTGAGAATGGTGAGAATGGTAGTCCTTCTCTAGCAGGCAGATGGAAAAGCACAAAACCCGCCCTTTTATCCTGGATTCTCTCTAACTAATCAGATGAGTCACTTCTCTTCCCACACGTGGGAAGCTGTGAGTGATCAATAAACATAGATGATGGAAATGTCCACTCCAACTTGCCACAGGCAGAACTAAGAGAGGAAGCTCGGTCGCCTTTAAAACAAGAGTCTAGCCCTTCATGGCCCATGTTAAGAGAATAAAGGAAACAATTCCACTCCTCTGATCCCTGCGGAATTTCCTTCTTCCTGTGGGCATGACAAAGCAAGAACAGCATCCAACCTCCTCTCACTTAAGTGGGTGATTTATTACGCTTACCCAAAGGACGCACATTTCAGATACCATATGTGTTACCATGGTGATATAGTCAAACTTGATTTTGAATTTTATTTAAATAGAACACAATTCTTTACTCTCTAATGGGGGAATCTTTCATGCAGCATCAGTATATTGCCGAGGAAGATTGTGGAATGTGATGATCCTGGAATTCTCCAATTTTATGTGTCTCCTCTGGCTCTGACTTGAGAAGGGCGTGCAGATGAAAATTCCAGAATGGAAGAAGTAACAATAATTAACGGGAAGCATTACCTCGATGACCAAAGTCTATGGCAGCATGGGGTGGAGAGAAAGACGCTGTTTGCTAGTAGTGGTCTAACTAAATAAAAGGTTTGGGTACAACCACAGGCAGAGAAAGGGGGGACCTATAAACATTATCTTAGGACTTTTACAAAGGCCTCTCTGTTCCTCCAACACCAGCTCCTTCTCTTCCCTGATATTCTACTAGCAACTAAAAGAGCAACAAAGACTCATACGGTGCTTACTCTAAGTCAAGCTATTAGTAAGTGGCAAAGCTAGGTTTCACAAGGGATTCCTAGGGGTTTGACATTTTGAATAATTCTGCAGACCCCAAAGTGGGGGCTGTCTTTGGGTGTCAGGTGTCTGGGGGCCTCTGGCAGTGGGTATACCTAAGTATTGCAGCATAAGGGTGTGGGAGTCTAATGAGAGAAGCAGTTGGTAAACTGCCCAGAGAGAGGAGTTGAGAGCTTTCAACCATGAATTCAAAACTGGGTCAAGACAGCACTGGTGAGATGTTATGTCACATCTGGGAGAGCAGAGGTGCCTTCCAAGCCTTGTCTTGGAAGGTAAGCAGGAGCCTGCTAGACAAAGAATATGTGCAAGGGCACGCCAGGTAGGACAACAGCATGTGCAAAGGTGCAGAGGAACAGGAGGAATGGCATGTTATAGGAATAACAAACAGCTCACTGGGACTGCCTACTAGAGAGTGTGTAGGAAAAGGATGGGAAACTGAGACTATAAGTGTAGGCAGGAGCCATATCATGAAATTCCCTGTGGTCAGGAGCTTACATTTTATACTCAGTGAGAACCTCACTTCTCAAATTGCAGCAAGAGATTTCTGGGTGTGCAACAGTGCAGTGAAATCTCAAAACCAAAAGGAAAATCTGACGTACCTTCCAGGGTAGAAATTTTGGGTGAAGATTTCGGAAAAGAAACTTTTAAAAAATATTAACACAAACAGAGATAAATGGAAAAATAACAGAACAAAATGCATTCAAGAAATTTCACAGTTTCTTGAACTTTCTGATTGTGTGATGAGATCCCTTTTTCAGAGCATGTGTTTCTTTCTAAGCCATTAGGACTCTCTTAAGCCTTCGTATTCCCATTGGACTGGCATCCACTTGGAAAACCATCAGTTTGTGGTCCTGGGGTTGTTTCTTCCCTTGATAAATGAGTGATTTGCAGAACCTCAATAGAAGGTGCTGGTGCTTGGAACTTTGAAATCCCTGGCGTACATCTCATTAATGTTTCCTTGTTTTCTGTGAGCCTTGGCCGTGCGTCACTGACATTTTATCTCATGCCACTTCAATTAATAGAACAACTGACCTTCTTCCTTTGTCACCTGGCGGTCAACTTTAAATCAAACAGCCTACGTGGGCAGTCTAGTGTGACAGGATCCTCGGGGACAAGGTTCTCTGGTGTCTGTTGTGTAAACACTCATCAAGCAAATAATAACGGGGGAATAATTAACTTGGTTGCTGCCAGAGTTCACTGCTGTTTAAAAGCTTTGCACGAGGGCCTGTGTAGGAGGCAACATGATGAAATGGAAAGAAGCTGGAGCAGGTAGGTCAGATTTTGAATCTGCACCCCGCCCCCCTTAACTGACGTATGTCCTCAGGGAAGTTAATTATGCAAACCATGCAAACTTTACTTTCTTCAACTGTGAAATAGAGATATCATGGATCTCTCGTAGGACTGAAATAAAGAAAAAGTAATAAAATACATAAGAAGGCACCTGGATCATATTAGATTTTTATTAATTGATTTCTTCTTCCAGGCTACTCTCGTAGGAAACTGAATTTCTTGAGATATGTTATTCATCTTTCTAGGCCATTGCATGCGCATCTGTAAAATTTTAAGGTGGAACTAGAAAATCTATAAGATCTCTTTTGGCTTTAATATCATTTTATCAAAGTTACAGTTCTTGAAAAAATATAAATGAGTATCCAGAATTAAAGTCATAATTGAAATGTAAGGCTACACAACTTTAGTTATTTTAAAATTTCAAACATAACATGTAAAAGACTTTTAAAAATTAAAACAACTTGAAAGTAAAAAGAGAGAGAGAAAAAACGAAAATTCCCCACCTATCGTATTGGACTCCGCTCCCCATGGGAAACCAGTTGTACTGGTTTGGGGTATATCATTAAAAACTTTTTCCATATAGCTGTTGTCACATACACATATAGACACACACAGGCATGTCTATATGTGTATATATATATGCACATATATATAATATATAATATACAAACATATTTACATAATTTTAAAAACACAAACCAGATTATTTTATACATATTAGTCTGAAAAATGTTTTCTCCTCCTGCTCCTCCCATTTTCTGTTTTACTTTTTTTTTTTTTAGCATATGGCTTTTATCCGAGATAGCTCCTGGAGCTCTAGCCATTGCATCCCTATTCCAGACAAGAACAAGGAAGAAAGAGATGGGGAGAAAGAAAAAACAAGTTAGCAGCTTGAGCCAATGCCTGTAATGAGTTCTTAGAAATCCACAAACTTTTGTTTATACAGCTTTGGCTATAAGCTTTTCCAAGAAAGCCCCTTATACAGGGAAGTTCAATCAGTAAAGAAAAAGAGGAGAGTGGATATTGGTTAGCTTATATGATAATCATGATTGGAGATCATTTAATCACTGTATGTCTTTCTCATTCTTTTGCATGATGCAGAGTATTCCATAAAATGGTTCTATCACACATTATATAACCATTAGCCTATTACAAATAATTAGATTTTTTCTAGTTTTTTTTATTGAAAATAATATTAACTATTGACATCTTTATACAAATATCTGTATGTATGTGTCTTGGGAAATTTTTCAGGTTAGACACCCAGAGTTTGAATTTCTAAGTTAAAAGATAATGTATACTTTGATTTTGTTATATAACACCAAACTACAGTTACAATGTTTAATTTACACTCTATCAGAATCTACAAGTGCCTATTTGCCCATAAATATGCCTGCACTGATTTGAAATATAACTATCTGTGTATGAGCATGCATACGTGGGCTTGTTTCTGGATTCTCTGTTTTGTAAATTTGACCTATTTGTTTACTTCTGAGTCAAAATTACACTTTAAAAATTACCATAGTCTTATACTTTGCTCTGATATATGTTAGAGCAAGTGAGTACATGCTTTTGTTGCTTCTTAACAAAACATTCTTGTCTGTTTTTGCACATTTTTCTCTTCTAGGTGAATTTGAGAAACTGCTTACCAATTTCTATACTGTATTTGTAAACATAATATGTCTCCTCAGAATGTCTTTTCAACTCTTCATGAAAGTAATGCACAGTATTACTGGCATTATTTTCTGGGTGTTTTGTAGTTACTATTATTATTGTAATATTTTTGTTCCATTACATTTTCTAACTGATTATTGCTAATACAATAAAAAATTTGTCCAGTTTTAAAACTTCCTTTTTAGTTCTTGTAGGACATTTTTTTCTCGTTAGATTCTCTTGGGTCTTCTAGGTAGACAGTAATATCACTTAACTAATGAGTTTTTGATTTCATTTTTTCTAAAAATGAATCTACAATTTTATATTTTTTCTTATCTTTTCCATTGGCCAGGACTGCCAACAAAATGTCAAAGAGCAATGGTGATTCTGAAAATCTGTATCATCTTCCTGATTTTGATGCACATGCTTCAAATGTTTTACCAATAGGTAAAATGTTTGCTCTCAATTTCTCTTCGTTAATGTTTATAAAATAAGTCTGTTCCTTATTTGCTAATATCATTTTAAAAAGTAGGAACATGTCAAAATCTATCAAGTGCTGAGTAGAATCTATTAAGCTCTATTAAAATGATTATATGGATGTCCCCTTTAATTTGTTAATGAATGCAGTGTAACTGATGGTTCCATAATTTTCTTTCTTTTTTTCTAGTTTTATCTGGTTTTTGTATTAGGGTTATAGTTGTTTAATTGAATGAGTTGGAAAATAAGTCTTATCAATTTTAGAAATTCTGAAGCAGAATATAGAAATTTATATAACATTGATGTTATGTTTTCTATGAAGATTTGGGAAAATCTGGCTATGGAATCATGAGTCTGATGCTTTAAAAAAAAATTAGAGTCATTTGACCACCTTTTCGTTTTTTTCCCAGTGTCTATTTATCTACCTACCCATGTTTTCTACCTTTTATTGAGTATTCTTTTATGACGTAAGGAATCTCATCCATATCTGCTGAAGAGGTCCCCAAGACCTTAGATATTCTTTGATTCCTTTTGGGGAAGCTTTCTTTTCCTAGTGAAAATCGTTTTTGTCTTCATGGAGTTCCTTCAGATGTGAACCACTCCATTAGAATGGGTGCTCTCTCCCCCAAGAATGCAGATTGGTTACAGCAGGGACTTCTGCCTGCCTGGCACACAGTACACACTCATTAGTATTTATTGGGGAGTAAATGTTGCAGCTCATTATCAATTGTTCCATCTTCTGACAACTTTTCTGCCTTTTTGGAGCTGCAGTGGCTGTGTTTTTGTATTTCTTTTATGATTGTAATGGGGCTTGGGAGAGGGGAGCACAGGTTTAGTAAGCCATCTTGAAATGGCAGCTGCAACCATCACATAGCAGGGTCTGGTGCAGTGCACCATGCAGTCTTCCTGGTGATTTAATGCCTAGCAATAAAGACACACTGTTCCCTTGGGCAGCTTTTATCTTTTATTTTTCATTGTATTCCTCCCCTTCCCCACAATTCTCCGAGAGTCACATATTAAGAAATAATTGTATTGAAAGATTTGCTTACCGTTCCTTATCAACTTAATTCTTTATCGATAGTCCCTGGTCATCTTAGCTTTCTTAATCCCTTTCTTTCACTCCTTTGAAGTAGAACTCTGGCTTTTTTCCATTCTTTTTTTTTTTTTTAATTCTCACATCATCCTCCATTCGTCTCTTCAAACACTATGCTTCCTTTCCAGTGTAACAAAATCTGGATACCAAATTGAAAAGTGCGTATCACTGGTTGGTCAGGCCTCCCCTGTAGGTCTGTTTTAATCATTACGGAAGAAAACCAAAATTCCCATGTTAGAGGAAGAAGGCAACATTATTCAGAAAGAAAACAAGCAGACAAGAAAGCAAGCAAATAAAGAAACAAAAGCCAAATTCACAAAAATGTAAATGGTTAATGACTTTGAGTATGAAGTATATAAGCATTCTTTATGCCATTCTTGCAACTTTTCTGTACATGTGAAATTACATCACAATAAAAAGTTGCTAAAAACAGCAAGCAAACATTGTCCAAGCACCTACAGGGAACCACCAGAGCTTATCAATTAATTTGGAAGAAATTTTCTTCTTCACCATCTCAACTCATCTTCCTGGCATTTCTAACCAGCTGTTACTTGGTACAATGGAAGTTAGTCCCAGGTTTCAGAGATGGAGGGAGTTAAGTGTAAACACTCGGGAAGATATCAGGCAAACACAGAAAAATGTGGGGGAAAACGAAGGTAGTACTCTTGACACGCTCCTCTTTGCCTGACCTCAGAAATCTTTCTCTCCATCAAAAATTACATTCTGTGATAGAATAAGAATCATCTGAAGTGAAAGAATAGAGTCTTTTTCCCCTGTTAATTGTTATTTTTGTATTATAGTTCCTTGGGTATCAGAATAATTCCCAACTCTTCCCATTTAATGGCGGTAAGGTTTCCACATTCACTCAAACTGGCAAATGATAATACCAATAGATCTCTATGGCAATGATGTAAATCTGTATCATGATTGTGGTGGTGGTTACAGGAATCTACCAATTACTACTGCTATGTTTGTGAAAAAGAATAGCATAAGAATATACACACATTGTATCAATATTGAGCTGGAGACTACCATGGGAGCAGAGCCACATCCTGCTCTGAGCACACTGCCTTTCCCTCAAGGTCCCCGGAAATTACTACAGCAGGGCACAGGCTGGGTATTCTTTTGAAGGTTACTTTCCAAACAAATCAGTCTCCAAAAGAAAGTTTTATGGAAAAAAATTATTTTTTGAAGACAGACTAAATACTAATGTTCTGTTGAGAGTTTTATTCTGACCTTTTAAGAAGACGATCCATTAATAGTAAAGAGCTTTCTTTTTTCATGGTGAAAGCAATCTGATAAACAGGACTTGAGATGAAAGAAAAGATCAGCTGAGTGCATGTACTTGCAAAAACAGAAAAAAAAAAAAACACAGAAGAAAGTACTTAGAAGCTTTTTTTTTTTAATAGGAGTTTTGGAAGCTGGTTGCTTTAGGTGAACCAGTATGTGCCTCATCTGCATACACTTATCCGCAATTCACTTGGTATGTTCCTCCAATCTAATCCTTATGAATGAATGATCAACATATAAAATTGCATTGAATAGCTGAACAGTAATTCTGTCCACAGGACATTGTACGTTCTACAGTGGTGATGTCGCGTGTGCCTTCTTCACTGCAGTATCCCCAGCTCTTGGTACAGCAGTGACTTGCACAACTCATGAATATGTGCTGAAGGAGCGACCCTGCTCTGAGGATCCCACTGAAGCTCTTCTCTCCAGACCTAAGGGCAGAGGCTGGGACACTCCTGCTTTCCCGAGAAATGGACTCAGCAAGCCAACAGCTTCAAAAACCTTCTTCCTAAATCCTCCCTCAATCAGTGTTCTAACCTTTTCTTGCCCCTACTTCCTTATTACAGATGAAAGGTTTAAGAGTTGGCTGATCTTGATCACTTAATTAGAAATTTTAACATTGTGATCTCCCCTGAATCTACTGTTCTTATGCTCAGCTAGAATTGAGACAGAGACAATCTCATTGGACTAAAGTACATAGTGTCTTAGAAACTTAATTTGCATCTCACTAACAAAGAGTGGCTTAAACACTTAAAAATATTGATAGCTCTCAGAGTGTGCTTTTCTGCATATGGGCAGGTGTTTGAGAACTATCTTTTCATATCTTCCATCAAATTTTGTGTTTTGACCTTCTCTTCCTGACTTGTAAGAGCTCCTTGCATATTAAAGAATACGTTCTTTGTCCCATGTTTAGGAGGAATAGAGATTATATTTTATTCATGTATCCCCAGGCATGTAATAGATAAATATTGGTTAAAAGAATGAATGAATTAATATGTATTGCAAATATTTTTCACAGGGAGATTTTCACATGTAATTCTCTTCATTTGCATCATAAAACCAGGATAATAGGACTACTAGCAATATGAAAATTGAGATAAAGACTGTGCATTTGAATCAATAATCATTTCCAATACTCAGAAGACCAACATGGACCTTCTGCTTACCTTTATTAACAGTAAAAGATTCAACTGGCCTATGAAAATATAGATTTTTGATCATCTGGCCCACTCTGAAAAGCTTGGTGCTATCTTGATGTAAGCAAACATAGAGCAGTATTAGTAACAGCTGGCGTCTCTGAGTACACATTTTGCGCCAGACACACTGCTAAATGCTTTACATATAAAGCAAAGAAACTCTATTTTAGAGCTTCCTATATCAGCAAAGTGGTTTCTTTTCCTGTTCTCCATATATCTTTAGGACCGAGAGAAGTGGGCAAGTTGAATGCCACTTCTAGAAGGAGGCTGTGACATTGCAATGTCCCTTCCAGACAAAGAAAAGCAGTAAAGAGGCTGTGTAAAGAGAGCATTATTGGAAGATGACATATGTTTTGCTAGCTCTCTCTGGACCAAAGTTCCAGGAAGGGCTAGAGTGAGAAGGGTGTTATATGGGATGAGATAAATTTGAAACAAGCACTTTGATCCCATTCTTTCTTTGAAAGCCGAGGAGGAGGCTGCCATGCCATTGGCCCCATATGCTCAAAGAGATGATAGCGTTAACAAGGGAGTAGGGTGCTAGCCAGACAAACTAGCTTTCTTGAGCTGCACTTAGCTCCAGTGGGGCATTTATGGGACCCAGAAGTTCCTAGAAGCCCTTCTTGGTGGTAATAAAGAGAAGAACTAAGAATTTTCTAGGGTTAGAATTGCCAGACACAGAATAAAAAAAAAAAAAAGGGAGTTACAACGAGATGTCATAGCAAACGTGCACAGCAAAGCAGGGCTCAAGGAACAAGGCAAGTCTGGACTGAGCCAGAGAAATACATCACAAAGGTATCACTTGCAGGCTTGAGCAGTGGGCAGCACTAGAGGGACTGACCCCACCCAGGAACACTGTCATTGGTCCCTCCACTGAACCCAGGCCTGAGCAAAACCAGACCAGCCACTCTGCAGTAGAGAGACAGCAGGGAATACCCCACACCGCAAAGCAGGTGGCATCATCTCGGTCTCCCCTGCTGTGTACATCTCCCGAGAAATCCATCTTGCAGAAGAGAAGTAGTGGGAGGATTTGACAGTGTTTACATGAAATATACTGTGTTATTCAAGAGGCAAACTGGAAAGAACTGAGGTCTTGTAGATAGCAGAGTTTAGTGTTTTATTGTGCTACAGTTGTTTCTTTGCCTCTTACTCATGATGGGTGAGGGGTGGGGATCTTTAAAAAGAGGATTTCAATCAGTTATGGAAATAAGAGCTGGCTTTTCTCAGCACATCGAATAGTGGGGCTTTTATGCTTGTTTGCATCCTTGGTACACAAGGTATCATTAAATTCTTACCAGAAGTCTTGAAATTTAGAGAGATTAAGTCATTTTCATATATCTATTCAGCAAGCCAAATGGCTAAATCTATAGTCAGACAAAAATTAGTAGACTTTTAATCCCTCTAGTATTTTGTGAACTGTTGTGTGAACTATTGCAATAGTAGGCTATCATTTTCCTAGGGTAATTTCAGGGTTAATGCCGTGGTGGCAGAGTAATTTGGAAATGGTCTGCTCAGCTTAGAAGAAATATTTTGCGTTTAAGCTCCGCTGCTGTTGCAGCTCAGCACTGGGGGGTTGTGAATTGTTTCTGGCTCGCCATCAGAGCGGAAATGCGTGAGAAAGCACGGTGGGTTGGCTGCGCTCCTACCCTGGGTGAACGCGGTGCAGATGGTCCTACCGAGGATGAAACGCCTGCCGGAGAGAAGTTCAGTAGGTTAATTGTGCACGTTCTCTGATGATTCAGCCCATAATTGCTGACACCAATATGTTTGATGTTGCTGCCTCAGGGGCTTAATGTGTGAGTCAGATGATGGCAATGAAGAGAAAGTTGGCCTTGTTTCCTGAAATCTTAGAAACTGAACAATATATTATTGAACTTGGTCTGTGATCGAAATCACTTTAGGGGAAAAATCAAAAGCCAGAATGAAAAACGTATTGCTGCATGCATTGTGAAGGTAACTGAATTGAACCACTAACTGTAATGTAACTGGCTGTTAGTTTTTATGAAGGTGAATGCAATCAGCTTAACCTAATTTTAATCTCAGTTTTCCTTCCCCAAGCACATATTTCCTTTTCACAGCCTCAGAGTGCACCTTAGAAAGCCAATGAAGTCCTCAAGCCTGCAGTAATTGCATAGGTCACCAGTGGCAGAACAGGCAGGTCATTAGGCTTGCTGATTCCTTGTGAATTTCTTCATCCTTTCTGATTTAGTTTTTATTTTTTGACTATGTAAAGCACTTATGTGATTCCAAAAGCATTTAAGAAGGTATATCCGTAAAATTCACATTTTCATCCCTAGCCCTCCCACCTGATTCAACTCACCCCCATAGGTAACCATTTTCACTTGTTTTATCAGTACTTTTGTCTTTTAATATATGAAAGTAATGTGGAAACAACCCAAGTGTCCATCAACAGATGAGTGAGTGAAAAAAAATGTGGTATATATAAACAATGAACTATTATTCAGTCTCAGTAAAGGAGGAAACCCTGCCATTTGCACAGCATGGATGAACCTGGAGGACATCATGCTAAGCGTAATAAGCCAGTGACAGAAGAACAATGAGGTATCTGAAATAGTCAGACTCATAGAAGCAGAGAACATAATAATGGTTGCCAGGAGGGTGGGTGGGAGAAATGAGGAATGGTTATTCCATAGGTATAAAGTTTCAGTTTGCTAGATGAATAAACTCTAGATATCAGCTGTACAACATAGTGCTTGAGGTTAACAGTATGTGTTGTGCATTTCAAAATTTGTTGAGAGAATAACTGTTCTTACCAAAGCAAAACAATACAAAAACAAATGAACATGTGGAAACTCCGGAAGGTGTTTGATATGTTGATTACTTTGATCATGATGATGGTATTAAAGGTGTTTGCATATGTCCAAACTCTTCCAACTGTACACATTAAATATGTTCAGTTCTTTGTATATCAATTATATAAAGAAGATGTGGTACATATTTACAATGGAATACTACTCAGCCATAAAAAGAATAAAATAATGCCATTTGCAGCAATATGGATGGACCTGAAGACTGTCATTCAAAGTGGAGTGGGCTGGAAAGAAAGAAAAATGCCATATGACATCATTTATATGAAGAATCTAAAAAATAAAAAAAATAATAATAAGGACACAAATGAACCGATTATTATGTTGATTTCTTGAATATGTGTAAGCACATTTGACTGTCCTTTATGATTGGATTACCTCATTCAGTTGTTTCTTATTTTGTAGTTGACTTTATTTCTTTGATAACTATGTAAGTTTAAAAAGCTAAAGATCTGATCTGTTCTTAGAAACAATAATTAGTAGATATATGAAAATGAAAAAAATGTGCAGTATACTGTTTATATGTATTTACATGCATAATATAATATGTATGTGCAGTCAAACTGTAATAATGCTACATAATAAAACTGGAAAAAAAAGAAAAAGAAAAAGAAAAACAAAAAAGAAGTGCTGAAAGAGGGAGATGAAAATAGCATTTTTGTTTTTTAGATATTTGTATTCATATATTTCTTTAGAATATTAAAAAGTATTATCACTTGAAAAAAATCATATCTCAATAAAACTGTTTAAAAAAATCAAAAGTAGCATATGCATTATTTTCCATCTTGCAGTATATATTGGAATCCACTTGTACCCATTCATAAAGCTCTTTTTTTAATATAGCTGCAGAGTACTCTGTTATGTGGACGTACCATATTTGATTCATTGAATATTTTGAACTATTAAATATTTGGATTCTTTTCAACCTTTTGCAGATGTACATGATACCTCAAGGAATAACACTGTTTTCATTGTTTCCTTTTGTGGAGATACGACTTCAAGTAAATTCCTACCATTGGTCATAGAGTAAATGCATGTGATTTTGTAAGATGCTGCCAACTGCCCAGCTTAGGTGAGTACCATTTATTTTGGGGGCATATATATTTTGTTGAAGTATAGTCAGTTTACAATGTTGTGTCAGTTTCTTGTGTACAGCATAATTCTTCAGTCATACATGAACATACATATTTGTTTTCATATTCTTTCTCACCGTAAGTTACTACAAGATATTGAATATAGTTTCCTGTGCTATATAGTAGGACCTTGTTGTTTATCAGATTTTGTGAGAATCCTCCTGTATTTCAAAGTGAGAGACACTCTGCCAGAATTCAGTAGGTGTTATGTGCAATTCAGTGGGTCTGTAGATGTAATTCTTGGTTTATTTGTGGAGAGGGCAAGCTGTGAGTCTCTCTACTCTGCCATCTTGGCTGGAAACAGGTGATTACCATTTCATACAGCCATCGGCAACATGTGACGATTGTGTCTGTCACCTGAAACCTTGCTAGCAGGTTGTTTCTCAGACTTTTGCTTTTTGCTAATTTGAGAGAAGAGACATGGTATCTCTGTGTCGTTGTGTTGTGCATTTATTTTACCATAAGCAAAATCGGGTATCTTTTCTTGCTTACATGCTCATATGCGTGTCTTTTTTTCTGAACTGTATGTTTATGCCTTCTGTACATTTTGTATGTTTCTTTTTTTTCTCATTTTTAAGAGTTTATTCATAAATTAAGATTAGTCTATTGTGTATGTAGCAAATATTTTTTTCCTGTTTGTAATTTGGGTTTTACTTTTCTGACTAACTTCTTCATGCAAAAAGTTTTATTTTAGATTTCGTGATTGAATTTATCAATTTTTTTCTTCCTAATTTTGAGCTTTCTCTTCCTTTTAATGGGGCCCCAGGACCACTCTGTTTTAATTACACAGGCTGTATATTGTGTTTTAATCTAGCAGAGATTGTTTCCTCTCATTGCTCTTATTTTTTAGGATTTTCCTAGATTTTCTTGAATGGTTAAAACCCATGTAAACTTTAGAAACAACTTTTTTAGCTTCAAAAAAAGTGAACTCTTAATTTAAAAAATTTGAGATCTCATTAAATTTATATACTACTTTGGGAAGACTTGACAGGTTTGTGATGTTGAATGGGTTTGTTCAAGAACAAATACATCTTTCTAAAAAAAAAGAATAAATGGGAATTGCAATACATGAGATTCCTCTTAAGAGAGAACCCAGCTTAGTAACGTGATAAATGATGCAAACTCAGAGACATTTGCAGTCCCCCTTATGAGAAAACTAAGAGATAAGCACCTGAGAGTGGCTGGGTAACTGCTTGTATGAAAAGGAAATCCATACCAAAAAAAAAAAAAAAAAAAAGAAACAAATGTCTTTCTGCTGGTTCCAACCTTATTTTGTGTTTTGGGGAGAGTATTTTAAAGCCTTCTTATTTTGGGTTTTTCAAATTTATTGTTCAACTTATTTCTTCTTCTTTTTTGAACTATTGTAAATAAAGTCTGCTTTTCCATTATATGTTCTAGCTGGTTATTGTTTGTGTATATGCAAGTTATTAATTTTTTTTGCTAGTTTTATATCCTCCTAGTTTACTGAATTCTTTGCTGTTTTTATTAGTTTTAGCATTGTTTCCATTTTTTCCCCAGAACCCTATTTCATCATCTGCACAAAAGAAACAGTATTACCTCTTCCTTTCCAATTTCAATAATTCTCATTGCCTATGTAGTGTTTTTATTTTTATTTTTATTTTTTGCTTGTTTGAATAGCTTCTCATGATGGAGGATAGGCTTCCAGTCTACTTCAACCCCTCCACTCTCTGCTGCTACACTCAGCCTGCTTCTCTCGTTTCCATTGCCTGGCTCCTGGAGATGTTTGAATTCACGACCCCTGTTGGGGTTAACAGCCTTGATATAACTTGAGCGGCTGCTGCTGCCCTTACAGCATCATTGTGCATTTCTTCCATCTGTGGGAGATTAGGGGGCTGGGACAATGGGGGTGAGTCAGTGCTGTAAACTGGATTAGCCTTGGAGAAGCTGACTATTCACTAAACTCTTTAGGGATGGATTCTTCTGAGAGGGAGATTAGGGAACCAAAATTAAGCCAGAGAGACTGGAAGCAAATGTCAAAACCAAAGGAGCAAGAACAAGCTAATAAATGAGCGATAGTCAGGAATAAGGGCTCAGACAATGTTGGATCAAAATAGAAGCAGGCCAGAAATAGGCAGGATGATTTCATTACTTACAGGTAGGTGTTTGTGGTTTACTTTTATGAGCCAGTGGATGCCTGGATGTGCGGGCATATAGGGCTGATTACAAGTCTCAAGTTCAAAATAGATAATGGTCATCACTGTGAAGATTTTAATACTGAGTTATAAATGCATTCTAGAATTTTTTTCTGGCTTCTTTCCTGAGACCAAGGTCATAGAATTTTCCCTTTAGATAAGCATCATCTATAATTTTTCTGTAATGAAGAAAATGTTTTATCATCTGTCTTGTCCAAGAAGGTAGCCACATGTGGCTATTGAGCATTTGATATGTTTCTAGTGCAACTGAGGACACTGACTTTTTAATTGCATTTCATTTTAATTGATCTAAATTTAAATAGACAATGTGACTAGTGAGTGGCTACTGGGTTCGTCTCTAGAAACTTATATTCTTTTCGGGGAGGGGAGGTGGTAATTAGGTTTATTTATTTATTTTATTAGTGGAGGTACTGGGGACTGAACCCAGGACCTCACGCATGCTAGGCATGTACTCTACCATTGAGCTACACCCTCCCCCTAGAACCTTATATTCTATAAAGACAAAGGGTACAAATGCATGGCTTGTGGATCCCTGTGACTTCAGTTCTGTGCCAGCCATTGGCAGCATGCATAAAACACTAATCTGACCTCTCATGTATAAGCAAAAGTAATAATAATAATAATAAAACAATAATTTGTAAGAGAATGTAGCATTTTACATTTTATTAAGCTCTCTCATAATCAGCTTATGTTACACCAAATGCTCCTGAAAATTATGATGATCCATATTCCATAGACAAGGAAATAAGTTTAGAAAAACTGTGGAATAACTTAGCCAGAGTCATGAAATTATTAGTTTCAACTGTGTGGCTTGAACCACAAGTCTTTTGATTCCAGGTTTAATCTTCATTCCATTACACAAAGGTGCACTTTCCAGCTGTGCACAAATGAGTTATTAAAAGTATGCTGCTGTTACAGTGTTAAACACACACTTGCCAAATAACCTGGAAATTCCACCCCTAGATATTTACTCAAGAAAAATTAAACCATATAGTCACACAAAAACTGGTACATGGACGTTTATAGAAGCTTTATTCACAATTGCCAAAAACTAGAACTAACCCAAATGGCCTTTAACTGCTTAAAGGAAAAACAAATTGTGGCACTTTCCGGTAATGAAAAACTACTCAGCGATAAAATGACCCATTGGTATGTGCAAACACATAGAGAAATCTCAAATGAATTATTAAGTCAAAGAAGCCAGACTCAAAGGGTTACCTACTCCATAATTCCATTTATCTAATATTCTGGATCAGAGCCAAGCTATAGGGAAATGGAACAGATCAGTGATTGCCAGAAGCTGGGGGTGGGGCTGACTACAAAGGTGCATAAGGAAATTTTGGGGGGCCAATATAAATATTCTATATCTTTATTATGATAATAGTTATACAACTGTACACATTTGTAAAACTCATAGAAATGCTTCCTAAGTGAGTGAATTTTACTATATGTAAAATATACCTCAATAAATATGATATATGCATAATATACATATATATATATATATATATATATATATGGTATGTTAACACCCTTCTTAGGCTGGTGTTGGGAAAAAGAAGCAGGGAGTAAGATTTGATCAGACATAGTCAGGACCAGAGCAACTGGTCTGGGGCAATTGGCCAACAATCTAAAATGCAATTACTAAGGTGATGTGACCAGATTGCCAAGAATGCAGATCAGGTGGCTTGTGGGCCCAGCCATGAGACTTTTAGGACAGTGATGACACTCAGGTAGAATCTTCTTAATGGGGAATAGGAATGACTATACCTCTTGGTTAAAATGGGGTTCAACCAACCTCAGGAACCAAAAGAACATGGTGATGTCTACCCTGGGGTTCACACCCTGTTCTGTGACCCCTAGGGAAGACATCACCACATGTCCAGGTCCATTCCAGATCATGAGACCAAGGCAGGACTCCACTCATCACACTTTGGACATCTTTCTGTTTTTGCTATATGTCAAAATTGTTTCTGCCTTGGTCCCTTTGCACTGGATTTCCCCTCTGCTAAGATCATGCATGAATAGACCTTCACTGATCAAGTTACCCAAGTTCACCCCCACCTACTCTCCTTTCACATTACTTAGCTTGATTTCTTCATAGCACCTATGAATATCTGAGATTGTGTATTTGTTCATATCTGATGTATATGTATGTATGCATATATAAATGGATGGATGGATGGATGGATGAATGGATTGATTTATTACCTTTATTTACTGGCATGCAAACTTCATGAAAAATGAGATTCTATCTCATTCGCTATTGTATCCTCAGCCCATAGCTAAATGCCTGACAGTGGTTGGTGCTCAATGAATAATCATTGAAAGAATGAATGGATTGTCTCAGAAACTGGATGGGACTGAGTTAGCTTGTTGCATGAAACTGGCATGGCTGAGCAGGAAGACTTACAAGCTTCAATAATTGTACAATTCCAGCTGGTGTGTAATTACAGATCAAGTTGAGCATCTTTATTCTGGCATTCTTTGCTGAAAAGCAAGCATGATGGCAGAAGGCTGGCATGGCATTTGATCCCAGTGTGTCCCTGTTTCTGTAACCAGTACTCGTTTCCCCAGTGTTTCACACACAGACGTTGTTCCTCTCGGGACTAGGGGTGTTTCATAGAGGTGCTTCTGTTCTCTCTAACATTTGCTTGTCTTCCTGCTGGTGCTCATCTTGGTTGCTAAGATAGTTTCTATGGCAAAGGCTCACCAGCTAAGAGAGGATTACATACAGTAAATATTTTAAACAGATGAACTTGGCACAGGAGCAGCTGCTTGTCACCAAGCAGAAGGCAGCAGTGTACTGGGATCAGACTGGCAACTTAAATAGCACTTTAAACCTTTCCTATGACATACAATGACCAGCTTTGAGTTTTTTTGGCTTTGGCATTGGCATTTGCAGTGAAAAATAACTGAAGACCATCCACAATGTGTGTGCATTTAAGAATATTCCAGTTTACTGAAAGGATACATAGAAGCTATTTTACAAAATGGAAGGTTGGCAGACATTTTACAATAAAAAGATGATGTAAAATCAGCTGGAGTTCTGCTACTGATTGCTTGAAAGTGAGACTTCTTTCAAACTTTAGATCCTAAGAAATGTTACAGGGAAGAAATGTGGAAAGGCTTGGCTTGGCTTGGTGGTTCACCTTGCAAATCAAAGGTTAGGTTCTTTTCATCTAGCATAGGGACGTTGAAGAGTTTTCAACCAATTTCACTGACAGCTGTGGTCATCAGACAGTCTTTAAAGCCACAGACTATCTTCCTATTTTCCTCTATAAAATGGAAATTGTAGTCTTTACCTGCCGATTCCATATATTCCTCCCACCGTTGCTAGAAGCCATTTATACATTGGCCAGATAACCGTTTTTGGTACAGAAAGTGAAGCTAATTTAAATTAATATTAAAAAAATGTAACTTGGTGATATTTAAGTATTCAGACCTTACGATATCCTTAACTGAAGCTTGTACATACATAAGCTAGCTCTCAACTTCTCTCCATTTCTCTCTTTCTTTCTTTTTTTTTTTTTTTTTTACAGTATTGAAAGACAAGTCGCTTTCTTTGTGTCTTACAGTCTCTTTAGGAATCTTCTAGCAATTTCTGGGACCTTTAGTTACCCCCTTCTTCCCTTATTCCAAAGAGTTATACTTTAACCCCAGTTATATGAGGACATAAAGAACAATTGCTTAAATTCAGAGTTCTCCAGCCCATTGCAAGGACAATATATGTTCTCCTTTTCTTTATTCATTTTTAATCAACAAATATTTTTTGATCACTACCATGTGCAAAACAACTGTGGTGGGTGTTACAGCAGACAAAGGCAACTGAGATGGCTTACAATGAACTCGTGCTCCAGCAAATTTTGAAAAATACTCCCAGCACTCAGTGTACTTTTTAATCCTTCCAGGATTTCTTCCCGCAACTTCCCAGGTTTACTGCAGTCTTCTACAGTATTATATTATGACACAGTATGCATGTGTGTGTGTGCACGAATAAGTGTCAAATTGTATTTTGAGTAGAGTATCCAAGGAAGATGGGAATCATAGATTATCTCAGTCATGCTTCCGACTTTATTTCTGATCCTGGGTTTATATGAATTATAGAACATCCATTCTACAAGATGCAATATAGCTACTTGGAATGAAAATGCAAGTGTATATTTAATGATGTGAAATACGTACTTGCTTTATTGTTGATAAAATATATTTCATGGTGATTCCATTTGTGAAAAAGAATATATATATGTACATATGTACATGTATGTGCATGAAGAGAGCATAGTACATTTATATGTTTATATGTACACATTTATATTTCCTAAGATAAGCCTAGAATATGACAGATAAAATGTTAATAATGGCCATCACTGACAGGTAGTTTCACAGAACATTAAGATTTTTCTTGACATTCTCCTCCAAGAAATTTCCACAATGAATGTGTATTTTGCATAATGGAGGCATAAGCAGGAAATCGGTTTACAGATATGGGGACATATAAGGCTTTGAGCAGGATTCCATGTCACAGTGAATCTTCTCATGTGCGTATCTGAATCCTCAGTAGGACCTTTTCCCCAGAGGAAATAGAGACTGGCATTTCGAAACTGTGCTGTTTTTAATGAAGCAATGATACATCCAGTCATATTCTAGTAATTATCTTTCCACTTGAAAACTGACTTTTTAAATTCAGAGAGTACCCACAGTTCTTTCATACTGTAACCTATGCAGGAAAAAAAAAAAAGCAAAGTGTGAAATGGATAAGACAAGGAAATCTCTCTGAAGCAATTCCTGCGAAGTTTTGTTAAGAGAGTGTCTGTGGCGTTCTGCCTTGCTCCCAGCTGGGTCTGCTGTTCTAGTAAACACCAGCACTTACTCTAGTTTTCTGCAGTTTTCCCCAAGTTGCCAAAGAGTTATGAAAGCTAGGAAAGAGTCACCAGCTGTAAGAGTGGTGTTCCCGGTAGCAAGGTTTATTTTCCCCCAAGATGATATTCCTGGGTTTGCATACATTTGCTCTTTTCAATGAACCATGTCCTTTAAATGTCACCTTGCTTCCATTCAGCATGGCCTGTGTTCTGACTGTCCAGGGGCCTCCAGGAACAGCCAGCAGACTGATGGCTTACTGAAAGCTCCCTCATTATCTTTCACTGTAAATTCCTTTCATGAGTAATCTCTTGTGCCCTGGATACAGAGCTCCTTCGTGTGCGTGCTGTGAAATAAAATCTCAGATCATGTGTGAGGTAACTTTCTAATACTCGCTCCCCCACCTCTGTTATCCCCACAATGTGACCTCTGAGCTAATTGTTTATTTAATTAGCAAAGCTCAGCTTAAAGACACTAATTGGTGAAGAATAGAAAGTAAAGGATGTTAGCATGTTTAAACAAAGAACAAGGGGGGTGTGTGTGTGTGTGTGTATGTGTGTGTGTGTGTGTTGGTATGTCACGAAAGAACATTCTTGAAAAATCAGTACTGTAAAGAATATATTTTTATCTTGTAATAGAGTGCATTTATTGTCCTTTGTCTTAAAAAAAGAAAGAAAATTGCTTCTTTTCTATAATTTTCACCCAAAATATGCTTGCTTCTGACTCTTGCAAAATTAAAAAAAAAATACAAGTATGCAAGTTATAATCACCTTCTCTAGAGCAATTCCTATTTAAATTGAATTCAGTATACTCTTTTCCAGTTACATATGTACATATGCAAAAACCTCGAGCTCATACCAAATCCTTTTCCTATAAACTGTATCTTTTTTTTTGCAGTAGCATTTGAAGGACTCTGGATTCAAAGTACTCACCTTAAAGAAGGCTCTGGGCTCCTCTGTTATTGTTGTTTCGATCTCACCTGCCCCCATCCTTCTGCCAGGATGGGTTATAATTGAGAGTAGGAACATTTTGCTGAGTCATGGTAATTGGGAGAAGAACATTGACCATCACAAGCACAGGAATTTGAACCTGGGGCCATCCATACTGTGGCTGCTTCTGCTCCCTTCTCCTTTCCCTGTGGATGCTCTCCCTACCTCTCTCACAGGGGTCGAATGCTAAGGAGACCTGGAGCAGGATAAGCAGTTTGATGCATCCATGCAATAGAACAATTAAAAGGTATACAATGCTGGTATATGCTACAACATGGATAAACCAACATCATGCCAAGTGAGAGAAGCCAGACACAAAAGACCACATTTTGTATGATTTCATTTACATGAAATATCTAGAAAAGAAAAATCTATAGAGACAGAAGGTAGATCAGTGCTCACCTGGGACTGCGGTGGGAAAGGGGAGTGTTCACAAACAGCCACAAGGGATCTTTTGGGGATTATGGAAATGTCCTATAATTGGATTATAATGATGGTTACAAAAGTCTGTAGGTTTACAGAAAGTCATTGAATTGCACACTCAAGATGAATCGATTTTAGGGCATGTAAATTATACCCCCCATAAAGTTGATTTAAGAAATTAGAAATTAATAGGGGGAGGGTATTGCTCAGTGGTGCTCATTGAACTTTACTGGGTTCAATCCTCAGTACCTCCATTTAAAAAATAAATAAGTTAATAAAATCTAACTACCTCTTCCTCCCCCACCCCCCTAAAAAAGGTATACAGTGCTGTATGTCAATCATATCTCAATAAAACTGGAAGGAAAAATTTTTTAAAAAGAAATTAGAAATTAATTTCAAATGGGAAAAAAAGAAGACCTGGAGGCAACACTCTTTGGGGACAGTCAGCACAGGGAGATGCTTGGATGGTCCACCCAGACCAGCTTTGCTCTGGCTGGGGGGGCAAACCCCAGATTTTGCTGTCTGTTGGTGTTTATTTTTCATATTGGCTTTATGAGAAAATCAAGATAGGCTGTCCCAAGGTGCTAAGTGTTCAAGATACAAAGATAAATTTGATGTCTTTGACTTGTTCCCTGTCCTCAAGGAAGCCTATCATAGTGGAGGGTCAGAAATGTAAATATTCCTTGAAGAATAGCCAGTGCTCAGGAGCAGCTGTTCTGCAGGAGGGAGTTCATCGGATTTCGTCAAGGGGCTGGGACTGACCAGTGCTTTGCAACTTTTGCACTATGGATTGACTTCATCGGAATTACCTATATCCTTATTAACCAAGGATTCCTGGGCTTTATCTAAGAACTGCTAGAGGTATGTGACATTGTGGTTTATAAGAAATCTCCCAAAATCCTTAAGAGCAATGGAAGCACTTTTTGTCTTGATGTTTGGTTTCTGTCCTCAGTTCCTGAAAATTGCTTCAGATGAAATGGGTGTCATTATTTATAACAAGTCACTTTCTACTACAACTGGGCTTATGATAATGAGGTGACTTTAGGAAAGTACCTAATGATGGGAGCTGGTGCCAGGGGAATCAACAGTAAATAGGGGGTTGGAACTTTCATTCCTATCTTCCTGACTTCTGGGAAGGAGAGAAGGAAGAGAGGTTGAATCAGTCACCAATGGCCAATGATTTAATCAATCGTGCCTATGTAATGAAGCCTCCATTAAAAACTCAAAAGGATGAGATTCAGAGAGATTCAGGGTTGTTGAACAAGTGGAGATGTGGGGTGAACAGTGTATCTGGAAAGGGTATAGAGGCTTCATGCCCTTTCCCCATACTTTGTTCTTTGCATCTTTTCCATCTGATGGTTCTTCGGTCATATCTTTCTATAATAAGCTGATAATCTGGTAAGTAAAATGTTTCTCTGAGTTCTGTGAGCCACTCTAGAAAATTAACCAAACCCAAGGATGGGGTCCTTGGAATCTCCAATCTATAGCCAGTGGATCAGAAGCATAGGTGATAATGTGGGCTTGCAAACAGCATCTGAAGTTAAGGGAAGGGTTGCAGTCTTCTAGGACTGAGCCTGTGAAATACGATGCTCTGTGTAGACAGTGTCAGAATTGAGTTGAACTGTAAGACATCCAGCTGGTGTTGGACCATTGCTTGATGGACTAAGAACCACTCACCTCCACATATCAAACTTGGTGACCAGAATCTTTATGATGTATCTTGAAACTATAAGTTGTAAAGCAATTCTTCAGGTGATTCATTTGCACACTTATAGTGGAGAACAACTGGCTGAGACCCTAGTATGGGCTCATGATTCAGGATAGAGAACTCAAGAAATACTGCTCTCTGAATAAAAATTTCTTCTGTTCACTCACAAAAGGGTCTATCTAGACTACAGCACTTTTTATTCTAAAAAGCACAGGAAGTGTAGGAAATTGAGAAGTTCCCACCACACACTTGCAGAGGACAGGCAATGCTTATATCTTTCAGATAGGATGAAGGGACTTAATTGTCTGGCAAGCTAACAACCATTGCTAGGGAGCCCGCCTGCATAGCTCTTAAAAACACACCAGCGATGTTGGCAGCTGGAAAGCCTTGCAAGTAGCAAGGATGCAAGTATACCAATACTTGGACTTCAAACCTTGGACTTGTGGGGATGGGCTTTTGTGAAATGAAATTCACTAAACTAAACCCAAATGCTTCACTTTATTTTTTTCTGCTTTTCATATCTGGGCAAGCAGATACAAGCAAAACCCAGGAATCAGAAATACAAAAAGTACTGAAATATTACATAACTCTCTGCCCTCTTATGATTAAGCAGATTCACAGCATTCAAGCTCTGGAAATGTTTTCTGTCCATCGAACAAACAAAGCTCTATTAAGGTAGTAGCTAAAGCAATTATTTTCAGCTTCTCAAACAGACACACAAAGCAAAGAAACAAACAGCCTCTGCCCCCATGAAGCAGCGGCCAAGGTCTGATAATGAAAACGGCAACCGAATGGCTGTCGACACTGTCTTTTCCCCTGAGTTTGCCTGATAAGTTCTCTTTTCGTGAATGACTAATGGAGAGGCAGCTGCTGCAGCAAATAGAATTCAAAACCCCATTAATATTGGTGACTCATCAGCCGGATTCTTTCCCCATGTCTGAAAATGTCAGGAAATTAAAAAGCACTGTGACATCTCCCGGAGACAAGTCCCATGTCAGAGCTGTAACCACTTCTAAATATTCTTGGCCTCATTCGGAAATTGGCTGTCACCTGGGACATGGCCTAGTTTGTAGTCCCATCCATGGGGGCAGGACAGATTACCAATCTCACTGAGTGAATGACCCAGCCTGCCCTCCCACACAGCTGGAAGTGGGAGCCTGGAGATGTTGCTGCTTGTTATTAGAGAGAATGGATAGAACAACAACATGCGTTCTGGGTTCCTGGCTTGGCTTCTTTAAGAGCAGAAGGAAAGAAGGTAGTAGGTAAAGACTGAAGTTACATGACCCCTTGTTTAACTAAACACATTTGTCTCATGCTTTGTATAAAATATAGGTAACGAAGGATATTTAGAAACATCTGGATAATCGTGTTTTGAGTTTTAGTCTTTCCCTGGAGAGTTAATGCTAACAGTTGGCTTCCCAATCACTTGAAACAAGCTCTATAGTCTTATTTTAATTCAACTAGATTTTTTCAGCCTACAGTAGAGGACCAGTCCCTTTGTGTGTATAGGATGAGCAAAAACACATGTTTGGAAAATGGAATTTCAAATCCTTACTGCAAAATTGGAATGATGAAGGTAACTAAAATGATAATACGGCTCTTCTGGTTGTCAGTGTCTTTGGCTATAACTCATTTAATAAAAATCATTGTTTTGAATGGAGTTCCGGCCAGGAGCGTGGATGACATGAGTCACTAAGGGAAGTCCCTGTTTGGAAGAAAAAGATATGTATGCATATCTGTCCCAGAGCACGGGCTGTGGAAATCCAGGAAATTGTAGCGAGATTTGTAGCCCTGAAGCAGCAGCTTGGGGGTATGTGAGATGATGAGTAAAGCCGTCTTGCGGACAGTGCAGGAGGAGAGGCTAGACTTCAGAAAACAGTCAGGCTGAGGGGTTTGGGATCCAGTGGGGAGGTGCAACTGGAACAGTGAATTGTGGAGAGTGTCCCGGAGGGAGAGGCTTCCCCCTCTACCTCTCCTGAGTCCTTGTGGCAGGACTAACAACAAAATCGACATGAGAAGATTAACAGGAGAAAAAGAAACAAAGTTTATTTTGTGTGCCTGGAAGTCTTCTAGAAATGCAGCCTTCAGAGATGGCCAAAGCAGGCAGCTTTCCTACTTTTTAGAAAAAAGAGACAATAGATATGTGAGGGATTGACAAGAAAAAGAAACTCAGGTTTTCGGGTGCTCAGTTAGTGAAGAATCCAGATTTTGGAATGGGATGGTAACATAAAGAAGTCACAAGGTCTGTTTATGTTGGCTTCTCGGCTTGAATTCCCTATCTCTGGTCATCAGAGTGTCCTTCGGCCTCCAGGTGAAGGGAGTGCACCTTTCACAAGAGAGGTTTATTTCCTGCTTTCAGGGAGACAGAAAAAAGGATCAAAGTGTCCCTCTTTCATTGTCCATTTCTTTAGTAACTTTAACTCAAAATAATCAATATGCCAGTGTGGCATATTTTGGAGTGACCCATCCTGAGCCTCAACAAAAGCTCCGAAAGTTGAAGAGAGCAATTTATATGTCATTTCGCAGTCAATAAACATCATTGAACGTTTCTTTCTCATCAGGGATAAGAGGGTTTTTTTTTTTTTAACTTGTCCATTCATTTGACTGATATTTTTTGAGCTCCTACTATGTGCATTAATAGTCACTGTGATATGGAAGTGGAAAAAAAAGTCTTTGGTCTAGCAGATTTGCAGGGAGGCAGAGGAGACAAATAAGAAGCAAACACAAAAGACGCACAATTCAGCAGAGTAAGTAAGTGTGCTATTTTAGGTAAGATTGTGGTCAGGAGAGGACTTTTGAAGTTGACTCTTTTGATCAAAGACCTGAAAGAAGTGAATCATGTATGTCCGGGAAGGTCATTCTGGCTGATGTCATTCCAGCAAATGCTAAGGCCCTGAGGCAGGAGCTCATGCTTGAGGAAGAGCAAGGAAACTGGTACGTCTAGCACAAAATGAACAAGAATAAATAGAGGGAAATGAGGCCTAAGACAATTAAGGGTCAGATCTCTTTCTGCCATTTGATGGACTCCAGCTTTACTCTAAAAGAAATGGGAGCCATTGGAAGATTTTGAATATAAAAATCAATATGTATGAGTTATTCTAAAGCATCCTTCTAGCTTGTCTCTTGAGACTAGATTTTAGACAGACAAGGACAGGATCAGGAAAAGCATTTAGGGGGCTACTGCAATAATCCAAGGGAGAGGTGATGGTGGGTGAAACTGGGTAGCAGTGATGAAGGCAGTGAGAAGTGGTCAGATTTCAGATACACTTTGGAGGAAGAGCAACAAGAGTTGCCGATAGGTTGAATGGGGAGAGTGAGAGGAAGAAAATGGTCAATACTTACTCCATAGTGTTGTCCTGAGTAATAACTAAATGGGTGCACTTGAGATAACTGCATTGAGAAAAACTGTGCAAGGATGGATAGGTTTGGAGGGATCAGGAATTTGGCCTGGGCAGGTTGGGCACAAGAAGTCTATCAACCACCCATGTAGAGAAATGGAATAGGGAGTTCAGGAGAGAAGCAGAGGCTGTGTGTATATATTTAGGCGTTAACAGTATACACATGGGATTTCACACATGAGTGTGGTGAGCTCCGTTACAGATTGAGAAAAGATGCAGAAGTTTTCAAAAGTGAACTGATGATATTTCAAATTTTAAAGGTCAAGGAAGTGAGGACTGTCTACCCACAGATCCTGATAGGGAGAAATATTTAGATAAGGGAGGAACCAAGAGTAGATTGGGGTTCCCAACAATTTCAAGGAGAGTGTCGTCATCATCACCACCTCTTTTAGAAGCGGGCCAAAGGTCACACTGCCTGTAAGTGGCAGAGCGCATGCTCCTGACCATTACGCTATTCTGCTTCTAACTGAACTGACTTACCTGTATCATCAGGGATAAGAGGGTACAAAGCATCAGGGATAAGAGCATACAAAGCATTTTGTTTTATAACTAGGTTTCTGACTTCCATAGTAAAAAGCTATGCCTGATTCATGAGTCTGTTCCACTATTGCTGGAAATCCAGGTGGAAACTTAATAATCCGGGCACTGCATCAAGGAGTGAAAAACTCATCTTGAGGTTCCAGAGTAAGATTTTAACAGTAAAATGCATTGTATTCTTTTTATAGAAAAATAGCTAGTTTTTCCCATCAATTATTGGACAATTGAAAATGGTATGGTAGAAAGCTAAGATTCATTTTATTCCATTGGGACAGTGAAGACTCTTGGTTGCTAATTGTATTGAGGAGTGAATGGATATAGCGTTTGGGTTTTATCATAAAGAACACTCTTCTCCAAGTCCCGTTTTTCCAACAACCTGGGCTGAATTGTCTCCAGTTCCGTCCTGCGCTACTGGACTCACTGAATGACCTGTGACAAGTCACTAAATGTCTCTGGGTTGCAATTTACCCTTCTGAAAAGGAGGGGTCATATAAGTGAGATTATTTTCAGACCCTATTCTATCTCTAGCATCCACACATTATTATTTCTGGCAAATTTATCCGTGTATCAAATTCCTGCAGTACAACGAATGATTCCCCAGTGCTGTGTCTGTCAAGCCCTGTATTACTTTAAAATATAAATGCTGAAGATATCAGCTCTGCAGATAAACATTTTAAATGCTCCGAACCAGACTGAACAACTCCTAAAACGAGATGATCTTTCTAAATTTCCTTCTGGCTTTAGTTTTCTGGGCACAGCAAAAATGCCAATCTCTCCCTCCTTGAAATTCTCACAGCACTTGGTCTCTGTCTCTCTTAGAACATTGATTGCTTAAAAAAATTCTTTGCACCTATACACCTTAAGTATTCACATCAGGAAAGTGTGGCTGAATTGATAATCTCCTTATATCTTCCAAACACAGTGTATTAGGTTACTAGAGCTGCCATAACAAAGTACCAAAAACTGGTGGCTTAAAAACAGAAATTCATCTTATAATTCTGGAGGCTAGAAGTCTGAGATCAAGCTGTTGGTAGAACTGGGTTCTTTTGAGACCTTTCTGCTTGGCTTGTAGATGACCAGCTTCTCCCTGTGTCTTTCCTTGGTTTTCCCTCTGAAGGTATACATCCTAATCTCTTTTTTATTTTATTTTATTTTTTAATATTTTTAACTCATCTCTTTTAACAAGGACACCAGTCATACTGAATTAGGGCCCAGCCTAAAGACCTCATTTTAATATGATTACCTTTTTAAAGACTCCATCTCCAAATACAGTCAGATTCTGAGGTGTCAGGGGTTAGGATTGCAACATGTAAATTTTTGGGGGGACACAGTCCAACCTATAAGACCCAATTCCCTACTGGATCCTCCATCTGCCTACAACAGTGTTGACGGCTAAGCCTCCATCTCTTGAGAAATTTCATCTGTGCTCTGGCTGATCCATAGGTAAGGCAGGACTCACAAATAACATTAGAAGTAAAAGAAATTAAAAACTGACCTTTACAATTAAGTCGGTATTCATACTCATCTGTCAAGATGTGCTTCATGCTGACTTCTGGCCTTTGTGGAGCTTTGTGGCTTTAGCTTAAAAGCAGACGGTGTATTCTGGATGAGAAAAATCATGGTCTGCCTTAGGGTACCATTCTGCCCTGAATGGGGTTCTGCGGCTTTGAAACACAGTATCTCATTTGCTCTTTCGAGGCGTATTACCATATCGCTTACCTGATGCTTAAAGGTAAATCCATAAAAATGCATGTTCCTTTTCACACCTGGTGAAAGCTATGATCCATTCAACATGGTACCTAATTTCTGATAATCATGCCAAGAAATGGCTGATTATGTTGCCTTAAAAACTGTGTTTCCTTAAAAACCCACTATAGCTCTTTCATCTGAAATTCTCTAAAACACTTTGGAGCCTGTTAGAGAATTTTAAGCTTGAGGAAGCTGTTAAGAAAAGTGCTTCCATATTTTGAACAAAAAGTGTTATCTGAATGGCATTTAGGGCACAGAAGATGAGTACAGTCGTATTCATATTTCAAGTTAGGTCCTATTCTTGGAGCTAGAAGATCAGAGCTTAAGTAATGGCTAGGCTCAGACCTCAGGAAATAAGCCACTTTTGAGTCTTAATTCCTAAAATCAAAAATCAGTGTCACTTCTGCCTCTTGAATGGTTGAATAACAAAGTGACACAGTCTATTATTGTTTATGAGTTGATGAATTGGCTGGTTAGCTGATCTCATCTAGACTTATTTGTGTGTCTGTGGTCAGCTGGTACGGTTCTAGGAGAGCCTCAGCTGGACAGCTCAGCCCTGTTCCGTTTGTTATCCCATCCTCCTTTCTCAGACAAAGGCAGAGGAACTAGAGGAAGAGAAGAGAATGCAAGGTCTTGATGTCCTGGCCCAGTACTGGCACCTGGTCACTTCTACATTCCATTGTCCAAGAAAGTTAAAAGCCAGTCCAATTCTCCACCCATGTTATGTTGATAATCTCCATGCTAACCCTAATCCTAACTCTACCCCTTTCTGGGCACGATCACTTACGCTTCTGGTTGCATCCTATGCCACTTCCGCCTGCCAAAATTTAAATCCAAATGTGGCTTCTCCACTTCTACTACATCACTTCCCCATCCCCTCTTCCAGTATCTCCACAGCCACCTGCTCCCTCTCACATGCCTCCCACTTGCCCTGGGGTGGAGGAATAGGAAAGAAGACTGCAGCTCTTGACCGCAGGTACTTGAGTCATCTGGCAATGGGTGTAGATACAGGGAGGAGTGAAAACTGGGGCCATTTTTGCAGTCTACCACAGAGCATAATTGAACAGTAAGATCCATTTTGCCATATGATTTATGACCACTACTTATCTTCTGATGTCATATACATAGTAAAAATATTTCTCATGAAATATAGTTTCTTGCCTTTTTTAGATTTGGAAACCAAGTAGAAAGGCTTTTTACTTTATAAAGTTACCATTTGGTGTTGGTTTTTTTTTTTATCATTTCTAATTGAAAAAAATACTGCATTTAAAAAAATTGTGAAATTTGAGATGACCCAGGGGAAATTTTTAAAATTTAAGGAGCTACATCGGACATAATTTATAGCTTCAATATAAACATGGTGAAAAGTGCACTTTCTTTCCCTTCCTGGGATGGTCAAAATTATTTCCATTTCATTTTTTTTCAAAGTCATTGAAAATGGTCAATTTCATATTTCTCTAATAGTAAACATACTGAGTGGAAAATTTCAGATTTAGCCATTTCTCCTGCTTGATGACATGATTTGTGTTGTAAGTCATTTGTAGTAAATGAACTGCTTGGACTATTAAACTAGAGGATTCCAGACTACATGTATTTGTCATATATGATTTAAATTTCAACTTTTTTCCAAAAAGAGCTCCTCGTTATTTACAATGAAATGAATGTGTAGTTAAGTCCTTTAAATAATTACAGCAGCACAAAGGGCAGGCAAAAGTGAAAACAGAAAAAAATTGGAAGCAAGGGAATTACTTTAAGTTAGCATTAAATTTGGCTTCATGATTCATAATTAGAAAGTTTAATTTATTCTCTAGAGCAGTGAGTGATCTTATCCAAGGATTACTAATATAGTAGTGTTTCAAGTAATTTGCTGTTAATAACTATTAAAGTTGTTGAATTCTTTCCTTTTAAAAGATAGGAAGGATTTACTTTCACCCACTTACTTTTTTGAGTGGGAAAGAAAGGCATGTACGTACAATTAGGTTGCCATTATCTATCTATTGGAATTTGTACATGTAAAATGTAAAAAGTTATCTTATGTAAGTGTCACAGTTGTGGAAAGATTAAAGGTGCTACTCCAAATGGTGGAGATTATTTGCCCATGACCAGTTAATGCATATTGATTCTTTACATTAATTTGAGGTCTTGGTAGAACATCATGAACTTTCAGGATGTCACAGCTGTGCAGGGATCACCGGTAAGGGATGACATAATGACCAGCAGCAGCAGACAGATTAGTACTAATGATATTACCACCATCTGGAATAGAACACTTAAATAAACAGTTTTTAAGAGCAGTTTTAAGTTCATAAAAAAATTAAGAAGGTACAGAGTTTTCCAATATACCCCACACCCCCACACATGCATAGCCTGGCCCATTATCAATACAACCCTCCAGAATGGCACATTTTTTAAAACTTATGAAATTATACTGACAGAGATTATCACCCAGAGTCCATAGTTTACATTAGGATTCATTCTTGGTGTTGTACATCCTATGAGTTTAGAAAAATTTATAATGATATGCATTTACCGTTACAATATAATATGGCATAGTTTCAATGCCCTGAAAATCTTCTGTGAGCCACCTATTCATCTATCCCCATTCCCTGGTAATTCTGATTTTTTTTTGTACTGTCTCTATAGTTTTGCCTTTCCAGAATGTCATATAGTTGGAATCATACAATACATAGCCTTCTCAGACTGACTTCTTTCACTTCACAATATGCATTTAAGATTCCTCCATGTCTTTTCATGGCTTGATAGCTCATTTCTTTTTAGTGCTGAATAACATTTCATTACCTAAATGCACCACAGTTTATTAACCCATTACCTACTGAAGAATATCTTAGTTGCTTTCAATTTTTGGCAATTGTGAATAAAAATGCTATAAACACCTGAATGCAGATTTTTGTGTGGATGTAAGTTTTCAACTCCTTTGCATGAGTACCAAAGGGCACAACTGATGGTTAGTATGGTAAGAGCATGTTTAATTTTGTAATCAAAGAGATGTTTGATTTCTTCTTTTCAATTTTATTGATTTCTGCTTTAATTTTTATTATTAAAAATTCTGCTTACTTCTTCTTACTTTGGATTTAATTTGCTCTTTTTTTCTAGTTTCCTAAGGTGAAAACTTAGATTATTTATTTAAGATCTGTCTTTGCTAATATATGCATTCAATTCTGTAAATTTTCCTCTAAACCTGTTTTTTGCTACATCCCACAAATTTTGATGTGCTTTGCTTTCATTTTTATTTAATTCAAAATATTTTTAAATTTCTCTTGGGATTTCTCCTCTGACCCATGTATTATTTTAAAACATATTCTTTAGTCTCCAGTATTATGGAGATATCTTTCTGTTATTGATTTCTAGTTAATTCCATTGTGGTCTGAGAGCAGACATTGTATAATTTCCATTTTTAAAAACTTGTTACCATGTGTTTTATGTCCAAGAATGCAGTTTATTTTGGTGAATGTTCTGTATGAGCCTGGGAAAAAGTACGTACTCTGCTGTTGGATAAAGCACTCTATAAATGTTTACTATAATTGGTTGATTGATAACTGAGTTCAATTACATCTATACTGACTTTCTTCCCACTGGATCTGTCTATCTATGATAGAGGGGATGTTGAAGTCTCTGACTGTAGTAGTAGATTGATCTGTTTCTCCTTGCAATTCTATTAGTTTTTGTTTTGTGTTTTGATCATCTGTTTTAGGTACATACACATTAAAGGCCATTATATCTTTTTGGATAGTAAACCTCTTTATCATTATGTAATGCTTCTCTTTACCCCTGATAACTTTCCTTATTTACTGAAGTCTGCTTTATCTGAAATTAATACAGCTGCTCCCAATTTCTTTTGACTTAGTGTTAGCATGGTATATCTTCCTCCATCTACTTAATTTTAATTTATATGTGTCTATATTTAAAGTGCTTTTTTTGTAGTGAGTTTCTTGTAGAGTGGTATGTCTTATAGACATAGAGTTGAGTTTTTTTTTTTAATTCACTCTTGGTTATTGAAACTATTGATGTTCAAAGTCATTATTGACATAGATTTATATCTGCCGTATTTGTTACTATTTTCTTTTTGTTGCTCTTGCTCTTAGTTCCTGTTTTTGTCTTTAACTCTTTTTTTGCCTTTTGTGGTTTTGATTGAGCATTTTATATAATTTGATTTTCTTGCCTTTCTTAGCATACTAGCTATATACTTTTTTTTTTTTTTTTTTTACTTTATAAGTAGTTGTTTTGGAGTTTACAGTAGACATTTACACCCAATCCAAATCTACTTTCAAATAATACTATACTACTTCATGGGTAGTGTGAATATTTGATAATGACAGAGTAATCCTAATTTCTCCTTCTGCACATTGTAACACTGCTGTCACTCATTTCACCTGTCAATAAGCACACACACACATATATTCAAACACAATGTTGCTATTATCACTTGAACAAAGTTTTATTTCTTAGATCCATTAAGCACAAGAGAAACGAGTTTTATTTTACCTTCACTTACTCTTTCTTCAGTGCTGTTTCTATCTTTATGTAGATCTGAGGTTCTGCCGAATATCACTTTCCTTTTCTCTAAAGAACCTATTTTAACATTTCTTGCAAGCCATTTCTACTGGCAACAAATTCCCTCACTTTTTGTTTTCCTGAGAAAGTCTTCTTTCCTCCATTACTTTTGAAAGATAATTTCACAGGGTACATAATTCTAAGCTGATTTTTTTTCTCTCTCTCATCACTAGATACTCCACTTCTCTCTTCTTTCTGAGGAGAAGTTGAATGTAACTCTTACCTTTGTTTCTCTATAGGTGAGTTTTTTTTCCCCGCTCTGGCTTCTTTAAAGGATTTTGTCTTTACCTTTGATTTCCTGTAGTCTGAAAATGAAATCCTTAGGTATAGCTTTTTTGACACTTATTCCCCTGGATAGTCTCTGAACTTCCTGGATCTGTGCTTTGTTGTGATATTAATTTGGGGAAATTCTGTCATTACTTTTTCAAATGTCTCCTCTGCTCCTTTCTTTATTTCTTCTCCTTCTGGTGCTCCCATGATGTGCATGTTTCACCTTTTGCAGTTGTCTCACTCTTCTTGAATGTTGTGTATTTTTGCAATTTTTTTTCCTCTTTGCATTTCAGTTTTGGAGGTTTCTCTTGAGCTATCCTCAAGCTTGGACATTCTTTCCTCAGCTGTGTCCAGTCTACTAATAATCCTATCAAAGGCATTCTTTATTTCTGTAATGGTGTTTTTTATTTCTATCATTTCTTTTTGGCTCTTTCTTAGAATTTTCATCTCTCTGCTTATGTTGTGCATCTGTTCTTTCTTGCTGTTTACTTTATCCATCAGTGCCCTTAGCATATTAATCATAGCTGTTTTAAATTCCTAGTTTGATAATTCTAACACCCCTACCATATTAGATAGGGTTCTGATACTTTCACTGTCTCTTCAAACTGTGCTTTTTGCCATTTAGCGTGTCTCGCCATTTTTGTCTTGATAGCTGGACATGATGTACTAGGAAAAAAGAACTACTGTAAATAGGCCTTTAGTGATGTGATGGTAAAGTCCAGGGGGAGGGAAAGTGTTCTCTAGTCCTATAACTAGGTCTTAGTCTTTTAGTGAACCTGTGTGCTTCTGGGCTGTAAACTTTATACGTGCTTCTCAGTTGCCCTCCCTCTTAGGTGGGGCGGATTGGCTAGAGTGGGGCTGGAGGTGGGTGTTTCCCTCCTCCCACATGAAGGACTAGAAGGAGGTAGAGTTGGAGATTTTCCTTCTTCAACATAGAAGGTTAGAGCCAGCTGGAGCTGGGTCTTACTCTTTCCCCAGACCAGTGAGGCTCTGATAAAATCCCAGTAGGTTAGGTTCTGGGTAAATAGTAGATTTTGGTGGAACAGAATGCTTTGTCATATTTCAACATTGTTGCTTTTCCCCTCCCCCCGCTGAAAGCATAAAAGGATTTTTTCCCCCAATATTCATTGTGAGAACCTGGTATAGCTCCAGAAGGTAAAACTCACAAAAACTTGGGGGTCCCCTGATGACTGGAACCCTCTGCAGTTTTAATCTGTCAGACTTGTCCACACTGAGCTTCCAGCAATTCATCAATTACCGTTCAGGACTTCCGACCCCAGCATTGGTTGCTGGGGAGATTTAGTTAGAGGTTTTCTGCTCCAGTAAGTTGTGATTCTTTGTGTTTGACTGTGAGGCACTCCAGTTTTGGAGGCAGTGGATTGCACTGTGTCCTATTTCTTTTTCAGATCTAAGAAGAGTTGATGATTTTTCAGTTTGTTCAGCTTTTTACTTGTTGTTAGGACAGAGTGGCAACTTCTAAGCCTCTACATGTCAGACCAGAAACCAGAATAGGGTAAAATACTTTTCAAAGGTGTTCTCTGCTCCTTATTTCATCCGAACCTCACAAATCCATAAGCTTTCTAGGAAAGTATTTTCTTCATTTCACCATGAGGAATACAAGTCCAGAGAGACGAATGCTTTGCAGAAGATCATGCTATCCTCTAGGTTTTTAGGAATGGGAACCAGTCTACTTTGGCTCAGGAAACTCCTGCACTGCTTCAAATAAACTGGATTTACCTTGGTGGAGACCAGAGTCCTTTATCTGAGATTCTTCTTGATTGGATAAAACCAACCATGGTCTGAGAGAGCTTTTCATACCTACTTTAAACTGTGAGCCATAAGCTTCATCTGTCAGCAGCAGCTGATTGTGGCAAAGACTCTCGTGGCCCAAGTTGTCTCTCTGGCCAGTGCATTGAACCATTTATGTAAATCCTGACGAGGTGCTAGGACTAGACTGAAAAGGACAAGGTCTTTCCCCAAAATGCTCAAAGTCTTGCCGGAATAACTGATTCTGAGAACTGACTGATAATTAAAAGGGACACAATCATGTCACAATGTATCTGGCCCTCTTTACTGAGATGTCATTCCATTACACTGGAAGAAACTAGAGTACAAAGAATTATGGTTTCTCCAACTTGTTTTTGTTTTTTTTTTCTCTAATGACTCACTGGCCAGATAATTATTGAATTTAAAGCATTTTTAAAGCCTAAAATGAAAAACTTCACTTAAGTCAACAGAAAGCAGATGGTGTTCATGTACAAGAGAACCAGCTCAGGGTTACACACAGCTGTATTCCTTTCTCTGGTGCCACAAGTGAAATTTGATTATGTCTGTGATTCATTTTAAAAATGACACATCCTTAACATCATGGTGTAACTCCAAGCATTTGGTGACGATGAAGCTGTTTTTTGTCCAGGAAATAATGCTGCCTTCTACTTACTCAGGAAACTAATCCAATGACAAACTAGAGTGCAATGTTCTTAATTGGCACCAAGATTTTCCCTAAGAATGGGGGGAAAGCCATGAGAATAATAAAAATAAAAGTAATCAAATAATGTCAGAATATAATAACTTTTAGATTATGTCAATATCAGATCTGATTTTGGATAGAGGTATAGAGTGCTGGTTTAAAGAAGAGCCTCTGACATCAGCCACATCTGAATTTAAATTCTTAATTACTGTGTGAGATCAGAAAGTTATTTCACTTTTCCTTCTCTAAAAATCAGATAATAATATTTATCTTAAAGGACTGTTATATGGATTAGATAAGATTACATAAAGATTATAGAGGTAAATTTCTCATGTAGTAAGCAGTTAATAACTGACAGAAAAACAAGCAATCACATGGAAAGGGGGAATATGGGCATCTTATTGGGTTTTTCTGCTTATCATTTGCATAATTTAGATGTTAGTTGAAATACAATATATCCATAAATATTGTGGTACTTCAGCTTGGAAATTACTGTGTGATACTCTTAACATTAATATATGTTTCACTTTTTTGTACCTTCTCGGGTGCTTTCTTGAGCTACTAATAAAGAAGATATAAATAATAAGGTCAAAAGTGGCAATGACTTCCCCTCTCTCACGTGACAAATGGCATCTAATCTGCCAGGGCTGCTTGAACGAAATGCACTCTCTCCAAGCTCTCAGCTGCCAAAACTAAACTAAAAGGAGGTGATTAAATAGTTGGGCTTAGAATTTAAAGTGTGAGCAGGAATTTATGAGACTTGCCAATTTCTGATGCTTCAGTATCATGAATTTTTTTTTTTTTTTGTAAAGGTTGTTCATATGAAGGTGGAAGGTTGGGATTTCAACCCACTACTCCATAACAAGATTTTGTCCCTCAATCCTTCCATGGTTAGGTGTTGCTCTCCCATTGTGCCAGAGGTGGTTTTTTAAATGATTACCAGGCAGTTAACAGAAAAAACACAGGTACCTGATGTCTGCCTGATTCACAGTTCTGTAAGAGGTAGATGTCAGGCAACAGGAGAGCTGGTGAACACTTATGGGAAAAGCAAACACAGATATGGAAGTCAGGAGCTCTGGTTTATGTTCTGCGCCCTGCCACTCATGATTTCTGAGACTCCAGTCTTGTCATTTTCCACTTCTGAGCAGCAATAACTAGAGGTTCCTCCCTGAGGAACACTTCTTTTCACGAATTAGCGATGCAGTGTGAGCTGACCTTCTTTGCTGGAAAATTGGACTCTTGGCAGGAAAGTCAGGGCAGAGAAACACCTGAACGAGGCTGGAGGAAGTCTTCATACCTCTCTCTACCTGGTGACAGATGCAAAGAATCCGTGGGTAAAGGACCTCATATCCCATGACTTCAGGGTTCAGCAGACTTTTCGCTGAGGGACAGGGCCAGACATTATGACCTTCTGAGCTGTCAGAAAAGGTCAGATGGATGGGCCAATTGGTTGCACTGTCATCGCTTTGCTTCCCTCTTTGGTCGGCACAATTCTGTCCCTCTGAGAGTGTGCTAGCCTTTTAAACCGGTTGTTGCCTTGCTACCTATTAATATTCAAACTGTGTTGGCTGTTGAACTTTGTGAGCAACACCAGATTAAATAACACCCTTCACATTATGGGATTTTTAGGATAAACAAGGTAAACTATTCGTACTTCATTAGTTGTCTATACTGACAAGATGTAACCATTATAGTAAACTGAATCAGCCGTCAGCTGATAGCCCGGAATTGATCATAATTTTACTTAAAAATTGTCCCTTTCATAACATATGTAATTCTATGGCTAATATTAATTGAATCTAATTTAGATGAACCATATATTTTTAAATAAACTGTTTGGAACCACCACAGTCTATTTCCTGATGTCTATATACTTCCTAAAACAGAGCAATTCTTTCCCACAAGTCTTGAAGTGGACTAAGAGATCCCATGTATGGGAATCTACTTTACCAAGATCTTACCCTCTTAATAATCTTCAAACACATAAGGAGGTCCCCATGTGGGACATTAGTATTAAGGAACATCAGTCTTATAAACCAAATGTAGTATGTCGCTGTTTTCTTTACGTACACGCTAGGATTCAGGGGATCTAATTTTAGCTGCTGTATTTTGGGATACTGACCATATTTAATAGAATTATACATTAGGTTCTGGATTGTTCCTCTGTGTGAATATAACCAGTGAAGCATACCAAAATCCAAAAGTTCTCTCTCTCTCTCTCTCTCTCTCTATATGTATGTGTATATATATATAATAAACTAGCTACTCTGACAATATGCTCCTGGGATTGAGGAGGGTGCTGAGATTGAGAGCAAACTTCTAATTATCTACCAGTTCCCAAGCATTGTGGTTATTTAACATTTTTGTAACTTTTCACTTGTTTTGTTTTTAATGGTGTTGTGTTTTTTTTTTTTTTACCATTAATTAGCTAGTGTCTGCTAGTGTGTGCCTAAGTCTCCACATTTCCAATGACCCCTACAGATGGAATATTTCAGAATAATGAGTCATGATTTATTATTCAGTGCAAAAATAATGACATTTTTGGTACCTAGGGTAGCCTTTCTGTATTCAACTGAATGTGCAAATAGATGTTCTCAGCTGAAATGGATGTGGGTTCCTTAATGCCAAGCCACTCATCCTTTAGCAGACGGGTTCTCATGCCTTGTATGAGACATCCTTCCTAGAAATCTGTACTGTTTCTGTCATTCCATCTGCCCAAACTAGACCAAAAATGAGACCAACCCAGCCAGAACAGGCATATAGATCTTAAGGACCACCTCCTATTTCAACCTCCTGTTGAATTTGGAAAGAATATATCTTTATTGCTATCTCTAGGCATAAAGCAATAGGCTAAGTATACCTGACCAGCTTGGGCTAAAAAGAATGAGACATCAGTGCACAATCTGTGTAAGCCAAGGATATGCGAAGAGGTCTCAGAATTGTTAAGAGTTAGAATTTTAGCCCCGAGAAAAACCTTAGTCATGATCTGGTCTAAACCTCCCCAGACTGAGCTCCAGAGAAGATCGTAATTTGTTCAAGCATTCAAGGTGAATCACTGTGACAGTCAAGATTGGAATCCACATCCTAATTTCCTCAATGAAGAAAAAAGAAGGGGTAACAACAGCCCGTCTCACTGAGGAGAATAATGATTACTTGTTTCATCTGCAGTACTTTCAACCGTGGGATGTTTTTATTCCAACGTAACTGCCGTGCTCTCTTGATAGGAGGTTATAACGAAGTGCATAAAGTGAATATTCCTAACCATGATTATCTGAAATAATATTTCTCACCTTATTTTACCTTGTTTGTAAAAGATGGCCAATTTGAATAATCTCATGTGATTTGAGATTGTTCGAGATCTCGTCAGATATGAGAAAGCGCTGTAACTTACGAGGTAATTTTCAAATACTGGCTGGTGTTACCACCTCCGCAAGTTCTTGTCTTCGTGTAACCTCCCGTGCGTTCCAGAGAATATCACTTGTTTAAGTTCGAGATACAATCAAGGAATTAGATTAGCTAGCAGAAATAGTTAGCCTAAAAATACACCCCTATTAAATGAGGAAAGATATGTTTTGAAATGTAGTTGGAATAAAACAGTGCCATTGTTAAGCAATTTTGTAGCCAGGGCCTTTTCTGAGCAGTCCTATTGAAGTGTTTTGATATGTCCTATTTTCCACTAGCCACCATGGCATAAAGTTGGACTGCTACAGATTACCAGGAAATTGTTCTCAGAAGCAGAACCAGATAGGTGAATACTAAAGTAAAATGGGGAAGGTGAAAATAAAGTTGAAATAGAAATAAATTACCCTCAAATTCTTTATTTTACAATGATTGCATACATAAATAGTTATAATAATTGATTGCTAATCTACATATCATGAAATTCCATATGTACTGTAGTATGTTCTTTTCATATTTATAAGATAACAAAACTTGGACAATGTCTATTTAAGCTAGTGATCGGAGAATATGCATTCAGAAAGTTGGACACAGTTTGCTTTTGCTGGTTTCTTGCTAAGCCAAACCTTAGGGAGGCTGCAAGTAGCATAATTTTGGGAACGTGTCCAGGTCTGAGGAACCAGTCTTTGGGACATTCAATTCAACGTGGAATTATGTGGCTCTGAAAGTAGTTCCAATTCCTGTTTCCAAGGACAAGATTGACTATTCCAGTGATGCTTCCTATATAAGGATTCTGATTATTAGTTACAGAGGCACCATGAATGCTTTCTGGAATGAGGATAGAGAGAACCAACCAAAAGACCAAGGAGTATATAATCTTCTTGATTCTTGTACTCACTCTACCTATGGTTTCCATTCCTTCTTTCAAAACCTATTCGCTGAAATTACAAATGTGTTCTGGTGTGGAAACATCTATTAATTCTCTATTAGTTCAGGATAGCAAGCTAAATAAAGAAACAGCATTGTGGAGAATATTGATAACCTTAATCAAATTTGACCCCCAACAGTAACTCCTTAGAAAGTTAAATGCTGACTGAACCAATTGAAATAGTCATTTTCCTCTGACTAAGGGAAGAAAAGAGAGAGCTGACAAAAACAGTGATCATATTGGCCTTAGATTAGGTTGATGCTCAAATCCTTTACCTAAATGAACTCTATTGAGCAACTTGTACTTTCTCAAGGAATCACAGCATGAAGTAAAGGCAAGAGATGAGTCATAGTCCTGTATGGTGCTGAACAAACTGGCTTAAGGCATGATTCACGAGACTTCAGCTTTGGGAATTGCAAAGTCTTTCTTCACATTCAAAAGTTAAAGGTAAAGAAAATTTAATTCTTAAGTGTGATCCTAAGGAACAACAAAAAAGTACTTTCACAGTATGTTGATCTTTCATATTCTAAATCATATTGAATAAATGATCAAAATTTATATCCTATTTGCCTTGAATTTAAGGGAAGTAATTTTCTAGCAGCTTTCGCCCTGAGCTAGAAATTAGAAGTCCAGAAAGACTTATTTATTTGATTTTAAAAAATAACTGCCTTTGTTAAAAAGCCTAGGATACAAGCACTAAGGCATCATTAAGTATTAAAAAAAAATTTAGGCCAAGAGATGACAGTAGTAATGCAAAGAAGAAACCAGGGCAGTTGAAAACAGCTCTCAAATAATGGTGCCTCATTAGTACATTGAAGCAGTCAGATTTTTAAATAATGGTCTAAAACAGAAACTAGGCCACTTGATTCAGACTGGGGCAAGGGTTGTAGAGATAAGGCTCTTCCACAAGAGGAACACTTTTGGGACAAAAACCTTGGCTCTGTTTCCTTGCATTATGAACAAACAAACAAACAAATGATGGCATGGTGCCACAACTTGAGAAATCTGTGATTTCTGAGGCTGCCAGTGTTTAAATTATAGCAGGCCTTGAATAAACTCAGCAAATATGTGGTATGTATGGAGAGAGTATTTGGCATTTTTTGACTGACTGCCAAATATTTAGATCTATGAATACTCCAGTTTCTTTTGAGGTGGAAGGATGATCATTCTGTGTCTTTGGTGGAAGGATGATCGCTTCTGTACACCTTGATCTATAGCATTCCTCTCTCCCCCCTTGTGTTCCAGTGGAGTGGGTATATGACCTAACCTTGACTGATTGGGTGCTTTCTTCCAAGACTTTGAATTTTGAGAGTGTGAATCAAGGGCAGGAGAAATAGTTGAGTAGATTTCTTTATGGTGGCAATGATGGAGAAACCACCATATAGATTTTGCTATGAGACAACTGTATGTTTCCAGGTCCCAGCCCTCTCACACTCCCTTATGGTCCCAATCTGGTCCTTCTACTTGCATCAATTCTGCGAGACTCCGAATTCTTCTAATCACTTCCTTTTTGCCTAATAAATTGAGTCCACTTCTGTTTCTTGCACTGTGGAACTACAACTATTCCATTGTGTAAGTTAAATATAACCAGATTTCAGGGTTAACCTTCAGTGCAATGAGCTCCAAGGTTCCCTGCAGAGTAGGGGTTATTGCATTCTGAAGGCTCATGGAGATGTTTTAAGAATGAAAGCATTTTGAAAGGAGATGCATAACACTAGCATTCATATATCTTTGATGCCTGATAGTGGTTCTTAACAGGGGATGAATTGCTCCTGGAAAGTTTAAGACCTCCTGAAATACAAATAGCCTAGTCTCTACAGGATTGAAAATAGAAACCTATCTTTATCCAAAACTATACAGAAGACTATTGTAGTCTTGCTTTAATAGGTAGGGGCTCTTTCTGATTTTTTTCATATCTCTTTATTTAAATAGCTACATAAAAGCTGTCAGAGCAGGGCAGAATGAATTGGTAGAATACATCCAAAATTAGGAAACGTCTAGAAGTCATGCAGTCCTGATGCTGTCATTCCCTCTCTAACAATCCTGAGCAATTGTGTTGTTCATTGAACACCTTTAGTTATTAAGTGCTCACTACCTCACAAGGCAGACTGCTGGGCTACAGAACAGCTGTGCTTATTAGAATGTTTCTTTTGACTTTGGGTCTAAATATAGCCTCCTTCAAATTGTATGTATTTATTGATCATAAAATTGATCTCTGGAGATACAAAAAATGGTTACTTCAAATGTTTTCTCATATATCATTAATGAAAGATTAAAAATGGGGCAACAGATGACATCATGTAATACATGGAAAATCCTGAGAAAGTCACTAAAAATTATTAAAGCTAATAACCAAGTTCATCAAGGTTGAAGGATATAAGATCAGTATTCAAAAATTAGTTCTATTTCTATACGATAACAATGAACAATTCAAAAATTAAGAAAACAATTCCACTTAAACATCATCAGAAATAACAAAAGGCTAAGGATAAATGTAGGAAAAGAAGGGAAAATCTCATACAAAAGACTGTTGAAATAAATGAAATAATACATCTAAATATGTCTGTGAAGTCTTTTGACATCTCAGTTTCATGGATCAGAAGACTTAAGTTGTTAAAATGACAATACTCCCCAAATAGAGAGTCAACACAATCCTTATCAAAATGCTAGCTAAATTTTTGCACAAGTTGGCACGCTGATCCTAAAATTTATTTGGAAATGTAAAGGGCTCAAGATAACTAGAACTATATTGGAAAAAATTAACAAAGTGGGAAGATTCACACTTCCTGATATAAAAATGTACTACAAAGCTACAGTAATAAAGACAGAGTGGTCCTGGCATAAAGATAGGCATTTAAATCAATGAAATAAAATTGGCAATACAAAAATAAACCCTTACATTTTTGGTCCATTGATTTTTCAACAAGAGTGCCAAGACAATTCAATGGGGAAAATAAAATAAAAAGATAAAAACTTGCAAAAGAATAAAGTTGGATCCCTATGTCATACCACACCAAAAATTAACTTAAAATTGATTATAGACCTAAATGTAAAATTTTTAAATATAAAATTCTTAAAATAAAACGTAAGAATAAAATTTCTGTAACCTTTGGCAAAGCTATGTTTCCTTAGATATGACACCAAAACTACACGTGAAAAAAAGCAAAAATAGATACATTGGACTTCGTTAATATTAAAACCTTCCGTGCTGCAAATGATGGCTTCAAGAAAATGAAATGACAATTATGGAATGGGAGAAAATATCTTCAAATCATATATCTGATAATAGACTTATATCTGGAATATATAAAGAACTCTTACAACTCAACAATAAAAATAAAAACAGCACAATTACAAAAATGGGGAAAGGTCTCATATGCCCATTTCTCCAAAGACTTTACACAAATAGCAAGTAAGCATATGAGAAGTGTTTATTAGCTATTAGGGAAATGCAAATCAAAATCACAATGAGATACCGCTTCACACCCAATAGGTTGGCCATCATTAAAAAGATAGAGTGTAGCAAGCATTAAAGAGAATGTGGAGAAATTTTGGAATTCTCATACATAGGAGTGCAAATTGGTGCAACTACTATGGAAAACAGTTTAGCAGGCTCTCAAAATCTTAAACATGGAGTTGTATGAATCAACAATTCCATTCCTAGGTATACATATACAAAAGGCAAAAACCATATGCCCACACAAAAACTTATACATGACTGTCCATAGTGGCATTGTTCATAACAGTCAAAAGGTCAAACAACTCAATGTCTATCAACTGACAAATACACAAATGTTGTATATCCAGATAGCCATAAGATGGAATATCGTTCAGCCATAAGAAGGAATGCAAATATTTGTACACCAGTGTTCAGAAGCAACGTTATTCAAGATAGCCAAAAAGTGGAAACAATCCAAATGCTGCTGGAGCAAGAGATGGATGGATAAACAAAATATGTGTATACATTCAACAGAATGTTTTTCCACCTTAAAAATGAATACAATTCTGATACATGCTACATCATAGGTGAACCTTGAAACATTGAAAACATTATGCTAATGAAATAAGCCAGACACAAAAGACCATATATTGTGTGATTTCACTTATATGAAATGTTCAGAGTAGCTAAATCTACGGAGAGAGAAAGATTAGTTGTTTTCTGGAGGAGCTGGGAGAGGAAATGAGAAGTAGCCGCTAATGGGTATGGGTTTTCTTTTTTGAAATGATGAAAATTCTCTAAGATTAGATTTTGGGGTTGCACAGCTCTGTGAATGTACTAAAAAACACTGAGTTGAATACTTTAAATTGGTGAATTTTATGTATGCAAATTATATCTCAGTAAAGCCATTTAAAACATATTAAAAACAAAAAGTAAACAAAAATGGGGCAAGACCAAGAACGGGTCTTTTAGTAGGCTAGATATGGAAAAGGACTATCTCCATCACCCTGCGTGATTTCTTTGCAGCCTTCACCACATTTTGTAATTACTTTGCTTGTTTACTTATTATTGCCTCTCTTCTTCACTAGCCTCTGAGTTCCTTGAGGGCAGGGATTATTTCTGTCCTATCATTGTGTCCTCAGGATTAAATACATTTCTGGAACTCATAGGTACCCAATAAAGATTTGTTATTGTTGGCAGGCCAACTGAAACCTACTTCTAAGCTCAAATTAATACATTAAGCAACTTACACAGTAATGTTTTCCAAATGGTTAAGAAGCCACTTTGCCAATCTAAACTCTACGCTGCTCGTAAAAATATTTTGAGAGAACACATGAACAGACATGCAGAAATCCAGATATTTGTTATCCACACTATTACATTGCAATACTAATAAAATGGAATGAGCCGAGTTGACATAATGTTCTCATTGAGCCTGAAACAGCGTAAGAGTTTCACATGATGGGACTGAATTTATCAAGAGTTCAAGAGGCTAAGATGCAGTGCATCTGAAAAAAGTTTTCCCACACAATCCCTATACCAATTATTCCCATAATATTGACAAGCTACTAATGAGAATGTTGTCTTAAATGTATACAGTGTTGTTCATATAAGTCCATCCAGAAAGCTAGACAATAGCCTGGAGTTATCCCCCAAGTAAAGAGTCTAAAGTTTGAAATCACTATATATAAAAAAAGGATAATGCAGTCAGATGTCAAAAATGGGAACGCTGTAGAAATTGCCATCTTTTAAACTCCACAGGGACACTACAAACCCTGGAGGAACGTTTCATGCTTCATTCATCTATGTAGAAAATTTCTCTCCATTGTCTTATACTCTTCTGGCTTCTATGGATGGCATCCTTTGTTGTAGGTCATCTATACCTTACCATCTTCTCTCAAAGCCTTCTTTTAGAAACCGCGTCCTACTCACCATCGTTTGCTAACAGGGGTATCTCTAGGTGGTTCCTTTATCATGTACGGTTACCTTTATCCCATAGTTGACTCACCATTGTTATGGCTACAGTTTCTTAGTGGTGGGACCACTAATCTCCCTGTTTGGACCGTCTTTGAAGTCATCTAACCATCCTTGGAATGACATCAAATAATTTAGCCCCTAATTGAACAGTGATTATCTTTTAGCCATCTTAGACGTTAATATTTCTTTCTTTATTCTTAGTATCAATAATAATTAGTGTATGAAGGTCAGAAACAGGAAGTAAGTGGATGCTAAAGCAGTGACAAAATTTTTTTTCTGATGTCTTAATTGGAGAAAGGTAATCAAACTGGAGCAAGAATTGGAGTATATTTCCGTCTCTTAATCAGGAGGAATGTTTGCTTTCTGCTTTACAAACGTGTTGATAATTTACTTTTCAAGCATAGGATTGCTTTTATAATAGGTACAAGCATCACAATATTGCCATTTGGGATGAACAATTATGCAAAATGATTAGTTGACTCCAACCCCTAAATGTAAAAGACTCCAACAGAATGCTGCCCCTTCTTGAGACCATTTGCCTGGTTAGTAAATACTTTCTAAGCTTGTAGCTTGGCAGGTATAGTTGTATTTGCAAGGAGTTCCAGAGAACTTATTGTCTTGAAAGAATAAGATTCACTAAAGTCTTCACTTCTACATAAATAAACGCCCAAGATCTATAACAGAGTCAGACTCCATGATGGTCCCCTCATAATTAATTTAAAAGTTAAAGAAGTGCTTTGAACCCCTTGAAAAGTGAAAGTGGTAGTCAGAATTGAATCTCCTCACTGGTGTGTTGTTTAGATGGTCATTACTTGACGTGTTTGGGAGGAAAGAGATAAAAGAACTTAGAATGATTGCTTCTTGATTATAAACCTAAGAGAGTATTGAGGATAAAGCTTTAAGTCAACCTAGATTTTCATCCCCAAAGACACAATAATCAAGGTCACCCCCTCTCCCCGGCCCTTGTAGAATGACTGTCATATGGACAAGAATCAATGAAAGCTCCTGCTTAACAGAATTATTTTGGGAGGCAAAATTTTTCATCAAAAAATTCAACAGAGTTCTTTGCATCATTCCTTTAGATGTGAAATTTGCTTTGTTTTACAGCATATTTCTTTTCAGTGGTATTTGACTGTACTGTCACTCCAATATTCTACTTCTATTTCATGGTATTAATGACTCTTTCTTCCTAGAGAAAATATTAACAAGGGTGGAATTACCTTAAGTTGCTCTGTGACCTCCAAGTATTAAAAGGAATGTGATGATTTTGGGACTTGATTTTAGTTACATTACTGTTTCTTTTCCTGAGTTGATTATTTTATAGTAGTTGGAAAATTGTTTACTTTTTCTTTCATAGCAAATACAGTAATGCCATAAGCTGTGGAAATGAACACTGGATTTGGCATCAGAAAAGCAGAAGTTGAATCTCATCTCTGGCGCCTACTAATTGTGCAAGCTTGAAAAAGCCACTTAAATTCTGTTTTGGTTTCTTCATCTGGAGAGTGAAAATAGATCATAGGTCCTGCCTAATAGAGAGAGGTGCTGTTAGAACTCAAATACCATAATGATAGTGAAAAATCTGGAAATTAGAAAGCACAAACAAGAATTATGTAGTTTTATTTCTATGAACAGTTTACCTTCCAAAGGTTCATTTTTCACTTAGTTGCTTGGAACACAAAAGACATTGTTTCATAGACAATGCACTGTATGGAAGAGACTGTCAAATTTGTTCAGATAGTGGAACACCTGGAAAACATAGTGCTTTTTGGAAAACACCATAAAATACTGATATGCTTAATTCCATCATAGGAAATGGTAATACTCAATAATGGAAAATATGAATTAAGTGTATATGTATGCAATATCAAATCACAGTCATAAGCATGTGTCCACAGAGAGCTTTTCTATTTATATCCTGGGTTCTTTGTTCAATCATCATTGATGCCTTATTATCTGCTAGGCTAATTGCAGGTAGGAAGCAATGGCTAGCAAAAATTTAAGAAATATTAATGGAAAATTTTAAATCGAGAATATATTTCAAGTAGATGGATTTTCTACTTCATCTTCCTCCCTGTCTCTCCACACCACTATGACTGAAACAGAAATAATTTGTGAAGCATCATTATGTGGGAAGAGATTGAGAACTACCACCATAAAGGGTAATTCTGTACCCAGGCCAGCTTGCAAACATCTATTTAATCCATAATGTGGCTGTTCTAACAACAATAACAGCTATTTTATAACTGTACAAAGCCAGTGTTTTTAGATTAGAAAATGCTGGTTTTTGAAACGATATTGAAGATAAATTCTAATCGTCTTTATGGGTGCTTTTAGGATTAAAGAAAAGCAGCTTATAAAGCCCTTCCGTACATAAAAATGAAAATCACTGAGATTTAAAGCCCCAAGAAAGTTACTATTGCTGCTCTTGTTAGAAGGAAATATTCTTACTAGTCTGGAGAAGACTTTGTTAATGTGACAATTACACTGTTTTTCTTCTTCCCTCTGTTCCCCTACTACCTCATCACCTCACACTTAAACATATATATTATTGCCTGAAATCTGTTGGCCATCTGGTCAAATAATTCAGTGAAATGGAAGCGTCAGACTCAAAAACATGCCCTTGATTTAGGACAATTTGATAATCTACCTTCTATCTTCTACTGACACATACCAATTAATTACTAAATCATAGAAGTGAGAAGTCATTGTTTTCTTTGGAAATGTTTTCATTTCCATGGCTTGTGTATGAATTTTTCATCCAGCTTTACCTTCTCCTCATGACCGCAAGCCATTAAGGCATAAAGCATCTACTGCTCTCACAACGGCCACAAAACAGTGTCAGGAGACTGAATTCAGATCCCAGTACTGCCCCCATTAAACCTGTAACTCCACTTCTGTGGACATCGGCTACCTTATCTTTAAAATGAGAAGATAAAGCTTAGGGACTTTATTATACTAAACCAGACCTATGTTCCATCTTACATGAGCACCAGGGCCGTGGGCCTTGAAGAACTTAGCTCTCCTACCTATTGTCCTCAAAGGCTCAGATGCACAACAAGTTGTCCCAACTTCCCTAATTAATCTGTAATCCATGTGTCATTCATGAATTTCTCTAGATGAAACTATAAAGACACAAGACATTTGTGTCTTTAGTGTGAGATGGATAATGACACTGTCAAATTTGCCCAAAACCCAGCTCTTATCAGGTAGATCTGAAAGAAGGGAGAACAATAAAGGTGGTGATTTGGTCACGGGCAAATATAGTCATGGTAACCTATACAACCTGTACATGAAATGATGGCCTGATGAAGGGTAAAGGGTGCAATGTGTTGCTGTTCCCCCAATCAGTCTTAGGCACCATCAGAAGGGTAACTGGGTCCTGTGATTTTCTGCAGATGGAAACAAAAGGAAACTAAGAAAGGTAGATTTAAGATGTAAATATGACATACTAAGAAGCTAAATGTTAAAGAATGAATTACTTTTGAAATTCTTCATGCCCTCTCTGTATCAGAATTAATACCCATGCTCTTTACCATGTAACTCCACAGGACCAACCAGTAGTGTGGCTGGAATCTATTTTCCCACCCAGTGGTGTTGGACTGCATTATGTGACTTACTTTAACTAACAGAATATAAGTGGAAGTGCTAGTGCCAGTCCCAGGCTGAGCCCTGCATCCTGTGATGTGTCATGAGAATACATCCCTCACTGTCACTGGTCCAAAGGAATTGAAGAGCCATGTGGAACAGATGTGAACCCAACCTATAGTTTTCAATCAAGCCCAGACTACCTGAAGCCTGATACAGAGCTATTCCAGCCATCCCACGAATTTGTGAGCAAGGGAAACAAATACTTAAGGTTTGCACGCTTCGCATTTTGAGGTCATTTGTTATGCAGCCTTACTGTGGTCATAACAAACTAAAATACTTAGAAAATTTTATTTAAGGTATTAGAAGGTGGAATTAGCTATCAATAAATTAGGTAATAAGTCTACTTAACTTCACTTTATTTCTTCCTGTCTCCTTGTGCTCTTCCCTTTCTTTCTTTCTTCCATTCTTTTCCTCCATCCCTTTCTTCCATAAATATTTGTCTACTAAGGGTTCACAGCTCTGCTGGCTGAAAAAAGGGATGATACCAGCCCTGTCCCTATGAAAACTGACAGATATAATAAGTGTTATGAAGAAGCAGTGTGACCGAGAGGCATACACCTGAAGAAGTTAACCTGTTCTGGAGAGTTTCCCAGGGGGCAGGAGAGTTCAAGATGAAGGACAAGCATCAGAGAGGGGAATAGAAGAGAAACTTTTCAGGAGATAGAAAAGCATGCACAAAGACCCTGACAGGGAAGAAAACAGGGTTTAAGAACAAAGCAAACATCATCATTATTAATGACAACAGAAACGACAACAAAAATGGAAGGCAGAGTTTAAGAGGGAAAGTGTTGCCAGACACAGTCAGGAAAGTAGGCAGATTTGTAGGCCTTTGTAGGCATTTTTGGACTATTTTCATAGAGGAATTGAGACTCACTGGAGAATTTGAAGCCCAATGTGCTTTAGCCTTTAGGTTTGAAAAAAGATCCCCTGGGTCTCAGAGCAGAGAACTGACTGGAGGAAGGAAAGTATGGACTCAAAGGGTTGTAGGTTTCTGCAGTAATGTGAATGCAATGTTCTTGGCTTGTCTAGGAGGAAGGCAGTGAAAATGGTGAGCAGTGGTGGAACTGGAGAGACATGGAAGCATGTAACATGATTGGATATAGAGGTTGAGGAGGAGAAAATAGTTAAGGATGCTTCTGGCTTCTTCAAATGGGTGGAGTTGGTGTCTTTTCCTGAGTGAGAGAACACTAGATTAGGAGCAGATGTTGGTGAGGATGTCATGAGTTCATATTTGAATTTGTTGAGTTTCATGTATGTATGAGACATCAGCTAGAGTATTGAGGCCAGAGTCTGATATGCTGTAAATCTATTTCTAGATTGAATAGCAATAAACCCTAAAATTGAATGCCACCCTACCTTCTAACCCTTGACTGATTTCATGCTTGAAGAAAACCTTCAACCTATCCCAATGAATATAAGACTAAATAGACAAAAATATAATAAACAATTGAAATGCTTAGAAATTTTTTTAATGAAAGAAATCAGTTGTTTGATGTAGTAGTCAGGTGTAAAAGGCTTCTCAGGAAGCTAACAGAGTAAATCCAGAAAGATGATAAGGGATCTAGAAAATGAGGGATCCAATAGAAGAAAAAGGCAATGGAACACTAAGGTGGATGGTTAAGATGACACTTGTGGGGAAGCCAGAAAGAGTAATCAGAGCAGAAGAATGGACCCCTGAGGAAGATGTCTCTAAGGGGGAAAAATGACAGAATATTTGATGAGTATGAACATATTGAAAAGAAACATTTAGTCTAGTAGAGAATGTAAATGAATTAGCAAAAGTACTTAGAATGCTTAACAACAACATGAAAAAGGTAATGACTAAATCCACAAGAGGAAAAATGATGATAGTGTACTATATGACCTAATTGGGAATAAAATTTGAGTAGTTATAATTAAGTAACCCCTAATAATCAATTTAATTCAAAAAGGTGATATAACTATTTGGGGAAGATGGAAGATGGTAGGAGGACTTGGAAGAGAGTTAATGCACCATTTTTTTTAAGGAAAGAATTTAATATATAGCATATAAGACTGGAAAAAAAACATTAATAGCTTTGTAATGACACTATTTAAAACTCTTAAGGTACAAACCAGAAGAAATAGCTAAAGGAGGTGATTTGCCAACAAAGAGGAATAGGGAGAGAAGAGGTGAAGGAATACTTTTTTAAAGTCATAAACCAGGTAGTATTTGACTTTAGAAAATATGTGCATGTATCACTTTTGTTTAAAAAACATATGTTTAAAAAAAGTAAAGACAAAAGCAATTGTCAGGCTTCTGGTAGGCACAACTTTCTTTTACTGGAATACTCTGGTTGAGCACAAATTTGTAATTTAAACACTCTGGCAACCTATACTTTGACTATTACATTCTTCAGTGCAGAGAACAGCTTCTATTTCAGAAGGGCAAGTATGATAACCAGTAAGTGGGAATCTTCCTCAAAAGCAGTCAAAATACCTGCCTGAGAACAGGTCCTGTCAGTCAAACCCTGGAGCTCACACCTCTTCCCTGGCCAGCCCTGAAGTCCTCCTCTCCTTTTTAAGCACACACCCACCACCCACTTCTCCACATCAGTCCCACCACTGCCCCACTGCTGCTGTTAACGCATATAGAACTTTTCCAGCTTCTTGTCTCCCGGCTATCTCTGAATTAATCAAGAAAACCCCCTTTGGAATTTTGGGCTTTTTATATCTCCCTTCTGCAGGAGTTACAAAAATAACAAACATCAGGGAAATGACAAGGCTCTCAGCGTCTCACAGAATAAGTTCTAGCCCAAGTTGTGTTGGTTTTCATTAAATAGTAACAGAGCTACATTTAATCTTCTCCCACCATTTCTTAGGTTCCATTTTGAGGAGGTCCTAAGGCTGCCTGCCCTGAAAACCCTTGAGCAGATCTGTGTCATTTTCAGTTTTATTATGATATGAATAAACTCTTCTCATTCAACACACATTAAGTTACTCATGTAGTTCCAGGCACACCCATCTCCTGATGGTCACTAGAATACATCAAACACCCTCCCATCTCAGGGTCCCGTCTATCTGGACCACTCCTCCCATGGATATCTATGTGATTCAATGCCTCACTTCCTTCAGCTCTTTTCTCAACCATCACCTTGCCCATGAAGCTTTCTTGACTGCTCTAAAATTACAGCCTCTTCGAGTACTCCCAACACCATGTCCATACCACTTACTGCCATTTAAAATACTCTCTTTACTTATTGTTTATTGCTTGCCTTTCCCTTAGAAGGAAAATTCATGACAACAGGAAATTTTGTCCATTTTTTCAATCCCATGTCAACAACAGTTTCTGGCATAGGTATTCAATAAATATTTTTTGAATAAATTAAATCACATCAATTAATAATAGATCTTAAGCCCAGGTCCAGTGAATAGTAAAACATTTAAAGCATTTTCCAACAAAAAAAGACCATAAATGTGAGAAATACCTTAGATTAATTCAAAATATTAATACTTTTAATCTTAGGTCCAAATATTAGATGCTGGAAGAGGAAAAAATGCCCATTTTCTAATATAGTAGTGGGTGGTCAATACATATTTATCGAATGACACTGTAGAAGGCAGAGGACATATTTCAATGTAAAACTATAGTCTCACGCTGCTCCAAAGATTCATGTAAGTCATTATAAGCAAAAAGTCTTGGCAGTGCAACAGGAAGCGTGTGTGCGGAGTGATGGGAGGAAGTAGAATCTGCATAGCCAGCACCAGATTACACTTGGTCCTCTCAGCCACAGGCAACATCTGCAACATTTAACATGGAGAGACATAGTCAGTTTTATATTTTATGAAGAAATCTCCCTTGTGAAAGTGAAGAGGATGGATTGGGAAGGCTGGGCAATGTTGGCCAAGACAATCCAGGTGGGAGATGATGGGGACCTGAAGTGAGACATTGATGGTAGGATAGAGAGGAAGATGTGGAGACACAAATAGTCAGCCAGTCAAACCCTCATACATTCCTGGTGGGATGCGACTTTGGAAAACTGTTCAACAGTTCCTCAAAATATTAAGCATGGAGTTACCATATGATCCAGAAATTCCATTCCTAGGTATCTACCCAATAAACTTGAGAGAATATGTCCATACAAAGCCTCGTGCATGCATGTTATTCATAATAGCCCCAAAGTGGAAACAACCCAAATGTCTATCAACTGATGAATGGATAAACAAAATGTGGGGGATCCATACATCAGAATATTATTTGGCCACAAAAAAAGGAATAAAGTACTGATACATATTACAGTGTGGATGAACCTTGAATATGTTCTGCTAAGTAAAAGAAGACAGCCACCAAAGACCACACATTGTACAATTCCATTTATGTAAAATATACAAAATAGACAAACTCATAGAGACAGAAAATAGATTAATGGTTGCCAGGCACTGGGGAGAGAATGTAAAGGGAGTGGCTTCTAATGTGTATAGAGTTTCCTTTTGGGGTAATAAAAATATTCTGGAATTAGAGTGTGGTAATGGTTGTACAATTCTATTGATATACTAAAACTACTGTATTGTATATACTTTAAAAGGGTAATTTTTATGTTATACAAATTATATCTCAATAAGGCTGTTTTTTTAAAAGAAATAATCAGCAAGTAAAATGGACAGACTTTGGTGATGTATTGAATATGAAGGATGAAGGCAAGGGTAAAGTAGAAGGAACTTGGGCCTTTCATTTTGTATAACTGATGAAAAGATCATGATCTTTTCCCAAAATAACTTTAGGAAATAAAAGGGGGATAGGCAGGGAGATGCCAAAAAATAAATAGGGGATGGGCAAAATATGTCAATGGTAAGTAAATATATGAATGGAATGAATAGTGGAGCTTTCTTTGTTTTGTTAAAATAATTTATCTCAGAAGGGGGATAAATGATGGAAAAAGCACACTGTTCTAAAAATATAATCATATGAGTCAACTGACTATACTTCAATAAAACTATATGTATACACACAAAAAGTATATAATCAAATGAGTCAAATTTGATTAAGAAGTCAAGTATAAATTGTTCAACCAAGAAATACAAAGACAGTAAGTTACAACAACAATGCAAATGTCATTTGGAAGGAATAGGTTTGAAACGGCACAACTTCAGCACAGAGAATTATTTTGGCCCATGAAACAGTTTATATTTTGCCACATTCCCCTGGCTAAATTGCATGGGAAAAATTGGAAAAGGAGTTAAAGTAAAATCTGATCTTTAAGGACTTCATGGGTTGGTAGCCTAGAAGAAACATTCTCAGACATAAACATGCAGATCTTACGTATTTGGTGCCAATACTGTCAACCTTAGAAGCTGATAAGAGCACAAATACTTGGAATACAATTGACCTCAAGTTGCCTGGTTGCCACTACTGGCTGCTCCTGACCCAGCTCTGCCATTTGCACCTGTGCAGGGATAGAGCAAAGGGGTTTGAGCTCGACCTGTCTGTCTCCAGTTCTGGACTGTGGAACTGAACCCTCCTTCCCAGGACTCCTCCGTGTTTGCATGGTGTCTTTGAGCCAGGAGTACTATGCCTCAATCCCTTGTAGGACAAAGATGGTTCATATTAGAAGAGATTGGAGATGATATTCCTGTTTTTATGCAGGAAAATGTACCCCTTTCCAATCAGGTGGGCTCTTCCTTTTCCCACAGACCAATCCAATAGTATGGGGGAACCACTTGACTTCAGATCATTGTTCTATGTGCTGAATATCTATCTTAAAAGCAATGCTAACAGTTAACAATGCTCATGTATCCACTATATGTCAAATAGAATACAGAACTCATGTATGCAGGTCACATGGCTGGCAAATAGAAGAATCAGAGTTAAACCCAGGGACACCAATGCTGAAATCATACTCCTTTCACTGCATCATGCTTTTTCTCCACTGGGAATGTCTGCTAGGAATAACAAACATCTTGGTTTCCCCCAGCACATTTTTGCCAAAGCATTATCCCCAAAGAGGGCTGTCATTCTACTCAGAAACCTGCAATGCTCCTCACCTCGCAGAAACAAAGTATTAGTCCCACAGCCCATTAACACTGCTGCCTTTAAGCATTGCAGTATCTAAACCATTTAAAAAGAGTTCCACCCTGAGATGGATTTCATCCATCTTTTAAGAAATAGTTTCCTTTTCTTTCCAAACTGCCCTTCGGCAACCCAGCCTTGCATATCTAACACCCTTGGTGTTTGCTACACTGCCGAGCCAAGTCCATGTTTCATTTAGGGATTATTTTATTCAGAAACATTGGAACTCAACGTTGTGATTTTGGAGCCATGAAATACAACGAAAATAACTGCCATACCTGATTAATGCTGAATAATTTAGAATTAATCAAAGTGTATTTTAAGCGGAATGCCTAAGCTAACACATTCAGAATATGAGCCGTATGATTGCTCATTAAAAAATGAGGCATTTTAAAGTTTAAACAGATTTAGAATCAGCATTTTAGCTGTAGCAACACTTGACAGTCTTTTCATTTCCTTTGTCTCCCACAGATGCATTTCCTCCCAAGTCCAGATATTTTAGTTTTTCTCTATGGTAGTACTTATTTTAAGCTGTACTATCACGCAGTTGCTCCTCCTTTCTTCAGGTCAATAGAAGGTACGTGGGAGCACAGCCCTACGGAGTTAAAGATGGGGCCAGAGGCAGAGTGAGTAGCCATTTCGAGGAACAGGAGGTTGTGCAGAGGAAATGCAGTTCTAGAAATGTGAGTAGAAGGCTGGGGAAGCAAGAGTGTGCTGTAACCCAATAAAAGTCAGTATCCCACGAGCCCCAGTCTTGGAAAGGTGCTACATAGAAAGGAGTATCATCAGTTGAGAGCAATAAAAATAATCACATTACTTGTTTATCTATTTTTGAAAACTAATTTATAACCCACTAATCATACCATGTATTGTCCCCTTTCTCACATTACTCTTCATTCTAGAATCCTCTCATTTCCTTCAACTGTGCCAACACATTTTTCTCCCTTGCTTAGTTCTTAGCTCCCCTCCCAGTACCCAACGTGCTTGTCAAACGGTGTTTGCCCTTTATTTTCTTACCTTTCCTTCTCACTTTTCTAATCCTCTCTCCCCACCCCCTACTCCTATTTCCTCCAATTTGAACCACATGTCTACTGCAGAGGACAACTGTACTTCTGTGGGGTGTGGGAATGAAGTCCTTATGCCATGGGAGCTACTGAGGGTTGAGATGCCTAATATCCTAATTGCTTTTCCAGCGGCCTTTCCTTCTAATGGGCAATGCTCTGCTCTTACAGAATCAACAACTCAAGTTCTTCCAATAAAACTTTATTGGCTTCCCACTTATGCTGTAAACAAAAAGTTCAAAGCCCCTTTGCCTGAGTGATTGCCTGAAGCCATAGCCCATTTATCTGATTTGAAGCAGAGCAGGTCCTCAAGTAGGAAGAGAGATGGAGATGAATACATTTATAGAAGTTGAAGCCTTTCCTGCATTTTCCAATAATCCAATTTGGCCAAACCTCACTTGCAAAAACTCAGTCATGAGGTGAATTGAGACTTAAACCAGATGTTCAAGGAAGCCTTTTACACAAGTTATGAGCCTATAATCTAATGTTAAAATATTTAGAAATACACTTAAAATATTTAAACATATGTTAAAATAATATCATCAAACCTGGATAAGCATGACTGGGGACTTACTATGCAATTACGATCAGGCCCCAAGGCAGGTACATTAAAATTAGTTATTAGGGAACAGAATAGCTATCAGTTTGCTGTGCAAACTTGGGCATGCAACTTCTCTGAGTTTCAGTTTTTTAACTTCAAAATAAAGGACTGGATAGTCTGGTCAATCATTTCAGCTGCCAGATTTTATGATTTTAAGTTAAGTGGGTTGTTTTCAACTCTCATTTTCATGTCACCTCTGATAAGATTCTAAAGCTTTCCTACGTCCTCCTTTATATGTTTTGATGTGAAAAGACAAAGGGAATCTAATCTACATTTTTACACCAAAGGGAAGATCCAGAGACAACTGGAAGATTTAATATTATTATCCCTAATCACTCTAACAAGTGTTGATTTCCCTTATTATTTTTCTGGACTACCTCTAGCTTTTTATGTTTCTGATCCAACTTAATTTTAAAGAACGTGACACTTTATAAACCTTTGGATATTATATTTTCTATGTGAGTCTTGAAGAATTACTTTTGTTTTCATTAGGTATTCGTGCTGCTCAGTGAAAGGCATTAACTACTGCCTTAACTTTGTGTGTTCATCAGGCCTCTTTCAAAGGGCCTTGTCCCTGGAGTCTGCAAAATGATAGACATGGTTGCTGAAATGCTAAAGATAAATCCTAGTAAGATTTACCATATAATCACGTAACTTCAAAAGTGAGGGTTCTAAAGGTACCCATTGCAGAATTGTTCTTACTGCAGCTAATTATACTGTACCAATGGATTCATACACTGAATTACTGAAGCTGCTCTTCTGTCAACCCTCTCTAATGTGGGGACATCATTTACGAAGGTTGTGTCTCACAGTTGCCCAAACTGAAGCAACAATAATGATATGCAAATTACTTGTTACCTCTATTTTTAAAGAATTATTAATTTTCCCTTAATGCCAGAAAAATTAAGGATCTCTTAGACTCTCCAGCCACATGGATTGAATTTGATTAAACTGTGTATATGCACTTGTTTGGGTCTGACCAGTAATTCCACTTACATAAAATTTTGCTTCATATTAGACAATAAAATGCAACCAAGTACCAGAAAAATGGAAATAATATTTTAAGGCTACGAGGATCCTAGACAATTTGGAAAATGGCTGTTTATACTCTCCTGTTTTGCGGAGGCCCTCTTTTTCCTTCTTCAGCACTCTTTTCCTTAATACAGGAATGACATTGGCTACCTGGCGTAGATTGTAAAAAGGACCGCAGATTCTTTCCTTGCCTCTATCCTCCCACTTCGTGATGTGACCTTTGCAGCTCCTTCCATCTAGCAGCAAAACCTATGCTTCAGTCTTTGAATCTGGAATGGTCTTGTGACTTGCTTTGACCAAAGGAATGCTGTGGAAGAAACACTGTTCCAGTGCTCAGCCTAGAACCAAAAATATATTTCATGCTTGCATTTGTTCTTGGACCCCTGTGTGCATCATTTGAGCAAACTTGGACTACCCTGCTGTAGGATGAGTCCAGATGGAGAATTCATCCTAGTTGTACCAGCCAAGGCTCTGGAAATGTGACCTAAAGTAGCCTAAAATGTCCCAAACTAGCCTAGACCAGAAGACTCACTCAGCTGAGGTCAATCTACTTTGTCACCCACAGAAATATAGGCTCAGTGAATGGTTATTGTTTATGCTTGTAAGTTTTGAAAGGAGCAAGTGATAACTAACATAGTACCCAAAGTGCCAGGCAGAGATGTTCTCCCATAGTTTATTTGTACCTAAATCATCTCACTTTTTAAACTTACAGTTTATATTCCTTGGCAAACCAAACTGTCTAAATGGGTTAGCTAAAACAAGCTAAGCTGATAAATTCCTATAAGATGTAAATGATTCTCCCAGAGACATCTTGCATTTAAAAATGGAACTTTCCCAAGTTAATCTTAATTGTTAGAATTTGAGGATGATACATAGATTGTCCCTCCCTCCCCCAAAACACTTCCAGGGTAGACCATGACAGGTGAGGGATAGATATTGGCTGCTCTGCCATCTTGGTTTTCATTTCCTTTAATATATGAAGGTAGAATATATTGATTTTTAATAATATCTTATTACCTTTTTAACACCTTTTGAAGCTAAAGCATTCTGTCTAATTAGTGTTTTAGTTTTTTATGAAAGCAAGTTTTTTTTTTTTTAATTGAAAAAAGAGAATGCATGCTCACTCAAGAGAAGCTGACTAATGTTATTCATTTTGCAAACATTCATCAAGCACTTATTTTAGGCTGGGTACTGCTCTACACTCATATACATTGTCTCGGTTCATTCTTACAGCAACATTATGCAGGAGATATTAGTTCCATGTTTTTGCAGATGAAGAAAATAAGGCATGGAAAACCTACACGACTTATCCAAGGTTACACAGGCCCCAAGGCCCAAAGTTCAACCCCAGAGTTCTACTCCATACTCTAAGGGAATATCCAGCATCATATCAAACAAATATCACAGCTGTCAACGGTGTATATTCCACTTATCTTCATGTACTTTGGACTTTTATATGTAGTAAGCAGTTTTAGACAAAATAAATACATTGTAGTATTTGTTACATAGCCTTATTTTATAAAACAAAGACATTCATAAAATATTAACACCAGGTACCTCTTCCCTAATTTTTATACATCCTTTAATAAATAAAGCTTCATGTGACCAAGACAGCTACTGGAGTCATTCTCAGTCTAACTTAGAGCTTGACTGTGGCTTTCATTGGCAATACAGAGTAACAGCTCTTTGCTGTGTACATCTTGGAAGACTGAGGGGATGATTTTCCCAGAATGCTCCTCAAGAACAGAAGAATATAGTGTTACATGTATTTATACAACACATCTTATTCTTCATACTATTTTTATCACTGAATTGAGCAGCAGGCAAATAATGAACTCACTCTTAAAATGATGAAGCTTAACCATATATTTTAGACAATGATTCGGTCATTCTGTAACATTCAATGTTAATTTAAATGCAGAGCTTGCTGCAGGAAGAAACCTTTTCTGCCTTTATAAAAGCAAAAACATTTACCAGTGAAATGGACCTTTCATGCAAGAGCTGTAAGGTGATGTGAGGTAAAGGGATTCACCACAGTTGTAGCATTATAACATTCCTCATAAGAAAAACTGAATTCAGCTAATTGGTTGCTTTTACAGCCCATGCAGCATCTGCACTTAAATTATTAAGCATCACTAACGTTCTAGAATCTCCCCCGGAAAGCAGGAACCAAGCTGTTTTGCAGACTCTCAGAGATGACTCATCTTAGACCTACTGACAGACACAGGAGACAAAAATCTGGTCTCACTGTACCTGCTCTGGTCCTGCTGCTGAAGTGGTCTCTCTGTTGGCAATGTCTGGGTTATAAGTGACACTCAGAGACTGGAGGTCTTGGCAGATGCCATCGACGTCTCCTGATTAGCAAGAGTTTGTGGGAATTTGGAACATGTGCTGAAATGTAAACAAGACCCTATGTGATATCAGTATTTAGAGTGTGCCACATTACATAGCTGTCGCATAATGCCACCAACTTTCTAACCACCATTGCAGCCCAACTGGCAGGACTGGCACTAGATAGCACTGGTCTAGCTCTGCTTTAAGAGATTTAAGTTCATTTTATTAATCCCTTGGTTAGAATGGACTAATGTAATTGCAGTCATTTTTTATCTGATCCCTTGGGTTCTAAGTCCATGGATTCTCTTATGTAGAATTTTAAGTATTCCCCTTGACCTTGACAAGCTTCCAGCACCTCAGTGACTAGCAATAGTTATAAGTGAGGGCTCCAGACCCAGATTTCTTGAGTTGAATCCTGACTTTGCCACTTACTAGCTGTATGGTCTTGGGGATTGAAAGTAAACTCAGGGTCTCTATTTCCTCATCTATAAAATGGGGATAGTCACACCTACCATATAGGGTGGGTTTATGAGATTAGTGCCTGTAAAGTGTTTGGAACAGTACTGAGCAGGTGGAAATCATCTATTTTTTTAAAGTTATTAAGGTTATTATTATGGACAGAGGGAGAGTGATAATGACTGCATTGCAATGTCATTTTCAGAATTAAATGAGATAATGTATGTCAAATGGTTAGCATAATGCTTAATATAAACCAGGGACTCACTAAATGTCAGGGATTGTGAAAGCACTTTACATACATTCTCCCAGCCACCCTTTGAGGTAGGTAGTAATAACATCCCTGTTTTACTGAGGAAATAATTGAGGCATACAGGGTTAAGTAATTTGACCAAAGTCATGGAAAAACTGGGTGTATTAGTTAAGATAATGCATCATGTTGTACACCAGAAATTGACATAACATTGTAAACTGACTATACTTCAATTTAAAAAGGTTAAAAAATATAATGTGAGCTGCTATAAAAGATACACTCATAGCTTTTAGTGCTTAACATAATAGAATATTATTTCTCATGTAAAATCCAAAATGGGTGATCATGATTGTTGGGAATCCCTCCTCCAAGCAGTGATCCGAAGATCCATGTCCTTTCTGTGTTGTAGTTCCACAACCTTTTACTTGTGACCTCCAAGGTCATTATGCTTATCTGCCTCAAGGAGGCAGAAGGGCAAAGAAGGTGGTGAATTACACAAGTTTTAAGGGAAAGCCCAATGTGCATAACACTTATGTTCATACTTCATTTCTACACTTTAGCTATGGCGACACTTAACTGCAAGGGAGGCCAGCATACAGTCTAGTTGTGTGCCAAGAAAGCATAGGGTTTGGTGATAAGCCAGCCGTTTCTGCCATGGTGACAGAAATGGGACTCAAGTCCAGGGATTCTGACAGCAAGCAATTGACCAGTATATTCTGTTTATGTCTTTATGACCCCTCTTTTTCCAAAAAGCTACTTGGAAGCTATAAAACATCATAAAAATGCAAGTTGTTATTCCTACCCTTAGCTTGGCTTCCATAGAGCTGAACCCTCTAACCCCACTGTAGTATAATTTGAATGAAAAATATGTTCCTAGAGCTGATATCCTAAAAGAACAACTTTAATGATCTGATTCATAAATATTCTATTTATTTGGCTTCTAACACTCCTTAGTGTTAGATCAACATTTTCCATTCACCAAAATTTGCTCTTTGGATCTGCCATCTACTGGGCATTTCTATATTTTTTGGGTTATGTCTACAAAATACTAAGTTCATTGAAACAACCTCATCCAAAATTTCATTTTTTGGTCTTCTATCCTTTATTCAATAAGCATTCATTGTGCCAGGTTCTGGGGAAATTTCATTTCTTAAAGGGTTTTAACTGAAAACTAGTAGCAAGAAACCAACAGTGACTGAATTTTTTATTATGAATTTTAGAGGCTTCTAATTCCAGCATATGACACTTAGGTTTGCCCAGAATTAGATTGCCCTTCCACTGAAACTGCTTATTGTAAACTGTTTTGGCCCCAGGTTGCATTAACTTGTTTGAGAATACAAAAATATCTAAATATCATGGGCAAACCATATCAGAAATCAAATAGAACATAGTACCCAGCTGTTTCTAGTGTCAGCGTTCCCCAAACAAGTTACACTTCACACGGCTCTGCAAGATTATTTGGGGTCTTTTAAGTCAATTTTCAGTCATCTGATTCTTCTAGCTATGTATCACCTTGTGGTAAGAATCAGGGCTATCAGGTTGAGATTTTGTTCTTAGTAGAGTGTCCCTTGATTACCATTCAACATAAAAGGGGTACTTGAAAATACTGAAAACTCCTCCTCTTCTAGTACGTGACATTTTGGAAAAGGTTACTCCGTATATCACAATACAGCATAACAGTCTTCCACGGAAGAACAGTCTTAAAACTCCATCTAAATAATGAATGTAAGTGAAAACCAAGACGACTGGTTCTTCAAGGTTAATCTTGGTCCCTGTGGCTGACTTTTTAGAAGAAGAAATACCTATCAGGCAGCATTCATTTCCAGTAAGAAAAGAGATGGAATCACATGAGGTCAGGGAGATGGTCACAAGTACAGCACAGAGCAGCTCTGCACCTTCAGTGTTTGGTCCTGCTGCTACAAGATGTTCATCCTCCTCTGCAATGGGAGGGAAACAAAACAACATCAGCCATGCTGGGGCTGAGAGGCTTCCTTCTCTCAAAAGGAAATAGAGCAACAGAGACTTGTCCTTACGTAGAACATTTACCTTTAGGAATGTTGAGGGGAAAAACAATCAATATGAGAACAAAGGATAATTTTCAGATATACTCTCTTTTTCATTTTCAATTGTTGCTACTTTTCAAAATACTCAAAAGTGGGGTTGGTGGAGAGCTTTCGGAAGGAGGTGATAAATCACACTGTCAGCTATCCTGGAGATGCTGACATGCCCTCCCAAACTGGCTTGTCTTGCCTGACCTTCTTACTGTCATTCCCATACCCTTCCATAAGGTCACTGCTGCTAACTGTCCCTCAGAAAAACAGAAAAAAACACTATAGGTGGCACTCATCCTCATTGCTAATTCTGAACTTTTCAGTTTTTCCCACTTGAATAATAAAATTCTTCAATAGCTTATGTTAGGAGGCAATATATTGTGTCTTCTCAGCCAGGACTCATCCTTAACAAAATTAGGTAGAATTTTAAAAATGTGTTAATTTTCCTTTGTTCATCTTTCGCCATTCCCTGCCAGGTTTGTCAGATGAACGACCTGTCTATTGTCAGTCCTGGCTACAGGATTATGTGACCTAAATGCTGTAGAAGTGCAGGGAAGGGTGGTACTAACTGAGGCACACGTATTTATGGAAAACATCAAGGAGGAGGGCTTGAGGCTGATATATGCGAGTGGGTACAGGGAGCGGGTGGACATCTCAAACCCACTCTTCAAGTCCATCTCAGATCCATTCACTCTGTGGCTACCGACCTTAATCTTGAAGGGATAGCCAATCGATTGACTCTCAGATGAAAATGGTGAAAAGCTTTATAATGATATCTAAAACAAATATTTAGTCATTAAAAACACAAGGAAGCGAAACAATCTCATTTATATTCCATAAAGTGTCATTCTTAATATCATGAAAAAGGAAACAATTTCTGTCATTATACAAATAATGTCTGGTAAAGAGAGCTGAGCCAAGCTCTGATTCTCTTTTACCCCAGTGTTTTATAGAACTGAGGAGATTCAGATAGGATCACCAAATGCAAAGGCCTGATACTTTATTATTTTTAATTAGGATTTAATGATCATATTCTTACTGTACAACTAAGTCATACTAGAAATAAGAGTGCATCAAGATGTATTTTTACATAAAGGAGAAAGTGGCGGTGGGGAATAGAAATCATTGGTATCTCTCACTCTTAGAAATGACCACCTGTCATATCGATAAATCAGCCCAGATCCCTTCTTCAGAGCTATGCATCCATGCCCCAATTATTGAGAATGTGGCTGCTGATAGTTTTGCCCATAACTGGAAATTGTACTTAGCTGCCAGGAACTACCTTACCAAGGTTACATCCCCTTCTGGAGGCAGCTCTAGCCAGCCTGGATGATGCAGTTATACAAAGTTCTGGCTCCATTGCCTATATTTGGAATATCTATGAAGGGCTTTTCCAGTTCCAGAACATCCTATGGGGGTCGTTGGAAGCATTCATGGCAACCACATTGTAGTTGTAGTTCTGCCCAATCCTGCTTCCCTCACTTCTGTGCAGGTGTATCTGAGATTGCTCCCCAATGAATGCTGTGCGGGCAAAGTTGGTCTCTAGGAACTCAGTCTAAGGAAACATGCTTTAACGTTTTGGTATATTTTCCCAGGGTGTATTTTACAAAACTGGGATCACACTAAATATATAATTTTATATTCTGTTTCTTTTTTAATGTCATATTATTAGCATTTTATTTTGTTGATTCCTTTTAAAGTATATGTTAGTAATTTCATCATATTTCAATAAGTAGATGTGCCATAATTTAACTACTCTTTATCTATTCGATATTTATGATGCTCTCAATTTTCCTGTATTATAAATAATTCTATGATGACATCAAACAGTTTTATATATAAATCTTTGACCATTTCAATTTATTTCATGAGGATACATCCCCAGAAGAGGAAGTACTGAGTCCAAGGATATGAACTCTGTCAAAAATCTCAACTTATGTTGTTAAATTGCTTTGCAGAAATATTTTTAATGTTTTTAATGGATTTACATTTTACTACCACTTAGGATAGTATTGATCTCACCGTGCTCTTGCCAGAACTGAATATTTATTGTTACACTTTATTCCACTTTGGGCAGTGTTCTTTAATACCAACATACTACTCCTGGGTTGATGGGTCTAAAATCGAACTTTTCATCTAACTATACTCTCTCTTCTCAGATTTCTGCCAGCTTGTTCCCCACACTGTTTTTCAGTACTCTGCTATAGGTCCATGTCAGAAAATCTGTATATCAGTGCCAGGCTATGCAATTCTTAACATTACATCAGAGTCATTTATGAAGATTTTGATAATTAATTTCTTTATATTACTCATCTTTATATATTCCCTAGCACCTAGTAGGGGTCCTTGTACATAACAAGTGTGCAATAAAAATACTTTGTAAAACAATTGATTGTCAGTGACCTTTCATCAGTTTGACAACTATATAACTTGTTCACTTTGTGGTTCAAGGAACTAGTGTAAGTCACTGAAGTATCCAATTAGCTAACTACTGGTCTTTCTCCATTATAGATACAAAAGAGGCAAGTATAAACCATTTTGATGGGAGAGTGCTTAGATGCTAATGTATTTTGTTTTCTATTTTTGGTTCTGAGGCCAGATGACTGGTGCTTGAAGAGTCCAAAACAGAAGCTGCAAATAATATGATTTCCTCATTCATTTACTTATTTACCATAATACATTTATTTTCATAAGTTTATGATCCTGAAGTTATGGTCTTGGACTTATGTCTTAGTAGTAATTAATATAGCATTAACATAGTTGAGTAAATAGCGATATTTGTTTGGCAACTAAGTAAATTCCATTTAGAGCAGCTCAAGTCTGACAGTCTATACTTGAGTAAGATTCACGAGTCGTGGTGGCTGTGTTCTTCAGATCACGTGAAACTGCATTTTAAGCAGCTCAAATCAGATTATCCTGATACGCATTTCTCATTCAAGGGGAAAATCCAAAAATCTGCTCCGTTTTCAAGAACATCAAATTGCAATTTCCTGTCCTGACTCAGATCTCCAGTTCTAGACACTTATTGAGTTCTTTGTAGAAAATTCATATTGGCTAAAATCAATGAAGCAAGGCCAAAGTTCCTACATAATACCCTTTAGTAAGAAATAATTAACTTGGCGGCTCTAATGTTTCAGTGGGTAAGCAGATTAATTTTCTCATCCAATACTCAAAAACTCTGTAAGTGTTGGGTAGTAGAAATTCATTTTTGAAAACCAGTGTTGAATTTAGGGTATTTTTATTTATAAGTTTAACAGTGGTTATACAGCAGTAAAACAAATTTATAGAATAAGGATTTTTCACTCACTCCAGCCTATGAGGAGTGTAAAACTGCCATGGGTCATTTGGTGATAAATTTAAGATTGGTAGGATTTTAAAAGCAAAGGGTAAGTGAGGAAACTCAAGGACAAGAATTATAATCATTTGTTCAAAGTGATTTTTGCGAGTGTACAAGCACCAAGATTAAATGCTTTTACTGTAAACCCCTTAAGGCTCTTTCTTAATTTCCATGCAAATAGAAACACAGGCAAGAAAGAAATGAGTTGCCTTCAATAATCAAAACAAATCACAGTGCTAATGAGAGTAAGGGTAGAAAACATAGACAATTTCTACATCCAGGAATGTAAATGGCTGGGACCATAAAGGCAAAATACAATTGTACTTTATTAATCTAGGCCCATCAATAAAAATATCTCAATAGCAGACACCTGCAATTTAGTAACAATAAGCTTTAATACTTAAAACTCTTGCAAGGAGAGGTATGGGGTAAATCCAAGATTATATTATAAATGTTTACACATTTCCTCACTTGGTGAGATTTTCAAAAGACACTTAAAATGAGAATGTGACATGATTATAGACTGTAAATTGATTTGATTTTAGAATTAGATAAAAGTTTAAAAACTTGTAGAGACACCAGTACAAACCATAGTATCCCATGGCAAATACACCTAAAGGTGAAATAGTAGATGAAAAGATTGAGTTAGTTCTTAAAGCTTTGGTAATTAAGAAATAACCGCTGGCTTACAAAAGAATTCATGATAAATGTTACAATTCTTTCATTGAATTAACATGTTAAAACATGACAATTTACGCATAGCATACTATGTCAAACACATGAACAAACTGTATTTAGTGGAAATTAGTGGCTAATTATCCCTATATCACAAGAACCTATCTGCCAAATTTGGTTCCAGTTGAGTATCACACACTCTGAACCCAACACATTCTGAATTTATGACTTTTGTTTTACAGGTGATTCTTTAACATGGTTACTGCCATTGTAAAACTCCATTGTTTTTAATTGTTTCAAGTAGGACAGAACCAAAAAAGAAGTAGGGATATTTTAGGAAAAAAATAAATCTTCCTTCTCTCTTGGCCTATAAAAATTGTATTAAGTACCCACCATTCCCCTAGAAGTGAGACAGGTTGTATAGATTAAGATAAATCTAAATATACCAAATTATCTTTAGAGAGAAATAATATGGATAAGTATGAATAATAATTTAGATTTAGTTATCTTAGGTGCAATATTCACCTAGGATTGATCTTTCAAGGAACCCAGCAAATGTGCTTCTCCAAAGACTCAGAACTTTTACTCTGATTGCTAGCCAAGATTTGGCTTTCTAATTCCTCTCTGAAAATTTCTCTAAACTCTGCATCTCACATACACACACACACACAACTGGGGTTAATGATATGAGTAGAGTTTCAAGAGACAAAGGCTATATATACATTCCAGGAAACTAGACCAACGATTAAAAAGGAGATACTTAAACAGGGAGATTTCTTTGGAGCCCTCAGTCGTCAGTTGAAAACTGAACTGTACCTCCAGGCAGTCGCAGAAAATTGGGGATTGCCATCACTTCTGGAGGTTAGAATCAAAGCCTCTTGGAAATGGAAGGAATTATTAGATAATAAGAGTTCAATTCCCTTCAAAAATATGACACAATTGTGGTGGAAAAATTAAAAAGTTAGTTTATAAATGTTTAGGCAATGATATTTTGGTGTTATTTAAGATAATAGCAGTTACATGGCGATCTCATGGAAAAATATGGGAACTTTTAGTTTAACCAATATTTATAACATTCTATGTTGGAACAGACCATCCAGAATGGGACTCTTCTATAAGCCATATATACAAGAATATAACAAGATATTAGTAGACAGATTAAAGATGTGATGACTTTATATCACTAAATCCTTCAGTTAGAAAAGAGACAGTCTTTGTTTAAAAGAACAGTGGAGGACAATTCTTTCAAATAGTCTTATTTGTTTGAACTTTCCCTCTCCACTCCTTAGATTCCTAATATAAAAACAGCTAACATTTGTGGTGGACTTTTATCTCAGGTGCCATACTTTACACAAGTTGGATATTTCATTTCATACGTTTTCAAAAGACATAATAAGGTATATGCCATTATCACTCCTATTTTTCAGATGAGGAAATTAAGTAACTAGTTCATTGTCGTAGGTGAAAAAGCAGGAATTTTAATTTAACTCTATGCAATTCTGAAAACATAGCTTTTAGTTACTACATCATCCTTCTTTTTTAGCATCTGAAAATTAACTGCTTGCATTTAAGCTTCCCTGACATATGTGGAGAATAGCTTGTCACTCCTAAAGCATATGTTTCTCAATTAGTAAATATATATAATATCTTCCCTATAATATCCGTGCTTGGGTTTAGGGAGACAAAATGATTTAAATAGAAAGTGCTCTAAGTTGAGATCAATTGCCTATGTGCCTTCAAACAGAAATAGCGGTAATAGTTAATATTGCCTGTAAGTTATGACCCAAATACTGGGCCAAGAGCTTTTCATACTTTATCTTGTTTAACTTTCACTCATGTGGGAACCTATTTTACAAGAGAAAGAAACGGAGGCACAGAAAGCTCATCAATCAGCCTGAGGTCACATAGCTGCTCATAATCGTGAGTCAAGGCTCCAGACCTGTAATGAGACCACTATGATTTCCTGCCTTGTATAGCTGCATGCATATATTTTTGTGTAGGAAAAAATACATATATGGCAAGTTAAACAACCTGCTCGTTTTTGGTTCTATTTAAATGTTGGGTGGGATTCAAGAGGGGAAAAGTGTAATTACACAGCAAGAGGGATGGCATGATGTTTTGTGATGGAAATATCCTTTGGCAGCTCAAGATAAGTTCCAGATGGTTCCTGACTGGGCTATTGCCTCATAGTCTTTCAATGTTGAATACGTTTTCCTTGCTTTATTTTGCCTGAACCACCTTAAAATCCTGGGACAGGTTGGTGGTGTTGTTCCTCCAATCTGCTGTATCAAAGTGCAGCTGGTGCCGCAGCTCTGTGTGGGTCCCTGAGTCATAAACAGTGGGTACGCAGCAACCAGATCAGATAAGCACGGGATGTTCCATCTTTAATAGCACGATTTACAATTGAATATGGCCTTCCATAGCATTTGTTAATATTTTAGATTCTCAACTGATCGAAAAACAGCTTAGACTAGAGAATCAAGAGGAAAATAATTCCTAATCATAGTCTAACTGACAAATATTATGGTCTGAAATTTACCCTAACATTTTCATTTTTTCCCTTCCTAGCATTGGAAATGACTTTAGCTGTATTGCAATCACAAATTTCAAAGGTTGACTCAATACTTCTCTGTTCTTATTTCTTCTTCATGTTAGGGAAACAAGAAAGGCGTTGTTGCTAGGAAAATAGTAATAGCCACCAACTGGTTTCCTGACATTTGAGCAAGCTTAGAAGTCCAACAACAATACATTATAAATCAAAGCTGGTTCAGATAATTTCACAGCCACATCAATCATTGCCTGTTCTTGACAAACTACAAAGGGAAAAAAAAGACTCACAATATTCTACAGTATGCCTTCCAGTACCTCCAGTTCCACCTGGAGAATTAGAATTTCCATTAGTTTACATGCTACTGATGTGCTGAGGAAATATCAATATACAGCAAACTGGCCCATTGAAAAGAAAGTTATGACTCAAACCAAGAGGTAGATTGGGCAACTTCCTATGTAGTATAATGTAAATGACACCATCAGAGAGATTCTTGTCCTAAATTCTTCTCCATGGTTTTGACCACAAAGTTACAGCTCCCACGTATGTTTATTTCTTTGGATTAAGACGTAGAAGGTATTTGTTAAAATGGAAATATCTGATAGGGGTAATACCTGAGTTCATGCAATGACAAATACCTAGGTGGAGCAAGTTTTCAAGGGAAGGAGACCTGAGATTGAAAAGAAAATCAGAATCAGGGAAGGAAGTGGGGATGGAGGAGAAACCAAAGACTGGCCTGAGGTCCTGGGGTAACTGGGGGGCAAAGTGAGGGACTGGGTCGAGTGGGAAACAAAGAGAGAAGGGACAACAAAGGGAGAGACAGGCAGAGAGTAAAAATTTGGAAAGAAACATTAGACAACCTGGCAACTACAAAATTTTGCCCAGAGTCAAGCTTGGATACATACAAATAGGGATATCAAGTAGGCAATTTTATCAAGAAGCTTAAACTTGTTTATGCCTTTGACTTAGTAATTCTATTTTGAAGACTTGAGTCTAATAAAATGATCCTAAGTATGGAAAATTCACATTATTATTTACAATACCAAAAACTTGGCAACCACTAAAATGCCCAACACCATGTCTATCTACTCAATTAAATCTTGCAAATACTTCGAGAGTTATATTTCAACAAATATGCAATAAAATGTTTATAAGGCTGAGTTAAATAAGAAAAATACAAAATTGAGTACATAGAGTAATTGTTATAATAAAAATGCATTAACATATTGACTGGGGGATATCTGACAGTTTTAAGTGAATGTGTTTTGGTGAAGGGGGTTATAGATGGTTAATGCCCCCATCAATTATTTCTTTTGACAATCTGTATTTTCCAAATGCTCTTTAATAAACCAGTATTATTTTTGTAATGGAAACTATTTACATAGCAACAGCTCTATGGTCCCAAGGCTAGATTCCAATGCCAGCTAAATAGTTATTCCTTTGCCCCAAAAGGCTTGAGTTCAGTCAATAACATCCCAGAAGGAAGAGAGATCCTTTGGATCAAAGGTACTTGTACTCTTCTTCTTTAGCAAAGTTTCTAAGCAAGCAGAAAGACAAAGGAAAATATTGTATTATATCACTTACATGTTGAATCTAAGATAAAACAAAAAGATGAATGAACTTATTTACAAAACAGAAACAGACTCACAGACATAGAAAACAAACGTATGGTTACCAGTGGGGGAAGGGGGTGGGAAAGAATAAATTGGGAGCTCAAGATTTGCAGATACTAACTAATATATATAAGATAGATAAACAGCCAGTTTATGCTGTATAGCACGGGGATCTATATTCAATATCTTGTAGTAATTTATGGTGAAAAAAGAATATGAAAATGAATATATGTATGCTCATGTATGACTGAAGCACTGTGCTGCACACGAGAAATTGACACAACATTGTAAACTGACAATACTTCAATAAAAATATTTAAGGAATCATTCATGAGAACCAGATTATATTTACATTTCGAAAAAAATTTTTTTAAAAATTGCCACCAACATATGGAAAAAAACACATTAGGATTGTTTTGTCAGATTAATTAATTGTGTTCTGTCAGACAAAAAAATAGAAATGTAGTTGAGTTTTGGTGGAAATTGCAATACCTTCAAAATAATTATTCAAAATTTGCCTAAAAGTTATCCAGAAAGATAGGTCTTGTTCTAAGGGTAATGTGGGGACACTTGAATCATCTGTCATCTTGAAAGTCCAATACTGGTGGATCTTGATAGTAAGCAGATGGGCAGTTGTTGCCACCATAATTGGATTTTGTTAGGGCAGAAGACAGAAATAGAGATAGATCTATTTTCTTCCCTAAGAGATTTGACATTTTAAAAGATATCCCTGCCAGTGGAGAATTTGGTGACGGCTGCTCTTTTATAGTGAAAATCTTAGAGAAAAATATGTTGTGTGATGGTTCATGTGAGGGTTCCAGCCTCTTTAAATAAGGACCAGGTAGCATTTTAATGATGAAAGGTGCCTAGGAGTATAGCCAATATTTCAGAGGAAAAGTGTTTACATTTGCAAGTTAAATTATTCTATTCAATACTCATAGATGGATTGGACCATCACTGAAACGGGAGGCAGCGTGCAGAGTGTTGTGGACTTTGGAATTAAGCAGAGCTAGGTTTGAGTCCCCTATTCGTTGCCTTGAGAAAACATTGTGTATCTTTGAGCCTCAGTCTGTCTTTCTGTAAAGAGCAAGTAATAGTATATTGACACTTTATGTGCATTAACTCCTTTAATTCTTACATTGACTCCATGAGGAAAGTACCATCACGAATAAATAAAACCACATATTTGAGGCAGCTGGCACATTCCATGGCACATATAAAGAGGCATCATAAATTTGCTCAGTTTCCCTTAGCAGGAAGATTCACAATCCTGGCCCACAACTTATCATTATATGAATAACCAGTGGTTTGTTAGGGTTCATAGCTTTTGCTGTTTTCTACCCATTTGGACAAATTTGAATAGTTTTGGTTTTACTAAAAGCAGACCCTGAGACAAGGATTTGGATACCAGTAGTTTATTTGGGGATTGGAGAAGTAATAAAAGAAAAAGGGAAAATTCAATAAAGGGTACATTAGTGAGTCAGTACTTTGGGCATTTGGGGCTCAGTCATCCTAGGGCGTCTCCTCGAGACTCTTTAAGAAGTACCTTGAAGTATCTTTCTAGGAGGTGAGGGAGCTAGAATCTATGTCAGTGCTTGATGATAAACCCTGGGCCATTGGTTCCCCCTGCTTTTGTTCTTCTCTATACTCTGAGCAAAGCTCCTCACTTAGGGAATGGGCCAGTGGCCTACAGGGTGAGCAGAGGGGACATTCACAACCTGATGTAATAGTAAAGTGCCAGGTTTACTCTGAAAGGAAAGAGTTACCAAATTTCAGTAATTCTACATTTCCTTCATTTGAATAGCCCAGACTTCTAAAAGAGTATGCTTTGCACAAACTCAGCAGAAATCACATCTCGTTTTGGATTTCCATGAGACGTAGACACACAGAGGGACCATTTAACAAGTTATGCTAGCCTTTCAGAACAAACCATTAAGCAAATGGAACCTGCTGCTGCTTGCCCCCGGCTGTGTGCTCCAGCCAAGGACAGAAGGCTCTCAAGTATTAAGCAAAGTTGTCATCAGGAAGAGAACAACAGCAGAGAGACGGTAGGAGGGAAGGAGAAAGAAACGTGGTTTAAGAACCCAAAGGCAAATGGAATTCAGGGACCTGAAGAACCCAGAAAACAGGGTGTCTGGTAATAGCATAACCATCAGGCAACAAATTCACTTTCCAAGCAATGAAATGGCCGAGAAGCAGCCAGTATTTGGAACCAGGCTGGTGAACATGCTGCAAACAATGGCTCTTGAAGTCTGACAAACCCCGTGCTACATCTCAGTTGAAAATAATTTGCCAGGACTTACTCCAGCAGGAGATTCAAATGTAATACCCATTAAGCTAGTCTTCCAGCAAACTGGACATAAAGGGAAGACCCAGTGTGGGGGACTGAGAAGTAGTTAATAGGACAATTAAGGGAGAGATATAGGTCCTGGGGAATGAACTGGCAGTCCAATTCATTCAACGGCTTGAAGGAAAATGAAGACACCATCCGTGCTTTTAAGAAGCTTACGTTCTAGTAGGGGAGACAGATGTGAAAGTAGTCCATTCTAATCCCCTCTAATAAATGTCACAATACAGTTAAAAAGAGAATACTTTGGTATGACAGAGGAGGAACACTTAATTAGGGTCATGAGGTCTGGGAAAGCACCCTTTTGTTGTTAATGCCTTATTAGAGATTAGAAAGAGACTCAGCATAAACACTTAATATGGGGTTATGGGCTGGATGGATAAACTTGGAAACAGGGTATCAAATCATGGTGCCATAGCAAATATTTCCTCTTTACGGGCAAGGTGAAAACAAGGACAGGATATAGAGCCCTCTCGGAAGTGAAACGCCAGCACAGTGTGGCAAATAAATGTGACTGAGCCAACAGACGGTATCACGACCCATGGATGCAAAATGAGCATGTTGTTTATCAATAAAATTCCTTTAGTCCAGCATTTAATATATTTTAAAAAATTATTTAACATTTTCCAAGCAAGGACAAAATTGGCTTTGCTCATTGTTGATTTTTAGTATATTTGCACAAGCTTCAAAGCTTTGGGAATACTGGTATACCCCCGACTCCCTACCCTGTGACCCAGGGAGGTGAACTCAGGATACAAGGGACAGTTGAAGGAAACATCTATCTTCAGTGACCCTGATGTGTGTGTGCACATGTGTGCAGCATCTGAGGAGACTTATCACTCTTTCTTTGAAAACTTCTCTCCTCTCCAAAGGGCAATCCCAGGACAACGAACTCGTCTTTGTTTAGCCAAGCCCACTTTCCTGAATCAGAGAGATGTCAGGGAAGCTCTTTTTGCTGTACACAAGAAGAGGGGCATAGTGGTGCCCATTTAAAATAAATTGCATTGTCTAATGGATGTTAGGGTATATGCCAGTCAGCTGGTTGGACTATCAGAGACTTAGATTCTTCACCCATGATAAGACAAATTCACTATTAAGGGACCAGGAAACAGCCTGGCTACAGCTTGAGTGCAAAACGTTGCTATCAGTCATTACATCTAAACTCCCCTGGGATTCTGGGTGGAGGAGTGTAATACCCAGGCCCCACTCTCTCCTCGACACTGGGAGTCAGAGCAGCCCCATGAAACTACAGTTGAACATCAGGAAGAGCCAAGATGGGACTAGAACAAGGAGACAGCTGACAATATCAACGTAAGGATAACATCAAACTAATTTGATAAGCTCCATCTTATGTTAATCCCCCACCCCAACTCCATCAGCTAGACCTGGATTTTGGCTGCTCTTTATTAGTAAGTATTATGTCAGGGATGCCCTAAATAAGGATTTGGAGAAAAATACTGTTAAAAGTGTAACTTTAAAATTTGTTTAAATATGAAATAAATCATGAGTGAAGCCATCTTTTTCCTTCTCTGGAAAATGTTCAAAAGAAATTGAAATGTACTATTAGTGGCTAAGATAAAGGACTTCTGTTATTAGAACAAAAGAACATATACCCAGAGGCACTAAGTAAGCTTGGAGAAAAAATTTAAATCCAGCTGAACTCCAAGATTCCATGTAGATGAAGAAGGAGGTCAAAGGTCTTAAGCAGTGTTTTTCATACTTTAGTGTGTATATGAATTACCTGGGCATCTTGCTAAGTGCAGTAGGTCTTGGATGAAACACAAGAATCTATTTCTAATATGGTGGATTTTAACATTTCCAACAGGCTGATGCTATTGGTAGGGGAGCCACACTTTGAGTTGCAAGGGTCTAAGGCGAGAGCTGGTTTATGCTTCTCCACCATAGACTTTCAGGTGCTGGGTCACTAAGAATGTGATCTTGTGCAGATAAAGAACTTTGACTTCATTGCGCTAAAAGGAATCTCTACAAAAAATCAACAGCAAAAAGTACAGGGGACTTGGCATCTGTAAAATATGGGATTGATTCTAAACTCTACACTAACTGCGTGACCCTGAATGAGTCATTTAACCTCACTGATGCTCAGCTTCCTTAGTTATAAAATGTGTAGAATGATCTGTTTTTCCACCTCTGAGATAGCTTTTAAGATCAAATGGAAACATTAATCGTATGCTTAGTATTTGTCAGTAACTGTGATAAATCTTTTAAATATATTAATTCACTTAATCTTCATGATAATCCAGTGAATTAAATACTACTATTATTGGAGCCTCCCTGAGGGTATGTGGGGCCCCTATAAATATTCACAATTTGATTTTAAAATGTATTATGAAGTTAACGAATGTAGTTGAAGATTCGGAATAAGGAGTAGAGACTAGGAACTTATGTATTTTTTATTGCCCAGTAAGAGCACCTGGAGATTCTTCGTACTGTCTAAGCACTATGTCTTCCTGTTCAGGTCCAGAAATCTTGTCTTCATGTCATTTATTGTCAAATATGCCACTCATAGGAGTTTAATATCTCCTACCATGGGAGAAAGATAATCATGCCATCTGTATTAGTTCTTCATGCACATAAAAAAATTACCTTAAACTCAGCAGCTTAAAACAGTACTCATTTATAATAAGCTCATAGTTCTCTAGGTCAGAAATACAGATAAAGCATGTATTGAATTATTTTCTCGTTTCCCAGGGTGAAATCAGACTGTTGGCTGTGCTGTTTTGTTTTTTTTTTTCTGGAAGATATGGGACAAATCTTCCCCTAAGCACCTTCATGTTGTTGTGAAGGTCACCCCAAAAGAGGGCACCTCGTAGTTGCTGGACTGAGGCCCTCATTTCTATGCTGGTTGCCAATCAGGCACTGTTCTCAGCTCCTACTGGCTATCCATTCCTTGCTCCATGGCTCCTTCTGTAAGTCCTCTCAACACTTAGGATCCTTTTTGTCAAGAAGAGATCAGTCACTTTTAAGAACCCACATGATTAGGTCTGGCTCACAGAGGGTAATCGCCTGTTCTTAAAGTCAGTTCTGCCATACAGCATAACCTTATCACAGGAGCAAAATCGGTCATATTCACAGTCCCACTGATTATGCAGACTGTGCACAGCAAGGGGCAGGAATCTTGGGGGCCAGTCAGAATTCTACCTACTGCATCATGGTTCTTTGCAACTATTTGTATTAATGCAATATAGATCATCTTGCCTTTCTACTTTTGTACCTTTACACTATCATTGATTTAATTCTGATTATAAAATGATTATATATGGTTATATACACATATATTATAAATATATATAAAATATATATATATACACACATACATACACACACATTACCATTTATTTAATGCTAATTATATAGTAGTTATATATGGTTATATGGTTGTATAGTGCTGGTTACTAATGATTCATCCATGTGCTACCCAAGAAAAGTTGTTTCCAGGGTCTCTCAAAGGTATTATTCTTCTCTGTTGATGATAACCACAAATACAAGTCTTGTTCAGAATATGCAGGAAAAAAATGTGAATGACAATTCATTTTCTAAGTATGTTTAATTTATCCTTCAGAATTATGTAGAAGAAATGCAGAAAACACATCTTCCAACCATGTCTCCGCTTGAATCCTTTAGGGTGCAATCAATGAGTTCCTAGAATCTGAATTATTTCAATGTTGACTGCATCTCTGCTATCTATACACTATACAGAGATAAGAGAGGGAGCCATGCACAGAGTGACAAGAGCAGTCTGATTTGTGGAAGAAATTTTCAGTCTTCATCTGGAACAACTTAAGAATGACAAGGAGAGTATGACACTACCACATTGATTGAAGGCAAGAAAGGACATTGATTGGTAGGACCTAAAAGCAGTACAGAGGGATCACCTAAAAAGCCCTCAAATGAGATAGTCATTTCACCCTACTCTCCACCTAGCTGTCAGGAGGACTGTCTGACATGTGGTATGAAGATTGGAAGGAAGAAGGAGAGAGCTATGAGTGCCATCAGTGGGGACACTCAGAGTTAAAAAATGCCTGCTACCCTTTGGTGCTGTAGACCAAAGGTGGCATCATGATGGGAACACAAACTGGCAAGAGCTGATGAATAAACCTACACACAGAGCTAAAAACCAAAGACTGACAGTGGGCCATCCAAAGTCTAGAGTCCTTACTTTGTCCTTAGTTGGATATGAGTGAGAGTCACCCCAAATCACTACGTCAGCATCATACTTATGACCCAATCAAAAGAAAATACCGCTCAACTCAGTGAAAGAAGTCTACATATCAAGCCACCCTTCTGGAACTGAAGGCCCAGACACCTGCATTGGTGAAATTCCTAGAGCTTCCCAGGTCCGCTGGTTAATCTTATACGCATAGTAGAGGCTAAAGAGCTCCCTGATGGGACGGATGGAGACTGTGGGCCACATGGATCCTGGTCTAGCTCTGAGGTTCCCTGTCTGGATGGCACTGGTCAGCTCTGGTCAGTTCAACTGGAAATATACTCAGAAAATTTTAAAGAACTCACTGGAGAGTGCTTCTTTCTGTTTCCACCTTCCACAGTGCAAGGCCTAAGGCAGGAGACTCACTTGTCTGTGTCCAATAAAAGTAATTCTTGTCATCATTCTTGTTTTATAGATGAGACAACTGAGATATGGAGAAATTAAGCAATTTTCCTAAAGTCAAATTGCTATTAAGTGTCAAGATATAAAATCAAAGAATATGATTCCAGAGCCTGTACTCATAACCAATTTGCTATATGGCCTCAGAAATATGATAGTGTATGTGAAATAATTTTGTGTGAATGAAAGATATACTTATCAACTTTTCATGAAGTATAGAAGTGCCCTGAAGAATGCATTCCAGCTGTAAATATATTTGTGCTCATTGATCAAGGGGCAGTTTCTAGGGAGCTGGTACCTGTGTAAAGTTTCAGAGTAACAGCAACAGATTACTCCTAACACTAGGTGCCTCATTTTTATGCTTAAAAGAGCTACTGGAGGAGGAGTTATAGCTCCAGTAATGGTAGAAAACTTGTATCAAACTAAATATCATGTGGTTAAAAGTGATCAGCCCTGGAAAAAATAGAAAAAGAATACTTATTTGAAGGCACAGGAGAGTAACCAAAGCAGGTAAAATTGGAGGGACTATAAGGATTTAAAAGAAAGGAAATGCATAGGATAGGTTCTATATTTATAACATTTTTCATGAAGGCTTTCTCCAGTATAAATAGTGGGGTAGCTACAACTGGTGAGAAAAGGTATAATCTTATTGACTTAAGGTATCAGAGAACCAAGTAAATTGTCAGAAAAGCTAGAAATTAGGGAAACCACAAATATGCATATAAACTTTCCTCAAGTATTTATCTGCTTATTAAATAACTACTTATGTGCAGAGAAAAGTTCAAAGAGCATAGCAAAACACAATATCTAGATGGCTTAAAAACCTTAGCAGAAATTTCAGCTGTTGTCCACTATGGGGGTTATAGATTGGAGTTTGAATTTTCAAGATAGAGGGACTCATAAGTAAAGATTAGTTTCCAAAATTGAGTTTAAGGAGAACATTGGAATAAACAAACACCAACTAAATGTAAAATCAAGCGTCTGCAAATTCAAAGTGATCAGCCTGTAATTTAACTTCCTGTTAAAGCAAAAATCAATAATTTTCAGAGGAAGATAAATAATCCAGAGTTTTTACAAAATGTCCTCAATATCCAGCATAATATAAAGCATTACTTTTTAAAAATGCAGAGAAACAGGAAACAAACAAAAAATGATTCAAGAGAAAAGGCAGTCAATAGAAAGAGACCCTGAGATAAAATAATATTAGAATTAACGGTCAAGGATTATAGCTTTAAAGCAATTATAATATGTTCAAAATTTAACTGAAAATATAGTCATAATGAGTGAATAGATGGTCATCTCTTATGATAAATGGAAGTTATAAAAAGGAACCAGATCATAAACATAAAATGCAAAACTCTAAGCCTCCATGAATAAAACACAGGATAAAACCTAGATGGCCTTGAGTATGGTCATGAGTTTTTACGTACATCACCAAAGGCACAAGCCAGAAAAGAAAGAATTGATAAACTAGAAATCACTGAAATTAAAAACTTCTATTCTGTGAAAACAATGTTAAGAGAATGAGAAGAAAAGCTACAAGCAAGGGAAAATACTTACAAAAGATGTATTTGATAGAGAACTGTTATCCAAAATATAGAAAGAACTTTTAAAACCTAACAATAAGAAAACAAACAACCGAACTATAAAAGGGCCAAAACTCTTAATAAGAATTCCATCAAAGAAGATATACAGATAGAAAATAAGCATATGAAAAGGTGCTCCACAACATATGCTGTCAGGGATATGCAAAATAAAACAATGAGAGATATCACCACATGCCTATTAGAATGGCCAAAATTCAAAACACTGAAAACACCAAATGCTGGCAAGCATGTACAACAAAACCAACTCAAATTCATTGCTGGTGGGATTGCAAAATGGTACAGCCAAATTGGTAAAATGTTTGGTGATTTTTTTTTTTTATAAAACTAAAACATAGTCTTACCATATAATCCAGCAATTGTGCTCCTTGCTATTTACCCAAAGGAGCTGAAAGCTTATGTCCACCCAAAATTCTGACACAGACATTTCTAGCAGCTTTATTTATGACTGTCCAAACTTGGAAGCAAGCAAGGTTTCCTTCAGTAGGTGAATGAGTAAGTGAGCTGTGGTACATCTAGATAATAGAATATAATTCAGTGCTAAAAAGAGATGCACTATCAAGCTGTAAAAGATATGGAAGAACCTTAAGTGCAGATTATTTAGTGAAAGAAGATGACCTATACAGACTACATACTGTATGATTTCAGCTATATAACATTCCAGAAAAGGTAAATCTATGAGGGATGTGAAAACATCAGTGGTTGCCAGGGTTTAGGTGGGGGAGATGAATAGGCAAATCACAGAGGCGTTTTAGGTCAGGGAAAATAATCTGTATGATACCATAATGATGGATACATATCATTAGAAATTTGTCTAACCCATAGAATGTATAACACCAAGAGTAAACTTTCATGTGAACTGTGGACTTTGGGTGACTATGGTGAGTCAATGTAGGCTCATCAACTGTAACAAACATACCACTCTGGTGACGGACTCCAATAATGGGGGAGGCTGTGCTTATGTGGGGGCAGGTCATATATGGGAAATCTCTGTATCTTCCTCTTCATTTTGCTGTGAATCTAAAATTAACCTAAAAATTAAAGTCTTTAAAAGTATATATGTATTCAAAACCACCAAATGGAAATACTAAAATTAAAAAAAATTGTATCTAAAGTGAAAAATTTACTGGATGGGCAAAATGTCAGATTGGAGATGGCAGAAAAAAGAATTACTTAACTGAAAGATCAATCAATGTAAATTATCTAAACCAAAACACAGACCCATTTTTAACACCTTTATTGTGGTATAATTCCTGTACAGTAAACTACACATATTTCAGATGTACAATTTGATGAATTTGATAGATGTATAAACCTATGAAACCACCACCACAATCAAGATACAGACCCATTTTTTTAAATGACAGAATCACATTGACCTATGAAACAATATCAAGAGGTCGAGCTTAAACATTATTGGAGTTCCAGCAGTAGAGCAGATAGAAAATGAAGCAGAAAATAAAGTAAGATACTAACGGCTGAAATGTTTCTTAATTTCATGAAAAACTTACAGAAGCTCAGACAACCCCAATCAAGGAAATACTTCAGCAAATCACAGGCAAGCTACTGTTGACGTGATAAAAAGGAAATCTTGAGATCATTTATAGGAAAAAAAAGCACACTGCAAACTGAAGAACAATGAGAATATGGCTGATATCTTATCAAAAAGAATAACAGCCAGAAGACGTTAGAGAAACAGATGTAAAAAAATGGTATCAACCCAGAGTTTAATATCCAGCAAAGATATCCTTTAAGAATGAATGTTGATAAAGATATTTTCAGATAAACAGAAGCTGAGAGAATTAGTTACCAACACACAGATTAACATAACAAGAAATGCTAGAGAAAATTCTTTAGGCTAAATGGAAATAACATAAAATGGAAACTCAGATATACAGAAAGAAATGAAGAATATAACAAATCATATGTATGTGGAAAAATCAGAGTATCTTTCAAAAAGAAACTGAACGTTTATTGCAAAAATTATAAATTGTATTTCAGGTTTTTATCAAATGTTGACATAAAATATATGGCTATTACAGTTTAAATTATGGGGAAGTAAATGGAATTAATTATACTTCTGCAAGGTTTTTATACTTTATGTGAGGTGCTACAATGTTAATTCTAAGTAATGTGATAAAATACTGTGATAAATTAAGGATACATATTTTAATCCCTGAAGCAACCACTAAATGAATAAATGTTATTGCTAAAAAGCCAATAGAAAAATTAAACTGGAATACTAAAAAATTTACAGTCAATTCAGTAGAAGGCAGTAAAAGAGTAATAGAAGTTAAAAAGCAGATTAGACAGATAGAAAACAAAGAGCTACATGTTGGATTTAAATCCAACAATATAAAGGCTTTCATTGAATAGATGTAGTGTAAAATACAAAAATCTTCAGACTAAATGAAAAAACAGGACCCAATCTATATTGTTCTCAACTAATTCACTTTAAATATAAAGACACAGGTTAAAACTAAATGAGTAAAAATAGATATTTTATGCAACACCAGAGGATCATGCCTTCATACTGGAGCGATACTGACCCCAAGGTAAAAGCTGATCGAGAACTCCCACTAGAAAAGCTAAAAATCAAAGCTTGAAACAATCAAGCAAATCGGCAAGAAATATTAACTGTAGGCCAGAACGTAGTTTAATACTCTTTAAAGGACGAGAACCATAATCCAGACAATCAACAATATAAAATCACGATGTCCAGGATCCTGTTAAAAAAATCTAGAAATACCCAAGAAGCAGGACATTAAGGCCTATAACCAGGAGAAAACCCAGTCAACAGCTACAAACACAGAAATAAGATCAATAAAATGATAAGACAAAGGTTTTTAAGTGACTGTTACAGATAATGCTCAGAGAGTCACAGAAAAACATGATGATAATGAGAAGAGAAATGGAGGATATGAACATCAAATTGAAATTCTAAAGATGAAAATTACAGTATATGTAAAATTCACCATGTTAAAAAGCATTTGACTAAATTCAGCATTCGTGATAAAATATCTCAGCAAATCAGAAATAAAAGATAACTTCCTCAAACTGTTATAGGTCATTATGAAAAACCTATGGCTAACATCATACTCAACAGGGAAGAACTGAATACTTTCCCCTATTACAACTGAAACAAGGCAAAGATGTCAACTGTCACACTTTGCATTCAACATGACATCAAACATTATAGCATGTGAAATAAACAAACAGTTCGTAAAGTCTGTGACTTACTTCTTGCACTGCAGCTCCAACTGGTGACATGGTAAGCACCAAAAAGTCATAGCATTTTCCCTATAGACACAGAAGATCATGAATGCCAATCCTCTCCTCCCCATTTATGGGGAATCTAGGATGTGTCTCATTGCTGCAAGGAAATGTTCATACACGTTAGGAGGATAATGTTTTAAAACATACTTCAATGTTCTTTTCTTTTTGTCTTAGTGTCAGTGTGACCTTCCCCTCCTTCATCCCCATTCTTTTGGAGATTTCCATTTGCCTTGAGAGTATTAGGATCGTTAAAGCTGGGATACATAGAGAAAGAGGAGTCATTCAGCCCTTGCATGCAAATTAGAATTTTCAAGCCTGCAACGATAAAATTGTCTTACAGGCTAGGTTTCACGGAAAGAGAAAGTCATTTTAAAAATTCCTTTAGCTATCATTAACATGGTATGAGCTAGGTCTGACAGATTAGATCACAGAGTTTCTTCCATAGTGTAGAGACAAGATTGATTCTGCCATTAAGCCTGTGCTGTGAGGCCTGGTGTTCCCAGGAAGATGAATGGTGCCAGTGATGTACTCGAGTACAGCCCATGACAGGAAGGGAGATGAGAAGGGAGGGAGAAGGGAAAATGGCCTTTATGTCCTGGTGAATTGTGGAAAGGAGAAGAAGACAGTGAGAGATGAATTAGCTTTTGCTACATAACAAGGCTCCTCAAAATTTACTGTCTTAAAACTACAGTCATTTATTTAGTGCATGATTCCGTGGGCCGTCAACTTGGTTGAGATCCTCTAGGTAGTTCTAGTCCGGCTGGGCTCATTCTGAACTCTATGATCAGCTAATAGGTTGACTGGCTGGTCTAGGATGGCCTCAGATGGGCCAGCTTCTCTCTATTTTTCAATGTCTTTCCTCCTTCAGCCAGCCGATCTGGGCTTGTCCATATGGTGGTGGCAGTATTCCGAGAAAAAGGACCTTGGCATAGAGGCTCTTTTGTGGCCTACAGTCAGCAATGATATGGTATTATTTCTGCTGCATTTTATCAGTCAAAGCAAATCACAAAGCCAGCCTGGATTCAAGGGGCAGAGAAAGAGCCCTCACTTCTTGATGGGAAGGACGTCAAAGTCACTTGCAATGGAACATGAAGGGGAATAATAGTGACCATTTTTGTAAACAGTTTTCCACAAAGGTCATGTTCTCCTCTACCATGTGCCTCTTCTGGCTATTGGAGGATGCAGTTAATAGAATGAAAGGAAAATAAAAACCATAGAACCTTGTCCTGATTCATGTTTAGGTCTCTAAGAAGAGGCACTAGCACTGACATGGGGAGGCTAGAGGGTTATAAGATTAGCAGCATGAGATGCGATTTAGAGGGGGCTCTAGGTCTAACCCCCTCAGTTCTCTCTTGAGTCCTTGGTGATAATAGTGGAAGGTGCCCAAGAGTTTCAGCCTACCCTGTGGAGGGATAGAAAATACAGTGGATGGTGCTGAAGGTCACCTCACTGACAGGTCGTTGTGCTGGGGTCAAAATGAGTCTGTACCAAAGACTGCAGGATGATCACCTAGGCCAGGAATCAAGACAGCATCACCTCCAGACCTCAGAGCTTGCTGGTGATGGTACTACCCTGAGGTTAGTTACCATCACCTGCAAGAATCCAGGTGGGTTGGGTCAGCAGATAAAACCATGGTACCTGATCATACTAAGAGAAGATAAAACCACAAACCGTCAGGCTGCAGATATTGGCAGCCAATTCCATCACGGTGAGAAGTGACTAGTAGACGTGGGAAGACTCCATTGTTACTGAGGGGTTGTGGTCTGAAAGTGTCCCCTCAAAATTTATATGCTGACATCCTAACCCCCAAGATAATGGTATTCAGGGGTAGGGCCTTTGGAAGGTGATTAGTTCATGAGGGAGGAGCCCTCATGAATGAGATTAGTGTCCTTATAAAAGAGGCCCAAGAAATCTCCCTTGTCCCTTCTACTCGTGAGGTTACAGTGGGCCCCACCACAAAAGAACACAGTAGGCTCCCTATTCATGTATCTTTAGGGGAGTGGGAAGGAAGCCTCGCCATTTATCTGAAAGTCATTGCTTAAACCAGAAGAGACTGAGATTTTATTAAGTTTAAATTGGTTTCTTGCCCCACTCAGAGGAAGCTGCAGAGGAAGACTATGTCAAAACATTAAGAAAAAAAAAAAACCCTACATTTTCTTTGTGTAACTAGGTTACAGAACAGCCTAAACTGAATGAGGTACAAATGTGACAAGATTTTATTTGTCTCCAACCACTGACTTCAACCACATTCAGTTAAATCATCCTTTCAGGTAGAACCCATAGATTTCTTGTCACTTTCAGTTAGTAACTGCTCTACTCTACTCCACATATTGAAACAGAAAACATATTAACCATAAAAGAAAGATATTAATAAATTTGACTTTATTAGAATTAAGAACTTCATCAAGTTCATCAAGAGACATTATTAAAAGGAAATGAAAAAATACTGGACAGAGGAGAGAAGATATTCACTAAATATATAATGGAATTCATATCTGAATATATAAATAATTCATATAAATTGCTAAGAACAGGAAAACGCAATAGAAAAATGGGCAAAAGTTTAAATAGACACTTCACAAGAGATGATATTTAAATGACCAATAAACACATGCAATGTTGCTTAATTTCATTATTCATCAGGAAAATGCAAATTTAAAGTACAATGAATATTATTACCAATCCAGGAGAATAGCTACCAAGTGGAGAATGAATATATGGAGTAACAAGACCATTCACACACTGCTACTGCTCTCTAGAAAATTCTTTGATTATTTATCTCAAAATTAAATATATGAATCAAACATCTCACTCTTGAGTACATATCCACTAGAAAAGTAAACACATTTTCAGCAAAACTCAGATACTAGAATATACATTGAAGCTCTATTTTTGAAATATCCAAACTGGAAGTTATTCTTATGCCCACAAATGATAGAATAAATTGTGGTATATTCACATAATAGAATATTTTTCACTAATGAGAATTAATGATCTACCAATATACGTAAAAATATTGAATGATTCTCACACACATTGTATTGAATGGAAGAAGTCAGACCCCCAATAAACTGTATGATTCCATTTATATAAAGTACAAAAAGAAGTGAAACTAATCTGTTTTTTGAAATCAGGATATTGGTTACTCTTTGGGGAGCAGGCTTAGAGACTGGAAGGGAGCAAGGGAGCATCTGGGGGGCTGGGAATATTCTGTTTCTGATCTGGACATTGGTCACACTAGTGTGTTCAGTTTGTGAAAATCCAGCAATCTATACACTTATGTGAAGTTTTCAGTATGTTTATTATGTTTCAGTGAAAAGTTTTTAAAAGTCTTATCTAGGCCAATTGAAAACTGCAGTCTCATGCTCCTCATCCTTCCCTCCACTCAGCTTTTATTAACCTGTTAGAGGGTCCTGAGTAGGGATGGAGATGTGGTCTGCTTTCTCAACGCACCTGTGCCCCGCCTTCTAGCTGTAACTCTCTGGAGTTGGAGAGACGAAAGATGAGATATCAAGTAAAAGCAGATGACATTTTCCTTTCCTTAGGTGACCTTATGATTGCACTATTGTTGATGGCCATTGCCTTTCTGGCCCATACAATCTTCCCCGATACCCTCGGTGCAGCATGCAAAACGCTGGCTCTCGTGGGCACACGTGTGAGTCAGTTTGGAGGAGCTGAGCCTGTGGGGTTTCCCAGTGAGCAATTTCCCTGGCACAGAAGACCTAGGTTTGCCCCTTTTATCACCACTCCTAACTTTTACCTCCAGAGTCACACTGCGCAGCCTCTCCCCTCTTCTCCCAGGTTTCCTGGCCTGCAGAAAAATTCCTCAGGCCTCGTTGCCTTTTGCAGTTCTGCTCAACCCACAGGAAATAAACATCCTCTCTGCAAATTGCATAGTTCAGCCTGCTCCCCTTCTCCAGCTTGCCATTTATCTCCAGTTATCTCCAATCATCTCCTTCCCTGGTAGATTAGATTGGATCAGAATGCTCTAAGTTTATGTCCCATTTGAAAAGAATGCTGCTTGGTCCCATAGGCCCTCCAGATATTTATGAATGGTTTTCTTGAAACTTTCAGTGGTAGATAGAATAGTGGTGCCCAAATTCACCCCTGTGCTAATCCCTAGAACCTATGTATACATTATGTTACAAGACAAGGGGGATTAATGGTACAGGTGGAATTATGGTTGTTAATCAGCTGGACTTTAGATAGATAAGGAGATTGTTCTGGATTATCCCTGTGGTCCAATGAAATACAAGGGTCCTTAAATGGGGGAGAGGAAGGCAGCAGTCTGTGTTAGAATGATGCAATCCTTACAAAAACTCGATCAGCCATTGCTATATGTGAGCTAGAAGGGGCCCACAATTCAAGGAATGTAGACAGTCTCTAGAAGCTAGAAAAGGCAAGAACATAGATTTTTTTCCCCCTAGAGCCTCTAGAGAGGAATGTAACTCTGTCAATGCCTTAATTTTAGCCCAGTGAGACTCATTTTAGACTTCTGACCTCCAGAACTGTGAGATAATAAATGTGTGTGATTTTAAATTACCATTTTTTGTGGTAGTTTGTTACAGCAGCAATAAGAAACTAATACAACCTGTTTCCTAGCATGGAGGGAGAATGGAGGTCAGTCCCTCCTCAAAGTTACATACTTTCCTCTAGGTAGGATCAAAGCTCTGAGGTCCAATAGTGTTTTTCTCTTCCTCCATCTCTGCCCTTAAATCCCCTCTCCTTTTATCTCATGGAGGGAAGAAGAAGGGAGAGGGTGGGTATTTTGAGACAGTGGTTGGGGGTACAAGGGTCTATCTTGCTACAGCTTAGTAAGCCTCGGAGAGGATGTCTGGTCTTCATTTGCAGGTCTTTTTAGGATATGGAGTCATTTCCAGTCTCTCAAGCCTCACTTTGGCCCACTGTTTCTACTTCTGAGGCAACAGGGTAAGTCCAACAACATGCAGTCAGATTTGCATAACTGATAGGTGGGATGTACATTAAAAAAATTGACTGTATGCTGCATACATAATCTACATTGAGGCACAGAGTCAAAGCAGCTTTTTCTGACATTAAAAATTTATTTTCATATTTTAGTGATGAATATATGTACATAGATTTAAAAATATAATATTATTATGAGGCTGGTCATTTAAAATTGAAGTACCTTAATGGCTGTGCTTGGGTATAAATTCAAAGAAAATGAAAACACTAATTTGAAAAGATACATGCACCCCAATGTTCATAGCAGCATTGTTTACAATAGCCAAGTTATGGAAATAACCTAGTGTCCATCAACAGATGAATGGATTAAAGAAGATGTGGTACATATATACAGTGAAATACTACTCAGCCATAAAAAAGAACAAAATAATTCCTTTGATAACTATGTAAGTTTAAAAAGCTACAGCTCTAATCTGTTCTTAGAAACAATGATCAGTACATAAATGTAAACTAAAAATATGTGCAATATACTGTATATATGTATTTACAAGAAATATAATATGTATGTGCAGTCAAACTGTAATATTCTACTTGGTAAAACTGAAAAGGAAAAAAAGGAGATGTGGTGTATATATATATATATATATATATATATATATAGGAATATTACTCAGCCACAAAAAATGAAATTTTGTTATTTACAACAACATGGATAGACCTGGAGGGTATTATGCTTAGTGAAATAAGTCATACTTACTAGAAAGACAAATACTATATGTTATCACTTATATATGAAATCTAAAAAAAAAATAAAACAAACAAATATAACAAAATAGAAACAGACTTATTTTACAGATACAAACTAGTGGTTACCAGTAGGGAGGGGAGAGGAAGGAGGAGCCAGACAGGGTAAGGAATTAAGAGGTACAAGCTACTATATATAAAACAAATAAACTACAAGGATATATTGTACAGCACAGGGAATGAATGTAACCAATATTCCATAGTAACTTTAAATGGAGTATAATCCATAAAAATATTGAAGTGCTATTGTTGTATACCTGAAAGGAATACAATATTGTAAATCAACTATACTTTAATGTAAAAAAATAAAAGTACCTTACCTCTTTCCCAAGAACCAAGAAGACTTGTTCAATATCCTGCCTGGTTGGTATATGCTGAGAGCTGGGGAGAGGAGGGGACAGGGTGTCTGGCTCTCAGTATCCAGATTTTCATTCATTATCCTGTTTGCAGCCCAGTAACTCACTGCTTCCTGAGCTTGCCTTTCCAGAAGAGTTACCTAACTAAATGCCTGGGATGTGAGTTAGGGGAAATGAGAGCTCAGTCGACCGTGCCCCGTATTTCAACTTTACTCCATGTCCTGGACTTAACTTGGAAGATTCTAGTGTCTTCGATCACTGAGCGATTCGATCATTTGAGGATTCTGTAGCATGAATCTGCTTGCCTATTATTGTCATTCCCTCCTCCCTCAACAGACAGTTTGATTTGAAGCATCCTGTTCTGCGAAATCAGTTATGACTCATCCATCTATTTTCCAACCTTCAAAATTCTGTTGACAATCTCGCCTGCTGTCATCTTTTTTCCTGCTCTCTTGTCTTTGTATAAAGGCACAAAATTGTATGCCTTATGTCCTTTTTCTGTTATTGATGGGGTTCTGGGGTGGAGCAGAGATAAGCATATGTGATCTGTCTGCCTTATGCATCTACAAATCTCCTTCCTTTGTTTCCTTAAACCCTTAGGTCATGTATGAATATCACCTGCAGGTAACAGCACAAACAACAATTCTACCACTTTGTATAAAAACAAGCCCTTTCTTTCATTTTGAACTCTTTCAAGAATGCCCATAGTCTAATGCAATTCAATAAATCTATAAAGCTTCTGTGCTTGCAGCAGCAATTTAGATAAAATGGCAAGTGTGGGCTCCACTGGGGTCAGTTTGTAGCACCCGGTTGCCATGGTCACAGACTCTATAAAAATGGAGTAAATATATAATGAAATACGGAATCCTTCTCTTCGGCATTTATAGTATTCAAATATTTTCCAGGTATAGCAGACTCACTGTGTCTTCAAAAATAACAAAATGGGGCTGCTTCTCAAAGGGCACACTTTGCTACTGGGAGTTAAAGGGACATAAATAAATCAAATTCTTGCTTTCAACAAGCAAGTACTTAACGAGAACTAAAATATAATCTTCCAGGATTTGATTTTAGTTTACTTTCAGAGATTATTTACTTCCCTACAAAAAAAGAGTGGCTTCGTTCTTTTTTCTGTTAGTTATAAATTAAGTCATTTGGTGAATAAGGAGCCTAAGATCTTTGCTCATTTGCATTTGATTTTAATGACTGTTAACGTCAAAGGTAGATTTATGTTATGTCACCACAGATGGTAACTTCAATTTGGGATATCCAAGACTTACTTTCTCTTTTTAAATTTTAGGTTTTGTTTCATTTTGATGAAAACAATTAAATGAGATTTGTCTATTCCCTCAGCAGAATTTGAAGTGTACAATGTAATAGTCTTAATTATGGGAACAATGTTGTACAGCAGATCTCTAGAAATTATTCATTTTGCATCACTGAAACTGTGTACCTAGTGATTAGCAACTCCCCATTTTTTCAAATGACTTTCAAGTTACTCACCGGTCACCAATCAGCAAATTAATTTTCTCCAAAGATCCTTCCTCTGTACTTTGACTCAAAGAGCCTAGAAAATTATGATGTGGTGTTTTAGAAAAATATAGTAAAATTTAAATCAGAGCATATGAAACATGAGAATGAATTTTAGGCTTCTAGACAGGTACATGAGGAAAATATAATTCTTCAGTTAGATTGGTTTTTGCTTCTGCTTTCAACTGGGGAAAGTTGTGCATAGGTAATAAATTGTAGAACAAATTTGTGATTGATTAAAGTTTATTTGCTGCTTTCTGAGACAACTAGAATAGCACCAATCTAAATAAACATTCCAACATTTATCCCAGGCAAAAATTACATAATACACTTATAATATGGAAATCAGAAAACAAGTCATTCTTTGGGGCCTGTTGGTCTCCAGATGAAGGGAATAATGAGCTCCCTCTGGTGGTGAAGTTAACTATAGTAATCATGGAATAAATGCTATTATTCAACCTAGAAACCAGATGGAATCTAAAGGATGTTTGAATTGTCAGCAGTGTGTCATCCAAATTATCATTTAGATTCTTTCCCAGGCTCTGGACTAGGGAAATAGATTAACATAGAGTATTTATTCATTTATTTTTGCTAGATTCATCTGCCACAAAGTAAAAAGCTGGCTCAGAAACCCCAGTGATACTGTTTAGTATCTAGAGCCTCTCTGAAAATCTGCAGAACCATTTGTTCATTTGCTCATTCAGTTATTGAGTGTCTCTTATGCAAAAATATTGGAATTCTTGTGGAGTGGGGCTGTGGTGCTGAGAAATTGACCCTTTCTCCACCATCACCGTAGTACTTTGTCATAAACCTATATAGACATAGTGTCTTTGTTGTAGAGACAGGATTTATGGCCACCAACTTTTCTTCTATTATTTGCAGTATGTGAGATTTTATTCTGTTCTCTTATCTTTGCATAAAGGCATAAAATAGTAAACCTTATATACTGTACTGTTATTGAAGGGATTTGATGGAGCAAACATACATGACCAGTCTGCCTTGTATATCTTCTCTCACCATTTTAATTAAAAAAAATTTTATACACTTTTGCAAAGAAGCATTGGTTTGATACATACTTTATATTTGGCTTTGAAAAGCATGAAATTAAAACATCTAATTTAGGTAGCCTTACAAATTATGGAATGGTAAGGGCTCCGCCTCGTACCAGCTTTCCATTTCTAGCCCTAAATTTAAAGACTTGAATGCAGGTTCAGTCATTCAGTTTCCATATACATAAAAAAAAAAAAAACTAGAATGAAGACTCTAAATTCACAATTACTCAAAAATCAGTCATTTTATAGCTCTTTGGTTAAATTATTTAACTTATTCTATAAATGCAGTTACTAAAATGAAAAACAATTCTAGGATATTGCTGAAAGGAAGAAAACAAAAACTTTAAAGCACCAACATTTTTCTGAGAACAAAATGTCATTGAGAAGTATTGTCTTCCAGGGTAATTGTGTGCACATTGTAAGCACTCAGAAAAGTCTGTCTTGTTTTTAGATTCAAAGAGCAAAAACACTCTGGACTACCTTGATGTTTCTCTTTCTCAAATGACATTCTTTAAGCTACAATTGGATCCTGTCAATGTAAGTCAAACAAAAAAATCTGTCTCTGATATGATTATGATGTGAAGACAAAGTAGAGCCCATAAAACGAAAACAGACTCATATGGAATAATATTCTGTCAGAACTATAGAAAGAAAAGAAAATTGTTTTGGTGAGAATTGAAAGTGATCTTTCCTTTATCTTCTCCCTTGTCAGAGTAAGGAAAAGGTTGATAGGTATATAATTTAAAATCTTATATATCATAATGTGTATATCAGAAATGTAGACAATTAAAGCTTGAAGCTGAATTCAGTGTTTCCAAGAGCTGGCTGTGCATCAGAATAACCTGTGAGCTTATTAAAATTAGACTCCTGAGAGTCCTCCTTTCCCCGCCACCCTGGAGATTCTAATTCAACAAGTCAGTGTGAGGCCAAGGCATCTATACATTTCACAAGTGCCCTCTAATGATTCTGAAGCAATTGGTCCACTGGGCAATACTTAAGTATCATTCCTCTCCATGCTACCTGTCCTTGATTCAACATCACCTTTAAATAACAATAACTGTATTGTATTGCTGATTTGTCAGACAGCCCTTCCTTGATGATCCTAACTGAGGAGCACTCCCTCATCACTCTCTGGTGTATCAGTCAGGACAGGTTTGGCTATGCTGTGGTAACAAACAGCTCTACATTTTTATTAGTTTTAACAACAAAAGTAATTTTTTTATTCACATAAATTTTTCAGGTACATCTCAGGCAACTTTTTACCTAAGCACTCCCAAGTTACAATTGGATCCTATCAATATAAGTCAAACAAAAAATCTGTCTTTGATATGTTTATGATGTGAAGATGAATTACAGTCTATATCCTCCCTTCTGTCTCATGATACCTCCATGTCAACATGTGCTTTCCTGATTGCTACACCAAAGGAAGAAGAGCTGGAGAGTCAAATAATAACAATCCAATAGCACAGCCTGGCAGTCACATAACTATTCTACTTACATTTTATCAGCCACAACTAGTCAAATGGCCATGCATGACTTCAAGAGGGTAGAAGAAGTAAATCTATGTATACTCAGAACTACAAGAGAACCAGATATTCATTTAGTCATGTTTATCATATGATACTTAATTTGTGCCTATAATATTTTTTTGATAATGTTATATATCTACTTGCTTATTCTGTTTTTGCATATTCTCATAAAACTGCAAAATTTTTGAAGTCAGGATGTTTATTTTGTTTTACCACCAGTGACTATTACGATGCCTGGCACATAATAAACACTCAAAGAAGTTGCTGAAAGAATGAACAGATGAAGACAGAGAGCTATCTAATAGGATTCAGACAGTGAGTCATTTAAATTAAGTTAATAGGAAAATAAATCAGATGCAGTAACTGTTTATTGTTTTAGCCTGATAGAATTAGAAGATTAAACATTTATTGAGTACCTTTATTTTCTAAGGCTTTCAAAAGTGATTGCAGCAATATAGTCACAACCCAAGTTTAGATTAGCTGTCAGTAAAGAAGAAAGTGAAGTATTAAAACATTTCATTTAATGATAAACTGTCAATGATTGTTCTATGAAAGCTTCCTTTTTTAAAAATTGTTCTTCTCAAGACAATTCACAGGACTCTTTTCAGTAGCAATCTATCCAGGAGAACTCAAAGTATGATTCAATTTACACCTGAGTTCTTAGAAATCCACCTACAGAGTCAACCCTGGCTGTAGTAATGCTTTAGTACTATCAAGGTTCTCAACAAGAGTAAGGAAATTCAGTCTCAGGGCTTTAGGAGCCATTTTGGTTTCTTCAGGATATTTCATCTCACTTCTAAACTCCCTCTAGTGTCTGAAAAGAATAAAGTCCACTAATATTGGTAGTGAGTACCAATCAACCGTCAATGTGAAAGTAACAAATGAAACATTTTGAATATGATTTTGCAAAGGAGAGGCCTCTTTTAATTTTAAAACATATGTTAAAATTGTATTTTGAAGTTTTTCCTTTTTTCAGCTCTGTTGAGATATAACAGACAAATAAAATTGTAAGATAGTTTAAAGTATACAACTCAATTTGAAATACGTATTTGAAATGCGTACACTTTTTTTTTTTTTGGTGAGAACATTTAAGCTCTACTCTAAGTTATTTTTTTCCAAACACACAAAAAAATCTGAAAGGAAATATGCACCATGGCTCATTAGTTCACTAACTGTATACAATTTTGCATGTGGTTAGAAATTCAAAGACAACGGGAAGGCACAAAGCTAAGACAGAAAGTCTCTCTTCTCTCCACCTTCAGCTTAATTCTTATTAAAGTCTCCTGATCAATTTCAGGAAAAGCAGACAAAATCGTATGTACATCTCAGCATATATATATATATATATATATGTGTGTGTGTGTGTGTGTATATATATGTGTGTGTGTGTGTGTGTATGTATATATATATATATATATATATATATATATATATATATATATAAAATGTTGCCTTTTAAAAATTTGCATTTTACTCTTTTCACTTGATCTTCGGAATATTTCCAAAATATCTCCAAATTTTTGACAGTTGCATAGTATTCCTCCATTTGGTTGCACTTTATTTTTCTGTTCCTTTATTGATGGGCATTGTGCTACTAGTGATAATGCTGCATTGCCTATTCTTGTACCTTACTTGAAAATTCTTGTAAATTGCTTGAATAAAAATTTGGTGTATGCAGAGATAAATCTAAATTTCTGGGTCAATGAGTGTAAGAATTTGTAGTTATAAAAATATTATCAAATTCCCTTCCAAAGTAGCTATACTAATTTATTCTTGCAGCTATTTGCCTTTTTAAAAAAACAATTTTGGTATATTAGAAATGAAAATAACACTAATGAAGAAGTAAAGAAGTACCTACTTAATTTGGAATCACAAGTCCAAAAATTTTTATTATAACAATAAAGTTAACAAGTGTCCTCCAATGATTCTGAAGCAATGAAGTTTTAATAAGAGAAGTCTCACCTTGGAGCATTTATTTAGAGTTTATGGGCCATAGCCCATATAATGCTGAGTGATTTCTTGGTATGATAAGGTACAGGCGTACTTCATTTTATTGCATTTCACACTTTGCTTTCAATAGTGGCTGAGAGCCCAGACTCGAGCCAGAATCTATAAGTGTGAGTGTCAACATTACTATTTGTTAACTGTGATCTAAGGCAAAAAATCAAATTCTTTCTGCCTCAGTTTCCTCCCCTTTAAAATCGGAGTGAAAATAGTGCCCCCTCATAGGGATTGTGTAGGATTCATCCATGTAAAGTGCTTAAAACTGTGTCTGGCACGCGGTATAAACTTTTAAGTCTTTGCTAATTTTGTTGTTGTGGTTAAGAATAAGTTAACCTATACTGTATACTTGGAAAATTCCTAGAGATTATAGAATGAATTAAGTCAAAAATGCTAAGCAGAGATGCAGAATACCAGGGTAGTATATGTAAGACGGTTTTTGCTTTTATCAGGAACATGGTGATATTTTAAGGGTGAAATAGTGAAATCTTGAAACCAGAGCAGCCTGACATGCAGCAGGACATTCTGACTAGGTCATTTTGACATGACATTTTGACAGCGTGATATTTTGATGTGATCATTTTATCCTGAATACATAAAGCAACTGCTTCAAAGTGTAAAAGCAGAGTTTTATTACCAAATAAGGTGTGCAGACTAGACATCCCTGAATCCTCCCCACCTTTGAGCAGTATCTCCCCCGAAATCTCCCTTCCGTCCCTTAGATATTCATTTCAGTGTTGTGCGTATTTTTTATTCTTCGCAGTTTAACTGATAATAAGTACTTTTGCCATTGCAATAAAAACAGAAAGACATTTTAAAGATTCTGGGTATGCTTTTTCACTGTGTTTCCTCACAGTATATTTTGGAGCAAGAGAATTGCTAGATGTATACAGTGGTACCCCCTCATAACCCAAAAACCTTTAGAACAAGGTATTTCAAGGAAGCTGCAGTGGGGTGAGCTGTAGCTCAATTCAAATGCAATAAAGCTCTGAACCAAAGATTAATTTTGGATCTAGCCATAAATCAAAACCAAGGACAACTGTGATACATTTCAAAGCAAATTGTCAATTACAAATTGGCACTAGCGAAATCATTAAAGCACTATTCTGTCTCCAAAGAAAATATAATAAAACACAATTTCAGAAAATGGTGCTAGTTAGACATTGTACAGAAGATTGATGGACAGAATCTAACAACCGATTTCTAGGAAAGCTGTCATATCACTCCTCTAAATTTTACAGTAAACCATACAGACTACAATGTGAGTTGCATTCACATAGGATGGCATTTTTGGAGCAGTGCACTGCAGTGGTTCTAAAGCAAGATCTCCACACAACAGCCTTATCACTAGATGTTTAAAGTGTGTCTGCAGACCCTCCTCTTCTCCATTCAGGCTCTCTCTCCCTCTCAGTACTGGTTTTGAGATGGACAAATTTGAGAAGAAACGTGTAAAGAAAAACTTCCAATCTCTAGTTTAAGGTGCTGGGAATCTTTCATGTACCAAGACTTTTCTTATGTGTTTAACAAAATGGGATTTAAAAAAAAAATAAGAAAAGAACGAGAGACCAATATTACTTAATAGCCCATTTAAAAAAAAATCTGTTGATTCCAGGGCAATTTGATGACAAAGTTCAGCCATGGTGTCTTTAAAAACTCTGATATACCTCAGGTCATTTGCTTCTGCTTCGAGAGAGCAAAAAAAAAAAAAAAAAAAAAGCATTAAAAAACAAACAAACAAACAAAAAAAACGAGCAGAAACACAGATTGTCCTCTTGTCTTCAAATGGCACAGCATTGCTCAAGGCCCGTCACAGGGTCAGCCAAGTTGTGCAGTTCACAATCTGCATGTCCACAAAAAAAGGCCTTGTTTTTTGCCTAAAGAAAGAGGGCGTCATCCTGTAACTATAAGATCAGGAGATACTCTCTTTTGTTTCTTAAATTGCTATACCCCAAGCCCCTTCTTACCTTACTTAACTGGATGGAAAAACGTCCTGCTCAAATATGTCTCCTATTTTCTTGGCCAAAGGGTCTGCTCTGAGACCCAGGGTCTATTGTCTCATTTTTCCCTGTTCCCACCTGCATGTCCTGCCACCCACTCCACAGCTGCCCCTGTGCTATAGGACCCTTGTGCAAGACTTGTCTGGAGGGACCACTGCCCCCTGAGGGTAACATTGCTGATTCCCATGCTGCTGCTTCCGAATCACAGGGCTGGCCGTTCTCGTTCTTCATACCACAGCCAAACCAGGTGAAATGTTTCACCAGACTTTCTGAGGCTGGGGAGAGAAGAAGAGAGGGGAGGGGAGGGAGAAATAGAGAGGGAGAGGTTGGGGAAGAGAGAGAGACAAAGAGAGAGATGCATGCCACCACTCCCTCCTCCAGCAAAAAAAAGAAAAAAAAGCACACAAGAAGCCTTAAAAACATTCTCCTTAGGTTATGTACTAGACCATACAAATATTCTTAACAACAAAGAGCCCAGTATTACATGGACCCCCTTCTCTAAGCATGATAAAATATATTTAGGAATCAAAAATAAAAAGACAGTTTAAAAAAATCCCCATACATTTCTATATTTTAAAATTCTCATGCTCCTAAATAAGTCATGAGTTAAACAAGAAATCATCATAAAATTATGAAATATAGAGCACTAAATGAATAACATTAAAATCAGCATGTATCAAAAAATAGGAGATACAGCCAAAGCAAGTCTTATAAAATTATACAAACCCTGGACAATCTGAACGGATGAGGTGGTAAACACAACAGAACTCCTGCCTCATTAGGGAACGTCAACAAGTAGTTAGGATTTTTTATGGGTAAGTTTTACCAAACCTTCTGGAACTAATAATCTATTTTATACAAATTGTTTCTATACCTGTAAAGGTCACACTTAATCTCCTTCTATTATCATTTCTTCTTTGAGCCTTTCTGTGAACTCTTGTTTTAGAAGCTATAATTTATTTAATGGATCTGGTTTCATGGAGAACGATTTGTTGAAAAATTTTGATCATTTCAGATAATATTAATGTGTCTCTTAGCCTATCTTTGCTTATCATTTTTTTCTCCTTTTTTTTTTTCCTTCAAATATTTTTTCCTGAAGTCCTAAGCTGGGTTGTTTCATTCGGTTTGGTTTTGAATTGTTGCTTCTCATGTTTGAATGAGGGTGTGCTTCCTAGGTCAGCTGTTTCCACGGGAGTAGAGCTGGGAAGGAATCAAAAGGTGCTGGATGCTTAGATTTTGGTTCCTTGGTCCGTTGTCTCTGAACATTTTCTCATCAACCTTCCTTATCAGGGAGTTTAATTCTACTCAGGGCAGGTAGTCTTCCTAACTTGGATTCAAGTCCCACGTGTGACCAGCCTTGCTGCGCTGCCCGGCACCTACCACTTCTCCACGCTCTTGCCACGTCATCAGCCTTCTTCTTGCAGTGATGCCGTCTCCATCTCTTCTTGTAGCGCCGTCTCTCCTGCCCCTCAGAGATGTCAAAGGAGTTGGGGGAATTCCCATAGCTTGCCAACGGTCCCCGATGAATCCGGGCCTCTGTTCCAGATCTGTAGGGGTGGGTGGCGTGCACCCTCACTCTGATCCACTTAGCTTTTCATCTTCATTTGTGTGGTTTGGGGTTATGGTGTTTCATATTTTTAATGACAAAGAAATGTATGTATTGCTTTAGATTAGATTCAGGGAGAAGAAGCAAGAAAATACATCCGTATACGACCACCTTCAACTGGGAGACCTCATCATTGTCTTAGCAGCCTAGGACTGTAAGGCATGAAGATTTTCCAGCCCACAGATCCACACTCAAGTAATATATTCTAGGCAGTGGGTGTCTGAAATTTTACATTTTATTTAATTTAAGGAATTGATTTAAGAAGTAAGTAGAACAGAATATGAGTTAGGGCTGGGTGTACACCACTACTAATTTTTTTAAGTGACTTTAAGCCAGATCAAAACGTTCTCATAGCTGGGTCAAAATAGTCTCATCACAACGTCCTTGACATTAAGGCAGGCATATCAAAACACAAGCATCCAAATGTCATGCGCCTGCTGATAAAACACTGATGGAGCCCGTAGAGGGAATGAACTTAATCCTTCAGTGGGCATTAGCATTTCATGCCAAGAAACAGATGTTAAAAAGGTTGCTTGTCACACACGTAAACTTTTCCAAACGCCTACTGGGTTTGCATGAAGGTTTGACAAGAAAATCAACCACAACTCTGCATGTGCTTCCCCAGGCCACTCGTGAGGACCATTGGGTTCATCCTAAATAATGACAAAAAGCACCAAAACCACATCTCTCTTTTCTACTGCATATCTGCCTATGGGCATATTGGGGGTCATTTTGCAGAGTTAATGAGAGACCAAATTAATTAAAGTTGACCTGCTAGTGATGATTAGCTACAAACTGGGAAATCAGGACTCCCATTGGGAGAATGGGCGAGTTTTACACGTGACTGATGTGTGTCGTTTACTTTCAATGTCTGTAAAAAGTATCTGACTCAAAATATCTCTCTTACTGTCCTTCCTGCTTTGCCTGGAATCCCCATGCTGGTCATTCCTAATAAATGACAGGCATCCTAAGTGTCCTGTGAGGTGAATGAGGTGAATGAAATAGTGAGAAGGAAAAGAGCATGACTCTTGGAATCAGACAACTCGGAGTTCAAATTCTGACTTCGTTGCTTCCTAATTGTGCAGCCTTGTGACAAGGTACTTAACTTCTGTTACTCTCAACTTTCCCAATTATATAAGTTGGCAATAATAACAGCCACCTTGTCAGGTTGTCAAGAGCAATAAGTACAATGACATAATGAATGCATCTAGCAAAAGGTGAGTGCCCGGGAGATGGGAACTTTAGAACTCAAAACATTGGAACAATATACTAAGCTATAAAAGAGATACGACCATTTGGTTTTCCAACTCCTTGGAGAAAGGTGTCAGAGAAGCTGGGATAAAACACGCGCTTGGAGATAGGAAAGTTGAAAAAAACTACTAAGGGACACTTTTAATTAATAGAAACTTTTGATCCACTGTTGAGACCCAGGGCTGTTGTAACATTTGACACCCAAGGCAAAAGGGAAAACAGCAGAGAATTAAGCATTGACCCAAGAATGAATTAGAAATGCTTTTGGAAATGTATTTGAAGCAAATCACTTTGAGTCTAAAGGGAAGGGAATAAGCCACAGGGTTTAAACAGCATAGGTTATGAGAATTCAAGTCTTTTGCTATGGGCAGCACAGAACCCAATAAGCTAGGTTTATAAGACTGTGCAAGGGACAAGCTGTTGGTTGCAAAGCACTATCTCGAAGGTTTGGTGTCCCTGGTCTGTAATCTAGAAAGTGTGGCACTTGTAGAGTTTTTTCTCTCTTTCAAGTTCCACCCGGGAGAACAGGTCGGATACATAGGGAAGGCATCTTGAAATAAGATGAGCTCATATGGACGGCTTCATGAGTCAATAGGATGTATTCAGGAAAAAGTTTTCCTTTATTTCAGATAAACTACCACTCCCATGGCAATGAACGGTGCACTGGCAACCTAGAAGCCACATTCTACCTTCCCTGTGAAGATCAGATTATTACATTTCTTGACACTGTTTGAAAACAAATGCTTGTTTACAATTCATACCAACATATACATGATACAGACTTATACAATAATTCTGTTCATAAAATACAGGTTTTAAAAATGTGACTCCATACATTCATAATTCTTTTACAATGCACACTTTTCCCCTGTGATGCAAGATTCTTGCCATATTCAAGTCACAAAAAATAACTTCAGCCAAGTTACTTTTCTTCTATGGCTGTCCACTGCTTTACCTTTGAAGTCAAGTCTTTAACGTTATGATTTCCTACCTTCAACTTTTGCACCCTGCAAGGCTGAACTTTATAGTTACGAATGTTCATTATGGTTAGCTGTGGAAATACGTAAACACTATCACATGCGTACACAGTTAACAGCATAAGCCTTCATGTTGCTATAGTAATCCCAAGGGCACCTCTGTACCAAGGACCACAAACACAATTATGTTAGCAAAGCACTTCGATGTGGTTACACTTTACTTTGAATACATCAAGTTGATGTTTAAAAGTCCTTTGAGCAGAAGTACTAAAAAGAAATTCTTATTTCTATCATAGGAGCACAGTCTCCAATTGTTCTTCAGAAAAGATGGGAAATGATTCAAAATGTCAGATTTTCAACATTGTGGCAAAGATGAAATAGACTGTGTTCATCTTTTGGCCTTTGCCTACAAGAATTGGAAAAAAAAAAAAAAGAACCAAAAGAGCAAAACTAAGAAAGTTAAAATGAGGCTTTCAGAGAACTTTTCTTTCATCATAATTAATTTCCTCTGATACAAGGGTTTTTTTTTTTGCCAAATATCTATTTGTTCTTTCAAAAAGCCTAAGTAATATTAATAAGAACATGCAGTTCCAAGAGTATTTAATGTACCTAGGACCATGACTAGTACTTCTGAGCTATTTAGCAAATATCATTTCCTTCATTTAAACTATTTAGCCTTTTTATTTATAGTTTACATTTTTCAGAATGGGATTTTTTTTTTATTTTTAAAAAAACATTTTTATTGAAGTATAATCAGTTTACAATGTTGTGTCAATTTCTGGTGTACAGCACCAGAATGGGATTTTTAAATTCCAATGGAAAGTTAAAAATTTCCAAGTTCTGGATATGTATTTTAGTTGGTTGCCTAAAGATTAACATTTGCCCATGAAGATATTTTTAAAAGATCTGTGTTAACATCTTAGTAAAACAATAGCATGAACTTTATTTTTAAACTTTAGTTTTAAAATGGAATTGAATTTTAATAACTGAGGATTCTCCAGCCACAGGCTATCATTCTGGTCACTACAGTAGTGCCTGTTAAGGTATGAATATGAAAGATGGGGATAAACGTGCCCTAATGTCAGAACATAACCATATCCAGGTTGCAATTATGAAATAGATTTTTAAAATAGTCAAAATCCTGTGGTTTTCTTCTTTGTTCTAAAAATCATGATGAGTTAAAGATGAATTTAATAAGACTATGAAGACGAACATATGTATGTATATGTATGACTGGGACATTATGCTGTACACAAGAAATCGACACATTTTAACTGACTGTACTTAAATTTTAAAAATAAATTTAATAAACTGAAGGCTCTGCTCAATTGATTTTTAGTTAATTGATAGTTATATCATTTACTAATATGTTATTAGCAAAATATCTGTTTCATTTGTAGGCATGGTAACAGGGTAGAGAATGGTAATTAAATCCAAAACTTGGCTTCAGTCATCAAAAATATTTATTAAGTATTGATGGTAACTTCTGAAAAAGAACAACTTTGGTATAAAAAGAATAGTGTTTATTCAGTTTACATATTATGTTATTGACTGATTTTTATACCGACGGTAGAACTTACATGTAAATATGAAATTTGATATTAACTAGAACTGATCAAATTGTCTTAATAGTATTTATAAATACTCCCTTAGGATTTGAAGTCATTGGCTGAATAGACTTCTTTTTTTAAGTCAAGTATAGTCAATTTCAAATGTATTAATTTCCAGTGTACAGCATGATGATTCATCCATACATATGTATATATTCCCTTTTCATGTTCTTTTTCATTATAGGTTCTTACAAGATATTGAATGTAGTTCAAGGTATTGAATATAATTCTTCATTCTATACCATAAGACTTTGCCGTTTATCTATTTTATATATAGTAGTTAGTATCTACAAATCTTGATTTCCCAATTTATCTCTCCCCAACCCCTTTCCCCTCCTGGTAACTACAAGTTTGTTTTCTATGTCTGTGGAGTTTGTCTCTGTTTTGTAAATATGTTCATTTGTGTCCTTTTTTGGATTCCACATATAAGGGATATTATATAGTATTTTTCTTTCTCTTTCTGGCTTACTTCACTTTGTATGATGATCTCCAGATCTATCCATGTTGCTGCAAGTGGCATTATTTTATTCTTTTTTTAATCACTGAGCAGTATTCCACTGTGTTTATATGCCACAACTTCTTTATCTAGTCACCTCTCAATGGACATTTGGGTTGCTTCCATGTCTTGGCTATTGCAGATAATGGTGCTGTGAACACTGGGATGCATGTATCTTTTCAAATTAGAGCTTCCTCTGGATATATGCTCAGAAGTGAGCTTGCTGGATCATGGAGTAAGTTAATTTTCAGTTTTTTAAGGAATCTGCATACTGTTTTCCATCATGGCTGCACCAAACTACATTCCCACCAACAATGTAGGAAGGTTCCCTTATCTCCATACCCTCTCCAGTGTTTATCATGTGTGAATTAGTAGATTTCTAATTTAAACATTCGCACATGTGTATCTAAGGAGCTGAAATATAAAAAACTCAACTCATTTTTTTAAGAAAGTCACTTCTTTAAAGATTAGAAATATTGACTTTGGTGTGTGTCATAATGATTTATATGAACTAGAAACATTGCTTTTTCTGGCTAAATGAATATGTTGTGAAGTATACAGAAGCACTATAGTGCATTGCAGTAAACAAGCTTTTAACCCTCTTTACGTAAGATATCTAGAAAAAGAATACTTTACAAAATAGAAATGGAAGTTTTATTAGAACCAAGAGTATCTTATTAAAACCATCTTTTATCTCTAGTCAGAGGATCTAGAGATGGCTTCATCAATCAAGGTCTGTTTAATCTGCCAGGCTCAGCTATGGTCAGGGAGGATCTAAAAGTGGTTACAGCAGCACCTCACCATATGTCACGTCCTTAACAATGTCAATTATCTAAACATAGACATGAACTAGAATGTGCTTTTCAAAACTTATGACAAGGAATTAAAACAGAAGTCACAAACTCTTCTCAATAATGTTTACTCATTTTACTATAAGGAAAGCACCTCAGAACCTATTTATTTTCAATTTAAGTGACATTATAACAAACTTCAAATATGCATCATAGGAACAAACTTATGGTTACTGGGGGGAAAGTGTTGGGAAGGGATAAATTGGGAGTTCGAGATTTGCAGATACTAACTACTATATAGAAAATAGATAAACATGTTTATACTGTATAGCACAGGAAACTATATTCAATATCTTGTAGTAACTTATGGTTAAAAAGAATATGAAAACAAATATATGCATGTTCCTATATGACTAAAGTATTGGTACTGTACACCAGAAATTGACACAACATTGTAAACTGACTATACTTCAATAAAAATATATTTTAAAAAATTATTAAATGCTTATCTTTCCTCCCCCACTCCAAATATGCATCATAGGAATTTCAGTGATTAAATGTAACTAATCACTTAACACTGGAATGTATCTTGAATATTCTGAAAAGCAAGGGAGTAAGGGAGCTTTGGGTGGCATATATTGTGAACAAGGTGGAGGAATGGTAGGGGTGAAGTCAGAAAGGTAATGGGCCATGTCAGGTCATATCAAGCTTTCTAGACCATTGTAGCTTTAACCCCGAGTGAAATTGGAGCCTTGGAAGGTTCTGAGTAAAGGAGAACATGGCATGATTTGACTTACAATTTTGGTCATTCTAGGCTGCTGTTTGAGAATATGCTGTAGGAAAGCAAGCGTAAAGCAGGTAGACTAGTTAGGAGGCTGCTGCAGTAATCCAGCTGAGAAGGGCTACTGGCTTGGGTCATGGAAATGTTGAGTCAATAGGTGTTGGCTCTATTTTGAAGTTGGAACAGATGGGAATTTCTGGCAGGGTGTACATAGGGTGTGAGGCAATGGGAGGAGTTAGGGATGACAAAACTATTTTGGCCAGTCAACTGGGAGGACAAGCTTGCCTGTAATCGAGATGGGTTTTCAGGGAAAGATGAGCTCAGTTTTGGACATGTGAAACTGAGATGTTTCCAGGACATACAAGTAGGAATGAAGGTCGGAAATTGTATATGTGAGCCTAAAATTGGGCATTGAGTTCTGGACTAGAGATAGAAATTGAAGAGTCATTAAGTTAGGAGGGGCATACCTATGTTTGTTCACTCAGTATTTAGTAAATAGAATGAGGGTTTAAATTGTCCTTGGTTATTTTTAGTCTCATATAATTCATAATCATTTTTCTTAATTAATAAATAATTCAAGTTGAAGGACTTACTAACTCTTTGGCTATTAATTACCACCTCCACCATCCCATCAGTATCTTCTGATGAAGCAAATGAAAACCTATTAAGGGAAAACTGTACAACAGCATGAATTATATTCATTCTAAAACCCTACTGGTAAGCAATTAAATTCACTTGCACCATGAACTTTGAGTTTGCTTAAACCGGCTATTTCAGAGGAGTAAAGAGTTTAGGATCAGTCAGCCTCTTCCTGGAATTCATATTGTGATTTATAGTTTTTAACCTTAAAGCAAAAATCTAAAGAGACCCTCAAAGAAACCTGCTGATCTGCTGCCAGCCTGCAGGCATAGGGAGTTGTATCATTGTCTTGCTTTAATTAAAACCAGACACTGATTACCTTGTGAAAGCATCTAGAAGCACATCTCAAAAGAACCATCAGGCACTATTTTTAATCCCCATCCTGGGGAAGACATCTTTGTTTACTGAGTAGGGCCTTGCCATCTGGTTATGTTGCGGGGAAAAATCTTCACTCGCTCTCCTTATATGGTATAGGACATAGTCAAAATTTATTTTTATTACAAGCTAAGAGGGAAGAAAAAAATTAACTGGCATTGCCAGCTGTTTCCACCACCCCAACCTCTAGGACAGAGATACCAGTAATGGTTTTTAAGGAATTAGGGAAGGGATATCCTGCAGGATCACGCCAGGGAGAGAGAAAATAGCACAACATTAGGACAAGAGAGTAACTGAATCTAAGAAATATGGACAAGACAGCAAGGGTCCTGCAGTTTCTGCTCTCATACCAGGACCTCTGAGTCCCTAGAAATGATGGCCTGGAAGGGTGTGGTCCCTCACACTAACACAAAGGCCCGAAGAAAAACGCTTAAGCCCGAGACTGGCACAGCAGCGCGGCCACCACTGTTCTTATTAATAAGAAGAATGTATGTTAGATTGTATGCTAGAATTAGCAAAATGCTAATTAAAGAAATCAAAGATCTAAATAAATGGAGAGACACACTGTGCTCCTGAATTGGGAGACTCAACATAGTAAATAAAGACGTCAATTTTACCCTAAGTTGATCTATAGGTTTAACGCAATTTCTATCAAAATTCTAGCAGGTTTCTTTATAGATATGTTTGAGCAATGTGCATGTGGACATGGGCTCAGGGCACAGCAGGGGTCAGCTGTGTGGCCTGAAGCCCAGAGAGCCCGTCTGTCTAAATTGCATTGGACCTCTCTGTTCATGTCCTACCCCAAGAGTAGGCAGAAGCCCACAAAATTCCTGAGATTCATCTTCCCTTTGATAAAGTAGGAGCTTGGAGATAAAGAACTGATTTTATTTTTTACAGAAATAAAAAAATGTTGCATGTTTGAACCCCAGTGTTATGAACTAAAGTGCATTCAATCTCCAGGAAGGGGCCCTCAAAGCTCTATTGAAATCTTATTTCTTTAGTCCCATTTCTCACCATTTCCTACCCCACCTCAATTCTATGTTTCTCCCCATTTATTTAATGCATAATTCACTTTCACACATCTCTACTTCCTGTACACCTTTCAAATGCTACCTCCTCAGGAAAGCCTTTTCAGTTCCCTCAAAATAATTGTCATCAAGCATTTTTATTTATGCTACTATTTTAGCACTTCTGTAGAGAACGTATTACATTAAGTTCTGCACATGTTTATGACCTCTACTAATATTATTAGTCACTTCAGAGCAACAACCAAGTATTTTTCATCTTTCTGATCCCGTTATTTACGTTAGTGTCTTGCTCATTTCTAGGTTCATGTTTGTCATTTGTATAATTAAAAGTTCATGCATGCAAAACAAGGAAATAAAAGTCATACAGGTTGGAAAACCAAAATTAAATGCTTCCTGCTTTCTTCATTTTCTTCATAGAAAATCATAAGAAACCTCCGGAAAAACTCCTAGAATTGGTCAGTGAGCTTAGCAGAATGACTATGGACAAAGCCAATACAAAAAATCAATCACATTTCTATATGCGATCAATTAACAATTGGAAACAGAACTTAAAAACACAATGCAATGTATAATCTCTCTAAAAAAATAAAACACATAAGTGTAAATCTATCAAAACATGTGCAGGATTTGTATGCTAATTAAGGAAATTAAAGAAGACCTAAATAAAGGGAGAGACATATCATGTTCATAATATGAGAGACTCAACATAGTGAAAATGTCAATTCTCCTCAAATTGATCTATAGGTTTAATGCAATGTCTATCAAAATTCCAGCAGGATTCTTTGTAGAGATAGACGAAATTATTCCAAATTTTACATGGAAATTAAAAGGAAGAATAAAACAAATTTTAAATAGAAGAATAAAGTTGAAGAACTAAGAACTTGCCTTACCAGATTCTAACACTTGTATAGCTATGGTAATCTAAATCAAGTTGGATTTCATCAAAGGTAAAAACCATCATTCTGTGAAACTCTATTAAGAGGATGGTAACAAACCAGAAGGAGGGAGAAAATATCTGAAGATCGTGTATGTGACAAAATACTTCTATCATAGTATACTTAAAAACTTCTCTGAATACAAAAATAAGAGAACAAAAAATTTAATCAGATAAAGGGCAAAAGACAGAAAACTCCACAAAGAAAATATACAGACGGCAAAGTAAGTACATATAAATGTATTCAACGTCATTAGCCATTAGGGAAATGAAGACTAAAACACCAGTGAGATACCAGTACCCACCTGCAGAAATGGCTAAAATAAAACATGCTGAATAAAAAGTAAAATTAAAAAGAACCAAATACTGATGAGAAACTGCATCACTCACACTTTGCTGGTGGGAGTGCAAAATGGTACAGCCACCCTGGAAAACAGTTTGGCAGTTTTTTAAGAAAAAACTGAAAATACAATTACCATACAACCTAGCAATCACACTCTTGTGTATTTGTCTTAAGGAAATAAAAACTTAGGTTTATACAGAAAATTGTACATGGATGTTCATAACAGTATTATTTGCAATAGCCAAAAACTGGAAATCAGCCAAATGTTCTTCAGTGGGTGAATAAATAAACAAATTATGATATATCTATGCAATAAAATATTGCTCAATAATGAAAAGGAAAAACTGCTGCTATACTCAACGCAGGATGGCTCTTACGTCTCAAAAAAGCCAGTCTCAAAGGGTTATGTATTGTATGATTCCATTTATAAAGCATTCTCAAAGCGACAAAATTATAGTAGAGTAGAAGAGATCAGTGGTTGCCAGGTGTTAGGTTTGGGAAAACACTGTGACTATTATGGGGTGATATGAAAGAGTGTGTGTGTGTGTGTGTGTGTGTGTGTGTGTGTGGTGATGGAACAGTTCTATATCTTGACCATGTTGAAGGTTTCTTGAATCTATAGATACAACAAAGTTTCATAAGACGATACACCAATATTTTTTAAGTGCGTGTGAAAACTGGTGAAATACGGTCTGTACCTGAGTTAATAGTATTGTACCAATGTCGATTTCCTGGTTTTAACCATGTGCTATGGTTATGGTTATATAAGATATTCATCATTTGGAGAAGCTGGATGAAAGGTACATGGGAACTCTGTACTATTTTACAACGTCTTATGAATCTTAAGTTACCTTTTTAAAACTTCATGAAGGTCAGAGGCTATATGAGAATTCACTGTATTTTTCTGTGAACCTAAAACTACTAAAAAATATAGTATATTTTTAAAAAACAAAATAAGGTAAAAATAAAGCCCTTGCAACATTTTATTTTAGAAATTATGAAGGACCCCTCCCTTCCTCCAATGGTAAATGTTGATAACATTTGCCTTTTATTTTCCTCCAAGAAAAGGCTCAAATTACACATGAATATATGTCACAGAAAATAAATTCTCGTCTTTTAACAGCAACTTATCGACAACAAATAAGCATAAAACTCTTGTCAACATAGCCTGTGTCTCATGTTGGAATAGCATTTTCAAGAATATCTGCATATTTATTTGGACTTATCAGCCTCTGCATAGACTGTAGATTCAGCAAAGCAGTATGTGGAATCTAAAACTCAAGTAAGCCTTTCAAATCCGTTCATGTGTCTGTGAAACCCAAATTTATATCATAGCTAGTTAAGAATTCTTCATGATTTACAGTAACCCCTGAGAAATGGCCATGATTACAAGATTGAAGACAAATCTCTAATGAGCTAAGATATCTTTTACAATATTTTCTCATGAGACTCTGCCAAAGTTGTTTAGATCTCGGTGCATCCCCTAGATTACACTGATCACAGAGCTACTGATGTTAGAAGCCTGTTTTTAAAAAATTATAATTAATATATATTGTATTAGTGTCAGGTGTACAACATAGTGTGTTTCTTTTTGCAGTGTTTCAATATTTTTACACATTAAGAAATAATCACCATAATGAGAGCAGTTACCATTCGTCACCATACAGAGTTGTTACAATATTTTATACTATATTCCCTATGTCTATATTACATCCCTGCAACTTATTTTACAGCTGGAAGTTTGGAACCTCTTAATCCCCCTAACCTATTTAGCCACAGAGAACAAACTGGAGGTGGCCAGAGGAGCGTGGACAGGGGGATGCACAAAATATGTAAAATAGAAGCTGTTTTGTGAGGCTTAGTTTGGCTTCTTTTCAGGAAGCTTCCAGCATAGGAGGTAATAAAAAAAAAAGCCCTTTGTCAAAGATATGGCTGTCTCAAGACATATTCACAGCATTATAGGAGGCTGTCCATCCATTTCCCAAGGAATCTGTCAAGGCATCTCAGATCTAACTAAGAAAAGTCAATAAAATTACACCTGGATCCAGCCACTGAATCAATTTATTTGAAAGCTGGAACCATAATTTCTCTTAAAGGTGAAAATATTAAAGAAAAATTTAAGCACATTTATCATGTAAGGTGCCCTTGAGTTCTTACACAGAACTAAGTTGCTATACAAATCATGCTGGCGCTGAAGCTTAATTTTAAAGAGAAACTTTGTGGGAATTAAAAACAACCCTTATATCAAGTGTCCATAGGCAATCAATACTGTGCTGGGAAGAAGGTCTCGGAAAGTTTAACCTTGCCCAAACTTGACAACAGCTGGGATTTGGGGTTACTTCTCTATACACCCACACAAAAGCCACTGATCAAGAGACAATAAAAGTAAAGCATGTTTGGCTCTCAGTTTTCCAGACCATTACATACACCATGAATTCAAGGACCTAGATGTAGTAATAGATATCAGAATTGAGACAGTCCTTCAAAAACTAGTTCACATAATTTTTGTATATCAGGTTTCTCTAAGAAAAGAAATGTGAAATCAAAACTTTCAATGTCAACACAACATCATGATGTTGTTTATATGCGGACTCCTAAAAAAATACAAATTGTATTTACAAACCAGAAATAGACTCACATAGAAAACAAACTGTGGTTACCAGGAGGGAAAAGGAGGGGAGGGACAGACTAGGAGTTGGGATTAACAGATACACATTACTATACATGAAATAGATATAAACAACAGGGATCTACTGCATAGCACAGGGAACTATATTCAGCTTCTTATAATGAGCTGTAATGGAAAAGGATCTGAAAAAAATATATGTCTGTATATATAACTGAATTTTTTGCTGTACACATGAAACCAACATTGTAAATCCACTCACTTCAATTAAAAAAAATGTTTTAACTGTACCAAAAAAAACTTTCAATGTCAACTGTTTCAGCCCTTTCAGTGATGTCTGAGCAAAGTTCTCCCCCCAGGTAAAAAGAGCGTCGGCTTTTCCTAGGAATACTCAATGTGTCCTATGTTTTGTTCTCCACCTCCTCAAAATAATGTTTACCCTAATGCATCCTCATCTGCTGAAAAATACTGCTTCATAACCCTGGAGCAACTAATATGGAGACATTTTCTACAAGCATCTAAGTTACCGACTTCTTTCGTAGAATGCAAAGGAGTTACCTACTTCCCAATAGTCACCATTATGTCACGGTACACATGAGCTGCTCTTCCTGATTCTTGATGCTTCTTCATCTCATCGTATTAGCCACGAAATGCCAAGTGAAACTGAGGCACCATCTACATCAACTGTGTAAATATATTTCTAGTCTCATTGCCTAAGAAACCCTGGTATCATGTAGGAGCCATAATAATCTTCTATTATCTTTGTATCCACATTTTCACAATCTGTGTCCTTTATTTTGGGATATCTTGCTTTAAAAAAAAAAAAGCATTCACTGTTAATTATATCATCACCAACGTCATTTGGGAGTCTTTTCTTTAGTGCTATGAGCACTAAGCCTTCATGATAAATTTTAGCATAGCTGTTGGTCCTGCAGACATTAGATTTGGTTGAGTTATCTTCACTGAAAATAGTGATCTGCCTCTTCAGCTAATTAAGTTGTATGGTAAAAGTAGCTTAAAGAATCAAATGAGGAATGTAAACCCTGTGAGCAGAAAAGTTGACTCTCATGAGACAATTGTTTTATTATAAAGAGATTTTTAATTTCCTTTTCACATCACCATCATGCCAGATGCAGCACATTGGAAAGCACTCATTGATACAAAGCGCTCTTCAGTATAGGTATAATCTAAAGACCTTCCGGAACTTCCTGGTGTCCTAGAACTAATGCCAACCATGAAAGAACAGCAGAGGAACAGAGCACATATTGGGCTATGTGTCGTAATCCAACTGAAGCACTCTTTTCCCTGAGAAAGGATGAAGGAGCTTGGTTAAGATCTTTAATTCTTGGCCCTGTAAGAAATAACAATTTAAATTTAGCTGTAAAGCCCCTTGTGAATGTAACTATACATTCCCTCCTCCAGTGCAGTTTTTACTGATTCTCTTAGTTGAACAGGTCTGATTGAGTCCGCAGGTACTGTGTAGCATGTGCAGACTCGATTAAGCCTTAGAATGTAATATAAACAGGAAGCAATATTACCTGGGTTTGAACCAGCCTGCTTATTGGCTGACTGCATGTACCCAGCCACCAGACTGAACGTCCCTGTGCCTTGGCTTCCTCATTTTCAACTTGCAGGAGATAAATACCCAGCTTTCAGGATTGTTGTAAGAAGGGAATGAACTGCTCTGTGTAGTGTTCAGAACAGTACCTATTACATATTTATCTCTCTCCTATCAACGTCAAGAGAATGACAACATTCCATTAGGAATACTGCTTACCTGATTTTGTTCACTGAGGATACCAGAACTTTAGATATTTGCATAAAATTAAGTCTGAATGGAAATTTCAAGTAGGGAGGGAGGAAGATAAAAATGTTAAATTTAGAAAGGTCAAACCTACATTATGGAATAGGAAGCATATCTATATACTTAAATCATTATTATTATTATTGATATATATACACATACATGTATGACTATATATGCTGACATGATTGTAAAATGTAAAATTAACTTATGTCTAAATTAGTTTTAAAATATATTTTAAATATATTCCTATGTTAATATGAAATTCTGTTGTCAACTTCCAGGAGGTCGCATTTAGACCCTGGTGAAATCCCTTAGCTTGTGGCATTTAAATAGCTTTCAAACCATAATTTAGGATAGAAATACAATATTTCATAATATGATTAGACTATAATTTATTTAACCATGTTCAAATTCACAAAAAAATAAAATAAATCCAACTATTAAATAATGAAATAGTATTTTCACCTATCAAATACATTTTTAGAATTTATAAAACCCAGTTTTGGTGTGGATGTTGTAAAACAGTATTTTCATAATTTTATGGAGAACAACTTGGAAATACATATCAAAGTTCTTAAAATCTTTTATCCTAATAATTATCTTAGAGTAAGAATTGGATATATGCATAAAAGTTTATGTACAAGGACTTACCACATCATTTTTTTTTTTGCAGGCTCTATATCCAGAAACACAACTAACCCCATCTATCATCTGTCCTCCTTCCATTGTTAGTGTGGGAGTAATGTAGTAAGTACCGAGACCTGAGCATAACTTGTCCAAGATCCATTACTCATATGAATGATGAAATATATGCTATTTCCATAAAAAGTTGATTGCTTATGTTTGGTTATTGATATCACTAATCACAGTGACCCCCTTTATCCATCAAATATTTGAACAGAAAACTCTCTGTGATACTTTTGAGTGAGAGCTGTAAGCCATCCAGTGAGTTTACCATACTTTATGATTTTTTTTGTATGGATCTTCATTAGAGGATTCTGTAAAAGTGATTCCAATTTAATAATATTGCTTTCAGGGCTATTTTCAAAATGATGATGACAATGATTACACTAATTATAAAATGCACCACTATTATTAAATGATTGAATCAATTAAAATCTGAATTATCTTGGAAGGACCAAAAAATAACCACATAAAGATGTCTATGGCTACTTCTAGGAAATTTACACTAATTTTTTCTTATAAAAATGACAGGAAATCCAAAATACACTTCAATGCTATTATAATAAAAAATAAAATACAGTGTAAAACTTGAGTAAATACATTCTTGTGTATTTAGGAAAAATATGCATTTGAAAACATCAGGTAGTTCACTAAAGGAAGGGAGATGATTTAGGAGAATGAGACAAATTACATAATTTCAAGAATATTTGATTTTCTCTAAGTAGTTAAAAATGCTATGAATAGAATTTCCTAGGTTAGGTTATTTAGATATAGTAATTGATTCAAATAAATACTGATATCCTTGCTGCTACATTAAAAAAATATAAATTTCAAGTTTTCTGAAAAAATTGTTTTCAACACTATCCTTTTACACAACTTAAGCATTTCAATGGATAACAGTTTAAAAACAGAGACACAATGTTACATTTTTGGTGATTTTTTTGAGACTTTCTGAATGTCAATTTTAAGATCATATTTTTATTGAGTGAATTTCTCAAGCAATCCAGGAAGTCAACATTTTTAAGTAAAGTTAAATTGCATTTATTGATTCTCTGTAAATAGATCATTAAAGAGAATAACAAATAAAAAATATAGTTTTTAAAATTAAATATGTTTTATCATATAAAGTAAATATAATGAAAATAAAATATATACATAAAATATAAATACATAAAATATTTATTTTCCCCTTTAGTGACTCAATAATATATACGATTGATTGATGGATTGATTCATTGATCCAGTTACAGAGAAATTGATGAATGCAGTATAGATAGACATAGATAAAGATAAAAGGAAACTATTTTCAATTAGACCATATATTTCTATTTAACTTCATGCTTTCAAATATCAGGTTGAAACTATCTGACATGATGTGTTTCTAAAAGCAATATGGCGACTAAATTTGAATGATTATGTTCAATCTATGAAGGAAAATAAACAATATTATGGAAAGGCTTTACTCCAGTATTTGATTGCCTCAGAGAAACAAGTGAAATGCACCATTTCATCAACGACTTGGATTATGGGTAAGGTTATATCTGTATTTGTTTACTCTAAACAAAAATGTAATTAACCATTTGGAAAACAACAAGCAAAAAGATGGCACATTTTCTCTAGTTTAAAAACAATAGGAAGCTAGTATGTATATTTGAATGAGACAAGTTGATGGAGGGGGGAATAGAAATGAAAATAACAAAATGTAGAGTAAATGTTTTCGGTGAACACACACACAATGAAGGGAAAGAATGTATACTGTACTTGAGAGAGATTAAACTTTAAGAATGCACTTATGTGCCTCACTATTATCTCCCAGACTAGTATAATGGAGTTTTCCTAACAATATGAAAAACAGGAACTGATAAATGAGGTAAATTAATCTTCAAGAGAGACAGGTTTGTGTATAGAAAGCTCAATAGCATACAGCTCTAATCTAAAAACTCCCACTTTCAGAAACTGTTGGTGGTCCAAGGGATACACCCAAGGGCTGTACAGATGCATTACTTATGCTCAAAGCCTCCACAAGCTGGCTCCAAGTCGTTTGTCCAACTCTATTTCCCACTACTGCCCTATTCTCCTGTTGAACTTAACACGTTTCTGACCTCATGGCATCACTCACGTTACTCCTTCTGACTAACATGTCCTTGGATAAATTCCACACCATTCTACCCATCCTCAAGGCCCAGCTGAAAGATCATCTTGTGTATGAAGTCCCCCTACCCTATTTGAAAAAGAAGTGAGTTCAGCCTTCTTGAAACTTCCATACTACTCTTTTAAAACTGCTCCTTCCTCCTTGTTCTTTATATGGTCATTTCTACTTTTTTCACTTCCTTTTTAAAAAAATAAATTCCTTGAGGATAAAGAATTTGACCCACTCCTCTTTACAGTAAAAGATTTCTTTACTGTAAAAGATTTCTTTACTGCAAGGTTTTCAAAACTCTTATATGCTCATTTGTATCATTATTGCCCAAAAGGAAGTGGATAGATAGTACATAATATTTCCCCAATTTTTTTTTCTCTGAATCTTTTTCTTCTTGAATAACTATATCTCTCAGAAATAATGGTCAAAGAAAAGGTTTAGGAAATTCAGCTACCAGTCATTTTTAACCTAGAAGAAACAAAAATCAAAACTAATTCTATTAGTTCAATCCCTTAGCACAATACTCCAGCACAAATATTTATTAAATGTCTAATATCAATCTGGCATTGTTTTAGATGCTGAAGATATTTAAGAACAATTCAGACAAAATCTATGTCATCATTGAAACTTATATTTTAGTAGGACATTATTCTTTTAAAAAATTGAGGTGAATAAAAAACTAATCTTTTATATTAGCCCACATATTGACTGTTTCTTGTGCTTCTCTTTTTTTTCTGTATATATTTGCTTTTTCATATGGTATATGTTTTTACAATTTGAAGAACTTTCTTAACTATTTCATGATATATAGGTGTGTTGTTAACAGATTCTTTCAGCTCTTTTTTTTATCTGAGAACTAAGTATTTTACTCTCATATATGAATGACATTATTTGGGGATATAGAATTCTGGGTTGAATTTTTGCTTGTTTTGTTAGTGCTTTTTTTGTGGGGGGAGAGGTAATTAGGTTTGTTTGTTTGTTTGTTTATTTATTTATTTATTTATTTATTTATTTATTTATTTATTTATTTATTTATTTTTAATGGAAGTACTGGGGATTGAATCCAGGACCTCGTGCATGCTAAGCACAAATTCTACCACTAAGCTATACCCTCCCCCACAGATATTTTCTTTATGTATTATGAAATTAATTTATTTTTGCAAGAGGGAGGTAATTCGTCTCATTTATTTTTAGAGGAGGTACTAGGGGTGGAACCCAGGGCCTCATGCATGCTAAGCATGCGCTCTGCCACTTGAGCTATGCCCTTCCACTCATTCAGTGTTTTAAAGTTGTCATTCTATAATTTTCTCTCTTCTGTATTTCTGTCGAGAAGGTGGCCTTAATTAAAATGCTTTTTGCTCTGTAAGTAATGTGTTAAGTTTTTCCTGGCTGATTTCAGGATTTTGTTGTTTTGTTTTGTTTTGTTTGCAGCATACATCATAAAGCACATAACATGCCCAATCATGTAAGTGCTAAAGAAAAAACTAAAGGGAAATGGGGATATGAAATGTAAGAGGGATGGTGTGATGGTGAAATTTTAGATAAAGTTGCCTGGAAAGCTTCATTAAGAATGTGCATGAGACCATGATAATAATAGTGGTGTGAAAGAAATAACATTGAACTAAGTAAATACACTGAGATTTTTAGATGTGGGCTTGGACAACTATCTCAAATTTGGGGGTCCTCAGTTTCCTTAGTTTGGAATAAGTGGGTATGATGAGGGAGAAATTAGATCCATTTAATAAACAATAATAAGCAAACAAAACCTAAAACCAAGCCTTGCCAGCATCATAGTTCCAGAAGTAAATAATCTTCCTAGCAAAATAAAACTCCATCTTTTACAGGAAGAATGCATAATTCAGATGCCTTAGGACATATCACCTGTAATAACCAGAATACAATGAAAATTTACTAGAGATGCAAAGAAATCAGAGTTGTGTACCATAATCAAGAAGGAAAGTAGTCAGTTAAGAGTAGACCCCAGGATGACATAGTTGTTGAAATCAACAGACAAGGTATTTACAGCAGCTATTATAAACGTGCTCAATGAGTTAAAGAAAAATAAATTTTTAGTAAAAACAAATTTGGAACCTGCATACAGAAATAGAAACTAACACAGAACCAAATTAAAATTCTAGAACTGAAAAGTTTAACATCTGAAATGAAAAATTCAATTAATAGGTATAATAGAAAATTGGAGAGGACATAAGAAAGGATCAATAAATTTGAAAACAGATACACAGACTTTCAATCTGAAGAACAGAAATAAAAGTAATTGAAATAATGATGTATAAACCTCAGTGACCTGTGAGAAAACACTGATTTGTCTCATATATGTGTAATTGGAGTCTTAGAAGAAGAGGGTAAAGACAACAGTAGAAAAAAAAATCTTGAAGAAGTAGTAGTCTAAATGCTCCCTAATGTAGTGAAAAACGTCAATCTAGAGATCCAAGAAGCTCAGAAGATCCCAGAAGTTTAAATAAAAGGAATATACAGCTAATTTACGTCTTAGTTAAACTGCTGAAGACAAAACGAAACAAAGCAAAAATCCTAAAATCAGCCAGGAAAAACATGACATTACTTACAGAACACAGAGTATTTGAATTAAGGCTAAATACTCATCAGAAATACAATAGAAGAGAAAATTATAGATGGACAACTTTAAAATGCTGGAAGGAAAAAAAAATCAACCCTGGATTCTATATCCAGGGAAAATATCATTCATACATAAGGGTGAAACACTTAGTTCTCAGATGAACAAAAGCTGTGAGAATTTGTCATCAACACTTGCACTGTAAGAAATAGTAAAGAAAATTCTTCAAGTTATAAGAAATTATACCATATGGAAAATCAAATATACAAGAAATAATGAACACAAGAAACAGTAAATAAGTGGACTGATACAAAAGACTCATCTATCATTCTACTCTTAATTTTCTTAAAATAAAATGTTTATCTAAAACAAAAAAAGTTCACTGTAAGAAGTGATTTTTAAATATATATAGAAGTAAAAATAATATCACAACAACAAGAAGGAAGGGGTAAATGGAATTATGATAAGTTTCTTATGTTGAGAAATTACAAGAGTAAACTGTGAAGTGTGAAGTGAATTCTAAAGTAGAGAAGTATTAATTCTGAGTATATTTTGTTAAGGATGCATGTTGTAGTCCTCAGAGCAACCAAACGGTACATACTGTATGATTTCAACATTATGAAATGTCAGAACTGGTGAAAGTCATCTTAGCGATAGAAACTGTATTAGTGATTCTGGATCAGGAAATGGGGGTGATGAGGTAGTAACTGATTGCAAAGAGTCATGAGGGGACTTTTGGATTTTCTGGGTTAAATAAGTGGTTTGTATGATGATTGGATTGGGGGCTACATGTTGTGTACATGTTTCAAGTCTCTTCAAACTTTATATTTAAATATGTACAATTTATTATATGTATTATATGTAAGTTATACCTTAGTGTAGTTTAATAAATGAAAAAATTAAATTAACCAAATAATAGTATCACAGCTAGCACATACTGTAATAAATATTTATTAATTTAACAATTGCCTTAGCCTTTGTTAGGTGATTGGGAGAAACAAAGATGGAAAAACCAGTTTCTCTTGTTCAACTTTCAAGTCTTTTCATTTCTAAAAATTTTCACTGCAAAATGCTGCCACATATAACTTTGTTGTGTTACATTGACAATATAGAGAGTTATGCATACTGCAAGAAAGAGAGGGGTCAGGAAAGTTGCTGGAAAAACTCTAACCCAGAGTTCCTTGAGAAATACTACCAGATGTATTAATAATAATGTTTGATTTACCTCTGTATCCCTGGCACAGGTTAGAGAACCCAGCTTGTAATAAGGTTGAAGAATAATAGTGAATGAATGAATGAATGAATGATAGGCCATATAGCTAAAATTAACTACTACTTCACAGTCGTTAAGCTAAATTGTCAACCACTGTTGGGGCACGCGTTCAAAGCTTTAATCAATTTGGCTACCCTCCTCACTCTTCTTGTCTATGGTGACATATAAACATGGGGAAATGGCCTACTTTTTTTGTAGTTTGTCATGCCCTATTTAATACGGTCCCCAATGAGTATTAATATATCATATTTGTCCTTGTGCTCAGCTTGCTGTGAATAACAGCCTTTCAGAGTACAACAGACCTCAGAGATGAATTCAACTCTTTCATTTTCAGATTAAAATCCTTGGCCTCAAAAAGTGAACGGCTTGGGATTGCATAGAGTGTTGATAGAAGAATTCAATTATATTAAACTCCTAGTTTGGTATTTTTACTGGACTAAATCACTCACTAATTAAGGAAGAAGTCTCTTACCATCAATTAGAAAGATAGAAGAGAGGAGGAAGGAAGGGAAGGAGGGAAGGAAGAAAGGAAGGGAAGGGAGGAAGGAAGGAAGGAAGGAAGGAAGAGAGAGAGGAAATGGAGAGAAAGCAAATAAGAAAGTCCTTCCCTGGCTTGCCAAAGCCCTATCACAAAGATAGAATGAATCAAGACCCAGGGAACAGAAATACAGTGGTCACACCAGAGCCTGGTTCTCAAATGTTTTACTTGCTTCCAGCCGGGTTTCTTTCAGACTAGTCCAAATCCCTTTCAGTCCTGTGTGACTGTGCTAATTAATTGTTAACGTTAGTCTTCTATTTAAAAATCTGCAGGGCTGGAAGCCAAAAGAGGAGTGTTAAAATATTAAAAAGACCTTAAGCCTGGGGCACAAGCTGATCAGCAGCAGGAGGCAGAAAGACTATTTCCCCTGGTACTGAGTGGCTAAATTAAGGAAACTGAGTTTACCACACTCCTTTTGAAATGCTCCTTCTGACTTGTTTGCATTTTCAAAGGCTGGACATCAAAGAATCAGGGCCCACTTTGGAGCATCCAGCTCCTCATCATACATACTTACAGTGCCCTGAGAATGACATGCTTATTTCCAAACGAGACCAAAATTCACTAGAGTAAGTAAAAACTTGGGGTGAAATAGATTTAACGTCACTCTTTGCACATGGCTAAAGTGTCATTGACTCCATAAAAGACCAACTAAATAGCTCCAATGTGGCTACTCTGTAACGCGTGGTGGGTGTTACTAAATGGCGGTGGGTTGATTTTGATTCTTTAACTAGGAATAGCATTTGTCGTCTTGCTGGCTGGTAAACTGCAGATCAGAGGGAATTTGGGCAGAGGAAGAGAAAGAAAGTGATTTAGCAAACACGGTTTGGTACCCTTTGTTCTCATTGACTCACATGTTTTGAAGATTGTGTTGGGGACTAAGGGAGATATTTCAATAATATGAAAATGTTGACTGGGCTGAATCATTGTTCTCTGCATGTCATTAAAAGCCAGTGAGTGGAAATATACAATGTGCCTCTTGACAGAGACAAAAGACTTAGGAGAGAGGGCTTGGTATGTCTCACGTGTTTTAAAAAATGAGGGGAAAAAAGTATTAGCGATCCCTTAAGCAAACATGTGCTATGTTCTCAAAAAAGGATTCTGTGAGAATTTTAATCTCACCTTTGGCAATACCTCTATTCATGTTCTGAGTGCATTTATAAATACACAGTGAAAGAATAGTAGTTTATTTTTCAAATGGAGATGCATTCACTTTGATATGGGGCACTGACATAGAAAGGTACACTTTTCTTATAGAGCAAAGTCATCCAGTAACTGTAAGCCACAAGAAATTCCAGGGCACATCGCCAAGAAAAAGTATGCTCCTTAGAGCACTGTACATGAGAGTCTCTGGGTAAGAAGTCATTGGCTCTTTATTGGGCCCACCATGTAATCTCTACTTTGCCATGTCATACAATGTGTGACGGGGACCCTTTTGAGTGGTTCACAAATAGTCAATCATTTAATCTCCATAATATCCCCAGGAGGTAAGAATTGCTATTATTCCCACTTCACATAGATTACTGAGCCCTGTTGTGGATAATGAATTTGCTCAGACTGCACAGCTGGCAAGGATTGGAATTAGGACTCAGACCAGCCTGACTGGCTCTGGAGTTTATATTCTTAAATATAATACCTTCCCAATGACATGCTTGACGGATTAGAAAATGAGGCTGGAAAGAAATATGCTCCTTGCACTGACAGGTTTTGAATCCTGAATGCCAGTGATGCCTACTTATTTTCAGAATCACCCATACAGATCTGGATCACAAAATGCTTGAACTCATATTTGCCTATTGGTAAAACAGGATAACAATACCTATGCTTTAAAATTACTGAGAAGATTAAATAATTCAGTGTATGTATAAAGTGCCTGGAACTTAGTTTACCAAATCTTCATGTTTGTTGTACCCCTGTCAGAGGTTGGGGATACAAATGTAAGACATGGCCCATAGGGTCTTGGCTCCAAATGGTGGTCCTCAGGCCAACATCACCAGCATCACCAGGGTTCTTGTTGGAAATGCACAATCTCAGATTCTACCCCAGACCTACAAAAGCAAAATCTACATTTTTAACACCATCCCCAGGGATCTGTGTGCATATTCACATTTGAGAAGCACAACACAGCGCACACAGATTTCACTGCCTGCGAGTTTGTTTTCCCATTTTTCTGTAACCTTTATGTACAAGGACTTCCCAAGCAGGATTCTCCGGCAAAGTGCTAATTTCAAATACTTATTCTTTTTGTCAGACTATATGCGTGTCAGATCAAGCACTCTGGTCTCATGTTTGGAAAAAATGATCTGTGTATATGTTTTGTGTCTCAACATTTTCCAAAAGTTTTATGCTACAAAAATGCCTTTAATCTTAACTAATTCCATCATCTGCTCCATCTGTCTCGGTTCTGCCTGTCCACATTCCTGAGGGGTTATTCTGGGGGCAGGCTGTATGATGCAGTGCCAGATCTCATGGTGGAATTACACAATGCAGTCTTCTTTGGAGCACTTGTTTCTGCCTCCAAGAGCCCCTCAAAGGTTCAGGGAAGCCTTGAAGCAAATATACACGGAGTTTCAAAAGTTTAAATTTACCCCCCAAAATGAAATACCCTTCCCCTATCATTAAAATAAAAATGCATTTGGTTAAGGAGATTAAGAGGCAAAACATGGAGCCATAGAAATAGATACGCAGATATAGAGGGAAAGGTTTAAAAGGTGCAAACTATCATACATAAAATAAGCTACAAGGACATATAGTACAGCATGGGGAATGTAGCCAATATTTTATAACAACTATAGATGGAATATATCCTTAAAAATTGTGAATCATTATATTGTACACCTGTAACATATAATATTGTACAGCAACTATATTTTGATAAAAATTAATAAATAAAAAAAAGAGATACGAAGTATGGCACAAGATCTTGAGATCATCAGAAAGAAGCTCCAGAAAGCACAGTTTCCTAGGAAAAGGAAGCAAATGCTGTTTCCTAGTAGACAATGACATAAATCAGAACAGAATGAAAACCACAAGATATTTCTTGGAGGTGAAATTGCCCCATGGATGGGATTGCATTTGGGGTACCCTAAAAAGGAGTATTGGAAAGTTACTCTAGGCAATAGATTGCAATGAATGACATGTTCTCAGATAGATGCATCAAATCCTGCAGCCTATCCATGCCTCATTTCTCTTCTTGTACCTTTAGAGTATAACTAAACATTGTAGTTTGATGCATAAAGAACACTGGTCTGGGACTCAGGAGACCCCAATTTATTGGCTCTGCCTTCACCTGGCATTTAACCTCTTTGTGTCTCAATGGTCTCATCTCTTAAATGTTAGTTTGGCTAGCTGATCTCCGCAACTGCCCCAATTCTAAATTTCTCCGATTTAAAGATTTCACCGTCATCCACCCCTAGGGTGCCGCTGGCCTCAGAGCCATTCTTCTTGTTAATGAACCACACCTGTTGTTCACATTTGCTCATTTTCTGCTCAGAGTATTCAGCCCACAAGAGCATCATTATCACGGTTCTTTGTGGTTTTAGCTTGCTAAAAGACGCTGGCTCCTGTAGCAGGGAAGAGCTGAGGGAATCAGGAAAGTTTGGGGGGAAAGGAGAGAATCAGCATTAGGACAAGAGAATGAGGAGAAGAAAGAGGGAGAAACGTGGAAAGAGAGACAGTCAGGGTGTTCCAGAGAAGTCTGGTCCTGATGAGGGGAGCAGGATTACCATTGGGAGGGAAAGAGGGAGGGAGGGAGAAAAGAAAGCACCAAAGTGTCAAAGAGGAGGGAGGGGAAGACAGAGTCAGGAGCTTGGCTAAGTAGATGCCAAGCAAAGGTCGTAGCCATTTAATTTCTCCCAACCTCATTTCTACCTCTACAGCAGACACACACCTCAAAAGACAAGAGTTATTAGAAAACAGTGACCTAAGCAATGATGTTGTTTAATGCAGACCCAGCTGGCTTCTCACATCTGATGTTCTTTTCAGTGAAATGGCCCAATTTCGCTTTTGAAGATAATACCAACTTCCCCTCTCCCTCTCAAGAGAATTTGCTCTTTTCGTTTGGTATCTTGAATAGTCCTTGCTGCTACAAAAGGCAGAGTTCACATTTATGTAAGAAAAGTTTGATACAAGAGCGGTGTTTTAGCTGGAAGCCCAGAGCCTCAATTGATTTCAAGGAAACCTAGTGCTATTGACACAGTGCTTCCTGCTGCGCTTTCTAGAAGCAAGAAATTCAGCTGAAAACAGGATACACCAGCATCCATCAAAGGAGCAGCTGCAAAGAAACTGAAATATGATGAGAGAGCCAAGATCTGAGTTCCTTCCCATGTTTTGACATAAAGTTATTGTTTGGTCTTGAGAAAGTCAAACTCTCTGAGCATATACAAAAAGGATGGAAAAATATCAGGACTTATTTCCTTGAGGATGTTGCAAGTTTCCATCAATCTCCTTGGATATGTGCATTGTCTTGGTACATATGACTTTCTCCTTCCTGATATCCCCTCATCAAATAAAAAATACTTTCCTCTCACCTTTCAAGTGAAAATTGTTTTACCATGATATGTCATTTCCAATTCAATTTGAAGAGAAACAAATGTGTTTCAATAATATAAGGAGAGATCTTACTGCACAGGATTTGGGGAAAAAAAAACCTTGAAAATTTATTTGGTCTTCAAGAAAGACATGAATTGGAATTGATACAAAGGTTACATTATAGAATTCAGAGAGAAAATTGGCTCTTTCTATTATATTTCACTGTAACTAGGATTTGCCCAATAAAATATTTAATTGACATAATAATTTTGTACATATATTGGTAATTCTAAAATATTTAAATTCAGTTCATTTTCTTTAAATCTTTGTTTGCATGATAGCTCTACTTAGTAAATAGTTTTTCCCCCCTCAGAGTAAAAGCAATAGAAGAATATCAGGCAATAGTTTGGGAAAAGTATCACAAATTTTGAATGTGGAGTCTGAATTCCTAAAATTTTTCATCAATTCCTACAATTACAGTGAAAAGAGATCTTAGAAAACATTTTCCTCAGATTTTTATTTCACTAATAGAATTTAAACTCATAAAATCAAGTTAATTGCCTTCAGTTATATGAACAATATACGGAAAGGTCAGAATTCAAACCCCCTTTTCATTAGACCATCCTGTCTCATTGAAAGATGCTCTTTATTGATAGTGAAAAAAAAATGATATTTCCACTTACAGTTCCAGGATAAATTGGGGACTACAATGGTCACGGACAACTATTGACATCAACAAGGAGTAAGTTGTAGGTTACTTTGCATTGGTCCAAGATAAAAATGAGGAAAAAATTGTCTAACAGTGAAAAGAGGATGTTAGTAGGGAAGACAGTATTGGCTCTTTTTTTTCCCCACTGCTTGCTGCTCTTTCTCTCCCTACACTAATAATGTGGCACTTTAACTAGGGGACCTCTGATTGTTGTTCCCTTAATAGAGGCAATGACTTCTCCAGCTGGCTGCTTTCAACTTCTCCCTTATCATCCAGAATTCCTAACAACTCATTCTTTTGTTAGAGTCATGCCCTTCCAGGTCATCTTCTTGGCAGAGGTTCACTTCATGATGATCCTAAGCATGCTCTATTCTAGGGGTTCATATCTGATAAGAAGGACTCTTCAGTCCACATTCAGTAGAAGTACAGCTCACTCCCAATGCAGCCTTCTCTCTCTTTGCTCTGCCATCTCCAACCAGCCTTCCACCCTCTCCAATTTATAGTAGAATCGCACCTGCCTGCATCCCTCAAACTCAATGTCACGCTCTTTGAGCAGTTTTTCTTGATATTTTTTCTCCCACTTAGTTTAAAGTGAAAGTGACGCACACTCATCTCTCTGAGGTGAGGCTGCACAGAACACCAAAAGCCCTTCCTATAAAGTCCTCATTGCAGGCCATTTCCACCTCTTTTCCTTAACCCATCTGAGCTTCGAGTTTTAGTTTATAAGATGGAGATAACCAAATCATCAAACTTTCAGGAATGTTCTGAGGATGACATAAGATTAATAATGCATCAGGGGGAGGGTATAGCTCAAGTGGTAAAGTGCATGCTTAGCATGCATGAGGTCCTGGGTTCAATCCCCAGTATTCCTCTAAAAATAAATAAACCTAATTACTTCCCCCCATAAAATAATTAAATAATACAATGATAAATAAATAAAATATTAAGAAAAAGAAACAACTCAAAAATATTAATAATGTGTCAGTGCTTTAAAAATCATAACATCCTAGATACATTTCAGTTATTATTATAACATTATTTTTCATTGTAGTTTCATCCAAAAATTCAACTAATTTTTAATCAAATATAGACCCAATATTTGCCCCCAAGTCTCTCTCTCTTTACTGACTTTCTTCCTTCATTCTTATTTCTTCCCTAGAATCCAATCCCATTTAAATGCCCTAGTGGTATGAAGTGTAAAGATATGGATGTATGTGTACAGTCTGTAATTTGCAAATCCCTGCATAAATCTCTGATTTCAGGGTTTTCTAACCAAGCCAACAAAATTACTATACTTGTTTGGCACCGTTAAGCTTAGCCTGGGACTAATCACTTTTCCCTGCATTATACAACATTGATGTGCTTTGAGAGTAGAAAAATATTATGATTTCAGTTGTTACAGATGGTGTTTTCTTCACTCTTTCAAAATAATTTTGGTTTTGGAGTTAAAAAAAAAAAAAGCAATATAGCATTACCCAACATGGCATGATAGGGAAGAAATTCAGTGAGTTTCATGCACTTTCTCACATGATGTAATGAGGGTCAAGCAAATTGAAGAGGAAGGTCAAATAGTTATGTAATGCATTGGTACTATGTTTTAAGGAAGTTATAAATATATAGGAGGAATTTGCTTTGTGTCTATAGACCAATCAGTGTTTAGCTCTACAGAGCCTTTAGAATAGGGATTGGGTGTCTGTAGATTCCACTGTGTCCACTGAATCCAGAGATTGCTTGTACAAGGTAACTTCTACTTACCTCTTGTAGATCATCAAGATCTGAGAACCAAAGCGATTATCACTGATCAGTTGGTGACAAGATTTATCCTTTTATTCAGCTTTGGATAGTGGTTAATACTGCAGGCTCTAAAGACAAGCTGCCTGACTCAAATTCTGGGTACTATCTGTGTGATCCCAGGAATATCCTTTAACCTTTCTGTGCCTCAGCTTCTTTATCTGCAAAATGAGGCTATCTTGTCTGTAAAATAGGATTGCTGTGACTACTAAGTTAAATTAATATGTATAAAGCAATAATAAAAATGCTTCATGTGTAGTAATTGCTCATTAAATGTTAGTTATTATGATTAGGAGAATATTCAACACTTACTAGGTGGTCAGTGCTGGTCTTAGGACATGGGTGTAAAATTATGGAAGATAAACAAAACAATGACTCAGCTCTCCTGGAACTTACAGGTCTGGGAGACAGACATTAAAACTCACATATAAGTGTGAAATATCTCATGTGTGCTAAAAATGAGAGATCTAATGAGGTATAAAAGGGAGATGATCAGGACTGGCAGGTTGGAGAAATGTTTCCTGAGTATGTGCTGACTTAGCTAAGATCTGAAAGGTAAGAAAGAGATAAGAGGAGAGAACACTCTAGGCAGAAAGTATAGCATGTGTACAAGTTCACTTGTGAGAATGTGACAGCCCAGGTGAGCCATAATGGACCAAGGTGATAGGAGGGGAGGTGGAAAGAAGTCAGTAATAAGACAGATATTTAGAGGTAGAATCCCTGGGACACAGATTGGATAAGATATACAAGGGAGGGGGAGGCAGCAGGGCTTTTCCTGAGACTCTAGAATGTAAACCAGGTTGACTGATGATGCCATTCACTAGAAAGTGAAAAGTGAAACCTGAGATTTTTATCCTATTATTTGTTTTGAAAAGGTGTATGCTGAGGCTATGCCTCACCCATTAGATGGCTTTTACTAATGGTGAAAGGGAGAAGGTGATTAAAATTATTTGCACCTCCTTACAATGGCCTAAGGGCCATATTTGCTCTTGTATCACATAGGAATGCTGAAACTTTGAATAACGGAACACATGAGCCTAAAGGGGCCATTGATTCCACATAATAAGAAGTCTTGAGAAAACGACTCTAGGTCAGCTCTAGCTGCTTAAGAATATCATGATGGAATCAGACTCTTTCTGTTTTCCTTCTGTGCCAGTCTTAGTGTGTGGCTCTATGCTCATGGTTCTAATATGGCTGCTCCACATCCAGGCATCAAGACTTCTCTTCAAACAGGAAGAGAGAGGTAGGGCCAAAATTTTTGTTTATGAGAAGGAAACCCTTCTCAGGAGACTTCCATGTATAACCCTCTGAAAAATGGTTAGAAAAAAGGGGATTTGGAACAGCATTGGGTCAGACAACCAACAGTTTCTGCCACAGTTCTTTTGCACATTTTAGTTAATTTAACCTTTGTATTATCTGAGTACATATTTCGAAACGGAGGCTTAGAGATGTTGAGTAAGTTGCTTGAAATGAACAAAATGTCATAAAGCTGGGGTTCAAACTTTGCACTTCTTAACCCCAAGGCCCACATGCTTCCAATCACTCCACACTGTAAAAGTAAGTACCTTTAAAAATTCTAGACCAAGTAAGTTAAAAAGCAGAAACAAATTATTTTATACAATAGTGTATGGAGACCATTTGAAGGTATAACCACAAGAGTGTGAGTTTTTTTTCATAGCCTAAGGACACACATACATACATTAAGCAAAATGCACAATGACATCCTGAAAAAGCCTTCCATGAGGTTAACAAGGTAACTTTGATGGCTTCTGTTTTACCAGTTTTATTCCATAGTAAAATCTTAGAGGAAAGACACATTGCTAATAAAGCTGTATAATAAGAAGAGCTGAAAAATAGCAGCTGTGTTTAGAACCGATGGACAACTCCTTGAAAGCATAAAATGCTAAATAATAATAATACTTAAAAGCCAGCAAATGGAAGATTTAAAAGAAAAAGTAAGCTTGTAAGTGGGAGAGCAAGTACATATTTATTCCATGTGTCCTGTGTCCTCTCAGGATCTGCTTTTTTTCCCCGAGTATATAGAAACCAGGGCCTGCATTTAGCTTTTTCATATGACTTGAAACACGCAAATCACATTGTCAAGCTAATGTGTGACTTGCCTGTGTATTTTGAAAGTTAAAATTGTCATCTACATTCTCTACCTGACTATCTCTGTGGTTTAAATCAGAGGGAATATTTTGCTCATTTATCCCAGCTGCCAAGTGCTGCCATCGCATCTGGAAAAAAAAATCAGAAATAATCCAATTTGCTTTGCTCCTATTTTTGTAAATGAAAGCATTATCAAGTAAGACACAGAATAGAGAGGGAGATTTGCTAATTGCTATCCAAAATCAGCTAGATTCAGTTGGGAAGGAATAATTCCTTCTATAAATCTGTGGATGTCTAGAGCATAATCTGCCAAACGAGCTACCCAGATCTTCACCTCATGAAGACAGAGCTTTTTAAGGTAAAAATGGAAATTTCTAACATGGAGCTGAAAATATCTATAGGTAAAATTCTGTCACAGCAAATACCATTTCAAAAAATAATTCTGCCCATAAACTTGTCTTTTTCTTTTTTTCAACTTTTATTCCATAAGTGAGGAAGGTGAAAAGAGAGCTAATTTTTTTTGTCTCTTCCATGTTCCAGTTACTGCAACCCCTCACTTATGCCCCTTTTAGAGGTAAGAAAATTGAGTCTTAGTTGAGTTATGCAACTTATTCAAAGTTGTAAGATTCATCAGCAGAAGTACTGAAAATTGAACTGATATCTAGATGACTTAAAATCATTTTGTATAAGCCAGCCTAACAGCATTTACAACTTCCCATAGCAGAAGTAGAGAAGTAAATGTTAGATGGCTGAGAGTGAACAAAGCTAGGGTGTAGGAAAAACGGAAACTCACCTGTGGACGGATGGTCAGATAGCTAGGCGGAGGTCAGGACTCTGGACAGCTCTGGACTGCTTTGGAAGTTCCTTTCTTCTTTCTCTCTATCACAGTCTGCTTTGTTCTTTTTATAACAGCAGTTCTCATTATTGCTTAAATTCTGCTAATACTATTTGCATGTATATAATTTCATTTGCATATGCAATATAATTGCAACATGAGGAGGCAACATGTTATATTGGATGTGGAGTTTGGGTTTGAACCTGAATCTGTAACTTACAGTGAGATATTAGGCAAATTATAGAACCTAATGTTGCTTCCTCTCGCCTCATAAACAAAGAGCATAGCTTAATTCATGAAATAATAGTGCCTAATTTTATGCCCAGCACGTTACAATAGGTACTTAGAACAGTATTTTCTCCTTCCCTCCCACGTGTCCTTTTCAAGGAAGAGTCTATGCAATAGTCAGGCTTCATTTGGTTACAAGTGACAGGAAAACAGAGAGACAGATGAAACTAGATTAGGCCAAATAAGGAAATTCATCGGTTCATATAACTGAAAAATCAAAAGGGATTGTTTTCGTCTAGGCATAGCTCAGTCCAGGGATACAGGGCTCTCATGCTTTCCACCTCTCAAGCAGGGTCCTCCCACATGAGAAATCTTCTGTGATTGCTCCAGCAGAAAAGGTGGGATTGTGATGGGGATCCGTTCATTTTCTGCATTCTCAAACCTTGGAGAAGTTGCTGATCAATAGTCATTCCTTTATTCATCACCCACTAGTGGTAAAGTATTTTTATCAAGAAATAAGTTTCTTATGGTAGTGTTTATCCTTGTGCAAGCCACATAGAATGGGTACCACAAAGGAAAAAAAATGAGAAGGGACTCAGTTACTAGAAGAAAGAAAAGAGGCTAAGTAGAAACAACTAGTGGCTACTTCAAGGGGTTCCCTATGTATCTCTGATTTGGGGGAATTTGGGTTAGTTTCAGAAAAAAAAAAGAAAATCAATCACTACTAAATGTCTTGGATTAAAAAAAAAAACTTGACCTGTGATATAGTCAATAAATAATTGAACAAGTAAATAATTTACTGTGACGTTCTCAGAGACTAAAAGCACACTGTGGTTTCAGTGAAGCCAGGCCCTAGTAGAAGAAGGGTGATGTGGACTTAGCAGGAAGGACATGGCCAGTGCTCTTTTCCCTGAGGTCCCAGCTCTCTTTTGCTGTAAGGACCAATGTCCTGTGAAGAGTCAAACTCTGGCAAACTCTAACCAATCAGGCCACGTCAGGGTCTCAGCCACAGCCTTCTCTGATACAAGCTCTTTCCATAAAGGATTTAACACTATGATGTCATTTTGGCCACATTCCACAGCAGGAGAAGGCTCAGGCTAAGAAAGTCTGAATGAACTGTGAAATATTAGGCAAATCACATAACCTAACTTTGTCTCCTCTCTCCTCATAAAATGTTAAGCTTAGTATCTGGCTTATAGTTAAGAGCTCAATAACCTTTACCTCCTTCTTCCACAAGCTATGAAATTATCATAATTTACTCTTGGTGAGAATTAGCCTTTATGATATCATAGCCAGAGCAGTCTATAAGCTGTGCCTTTGCTATTACCAACTGTGCATGTAAGGTATCTTTTTGGTAGATACAGTCTTGGGAACAGAGCTCTCACCATTAATTCTTAGTCTGGTGCTGCACTGCATCAACCCACCCATCCAATATGTCATTACAGCAAGAATACATTTTTTTTTATATTTACATTTTTAGTCTTCTTTTCTTTTGACAGTGTTTTACAAACTTAAAAAAATGTAAACCCCAGTCACATAAGGACAAATACTGTATGAATCTACTTCTGAGTTAGCTAAACTCGTCAAACTCATAGAAGCAAAGAATAGAATGCTGATTACCAGAGGCTGAGGTAGGGAAAAACAGATGTAAACTCTCAGCTATGCAAGATGAGTAAGTTTAGAGATCCGCTGTAGAGCATAGTGCCTACTGTCAACACTACTGTATCATGCACATTAAAAATTATTAAGATGGTAGAATTCTCAGGTTAAGCATGCTTATGTCCTCTCCCCAAAACAAACAAATACACACACACAAAACAACAACAAAAGGACTCAAAGAAACATTTGGAGGCATTGGATATGTCTACTACCTTTATTGTGATGATGGTTTTATCACAATAAAACCAAGCTCATTAAATTGTGCACATTACAGATGTGATTGTATACCAATTAGGTTGTTAAAAATAAAATAAAATATCTTTTTTTAAAAAAGAAGAAGATGTAAGTACATGAGATTATATCTAGATGCCCAGCTCGCACAGCCATTCTTAAAATCTACCATCATTTTGAGTATGTTTTCAGGGTGCAACTCACTTCTATATTATCTAGTTCCTTACTGGAATTGCCCTTTGGTGAGTTCCTAAAGTATCTACCTGTTTTCAGGCATTCTTCCTGTGAGCCATTGTCCATTTGTCCCTCCACATGTAAGCCCAGGTTCCTGAATCATTCTTGATCCCATTGCTCTTCAAATCTCAGAAATAGAAAATTATGTCCAGTTTTCACCACCAATCAAGTTGTCAATAATATACCTCTATCCACTGGAAACAATTAATAATGCACACATACAGAACAGCATTAGGTATGAGAAGCTGAAGGCAAGACACATATTCTTCAGTGTCCCTTTAGTCCATTCAGGTTTGCGGTTGGTGGGAGATACACTACCCAGTCTGAGAACCTCCTTTAGCTGTGGGAAGTGTACTCAGCAGAGTTTCCAGCTGTCAGCTTCTTCAGGCTTTGCTCTGACTCCAGGGAGACTCTTTGCCCAAAGACATACTCTTCCCAGAGACACCTGCACCTGGTCCAATGCAGGACATGCTGATGGTCAATACTTGCTCCAGAGCTCCCTGTCTGATTGCCTAGATTTTGTCAAGCCTGTATCAGTGTTCAGCTTCATTTTCTACCCAATTCTTCTTCCTCTCTCTTCTGTTCTCAGGTTTGCTGCCTTATTTTCACCCCTTACTCCATCTCAGTGTCTGTTTCTGTTGACCCTCCACAGCAACAAATCTCAAGCCTCTTAACCACCTGTCCAAAACATCACACCCAAATAATCCCTGTTATTTCCAATAATAGATAAATTTAATGAAATTCCACTATTTTCTAAAAAGGGAAGTTTAGTAAAAATCCTATAGCATTTGCTATATGGGAATTTTAACCATCTTTGGTAGCATGGTTTTTGCTCAGTAAGTCAATTCTAACTTTTCAGCGTAGGGGTAGCGCAACTGACACTCGTATTTGCATGCTGTATAATGTGAAACAAACTAATATTCAATCCATGGCCATATCTTTTTAGTGACGATTAGAAACACAGATTCATCATCAACATAATCAACATATGATATTTCAGTCAAATGTCTTCAGAGCCATAACTGCAAAGGAAAGCACAAATGTCTCTGTGTGTGTGTGCGTGTGAAAAGTGTCTTTTTTTTTATAGTACACATATTTCTGTAATGATTTTTCCCCAGATATCACCCTGGAGCAATGTATTATTTCTGCTAGGAGTCTAATGTATCTTTTCCAGTTTATAGTAATGAATGCAGAAGTAATTATGTTAAAGCTGAACAATTTGGACCATCATTAACCAATGTAAGCAGAACTCATTACAATAAATATAACTACAGTAAAAAAAATTTCTAAACAGGAAAAAATGGATTCAAAGCCATTTTGATTGTCCATTTCATAAAAAAAAAAGAATTTATCATTAAAGCAAAGGATCCCTCAGATCACAGGCTCACAGGCTTTGGCCACCTAAGAATTCCTTTTCAGCTTTTGAATTTGTTTTACCATATAATTTAGCCTCTGCAATTCCCTCCACTGGCTCTGGTGGTGCTCCGAAGCACTCATTTAATTATCATGTGCCACATCTCGATGTTTTGTTAATGCTATGCATAATATTTCAGCAGAATTACTCCGGCTAATGAAACCTCTGCTGTCTTCAACACATAGCCTTCAGGGTGGGCCTGGACAAAGACAGCCTGAAAAACGAAAGAAGAGAGAAATGGAAGATTGACTGGAAGGTTTTATGTGCCCGACTTGAGAAGGACACTTATCACTTTCAACTCAAGCCCGCTGACCAGGAGTCATAGTGCCCCACCCACCTTGTTGATAGAGTGGCTAGGAAAACTCTTTCATTATAGAGCACAAATGTGGTGAAGTTTTATCTACCTCCAAGAAAAAGTTATTTTTGTGTCATTGGAAAATAAATATATAACCATCGTATCGAAGGGCATTAGATATCTATTTCTAATTCAGTCTGACATCAGGAAGCTTTCAACTCAAAACCAACAGCTTGTATGTCCACACAAGTGAATGCATACAGTTGTTGGAGCCCGAGATAAAACCCTAATTACATTTACAGGCATGCCATCTGACATTTTTTTATCTTAGGTATAACTTTTCTCTGGCCCGTGTACAGAAACAGCAAGTGACCAACAGTGAATGCATTCAGCATCCTCAGCTGGAAATCACAGTACACCATCCAGCCCCAGTGATTCACATTTCTCCCACGTACAAAATACCATCACTCCTCTCTCAAAAATCACCCAAATCTCATCCTGTTACAGTATCTGGCTCATGCTGGATATTCAGGATCTCATTATCTCAATCAGCCCAGGTGTAGATGAGACTCCTCAATGTGGATCTTTAAGTACAGCTCTTTCAGAAAAGTTCTTCTACATCTGCATCGCTGAGCAGTTAAGAGACAGATTACCTGCTTTCTACACCTTCAACATGCAATGCTGAAACATGCTGGAACTGCAATGGACATTCCTACTCAAAAGAGAGGAGGAAGACGAGGCATGTTTCTGTCACTGGCCCATAGTAATTCCAAAATCCAGCCAGGTGCATGTTGCTGTGTGTTTGATTAGTGGTCCATTCTCCCTCAGAGTGATTCTTTGTATCTCTTAGCTTTAGTCTCTGGTCCGTAAGCTTTGCTCTTCCGAGTCATCCTCCCTTTTTTGATAAGAAAGGTATGTTTTTAACTGAGTAGCTTTCTCAGTCTTCAGCATGCACATAAAAAGTTTAGGGTGCTGAAGCCTCTTTTCATCTTGGACTCTCTTTGCCCTTGTCGATCCAAAATGGTAGTGCCAAAAAAAGAAAGATTGAAATGTTGATTTGAAAAAAAAAAAAACGTGTTAAAATAGTCGGCATGGAGAAAAGAATTTCTTAGATCTCCAAACACTTTTCAAAGTTCAGTGTTATTTATAATTTGTATTTCATACAAAAGGGAAGGGAAAATAATTTATTTCTTCTATGAATTATGAATTAGATATGTAAAATATAAAGCATATTAATGCTTATTTGCCACTCATTTTACCAAATAAAATATTTATGCAAATACAGATAAAGCTACCCCCCTACTTACTTCTTCCCAATCTAATTTCTTGCTTTTTTTTCTCCCTTGTTAGGCACCATATATCTTAGTAGTTAAAAACATGGAATGATGATTTTCCAGACTTAACCTCTTCCAAGCTGTGTAGTGTTGCACAAATTACTTAACTTCTTTGTGCCTCAGTTTCCTCAGTTATGACATAGGAACAGTTTCCTCAGTTATAATATATCATATATACTTATAACACGGCACTGGCACTCAGAAAGTACTATATAGGTGTTAGTTATAATTTTTCAGTGCTTTGGACAACTAAAAGCTTCTAACTGGCCCTGTTAGTGAGATGAGAATTCCTCTCCCCAATAGCCAGTGAGGAATGGGAATGGAGAAAGTCTATTTGTCCTTTACCACCTGCTTTTCCCAGTCCTACATTTCATGGTCTGCCAATATATGCTAGTTATCACACTGAACGGTTAGAATCATTTCAGAAATGATTCTTGGCATAGAATGGGGAAATTAAAACTCTCTTTAACTTGTACTTACCCTGACAACTCAAAGTGAATATACCCATGACTCAGGCCCTCCAGTCTCCACCATTCTCCCTTAGGTTGACTGATCCTTTCCTCCAGGAGAGAATTTACTCCCTAAGTCCATTATCTTCCTTTCATCTCCATGCAAAGTTCCAGTTCTGAGTCAATTAATCTAGAAGAGCATCCCAATAATTCAGATAGATGTCCATTCAGGGGTGACTACATCACAGAGCAACTAGTGGAGAAAAAGCACTCCAGGACTCAAGGTCAAGGATGGCAAGGAAGCGTCTAGACTTTTTTTTTCCCTTTTCAATGTGCACATAACTCTGGCTTGTAGACATCTGTTACATAAAGTAGTGGACTTGTTAGGTTAGCACACTCATACAATTGATATAGAGAGTTGATTTCTCTTTTTTTAAATTGAAGTGTAGTTGATTTACAATGTGTTAGTTTCTAGTGTACAACATACTGATTCACTTATAAGTATATATTTTTCATAAACTTTTTCATTATAGGTTATTATAAGATATTGAATATAGTTCCCTGCACTATGCATTATGACCTTGCTGTTTATGTATTTTATATATAGTAGTTTGTATCTGCTAATACCAAACTCCTAATTTACCCCCTCCTTTTCCCCTTTGATAATCCTAAGTTTGTTTTCAATGTCTGTGAATCTCTTTCTGTTTTGTGTCTTTTATTTAGATCCCACATATAAGTGATATCATATAATATTTGTCATTTCTGACTTAACTTCTTATTGTGATTATCTCTAGGCCCATCCATCTCACTGTAAATGGTATTAGTTCATTCTTTTTTATGGCTGAGTAGTATTCCACTGTGTGTGTGTGTGTGTGTGTGTGTGTGTGTGTGTGTGTGTATACATCACATTTTCTTTATTCAGTCATCTGTTGATGGACATTTAGGTTGCTTCTATGTCTTGGCTTTTGTAAATAATGCTGCTATGAACATTGGGGTGCATGTATCTTTTTGAATTAGAATTCCTTCCAGATATATGCCCAAGAGTGGGGTTGCTGAGTCATATAGTAAGTCCATTTTTAGTGTTTTAAGAAATCTTCATACTGTTTTCCATAGTGGCTGTACCAAATTACATTCCCACCAACAGCATAGGAAGGTTCCCTTTACTCCACACCCTCTTCAGCATTTAATGTTTGTGGACATTTTAATGATGGCCATTCTGACTGGGTGAGGTGATGCCTCAGTGTAGTTTTTTGATTTGCAATTTTCTGGTAATTAGCAATACTGAGCACCTTTTCATGTACCTATTGGCCATTTGTATGTCTTCTCTAGAGAAATGTTTGTTTAGGTCTTTTGGGATTGAGTTTTTTTGTTTTTTTTTTTGTTACTGAGTTATATGAGCTGTTTCTATATTCTGAAAATTAAGCCCTTGTCACTTGCATCATTTGCAAATATTTTCTCCCACTCTGTCTTTTCATTTTGTTTATGGTTTCCTTTGCTGTGCAAAAGCTTATGTTTGATTAAGTCTTTTTTTTTTTTTTTGCTGTTATTTTTATTGCCTTGGGAGACTGACCAAAGGTAATGCTGCTATGATTTATGTCAGGAGAATTGATTTCTGAGTGACCTACATCTAAATCCACACTGGGAAATAAATATATTTCTTCAATTAGGATGGATGCTCCCTTGATCAGAACTTTAACATAACTCTGGTGATAATTTACAGAGATCACATCACACATAAAATGCATTTAATGTGTAATTCATGAGCAAACCATTACAGTGAACATTTGAGTTAGAAGGGCCAAAATGTTACAGGGCATCATTGATTTGTAAATTTTATTAGAAAAAAAGCCTTTAAATAAAAGGTAAATCTCATTTAAAAAAGAGAAAAATACCTTTAAAACATAATAAAGCATTAATAGTGTTTGGAAATAATTGGGAAATGACCATGAAAGTCTATCTCCTACCCAGAGATTTGCTGGTTATTTCAGGTAGTCTAGTATAATGATTAAGAGCATGAGGTCTATAGCCACACTGCTTGGGCTTAATCTTGGTTATACCATTTACTAGCTATAGAAAATGCTAACAATGCATCAGTCATATCCATTTGCATCCTTTTGAAAGGTTCTCTGTGTGTGCATTCTCCAGCTTCTATGTTCTTTTCTTTTAAAGACATGTACTTGAGTCCCTTCAGAGAAAAGCACCCTAGGAGGCTACAACAGACTGGATAGAAAGCTAGTCTAAGAGTTTATCTTTCTAGATGGTGTGGCTATTATTGAGTGATCCAGATTATGAAAACCCACATCTATTGCCTTGAAGTTTAACAAACTCTGTGCAACTTATGCTTGAGAGATACCTTCATGATCAGACTAAGGCTGAGACTTTACTGAGACTACACCCTTGCTTGGCTTCTTCTCTTATTTCCCCTTCTTCCTTCGCTCCATTACCAACGAATCCTGGGAACACTTTCTTAGTAAATCACTTATGCAAATAAATCTTCATCTTAGGGTTCTTCATCTGAAAAGTCTAAAAAAATTTTTTAAAATACTCTCTAGGTGATCTTGGGCAAATGACTTAATCACTATGCTAAATGCAGTTGGAAACTAAGGGACATGATAAGGTAATTACAAGGAATAATCTGAGATAAAGTATATGAAGAATACACTGCACTGCCTGACACGTGCTGAACATTCATAAAACATTAACTATTAATTTTATCGACTTAAAGGTCATTGAACTTAAGCATAAGTCATGAATTTCTTTTGCTCAAAATGATTAGTATTCCAAAATTTCTGACCTTTCCTATAATAACAAATGACTTCTAGCAGTATGTTACCTTGTAGATATTTCTGAAAAATATAAACACACTCAATCTGTCTTTTCAAGGTAAAGGTGACATTTTAACAGAAAGGGAAAAGCTCATGTAACAGAAAGATAATTTTGAAAAAGAATACTTAAAATATTTTTATCACCATTCTGAAAGTAAAGTGCCATTTATTAAAATGTTCACCTTAATACTTAAAAACTTGAAACAGAATTTTCAATTTAACAATTTCCCAAAGAGTTTCAGAGACTTCATTTAATTTTAACAATATAAAAAATGCACTTCTTTCTGATTAGTGCTCAAGGACAACTGATTGACATCATGAATGAAGAAAATTTACTCCAAAATTAAAAGAATACTTTGTCTAATTTAATGTGGGAATTAAAAGGAGCATTGCTATTCAGTGCAATCAATAATGTGATTTTTCCCCCATTTATATCTAAATTTCTTCATAAGATATAATTTTTAAGCTATAGCACTTATTAAAACAATGATTAGATAAACCTCTAGAACTTCAAGTTAATCCAAGATTTTAAAAAGAGATATTTAATCCTATTTATTTCACTTAAATATACCTAATAATATTTTAGTGAGAGGAAAAATCATTTTATAATATAAAATGTAATATAATTTACTGTTATAATATTATTAATTTAATCTTTATCCATTTCTTCCTAAATTTAATTATTGTATATGGTTTATGATTTTAATATAGTTATATAAATAAGACTTGCTAACTATTTATACAGAAAGATAGTTAAACAGATAAAGAGGAAGAGATTTTAATCCTTGAGAGTTTATGTGACCAAAAGTTTGGTGGACTAGGCTGTGTCTAAGGGTCTAAAGATCCAAAAGAACAACCTAAACACTCCAGTAAAATAACAAATTGTCAGAGTAGATCACAAAACAACTGTCTACAGCAAGTCTGCTTTAAATATAGACTTATATGGTTTAAAAGTGAAGCAATGGAGAAAGACTAATGAACATGGTAACACTAATGAAAAGAAATCTAGATGAACTATATTAATTTTAGTCAAAACAAACTTTAGGACAAAGAAAAATATTAGGAGTAAGAGGACCATCACATAAAGATAAATGAGTCAATTCTTCTAGATAAAATAAGAATTATAACTTTATATACATCTAACAACAAAGCATCAAAATATATTAAGTAAAACTGATTGAACTGAAAGGAAAAAAATAGATAAATACACTATAACAGTGGAGACTACAGTAGCCGAGGCTTCAATAATTGGTCAGTAATTGACAGACCAAATGGGCAGAAAATCAGTACACGTGGTGATTTGACCATCAATATCAACCAACTGGATCTAATTGATATTTACAAACTACTCCAAGCTATTATAGCAGAATACACAATCTTCTCAAATTTTTTGAAACATTCTGTATTCTGGGCCATTAAACACACCTTAACAAACTTAAAACACTAGAAATCAGATAAAATTTATTATCTGACCAAAATGGAATTAAACTAGAACTCAAGAGCAACAACAACAAAAAGCTGGAAAATCACAAATTATTTGGAAATAAAACAAAACTCTCCTAAATAATTCATGGGACAAAGAAGAAGTCTCAAGATAAATTTCTAAATATTTTGAACATAATAAAAGTGAAAATATGAATTACCAAAACTGGTGGGTGCTATGAAAGCATCTCTTAGAAAGAAATTTAGAGCATGAAATTAACATACTATAAAAGAACTATCTGAGATCAAGTATAATCTTATATCTTAGGAAAGTAGAGGAAGAACACTTTAAGCATAATTTATGTAGAATAAAAGATATAATAAAAATAGATCAGAAATAAATGAAATTTATAACAGGCAAACAATAGAGAAAATTTATGAAACAAATGCCTGGTTCTTTGAAAAGATCAACAAAATTAATAAACTTCTAGCTAGACTAACCAAGAAAGAGAAAGAGGAGCCATAAATTACCAATATCATACATGAAAGAAGGGCCATCAAAACTGATCCTTTGAACGTTAAAAGGAATAATGTGAATAAGTCTTTCCCCATAAATTTGACAACTTAAATGAAATGAGAAAATTCCTGGATAGACACAAACTACCAAAAATACACAAGAGGAGACATAGATAACCCGAATAAGTTCTGTATCTGTTAAAGAAATTGAATCAATAATTAATAATCTTCCAAAAAATATCCAAGCCAAGTTTATTTCACTGTTGCATTTTACCAAACACTCAGAAAGAAATAATACCTATTCTCAACAATTTCTTCCAGAAAATAGAAACAGAGAAAACATTTACTTTATGAGCCAGCATTACTCTATTACCAAAATCAGATAAAGACATTACAAAGCAGGAATACAGACTAGTATCTCTCATAAACATAGAAACAAAATTTTTCATCAAAATATTAACAAATCAAACCCAGTAGTACATATATAGCATTATAAAACATAACCAATTGAGATTTATTAAAATTTAAGAATCAATGTAATCTATCAGAAAAATAGATCAAGGAAGAAAAATCAAAATCCCATCATGCCATCAGCAGATTTCTCAGCAGAAACTTTATAGATCAGAGAGAGTAGCATGACATATTCAAAGTGCTAAGTGGAAAAGAACTTCCAGCTAAGAATACTCTACCTAGCAAGGCTGTCATTCAGATTTGAAGGAGAGAGAAATAGTTTTCCAGACAAACAAAACCTAAAGGCTTTTATCACTACTAAACCAATCTTAACAGAAATATTAAAAGGATTTCTTTAAGCTGAAAAAAATACACTAATTAATAACAAAAAAATATGAAAGTAAGAATCACACTGGAAAAGGTAAATGTATAGGAAAGGTAGTGGATTAATCATTCATAAAGCTACTAAGAAGGTTAAGAGACAAAAGAATTAAAATTAAAACTATAATAATTGGTTAAGAGACATAAAATTTAAAAATGTAAAAAATGACATCAATAGCATAAAACATGGGGAGGAGGTAAAATGCAGAGTTTTGGAATGTGTTCAAATTTAAGTTGCTCTCAACTTAAACTATTAAATACATAGGATGACATCTGTGAACCACAGAGTAACCACAAAACAAAAACTTATACTAAACACACACAAGAAAATAAGAAAATAATCTCAACATGGCACTAAAGAAAGTCTTCAAACCACAACAAAGAGAGACAAGCAGAAGAAAAGAACAGAGAGGACCTACAAAAGAACCAGAAAACAGTTAACAAAATGGCAATAAGTACCTACTTATGAATAATGACTTTGTGAATGAACTGAAATTTCCAGTCAAAAGACACAAAATAGTTGAATGGATTAAAAAAAAAAGACACAACTGTGTGATGGCTACACGAGACTCTCTTCAGAAGTAAAGACACACACAGACTGTAAGTGGGGGAATGAATAAAAATACTCCATGCAAATGTAAGTAAAAAGAAAGATAATGTAGCTAAAGTCATATCAGACCAAATAGACTTTAAAACAAATGCTGTAATAAAAGATGAAAGGGACACTATATAATGATAAAGGGGATCAATCCAGCAAGAAGATATAACCTTTATAATATATATCCACCCAACATAGGAGCACTAAATCATATAAAGCAAATATTAATAGACTTAAAGGGAGATATTGACAGCAATACAAAAATAGTAGGGATCTTTAACACCACACTTACATCAGTGGATAGATCATCCATTAATTAAGAAAATTAATAGTAAAACAATGGCCTTAAATGACACATTACACCAGGTAGTCTTAAGAGATCTATACAGAACATTCTATCCAAAAGCAGCAGAATATACATTCTTGTCAAGTGCACATGAGACATTCTCCAGAAGAGATCATGTTAGGCCACAAAACAAGTCTCAATAAATTCAAGAAGACTGAAATCATTTCAAGCATCTTTTCAGACCATAATGGTATGGAATTAGAAATCAATAAAAGAAGAAATCTGAAAAAAACTATAAATATGAGGAAATTAAGCAACATGTTACTGAACAACTAATGGGACATAGAAGAACTCAAAGGAGAAATTTTAAAAATATTAAAAAAGGCAGAAATATGACATATCAAAATCTATGAGATATAGCAAAAGCAATTTCTAAGAGGGAAATTTGTAGCAATACAGGCCTACCTCAAGAAATGAGTAAAATCTCAAATAAACAATTTAACTTTACACATAAAGAAACTAGAAGAAGAATAAACAAAGCCTAAAGTTATTAGAAGGAAAGAAAAATAAAGATCAAAGTGAAATAAATAGAAACTTTAAAAATTTTAAAGATCAGTGAAACTAAGAGCTGGTTCTTTGAAAAGATAAACAAAATGGACAAACCTTTAGCTAGACTCACCAAGAAAAAAAATGAGTCAAATAAAATCAGAAATGAAAAAGAAATTACAACTGAAACAACAGAAGTACAAAGGATCATAAAAGATTACTATGAGTAATTATACATCAACAAACTGGACAACCTAGAAGAAATGGATGAATTTCTAAAAATTTGCAGTCTTCCAAGGATAAATCATGAAAAAAGAGAAAACCTGAATAGACAAATTACTAATAAAGAGATTGAATCAGTAATCAAAAACCTCCCAATAAACAAAAAGTTCAGGACCAGAAGGTATCAGTGGTGAATTCTACCAAACATTCAAAGATTTTTTTTTAAACTTTGCATCTCCTCCACCATGGTGTGGCCATCTGGGGCCAAGCAACTATGGCCACTCTCTGGCCCACACCAAGGGAACTCTGGCAGCCCCTCAGCATGCACACAGCCATCCCATCCTAAACAGTCAAAGATTTAATATCTGTCCTTCTCAAATTTTTCCAGAAAATTGAAGGGACAGGAAAGCTTTCAAACTCATCTTATGAGGTGAACATTATCTTGATACCAAAACCAGACAAAGTCAGCACACACACACACACACACACACACACACACACAAAAAGAAAATTAGAGACCAACATCTCCAATGAACATAGACACAAAAATCCTCAACAAAATGTTAGCAAACTGGCTGAAACAATAAATTAAGAGGTTCATACACCATGATCACATGGGATTTATTCTAGAGATGCAAGGATGGTTCAATCCCTGCAAACCAATCAATGTGAAACACTATACTAACAAAATGAAAGATTAATATCATATGAATATCTCAATAGATGACAAAAAAGCTTTTGACAAAATTCAATGTCATGTATGATAAAAACTCTCAACAAAGTGAGTATAGAGAGAATGTACCTCAGCATAATAACGGCTGTATATGACAAACACACACTAATATGAGTTTTCAATGATGAAAAGCTGAATATTCTTCCAACAGCAGGAACACAAGACAAGGATATTCAGTTTCCCCACTTTTATTCAACATAGTATTGATAGTCCTAGTCACAGAAAACAGACAAGAAAAAGAAATAAAAGGCATACACACTACAAGGGAAGAAGTAAAATGGTCACTCCTGCAGATCACATGATATTGTATATATATAAAAAAACCTAAAGACTCCACGAAAAATTAATAGAACAAATAAACAAATTCAGTAAAGCTGCAGGATACAAAATTAATATACAAAAATCTGTTGTGTTTATATATACACTAATAACAAACTACCAGAAACAAAAGTCAAGAAAATACCATTTACAATTGCATAAAAAAACTTCTAATAAATTTGACCAAGGAGGTGAAAGACCACTGAAAAATGTACAATATTGATAAAAAATGTTGAATAAAACAGAAATAAATGGAAAGATATTTCATGCTTATAGAAGGAAAGGAAAGAAGGAAGGAGAAGAGAGAAAGAGAAACATGTGAGGACCTGAATGCAAAAAAAGATGCAAAACTATGGTGAAAGAAATCAACAAAGATCTAAATAAATGCACAGATTTTACATGTTCACATGAATTGAGGCATGGAATATTTAGTAAAATAAAAGACTAAATATCATTAAGATGTTATTTTTTCCAACTCAATCTATAGATTCAAAGCAATCTTAAATTCCAGCAATTTAATATACATTATCAAAATGTATCAGAATGATTCTAAAGTTTATACAGAAAGGCAAAGCAGTAAGAATATCCAACAAAATATTGAAAAAGGACAAAAATCAAAGGACTCACAACCTGATTTCAAGACAATATAAAGATTAACTATTAAAGACAGTGTGATGTTGGCAAAAGAACAACTACATAGATCAACAGAACAGAACTGAGAAGCTAAAAATAGACCCATACCAATATGATCAACCAATTTTTGACAAAGGCCAAGGCAATCCATTAGAGAAAAAGTAGTATTTTTAATAAGTAAAACTGGAATAATTGAATATCCATATCCAAAAATAAGAACCTAGACACAGACTTTATATCTACACAAAAGTTAACACAAAATGCATCATAGATCTAAATGTCAAATGGGGAGAAAACATAAATCTCCTATGCAGAAGCAGTGCAAATTACTTATGTAGATGGGTCACCCTCAAGGAAATGGAGCATGACTCTCTGCTCCTTAAGTGTGGTGTGCACATACTGACTTTCTTCTAAAAATGACACTATGGAAATAGTGAGGGGAGGGTAAATTTACAAAGAAGAAATCTGACAAATACTATTAAAGGCAGGTAATCGGGTCAACAACAAAATAAATAATATTAATGATATGCAACCTTGATATGCTGTGATGAGAATGATAGTTTAACTCCGTGGTCTTCCTCCCCAAAACAAATAGTTCCTATCTAATTCTGAGAGCAACTTCAGACAGCTCGTAACTGAGGTACATTCTACCAAATACCTGACCAGTACTCCTCTTAACTGTTAAGGTCATGTGTACAAAGAAATCTGAGAAACTGTCATAGCCAAGAGGAGCCTAAGGAGACTTGTTGACTAAAAATAATGTGGTTTCCTGGATGGGACCCTGAAATAGAAAAAGGACATTAGGTAAAAACTAATGAAATCTGAATTAAGTGTGGACTTTAATTAATAACAGGGTAACAATATTATTTCATAAATCGTGACAAATGTATCACATCGACACCAGATGTTAATAATAAGGGAAACTTGGTGCAGGGTCTGAGGAAACTCTTTGTACTATCTTTTCAATTTTTCTGTAAATCTAAAACTATTTTCAAATAGAAAGTTTATTTTAAGCGCTTTTAAAAAGAGCTAATAAATTTGTAAGTAGAAAAATAATTTTGAAAATTAAGCAACATACTGCTGAATAACTCATGGATAAAATTAGAAGTCACAATGAAAATTAGAACATATTTTGAACTGACTGATAATGAACATAACTACATAACTAATCTTGTAAGATGTGAATAAAGCTTTACTTTATATGGATGTGAAAAGAATAAGGCTGAGAATAAATGCATGATCTAAATACCCATCCAAAAAATGAAAAGGAAAATTAAAACATAAATTCCAAGTAAAAGAGAGAAAATAATAAATAACAATGGCAGAATTTATGAAATAGGATATTAGCATATATTAGAGGCTCAGTAGAGCAAAAGTTTGTTTTTGAGAAGATTAATACAATTTATAAACCACAAATAAATCTGATGAAGAGCAAAGAAAGGGCAAATAATAAAAATCAGTAATAAAAAGATGGACATCACAGAAATCCTAGACATTAGAAATGTAATAAGGGGGTACTCTGAGCAACTTTATGCCAATAACATTTAAAATGTAGATGAAGTAGACAAATACCTAGAAAAGCACAGTGTCTAAAACTGGAACAGGAAGAAAGAGAAAATCTGATTTGTCCTGTAGCTATTAAAGACACTGACTCTGTAATTAAAACTTTCCCACAACAAAGCACCAAGCCCAGATGGTTTTCCTGATAATTTCTGCAAAACACTTAGAGGAAAAAAATAACTCAAACACATCAGGGAATTAAAAATGAGAAGAAATGTTCCTCAACTAATTTTATGAGGTCAGCATAACCTTAATTCCAAAATTTGAAAAGACTTTACCAGAAAAGAAAATTAAAAACAAAGATCTTGAATATAGATGCAAGAATTCCAAACAAAGTATTATCAAATAAAATACAATAATATATAAACTCATCACCAACTTGGATTAATTTCAGGAGTTTACAGTTGGTTTAATATTTTAAAGTGTATCAATATATTTTACATTATTAAATAAAATAAAAGTAGAAAAACCATATAGTCATCTCAATAAAGGCAGAAAAAGTACTTGGAAAATTCAACACTGATATATAATTTTAAAAAACATGCATTAAACTGGGGAGGAATTTTTAAAAATTATACTCAGTTTACAATGTTTTGTTAATTTCTGGTGTATAGCACAATGATTCAGTTATACATACATATATATTCCTTTTCATATTCTTTTTCATTATAGCCTACTACAAGGTATTGAATACAGTTCCCTGTGCTATATAGTAGAACTTTGCTGTTTATCTACTTTATACAGAGTAGTTAGTATCTGAAAATCCCAAACTCCCAGTTTATTCCTCCAATTCCCCTTTTTTAATCTGATAAATAAAACCCAGATAAAAAAATCTATAACACTAACAATGAATTATCTGAAAGGAAACTGAGAAAACAATTTTATTTTTAATACCATCAAAAACAGTAAATGCTTAGGAATAAACTTAACGAAGGAGGTGAAAGACTTATATACTGAAACTGTAAAACACGGATGAAAGAAATTAAAGCAGATAATAAAGATAACCCATGGGTGAATGAATTAATATTGTTAAAATATCCATAGTACCCAAAGCAATCTAGAGATTCAATGCAATCTTACCAAAATTTAACTGGTATTTTTCACAGAAATGGAAAATGTAATGCTAAAATTTATATGGAACCACAAGACCGCAAATAGTCATAGCAATATTGAGCAAGAACAGAGCTGAAGGTATCAAATTTCTGACTTCAAAATATATTACAAAGATTCAATAATCAAAACAACATGATATTGGTATAAAAACAGATGTATAGACCAATGAAAGGGAATAGAGAGCTCAGAAATAACCCTATGCATATATGGCCAATTGATCTTTGAGAAGGATGCCAAGAATACACAATAAGGAAATGTTAGTTTCTTCAATAAATGATGTTGGGAAAACTGGATATTCACATGCAAAAAGAATGAAGTTGGACCATTATCTCACTGAATACACAAGAATCAACTCAAAATAAATACTGAAACATAATACTTGAAACTTTAAAGCTCCTAGAAGAAAACAGGAAAAAGTCTTCTAGACATTGGTCTTGACAATGATTTCTTGGATATGATACTAAAAGCAGAGAGAACTAAAGCAAATATAGATTTCTACACAGAAGGGAAAAACGAAAAACTTCTGCATAGTACATAGTAAAGGAAACAATGAACAAAATGAAAAGGCAATTTATAGCATGGAGGGAAATGTTTGCAAGCTTTATATCTGATAAAGGGTTAATATCCAAAATATATAAGGAACCCCTACAATTAAATAGCAGAAAAACAAATAACCCAATTTAAGAATGGACAAAGAAACTGAATAGACATTTCTCCAAAGAAGGCATTTGTAAATATTTGTAAATAGCCAACAGGTAGATGAAAAGGTGCGTAACATCACTAATCATTGAGGAAATCCAAAGCAAAACCATGAGATATCACCTCATACCTGTTAGAATGGCTTTATACCAAAAACCAAAAGATAAATATTGGTCAGGATGTGAAGAAAAGGGAAACCTTGTTCACTGTTGGTGGGAGTGTAAATTGGTGAAGCCACTGTGGAAAGCATATAAAGGTTCCTCAAGAAACTAAAAACAGAACTACCATATGATCCAGCAATCCTAATGGGTATAAATCCACAGGGATTGAAATCAGGATCTTAGAGATATTTACATTCCCATGTTCTCTGCAGCATTGTTCACAGCAGCCAAGACTTGAAAACAACTAGCATGGAAACGACCCAAGTGTCCATCAACAGATGAATGGATAACAAAATGGGGTATATACACACAATGGAATAGTGTAAGAGAAACAAGAGAGGATGAACTTATGGAATTTGTATGACTAGTAAGCATGTCATTGAAACTTGAAATACTCACTTGTTGACCTCCTTTTATTGTGTATAAAGCTTGAAGAGCTTGTTCAAAGCTGGAAGCTTGAGCACCTGGATACAGGTTGATGGGCAAGAGTTTAAGGCAGTAGTTCTCAATGCTGGCTGCATATTAAAATTATATGGGACATCGTTGTTAGAAATTCTGACCAAATTACTTGGTGTGGAGTGATACATAACATAGGTAGTTTTTAGAAGCTTCCAGGTAATTTGAGTATGAAACTGGTCTAAGGGTGTTCTTCTCTTTGCCTCAATCCTCCTGGGAAGACTTGTAGGGACATAGTGAGAAGTTCTTACTAATAAAATCTTCTGCCACTTGCCTGCATTCACTGGGTTTCCAGTACTAATGTTTCTATTCCTTAGTTCTATCAAGAGTTTCTCTATTAATTTAAAAGAGAAGTAAAACCATAAAAAAAATAACATCAAGATACCTCTGCATTTTTTGGTGTTCAGATTTAGTCTGCTTTGGTTTTTCTTACATTGTTTCTCTTGTATTTTATCATCTATCTTCTGTTTAATTTTCCAAGTTTCTTGATTTGAAACTCTTCATTTTTGTTATTTACCCATTTCATGGTACTTTTAATGTTTTTATGTCTTATTTTAAATTCTTTTATACTCATCTGGTTTCTTATAATCTAGTTTTTAATTTTCTTTTCACAACTCAAAAGTTGATATTTTCATTGTCTTGGGCCTCTTAATTTTTAATGTCTTTGGTTTAGCTTGCTATCTCCTTTTCCATTTAAGTTTTATTCTCAATCATATTAAGTGTCAATCTTTATTTTTTCTTACTTTTCAACTTGAATGAATTCAGGTCTTAGTTTCCTGAGTCCTTTATTACATTGATTTTTACTTCCTTTATCAACTTCAATACTTTACTGTTCTATTTTTAATTATTTTATTTCTAAGTTACATTTTCTCTTTCAATTATTTTATTTCTAAGTTACATTTTCCCTTTTAATTTTTAGTTTATAATTTATCCTTATGATCATAGACAATGAGTATAGTCATAGAAAAAACAGCCATTGTACAAGCGTACCCTCTACCCAAGGAAGGACAGCAAACATCTTCACTGCAGCTATCTCTTCATCTCCCCTTTAAAGACTTCCCACCTGGTCCAATGTTGGCTCTACAAAATATCTTATTCCTCATTTCTCAGGACACTCATGACAATCCACTTACTCAGGATAACTATGATTCTATCCATCTGATGTATCAAAAAATACTAGAACAGTGCTTTCCTTGACATCTTATATTTACCAGTCTTTTCATATGGTACTAAATTTTGGAACCTAGGGTCTCAATATATGAAACTATTTAACTTAGGAGAAAGTATGCAGCCCAACAGGAGGTGGAAGAGGCAGCAGTTTGATTATATGCCAGTAAGAAACCTAAGGCAAAGTCTCTGTCCTGGCTTTCATGAAGATTCCCTGCTGGTACATTTCCTTAAGAGAAGAACAATATCAGGTTCCTAGTCTCTGTTCTGCAATCACGTGTCGTAACTACATATCTTACTTAGTTATTATCTTCTCTGTATAGAACTGTAAGAGAAGATTTCTGGTTTGTGAGTCTTTTCTTTGCCATCCTCTAATACTGATGTGATGAGAATGCTGGTCAGATCTGAGGTCATTGCCAGCAGGGTGTGGTTTTAAATAGATCCAGCTGCACTGCAAAGTAATTCTTCCATTCCATTTTCTTCCTAGTGGAGATTCTATAACTGATTAGACTGCTGGAGTCCAGGAAGGAGGGAGTAATCACCCTAGCTTTTGGACCTGGGTCTTTTCCTTTTTCAGAAAACATCTCAAAACTTAGGGAAGTGGCTGAGATGACCTTTCCTATTTGTTTTTCATCTTCCCAAGAGGGGAAAATGGTATTTGGGAAACATTAAAGTCTTTAAAGGTAGACTTGGTCATTCTTCAGGATTTGGGCCATTATATCATGTGTTGTGGAATCCTTATTGCTAATGATATGTTGCTTTAGTTCAAGAGTTATGTTACATTCAAGAACACACAGCCCAGCCACCAAAAAATAATTTTAAAGTAATGAAATCCTTTGCTCACATTTCATATGAACCACAAACAATAAAGAGATGGTAGTACTAGTCTAGCAATAATGACTTTTTTTGGGCAAGCTGAAAGACATAGGGAAGAGAAGTTGTGAACACTCAAAAATGAGTTGTTACATTTAGGTATTGTTCACACTTTGGTGTGAGTGTACACTCACATGTACTTACCAATATAGAACAAACTCTCTCCCATTAAAGGGACATAAAAACAGCTGTGACAAGACAAAAACAACTTAATGGAAAATCTCCCATTGCATATATTACTAAGAAAAATGTGGTGGCAAATGGAAGCATGTCCAGAGGAAAAATCTGGAAGGAATTATACTTATTTCCCTAAATGTCAGGCTAATATCATAGTCCATGGGTAAGGTGAATATTTTGGCTTAGCTAGAAAGTGATTATTTTCTCCAGACTTTAATCCTTGCTTTAATGGTTGGCAGTTGTTAGTATTGATGTTGAGAAGGAGTGGAGGGGGATGAGATACCGAAGTCAGTTTTTTTACTCTACTGGTAGATTTCCTGTCTGAGGAAAATTTTAAACTTGGAATAGTAAGAAAAAAAAATCCCTCTTTTATCAACAGGTTGTTGTAAAATAAAGTTATTCTCATGCATTCCATGTTTGGGTAAATGTGGAAGTCACCTGGTTGATAAGAACCATAGCACATATAAAATCTATGCCAGGTGAAAAACATTTGCAGATCAAAATTCCAAAATCCAAACAGGAAATTTCCCAATCTAAATCCTATTGTAAACTCACTATTGGATACTGAAACTCAATTAAGAATAATTATTGTGGGAGAATATGTCTTGACTATCAGAACTAGTAATAAGACAAATTCTGGGATGTGTTTACCCATTTATGAATCTAGGGAGTGGAGTTTAAGATTACTTAATGAGAAATCTGTCAAGAATATTATAATAGTGCAGAGATTCCCAAACTTTCTCAGTCCACCATGTCCTTAGCATCTCCGTAATTCTTTCATGGTGTTCTTGGGTCAAAAGTAATACTTAACACTTATGTTTATAAAGCAATTAAGTTCAGACAACTTGATAATAGCTGTCCAATGGCATCTGACAGATGTTTCTGTGTTTCCCTTGAAAATGTAAAAAATCCTGCAGCATCCCAGTGTGTTTAGTGCAGAACACTTCACCCCCCTGACACAGATCTGGGAATTGCAATGATAATGTTTACACTATTTACTGCTCTTTTCTTGGCTTTGTGAAAAACAGGTGAGTATGATCAATTATAGACACTTAATGGATAATAGTTTATAGAAATTTCTTCTTAAACCCACCCCAAGGACCAAGGTGCATCACAACATTGAACAGTACAAAGTACAAGCGATGACTCTGATCCTTCTTCTATCCTATTGCCAAAATATCTTTAAGTGCCTTACTCTCATCCTCTTCTCCCCCATCTCAGGAAACAACTGTTGTGCTCTTTCTCCTATATCCTTAACCTTGGTGAATGACACCATCATCCATCTTTGAAGCCAGAAACCATGTGGTTATCATGTTTTCCCTTCTCTGACATGTTCTACACTGGGGCAAGTCTTGTTGATTCGCCTTTCTTTAAGAGGCTTATATCCATTCTTTCCTTTTCACCCTTAGTTCATCCCCATACAGACTGATGTAAAAGTTTCCAGTTTTGGTGCCTTCCTGCAGCCAATGTTATCTCTCTACAAAACCATTTTATAAAAATTGCTAGAGTGAATCTTTTTAAAGACACAAGTCTTGATTATTTCACTCATTCTTTTGCTTAAAAGCCCTTCAATAACTCCTTGCTCTCTCTCATGCTTCCCAGGAGGAATAGGCAGCTGAAAGTAGCCATGAATATTGACTAGAAAAAATAATGGGAAATTCAATAGGAAATTCTTATCCTGGGAATTAGGATGTATTGGAACAGCCTCACACTGATGCTTCACCCCTGGACCATAGGAATCTCACTCAAGTTCTGTAATTAGATTATGTCTGTTTTTCTCTTGAACCATCCAAGAAGATAAAATTTTCAATTCACTGAGCATTTACTGAGCACTCGTGCTTTGGCAGACACTCTGCTAAGTGCTGGTAACACCAGTCTAAGAGGCTGCTCCTGCCTTCAGGGAAGTCACATATTCTAGTCAAACCAATCTCAGCCTAGTAGTAGTCGGCAAGGACAATCAGCACAAAGAGTAAACTCTTTGAGAAATGCTAAAGTTAGTTCCAGAAAGTTCAAAAGCATTTTTTCTCCCATGAAAAAGTGTTTAACATTTCCTTTAGAAACAGAAATTTATTTGTACCTTTTGAAATGAATAGTTGGAGAAAGAATATCCATTTGTAGTTCTATTTTTATATGCAAAACTCAAATGCAGGTTGACAAAGATTGTTAACTTCCTTAACTCAGTTATCTATGCCCTTGCTAGAACTTTTCTTTTCAAGCCACAAAAGTCACACATATTCCAGGTCTCACAGCACCTAGGAAGAAATCATGTAAAATATAGCCATGAAAACTAAAACTGAAAAATCACATACACAACGTCTATCCCAGCTTCCAATGTTTATTCTTTACACCACCCACTTCGGTCTAAACATTGATTGTGGTAACAGTAATTCACACCATTGTCTCAGTAGAATTGGATTTAGAGGGTCTGTGTGATTCGACAAGTAGGAGGAAGGATTTCACGTACTTTTTTCCTTACCCTTCTATAATTACTGATAATTCATAGTGTGTGATCCATTGTCATGGGCTGAGCTGTCTCCTCTTGAGGTTCCCCCACTTTCAGACATGAATGTGAGTTTTTCATTTTCTTCCATTTAAGGTAAAACCCTGCAGAAAATGAGAATGACAGGTTCCTGGCTTGAGATAGATGAAAGAAGAGAAGAGTACGGAGTCCCACTGGGAAGAGTTAAAGGGCAGATTATCGCCAAGGGGGAAAGGGGGGAAACCAAAGGTCAGCATTTTCTACCTCATGAGAGGGAATTGTTTCTGAGGGTCTCGTTTCCACCTGCATTAAAATTCTGACTTATCTACAGTATTTCAGGCTTTGACTCAGCAAGAGTTTATATTCTCATAAATAACTGAAATAGAAGTAGAGATATTGATTCTAGCTTCATATCATGAAGTAGAAAAAAACATCAGTAAGAGTATCAAATACAAGATCTCTAAAATTTTCATTGTTAACAGACCAAAGGGAAGAAGCTGCGATAACCATAGCAACACTGAAACATACAGGCCATAAATTCTGTAAAATAGATAAACCAGCAGCAGTGGATTACAGTGCAGAGCAAAAAAAAAAAAAACAACATTTTTCTAAATTATGCTCTCAGCCTGAGAGTCTGGTGTCAATTCTTTGTATATAGTGATTAATTTCAAAAGTAACCAGGTATAATATCTATTTTAAGCATTTTTTTCCCACAAGGTAAGAACTTTACAATCTGTGTAGTTTAAGAAAGGGAGATGTAAATTAGCCACTGAAGATAAATTTGCTTATTTTCTCAGCTAAATAAAGAGGCTGAAATTAGGAATTAAGAGCTTAGTTTAGTAAATTCATCATCTCAGTGTCCTTCCAGATTGGAGAATGAAGGGACACAAATGTTATGGAAAGATTAGAATGAAGGAGAAATTGCAAACATTAAGTTACTTCCATGTGATTTAACTTTATGTTTTCTACGCTGAAGAACGTCTTGCTTACTTCCCTGTGCCTTTTGTAATCTTTTACTCTCTTTTATTGGCTGAAATTCTACCTCTTGCATGAAACTTTCCCCAATCCACCTACCCACCTGAAGTCACTTCTCTCTAAACACCAGTAGGACACACAGTCCCTTCTATCCAAGGCAGCATTAATCACACTGTGCTTTGGATCAGAGAGGCCTGCAAAGAAATGGAATTAGGGCATTTGATTTCTGGGAATAAAAGGATTCAGAGAAAATTTCAAATCTCCCCCAATCCCACTGCAATGCCTGAATCTCAGTTTGGCCTACATTTCTCTCCCTAAGAAAAGTATCTTTTACAGTGGTTGAAACATTCTCCAACACCCTATATTATTGGGGAAATTCTGTATCTTGTACGAAACTAGAAAGTGTCATAGTCTTATTAATGATAAGCATAGAGCCAGGGATGACCTTGGTTTGTTCTGGACTATGCACTTGAGGTGTTCGTTCTGTATATTGATGCTAGACACTGGGGAGGAAGATGTGTCTAGTGAGCAGGATCATTGGTACCAAAGTGTTGGCAGCAAACTTGATTGGCTAGAAACAGATCTCCACCTCTCAGGTGGACTTGTGGTCCCTAGATTATATCAACAAAGCCAAAATCAATGCTTCTTTCTTCCCTTCTGGCAATGGACTTCATTGCCTTTTATGGGATATGGGTCATTATATAATGAGCAGGCAGAGTTATTGAGTTGGAAGGGGAACATAAAGAAAGTTACGATGAGGAGGAAATCTTATCCTACATAAAAATTCTAAGGTTTATAAATCTTGGAGATTTTGTATACTTCATTACCATAATCTTGTAAATAGAAGATGACCCCTACCATGTACAGAGCTCCTGTATGATGGCTTCTGTGGTTAACAGCATTTTTTGGCATTTTATAAATGTTCCTATTGCATATGATACACCTTCCTATTGTGATTGTAAGCTTCAAGGATAGGGATACTATCTCTGTTATTTTAATAAGTTCTTATCTTTAGCAGAGTTCAGGAAATATGGTTGTAAGTCCAAGATATTACTAAAGTGATAAAGAATGGGATGATAAATTCTAAGCAAATAAAATTTTAATCTGATCTCCAAGTCCTCCTTCTCAGTTTTACATTTACTACAATTAAATTTTTGGAAATGTTTAAATTTTGATGTGGAACTATAGATAGGGAATGACCATCATAGTAGAAAAGTCTTACCCTTGACTTCCAGAGGGCTCTGGCTTTATTATGGGGAATAGGAGATCCCTACATGAAGTTAAACTATGAAATTAGATTGATCACCTGGAAAGATAAAGTTTAATAGAGAACTTTGTCAAAATCCATGTAATTATGAAGATTAAATGCATAGAGTAACTTCATCAGATCATGGAAGAATAGAACTTGATGATGTACTTTGATTAAGTTTGAAAAAATAGAATTTCAGAAAAATAGAGAAATACCACTTTGTAAGGTGGATAATAAATGAAAAGGAGGATTTTATATTTGTGAAATGCTTCATAAAATTTCTTACTTAATTACATAACATCCCTAAGAATGTAGAAATTATTTTTTCCATTTAGGAATGAGACAGTAGAGATTCACAGAGATTAAAAGACTTGTCTAGGCTGGTAGTGAAGAAAAATTTGGAACCTTGATTTAGTGATTCCAAGTCTAATTTGTTTTGAGACATGAACTGCTACCAAAAACTCATTATCCCAAAATGTGGTTCACTCTTACAGCATAATTATGTGCAAAGAAGTTTTGGATAATTTTCTGAAAGAAAATTCCCAAATGGATTCTTAAGGAAGTTTAGGAATACATACATTTAAGACGTCACAGAGGGCAGCCATAAATTACCATAAAGTAGCTTTGGTGCTACTGAGAAAGGCTGAGTAGCCTGGTACCACTTGCCCATCACAGGGTGGCATTTCTAATGTTCTTAGAAAGGATCACAAAAAGTGACCTTTAGAACTTTTTCTAGATGAGGTCAAAAAATCACTTCAATATCAAGTTAGACAAATTCCAAGCATAAGTCTATTTATCAGAAAAAAGGCAGAAGGTGGCAGAATGAGGAAGAACTTGGGAAGCAAGGGCATTCAAATAAAGGGAACTTCTCTGCTAGATGTCCCTTTGTGTTTGCTCTTTAGGCAACACAGGTGTTATTACTTCTTAGTATCTATAGGAGTCTTCTAGATTCCCCGTTTCTGCTACCGTTTCTGTCGTATGCCCTAGAGCCTCCCTGAGGCCACGCAATTTGGAATCACATTATTTCCCACATTTCTAATTTATCTTTAGTGTTTCCTTTTTGAAAGCTTCTAATCGTTGTCTTCCAAAGCCTTCATTTTTGTTATATTTGGAAAACCCTGACAGATGGTATTATAAAACCTACTGTAATGCAGTCAATAGTTGCTCCATTATTTACTCAACACTCACAATACTGCATTAGAGGTTCCCTTCTTGTTCAGAGCTAACCCGCACCCCTAGCTGCTGCTCAGGGAACACGCTAGTCGGAAATAACCTCAGGTTTACTCAGCTTGGAGCCTGGAGGAGACCCAAGGGCTCCTGAATCAGCCCCAGGATGGAGCCCGTCTCCCACAGGGTCCCAAAAGAATAATATCTCCTAGTCATGAGCCACTTAGGGTCAGAAAATGCCATAGCTCATTTCGTGCTATTTTCTGTTGAATTTTTTTATTATAGAAGTAATGTATATTCATGAGAACATTTTGGAAATACTGAAAATGAAAATAGGAATAAAATTAAAACCATACATAATCTCACCATCTCTAGAGACTATCACTGAGAGTGGATTGGTGGATGTTTATCTGTATTTTTATTCCATATAATATGTAGGGTTTTTTTCAGAATTAAAATTCAGCTCACATATCATTCAATAGTGTTCTTCTACAACTTGCATTTTAGTGGTATATAATATTGCATTAAATAGAAAATGCACATAGTTCATTTGTAACCAAGCCACCTAGTGTAAGACAGTTGGCTGGTAAGGTAGGACGCCATTTTAACCCTGTAACCTTGCCCTACAAAAATTTCCCAGATACAAGAAAAAAAATGTCGTGTTTGAGAGGACTCAGTTCAAAGGTCTCAGCCTAGTTATATAGAGTATTTGGGAGAAAGAGGTGGAATGAACATTTGTTGAGCCAGTTTTTATTTTCACTCCTACCCGCTCGACTCTACCTCTCAGTCCAGAAAAAAAAATACTGTTTTGGACCAGACAAGGAAGAGAAGCGTTAGATGCTGGTGAGAGCTGAGAAGGGGCTCTCCTCCCTGCCCCATATCACAGCCTGTGGTTAGCCTCAGAGGAAGGAGTCAACAGAATCCAGAACATTTTGGGGGTCTGAGAATTGAGGAGTTGGTTCTCCTCTCTCAGTCCAGACTTTAGAAGTGACATCCCTGGTGGATGGAATTCCATGAGCCACCCCGGCTGCAGAAAGGCCAGAGGCAGGTCTCCTCAGCCTCAGGATGGTGAAAGGACGCAGCCACGTCTCCCCTGTGTCCTGAGAAGAAGGTGAAAGACCATTATTTGATAATTTCCATGTACTTTTTTATTGTTTTGTCTCCCACTGTTAAAAACATTATGATCCAAAACCTGGCGTGGGGCAAAATGATGATCAGATATCTTTTTTTTTTTACTTGAAAATTAATCAGTTTACAATCATAATTGAAACGTTAGATAACAGACTTGCTTAAGGACTATTTAATTCTCTAGGGGTTTATACCTATATCTGACTTACTATTTGCTATTGTTTAGGGCTCAGACTCTGTGATGTTACATGTTAACTTGTAGAAGCTTATCAAATCTTAGATTAAAAGCTTAAATTCACAAATTTTTGTGTTTTGGTACTAAAGATACTGAAAGTTGGCTCTGACCAGATTGCTACTTCATTCATAGCTTATAGGTTTTGTTATGATGGTGCTTTTACTTTCATTGTCAGCGATTATTCTAAGCTGGTGTCTCGGCTGGGATCCTCTTGCTGCCATGCAGACCCTAGAGTGCTCACTGGTTTACCCAGAAGGCTTTGAGGATGATGGCTTGCCCACTAAAATACTGTTTCTTCTCTGCAGAATACCTGAAGAATATTATATACAGTGGAAACTAAAGCTGGCATGAATTCATTATCCATTATCAGGCTCAGGTTATCAATTCTTATCATATCTCTTATCTTCAGGGGCTCTGGAGCAGATCTGGAGTGTTTCATTAGAATTCAACAGAACCAAGACACCTTGGGCACATATTTAAGAATAAGGATCAAAAGTCAGACCAAAGAGAAGGCATTTCATTACCTGTCATGTGAGAATAATCAATCCTTTGACAAATGGCCATGTCACCAGTGCCTCTGAAGTATAAGCAATTCACAAAGCAACCTACAACATCATCCTCATGTGTAATATTTATCTCCAGGGGCATTTGAAAAGAATATTTCTCTGTGCAGCTTTGAGCTGTAGAATCAGACAGACCCAACTGAAGATCCTGGCCTTATGACTTACTATTCACCTTTCAAATGTTTGAATGAAAAGTATATAGCTCAGTATCTGGTCCTGGCAGGTACTAAATAAATAGTAACTATGGTCCTTTTTATTCTAACGTTAACATGTAGGTGGCCTGCATGCATAAAATATACCATGGAGAAAGGTAAATTCTGCAGCATCGATGTCCTTTAGAAATAGTCATGTGACCTAAAACTCTATTTTATGAAAATGAAAGGAAATTCACTAATGTGCTCTTTATTCCATAAAATGAAAAAAATCACATTGAGCCAGACTTCAGCTCCCTCCCCTTCCAAATTATAATAACAGAAGATAAGATTCCTCTCATTTAAAATAGAAAGGACATTAGGAAAATGGATATCCAATTTGGTGCGGCAGTTTTTCTCTTATCTTTTCCTAAATAGCAGTAGTTATTAGGAAGACAAGGTAGCTGTTCATTAGACAAAGAAGAGGAGTCTGAGCTGAACTGTCACTCAAAGTTTGGCTCAAAATGGGTCCTGAGAAAAGCGCCCACGTGGCTGCTTGCACTTGAGCATTGATGGGCATGATGCTGAGATAGAGTCCAAGCAACATTACAACCTCTCTGGATGTCCTCAGAGAGTGTCTTACCTCTATTCACACACAAGTTTCCAGCGTTGAATAATAATATTTGAGTCAAGAAAGACACTCTAGTCCAGTTTTCTCATTTCATAGATGAGAGAACTAAGAAATTAAGAAGTTGCCCAAGGTCATACAACTCTCAAATATCTCCATGATTACCCCCATCAGTGTTTGGCAATTCACCATTAGAGTCTTTTCTTCAGTCCTTATTAAAATGCAGGTATGCCCAGGAGGGAGTAACTGAAGAGTGACTATTCAATGAAACCTTCAGGAAAGGGAACAGGCCCTGTCGAATGAGCCACAGAACATTTGTGGCAAAGAAGAAGGGCAAAACTGGAGAGAACAGTGATGAGGGAGAGAAACAGACAGATGTCTGAATGTGGGCAGAGGCACAACCAAGGAGAAGCCAGAAGCACCACATATTCTTTGCAGGTTTCCTTGGATGACTATGATGATTGGTATTGATTTTTGTAAGAATTTCCTAACATTTTTGTATGTAATCTAGAAGTCTGACTGATTTACTTTTTTCTTAACAATGGCTAAATAAAATGCAGAAGGATATCTTTGCTTTTTTCTGAAACAGGGTAAAACATGATAGGAACCATGGTTAAAAGTGCTGGCACTAGAATCAGAATGCCTGGGCTCGAATTCCACTTATTAGATGTTGTGGTAGCTTTGAAACATGTCTGAAATTTTTTGTATAAGTCTCCCATTAAGAGCCAAGGTTTATGCCCCCATCTTGGTTAATCTCTGCTGCCTTCAGTGACTCCTTTGTGAAAAAAGACTGTAGTGGTAGTGGCTGTGTGTAACTTCTGGGGCTTGGTCGGAAAATGTCATGCAGCCTCCATTTCATTCTGTCTGGACATTTGCTTTGAGGGAAATCAGCCACTATGTAAGAAATCCCTCTACACCAAGAGTAAATACTGATGAGACCAGGGGCAGGTGCTCCAGCTCATAGCTCCGGCTGAGCTTCCAGCCGAGAGCAGCATCCACCATCTGCCACACGAGTGCACCATCTTGGATGTCCAGCTTAGCGAAGCCTTCAGATGACTGCAACACCAGCTGATGTCTAACTCCAATGACACGAAAGATCCCAAGTGAGAACTGCTAAGCTGCATCCTTCCTTCATTCCTGACACAGAATCATAAACAAAATAAAATGGTTGCTTACACTCCAACGTTTCCAATGTTTCTGGGAAATTTGCTGCATAACAATAGTAACTGGAGCAGATGTGTTTCCTTGACTTGCGTACATTAGTATTCCTGAGTCTCTGTGTCCTTATATACATAAGAAGGATGATCATTGATCTAAAATATTCCCTCGCATGTTTTCATCTGCTCCTCTATTAGAGTGCCTTTTTTCAATGAAAAAATAAATTCTCCACATACCATAATTTCCATTCTCAATAAAGCAAATGAAGAAATAAAAAAAAATCAAAAGGCTTACTTTGAGATTATAATCAAGAGGAAAAACAATTTTCAAAAGAAGGAATCCAGGAAAGACTCCCTAGAATTTCGTGATGTTTCATGCGATGCTTGGATGTTCTTCTCTAGGCTGTGAATCAAAAACTTTGCTGTAGGTACAGATCCCAGGTGATGCTGATGTGCTGGTCCCTGAACTACACATTGAGTGGAAAGGCTAAAACAGGACTGTGCAATTGATGTTCTACAATATAATAGAAATATTCTGTCCTGTCCAATTCAGTAACCACTAGCCACACTTGGCTAGCGAGTCCTTAAAATGTGACCAATGCAACTGAGGAAAAAAAATCAGTTAATTAAAATTAAAATCTAAATAGCCATACATGACAAGTGGCTACTGTATTGGTACCACAATTCGAGAACAAGATTGCTAATCAAGTCCATGACTCAGCACCGAAGGTGATAAGGAACTTTCTACCTGAAGCAGCTCACTCCACTCACAACATTTAAAATTTTAACTCAATTGGTAGCAAAGCTTATCTGTAACTACAAAGAACAGGCACAGAGTAGTAAGCAGAATAATCACCTCCCAGCTATCGTGACCTGTCTGAGGTGGAGGGGTTTTCTGGGATTAGGCACTTCCTGTGCTAAAACTGGGACAGTCCCAGGCAAATGGAGATCCCTGGCCACCCTAAATTTCAGTGTGCCTCCTTTTGTGTTGGGCACTAGAGAAGCAACTCAAAATAAAGCTCAGCCCCTGCTGTCAAGAATCTCACAACCTAGAATCCAGTTTTTTCCCAAACTTTTTTAAGATATCCTTTTATGTTCTACTTTTCCCTGACAGCCAAGAAGATTGATTTAGTTTTACTCTCTGTAGTTTAAGAAAAAAATAGATCTGTCCAGGTTTTTGTCTTTTCGAAGCATACCCAATTATCACTTAGGAATTATATTCAACTCCTGGTTGCAGAAACCAGAAACTTTAAAATAGTGAAAAGTTGTCTTTTCCTCATGTAACTAGAAATCAGGAAGAGGCTGCTCAGGGCTCTGATGCAATCAGAGATTCAGGCTCCTTCTCTCTCTCAACCTAGCCATTTCTGCCTGTGTTTATCTTCTTGAGGTCGTAAAGGGAGTAATCTATGTTCTTGTTCCCTGCAGGAACAAAGAAAAAAAATCAAGGGACAATTAGAGCATGCCAGCCAAGTTACAGTTTCATTAAAGGATTTCTTTTTTCCTCAATGCCCCATCCAACAATTTCCACTTATGTCTCATTGAGCAGAATTAAGTTGTTTAATCACTCTTATCTGCAAAGAGGCTGGGAGATACAGTGTTTTAGCTATTATCACTGCCACCACTCCCAATAGTTAATTGTATCATTGAGAAAGAAGGAGGAATTAGATATCTGGTGCTCAGTGAGCCATCTAAACCTGACTCTCTCTCAAAACTGTGACCCTATTCCCCCCGATGAAATCTCTTTGTTAAATGCCTTATTGAAATCTATTTTTACAATGTCAATGAGATACTGCTAATCTACTATTGTAGTTATAATTCTGTCATCAAGACCTGCAGGCAACTCCAGCTAAGCTAATGGAATTTGTATGAATTTATAAATGACCAGAATAGGGGTTTTAAAAATGGGGTGACTGTCACTTAATGTTTATAGTCTGAAAACTAAACAAAAGTAACCAAATTATTTCTCACTGCTCATTTCTTTTCTTTTTTATGTACATTTAGCATTACATTCTTCAAGGAAATCAGCAGCCACTAAAGTTATAAATAAGTATATAAATACTTTAAATACACATTTAAAGGGAAAATGAAGGCATTTTCTTATTCTATTTTGAATAATGTTTATTAGTTCATTAAGATAAATACTATTCTAGACACAGCATTTCTTTGAGGTTAAGTTAGCACCATTCCCTTCAAATGTACCCACTAAAACAGGGACATGACTTGACACTTCTGTGAAAGCTGAATAGTTATTTGATTGTAATGTTCCAAGTGGATTAGCGAAAAGCTGCAGTTATGGGCTTGTGCCATTTTAACACTTAACTACAGGTTTTTAGGTAGAGCTGTTTTAATTAAAAGGGCACTTGTTATGTGGAACCCATTGTTAAAATACACCTGTCATACTTCAGTTTCAATAAAAGTTTAGCTGAGGAAGAAGGCAATGAAGTATTGTTCCTGGACCTCTTGTTCTCACAGCTAAACAAACCCCTTACAATCTTCATCTCATATAAGCAATGCATTCAGATAAAGACTGACGCTTCTGCTACTAGTGCTTACAACCATCTGTCATTTTGATGTTCCAGGCATTGTGCCCCATCCAACGATCCACTATCTCTAACTCACATGACAAAAGTGTGGCAGAGACATAATCCCCATTTTATGGTTGAGGAAAAAGTCAGAAAAATCACATAACTTGCCCAATGTTATGATTCAAACTTATGTGAATGAGTCTTCAAAGCATAGCTTGTATTTCCAGGACAACTTTTTTGCCTTATTCACAGGTCCAGCGAGAGGCCTTCAAGCCAACAGATTATCAGAGTATTTGTTGTTTCTCTTTTAGAGCCTTAAAGATGCACTGGACTTAGAGTAGGCAGAGCCAACTGAGAATCTTGACTTGACTTACCATGAAACAGCTGTGTGAGCCTGGATTTGTCTTTCCAATTCTCCGAGCCTCAGTGTTCTCAACTGCAAAATGGGTATTATAATATTTTTAAACATCAATAGTAGTATCTACCATATAAAATTGTTGATAAAGTTAAAGAAGATAACTTTATGTTAAAGACAAAGAAAATAGTTATTCAATAAATATTTTTTGAATCATGTACTTGTCACTGTAGAGGGAAAAGAGAAGTAAAGGGATAAAACTAACATTTACTTCATAATTAAAGGATTTAACATTTAAATAACTTAGGAAAGCCAATGTATTGAAGGCTAATTTACTTGATTAACTTCTTAACTTGAAGTCTAAAGGAATGGGACTTGTGAGAAATTAGTTTTACTGGGACAGTGCAGTATACTAGAAAAAAATCATAACTTTTGGAATTAGTGGGTAGAGGAAACAAGTTTTACTCTTAGGATATGAATTTCAGTATGAAGTTCACAGGATGGTGGCACCTGGTGGCAATATAAAGATATCGTTGAGCTGGGGATTTGGAGAGAAAGTAGTCCTGAAAGACAGTGTAAAGAAATATCAACTTTATAATATTGTTTAGAGGAGGCAGAATTAATGCAGTAAGGAATCAGTCAAAGCTTGGGATCTTCAAAAGCAAATATTGAGATAGAGCTTGGGATGCAAGTTATTTATTAAAGATCAACACCAGTGAAAGGGAAGGAAAGGAAGCAGAGTTGAGCAGAGGGTGAAATTAAATTGAGCTCAACTAAGTTTAAAATGTTGGCAAACACAGCAAGTATGGCTTGTTAGGTTGCCCCATATTGAGCAGAAGTGGCCAAGCCTTTATACATCCCACCATATAGAAGTATCCCTGGGAAGATTGTACCTTATTTGAGGTGGTCCTTTACAGACGCTATAAAAGTTAATTTGCCTGCTATTACAACCATCTTTCCTTGGAGTGGGACCTAGGTAGCATATCTCACTTTCAACATCAAGACTATATTGGGGCTTGGACTTATAAGACCAGGAGGCTGAGAGCTCTAGGCTGGGATCATGAGATTAGATTTGAGTTTTAGATGCTTCTCCATCATCCTACCATCTCTGACTTTAAATATGTCACTTGAAGATGTATGCCTATGACAGTTTCTCTATCTATGGTTTGGCCTCCATGACCTCTGAAATTCATGTAATCACTAATATTCTATGGTTCTATGGTTTTATTCATTCATTTATTCAACACATGTTCACTGAAGGCTCCTACTGTGCCAGCCACTTCTGGGCATGTAGAACACGCCAGTGAAGAATATTGACAAAGCTCCTTGCCCCGATGGAGTGGGCATTCTAATGGTTTTAAAGTTCTCTTCATTAGAAGAAAAAGCAATGAGGTAAAAACTAAAATTTTTCAAATTAATCATAGTAACATTTCATGATACTGCTTCAAGGCCTAGGAAGTTTGTATTGAAGGTGCCAGGGAGAAAATATCATATTCTAAAAGTAATTTGACAAAGTATTACTGGGTCTTATCATAGCTTCCACACCCAGTACAGGCAGTAAGATAGTCTTTCCACCATTTGTCTATTAAAGCTAATAAAATTATTAACAATATTTCCTTATTGGCAAAGGCCAGGAAGAAAATAAAGGTCCAGAGGGAAGAAAATAAAGTACACTTTCGGAAATTTGGACTGAAAACATGTCCGTGCTCTTCTCAGTGATTCATCCATAAAGTTATTAAAACCACAATCATAACACAAGATATGGCAACAAATAAAGAATATTTCACTTTATCCCACATGTGTTTCAATATTACATTTTTCATTTCTGCTGTTGTGATGGGGGGTAGGGTGGTAGCAAACATTCCAGGAAAGTGTCATTTTAACTACCTCATATCCCTTTTAAGTCTGACCAAAACCCTATTTGTTCTAGCTAGCAGATTACAACTTCAGGTAAAGCCAAAATATATTTTAAGGGAAGGGGGGGTCTTGATTTATTAGGATTTAATCACTCAACTTAAATGAATGTTAAATTAATAAATGAGTTTTTGACAGCATGATTGTAATGTGTGATTCAACAATAATAGTCAACTCATTTTTACAGGAAAGAGATAAAAGCTCATGACCTCAAGTTATGAGCCAGATTTAGGAAAATCATTGTAGCATATTTCAACATATTACTGAGTTTCTGTTTTCCTACTTGGAGCAGAGGCGACAGCATGAACACTGCCCAGATATTGCTGCTGCTTCCTTGGTACATGTCCCAGTGAGAATCATCTCCTTCTCTGGGCCCTGAAGAACTTGTTTCTGGCCCAGAAATGTGTCCTTCTCTGGAAGAAGCAGAGTTAGATCTGAAGCTGATTGGGTCTTTACTCTTGTCCATGATTAGTGGGACGCATCAAGATCACACATATTGAGGAATCTAGAAATGGCAGACTGGGTAATCCAGACTGGCTTTCCTGCTGAGAACAACTAGCAAAGTTGAGCAACAGAAATTCACTTGAAGGTATTAAACAGCTACTAAAATGGGGAAGAACTACAGAGCCAAGAGAGGAGAGAAGAAAACCCAGAAATGTGAGCCAGGCAGGAGGCAGCTGGTGCCTAGACTTGTGTGTGGTTCCTTGGGAGACTGAGATGATGATAAAAGTGTGAAACAGAATCACAGGGCAGGTGGATCAAAGGTGAATTTCGAGCTTCACTGAGGAGTGGACACCTGAGAGAAACACCCAGAATTGTGGTTAGGACCACAAAGTATCACCCACGAGTAAGAGAGACCCATGAATAGAAGTCCATAATCCATAGAGAGTAAAGATCAGCGTGAAGTGAGTCCCGTCTCTTACTGGCTTAGGCAATGTGACAGATTTGCCGATGCCTGCTCCTTCCAGAAACAAACTTATACTACAGAAGACACAAAGTTCCATTTATATAAAGTTCAAAACATGCAAAACTCATCTATGGTGTAGGAAGTTAGTACAAAATCTGTCTTTGAGGATGAGCAAGGGGTAACGAATGGGAGAGGAAGTGAGGAACTTCTGGGGAGCTGATTATTTTCTACGTCTTGACTTAGATGGTGGTTACAGGAGACTAAGAATTTTGGATCATTCTTCAAGCTTCCAGATGTCACTGACACCATGTGACTCTATCTAGCTAAGTAGCTGAAGCCTTCTGCAAACTACTTCTACCTAGAGTAGCTTTGTGTCTACCTTGCTGTCCTGTGAAGATGAGCATTCTATCTGCCTTGTCCATGATCTTAGAGCTTCTCAAACTTTCCCTGACACCAATAGGCATTACCCCTTTCATTGCTACTTAGAGAGTACAAACCATCTCCCAAACATTGATCCTGTGCCCCTCTCCCAGCTAGGGCCAATATATTTAGCAACTAAAAATCTAATATGTTCAATTAAATTTGAATTACAAACAACAAACACTGTTTTAGTATAATGTGTCCCAAATATTGCATAGTGGACATACTTATACTAAAGAAAATTTTTATTTATCTTAAAGTTCACTGGGCATCCTGTATTTTCTCTGACAATCCTACTCCTGGCTCATTTCCTTTGCTTTTTGGATGTAAGGGCCATGAGACTAAGAGAGAGGAACAATAAAGCAGCTGCTAAGGAAGAATAAACCATTTTAACTTTTTTTTTCTTTCTAGTCTATTGAATTAAACATTAAACAAACACACATACACAAAACTTGAACATGGTTTTAAGATTCAAAACCAACGACATGGGCTTCCATTAGCATCATGGTGCAACATTGCAGAGATCTCCTAGCCCACAAAGCAGAGAAGGCTGCTTCTCTTTTTCTCCTTTTTTCAAAGATGGACAAGATCACCTTGTTGTCTGACCTGAGCTGTACAATATGGTAACCAGTAGCCACTTGTGGTTTTTTAATTATAAATAATTAAAATTCAACAAAGTTATAAATTCAGTTCCTCAGTCTCACCAGCTACATTTCAAGCACTCAGTAGCCACATGTGGCACAGGCTACCCTATCGGACAGCGTTCATTAGAAAACATTTCTATTAATGCAGAACATCCTATCAGACTATCAGCATTGCTCTAGATTGTCGATCTTATTAAGACTTGACTATGGGGACAGAAGTCATAAATGGGATATCAAGTACTGTATTTTTAAGGCTGCCCAGGGAAGAGGCCTTCCTCCCGAGAGGCGCCAACATGCACCTGGCACCTTCTCTCGGAGCTTTTCTTTATTTCCTGCAGTTGCAAAAATAGTCTTGATTTAACACACACTAGAAACATCTTTTCCTGAGCTTTCCTTGAGAACTCGTACATATATTAGCAAATTACAGTCCTTGATCTGAGACTTCTGGAGATGTGGGATGGCTTCCGAGGTGGGAGTCAGGAGGTGAGAATTCTAGTAGCTCCTCTGCCTTTGTTTATTCTGAGACCTGGATCAAGGCCCTTCCCTCTCTGGGTGTCATATTTCCTTCCATAAATTTTGCACATTTTGTTCTCATTAAAATAAAACTCAAAACTGAAACCTGAAAAACCAACACTGTCATCTCCAGAGTGAAATTCAATCTAAGTGAGTTTTTCTTTGTGCGGTTACCTCTGAAAACACCAACTCTCTCCCAGTGCGAACTTCCCTGAAGTAAGACAATATTCACTCCTCAGAATTGTAATAGCCTCAAAATTCAGAAACTGGGGCTGACACTTCCAGATTTTGATCTTGATTTATTATTTCAGCCTGGCCTGAGTATCCTGGAAAAGAGCCTGGAACTGAAAATGAGAAGACTTTGATTTAAATACTGACTGTGAAATATTAAATAAAATTATTTAACCACTTTAGACTTCAGTTTCCTCTTTAGTAAAACAGAGACAGTAACAGTAGCATCATATATTTATCAAGATGATTAAGTTAGGTAACATGGTGAAAATACTAATGGGAGTAATAAAGGAGTAAAAAATATTGAACGCATAGAATCTGTTATTGATAATGATTTTTCTTCTCTTTTTCTCTGAACAGATGAAAAGATAAAACAGTATTGATTCCATTAATTTCAACTCAGCTATCAGTGTTGCCCAATATGTGTTATTTGCTATCTAATTAGGAAAACACTTTTTTGTTTTTAAAAAATTGTACTTAACACTGGCCAGAAAGGTACACAGTATTTCTCTGTTTATCCACAAATGTACTTTGTTGATGAAAATTTGTCACCTTCTGAAGATTCCTGAGATACATTTTCTAGTTAATTATGCAAAACAAACCACCCCAAAACTTGGTGGCTTAAAACAACAATTTATTATTATTTATCACAGTTCTGTCTGTTGGCTATCTCAAATGGAATGTTCCCACTTTGGGTCTCTCATTGTGTTACAGTCATCTGAAAGTTTAACAGAATTGAATGTGGTTAAAGAAGAACAGAGACTGATAATAGTTTAAGTAGTTAAAAAAAAAAAAAGATTTTTATCAAGGAACTATTGCAATAGAGGGAAAGAAACCTCAGCAGAAAATTAGATTCAGTTCCAAACACTACAAAAGCAAGTGGGGATTTACCATAAATTGTGGGACCCAGTGGGAGGGGAGATTACTAAGAGGTTACTGGAAAATTACTGACAGAAGACATCAAGAGTAGGGGGAATTCTTGCTAAGATGACCAAACAGGATTCTTTCTAAGGGCAGACTAGAGTGATTAGACGTCAAGGGTAGGGAATGAGGAATTTGATTAGCTATCAAGAGTGATCAGATATCAAGGTGGAAGTGGGGCGTTGATTTTCTCTAAATTGACTTAGCAGGATTCTTGCTAAAACTGAATTATGCAGGCCTGATAAGGATGGGTCCAAGGTTGAAACCTGACCCAGAAGAAGGCTCTAAAGAGCCTGACTAAAGTTTGGTTAAGGAGAGACTTTGCCAATGTCCCAGATGGGTCACTTGAATGACTGTCAGTTGGTGCTGATTATGGGTTGGGAGTCCAACAAGGGCAATTAAACCACCAAAAGTGACTTCTCCAGGCGGCTCAAGCTTCTTACATCATGGCATCTGGGTTCTGAGAGAGAATATCCCAAGATCAATCATTCCAAGAGAATGTCCCAAGATCAATTATACCAAGAGACTTGGGCAGAATCTGCAAATATTAAGATCTGGCCTCAGAGATCTTAGAAAGTCATTTCCATGGCACAACACTAGTCAGGAAGTCACTAAGACCAGCCTAGATTCAAGAGGAAGGAAATTATCCTCTTCACCTTTTGATGTGAAGAGCAGAGGGGAAAAATAATGGCCGTCATCTTTGGAGATCATCAAGATACTCATACTCAGGTTGTACATTGTTCAGTGACTTCTATACCACAAGTGTCTGAAACTTCATAAACAGATGGGAAAGAAAGCTCAGGCAGCTTGTCTGTATCCATACAACTTGATAGAAAGTACTCTAAAAATCATGTTTCTTTTGGTAAATTGTTGTGGGTGTTATAGTGAGAGTTAAACAAAGTTGAAAATATTGATAAAGTTGCTCACTACATCAGGAACATAGCTCCCACATCTTTGGCCAAAGTTACACATGTATCTAGTTAGTTCAGAGAAATGCACAAATATATGACAAAGACATCTCATTTCTTGCCCCTACACAGAAAAAGTATCTTAAATATCAAGTGCTTTTATAATTTTTAAATTTATTTATTAATAACATTGCCAGATAAAACACTTAAATTTGAATTCAAATAAATAACAAATAATATTTTAGAATAAGTGCATTGCAGTTATTGCATGGAACATGTTTATGCTAAAAATAATTCACTGTTTATCTGAAATTCAAATTTAACTGGGCATCTTGTAATTTTATTTGCTAAATCTACAACCCTATCCCTGAATAATGTTATGATTTTTTTTCAAACTTTTTTCCCTCAAGTGTATCAAGTCTACAACAACTTTTGCATTTAGTTTCAAAATTACAGTATTTCACTAAATTCCCAGTATAATTTAATCCTTCCCCGCATCTAGGTAATCCATACCTAATTACAAGTAATCAAGGACAAATTGATTATGGGCTTTCTGTAGGAATGAGGACAGATAGATAGATATCAAGGACATACAGAGTGCTTTCCTGAAGATACTGAGATAAACGTGTTGTTTAACGTTTCTCAGTAACTTTGGCATCATGGCACATTTGAAAAGACTTTTTTCCCCTTGGCAAACATAAATTCCACCTTGTTACAATTAATGTTATTTTCTTCTCTTTTGGGTAGAGATGAAAACAGCTGGTGACCACGTGAAAATACTTCATCTATTTAAAGGCAAATGTTATCTCTGAACTTTCTCTTTTTCCGGCCAAATTATGTCTAGTCATTTTTCTTCTTTGGTTCTAGTTCCAACCCTTTTATCATTTCTGTTTTTCTTTTTTGGCACACTATAAATTTTCCACAGCTCTAAAACTACACAGATTGAAATGAGATTTCATATTCTAATAAGACCTTAATAGTAAATATAATCATAAATATCACTTTGGTTATATAATTCTGATTATTAAATATACTCTTTCAAATGCACAAATTATTTTTAAAACGTATTGACCAAGTATAGCTAAAAGTGAGTAGATAAATTAAGACAGAATTCTAAAAACATTCAAATAATATAAAAGTCAGGAAAAGAGAAACAGGAGAATAAAAGACAGAAGTAATGATTGAAAACAAATAATAAGCCACCTGAAAATAATAAAATAAGAGAAAATAAGGTCTAAATCCAGGTAGAGACATTCGAAATGAATTGTAAAGCAAGACTTAACTAGATACAATCTATAAGATAGAGACTCTTTAAATACAAGGATGCAGGTAGGTTGAATAAATGGAGAAAGACCATATATAGTCTATTCTATATATGCTAAGTAGCATGCAAACAAAAAGCATAAGAAGGCTGGAGGGGCTACTCTAAATCAGATGAAAGTCTTCATGGCAAACATGCAAGATACAAAGAGGAATATTTCATAAAAATAAAAAGGCAAATTCTTCTCAAGACTTAAACTAAAAACAACCGTGTTGTATATGAATCAAAAACTGACAAATTAAAGAGATAAGTAGACAATTCCGTGACTATAATAGGAGATTTTAACATCCACTACTCAGCAGTTTATAGGATTAACAGACAAAAAAGCCTGTAAAAATAGAGACAGTTTAAACAGCACTATCAAATATCCTGACCATATTGATATTTACAGAACAATGTACTTAACAAAAGCAGAATACACATCCTTTGTACACTCATAAGTGTAGACCATATGTTGGACTATAAAATCTGCCTTAATAAATTTAAAAGAATTGAAATCAGGTAGAGATTATTCACTTGCAATAAAATTAACATGCATAGACATCGTCTTTCAGAGATTTTATCATTCACATTTTCCCACTTTTATTAACACAGTTTATTCTTTCCTCTGGGCACAACTATCCTGCTTATTTGAACATTTCTTCAATCAGTGAATCCAGGCTCATTTAGGCTTTCAGTTATCTTCTTATGAGGTACTCCCTTCTATTTGGATGTTCTTTATAGATTAAAGAACACAACTTGCTTGATAATGCATGTATTCAGTGGCATAAAAGGGATCACCAACAGCCTCTTATGGGCTTGTCTAATGGGCTTGTCTCTGAACACATCAAAACTCTCTGCACCATTTGGTACATGGAAGCATTGTTTCTTTGAACACCCCCACCCCTGCCCATGCCTTTCACAACACAGTGTTATCTATGGTCTCTAACCAACCTTCCTTCTCTACATCTTGCATCCCCACCTTCTCACTCTCTCCTTGGAATTCTTCTCCCCATGTACTTCCCCAAAAGAATCCCATCATCCCTGCACCTTCCATCTTATTTATGCAGATTATATTCATTTTTGCATTTAGTTCCAATCTCCTTCTTGAGCTTCAATTTCATCGTCTCCATGTGGCTGTGATGTGGTTTACACTCTACACTAAAATTACATTCCTAGATTTTGCTTCATGAAGTTACCTGAAGATTCTTCTGAGCACTCAGGTTTCTGGGAAATCAGTCTCAGTCATTATTGTCATTTCTTGCTTCATAAAGTTCAGGCACAGTCCCAGATCATCTGGCAGCCTTTCCAGTCATCTCTCGTAAGGCAGTGCTAGATGACATTTAAATGTTCTCTGACTCAGATCAGAGTTTTCATCAAATTAAGCTGCATTACTGTTTCCAGGCTACACACTCTTGGGGCAGAGTATTATTTAGGAAATCTGGATATCCCCCAGTGTAGGTCCTACTTTCTTAGGTAAATCTTGCCTTCCATCCTAGAGTGCTGACAGATAGCATCTCTAGACCCCCAGCTCTGTACAGGATCCATAAACTTTCAACTTCTTCCAAGTATGAGGAACAAAATCACTCATATTCTTCTTTCTTTGACCTCAAAAACACTTAATCCCTCTATTTGTTCTTTCTCTGGGACAGTCAACATTATCTCTTCAATAAACTTGGGCTTTGTACAATAAAGGACATGTAACAGTAACAGTATTTGAGCAGTATTTGATGTCTGTCGGTTAAAAAAAAAAATTCTGAGGCAAGGAAATACCAAAGTTTCTTTGTTTGCTGGAACAGGAAAGTGACAAAAATGCAGAGGGGGCACTTATGGATTAAAATCTCAGCAGATTATACAGTGTGCTTTCCTGATGACTTCTCCTGCCATAAGCATTTATAGACAATTCACTACGTGCCAGAAAGCATCTAATTTATTCATCACACCCCTCTTCAGTAACATAGACATAGCTCTACAGTTTCTACATTTTCCTTTTTTTAAGCTAACATTTATTGCAGATGTTCTATGTGTTAAGCATTTTATAAGATGTAACTAATTTCATGCTCTCAACAAACTGGTAGGGGAATGGCTATTATTATCCTTATTTTCCAGATGAGGACACTGAGGTTTAAAAAGACTAAGCCACATGCACAATCAGTAAGTAGCATAGTTAGGATTTTAAATTCAAGATGATTGACACCAACAATCTCTCCCTTAACTCTTAACCACTATGCAATTTTGCCCTTCTCCTGCATATGTTACTATATTTCAATGCGTGTCCATAATTGACCTGAAAACAATTCCTTTTCCTGTTTTCCAGTTTCTGTTATTGATATTACAAATTCCAGGCTCTTGGAGCTCCAACTCTGAAATTCTCTTTGACTCCTCTTGCTCCTTCAAGCAGTGGAGCCACATGTCAAGTCTTATAGGTGCTACCTAGAAGATATCTCTTCAATTTTTCCTCTTTTCCATTTTTTTTTCAGATTCTTATGTTATATTTATTCAACTGCTCTAATATCTTCTAAATGCTTTCTTGGTTTCTCATCACTCCTTACTCTAGCTCATCCTACATTCTGGTGCAGAGGAATTCTCACTAAGACACACATCCAATAACTACCCTATTGTCAACTAAACTTGTTAGACATGTCTTCTTCTAGATACCAAGTCCTCTGCAATACTTCTGAGCCTGCCTCTCCATTCTGATCTCTTGCATTATCCTCCACCTACTTATCTCACATCACAATGAATGTTGGCTATTAACAATTTCCCGAGTGTAATCTTCAGTCCCTCTCCATTCTTTGCTTGTGTACATGCTGTTTTCTCTCTGTGAAATACCCAAGTATCCATTCTCTCTGCAAAGATCATATTAAATGCTTCCTTACCTACTTCAGAAAAAAAAAAAAAAGAGATTACTAGTGTTCACCTATATCCAGTTCTCCTTTCTTTCCTGGACACACAGGAACAGTATACTTTCTATCCCTTTGCAGTTAAGCAGAGCCATATGACTGGTTCTAAACAGTGAAATGTAAATGGAAGTGGCACACATCGCTTTTAAATTGAGATGTATAAGACTCCACGTGCCACCTCTTGTATCCCCTACTCCAGTGACCCTGGATGGTATATATCCTAAATGGCAAAGCCAAAAAATAGTGAAGTCTTCATCATCCTGAGTCCTGGAGCACAACTTCTCATCGACTCACACCGGGCATATAAGATGAAAGAGAAATGAACCTTGTTTTGTTAAATTACCCTGTGTTCTTTTTAATTTTTTTAAACTATAACATAATTTAACCTATCCTTAATAACACAGCTTTCTAAATTCTCCTTTTCCAAGTCTAAGTTTTCTTTCCCTAAACCTAGAAAGTAATTTATAGTTTTCTCAGGACATGCCTTATTCCAGGTATGATAGTTATTTGTTTAGTTAGCTAATCCTTTATATGAACAAGTCCTTATGGTCAAGGGACTGCCTCTTAATCACTTTTTTACTGAATGCCTCTTATTTGAAAGGCACTAAGTATGTGTCAGTGTTTCAGTGTCCATGATATGAATAGATATAATGAATAGATACACATTTAATAAATGCTTCTCAAATGAAAATAATACGATATTTGGATTAAGAAAAAGAGGATCCATAATTTATTCAGGTAAAGTCATAATCTCAGCAGATTAAAAGAATCACTGCCTATTTCTTTTCCAGGCTGTGATTTATATTCAACAAAACCAAAGGAATTTCAGAAGTATCACAACTTTAGATATTAAAAAAATTGACATTTTATATTTTGCATATTACTACTCATGGAACTCTACAATGTCAAAATCTTTCTTTTACTCTCTAGAATTTAACTAATAATCCTCACTGTAATTATCATCTCAGGTGACATGTACATAATTTGACAGCAAAGACAGAATTAGACAATGAACAAGAGATAGTAAAAGCAACCAAATCACCCTCTGGTTTGATTGAGATCCCTATGTGAGCAAAATGCATACGTGATGTTCTCTTAAAAGGCTTAAGTGGGATTGATTGCATTCATTTCTGCCTTATTCCCAGAGTTAGGTGTACTGGGCATGATTCAGGATTGAGTCCAATAGAATCTGTGACATGCCAGTTCAGTCACCGACTGTCGTAGTTGCAAGCATTCTTCTCTTTTGAATTGCCCAGAACTTACTTAGCTGTTAGTAAGAGATCAATAAACAAATAAATATATATTGGGAATTTGCTATGTCAATTCTGTACAGACACATTGACTCCAGGCAATTAAAGGGAATTGGTGAATTACTAGTCTTTGAAAAAAGGGGCATAAAGTATTGAAATGACCTGATAGTTTTCGAAGGAAAGAGAAAATTCTATTGAGAAAAATGAGAACACAGTGTCTACAGAAGTTTAATTGGGATACATTTTCTGTAAAGAATAAAACTCTTCATACTGAAGTGTCAATTTGATCTGTTATCTGAGGAATGAATTGGAAAGTTTAAGCTATTAGGATAAGGCAAAGACTATAAATAACTAATTATAAAGTATGTCTACAAAACTCTTTTTAAAAGAAGAAATAGTAGAAGAATGATTAATTCAGTTCCTTGAGAATCAGGAAGCAGTTTTGTTCCACCCACTGACCAACTGTGGGACACTGGGCCACTCAATTTATCTATTCTGGGTGTATCAGTCAAGTTCTCTGTTGAAAAGCACAGAAACCAATTCTGGAGTGTTTTAAGGGGGGACAAAAAGAAAAATTTAGTGTAAAGAAACTGGCTAGCTCTCAGAATCAAGAACAAGGTTGATCCACAAGGATTCAAGAGGAAGAGGACTCAGGGGCAGCTGCCAGGGTCACAGGAGCAGAAACTCAAATCTCTCTAGAACTTTGATGCGGGAGGGCTTGGTCACAACCAGCTCCCATTTCCTTCACTCTGGAATGGAGAGTCTCTTTAGCCTCTCTTGGGTCTGCATCTGAGCTGGTGGAGAGCCCATTTGACATTCCTCTGGATCTTCTGGTTGCCAGAGAAGGACAAAGGGGGAGCACTGGGCTCCTCAAAATCATATCGAGCCTGTTTTCTCATCTCCTTTAAAGCAAGGATTCTGGACTAGAAAAATTTTGAATCCCTTAGAACTCTCATATTCCTTGCTTTTTTTTTTTTTTCCTTTAAAGACAAAAAGTCCCATACATCTAAGATCTATTTTAGAAGGTACATTAGTCAATGACAATTGAAAGAAATACCCAGGTTTGAAACTAAAAAGACCACATACTATATATACGGAATTTGTCACTAGTTGTGTGATCACGAGTAAGTTCCTTAAGACTTTCAGAGTTCACCTAAAATATGAACATCCTAAATAGATTGCTATGAAGCCTATTGCTCATCTAAGATTCTACATCAGATCTATATGGCCTTAACCATAAACACGTGACCTCCTATAGGGTCGTCTAGAATAAACATTTTACATCCTAAGTTATTTTCTGTCTTTACCCCAGATTTTAAGCACTGTTATTTACATTATTAGTTCTATAAAATTAGATCACTTTTTCTAATAAAATGAGAAATTAGTTGGTTCTGTGGGTAAGAGCTGTTGATCCACATAAACAGAGGCTTTAAATCCAAGTGATTTTTATGAGAACACAGCTCCAGATAGACCATACAGACTTGAGTGTGTGAGCACTAAAAACACCACTAAGTGCACAAGGATGGAGGCTTGATGTTTGGAGGTAAGACATCAGAAAATACTTTGTGCAGAATAATACCATCTGTTCTACATCAAACAAACATAAAACATAGCACTTTGATGTTCTTATGCTGTGTTCACTCACCTTTCCTCTTCAAACCAACTCACTTATAATGTTCCTTCCAGAAGCAGGGATTGTCCTCCCCTCAGCTCTGCCAGGCCTATTTCAGGCACTGTCTCTCAGTGTGAAATTATCTGACTGCTTGTGTACACAAAGATCCGGTGCTGGGTTTGGAATTATCCTGAAGGATAGTGCTTTAAACTTTCTGTATAAGGAATAAATGATATTCACCACTTTTGTAACTATAAAATATGTACTCAAAGGAAATTTGGAAAGTAACAATAGATCACCAGTATTAAATACTACTTATAATATTTTAAAACATTTCTTCCTAGTAATGTGTGTGCATATGTGCGTATGGTGTGTAATATTTTCAAGTTGGATTACATAGAAAATAATCTTTATGGTTTTAATGGCTGCATGGTACTCCTTCTGAGGAATTATTTACTAGTTTTTGAAGTGTTTTCACATGCATTCTCTTTATCTATCAAAGAAATGTCTCTATAGTCTTCTTTGGAAGCCTCTTCTTGGCAATATAAAGTTGCTAAAACAAACATTATTCCTAAAACTTGAGCTGAATACATATTAAAATTAATAAAGCAGCATATTAAAATCTTCCCATACTCCTCAGTGAGTTTTGAAGTCTCTGCCTAGTGACTAAATGTCTTTTCTACTGATAAAATTTATGCTGGAGATGTGGCCAACTCTTACTATAAAAAGGAAAAGGAAAACATGAGTATTTCTTGTAAGTTCTTTAGACAGCTGATGTCAGATGATAAGCTGGCATTTTAAATGGATTTTATACGGTGATCTGAGTAGGACTAAAAGTGCTGGTATTTCTACCACTTCACATCAAGATTAAACTACATATGGACGCTTATGTAAGAGAGAAAAAGGAAAAAGAAGAATAATTTCTGAATGAGAGAATTAGGAGAAATGTGCACGCCCGTGCGCGCGCACACACACACACACACACACGGAACAAGAATTAACTCAACAAGACCTTGAGGGAATAAAGACTAACTGTCCAGCGGTGTACACTAAAGCATGAGTGATATTAATGATCATTTTACATTGACACAGACAAGCTATTAACATTTTACTGCAGACATCTTTAAAGACTTCGTGTTCTCCTCCTACTTCTGGGGAGGGTTGTTGTTTGCCTTATTTGGCTACAAGGATAAATGAGAGATTTGAGGACAACTCTGAGGACACAGTTGGAAAATGGGATTTTAGTGATGTTTTGTTTTGGATTGTGTGCTGTAATTTTCTTCTCCCTTTGCTTCTCACCTAAACCAGATCTTCAGTAAAGATCTACATTATAATTCAAAGCTTTTGGATTCCAGTTTTTCTTAGGGATGTGCTGATGGACTAAAATTGATCCTGATGCAAGAGCCAATGTTCTCTGCTTATATATACTTTTTGAAATTTGGACGGTTGAGAATTTCCAGTAAATGTGTAATTTTGTCCCTTGGGAATGGTGCAGTAAAGTATAAATAGAAATCAAATGTAAAAATCACTGAATGAGAAGTTAGAAAGTTGAAAGGCCAGTGTCTTTGTTTGGGCACATCACTTAAACTCTATTTCAGATTCATTATCTGTAAAATGGAGAAAATAATCTTTGCATCTTACTTTACCAAGCTTTTTTGTGAATATTTAACGGGAAAACATTTTTAATTGCTTTGTAGACTAGTGAGTGCCTCATAAGTATTAAAGTCTATGATTGTTTATAATGAAGACTTTCTGTTGTTAGCATTTCCCAACTGGTGTCCCTTTGCTTCTCTGATAGTCTATGACTAGGGTCTCCTTTAAAGTCTGATGCTCATAAGTTGGACTGGAAATGTCTTGGCTAAATATCTTCTGCTGGCAACCTCATCCACACTGTGTCCTTCTGCACCCTGCTCCATGCCCAGGGAGGTTGACCCAAGTGGGTTGTATCAAAAAAAAAAAAAAAAAAAGGATGGATTCCATTTGTTTATGGCCATATATGGAACATCTCCTTGAAATTTCCAGAAATAACTAGACAGAATGGCTTTGTTTTTAGGGATCTGGAATTTCTGCAAAAGTAGAAGAGGGTTAACACTATAAAAGTATCGCCTTTCCAAAGAGTTGGGAAAACACAGATTTATAAACTTTGAAATTGCAAAGGAAAAATAGTGAGAACGAAGAATAGTCATTATCCCCCACTACCAGTCTTCAGAAAGAAGGTGGGAAAACTGTTCCACAGTAGGTACTGAAATGGGCAGGACCCTCTTCAGAGTACAACATGGCAAAGAGAGAAGGCATGGTTTCTCCAGAACTTGCTGGTGAATCAGTTTTAGGCTTAGGATACCTTGCTCAGACTCACTCTCATGTCTGCTTTAAGGATGAATCTATTGCTATTTAATGTTTCCATTACATTTTCAAAGAGTACAAAAATGTATCTTTTTTAAAAGGCCAAGGGTACACAGACTGTCTACAACACAATTATGAAAAGGACAAAATGGGAATGTTTTTAAAACTATAGAGAGAAAATAAATGAACAAGTCTTTCAAATTGTTCCATTAAAACTCCAGGACATTATTTTCCCAGCTAACAGAAAAATAGAAGGCTGGTCACCATCAGTCTCTCTCTTACCTGGTAAATGGGATGATAACTGAAATGCTGTTCCAACCACCAAAACAGGACAGAGTCCCAACAAATAAACAGATGTCATATAAAAAGGCAAGGTGATTGAGAATGAGAGCAAGCATCCTTTTCCATACTCATAATTTAAAGCCAGTCCCTAAACTCATCATAAATGTTCTCAAAATACTCCAGTTTTTTTACTCATATGCATTCCAACTTGCCTCACTTTACACAAATGTCTTGCATAGTGCATTGTGCTCTAATCAGAGTTGACTCTGTGGTCACTGCTTACTGCTGACTTCAGCCAAACATCCTTACCTCTAAGCCCATCTCAAAACTTACTCCAAACAGAGAAACTCAGTGCCATAAATTCCACTTTCAAGCACTGATACCTTGGCAAAAGACTGTATCTTCAGGAGTTCTCAATTCTATTGCCCCATGAAGCCCGGGCAATATTTTGCTCTACAAAATCACTGACATGTGTTAATGAAGGGACTGCAGCTCTATGACTTTCTTTCTCTCCAATCCCTCCTCTCCACTGCTTTGCCCCCACAGAAAACCACTTCTCTAAGCCAATAGCTTCTCACATTGTCCAAGGACATGAGACTATAATACAACAGATAAATGCATTAGGTATAAGAGACTTTAGAAAATGGGGAGAGATATCCAGAAGATATGATATTTTTGCTTTCCTAATATGCGCCAAGTATCATGGTACTCACCTGGCATGCATAATCTCATTTATTCTTAATCTTAACCTCATCAAGCAGGGATTTTTACCTCCGTATTCCAAGTAAAGGAAACAAATGCAGGAGGTTTGGGTAAACAGCCCAAAGCCCACATCTTGTAACTAAGCAACTAGAAATTGAGTCCAGGTCTATATTCTGAAGCCTCTGTTTTTTGCGTGGAGCCCCAGGGTTGGTTTCCCAGAGACTTTGCTGTTGGTTCTGAAGATTCAAAAAAAAAAAAAAAATCAAATACTAGTTTCACATCAGAGACTATCCTTCTCTGATTCATTAAATTGTTCACTAAAAATGAAAATGTTTGGTTTTAATTTGTGTAAGACTTTATAAAGCTTCAATTCAGTTTGGCTCATATTTCATTCTTTAAAAAATAATATTTTAATTTAGGATTCAATCTGTTGGTTGTAGTTTAAGAAACAAGGTGCCAGATCAAGAGTCAGACCTGGCTTCCAGATCTCAGTCTATCCTGTGCAGATTGTATAATACTGGACACGAAACTAGCTTCTCTAAACCTTAGTTTTGTATGTGAAAAATGGAGTTGGACTACATTAGAAGAATTTCCTGAAGCTGAATGACCCTAATTCATTCAACGTGTGTGAGGTGGGAGCCACAGCCCTGCTTCAGAAATCCAAGAAATGACTTTCAATAAATTCAGTGCTTGTTTAGGATAACATCAGGCCAATGCAATGGTGTGTAGACAAAAATAAATTTATTTTACTAGTCTTGTAAATGCATCCAGTAGAGTATAAATCCCATATTAACTTGATATACAATCATAATCTACTTTTAAATACATGAAAAATCTTCTCATTAAAAGGAAGAAATATTACATGGTTCTTTTACATCTTTGATGACTAATTCTATTCTACTTCTCACTTAGAATTTTCCCCAAATAAGTGTATTTTATGTTTAGAAATATTTTATTGATTATTTTATAAATTTCTTCTATAATAACAATATGTATACCCATGAAATTTATTTTTTCCAATGGTTCTTTCTAAGGTTTTATGTGTCAAATTTTTTCTTCTGGATTGAATTGTCATTGTGATTGTTAGAAAAATACAATTGATCAAAACAACACAATCACATTATAAAATTTGATATTTTTAAACATCAATTTTTACTCTAAATGAATTTACACTAACAGTATAAATATGAGGCCTTTTTATAATTAATTCATGTATCTGTGGATAAGTATTGCTTCATTATAGAATGAACTGTAGCACAGCATAAGTATTATTTCTTTCTTTCATTTTTAGGAATGCAAGCAATGAGAATTACTGTTCTCAAAAATATGTAGCTGAGAATGGATGTTTCATTAGAACAATTTCATCCAACTCTTTGAACCTCATCCTAGGTCTATGCTAAAACCACACAGTGATATCTCATCAAAAAGTACTTTTGTGTTCTATTAATTGGCAACTCAGATCCTTTTCTTCAAGTTTGTCAAAATAGTTTAAAAGTTGGGAACAAGCTTACTTACAAAATTATTTGTTATTCACCTTTGGAGTTATTTTTCAGTTTGCCACAGAAGCTTTATTAAAATTTATAAAATGATTATTAAATGTACTCATAGTAATAACCAAATATTAGCTTAGAGTAAGATATTTAATCAACCAATCAGATTGGACCAGATGCAGACCTCAGCGCTAGAGCAGAGTCCTACGGACCCTCCCTTGCTGCTCAAGGTACTAACCTTACAGCTGCTGGACTGTGAAGGTAGTCTTACAGGTTCCTGGTCCCAGGCGAAGTTCTGGGGCTGAGTCAGGTCCACTCTAGGACTCAGGGAGAGAAGTGTTCACCAATCAATATGAAACTGTGTCAATATTTCAACAAAAGAATGACTTCTTGTTATGCTTTCCTTCAGGGACAAACTGTATTATAATGTACTCAGAAAAGGTAAAGAAATTGAAATGTTTCATTTCACCTTTGTCAGTACAGTATTTTTGATAAAACATTTTTATCTTACTCTGTGTTTTAAATATATTTTTACCATAACTTTGGAGCTTCTGATTTAGTTTATAAAATTTATAACATCCATCATCTAATCTAATTGAAAAGGCCAGTCCTAACTATCTGCAAAACCAGACTAGTTTTTTGGCAGGAAAAGTCTAATCTCCTCAAGTTAAATGACTGCACTGAGATGCCTTCCCATGACAACCATCTCATTTCTTAACACTAATTTTAACACTAATGGATAAAATGTGGCACTCGGACTTGACGAAATAAGGCACAGTGCCCTTTAGTGCTTTTCGCCAGTCATCTTTGTCTTTGCTTCATTCTAAAAAGAGCCTCTCCTCAGAGGGACACACTCTGTAGCAACTGCCAGGGGATGGGAGAGAAGTTGTTAGAGGAAAATAGTTGGAACTCCTGTCTTTTCTTTCTTAAGTGTATGTGAATTCTGAACATGTCAACACGAATCAAGATAATTCCATATCTAACTCCATGCTTTGCACTTAAAAGAACCATATATGAGACAGGGGGAAACACAGAGTTGGAATCAGTATTTCAAATGGTCTGTTTTTGGTCTAGAAGTCTGTACATCCGAAAGAACAATGAAATTGTGGGAAACGCGCTGGAGGAATGGGAGGAACGCCCTTCTTTTGCCAAGTGGCTGAAAGGAGACTGTGAGAAGGGAAGGCGAGAAGGGAGAAACCGCCTGATGTTTTGACCACCATAAGCTTGTTCTCAAGCAGATCTATTTTAAAATATAAGTTAAGGATCTGGATAAATTCCTTATTCATGTTCAGGTAACTCTTGTGAAGTTTTAGTGCACTTCTTGAGGTACGTGGGCCCCTGTGTGAAGGCTACTAGACTAGATGGGTCTGTAGAGTTTTTCCCTTTGGGTTCTTGTTTTAGACTAGATCTTAATCTTTTTGTCTGATGTTATCATAGCTAAAAATAAAATCAGAGCAAAAAATTCCATCAAGGGCTATGCTGGCCAAAATAAGCTATCCTGCACATATAGACTGACACTATTGGACTGCTGTTGTGAATTGTTCTCAGTGGTGGAGACAAGTTTTCCCTGGGCCATTCCCACTCTTTCTCATGACTTCCCCCAGGCAACACCTGTTGGTAAAGGGAGCCGTAGCCTCTGGAATACAGCAGAACAAAGCTCTGTGGCAACTGTAGTAATAAGATGGGCTTCCTTGTATTCTGGATCAGACACAGAAGTATGTAGAGGATGCTATGAGGCTATGAGTTTGTGCACTCAGCCCAGGAAGGGACGACAGAGAAGGAGACTCTGCTGTCTTGAAGGATGAGTAAACAAGTTAGCCAGGGGACAGAGATGGTGGTGGCTAAAGATATGCGTGCTTGTGTGTGTGTGTGTGTGTATGTCTGTGTTTGAGAGTAGGCAATAGTATACACCAGTAGGCAATCAATCCATACAATGCGCCAGGTAAAGCCAGGCCTGATTTTATTCCTAGTCTCAGAAGTTCAGTAAACCTTGATGGAGTCACTAAGGTCCTGGGTCAAAAATCTGAGCCTTGCTTCCTCAAAATCATTTCATTTCATGGAATCTAAGAAGCAACTCATTTTAGACATGTTAAAACATAAAGGAAGCAAACAAAAAAGAAACTATGTATGTTTTGGCAGTGCGCTTGGAGATGGTTCACTAAGCTCTGGGTGTCTGATTTGTAACAACCCATCTCATGAGACTGAGAAATAAATCAGACGGGAGATATGGACACTTTTCTAGGAATGGCATGTTTGTGTTCACGCCCCAGGAGGATCCTCTTTCTTAACTTTCTTGATAACTAAATGCCTGGGAAATTCTATCAGGCATCAGAAGATTGCTAAGTGATTGAAAATCAGAGCAAAGAGATACGGCTGATCTTGACTGTGGTTGGTGTGCTCAACAGTGGATAATAAAGACTCCGTGGATTGGTTTTACTTCACACCTAGAGTCCTCATTCCAACAGCCGGAATGTCTAAGTCTAGCTTAACCATGGCGTTAGACATGCACATGTCCTTGGAAAATGCGTGTGCACTTTTGGATAGGCATATCCTTAATTTTCATAAATCGCCCTATTAAGATTTTTCAAAGGCTTGCTAGATGGCAATGTAAAAATGGTGCAGTCACTATGGAGATTGGTTTGGCAGTTCCACAATAAGTTAAACAAAGAATCACCAGATGACCCAGAAATTCCACTCTTGGGTGTATGTCCAAAAGAATTGAAAATGGATGTTCAAACAAAACGTGTGCACAAGTATATATAGCAGCATTATTCACAATACCCAAAGGTGGAAACAATCCGAATGTCCATCAAGTGACTAATGGATAAACAACATGCGTTGTACCCATACCATGGAATATTATTCAGCCATAGAGAGGAATGGAGTGTTAATATATGCTACAAAATAGATAAACCTTGACAACATCACGCTAACTGAAAGAAGCGAGACACAAAAGGTCACATATTGTATGGTTCCACTTATTTGAAAAGCCAGACAAGTCCAAAGAGACATAAAGCAGATTGGAGGTCACCAGAGGCCTCAGGGAGAGAGGTATGGGAAGTGACCGCGGAATGGGCATGGACTTCCTTTGGAGCGATGAAATGTTCTGAAACTCAAACGTGATGATGGTTGCCCAACATGATGAATGTACAAAATGTCACTGAATTTTACACTTTAAGTGGTTTAAATGGTAAATTTTATATTATGTGGATTTTACCACAACTTTTAAAAAATCACACATGAAAAAAACTTGTTAGATATCTCAACCCTTCTTTCTCCCACTCAGAAACAAATTATCCAACTCTTTACTTGATGATACTTTTAAAATGGCGTTTGTGTTTAAGAGCAACATTACTTCTTATTTAACAAGGGGAAAAAAGAAACAAAAAAAGGCTTGAATTACCCAAATTTAAACTCTATAGGGAATAACATGATATAATAAGAAGATGGGTGGATATGCAAATGCCTATTACCAGGGTAAATCAATCTTTCTCCTTCTCAAGGGGATGAGAACTTCAGCAAAACTCTTCTGTTAAAAGCAGGATATGTTCCTTCTTCTAAACTTGCTCATCCATGTAGCTTTTATTACATCGGTTTCAAATGTAATTCTTTTTTTTTTTTTGAGGTTTCATTTAGATAATTAATTATTTTTATTTATGTAATTCTTCAAGTTCTTCAATGTATGTGTTTAATGCTTGGCTTTTAGGCAGAGCAGGATCTATCAAAGGAAAAGAAAAGCAAGACCAGCACTTCTCTGTTGCTGTTTAGAGCCTCTTGGCTGTGTCCCGCCCAACTTGACAGCACCTGGGGATGGTTTGTGGAGCAGGTGGTAAATGTGTGTACATTATGTCAACGGTGGTCCAGGGTTCCAACAAGAGACAGAAAGTGTGCTGCTTATGACATGGCAATTTTAAAAGCACAAAAGTCTGCAGAGGACTGAAAACAATATTCTTCCTTAGGCAATTCAGACTGTTGAAAGGAAAGTAAATTTCTGTTCCAAATTATTAATTAAGGGTGATTAAAAAAAAAAAGCATGAGACAAAATATAAGCCTGAAGTTTTCAAATAAAAGCAAAACAAAGCAAAAGATTTGTTGGCCTATCACAAGCTCTTGCTCCTTATTTAATTTCCAATAATGTAGAAAACTGGAACCACTCTAAGTGAAAAACACATTTCTCTTTACTTAGAAGAATCAAATGTTGTCTGCATTTCTATGAAAATGATAGTTCAGATGTCCTCTCCTTCCATTTTACCTGAATTTCTTGAATGAGTTACTTAAACTTGCTATTCCTGGTCATAATACGACCAGCTCACTGAGTTACTGTAGCATAAAATTAAATAACAATAGTAATTACTGACGTGTATTGAATGCTCACTGGGGGTCAGGCAGAGTCCTGAGCACTCCACGTGTATTCTTCTTCATATCAACCCACTAGGTGGAGCTTTTTATATCCCTGTTTGAGGATAAATAATTTACCCAAAGCTACACAGCTAGCAAGTGGTTGGACTAGACCTTGAAGCAGACAGTCTGGCTTCGGAATTCATGCTCTGACAACTCTGCTGTATCGCATGATGCCTTGCAGACAGGTGGCACTTGGGGCCATTGGCTCCCCTCCTCCCTAGTTGTAGAACCATGGCAGCAGTTTTGTGGATGCCAGCCCTCCAAGTGGTGATGACAGCATCTTGAAGGAGAAATGCCACCTCACCTCTGACTTTCATGGATCTGTACCCTGTTCTGAAGGAAGATTTTCCTAAGCTATTCTCCAGCTGGACAAGGGCTGGTTAGATAGGAAAGGAGAGCTGGCCAGAACAGCAGTGACAGGAAGAGGCTGCTGTTTCCTGAGGCTGCCCATGCCACCGTGGAACAGAGCTACAGGAATGCTATGGGACAGAGCAGGTTGTCAGGCCACCTGGAGCCATGGGAGGCTGGGAAGCAATGGGAGGTTGAAAAGACAGCACCTTTCCCAGCCATACTGAAGGTGAGGCAAAATTTTAAAAATATCACTAGCACTGAACCTCTCTTTATTTAAAATTGTGATATTTTTTGACTTTTAGAAATATTGCATCAATATTTTAGTTGTCTTGATCACTGAGTTTTTTGGTGAAATGTGCGTGCCTCACTGGCTTCACACTAGTCCTAGCCCTGACCCTGCTCTGGTTGCCAGAGGGCCTGGGGTTCCTGCTTGCTGATCCTTCAACAGAGTTGTATGACCTTGAGCATACAAGTACTTGACTTGTGTTCTCATCTATGGAATGGACATAAAACCCCTCCAATGCAGAGGTCTTTAGTGACAGTCAAAGGAGCTAATGTGGCAGAAGTGGGAGAGAAGGAGGTAATGCAGAAATCCATTAGACGCTTACATCACCCTTATGCCTCTCATAAATTCCTTGCACATCTGCAGTAAAAATTAGTTGTGCCCCAGTTGGACCACTAGTGACAGAGAGGGAGAGTGAAATAAATGCTCTGGTGGATAGAGACAAGCCCCTCAGGTGAGGAGGGTCTAGAAGGAAAACCTAGTGTCCCTTCCATCTGCTCTGGTGGCAGTAGAGACCCTGGGGCAGGGGCTTCTGCTCCAGGAGTTACAGATTCCCCCTCTCACTTCCTTACAGTTCTAGTACATTCCCCAGGCACATCTTTATGGTCCCTGATCCCCAGACTTTAAAGGAGTAAGGCTATACCAAGTGAAAATATTGACAAAGATCTAAGTCCAGACCTTCCCACTGGCATTATGTTGCTGCATTTATGTCTGAAATGGTCATTCACCAGATGTTTCTTCTTACCCATTTCAACCCAACATCACAGGAGTTAGGGCAGGGTAACCTAAATCTCCCTTTACTATAGAGACTTAATGTGTGGTCTCACATCTACTTCCCTGGCAAACAACAGGAAAGGAGTTTGTGAATGAAGGTGAAAACAATTTAAACAAGGTAAAGAAGGTTCTTAAGGGACAAAACAGCATCTACCATTGTCATATTGTTTCTAGATTACTCTGAGATGAGTCATGCAAAAAGCACAATGTTAAAAACTCAGATAACACTGCATCTGTATTTTGGTGTATTTGTCCTATATTTTTAATTTTTAAATAAATGTCCCCAATGTTTGAGTAATCTAGTCCCCTTCTCTATAGCTATGATGCTGACATGGGGTCTGGAGGAGGAGTTGATGAGTTTCAGATTGATGGAGAAATCTCATGCACGAGAGTCAAGGGTCTCAGAACAAACCAGCGACTTGCCGTGTGGCTGAAGGAAGTGTCTAATAAGCAGGTCTTCACTTGTATGCTTGCTTCTGCTGCTCCATTTACAGCCAGTGGAACTACTTAATTGGGTGTTATAAATTAATGAGCATGTGTCCTCAGATCTTCACATGGCGCATGGGCACTTTTCCGCTTCCCTAGTTAGTCCCTTAACCACTTTATTGTGTCAAATCTTTTAACTATTCATGACTAAGCCAAGTTGGAAAGAAATCCTGTTAGAATTCCAACCCAACTTTCCATATGCTATATTCCTTTGTTTCAAAGAATATTTCAGAGACTAATAAATGCTACAGCTGGTGTTTCTCCATTTCAGCTGCATCCCACAGACCTGACTTTGAGTCTATGCTCCTGTTAGGAATGATGCATTTTGTTTTTAAGGCACTGTTCTTATCTTTCAGACAGTCAGTATACACATTGTTAGAAAAAAAAATGACTCATACCTCTCTCTATCCCCAGGACGTCCTTCAGAATTAGTCTTCACTAATATCATAGTTAATCACAACAGAACAGGGGGAGTAATGAACTGATTCATGGCAAGAGAAATAAGTACATCAGATAAACAAGCAAGCAGCTCTGCCCACGGCCAACTCGATGAAGTCTGCAGGGTCCTCCTGGCCACACCCTTTTTCCTGAAATACGCATATCCAAGGGCAGAGAGTGAGGCAGCAGGGTGCTGCTGAGAACTGACTGCACCTGGTTCCAAGTTCCTCAGTGAAGAGTGTTTTCAGCATAGGAGAAAAGGATTAAGCTATGGAGCATCTTCTAGGATTTCCAAGGTATCTAAATTAGAACTGCATTTGTAGCTTAGCTACAGCCAACTACAGTGTTATCCAAACCTCTTCAACTCTAGACCTCTCACTGTCATTATGAACTCTCTGTCAAATGAACAAAGAATAAGTAAATACATCTGCTTAGTCTTCTTCATTGAATCATTCCTCAAATACATACTGAGTGTCTATTTGTTTTAGTAATCTATTGCTACATAACAAATAATCTATACCTTGGTGCCTTAAAGCAATACACATTGATTATCTTATACTTTCTGTGAATCAGGAATCTGGGCACAGCTTACCTGGGTCCTCTGCTTCAGGACCTCTCATAGGCTGTATAGAAGGAGTTATAGGGCTGTAGCCATCTCAAGGCTTGACAGGAAGGGTGCACTTCCAAGTTCATGTGGTGATTGGCATCCCCAAGTTCCTTGTAGGCTATTGTCCAGAAATTACCCTCAGTTCCTTGCTCCATGGGCTTCTCCAATGTGGCAGCCTACTTCATTGAAGATATAAGTCAAAAGAACAGGAGAGTCTGCTAGCAAGACAAGGGTCAAAATCTTTGGTATCTTAACCATAAACATGACATCCCATTATTATATCCAAATACTATTAGAAGCAAAGCACTGGGTCCCTCCCATATTCAAGGGTAGGAGATTACACAAGGGGGTGAATACTAAGACAAGGGTGTCACTGAAAGCCATGTCAGAAGTCACCAGTCACACTTCTCCTTGGCAGGCTCTGTGCTTTGTGATGAAGATACGGTGACGAACCAGATAAGATTGCTTCCCTCCTGAAATTCACTGTCACTTTGAGATACTGAGCTGTGAAACTCCAAGAGACTTCTGTAAGAGGGACAGAGCAAGGCAGTAGAGAGATTCAGCCATGTTTCAGTAGAGATCCTGGGTCAGGTGAATAAAAGAGTAGTTGTAGGTCTCCAAAAATTCCTTTAAAACTCACTAGGGCAATTTCCAGTATATGGAGTATAAGGCAGCTAATAGGAAATAATTAGAGAGCAAAAAATAACTTCTCTAATAAAACTGCTGCTTCAGGTCTCTTTACAGGTGGAGAATGCCTTTCATTTCTTAATTACCGATGTTTTCTAATGCAAATGTTTCCAGGTCATAGCTCGTCAAACAGCCAAACTAAGGTACAGACACCTGTATATCAGATTCCTCATGAAAACAGATTTGGTAGGGGAGGCTCCGGCCATGGTGGAGGAAAGCAAGAACAAGGAGAACCTGGATGGACTGCTATTTCCTCATTGTTTCAGAGAGTAGCCCCTGCTTACAAAATAGAGATAGTAATAGTACTTTGTGTGACTGGCAGAAAATGACCCCCAACCCCTGCAAAGATGCAAACATCCTAATCCTCAGACTTTGTGACTATGTTACTTTACATGGCAAAAGGGAATTTTCAGATGTGATTATGAACCTTGAAGTGGGAAGATTATCCTGGATTATCCATGTGGGTAAAATGTAATCATGCAAGTCCTTAAAAGTAGAAGAGGAAGGCAGAGGAGCAGGACAGAGAGCTGTAAGGAGAGAAGAGACAGGAGAATTCAAAGCATGAAGGTGGAGGAAGGTCGCAAGTACCAAGGAATGTTAGGAGCTGGAAACTGTCCTAAGCCAATAACCAGCTTGGACACGGAAACATCAGTCCTACAACTGAAGACACTCAATTCCGCCAAAACTCAAACGAACAAGGAAACAGACTCTCCCCTAGAGCCCCTAGAAAGGAATGCTTCCCTGTAAACACTGTGATTTTAGCCCTGTGTGATCCGACTCGGACTTCTGACCTACAGAACTGTAAGATAATAAATCTGTGTTGTTTTAAGCTAAGTTTGTGGTAATTCATCATGGTGGCAATAGAAAACTAATATCCTTACTCATAGGATTGTTAAAAGGACTCAAGTCATTAATATATGTTGCAAGTGCTGGAAATGCTTCTGGCACACAGTAAGCAAGCACTGTGCACATGTTTCCTATTATTGTGACCCCGCCAACCTGGGAGTTCTTTGTTGATAGGGAAAAACAGGGCCTAGCTGAAAAAAAAAAAAAAAAAGGCTTGAGAAATGTCTCCACATACTGTTTATTTCCAAATAAATCTTTAATGATCATATACGTCATGTAACAAGCTGCAGGTTCCTGATGCCAGAGCCCCAAAGGAAGGTGACCAATGAACAGTATTTTTAATACTACCCAGTAAAGTGAATAAAAGGCTCACTGACCTTTTAAGATCTAACATTCTATTTTTTTTTTTTTTCATTCTGGTAAAGTCGTTTTCCCTGGATTTAGAGTAATACATTTAGCATTGAAATAAGTCTTAGACCGTATGTCAAACTTAAAAAAAAATCTACTTCATGATACGTGTTCATCTTCTTATTGCCAGGATATCTTTTTTCTCCCTCTTTTTCTGTTTATTCACCACCACCTATCAGCACTGTACGCCCAGCACTTGGTCTGCCAACACCAACCAAAGAGTTGCTCATACACTGCAGTAAAATCACATAAGAAATATCAGGGTATTTTTTTTACCCAAATTATCTTTCTAACCAGCTTCCATACTTATTAAAAAAAAAAAATACCTTTGGATCAAGAAACTTGCAGGTAGTAAGGGAAACCAAGCTCTTTAGTGTCAGTCGTATCATCAGGGAGTGTATGAGCTAGTGGAGAGATTAAAATGCAGCTGGCAATATAGGGCAATGCATCATGAGACGGTGGTCTCAAGGTGTGGGATATGTACTCTGTGATCTCAGGCTGTGCAAGAACAGAGCCCTTGATCATACTGCATCAGAAATCCACTCTGCTTCCCATCCTCCTGACTACTTTCAGGGGAAAGCCTCAGTTTTATGCTAGGGTGCCGTCCGCATTCTTCTCACACTGGGTTTGCCTCCGTCAGCACCCTCCAAAGAAGAAGCCTCAGGCTGAGAGATCCAGGCTGGCCCAGCATAGCTAGAATTTAATTACATTGTTTGGTTCTTGTTCCATTTATTTCCATGGATACCTTCTGTTTATGGCAAGAGAAATGCTTTTCTATTTTCGGTAGTGGTATAATGTTTTCTTTTAAGATTACTTTGCTTAAATTTTTAAAAAGTAAGTCCAATTTAAATTTTTTAAAAAGTGAATAGGGCCCCAGATGGTTCAATGATATGGCAACAATTACAAATGTGTTATAAGAATAACTAAAGTTTAGGATAATAAAATAGAAGGTGTGGTAGAGGCATAAGCACCAATTTCAGAGGAAGGAATCACTGTTGTCCACTGTGTTGGTCAGGTTCTGAGAGGCTGTGATGGAGGAAGTGTAATTTGGTGCTGGGACTTTGGTGAATTAGGGTTTGCCATGGCTGAGGATATGGTGTCTAGATACAGGAATGAGAAGCTTGAATCAAAGCAGAAATGGCCTCCGAAGGAAGGGAGCACAGCACCTCCACTAAAGTAAAGCTATGTGGGGGGAAGTAGTGACAGATGAACCTTAATAAGGTTGTAGAAAACCTTGCATTACAAGATCTCCCCTCTTGCGTTGTCTAAACATTGAGTTTCCTCCTTCTCTCCAGGAGCTGACCCACGACCAGCTCCCAGGTGCCCCATGATAACGATATAAGGAGGTCCTTGTTACACTTTGGAGTCCTGTGTCACTATGCTGCTGTGGTTGTGGGAGTTCAAATACCTCCCACCTCCTGCTGCACAGCCCATCAACAAAGGCTACATAGCCCTCTAATGTGTTAGCCCCGAAATTCACTCTATTTACATGCCATTTTGACCACTTGCAACGTGGAGCTAACAGGAACTGCCTTCATTTTCAAGGGCCTGCAACTCTCGGAGGTGCCATCCACTGAGTTCAACATGCATACTCATGGTTTGTTTAAAATTTTATGAGTTAAAGAAAGTCCTCTTCTCTATCTAGGAATCTCCAAATAACCACTCTAAAGTTAATCGTGTGTGCGCCTCTGCCTGTACTGAATAGCAGTGGAAGGGCTGAAGTTCATGGGGCAGAGGCAAGGAGGCAGGTGACAGTTTTAGGATTTTAAGTTTCATAGATTTTTAAATTCCTATTTTTAAAGAATATATACTTATTTAAAGTATAAAAAATGCAAGTGTTAGACCTCAGGGTTGATATTTTTTAGCTTATAACATTATAATTGGTACCTCTTCTCTCCATCGGCAAAGTCACCTGCAGTCCTTCTGATGGCCACAGGCATGGGTTCTCTGTTTCCTAGTGCTAAGGAGGGGGGGTCACCAGAATTTCAGCTGGAGAAAATGGGGGCTCAGCTGGTTTAGTGTCTCAGAAAAGTAGAACCTTGCTGATTGTGTTGATTGAAAGGGCAAAAGGAGGCCTTTGGAACCAGAGAAGTACTCCTTGTCATCTGCTGCTATACCTACCTGACATCATCACCTATCATTTGTGGCTGAAGTCCTTGGATTCAGACATTATATCTCTGCTGTTTGTATCCTTGGAAAGGTATCACCAGGAGCCGCTGACATCTTAGCATGGATCAGAAACCCCTTAGAGTCATAATGGGGCAAAAGATACAGATACAGTTTGATAGAAAAAAGGCTTAGGATAGAATCAGTACTTGAGAAGAGCAGAGTTTGATGGGCTTACTTTGAATGCCTGGTGAAGGAGAGGCAGGGGTGATGCACAAAATATTTTACAATAGTAGAGTATGGGCACTAAAAGGATGCTAACCCAATCAGAATAAGCACCGGCTCCTGACAACTGGTAGGGCTGCAATGCTACATCCTTACTGAGCATCAGCACCAAGAAGAAGGGCCATACTAGGGAAGCCCCCCGCCCAAGGACAAACTCTGAGAGTGCATGTAATACTCACTCACTCAACACAGAGAATACCTATTGAGTTTCTGCCATGCAATGTGAAGCAACATGTGTTGGGGCGAGGGGGATTTTCGAAAGGACTGCCTTTTACATCTAGCCATTGTGCATCACTGTAACAAATAATGTTGAGGGTGTTTTGTTTAACCCCATATTCTATAGTGTATTTCGCAATTAAAAAAAGAAGCAATAATGTGATGTAGCTGTAGGAAATGGGCTACCGTACACGAATCCACTGTATCCTATCTCAACGCTATGCACATCTGTGGTCTGCAACAGCAGTAACTCATTCTCTCGGGGGTCTGTTTTTGCCTGAGCTACCTCACACTGAACCCCTTAGGTCATGAGCCTCATGGAGATCCACTAGGAAAAAGACCCATCTGACCCCACATGATGGTGAGAAATAAGTGACAACCTGGCCTCTTCAGACAAATTCTTTTGTCTTAAGTTCTGTTCTTTCCATCTATTTACTGAATGTTGTAAAATTAACAAGCAGTTGCTCTTTGGGGCTGTCATTTGAGGCTTGAGGCTTCAGAAAAGCTGATCTAGAAAAGTGACAAATGACACAGGGGTTAAAAATTATCAACCATGGTGGAATGATACACTAAAATTGTCATTAATATGTCACATTTCTCCCAATGGATGATTAAAAACATGCTGTCTTCTTGAGACACCGGATAAATGATGAGACAGGAAGTTTTTTGTTCAACTGCTCATCAGTCAGCTGAGAAAAAAAAATCACTTCAACTGAGCCATCAAGTTGCAGAAGATAGAGGAAGAATCTTTTATATATATACAAAGTTATATAGTGACATCCACCACTTTAGCATGTCTTTACTCTTTTGGTAAAGGCACCTAATCTTCCTTGGGGACTAAGCCTTTTCTCTTCTCAAGTCCAAGTTTCTCCATCCCCTGACTCCAAAGATAGGCATGTGATGCAGATTATGTTCAGCAAAATATTGCATTCAGTTGGACACTGTGATTGCTATAGAGTTGGGCACAGGAGTCAAGTGAGATCAATAAGAGTCAATAAGATCATGACCAAGTGGGGTTCATCCCAGGGACACAAGGCTGGTTCAACATACGCAAATCAATCAGTGTAATAATACATCACATCAACAAGAGAAAGGACAAAAACCACATGTTCATCTCAATCGATGCAGAAAAAACATTTGATAAAATTCAACACCCATTTATGATAAAAACTCTCGCCAAAGTGGGTATAGAGGGAACATATCTCAACATAATAAAAGCTATATATGACAAACCTACAGCCAGCATAGTACTCAACGGTGAAAAACTCAAAAGCTTCCCACTAAAATCTGGGACAAGACAAGGATGCCCACTATCACCACTCCTATTCAACATAGTTCTGGAAGTCCTAGCCACAGCAGTCAGGCAAGAGAAAGAAATAAAAGGAATCCAAATTGGAAAAGAAGAGGTAAAAGTGTCATTATATGCTGATGACATGTTACTATATATAGAAAACCCTAAAAGGTCCACACAAAAGCTACTAGAGCTGATTGAAGAATTCAGCAAGGTAGCAGGTTACAAAATTAACGTTCAAAAATCAGTTGCATTTCTTTACACTAACGATAAATCAACAGAAGAAGAAAGTAAAGAAACAATCCCCTTTAAAATGGCACCCAAAGTAATAAAATATCTGGGAATAAATCTAACCAAGGAGGTGAAAGAATTATACACAGAAAACTATAAACCATTGATGAAGGAAATTAAAGAAGACTTTAAAAAATGGAAAGATATTCCATGCTCTTGGATTGGAAGAATCAATATTGTTAAAATGGTCACACTGCCCAAGGCAATCTACAGATTTAGTGCAATCCCTATCCAATTACCCAGGACATATTTCACAGAACTAGAAAAAATCATAATAAAATTCATATGGAACCATCAAAGACCTAGAATTGCCAAAGCATTACTGAAGAGAAAGAAAGAGGCTGGAGGAATAACTCTCCCAGACTTCAGACAATACTATAGAGCTACAGTCATCAAGACAGCATGGTATTGATACCAAAACAGACATATAGACCAATGGAACAGAATAGAGAGCCCAGAAATGAACCCACAAACTTTTGGTCAACTCATCTTTGACAAAGGAGGCAAGAATATACATTGGGATAAAGACAGTCTCTTCAGCAAATGGTGTTGGGAAAACTGGACAGCATCATGTAAAACAATGAAGCTAGAACACTCCCATACACCATATACAAAAATCAACTCAAAATGGATTAAAGACTTAAACATAAGACAAGATACAATAAACCTCCTAGAGGAAAACATAGGCAAAACATTATCTGACATACATCTCAAAAATTTTCTCCTAGAAGAAATAAAAGCAAGAATAAACAAATGGGACCTAATGAAATTACAAGCTTCTGCACAGCAAAGGAAACCAGAAGTAAAACAAGAAGAAAACCTACGGAATGGGAGAAAATTTTTGCAAGTGAAATCGACAAAGGCTTGATCTCCAGAATATATAAGCAGCTCATACGACTCAATAAGAAAAAAATAAACAACCCAATCCAAAAATGGGCAGAAGACCTAAACAAGCAATTCTCCAAGGAAGACATACAAATGATCAAAAAGCACATGAAAAAATGCTCAATATCACTAATTATCAGAGAAATGCAAATCAAAACTACAATGAGGTATCACCTCACACCAGTCAGAATGGCCATCATTCAAAAATCCACAAATGACAAATGCTGGAGAGGCTGTGGAGAAAGGGGAACCCTCCTACACTGCTGGTGGGAATGCAGTTTGGTGCAGCCACTATGGAAAACAGTGTGGAGATTCCTCAAAAGACTAGGAATAGACTTACCATATGACCCAGGAATCCCACTCCTGGGCTTGTATCCAGAAGGAAATCTACTTCAGGATGACACCTGCACCCCAGTGTTCATAGCAGCACTATTTACAATAGCCAAAACATGGAAACAGCCTAAATGTCCATCAACAGGTGACTGGATAAAGAAGAGGTGGTATATTTATACAATGGAATACTACTCAGCCATAAAAACCGACAACATAATGCCATTTGCAGCAACATGGATGTTCCTGGAGAATGTCATTCTAAGTGAAGTAAGCCAGAAAGAGAAAGAAAAATACCATATGAGATCGCTCATATGTGGAATCTAAAAAACAAAAACAAAAACAAAAACAAACAAACAAACAAAAACAAAGCATAAATAAAGGACAGAAATAGACTCACAGACAGAGAATACAGACTTGTGGTTACCAGGGGGGTGGAAGGTGGGAAAGGATAGACTGGGATTTCAAAATTGTAGAATAGACTACACTGTATAGCACATGGAAATATACACAAAATGTTATGATAACTCACAGAGAAAAAAATGTGACAATGAGTGTGTATATGTCCATGAATAACTGAAAAATTGTGCTGAACTCTGGAATTTGACACAACATTGTAAAATGATTATAAATCAATAAAAAATGTTAAAAAAAATAAAATAAAATGCAGAGAGAAAAAAAAAAAAAAGAGTCAATAAGACTCAACCTTGAGTCCTTTTCCAGAACAGTAGAAATGGAGTCTTCATTTGGCTGGAGTTACTGAGTAGATGGGATGTCAGCCTAAGCATCACTGGCAAATATCCTTCCACTACAAGAAAAGCCCAAAGTTTGGGTAAAAATGAAGAAACCTTAATGACAATTTCTGAATATTTGGACTGAACCCTTGGAGTAAACCCTGAAGTTGAACTAAACACTTTTTTATTTAAACTAATTTGAAAAGACTGTCTAAATAATTCAGGTTATTTTTCCCAGGGGCATTTGTATCTGCTTACTCTAGATAACAGGTTGAAAGTCTTTTGTTTCTTGGTAAAGAAATTTTAAATTTCAAATTTTGAGAGATGGGAACATTCCCAATGGCCCTGAACTTTCTCCTTAGGCAATAGCAAATTTTTCTGGCCCTGAGTAGGATTCAAAGCCATGAGGAGGTGGACAAGCAGACTGAAATGCCAGTCATAAGACTGGTCCATCCTAAAGAAAGAAAGCCTAACTATTCATACAGAGAAATCAAGCTTAATTCAGCAAAACCATCTGTGATTTTTCCCCAGTCTTTGGAACAGCACAGAACAGTTAACTGTCTTACAGATCACTCCTTACTATATTCTATCTTTCCAATTTAATTTTATATTCCATCTTTTCATTACCAAACTCTATCCTGAAGAGCAAAAATTAGCACCATCACTGTCCATCAAGGTATCCAGTATTTGGAGTAATCTTTAAAAGCATGAAAGAAAATTAGAGATGTGTGATAAAGAATGTATTGTCCGACAGCTGTTAATTATGGGTCTGACTGAAAGGAAAAGATTTCCATGTAAACAGATTTTTTTAAAGGACTGATTCCTACCAGGAGGATGAGAGTGACCATAACAAATGGAAACATCCATTCTGATGGACTGAGGGCCAACAGTTACAAATCTATGTCATCCTATGGTGTCAACTCTCTGCTTGTAGACAAATAAAAGGGTATCTGAATGTTTTCTATTGTTGTCTTCTTCTCAATTTATCTTGTTTTAGCATTAGATCATCTTAGACCGCTGGGATCACTGAGGGAACAGTAAAACAGTAAAGTGTGAATTCTGGAGGTAGATCAACTGATCTTGGCTCAACCAATTACCAGTTGTGTGGACTTTGGCCAATGTCTTAGTTTTTCTGTGCCTTAGTATATTCATTTATAAAATGGGAAACATTACCAGCCACACCAGTGTATAGGGAATTAAAATAAGTACTACATACAAAGCATAGAATTTATTAAGGGCTCAAGACGTATTTCTCAGTAATACTCTTATTACTGTTATCAGTTCAAATCGCCCAGGTAAGAGCTGATATCCCACAGTGGTTTAAGGGTCTTAGTCCAGAATTACTCAGACAAATTGTAGATTCGGGTCTAGAACTCAGGCTTCTAGGTTCAAAGATCTATATTTTTTCCACCTTCAAAATATTCTATTTGTATAATATTTTTAAACTACAGTAGGGAAGATTCAGATGTGCTTTAAAAAAAGGTTTTGGAAAAAATGGGGGAAATAAAAATACAGATGATAATTTTAATCTGTTAAATTGCAAAGAATCATCAAAAGATAAGAATATTTAAATTGGCAATTAATGTGATTAAAAAAAAACTCCATGCCATGCACCAAGAAGATAATCAATAATGAATTCCCCCAGAATATTTGGGGAAACTCTCTACAAATAAGAAAAGCTCCTTTGCTAAAACTGTGGAGGCAAATTTCCCTAGAACAAAGAAATTACAGGAAGAATAATAAGTCAGAAGGCATATAAAACTCTTAATTAAGCCATATTTTCACATGATGTTATATATGTCTTTGTTGCCCAATTTTATTCGTGGCTTCTTAGGAGCTCTCTGACAAGGCCAACCTTCCCCATAAAGAGCTTCATTTTTACATTTCAAACTTTCTCTCTTCTTTGTTCCTTTCTCTCATTCCTCACATCAAACCTACACAGGAGGTGTCCAATTTTCTCTGGACTCTGTTGGGTGATAACTGTTCAAGCTGATACACTGCTCTGGGTTAACTGTGTGACAAGGTGCTAATGGCTCAGCATGCCACCCACTCAGGACATGTCTACACTGCACATGAGTCCTCAAGAAGTTCAAGGTCTTAACCCAAAGGAAGAAGGCTCATGAGAGAAACTTCAGATAAGTGTAAATTGGAGGGTTAAGACATAGTAATTGGTGACAAAGCTTGTTGACAGCAAAAATTCCTCACCTGGGGATAAAATGGTCAGCTACTTATTCCAGCATCTCATGGAGTTTGCCTGGAAGTTGGGCAAGATAATTTTACCTTTACCTTAACCCCAGAATTTGTGTATTTATTCTTATATCCATAAACTGAATTTGATTTGAACCTAGGCCTCTATTTACCCTTATTTGGAGCCTAATTACTCACAACAAAAATTACACCAAGCTCAGCTGATTGGCTAGAGTATGAATATTTTTTATTATTTTCCAGAACGAATGAATATATTTTTTAAGTATCTCAGATTCATTTAAAAGTGTTCAGAAACAGCATTTATGCTCTCCTTCAATACTGTCTTTGGGATTCAGATACGATATGAATACATATCAGAAACCAGTCAGCTGGGGAACAGATGTGTGCAGATCCCCTAGCCCATCACAGAATGGAACTGATGAAAGTTTATATAAGAGAGGGCTAATTTAATTTGCCTACTTTTAGCATATTTGCAAATTTAAAAAAATAAAATTCTTAGTTTTGGCAAATGCAGCTAAGGCTTAAATTGAACAATGACATTTAGTACAGACTTTCAAGCTAGTGCATGATGATTTTTTTTTAATGATTTCTTTAATGGTCAGATTAATAAAATAAAATCTTTAAAGAATTAAACAGAGAAATAATCTTCCCTTTTCACACCACTGGGATCTTTAATCCATAAGAAACAGTTTGTCCTGCCAAGATGGGGACAGTACTGTCTTAAGAAGTTGCCAGTGGATTTGGAAAATATTTTCTATGCCCATGGGAGGGACACATACAGCAAGACTAATTGATAAAGCATAACTTAGATGTCAACTCACCATGGAACATTGGCTGTGCCTTCATTGCCAAGAGAACGCCTTTAGGATGTTGGGACAGAGAAGCTATTTAATTCCCCAATGTAACCAGTAGGCATAAAAGTGCTAAGAAAATCCCTACTCTGCAAAACAAGATGGCAAAAAAGAATTAATTGTATTTTGTGAAATATGTAAGAAATACACATTCAATTAGCATTTTTTAGCCAAAACTCTCAGAATTGGTCAGACAATTGTTGGAGACAGTTGAAAACCCAAGTTTATTTATGGGAAATGCTGGTGTCCAGAAGAAGCCTTTTCTCTCTCTCAGAGCTAATGGAAAACTTTTTGTTTATGAGAAAATACTTTTTCCTGCATGCCTATTAGGATACCACAAATATTTATGATCAATTCCTTTGGTTGTTTAAATATAATGATAAAGTTTATTTCCAGAAATATGAAACTTTATATGGGTTGGTATAAAAAACTTTGATCAGAGAAATTTCAATCAAGACATCAAATTTACTTCCTCAGTCCCAATAGTTCTAAAACAGAATTGTAGGAAAGCAAAATTATAATTTATAAATTCCCACTCAACTGTTTATATGCCTAGGTATTCAGAGCAAGAAGCCAATCAAATGAGGAGATGCTCCAAGTGATCTTTGTCGTGTCCTGGCTGATCTCTGGGCCTTCAGACCTAGAAAGCCTGGATGAATTATGAGTTCAACCAATAATGTGAATCTGCTCCAAAAATAATCACATGACTCAGACCATGTAGCTTAGTGTGAGCCCATGAACCTCACTCATATGAGAAAATTCAGCCATCCAGTTCAGCATCGTCAGCCAGAATAAGACTGGACTCCCTTGGATTTGATCTGAGTTAGAATGTAAAGAATCGGCTCAGGATTTAACTGTCCATGTAAATAAGGCAGAGTTTCAGCTCTTCTGAATTCTCAATGGCAGCTCAAACTTTGGGCGCTGTACAGAGTAAACATCTTCTGGCTCTTATTTGTTTGAAATCTTCAGCATTTAGAGCATGTACAGGGCTACTCAACTAAGGAAACACAGATTCATCCTCAGTGACAAAATTGCCTGATCAGTTTCCACCACACTTTGTGAATATCTGTGAACAAGCTTGTGTTTCAGTAAGACTTTATTTTTCCCCATTTGTCCCTCTCTTAAGATCCAGTCTCTTAAGATCACATTTCTTTCCTCTCTGGATCTCAAGCAGCTGACCCTTATGAGCTGCATCACTATTCCCTTGTTGGACTGGCTCCCAACTAGGTTAGACCCCAGTGGGAGGGGGACGTTAAAGCAAGAGAAGGAACTGGGTATCCTCCCCTCCCCTGGCCCTGTTTCAGTACAGTGGCTCAGATTAGGACTGCAGAGTAGCCCTTCCTCCACAACTGCTCTCCTACTGGGCTCTGGTGATACTGTTTGCTCCTCTGGATCCCAAGCCTAGGGGTGGTAATGACCTTCCTCTGTCACTAGCCTCTTCATCATCCTTTGTTCAGTCACTTAACCTTACCCTCACCTCTTAAGTAATACCTGAATGTAAGTCTCTTCAACTGAACCGTCTGAATGGAATTATTTATCCAGCCAGGTAGATTCTTTGATTTCAGTGAAGGATCATAAAATCAAATTACTTTGTAGACCAGGTAGGAATTACAATTATGTGAAATAACCAAGGATAATGTAAAAAAAAAAAAAGTAGGCTTTATGAAAATAGGAAAGTATATGCCATTTAAATTCATTCATATTCAAGTTTTTCTCTAAAAGAATATAAATCCGAGGGGAGCCCGCTTAAAATCACTGAATCGGGACCTGCGAAAGCTATATTACGAGATTTGCACTCATATTAATATGGAGTTTTAGAAGCCCAGGATTATTTAAAACATGGAGTGGCTTAGGGATATTAATATTGAAACCAAATTCTAGCTGAATTAATATTAACATTTTTTGCACTGTAACTCTTGGTAGAAAAAAATGATAAATTTTATACTAGAGAAGGAAGACTAGAAAAAAGAGTACATTTTGAAGGAGTTGAAGTATCTGTCTGTTATAAGGTGCCCATCAGCATTGTTTTATCTACCTCATCACCATAAAAATTATTTTGGGTTCCCAGGAAAAGAGAGGCCATAGTTGATAAATTATAACTAAATTCACCAAACTAAAAAAATTACTTATCCAACAGGAGCATACATTAAAGGGACATGAAATAATAGAGCACAGCTCATAAAATATATTAAAATTGACCCTTCAAGTTCGTACAGATGGCTGTACTGAGCTGGTTAGATAGCAGTAAGAGGCTCTAACATTCCTGAATGTATGAATGTAGTTTGCTACAGATCAATTGGATTTAGGCTGCAGCATCCACTGGATGCAAATCCCATAATAAGCCTAATGGGGCCAAGGTAAAGCTTATGTGATCTTCTCAAGAGCTATAGTTCATTCATCAACATTTCTCTCTAATGGATAGTTACCTTCACCACACAAACATGTTATAATATCTCCCATTTAAAAAAAAAAATTCTTGACCTAAAACTTTCTCCCTGTTCCTTTTCATAACAAAATTTCCTTTTTGTAACAAAAGAATGACTCTATATGATGTCACCACTTCTCTTTCAACCAACTCTAATTGGGGTTTTATCTTCACAACTACACTGAAATCACTCTTGACAAGTTTACTAATTATACCCATGTTACCAAATGGTTCATTTTCCATTTCTCGTTTCACTCAGCCTAAGAAGCAGCCGCTGATATAGTTTATCTGTCCCTCGTTGTTACAACTTTCTTTACTTTGTTTCTGAGCTTCTTTTTATTTCACTGCACGTACCTTTTGAATCACATTTGCTTGATCTTCCTCATCCTCCCAGTTTCCACATGTTGGAGCCCTCCAGGAACCTCTTCTTCAGCCACATTTAATCTTTACATAATTCTATCTAGTCTGATGGCTTTTAAATATCATAAAGATGTTCCTAACCATTGATTTCCAACTCTAAACGCTCCCCATAACCAACTCATCTCCAATCCCGTTTGGATATATAATGAACATCTCAAGCTTAACATGATCAAAGCGCAGTTCTTGATTGTGTCCCCACAAAATCCCACTCCACCTCAGCATACCCTTCCCCAACAACTGACATACCCTTTCACCCACTGGTTTAAGCCCCAAAACCTAAAGACATCATTTTCTCTCTCACACACGTAGCAAAAATCATTTTGTTCACTGTCATATCACCAGTGCCTGGAATGTAGCCTGACATTTTATGGGATCATAACAACTGAGTTCTAGTTTCTGAATCTGTCCTTTTATACTGTGTTTCCATGGGTAGTTGACTTCTCTTTTAGTGTAAGTTTGATTAGCTATAAAATGAGAATAACAAGTGAGAATGTATTATTACGTATTAGTAGCATACATAGTATGAGAATATTTTAATAGCATCTATAAGAAATAGGTAACAAATCAACATGCTTATGAAAAAGAGATGTATTTACTGTAATAACACTACAGTATCTCATCAACTCAATATTACTTTAAGGCTGAAAACAGGAATTAGAAAGCCATCCAGAAGACTAATCGTCTTCTCTGTGTCTCAACTGTGCTCCTCTACACAGGTTAGCTCCAATATTCTCCCTCTGCAGACCAACTTTTCTGGTTCTCCTGTATTTAAGAAACTAGTCAAGAATGGCTTGCTTAGTTGCAAATATAAATTAGTAGCACACCAAATTTAATTGTGATCCATTCGAGTTGATATCCATCTTTCATTGGGTCAGTTGAGCCAAAGGAAGAACGTCATATAATAGAAATGTAACTAAGGTACTGAATGAGTTGGACTTCAATGCTGCAAGGAGCAACTTTGTTATATCTCATCACTGCTACCTTCAGCTCACTCTATGAATCATTCTTTCCCACCTCCTGCAAGAAAAAGAAAGGAGATCTCATTTACTTTATGGTTATATTCAGATATTAAACAGCTCAACCTAATCTAATATTAAAACTCAAATATCACCCCCAACTTAGAGTTTCTCCCTGCCCATCCTTAGAATTGACTCAGACTTGAAACCCTGCTCTGGGGTGAAGGTACAGAGCTCGCTGGTCTCTTCTCTCTTCCATGGTCCCGTCCTCTCTAGTGTCTTAACTGATATTTCTTGTTCCTATGAAGTCAGCTCCAGGAGTAAAGAAGAATTAGTGAAAAAGAGAAAGTCTCCTTGAGATTGAAATCTGGCTTTGAAGGTGCTGGGTGCCCCTTTCTCTCATAGGGAGTTTTCTGGGTTCTTTGATGATCTGACTTCTCAGGGGACCTATCCCCAGCATTGCAATCTTCCTTTCAGGTCCTGAATTCCAGTGGTCCAGTCATCCAGGTGGGTCTCTGTATTTGTCAGTGTTCTCCGGAGGGAAAAAAAACAGTAGGATATATAGAAAAAGGTAGATACATAAATACATAGACACATAGATATTAACATTTCTTATAAGGAATTAGTTTGTGCAATTACGAAGGCTAAGTCCCAAGATCTGAAGTCAGTAAGCTAGAGATCTAGGAGAGCAAATGGCATAGTTCTAATCTGAGTGTGAAGGCCTGAGAAGTAGGAGAGCCTGTGGTGTAAGTTCCAGTCTGAACACTAGCATTCTTGAGACCCAAGAAAAGTCAATTTTTCAATTCCAGTCCAAAGGCAAGAAAAGACCAATGCACAGATTAAACAGTCAGTATTACTTAGTTTTGTTTGGTTTGGTTTGGTTTGGTTTGGTTCTATTCAGATCTTCAATTCATTTGGATCAGGCCCACTCACACTGGGTAGGACAATCTGCTTTACTTCATCTGCTGATTCAAATGTTCATCTCACCCAGTAACACCCTCACAGACACACCCAGAATAATGTTTGACTAAATGTCTAGGCACCCCATGGTCTGGTCAAGTTGACACACAAAATTAACCACCACAACCTCTTAGGCTGAGACTCCTTTATGAAGACCAACATCCTGCTCTCATTATTGGCCCATGTTTTGGAGGAAAACTCTTGTACTTGGCTTGCCATTGGTGAATGTGCAGCTTGCACACTAAATCCCTTTCCATATGCCCTGTTATTGGGTCAGTTCCAGACAGCTTCTCATGCTGATGTCTCCAGGTGAGATCAGGCACCTGTCCCTGCATTCACCGTTAGGGACACATGTTTTTCCAAGTAGTCCCACAAATGTAACTTTCCTCTGGAGGGGAGAAAGAAACACACAGTGCTTCAATAAGAACTCTCTTCACTTAGGTTGCTTCCGTGTCTTGGCAATTGTAAATAATGCTATGAACATTGGGATACACATATCTGTTCAAATTGCTGTTTGGGTTTTTTTTTCTAATATATACTCAAAAGCAGAATTGCTGGGTCATATGGTAGTTCTATTTTTAGTTTTTTGAGAAACCTCCATAGCGTTTTCCACAGTGGTTGCACCAATGTACACCAACAGTGCACAATGTTTCTATTTTCCCCACATCCTCACCAACATTTGTTATTTCAAGAGGTGAAAGAATAAAGAAGATATGGTACGTATAGATAGATAGATAGATAGATAGATAGATAGATAGATAGAGAGAGAGAGAGAGAGAGAGAGATAGTGTGTATATATAGACATACAATAGATTTTGCCATTTGCAGCAACATGGATGGACTTGGAGGGCATTATGCTAAGTGAAATAAGTCAAAGACAAATATTGTATGATATCACTTATATAAGGAATCTTAAAACTGCAACAAACTACTAAATAAAACAAAAAATCAAGTAGACTCACAGATACAGAGATCAAACTAGTGGTTACCAGTGGGGAGATGGGGGAGGGGCTATATAAGGGTTGAGAGGTGGGAGTTACAAACTATTTGGTATAAGATAGGTTCAAGGATTTATTGTACAACATGGAAAATAAAGTCAATATTTTGCAATAACTGTAAATGGAGAGTAACTTTTAAAAATTGTATTAATTTCTTTAAAGAAAGCTCACTTCATAGGTGTTTCCACCACCACTCTTCCTCTGAAATGAATCTTTCACTTAGAAAAAATAAATAAATCATGAATCTGGATAATGGGATAATGGTTACACAACTAGCTTTAAGTGACCCCCTGACAAATGCTGCATTGATGATCTAGCACCCTATTTTAGAATGTAGGAACTAGCTTGTTACTGTTGTTTCCAGCTTTGTGTCCACAGCTGAAACTCTAAGACCAAAAGAGTCTCATTTTAATATTTTGTTACAGATGTGGCTTTTCCTTTGGGCTAGGTGTGCCATTCTTGTAGAAAGAGAATCAAGTTGGAAATTCACCCCCCAAATTTTTCTTCTATACCTTTCTTCTTACATTATGGAGTTCTTGTGAGGATCTAATAGTGTGAATATTGTACAACAGAATACACATGTTTTAATCTGGTTCAAAACTAGTTTCCACGTTTTAAAAGGAAATGGTAAGTAACCTTTTCCCCTCTGAGTCCTTGCACAGAATACTTAGAGAGTAGATAAGAGAATAAAAGAGAACAATCTCTAAGGCCATTTCCTTCACTCTAGAATTCAGAGAGAGGCAGAATTATAGTTTTCACCACTGCAGACAGGAAAGATACAGGGTAATGAGGAGGAGCGGGGGCTATCATCCCTGAAGCCTATGGTTTCAACAGAGGCAAGGGCATTGACAAAAACTGCAACATTAGTTCTATGACTTTGGGATGCTGCTTAAGTGAGGAGCCAATATATCTTTCCTCTCTGGGATAACTGAGTTTAGCCTTGGCTCTTATCAGGGGCAATTATATTTGCATGAGCCAAGGAATGCCACCCCTTCATTTTACATCACTGTAACCAACTATATCCTTACAATCCAATCACGACATTTCCATCCATTCATTGCACTATAAAAAAGTTTTATTATATTCCTGATAATGTGAGATCTGTGGGCTTCATGGAAGTTAGGGGACAATCTGGTAACTAAAAGAAAAAAGTCTCATTCCAAAGTAGTATTTTCTTAGAGACGTAGACTTCAAAAAGGAAGATTGTTCAGAGAATCCTACCAAACCAACAAGTAGGTAGTTAGAATAACTGTGGTACTTTTTAAGTGACTACATTGCTTTGTCTATAAGTAGCTAATACTACTTCCTTAGAGCCAGCGGGTTCACTGTCTTCAGTGTTTTCTCCCTCTTGGAGTAGAAATGGTACTTCATACGAACATCACTTCATCATACACATCCATTTACAGTCTCTAAAGCGGTCCTACTTTATTCAATCAAAAACATTGAGGACCAAAAGTGATAACTCTAGGTGATAGGGATGCAAAATTGATGAAGACACGGTCCCTGTTTTCAAGGAACTCATGATTCCTTTGAGGAAAAAAATACACCATATACATAACGTAATATACAGGTATATTCATGGTGTACCAGATTTAAAGTTTAGTGAGGATTCTGAGAGTAGGCATGTTGTGGCCTTGTTATTTATGTGAAGAAAATCAGAATTTCTACAACAAAGATGAGGAGAAGGACATCCTAGGAGAAGTAACATATATACTCAATGGTAAAATTTTGAAACTGCTGATGTCATGTGATAGGATTTCAACTGCTTCTGTGGCAGGCACACATTTTGCTAACGAGAATTCCCATTTTCCTATAATTCAAGGAATTTTTTAATTGAAGTTTAGTTGATTTACAGTGTGTTAGTTTCTGGTGTACAGCATATTGATTCAATTAGACATATATATATATTCTTTTTCATATTATCATTATAGGTTATTATAAGATGTCGAATATAGTTCCCTGTGCTAAACAATAGGGCCTTGTTGTTTATCTGTTTTATATACAGTAGTGTGTGTCTGCAAATCCCAAACTCCTAATTTATCCCTTCTCCACCCTTCCCCTACTAGTAACCATAAGTTTGTTTTCTGTGCTGTGAATCTGTTTCTGCTTTGTAAATAAGTTTATTTGTGCCCTTTTTTTTTAAGATTCCACATATAAGTGAAATCATGTATTTGTCATTCCTAGAGATAATCTACTAAGTAGATTATTTATTAAGTAAAGTAAGTCATGCAAGGAAAAACAAATTCAAAGAACTTTGTCATCTCTGATTACTGTTGTCATCTGCCAACAAAATGAATAAAATATTTATTTTCCTTGCTTTACTTGTAGGAAGCCTCACTTAATTTCAGCCACATTTTTTTGTGTTCAATAGGCTTAACAATTTACAGTACTTTCCATACTTCCATGTCATCAAATGGGTTATTTTCTCTGAAATACCGTTTCTTTCACCCACTCCCTGCTCTTTGCACATTCTCCTTTTGTTTATCTTTATAGATTCCTATAAAGACTCCTATTCTAATAAGCTTTCCTTGACCTCTTCCTCTCCATACGAACTTGCTGCTTCTCCTGGGTACCCCAGACCACCTTGTACATATACCTTTCATAGCGCTTATTGCTCTGTACTATTACCAGTGGTTTGTCTAAATCCTTTATGCTTGTTCTGCCCAGGTAGAACCATCTTCACCTCTGATTCCATAGTGATTAGCTCAGGGCACAGAAGGCAATCATATTTGTTGATGAATGAATAATGTGGGAGAACTGAAGTCAGAATGCAACACTTCTCACAAATCCAATGCCCTTGTAATTCTTTTATGATAAACTATCTCAAAAATTACATGTTTTCTTAAGCAACAGTGTAGTCAAAATATATCTTGGTTATTAAAAAAAAATCCTGGGGAAGTGTTGAATTTTTTTAGTTCCTAGGAATACATACCCATGCTCTTCAAATGCTTTCTCTGTAGGTTGAATGGAGAACCATAATCCAAAAATACCTCAACAGACTGGAGCAAAGGCTGAATTGAAGACACTGAAATCTGATGGAGATAAATTTAAACTTTTGTATGAATACATGATTTGGGAGGGACAAAATTCAGCAGGAACATAGCTGAAAGAGACTTAAAAGTTAATATAAAGGAACTGTGGGTTTTCTATAAATCTGGCATATAACTTGTCCCATGAAGAATCTAATGTGATCTTCATCACATTATGCACTATAATGTGTATCCGTTATACATCACACACTATAATGTGTGTTATATTAATAAAAGTATTGTTTCTAAAATGAAGAAAATAAAAATCCTATCATACTGTGTTCAGACTAGACTATACCCTAGAGTAATGTTCCTTAGACTGGAGTATAATTACCCTTGGGAATATGCAAAGACTTGAAAGGGAAGAAACACGTGACTGTTTTAAAGGGAATCAACGTCAAGATTATTACCGTCCATATTTATTCTTTTCAAACTTGATCTTTCTGAGGAGGTGACTACAGTCAAGATTCTTCTCCATCCCTTCACCCCACCATCATCACTTTCCCATATTGTAAAAGGAAGACATAGCTCTCACTCACCTACAGTCTTGGTGTGTTGCCCAATGGTTTAAAACACTTCAGAGAAGAAAGAAATAAAGAAGGAGAAAGGACAATTAGACAAATCATTCAATCAAGGATAATTTACTCAAACACCATCCACATCTATCTTAAAAAGTACTTTCAATAAATATTTACCTTTTTCTTTACTAATCATTTATCTAAATTAGTAATACATTGGTGCTTTTATAAATGCTGTACTGATATTATTATTGCATTGTATACTTATATAAATTTTTAACACATAAATCCTTATCATCACAGGATATAAAAATTTAAATAGATTTCATCATTGCAGAGAAATATTAGCATTGTTAATATATGACATACGACATTAAGTGAAAAATTATATTACTTTAGGATAAAATTTTGTGAAGGAAATAAAATAAAATTATGACTCCAAGGAGAAATAAAAGTGAGCCTAAGTCATCAGCAAAATACAAATGTATGTGTGTATTTTCAAAATGGATAATGGGTATTAAATCACCTTGATATTTACATTCCTTTGGATACATTAAAAAGAATGATGTAACACTTTTATCTTTAAAATCAATGTCTCCAGTATACTGGAAATTACATCCTCTGCAACTATTTATATTTATGATGAAAAAGTTTTTAAATGCCTGCCTTAAAGTATTCAAAAGAGTACATACTTTTTCAAAGTTCTTTTAGGGAATACATGAGCAAAACTGACCATTGCCCTAGTGAATCGCATTTAATACTGAGCATAACACTTCAAAACGGAAAGAAAGAAACTAGAAGATGCTCAAGAAAGAATCACAGGATGGATAAAGAACTCGAAATCATCCCATAGGTGAATTCTCAAAAACAAAACAAAACAGTGAATACTTATCTAGGTGGAAAAAAGTATTTATAGGCACATAACAGTGATCTTTAGCTTCTTGAAGATCTGTATTTATAGCCCACAGGGCAGCTCAATGACTGGTGGATGAAAAATATAGATATATCAGCTCCTATTTTAATTTCCCTCAGGATAGAGGGCCTTTCATTTACCACTGTATGCACTGTCCTATGATTGCTGTGATACAATTCTTGGCAAATAATAGGCACACAATAAATATTTGTTAAATTGATGAGTGAATATAGTATAAGAAACAATTCTTTATCATTAAATCTTCCCTGAGATTAAACGGACTGCCGCAGGAGTTCTCTTCAAGGGAGGTGTTCAATTTTAAGTTTAAAGGGGATTAACACAATAGAGTGCTGTTGGGTAAGATAGATTTTTAGGGTCACCACCAACTGTCCTCTTCTGGGATTCATGATATGATTTCTTTTATATTGGGATGAACTCTATATTGGGACACTAAATTATTACCAGAAAAATAGAACTCCACTTTTTACATACACACTTCTAAGAAACAGAGATTGTTTTCTCTGTTCAACGTTAACGAGAATAGTGTTTTTGTCAAATAAAAGTCACTTTAATATTGTTAGGGAATGTTGAGTTTGAAGTGGACATCACTAATTTAATTGGGACAACTTCAATAACCAGAATAAATTAGAATCTTAACAAGAGTCAGGTGGCTGTGTTCATGTCTTTCTAATCATGTCTGTGACTCACTAATTCAATAATTATGGCCAATACACTAAATTTTCTATCAGGGCTATCTTAACTGGATTCAATTAAGGAAGGCATCTGGATGCCTCTTGAAATAAGCAACAGAAATTAAATAGAAGGAGGACTGTCAATGCCATTTATTTCCAGAGGACTTAGAAAATTTGTTTTCATTTTTATACTGAAAAATTCTCCTAAACCTCTTTAGTAAGAAATTGTTGTGTTTTCTCTAGTAAACAGCAGAGTGAGCTACATATCTAGATGATGTAATTCAAGGTGATAGAAGTCCACACAACAACCCTGGCCCTTTGAAACTTCAGTTGCCTTTATCCATCTTTGTGCATCCACCCTGGTTTCTTCCAATCTGTTTTAACCTTGACTTACTGGGTCTCTGGATTCCTATCCAGGGTGGAGAACCCACCTGTGGCAGAGATGCTTATTTATCTAACACCACGGACAGCTCCTCCTCCTTTTTCAAATTAAAACAACAACAACAACAACAATAAAATTCATCCTGCTTCTCCCTCTTCTAAAAAGCTCCTGAAAAGTAAAGTTAGGTCTTCAACCAAGCCAAGGTGTAAACTCAAATTTCAAGAGTTCTTTCTCGTTAGTGAACTATTCTATACAAGAATTCTATTAAAAGAATTCTACAAGAATTCTATAAAAAGCTGTGGCTGCTGTAGACCACTTAGCTCAGGTAATCATCTTTCCAGGTACCTCTCTGAAGACTCTGTCTTGAAAGTTGGTACTTCTCTACTCGCCAGAGCAATGCATGTCATAATCTCCCTCACTCTAAACCATATTACTATTATTTTTTAATGAAGAGATGTTATTAGACCTTGTCCCCTTTGTAAAAAGCAATGTGATGTGAATCTGAAAGTCTGGGTTCATGCCCTAGTTTTACTGCTGAAAGACTGTGTTTCTCTGACTTTCCTGAACTTTAGCTTTAGACAACTTTCATCATAAGAAGAGAGTAGCCATTATAAACTGGCCACACAGGATATTACATCCCTGATACCTATAAAAATATGAATAATATAAAACAAAGCCACAGATAAGGACCAGCCAACTAATTTTATTTTCTTGACCTCTCCTCTCCTTTTCCTTTTCTCTCTTTTCAGCACAAGCCTGCCATTTAAAATTTCATATTTAAAATTGTCCTTTCATTTCTTTTCTCCACAGGGAATACTAGTGGTCTATAAACTAGTCAATTGTTCCTTCCCTGTAACAGAACAGAACTGTAGCATTTTTTTGGTTGTTTTATCTCTTCAACCCAGTGACCTTAATTCTTCTGCCAAAATTGTCTGTTCTGAATATCTGCTTTTCCACCTGTCTTTAGCTCTTCTTAGCACATTATACACTTTTAAAAACTTTTCTGCAAGATAAGCAGAAAATAGAGCAGGGAACTCTCAGACCCAGGTCTCCATGGCCCCACATCCCAATTTCTGAGAGCACACGAGATGCTACTTTCCTCTTAAAGGGTGTCTGGCCCATCTGTTGCTCTCTAATTATTTCATGAACTTACCTGAACTGAAGTCAAGTTGTTGGAATGATTGGTAGCTTTTCTATCATGATACTGATTTTATTCTCATTTCTATTCCTTCCCTGTCCCATCTCTTTCTTGATTCTTTCTTGAAAGGGAGCATGACGAAGGTGAAAGGACACAGAGACTGAAGCCAGAACAGCAGTATTTGAATCCTATCTCCACTGCTCACCTGATAAGTGACCTTGAACAAGCTATTTACCCTTCCCGAGCTATTTCCTCACCTATATAAGGATGATATTGACAGCTAACTTAAACAAAGTAACAAGAGTAAAGACATCTTTATAAATGAGGTGAACCATAAGTGACAGTTGGCTTTGTACCAAGTGTGATTCTGAGTGTTCTCTTGTCAAGCGGACTGTTAGTGAAAAATATGCTGTCCAGTAAAGAGATACCATCTACATTATGGAGGCTATATGGTTGTAATGCCTCCAAACGCTCTCTTTATAAGCAGCGTCTCACAGATAAAGGATGAATCAACAGTACACAGCAATACAGTAAGACTAGAGAGTAAATCTAGAAAAGTATTTGATACTGTGTTACATAGTTTTCATTAATTATGTCCTTAAAAAGGAAAAAATATTTCAAAAGAAAATAATTTGAAATTCACAGTAAACAACGTCAATGATTTACTCATAGTTTAAAAAGCTATTTATCCTCAGAATGTTTTCTTTTTTTGTTAGCACTTATAAAAATAAATTACCACAAAAGATATTTTAAATATTTAACTACTCAACTATTCTAAGTTAATCAGTTAATCAGTGTATAATCAGACTACAATGCTATTAGTAATTAAATTTCTCCTTTTTTTGGAGACTAATCAACACTAATAGAATTAAATGGCCATTTACATTGTGTTCCATTTATCAATAATATACTTTTGTGCATTTTTTTTACAATCAGTATTTTGAGATTTCTGAACATGAGGTATTTATTATACACAACTCCCAAGAACATATACAACACATTTCTATGGAATGGGGCTTTTTGAAAATTTGTTCCTATTCAGTAAACCAGTTTTCACCACTTAGTGTTACTTGATTACAGCTTGATAATCTCCTACATCTCATACACACTTTACAAATAATTAGAATAACAGTATGTAAATGTCACATGCAATTGTGGCTGAGGGCAAAAGCAGTAACATATTTGCCACAAGTAAGAGGATATGTGTACGTGTGATCTGAGAAGGAATAATGCAGATGGCAAATAAATAGATGGAGAAAGGAAGCATCTCCAATGAAGGGAGACACAGTGTTGAATTTGGATGTCTGTATATACCTAATTCCAGCTAGGTCAAAGTTATACATCCTTACAAAGATGCTTAATATTAATTTAAAGTAGCTTAATGAGAGAAGAATGAATTCATTCCTTCATAGTGGTATTTAACACACAACCAACACACCCACAACCCTACAGCAATATTATTCAGCCCTCACAATATAATATTGTGGTAAGTTACAAAAGCGTTACAACCTGCAGTTGAATAAATATAGTAGTAAGAAGATATTTCATCAACATTCTCGAATGATAAAAACTTCAACAATAGAGCAGGGAAATTTACCCATTATATCATGCATACTGCGTTTCCTCCAAGACAAGTATTTTGGAAATACACAACTCAATATTTTTTAGGTATAAGGAAAAATGTTAGGAAATATTCTGTTCTCCTATTTTTAGTTTAGTTATGGACACTTAGGGAAGTATTTAATAATCTTTACCTGAGAGTGCTTAGAAAACTTTACTTAAAAAATTAAGAAAGTTCAATTAAAAATGAGGCTGTTCAAGAAAAAGTTTAAAGGATGATATAGATAGATTGATATATGATGGATAGATATTCTCAACTGGAAAAAAAAATAGAGGAAATTGGTTCCAAGAATTCCATCAGCTCCCTTGTGAATGAAATGAGCCTTTTCAGTCATTGAATGAATAGATGCAATGATCTGCTTAGAGAAAAATGACACAGTATATCCACCACCGCCTACTAGGAGTCTCCCACAAAAATCTAGTGGGATTCCTTCAGCTCTGTTGCAGTAGTCTCACTAAATAAAGACCAATATAGTCCTTTCTCTGAAATATACACAGCTTTAAAGATAGTAAGAATATCTCTACATCCCCAAAGTTGTCCTCAGCTCTCACTTTGTCTCAGCTAATATACACACTTTCAGAATCATTTTTTATGCTAATGTTTTCCTATAAGCATCTTAAACCAGTTTTAAAATATGTGAATTATTCAACCTGATATTTGAATTTTTCTTATTATAAAAATAACACAGAATTTAGAAATTAGGGAATGGTACAAAGAATAAACTAAAAATCATCCATAATCTTAGCATATACTATTAACAATTGATGGGTTTAAAATTATCTTTTTTTTTTTTTTTTTTTTTTTTTAGATTCCACATATGAGCGATCTCATATGGTATTTTTCTTTCTCTTCTGGCTTACTTCACTTAGAATGACATTCTCCAGGCATTGTAAAATGACTACGACTCAATAAAAATTTTTTTTAAATTATATTTTCTACCACCTTGGAAGGCAACCATAATATAATGCAAAAAGCTTGATTTAGACTTCAATTTTTTCTTAGTTCTTAATACAATAGGATATTTTAATAAGTTAACAAATAATGAATCTAATCTACATGTATAAGCAGAAATATATCAAAAAATATTTGTTGGCAGGGGAAAGCAAGTTCAAAAAATCTATTCACTTAGAATGACAATCTCCAGGTCCATCTATGTTGCTGCAAATGGCATTATTTTATTATTTTTTATGTCTGAGTAGTATTCCATTGTATAAATATACCACAACTTTTTTTTTTTTTATCAGTTTTATTTATTTATTTTTCTAATTATCAGCTTTGATGTCATTTTCTTTCTTTCTTTCTTTCTTTCTTTTTTTTTTGGAAGGGATAGACTGGGAGTTCAAAATTTGTAGATACTGACAGGCATATGTAGAATAGATAAGCAAGATTATACTGCATAGCACAGGGAAATATATACAAGATCTTGTGATAGCTCACAGCGAAAAAAAATGTGACAATGAATATATGTATACCACACCTTCTTTAACTGACTATACTTCAATAAAAACATATATAAATATGTACATATTCAGTATAATACCATTTCTGTAGAATTTTCAAATAGGATATTACTCAGTATCTCTACATGTTATCTGTGGGTACCTAATAGGTTTAAACAAAACGACAACCACATAGGAAAGATACTTCAAGATAATGAGGACCACTGAGGAGGAGGAGGTAAGAATGGAGGATTGGGGCTAGAACTGTATTAGAAATATTTCACTTCTTTAAAAAGTGATATATGCAAGTGGTGGAAATACTCATTATCTTGATAGTGGTAAAGGTTTCACTGGTGTCTATGTATGCCAAAACTTAACAAATGATATGTCTTAAAAATGTACAGTTATATGTAATATATGTCAATTATAACTCAATAAAGCTGTTGAAAAACAAAAGTAAAAAGTGATATAAAGAAAGCATGGCAAAAGATAATATAGCAGATCTGAACTGTGGTACATGGTTGCCTGTGATATATTTTCAGTACTTCTTGGTATACTTTAAATATTTTATAATAAATAGAAAAAATGGTATTTTGTCTAGAAAGCAGGAATAAATATAAAATAAAACATTCTTCATCATTTTTTTAGTCTAAAACACATACCACTTTACAAAATGTTGAATTTGTACATGATGGCAAACGAAAAAGTTTCTAAAATGAAAAGCAAGAGACAACTTCAGGGGAGCCTGAAGAAATGCAGTGTTTGTGGTTCTCTGTCAATGTTCTTAGGAAGCCTTCTGAGGACCTGTCTTACTCTTACTCTTGCCCCTTTTTACCAAGGAAGGGAGGCATGTTTTATGCTTCCACATTAAATATTTAACTTGGAAATTTCCCTTGAGAGTCAATAAAACTTGTCATCCAAACTCAGTGGCACATTGTCTTTGTTTAGCTGTCTTATCTCAGCCCACCTCAATATCCTTTCCTTGATATCTTTTCCCCACCTGATCTTCTATGTGAATCCCCACTAGAGAAATCCCCCTGCAGGTTCCTATCTCCCATCCACAAAATTGGATATTAGGAGTAACTACCACTAGGATTGATGTATGATTAAATAAATGAAGACATGTGAAGCTCTGAAAGCAGTGCCCAGGACATAGTAACTACACAATAAATGCTATTCGTATAGTACTGTTTTCTTTAAAATAGCATTATGTATAAAATACACACATATATATAAAATATTATTATTTTGTTTAATTAAGTATTGAAGGTATCACACTCCCCTTCCTCACTCTGAAGAAACATTCAGAAGTTGTTCATGGTCTTCAAGTCCCACCTTCTGATTTTTTCATCCAAAATTCTATTAAAGCTCCACCACTACTTTAATGATTTTTACCACTTTTTTGAGAAAAATTACCGTATCAAGTCTATATTATCTTCATTCTGAGAAGCTGTGCATTTTTCTGGTTTTTCTCCTCTAACTTTTCTGAGACTTCTGTAGGCATTCTCAGGCCACCACAGGCCTTAAAATCACTGTATACCCTACTCTAAAAATCTACCTGCTTCTAGTATCTGAACTACTCATGTTGATCCTTGGGATGTAGGCATAAGAGAGAAGCAAAATAAGGTGGTATAACATGTTTTCCCAATTAGAATGTGAATTCCTTAAAAGAAAACACTGTCGTGCATTTTATGGAAACTCGGTAAATGATGGCTGAAAATCCCCGTGGAGAAATAATTGTTTGAAAAGTTAGGATGATTTCATTCAAACTAGTTTAGGTTACATATTGAATCACTACTTAGCTCATCATTTCCAATCCTGTTTCATTCCTCATTTCAAGATCAAGCTTCCGAATTTTTCTCCAAGGCTGCCTAGTGGTCTGGAGAAACCAGCCAATCTCACTGGCCTGGGTGAAGCCAGGTTGCTTAGTCATTCCCAAGACAATATGTGAATGGTAAGCTGAGAGCTTATAGTCCAACAGAACGGGTTTCTGTGATTTCTTGCTCTTACAAATGTAGTTGACTTTTGCCTGAAAATGAAAGCACACACAGAATCTGCAGTAGGGGCTAGACCTGGCAAAAGCAGGAAGCAGTAGCTGTGTGTCTCACATCCCTTTCTCCACCTTTACTCGTGCCCCTCATGACTTTGTAATGCCCCAGATGTCTCTGGGCACCCACAGTACCTTCTCCATGCTATAACTTTCAGGTCTGTCTTTTGTTTCCTATAGGATGAATATAAATGTGCATTATTACTATTACTATTATTATTATCCCTACTTCACAGATGAGGAAACTGATAAGTTAGATAAATTAAGTAATTTGTCCAGGGACTGACCATTAGTACATCATAGATCCAGGGTTCAAAGCCAGGACTGTTTCATTCCAGAGCTCACTGAGCAACTGCCTCTTCTTGCAGTTCCCTGCGAGTTTCCCTAGGGGAATGGTGGGTCCTGTAAATGCTCATCATTTTTAATCTTCTGCTTTCTCATTTCAAGATCAAAGCTCTGATTTTTTTCTCTAAGACTGCCTAGTGGTCTGGAGTGAAATCAGCCAGTCTTACTGATCTGGGTGGAACCAAGCTGCTTACACTCCCAAGGAAATATGTGAAAGGGAAGCTGGGAGATGGAATGTACTTGAACACGTTTGGGTTCAGTCTTCACCTCTACAAACTGTTTCAACTGTTCAAGTCCCAGAACCTTCACTGCAGGCAGAGAGACATGTAGATACCCGAAATATTAAAAACGAAAACCAAGTCAAACTATTTCCTCTACACAGCAATTCTAAATTCAGTCTTAGAAAATTATCTTGTTTCAACATTGTTCTAAAAAATTCGGTTATGACATTTAGTGGAAATTATTTTTTTAAAGCAATATGACAAATTATTTGGGCTTAGATATTTCACTGCTATGCATATAGCGGAAACCCTGAGTTCCTGACAGCTAGCAGAGAAGGAGAGGAAGACAAAGTCGTCATCTCCTCATACCTCGGAGGGCTGTAAGGCGAGCTGCTGGGATTAGGGTCACAAGCCTGGAAAGGCTGTGGATTCTCTATTGCCTCCTGGCTGTTTACATGCAATTAAACTGCTGTGCTTCCAAAAAGGGGTCCATTTTGCTAGAGGAGATATTGAGAAGAGTGTACTTTTTATCTTAACTATACTTTAAAAATACAAATGCTGAACCTAAGACTAAATATTTAACAGTGACACTGAGGATGCTTACCTGACTGATCAGTTTCCTCATCTATAAAGTAGGGATAATAATGATGCACATTTATATTCATCCCACAGGAAACAAAAGACAGACCTGAAAGTTATAGCATTGAGGAGATTCTGTGGGTGCCTTGAGACTAAGGCACTACTTAGTGATCTAGGTCCATGATTCTCAAAACCACAATAAAAGCCACACACACACACACACACACACACACAAAACTCAAATGCACAATAAAATCATCTGGGAGCTTTATAAAAATATCAGTGCCTGGAACCCACATCCACACTATCTCCGATCTAGATAGTATAGGAAAAGTAAATTAAAACCTGAGCTTACTTACAGTAACTTTACTCCCAATCTCATCAGTTAAAAATCATAGCTTAAAAGACTCCTGGTTTTTACTTGATTAATGTAGAATTAGCCACACTCAGAATTTCTTGATCTGGAAGAGTAATGTCTGCAGAGTATTCCGGTATTTCCAGCCATTCTGGCAACACAAGCATTGCCCTGTGGCCTTTCTGACTAGCATCTTCTTAGCTACTAGGGTTTTATCCGTTAATCATGCCAGACCTAGAGGAAAGATGGGTGTGCTAGGAGAACAAAGGCATGGCTTCTCTATAAGCTCTGAGAGTGAAAGAATTTTTGTGTTGGCGGAAGTAAAAAGAAGAACAGTTTATACTTACACACTCTGGACAAGCCACAAGTCTGAAACAATAAGATGCTCTTTTCCCAATTATTAGGAAACCAAAAAAAAAAAAAAAACACCAAATGTTTACCTTGTACCATGCAGTGGCATATATCTAAAATCTCAAATAATCATCAAAAGAGCTATCTGAGGTACATATTTTTAATCCCCACTTTATGAATGAAAAAAAAGGAAAATCAGAATTTAGCACTTCTTCAAGGTTCCATACTCAGAGATTGGTAGAGTCAGAACGCAAAAAGAGTACTGTTGATTTAGCTGTTTCTTCTTTTGCTACAACTTTGTGTTTTCTCCACCCTCCAAAAAAAAAAAAAAAAAAAAAGTTTTTCCCCTTAATTGTACCCTTGGAAGCCCAGGCTCACATCTAGGATTGATTTTATACTTGGTATTTTCTGGATCCATCCACTCATTACAAAAGTCAGAAAGCAGTTACCATCTGTGATGCCGTGGATGTATGAAGCTCAGACATTTCAAGAAACCCTACCATGGGGAGGAAGTGTTGTTGACTGAGCCCCAGCTGCCACCTAACTGCGTCCACCACTGGCTTTGCACCAAGGCCAGGCTTGCCCCTATCTGTGTCCAGCCAATGACTGAGGGTGATAGGATAGTAGTGCCTGAAGTGGGGACTCTTCCGATGGGAAGTGTTTGCTCAGGGACTACATGTCAGTGGGACCAAAACCTCCTCAGACCTGTGCTGCGGTCTGGAGCTCCTCCTGCCTGATCTTCCCTTTCTTCTTTCCTTCCACAGAACTTCACCAAGACGCCTACTCCTGCTCCTGCAGCCTTTATCCCATTGAGGCACTACTCCTAACAAATCCCTTGGCGTTTAATCCCATTATAGAAGCTGCTTCTCAAAGGACCTGAACAAACACTTCTCTCAATATCGGTCTCCACCCCCACCCCTCTCTCACTTGCTCTTTCTTCCCCACTCCCATTTTCATCTCCCTTTCCCACTCCTCTCCTTCCACATCTCCCTCTCCCTCTCTTCATGATTGAGCTCTAAGTCTTTCTGTTCAGCTGTGTTCATCTTTATGTCTCTGTGTCAGTCACTCCAGTTCAGGCTTTGCACTCTTGTAACTGACCCATCTGGTCCTCTGCCACTGACCGTGTCCTTCCAGTCTGGCCAGTCACTTTTCTCAGATGAAAAACTGATTCTATTGCAATAATTTGTAAGCCCCTTTGATGAATTCTCATCTTCTGCAGGATGAGATTAAAGTCTTTGCATGACATCCTAGTCTTCTTTTCACCTGGCCCTGCCTCCCTCACCACCAGTATCTTGGTATCTAAGCTTCAATCAGACTGAATTACTGTTTCCTGCTGTTTCATGCCTCTGGATGTGGAATGGGGTTTCCCTCTACTTAAAAGCTGCACATGTCATAGAACATCAGAAGGTTTTTCATTAGTGAGTATAAGTGATTTTGTCATAACCTGCTTCTGTGAGGTTATTTTTGTAAAGTTTATATAGTAAGGCTAAAAAATTATTTTTCTGACTTACGTGAACTGATTCAATGATCTTTTAAGAAATTCATCCCATGGACACAATCAAAGATGTACAAGGATATTTGTACACAAAGCCCACTCATCATAGTGTTAATTACAATAGCAAAATTGTGGAAATACCTAAAGGTTCAATAAAAGGAGATAGAACCTTTAAGTAAGTAACTGACCAACCACAAAGTAGACATATATGTGTCCAGCAAACATGAAACTTAAAAAGAATAGTGTCTTGAACAACTGCATTATATGAAATGAAAATATAAATTTTAAATACTCTATGTCTTAGAAGGTTCAATTTTAAAATAGCTAGGTATCCATGCCCATGTTATATATATGTAACACCTGAAAGGATTTACATCTTCCTAGGGAAGCAAAAAGGATGGGTGTCTCTGCTTTATTTTTTAAAATATTTTTCTGTATTTTCCAATTTTTCTCCCATAAACTTATTCTAATTATAATCAGAAAAAAATATAGCCAAGCTAAATGTTATTTTCAAAGTTTCTTCATGAAACTTTCTGCTAGTGATCACAGCAACATGTTAGTAATAGCATTCCCCATAAATCTTTTAGCAAAATTTATTTTTATAGAAAGAAGAATTTTTCTCCTCAACAGAAAAATGTGGAAATATCCAAAAACATTCTCAGACTAAAGAATAGACTATGTTAGCACCTAAAGGATTAGAGGTGTGGAGGAGAGGAAGAGACACATTTTAGGTTTTACAGCACTAGTAAAATTCAAAAAATATACACAGACTGAAAAATACATGTTTAATAGTCCCTGAAGAGCAACAAAAAAATTGCTTTATAAATTAAAAACAAGTCTTCGGGTTTAAGGTTACACAACCATGTTTGACATTCGATAATACGTTATAAGTAATTATTCACAGGTAATCATATTTAATTTTTAACTGCATATTTATTGAGAAAATTACTATTATTTCATATGACCAATTCAATACTTTTTCTCCTTTGGGGAAAAACTAACAGTAACAAAAAAACACATTGCTAACTGATCACAAAACTTATTTAAAAAGTTATTCTTATTTTCTTTTTGTTGTGGCTTGTTTTCTTCCTTACTCTGCAAACCAAAGCAATTGTTTGGATTTTGCTTTCCTTTCTTTCCACATGATTGACAAAAGCATGGTTTTTCCATTTTCAAAGTAATAAAACAGGATCAATAAAGTAAATCTTCTCACAGCACAATAATCTCTCTAAGGCTCAAAAAGATTTTTACTCCAATTTAATTCCAACAATTAGCCCAAGTGCATTTTGCAGAATCTCAGAAATAAATGTATGGTTAAAAAGAAGTGGAAATTATCTAGACCAGTGGCTCCTAATCTCTGTGGGGCTTCCTCATTGAGTCTTTTGGTTTCCTGGCACTGTTTTCTGACCTGAGTTTCCTCTCTAACTCCCTAATACAAAACGGTACAGGAATGCAATTGAATACGCTCGATTTTGAGTCCCCTACCCCCCCACCCCTTATTAAGGCAAAATAAGCTAACATTCCCTGAACATAACCCAAAATCAACCTGGAGAAGCTTGCTATAATCACATGCAGAGGTGCTGGCTCCCTGCCTATGAAACTAGGAAGAACTGACTTTGAAAGAGCCCCTTAGAAAGAAATCTAAGTCAAGTCAGATTTTTTAAATCCTTTGAGAAGAGAAGCAAAATACATGTTATCACAAGGCCCCCCACTTCTGAACCTTCCCAAGCTATGGAAATGTATCACTGTTTTGACAGTGCTGATTAAATCAGCAAAATTTTCCTCTTTCCCCCACTCCACAAAGCACTGTCAACACTAGGTATGGAGAAAGCTCAATTCTATTGCTCCTTCACCTGCAAATTCCACTAGTGAGCTTGGGAACTTCAGCTGGAGTCCTAAAGGTCGCAGGCAACTTTTGTATCTATGCTGTTGGACATAGATAATTTCACACTTGCTTGCAGTTTGCTAACTCCAAAATAGGAGAAGAAGGCTGAAGGAGTGAACAGAAAAATTTTACATGCTCTGAAGTTCTGGGATTTCAGAGAAATACTGAAGGGCCTTTCACACTTTTCTTTGTAAAATAATGAATTTCCTACTTCACTGAAAATAAACAAAGAAGTAAATATAATTAAATGTATGGTATTGGAAAACTGAGAGGATTCTAAGATATTATTTAAAAGTAATAAAATATTATTGCCAAAGCTATGCCAGTGAGGTATTTAATTTATATTAATCCTTTTAATAAAATAAAGACAAAAAACATGTGTAGATATATTTACAAAGTATATATACACATACCTATACACACAAAACATTTTACTAAGCCTGATCATAGTTTGCAAAGGGTAAACTTCAGATGTACAAAGCTCTCAATGTTATCCTCTTGGAATGATATGTCAGGATGGTTTCAGATACCTATTGTTATATAGCAAAGCACCCCAGAATACAGCAGCTCAAAATTATAGGAGTGCTATTTTCTGATGATTGTATGGATCAGACAAGGAGGGGAGTGGGGGGCCTGTTGGGAGGGTTCTGCAGTAGTACAAGTGAGACATGGTGTTGGCTGGGTGTAGAGTAGGGATTTACTATTACAGCCTACAGGACATGGTTAGATTTGAAGTCTGTTTTGAAGGCAGAGCAATGGGATAGGATGAGGGATTGGATGTAGAGCATATGAAAAAGAGAGAAAGCAAGCATGTCTCCAAATTTTTCAGTCTGAGAGACAAAGCCTGTGATGGTGCAATTTACTGAGATGGGCACCATCTTTAACTTTACTTTTATTGAAAAGTATCTCCCTAAAATGTACTATATTTCATTCTTACTTTATTAACCATGGATATGGAGAAAATGTCAATCTGTGATGTTTACCTTAAGATCTTACAAGAGGCTCAGGACTATTATTTTAAATACAAATCACCAATGTGTATGGAATGTGATGCCTTATTGTGAGTTGTTCTGAGTCTGTACTGACAACATAGCGACATCAAGAGTGGCTTTAAAGAGAATTCCAAGATTAATATGCTCTTGAAAGCTTGTTTGGTGGTCATTATTTTTCCCCTTGAAATGGGGAACAGAGGAAAAAAATTAGTATGTGGTTCTGTTGAGCTATACTCTGTTGTTTTATTCAGTGACACTTAGCTTATCACTGACCAACAAATGTATAAAATAAATCCTGATATACGACTAGAATAAAACATAAAACAAAGGGGACTCTAATCTAGCAGTCACTAGGGCAATGCTCTTCTGAAAATTAACATTGCTGCTTTAGAATCAGTAATTTCAACTACCTTGGTTTTAGTTTTGTGAGATTTGCATTCCTTCATCAAGAGCTAAATATGACAAGATGCTATTAAAATAGCAGAAAACAAAAATCATTAGCAGGAGGGAAAAAAAATAGGAAGTAGCCACCAAAAGCACCTGATTGCCTTGGTCTCATTTCATAAGGCTGCAGCATATTACCTGCCATCCTTGAGAAAGAATTGAGGGAGGAAAGTTGGTGAGAGCTCCTATGGGGCTCTCATGGAGGTAATAACACCTTATCCTTTTCTTCCAATATACCTCAGCTGCTGAAAAATACCCTTGGTGGAGACTCAGCACTGTCATTTTCACAGTGGGAACAACATTGCTTGCTTTCTCGGATATCTGTGGTTGTGGTTCCCCTGCGGAGATGCTGGCTACTTCACGGGTACTGAAGCCCTGTACTCTCTCAGTGCAGAAAGTTCTCTCATTATAATTTTACCGCCTGCTTCTGATATTTATTCTGAGACTGGCTCAGTGTGGAGCCTGACATAATATTTAAACAGCTCAGCCAAACTGCCCCCACGTGCTTTGCTGACCCCACGCGTTACTCCTGTCCTTGAAACAAAATCTGTTTTCCTGACTCAGCCCTCAGTGAAATACAGAAATACATTTTATGCAAGGTCAGACATGTATATATTCATTGATAGCATTAATCCAAGTAAAATAGAGAATCAACCGATTCATTTAAGAAGCAAGGGAGAATTTAAATTCAGATTTCTAAACACGTTTATCCTGAGACCTACCAATGAACAAAACATAGATTGGTACAATTTCTATTTTGCTAAAACAGCTTTAAGATCCATAACTCACAATATTATAAAATTACTTATACAGCAAGTAATTTTGCTTTGTGTAGAGGGCTGTGCTAGACATTACATGGGTAGATACATGCAGTCTAGTGAGAGAGTGTATTAATTTTCTATTGCTGCTGTAGCAAATTACCATAAATTTAGTGGCTTAAAACAACTCTAATTTATTATCTTACAATTCTGGAAACCACAACACAGGTCTCACTGGGCTAAAATCAAAGTGTCAGTGGGAGGACTGTGCTTCTGTCTAGATGCTCTAGAAGAGAACCTGTTCTCTTGCCTTCTCCACCTTCCAGAGCCTGCCCTCACTTCTGGGCTCTTAGTTGCCTTCCTTCTTCTTCTAAGTCGTCAATATTGCATCTCTCTCTCTAACCTGTCTTCTTTATTTATGTATCCCTTTGACCTCCGCTGGACAAGGTTTTCCACTTTAAAGACTCATGTGATACAGTTGAACTCACCTGAATAATCCGAGGCACTCTCCCCATTCCAAGATCCTTAACTATAATCACATCTACAAACTCCCTTTTGACATATAAGGTAATTTATTCTAAGGTTCCCATAATTAGCATTTGGACATTTCTAGAGGGTCACTATTCTGCTTTCCATAGAGACACATATTAGAGTGAGACTAGAGGTTATTCTTCATGTGAAATAGTATTAAATCCTCAGGTTTCTTTGAAATTATTAACATCTAATGGGAATGAAAAAGAAAATGCATAAAAATGTTCTCACCTAAACTTGTTTAGAATTTCTAAATTTGACATTCATAGTTTGCCACTTAGTATTAGATCTGAGAAGATAAAAAGTGGAATGTTTGTTTTATTCAAATTTATTTCAATATAACCCAAGAAATCAATTTGCTCAAGCACCTAACTTTCCCATGAACCCATCCATCATGGTTTGAATTGTGTCTTCAAAATATTTACATATTGAAGTCCTAACCCCTAGTATCTTAGAATGTGACTTTGGAAATAGGGTCATTGCAGATGCAGAATTAACTAAACTAAAATCAGGCCATACTGGAGTAGGGTGAGTCCCTCATTCAATATGCCTGGTGTCTTTATGAAAAGGAGATATGTGGACACACACACACACACACACACACACACAGGACGAATACCACGTGACGTGAAGGCAGAGATCAGAGATGCATCTACAAGTCAAGGAATGCCAGAGATGGCCAGCTGCCAGAAGCTAGGAGAGAGGCACGGAACATACTCTCCACGGTCTTCAGAAAGAACTAAACCTGCTGAACTTTGATCTCAAACTTTCAGCCTCCAGATCTGTAAAATGATAAATTTCTGTTGCTCAAGCCACCCAGTTTGTGGTACTTTGTTATGGCAGCCCTAGAAAATTAATATACTTCCTACTCAGAGAAACCACATGCCTAGCCATCCCTGTTGGACTGCACTAGGATTGAGAAAATCCTCTCTCCTAGAAAAGGATATGAGCAAATGGATCCTAGATACAGTAATTTATTGTGTGCGTGTGTATGTGTGTGCACTGATGCATGTGTGTATGTATATGCATGTTTATATGTATATATACAATACATGTGTGTATATACATGTATGTATGTATATACACAAGCAAATATTTTAAACATTCCAAACATTAACTTTTCAGATATTTAAACCTGCATTTGATTAGAATTTAAACAATACATGTAACACATCAAGGGACTTGCTTTAGCAAGACTTTAGTCAAGAAACCCCAAAACTGTGAGTTGGCATCTTGACACTGTCTGAAATGTAATCAAGTTAGGGATATGTAGATATATATACATTCATTTGAGACAGTACCAATTAATGCTTCTATCAAAGATAATATGATGTGAAACCTTCTTCTCCTTATCCATGGCAAAAGTGAAAAATTAATTCCAATTTCTTGCCAAGAAAACCAATTTGTTTTTCAAGAAATTTGGAGTTAATGCATTTCACATACCTTTACTTAAAAAGTAGAGTCATCTGAATTAAATATATATAAAGAATTAAATGTTTTATATATTATATATATGCAAATAGATTGTTTCATAAGGTTTTACACAGGAAAAATAAAATGGAGGGAGGAATAATAAGTTGAGGACCCAGTTAGCAATGCTCAGATTTCTGACCCAAAGAAATGGTAACATAATTTTTAAAAGACTGCCTTCTCAGTAATTTGTTACATAGCAATAGAAAATTAACCCAAGCAGTAAGCCTTTTGAGCAGGATGCCCATGTGCATTTTTTCTCACCTTTTATCTGTGGTATGTAGCCTAGTACTTGACACACAGTAAATATTAGTGGAAAGGGAGCATGAGAGGGCTTCTATGCTCATTTGTGGCCTTGTGTGTTTGAAGATCGAGCTGGAGCTACACCTGGAAGGTGTGGGGAAAATGTAGATGGATGAGAGGGAAAGGGGGAACCTTCTCAAGCTGATGGGTGAGGAGCAATGAATGAGTCATGCCCTGGCCCAAGAGAAGGATATGATTGGTTGGTAGTGAGAAACAGCCACCTTGAAGAATCCAAAAATGGTCACTGAGAGGGCCTGGTGGGGCTTAACTTGCCTGTTATTTGGGAGAAAAGAGATTTCGGTGGCCAAGAAGTCAGGGCTCAGCTCTATGCAGGCAGCCCCTGTGGGTGGGATACTGAAGAAGGCTCCTGCAGAAACCAATCGCCCATCAGTGGGGGATACAGCACTGACAGACATGTTTCTATTGCCGTCTGTTCACACGGCAGCCAGTCATCCTTGTAGACCATAAGCAGGAGAATGTCATACTCCTTAGAGCATATCACCTTTCTCGTTCAGAATCCTATCTTGGCTCCACATTTCATTAAAGTGAAAGTCGAGAGCATAAATCACCTGTGAGGTTCTGTCATGTCTGCCCCCTCCCCACCTGCCACAGTCTTCTCGCTTTGGTCCTGGCACACAGGTTTCCTTTCTGTTTCTCAAGCATGCCAGGCACAGACCACCTTTGGGAATGCTAAATGTCTGGGATGATCTTGCCCCTGAAACACCACTTGCCTAACTTTCCAACCTTTATAGAATATTAGCCCTGTATCATCTGCTTGAAGAGGCTTATCAGGACCACTTTCTTTAATACTGCAAACTGCCCAATGCTCTGCAGTCCCTATCACTTATACCCCTTCTAAATGTTAAAGCTGTGGATGTATTTATTGTCTGAATATTCCACTAGAAGTTAAGCTCTGTGAGGGAAGGGTTTTTTTGTTTTTGTTTTTTGCTTTGTTCTCAGATAAAAAAACGGCCTAGAAAATACCCTGATATGGAATGAATGCTCAATAAACACTTGTAGAATTGGACTGAACTGAATTTCAGGGTGAATTTAAGAAAGATCACTGCATTTGAGAGGATGGAGCCACCGAGAAGGCTCTGGACCATTGAGTGCAGAACTAATTTGTCCTAGTTGAACTTCCTCCCACTTTCCATTGCCCTCTTTTCAATTCACTGGAACCTAACATCAGAAGTTCCCTACGGAGAAACTAGACAGCTGAGTTTATGGAGTTAGCAGCTAATAGTATACAAATCTTAAGTCAATTACTATGCTTATATAAAGGATTTCACTCCTCCCTAGAAGAAAATTTTATGGAGTATGTTATAGCTCTGGACACTTTTCAGAACATTCTTCATTTATTTCTGTAATTAAAACTATATTTCACAAAAGCTTAAATGGACAAAGTCTAACCACCAAAAGAACAGGTCATGGTACTGTGTGTAAAATTGAGGCACTAGACATTCCTGTTCTCTGAAGCAAACTACATGGATTTTATTGTGGTCATTTTTCTTCCTCTTGTAGGCTTTCATACTTCAAGATATGTGTATGATCTAGAAGGCAGGAAGTCTGACAACTGGATCTGGTGTAAAATAGTAACTTGAGATTTCGATTTCCATTAAAGATGATCAAAGGTTCAAAAAGTTTCATTCTAATTAGTCTTAACTTTGATGGAACTAAAAAAAAAGTAAATGTAATAATTTACAATTATTTTATGGGCTAAAATTCATACAAAGATTTTTCTCAACCTTGGTTGCTTATAATTGTGAGTAATATATGAGATTATATGTATAGATTTTTCAGAATATTCATTTTGTGCACTTCTGCTTTTTGGTAGGATGGAGTAACTCACAGTAGAACAATGTTGCAGGAAAAAAAACCTGGAAAAAGCCAGGTAAAGTACAAAGCCAGGTAAAGTACAAAAACTGTTTCAGTAGAGGCATCAGAGAGCTCATAAATCAATGGTGAATAGAGAGGCTAGGATTCTGGAGGAGAATCACAGATAAGTAAGCTGCTTTTTCTCTGGTTTCAGTTTCTGACTCTGGACCCAGGCAAGAGGCTAAGAACTCAGGTTTGTCATGGGTGAGGGATCAGAGAAACCACAATCACGTTGCACTTAATGATAAAATTGGAGGTTTGATAGACCTGACAGAAATAATTCCCATTTCAAGACATGTGTTGAATTCTAAAGGTTTATATGTTGCAATTCTAAAAAGCTAAGCCACGATCCAAGAAAAGCAAAACACATTTTTCTGCTATTTTATGGGCTAAGGAGATTAAGATTACATTTCAGGATCTGTCAGGGGTGAGGTAACTTCACTGGGCATAGCATAGTGTCCACGAAACACCCTAGAGGAACAGACATAAACCAGAGGCAGACTAGTCTTATCAAAGTGGCAATTTAATCTTGACTCACCTCAGATCTGGAATGAGGTAAAGTGGTCAGCTCCATACTATCTTCCTACTAGAAAAAGAAGCAAATCTCTTGGAAGGAACATACCATTATCTGGAGCCACCACAATACATTAAACAAAATATTTGGATTTCAGTAAAAATGTGCTAGGCATGCAAAAAGATAGGATCTTATAACTAAAAATCCAAAAGAGAAAAACAGAAAGCAGAAACAGACTCCCTAGATGACCATGATATTAAAAATGCAGACATAAGCCTTAAAATAAACACAAATAATTTGCTCATGAAAATAGAAGAAGGAATGGAGAACATAGGTAAAAGTGATGAGTTCACTAGGAATTGGAATCTGTTAATCATGTAGAAATTCATGATTAACTAAATCCAAAACTAAAAAATATGAAATATCCCAAATTGGAACCTCAATATATGAGTCTAACACAGATTAGACACAGTAGAATACAGAGTCAATAAACTGGAAGATATGTCAATAGAAAATTTGAAGATGAAAAGTAATGAAAATACAAAAATATTAAGATGCATGTGAACATGGCAAAAAGTCCTAATAGTTATGTAACTAGAAGGGGAGAAGAGAAAGATGAGACATATTTGAAGATGTAATGGCCAAGAATTACCAAAAATTGACTCAAGAAGCTCTGAAAATCCCAGACAGGATAAATAAAAACAAGTCTCACCTAGTCAAATTACAATAAAACTACTTTTTTATTGAAATATAGTTGATTTACAATGTTACGTTAGTTTCAGATATTTAGGAAAGTGATTCAGTTTGAGAGATATATATACACACACACACATATATATAATATATATATATGCACACAAAATATATATACATACATATGTATTCAGTTTTTTATATATGTCATGTATATTTAGTATATGTGTGTGTGTATATATATACATATATATATATACACAATATTTTTCAGATTATTTTCCATTACAGGTTATTGTAATATACTGAATATAGTTCTTTATGTCATAGAGTAGACCTCTGTTGTTTATCTATTTTATATATTGTAGTGTATATCTATTAATCTCAAGAAAAAAAGTATATTTTAATGTCAACCAAGAAAAGAAAATTACCTTCAAAGGAGCAACAATTAATTTGACATGTTAATTTTCACTAGAAAATATAAAAACAAGAAAATAATAAAATTATGTTTGTAAAGTGTTAAAAGAAAATAACTGCCAATCTGGAGTTCTATATTCAATGAAACTATCTTAATAAAAATTGAGACACCAAAAGCACGAACAACAAAAGAAAAGATAAATAAATTGGATTTTACCAAAAGTAGTTTTCTGTATCAAAAAACACTATCAAGAGAGTAAAAACGCAACCCATAAAATGAGAGAAAATATTTCCAAATCATATATCTGATAAAGGATTAAAATACAGAATATGGTAAAGAGCTCCTATAAGTCAACACGCAAAAAAACAGCAACCTTATTAAAAAGTGAGCAAAGCACTTGAATAGACATTTATCAAAAGAGGTATATGAATAGCTAATACGAACATGAAGAGACATTCAACTTAACATTAGGGAAATGCAAACTAAAATCACTGTGAGGTACCACTTCACATCCATTAAGTTTCTGTTTTTAAGAAACAGAAAGTAACTAATACTGATGAGAATGTGGAGATATTCAAACCCTTTGAACTGCTGATGGGAATGCAAAGTGGTTCAGGTGTTGTGGAAAATAGTATGACATTTGCTCAAAAAAAAAATTCAACATGGAATTGCCCTATGAGCCAATGATTTTACTTCAGATTATATACACAAAAGAGTTGAAAGAAGGCCTTAAACAGATATTTCAGATATTTGTACACCAATGTTCATACAGCATTATTTGTAATAGCCACAAGTTGGAAACAACCCAAATATTAATCAATGTATAAATAGATAAGCAAAATGTGACATTTACAGTGGAATATTATTTTGCCTTAAAATAAAGTGAAATTGTGATGCATGCTACAAGACGGATGAACTCTAAAATAAAATGAGCCAGACATAAAATGACAAATATTATATGATTTCACTTATATGTCAGATCTGTAGAGACAGAAAGTAGAATAGTGGTTACCAGGGGCTGGGGGATGGTGGAACAGATAGTTATTGTTTCATAAGTACAGAGCTTCAGTTTGGATGATGAAGGGTATGCTATATAGACAGTGACTCTTAGTAAAGCAGAAATGTTGCTTCAAGTTATATTCATATTTAATAAATTAACATCCATAATCTAATTAAAATTATTTGCAAGTTATCTACTGTAAACATCATTCTTAATACTATATATTGGAAGGTTTTCCCCTTAGTTCAGAAACAGAGCAAAGTTGTTTGCTATCACCACTTGTATGCAACCTTGTACTGGAGGTCCTAGCCAGATGATAAAGTGATGACATTTTTAATATATATAATAATGAAAAAAACTATCACTATTAACAAAAGATATAATTGTGATCATAAAAAATCCAAAAGAACCTGTAGCAAATGATTAGTATTAAAAAGGAAATAAGTGAGTTATTGAATATGGTTAATATTTTTAAATGGGTTTTTATATCCCAGAAAAAAAGACAAAAACTTAAATTCTTAAAGAGATATTATTCAGAATAACATCAATTGGCATCAAACATCAAGAAATAAATCTATGAAAGACATATAAGTCTTCTATCCTGAAAGCTATGAAACATTGGTAAAGAAATTTTAAAAGACTTGAATAAGTAAAATTCAATACAAGCATATCTCAGTGATATTGTGGAATTGGTTCCAGACCAATGCAATAAGGCAAATATCCCAATAAAGCAAGTCACACAAACATTTAAAAGATATGTTTACACTGTACTGTAGTCTATTAAGTATGTAATAGCATTGTGTCTTAGAAAACAATGCACATAATTTAATTTTAAAATTTTATTGCTAAAAAAAGCTAACCATCATCTGAACCTTCAGCAGGTCATAATCTTTTTGCTGGTGGAGAGCCTTGCCTTGATGTTGATGACTACTGACTAATTAGGGTGGTGGTTATTGAAAATTAGGATGGCTGTGTCAATTTCTTAAATTAAGACAACAATGAAGTTAGCCACATCAAATGAACGATTTCTTGGCAGCAAGCAATGCTCTTTTACAGCATTTTACCCACAGTAGAGCTTCTTTCAAAATCGTGAGCAATCTTCTCAGACCCTGCCACTGTTTTGTCAATTAAATTTATATAATACTCTAAAGCCTTTGTTGTCATTTCAACAACCTTCACAGCCTCTTCACCAGAACGAGATTCATCTCAAGAAACCACCTTCTTTGTTCATTCATAAGAAGCAACTCCTCATCGGTTAAGGTGACAGAAATTCAGTCACATCTTCCAGCTCTGCTTCTACTTCTAGTTCTCTTTCTATTTTCACCACATCTGCTTCCAAAACTGAATTCTTGAACCCCTCTACATCATCCATGAGGACTGGAGTCAACTTCTCCCAAACTCCTGTTTATGTTGATATTTTGACCTCTTCTCATTAATCACAATATTCTTAATGATATCTAGAATGATAAATCCCTTCTGGAAGGTTTTCAACTTACTTTGCCTAGGTTAATCATTGGAAAGACTTATTCACGGCAGCTATACACTTACAAAATATGTTTCTTAAATAATAAGACTTGAAATTACAACTTGCTCCTTGATCCCTGGGCTTCACAATGGATGTTGTGTTAGTAGGCATGAAAATATTAATTTCAGTGTACATCCCCATCAGAGTGACCGGGTTCATTGTCAGTGAGCAGTAACATTTCGAAAGGAATCTTTTTTTCTGAGCAGTAGGTCTCAACAGTGGGCTTAAAATAGTCAGTAAATCAAGTAGTAAACTGATGTGCTGTCATCCAGGCTTTGTTGTATCATTTACAAAGCACAGACAGAGGAGATTTAGCACAATTTGTAAGGGCTCTAGGATTTTTCTGGAATGGTAAATCAGCACTGGCTTCAACATAAAGTCACCAGCTGTGTTAGTCCCTAATAAGAGAGTCAGCCTGTCCTTGGAAGCTTTGAAACCAAGCATTGACTTCTCCTTTCTGGCTTTGAAAGCCCTAGATGACATCTACTCCTGACAGAAGGCTGTATCATCTACACTGCAAATCTCTTGTTTCGTGTAGCCACCTTCATGATTATCTTCTGGATAACTTGCTGCAGCATCTGCATCAGCACTTACTGCTTCATCTTGCACTTTTATGTTATAGAGATGACTTCTTTCCTTCAACCGTATGAGCCATCTTCTGCCAGCTTCAAACTCTTCTGCTAGATTTTCACCTCTCTTAGCCTTTATAGAGCTGAAGAGTTAGAGCCTTGCTCTGGGTTAGGCTTTGATTTAAGGGCATGTTGTGGCTCATTTAATCTATCCACTAAGATTTTTTCTGTATCAGCAATAAGGCTGTTTTGCTTCCTTATCATTTGTGTGTTCACTGGATTAGCACTTTTAATTTCCTTCAAAAACTTTTTCCTTGCATTCAAAACTTGTCTAACTGTTCAGCATAAAAATTTTTAGCCTATTTCAGCTTTCAACGGGCCTTCCTTACTAAGCTTCATTATTTCTAGCTTTGGATTTACAATGAGAAACATGTGCCTTTCCTTTCACTTGAGCACTTAGAGGCTATTATAGGGTTATTAATTGGCCTAATTTCAATACTATGTCTCAGGAAATAGGGGTCCCCAAGGAGATGGAGAGAAACAAGGGAGTGACCAGTTGGTGGGGCAGTCAGAACACACACACCATTTATTGACCAAATTCACCATCTGATGTGGGCAGGGTTCATGGCACCCCAAAACAATTACAATAGTAGCATCCAAAATCACTGATCACAGATAGACATAACACATATAATACTAATGAAAAAATTGTAAGAATTACCAAAATGTGATGTAGAGACCAGAAGTGAGCAAATGCTGTTGAAAAATGACACCAATGACTTGCTCAATGAAGGGTTGTCACAAAACTTCAATTTGTAAAACAAAAACAAAAACAAAAACAAAACCCTCTACAACTGCAAAGCACAATGAAGTGCAATAAAATGAGGTATGCTTGTATTGTAAAGACATCAATAACCACCAAACTGATGTATTAATTCAATGTAATGGCAATCAAATCTAACAGTTTATTTTTGAAATTTGACATGATATTAAAATATATATGACAATACAAAAAGCCAAAAATAGCCAAGACAATGGTTATAGATTAACGTGTAAGTTCCAATTCTTTACTCTCTGTAGTGGTATTATATACCTACACTCTTCTGCTGACTTCACATGGACAGAATGTGCTTTCTGCACTCTTGGTTTTGATGCCTGGCTATGTAACTTGCATAAGACAATGAGACTTTTTGAGGTGTCATACAAACAGAATAACGAAATGAGCTTCTGCATGTGAGTTTGATCTCTACTGCTTTGCCATTACCTTGAGAACACACTCTAGGTAGTTGCTACCCCTTAGGTCTGAGTTACAGAATGAGAACTACGGACCAAGGGCCTCCTGGTCCACATACTTACCTGCAACCTGAAGGAAAGTCATCGTATTCAATCCACAGCACCAAGAGCATGAGAATAAATGCTTATTGTTGAGTGGTTTGTTGTTCAGGGCTTTTGTGGAGATAGTTGATAAAAATAAACCAAAATAGATAAGTAAAGAAGAACAAAACTAGAGGTCTTACACTGCCAAATATCAAAACCTAATAAGATCCATAGTAATTAATACAGGGCTTGGTACAAAGATAAACAAATTGATCAATGAAACAAAGTATTTTAGAGAAAGACCCATATATAAATAATCAACTAATTTGTGACAAAGATGGCACTGAAGTGCTTGGGAAAAGATAGCCTTTCCTGTAAATTGGACACCCATAAGGAAAATAACAGATCTTGATTTCTAGTTCAAACCATACACAGAATAGGTTTCAAGTGGATTTAATATCTAAATGTGAAAGAAAAAGCAAATATTTTGAATAAAAACATAAGAAACTATAAATTTGGGTAACAAATATTTCTTAAATAAGACATATACATCTCTATGGAAAAAAATTGATAAGTTGGACTGCATTAAAAGCAAGAACTTGTGTTTATCAAAAATCCAAAGGCAAGCAACATGGGAGAATATATTTGCAATGCATATATCTGACAAAGGCTGTTATCCAGATTGTATAAAGAACTAAAAATCAGTAAGAAAAAAGACATCCAATATAAAATGAATATAGGGTTCAAACAGTCACTTCAAAAAGAAATGCACAAATCACCAGTAAATACTATATGAGAATATACTTAATTTCTTTAATCACCTTGAGAAAGAAAATTTTAAACCGGAATGCAACCCATTCAGAAGAATGGTTAAAATGTAAAAGGCAAAGAGCCAAGGGTGTGCTGGAGCTGGACATCTACATTTCTTTCCAACTCCGCATTTAACGATATCATGTTGGTAGCTTGAAATCAGCTATGGTAGAAGTATTTACACCACAAACATTGGCAAATACTACAAATCAGGGTTTTTTTCTCTCCCTAGATAGCTGATTTATCAGCACACCATAGCAAAAATATAGAATGATTCAAACTTCCATATAATGCTACTATAAATGTAAATTAATAAATTAATAACTGTTTTTGGAAAACTGGCAACATTTCTCATAGACATGTGTAATTCCACTCCTATGTGAATATGTGTGTGTGTGTGTGTGTGTGTGTACAATTAGCTTTGACATTGAAGATCTGACTAGAAGGGGCATGTTGGGGGATTCTGGAGTGCTAGTAATGTGTTTTTCTTGATCTGCATTCTGATTACTTAGATGAATTCACTTAATAAATATTCAGCAATCTACACATTTATTTGTGTACTTCACTGCATGTTATAATTCAGTTAGAAAGTTGACTATAAAAAAGAAGCCAGACACTAAATAATAACTATTCTGTGATTCCCTTTATTTAAAGCCCACAGCCCCAAAAAACCCCAAAAAGCAAAAAATCAATCTATGGTGGATGAAGTCAGAATGGTGTTGATTTCATAGGGAGTATTGACTGGAAGTTGGAAGAAGAGGGCTTCTGAGTGCTGAAAATGACATACATCTTGACAGTAGTAGTTACATGGGTGGGTACATTTGTGAAAAATTACTATGTTGTAAATTTAGGATTGTGCACACCACTGTTCCAAGTTGTAATTCAATAAAAGAAGTTGAGTTACTGTGGTGAATGAGGCTAATCAATCTCATTTATCTTATTGCAAAGACATTGCTTACTACTTGGCATATTCTTCCCACTCAAGACCTAAACTTCTGGTTCATTTCCTTGCTTACTGACTGGGACTCAAAGATGATGAAAATCCAATGAAAAAAAAATGGAATCTGTTTACAGATAAAAAAACAATGAGTGAGAGTTTACTGACTGCTTATTCAATAAATATAGGCACTAAATAAATATAGGAATTAAACAAAACTCTTGAAGTAATCCTAACATCATTTAAAGGGCCTCAAAGAGTTTACAATGTAGTTGTAAAAATGATATACTAAAATATATAAAACATTTACAAAACAATGTAAGAGTAAATTAACACAGTTCCATGAAACTACCTTTTTCTGAGGTACAGCCACCTCTAAAATATGATTTTCAGCCGTAGAAGAACTTATATCTCTCTCACTTCTCCTACTTTCATTTTTACTAATTCTACCCTCTTTGATGAATGTTTAAAGGTACCTGTATTAAACATGTTAAAATTCTATTTTTAGAGTGACTTTTCAATCACATGATTTAAATGTCTTTTTAGGTTAAAAAAAATCTTTAAAAGACTGAGTTAAAGCTATCATAAAACCTGTAAAGCAAAGCTCTTAATCATTAAGCTGAGAAGGAGCTGGGTTTTATTGCTCATAAAAAGCTAAGGAAAAGAAAGAAGGAGCCAAGTCATTCCTCTTAAAATGAAAAAGCATTTAGGAGAAGTGGAAAAGTAGGATAATAGGAACCAGAGGGGATTAAGAGAGTTGCATGGATAAAATCACTTATGTCTAGTATGGCTACAAATCCTGGTTGCCTGACACAGCCTTGGTTAACTCCTGTTGTCCCAAAGTCCTGTGATGGTTAACATTTGTCCCTGGTGTTTTTTGTTCTATTGCAGTAAGTAAAATGAGTTTTAAGTTTTGAGGTTGAACTAGAGTTCAAAATAGAACTCTACTCTGACATTGTAACTTCTTTCAGGGTCTTATCCAGAAGTGCACTAGCAACAAATGTGCAGTGAGAAAGATGCTCACTTGAGCATGTGGTTAAATCTGAAAGATAACCAGTGGTAACCCATATCTCTTCTCACCCTACCCAGACACAATATGACTAACACCCCCCACTCAAGGACACTCATTGGTGCAATGAGGCTGGGTCAGACAACATAGACTGGAGACAGATGATGGTGGGAGAAGTATTGGATGCTGCTTCCTCTGCCAGTTGGTTATACTGAGGTCTATTCTGTAGCCTGTGAAACGTAGAAAACTACCAGGTTACCCGTTGATGGAGTCAGAGGGCAATGTAGGAAATTATAGCTTAAATGAATGCAAAATTATTATAGGAAATAGAGACTGAGCAGTTCTGGGGCAACTGGGACTCCCCCTGGGGATGGAGACACTGGCAATAGCCATTTTTGGAAGCTCATTCTACTGCAATAGCATCAGCAATAGCAAGCACCATTTTGAAATTCTCCCTCTAGCCTATTAGCACAAAAGGCTTACTTGCTCACCAGTGGGCAAGGACCAGCCCAATTGCCACCCACTTCCACTACACAGAGATCCATATGGAGATCTGACCCCACCCACCAGCAGGATACAACCAGCCCCATGCCCCTCTGAGCCATGCAGACAAATACGTGGGAAGCCTAATCCACATTCCAGTGGGCCCACAGTCACTACATGAGGCACAACCTCACAAAGAGCTGGGCCATAAACCAGCCCCACTACAACAGAAGGGCATACACAGCCCACCTAGGGGACATCCCTAGAGCATACAGCTCTGGTAATCAGAGGAGAACATGCTGCTGAGCCCCATAAAGTATCTGTGTAAGTCCACTTCTGCAAGATTGGGAAACATAACCAAACTACCTAACCTATAAAAATAAATCCAGAGAATTGGAAAAAATAAGGAGACAGAGGAATGTGCTCCCAATGAAAGAACAATATAAAACCTCAGAAAAACTAAGCAAAATGGAGATAAGCCTACCCAATAACCCACTCAATAAAAAGTTCAAGGTAATGATTGTAACAATGCTCACCTAACTCAGGAGAAGAATGAATGAACACAGTAAGATGCTTAACAAAGAGTTAGAAAATACAGGGAAGAACCAAACAGAAATGAAGAATACAGTAACTGAAATTTTTAAAATACACTAGAAGGAATCAACAGTAGATTAGATGATATAGACGAATGGATCAGTAAGCTGAAAGACAGAGTAATGGAAATCACTGAGGCTGAGCAGAAAAAAGAAAAAAATGAGGACAGTTCAAGAGACCTCTGAAACATCAAGTGTACCAACATTCAAAATTTAGGGTCCCAGAAGGAGAAGAGAAAGGAGCAGATAATTTATTTGAAGAAATAATAGCTGAAAACTTGCCTAATCTAGAGAAGGAAAGAGACATCCAAGTCCAGGAATCTCAGAGATTCCCAAACAAGGTGAGCTCAAAAAGGTCCCCCCAAGACACATTATAATTTTTAAAAATAACAGAAATTTAAAATAGAGAATCTTAAAAGCAGCAAAAGAAAAGCAACTAGGTATGCATGAGGGAAATGCCATAAGACTCTGACCTGACTCTTCAACAGAAACTGCAGGCCAGAAGGGAGTAAAACAATATATTCAAAATGATGAAAGGAAAAACCCACAACCAAGAATACGCTACCTGGCAAGGATATTATTCAGATTTAAAGGGGTGATAGAGTTTTAAAAACAAACAAAAGCAAAAATGGTTCAGCACCACTAAACTGGTTTTATGAGCAAGGTTAAAGGGACTTCTCTACGTGGCAAAGAAAAGCTATGACTAGAAATATGAAAATTATGAAAGAAAAACTCACTGATAAAGACAAGCATATAGTAAATATAGTAGATCAACCACTTATAAAATTAATAAGTAGGTTAAAATGCAAAAATTATAAAATTGTCTTTATCCAACTATCCATAAGTAGTTGAGGATACACAAAACAAAAAAGATGTAAAATATGATGTCAAAAACATTAAACTTAGGAGTAGGAAGTGAAAATGCAAGGTTGTTAGAATGAGTTTCAACCTAAGAGATCAGCAACTTAAAATTATATATATATATATTATATATAAATATTATACATATATGTATTATATGTAATTTTTTATATATAATAGTAATCACAAACCAAAAATCTGTAATAGAGACACCCCTCAAAAAGGAAAAAGAATTCAAATATAACACTAAAGATGGTCACCAAATCACAAGGGAAGAGAACAAAAGAAGAAAGGAACAGAAAAGAACACAAAAACAACTTAAAAATAAGAAAATGGCACATTTTATGAAGCCAGCATCACCCTGATATCAAAACCAGATAAAGGCACCACAAAAAAAGGAAAACTACAGGCCAATAGCACTGATGAAAATAGATGCAAAATCCTCTACAAAATGTTAGCAATCTGAATTCAATAATACATTAAAAAGATCACGCACCATGATCAAGTGGGGTTTATCACAGGGATGCAAGGATGGTTCAATATCCAGAAATCAATCAATATGATACATCATATTAACAAATTGAACAATGATGATCATATTATCATCTCAATAGTTGTAAAAGGAAAAAAAAAAAGCCTTTACAAAATTCAACACCCATTTATGATAAAAACTCTCAACAAAGTGTGTATAAAGGGAACATAGCTCAACATAATAGGGTCATATATGACAAATCCACAGCCAGCATCATACTCAATAGTGAAAAGCTAAAAACATTTCCTCTAAGATTAGGAATAAGACAAGGATTCTCACCCTTGCAACTTTTATTCAAAATGGTATTGAAAGTCTAAGCCACAGCAATCAGACAAGAAAAAGAAATAAAAGTAATCCAAATTTGAAAGAAAGAGGTAAAACTATCAATATTTGCAGATATCATGATACTATATAAAGAAAATCCTAAAAATGCTATCAAAAAATTATCAAGACTAATAAATGAATTCAGTAAATTTGCAGAATACAAAATTAATACTACATTGTCTCCTAATAGTCTCTGTAATGCAGTACTTGAAATTATTCAGTACCTGCCTTTCACTAGGCTACTATGGAGAATCACTAACCAACTTTAATGAATAAATTACTGTTGCAGTTTACTACATAGAGTTGCTCATATGAGAAGCATTTGATAGCAAATGTAGTTATGAGTTTCATTTTTTTTGACCATGGCTCATATTTCATTACATAACAGACCAAAGATTTTAAAAATAATAATTTTTTGTATAGAGTTGAAGGCCATTACTTGCTGCAAAGCCATAAAGGGCCTAATTTGGTTAAACTATAAATGATAGTTTTCTAAGCAAAATTTAGAAGTTTGAGAGGGAAAGAGAAGGTAGTTGACCACAGAATCCATTAGAATAAAAATAACTAACAGACACGGAGTATTTACTCCGTGATCTACTCTTTATAAGCAGTATTTTATTTTATTCTTGCCATAACACTGTGAGATAGGAAACATTATTAATCCCATTTGATTCATGAGGAAAACTGAGGCTCAAACAATTAAGTACCAGGAGACGTTATAGCTGTAAGTGGCAAAGCTTAAATTTCAATTCCTACAGCCATCCTGTGGACCTTGGACTGTAATTACTACTGGCATGTGTCCATAAAACAAAGCTGGTCAAAATAGACATGACCTCTGAGTAGGATAATCTTTTTTTTTTTTTTTTTTTGTGCTAGATAGTCAATTTTCATTATATTTATGTGCCATTATTTAAAAAGAAATTTACAAAACAAGACATCTTGAGGTTATAAACTCTTTAGTCAACGGGATTTCTACCATCTTGCTTCTAAACAGTGCTACTCCTCACTTTCACTGCATCACTCTGCCCCCATCTGGTGGTGGCATGCATACACAGCAGGGGAGAAAAAGTTTCCTAAAACTTGTGAAATACCTCTTTGTTATTAATTAGGACACTAAGGACTTCCCACAGTCTAAAATATCATAGAAGATTTTAAGAAACTGACAAAGTTTATTAAAAATAAATAAATACAGCCTATTTCACTTTAGTAAAAGTAAGTTTATCAAATTAAATTGTACTACATCTAAAGAGAACATCGTTAAGAAAATGTGCAAAAATATGCATTTAAATCACTGTAAAGATTACTCATAATATTATTTCCAATTCTAATCATTAAACATAAATTCTTCACAGAGAATCAAGATTCAAGTATAAAATTGAGTTAGCCATTTTGATGCTAATGTTGTACACAAAAGAAAATAAAAGAGAAAACAAAGAAACAAACTGTGGTAAAATTAAAATGCCCAATTTGAAAAATATTTTATTTTATATGAATGCAGATAGGGAAAGAGATACCTCAGCTCTCATATAATTAATTATCTCTAAATGGCCAAAGGAACAACCTCTAGGTTAATTAGTTCAAGGCAATTACTGTTCATTTAGGGTTATCTCAGTTAATTGTCAAAACACAGGCAGAAGTATGGTAGGATTCTGTGGCTTATGAAACCCTTTCAAAACTATAGATGCCTTGTTTCTGGGGCCAGAATAAGAATAAGATGCATTAGGACTACACACAAAGATTAGGATCAGCAGCCTGCAAATCAGGACAAAAGTAGGCTGGGAGTTGGAAGTTCCTTCTGATGATGGAAGGAACCATGAAAGATTTGTAAATACACTAGAAGATCAAATATGAGGGTTTCTGAAAATGAAGTATAGCAACTGAATCAGACTGCAAGGTGTGTATAATAAAAAACAGAAAAGAATAGAGTTAAGAAGAATGTATGTCCCTCTCACCCTACCCACTATAAGCAGGTATTTAGCATCTCTTCTAACAAATGCCCCATGTTCTCTCTTACTTTTGGTTTTCTCTAATATGTCTTCTTCTCTTTTCATCTCCAGACTTTTGTGTATATTGTCCATGTTCCTGAAACATTGCTGCTCCTAACTTCTACCTACTAAATGTAACTCATTCTTCAGTTTAAGCTTAGCTATTTGCCCTCATAAGCTTCCTTAACTAGACAAAATGGAGCAAGACAGTTTGGCCATAGACTTTCCTAGCATCTGTACACACCTTATCAGAATATAAGTAGACCACATGGTAATCTTTTGTTTACCTGAAAGTATCTTTGGCTAGGCTAAGGGTTTCCTAAAAGTAGAGCATGCAATGTGTTCATGAGTATTCAGAGCACCCAGCATGGCATTTCCTATAAAATAGTACATAATCACACTTAATATTTACTGAACACCTACTATGTGTCAAGCACTGTTCTGTGCACTTTACAAACATTGAAAGAATTAAGCTTCACAAAATTATTGTGATGTTATTACCTCCAAAGACACAGAGGGCTTTAGCAAGTGACCCCAGAACCCACATAGGTTAAAGTGGCAGATTTGGGATTGAGTCTATAGTTTTTGTCACTGCAATTACTACCTGTCTCGCTGTGACTGTGCATTTATTCAGATCAACATCATCATCTAGGAACGATGATTGCTGCAATTTCTCTTCATGAAAGAGAGAAATTCCCAGGATAATAACTGTCTTTAAGGACATTGGAGAATTTTTTAGAATAAAGTATAATGCAACCTCAGGAATATGCCTGGGATAATTTAAAGCCATATATTTTACTCTTTTAGTTGCCAAATGAAACTATTTGAGTGGGAGTGGAAGAAGAAAGTGACTGTAGAATCATAGCTACACATCTAAAAAGGATTTGGGGATCAAATGTGGCGTCAGTTTACCTATGAGATCCTGGAATTCCCTCTGCAATAAATACTCCATTAGAGTTATCCGGGGCCAGGGCACTTGCCATCTAGGCTTCTTTCTTAGTTTAATTGTTCAAGGTCTTGCTAGAAATGTCTTGCCTTTATTGAATTGAAATGTCTTTGTGTTCATCTTATATATTTCCTCTGGAAGTGAACAGAGCAAACCACAACTGTCTCCTACACAACTGCTCTTCCAATGTTTGGATGTATTTGTGACGGCCATTTCTGTATCGTCTCTCCAAGCTGAACATTCTCAATTTCTTCAACTGCTTCTCATTTAATTTGGTTGCCGGGCCTCTCATCATTCTTACTGCTCTGCCCTTCACCTAGCTATTGAGAGTTTAATTAACATGAAAGGTAATTGACCAAGGAGAAGCCAGGTCCCAGTAATTCATCTAAAACCCCTTGATCTCTAGTTTCCCTTTCACTGAAGTAAGAGGGACTAAGGACTGCTAAGATGAAGTCATAATGAAAGGAAAATCCACATCATTTCTGTGTGTGTTCACAGTGAAATTACCCAGGACTTTCTGTATTTGAGGATTGCCTTGAGCTCAGTGATAGCAAACCAGTCTTACATAGTCATCAACAAGGATTTAGGAAAATTTTTAAATGTATTCTATGACATTAAAAAGTATTCATAACAATGTTTTTAAAAGGTGCAAAATTATAGATAATGGGTGATAGTTACATATGTGTATGTTTCAGTATAGAAAAATATTTTTTAAAAATCTTATAGAAGGATATTATGGCCTATTTTTTCAGAATTTTCTGTATTTTTTTCTAAGAAGTTCTCTAGGGTGACCACATATTGCTCCTACTATCAACTTGAGACAAAAACTTTAAAATACTTAAATGTTATTACCTGAATTATAAGATAATTTCAATAAAGTTGACTATAAAGCAGAGATAATTAAAAGTGAGTGCATGTATGTGTATGCATATGTGTGTGTGTGAGAGAGAGAGACAGAATCAGAGATGGCAATTTAGACAGGCAAGGTTTTTCACTGGAGAAGTGAAGAATTTTAAAATAGTGAAAGACAGTCAATGCACAGAAGACTTAAAACTTAGTTGAAAAATATAAAAAGATGTCTACAACTGAAATTAATTTCATAGACAGTAAGTGCTAGAAAAGAACTCTGAGGAAGGAGAAATAATTGAAGGCTGGTGGGACTCTCAAAGATGGGTTGATCTAATTTTTAAAAGACAGGTAGGATGAGGTCAGAGAAAATGAAAGGATAAAATAAAGTCATGAAGGTGGAAATGCACGTGGCAGGTCCAGGGGACAATGAGAAATCAGACTGATGCAGCAGTGAGTCTAGGGAAAGAAATGGTATTAGGACACTATTGGACAAGGAGACTAGGGCTAGGCCTGCTATACAAGGCCAAGATGTTTAAGTTTTATCAATAGGGTATAGGGTAAACTATAGGGCTTGAGAGATCTTAAAGATTTAGAACCTTGTCTAGTGGGAGAAAGAATAAAATAATCAGATGTTTTATAAAAAATAATTTGATGTATCTGCCAAATGGGGAAAATCTGGAGTCAAGGAACCCAATCAAGGGAACTCAACATTCAAGCTCATGGTGATAAGTCATGAAAATGAATTGATGAATGAGTAGCAGTTTGAGGAAGAAAACTGTATAAAATACTCTGGGTCATAAAAACAAATTCAAGAAAAAAATATTTTTTTAATGAGCCCACAGTTTAGAACCTGCAGGGCTGAGAGATTAAGAATGCTACTGAGGAAAAAAAAAAAAAAAAGAAAAACAGAAAAGAAAACTGATGGAGGAGAATAAAAGAAAGTTTATTTCTAGATACATTTAATGACAAAGCCCTGAAATGAAAATGCCCACCAGACAAAAAGGGCTGTGAGAACAGAAGTCAGGAGAGGCTGAGATTAGAGATGTCGTTCTTGAGAGCAGAAGGGACAGATGCTATGGAGAGCTGGGGGAGAAGGCCAGCCTCTGAGTAGGGGGGAAACCCTAAAACAACCAAGAGGAGAAATTACAACAGTGGAACGTGCTGAGAAATCAAGGCAGAGGATCCTGAGTTGAGCCATCAATAGGTCATGGCTAGGCTTTGCAAAGACAGCTTTAGTAGGAGGTGTAACTATCAGACCATGGCAGGGAGGAGTGGGGGAATGAAAGGAGGGAAGAAGGGAGCTGACATCTTCTCTGGTCCCAACCTTGTAAAAAATTTTAATGTCATTGAAGTAAAAGAAATAGAGCAAAGATCAGACCTGCTACATTTTAACTGGGTCAGCTTAATTGCTAACAAAAATTTTAAAAGCAAATTAAAAGCTGCATAGTAGTGAAGTTGAGTCACAGTGGAGAATCCTAGAGAGATGGACAGGATTTTAGGTTAACTGATTATTTTTAGATAAAACATATAAGAGTTGATTCAAATAGTCATCTGTGAATCAAAATAAATTTTAATTCATTTAAAATAAAATTTAATTACTGATAAAATCCCAAACAGATTATAAAGAAACATATAGACAACATATCCTATTTTTTGTAGTGTATTAAACTATTAACAAGTAAGTCTCATGGTACAGTCTGAGCTGCCCTTTCACTTAATGAACAATTACTGAGAGCTTGCTATGGGTCAGGCCCTGGGGATATAATATTGAACTACTGAATAAAACAGCTCTTATTCTAGTAAGATTTAGACTCAAGGCAGGGGTGGGGGCAGTGATGGACAGACAAAAAACAACTGACATACCAGGTCATTGTCACTGCTATGAAAAAGACTGAGTTAAGGAGACAGAGTGATAGGGGCTGTTTTTACGTGGGAGTCAGAGAAAGCCTCAGGTGGCATTTGAGCAGAGACACAAAGAGAGTGAAGAGGTGGGTAAACCATGCAAAACATTCCAGGTGGAAGGCACAGCTGGCGCAAAAGCCCTAAGATGACAAACAAAGAAGCCAGTGTAGCTGGAGCCGACCGTGTGTGCTGGAGTCAGGCCAGAGGTAGGGAAAGAGGAGCGTTGAGAATGAGCTGAGCGCCACTGGCAGGCAGCAGATCATGGAGAAGTTGGCAGAATCTCTGGCTTTAACTCTCAGTGAGATAGACATCCCTCCCATAAAGGATTTTGAGCAGAGCAGTGGCTTGACTTAGGTTTAGAAGAATCATCCTGGCTGCTATATGAAGAATCCACTCATTGTAAGGGAGGGGCAAATGCGGGATGGGGAAGACCATTTCGGAGGCTACTGCTAAAATCTGGGCAAAGGATGAAGGTGTCCTGGTCCAGGGCTATAGTAGTGGTGGTGGTGAGAAGTAGTTGGATTCCAGCCAAACTTGGAAGGTAAAACCAAGAGGATTAGCTAATAAACTGGATTTTAAATCTGAGATAAGTGGAGCAGTCACGGATGCCCTCAACATTTTGGGAGTGGAGTTGCCATTGACTTGAATTTGGAAGACTGAGGGAAAACAGATTTTTGAAGGGATGGTATATTAATTTCCTGTACCTACCATAACAAATTATCACAAACCAGGTGGCTTTAAAACATCAGAAACTTATTTTTTCACAGTTTTAGAGCACAAAGGTCTGAAATCAAAGTGTTGGTAGGGCCACATTCCCTCCAAAGCCTCCAGAGGAGAACCTCCTTTGCTTCTTCCAGCTCTTGATGGTGCCTAATGGGCCCTGACTTGTGGCAGCATAACTTTGATACCTTCTTTCATCTTCACATGGCCTTTTTCCTCGGGTCTCTGCATTCTTCTCTTCTGTCTCTATAAGGACATTTATCATTGGATGTAGGGCCCATCTTAATCCAGGATGATCTCATTTGAAGTCTGTGCCTTAAATACATTTTCAAAGTCCTTTTTTCCAAATGAGGTCACTTTCTGAGGTTCTGGGTAGATGTAACTTTAGGGGGACACCATTAAACTTGTACAGGTGGGAAATAAAGAGTCCTACTTGGACATACAACATTTAAGATGCCTTTTAGATATCCCGGTAGAAATGACAAGTGGGCTGTTGAATTTAATGTCCAGTTCAAGAGAAAGTTCTAGAATGGGGAAAAAAATTAGGAGTCACCGGTGTTTAAGGGTTATGTTTCTATCATGATAGCTACGAAAATATCTAAAGCGTATTTATTAGCCTGAAACACAAGCCAGAAATTCATTTTTTTAACTTCTCAATGTAAAAATTATTCTTTAAAAAGGCCTGAAAAATAGAAGCAAAGCAAATTTATAATAAATAAGATACATCATATTTAAAAGCCTCTGTACTTGAGGATAACATTTCATGAAACTAAAATCTTTGTGTCTTTGCCTGGAGCCATTAAATAAGGAAAAGGACATTGTGAAATTAGCAATGTACACATTCATGCCAAGAATTGCGTATCGCATAGCGTAATAAATTCTCTGATATTCCATTGCCATAAAATTGTGTTCTAGATTCATATTGCTCATATTTCATCTCCTGTCACTGATTTCCTAAGAGAAACAAATTAAAATTGAGAGAGAATCTCAAATCTCAGCCCATCAGACACAAAAATTGTCTGACTAGGAATATCTAGGAAGTTGAAAAACAAAATGTCTCTTCAATAGAAAAACGGTCATAGAATAAAAGAGGAAAAACAAATTTTATGAGAAGTAAATAAATATAATTATTATCAGCCTGAAGTATTACATGATGAATTTTGCAAAACATGAAAGTTTTGTGTTATTCATAAAAACACTTTAAAATATATTCAATGCTATTATATAATATTTAGAATAACTCAACTTGACCTAAAATAGAAAAAATCAGTAAACTCTTTCAACTAGTCTTGTCAACTATTCTGATTGATCAAATAATCTGTTTTTTATAATGTTACCATGGAAATCATCCATGAGTTTATATTTCAAAGTATCTAAATAGTATAAAATGAGACAACCTAAAGCTTATTCTGAGTGTAACTTGACTTATTTAGTAATGTTGTAAGTCCTTTAGTATCTTATAGTGGCTCAAGTGTTATCATGTGAATATGCTATCATTGTGTTAATAAAATATGGAAACAGAAAATGATTATAGTTCAGAGGATGCCAATCCAACAGAGCTTTCTGCATATTGTGTGAGATACACACCTTGGTTTTAAAATGAATCCTTTTACAAAAGCAGTTTGTTTTGGGGTTGTTGCTGTTTTCTGGAGAGAATTCTAGGAAGAGTAGATGACTACTTACACCTTTTAGCCTAACTCCAACTCCAACCCATTCACCTCTCCCACTGGGGCCAGCAAACAGATGAGGTTCAAGGGTACTGGCAATAGAGCTACTACGGGTGAGCTAGGTGGCAACCGGGTGGCAGAAACTGAAAAGACTCCAAGGATCTGAATGCCGTGGTATTTGAAGAGTGTGGCCCCAGAGGATCCCTTGACTCCGCAGAAAAGGTGAACATTCACAGAATGAGGGTGCCAGGTCTTTCTATCTATTGAACAACTGATCTGAATTTTCTCTATTCCCAGTAGTGAGATAGGGAGAGGAGTGTAGGAAACAGAGAAAACATGCTTCTTTTTGTTGCCTCGACAAGGACAGCTGGCTGCCACTCCAGAGGTACCTCTCTCCTAATACAGGATCCATTCAGTCTTTTTAGTTAGAACTGAGCCTGGATTACCAAGTAAGAGTAATTCACCTAACCAGGCTTGGCAACCATGAAGAACAAACAGAATTCCTGAATTTTCCCCTGATGAAATAGAGCTGATGAAGGAGACAGAAAATGTCTTGAATCACAACATAGTAATACTCAAGACAAATCAAGATAAGAAAAAGAGACTTTCACGAATAGGAAAACAAACAAAACTTGATTTTGAAATTTGGAATTTTTTAAAGATATTAATAAATAAGTTGAGAGAGATTGTTGCTATTAAGACTTGAATTTTTATCTCAAAAATCAGAACTCTGGAAACAATAAGAAGATCAATGTTTACTGGAATGATGGGGAGATAAATAGCTATAGCACAGAGGAATTTTAGGGCAATGCAAATACTCTGTATGACATTATAATGATGGATATATGCCATCATGCATTTGTCCAAACCCAGACAATGTGCCACACCAAGAGTGAGCCATAAGGTAAACTATAGGTATTATGATGTATCAATGCAGGCTTATCCTTGTTAAATAGATATGTATGTGTATATATATACACATACACACACACACAATATTCTGATAAGTGAGGTTAATAATGGGGGAGGCTATTCATATGGGGTGCAGGGTAGAGGGTATATGGGAAATCTATGTATCTTCCTCTCAATCTGCTTTCAAAAAATTATCTCTAAAAATCAAATGAAAGATAGACACAGATAGAAATAATTAAGGAAGATTTACTAGATATGAAGAGGAGATCCAAGAGACTTAAGCAACACTAATCTCAGAAGGAAAAAAGGAACAGAGGAAGCATGATAATTAATAATAGAAGTACATTGTCTCATCTGAAGGAAGACACAATTTCTGTCATATTCTCAAACATAAAATGATCGTGGTTTTCAGCACAGCTTGCAGGTTTTAGAACAGGAGCTCTCACCTGGAAACTTGCAGTACAGGTGCTAATTCTGGACATACACTAATTATTTATGTGGGACACGATGGAGCCTTCTCCCACAGGTGTAATTCATACACAACCCACACAAACCACAGGTACAATTCCTAAAGCCTTCAGGAAATTAAGAATTCTACGTAGATAACTGGCTTCTGAGCAACACTACTTGGAATTCTTTATCTGGATACTATTTCAGATGGTTGGAAAGTTGCCCAGTCTCTGGTTCACCAGAAAGTTAAAATGTTTAAACCTCAAAAATCAAGGCAGTAGTTTTAGTTTGGGGTCAGCCTCTAACAAGGCGATGGCCAATGTTCTTTCCCCCAAGAAACGTCTAAGTCAGGGTGTTGATACCAGGGATCCATCATTAGGTTTGGTAGGAATTCAAGGGCACCCAGTCTGGAGATCAGAAAGAAGCCCAGGCCCCATCCTGACAATGAGCTCAAAGTTTCTCAGTGCTCCAGAAACGACAAAGCCGGGCGGAGCCAACGTCTAAGGATTCTGCAGTAATATATTAGCCAAATTTGAAAGAAAATATGTGATATTCATGTTCAAAGTTTATGAAGTTCTTTGTGTTCATTCTCCCAATATTTGAGTGCTACACAGCTGCAGCTGATTATACTGTTAAATTTATAAAAAGCAGTGTGTTTTAGCCATTTTGTGCTGTTTAGAGTACATGTCTTACCTGATAGAATTTTTTAAAACAAAATTGTGTCCTACTGTTGATATACACAGAAAAACTAAATTTTATCTTTTTCTATAAAGCAGTTTAAAGTATATTAAGCTTGACCTACTTACATTTAAAAAAATCTTATTGAATCTTATGGTGTTGATGCTACATAAAGATTAACAAGTGGATCGTTTTCCTTGCGTGAACACTGCTCTGGCTTTTGAGGGAGTGTTTCCTTTCTCTCTGTTCTGGCTTGTAGTGGAAAGAGACTTTTTCAAGATAAAGAGGGTTTCGTAAAACTTTCCATCTATGGAAAAAAAGAAACTCCCAAAGTGCCTTTGGAATCTACTGCTATGGAAATTAAACCGCATGTTTCAACAAAATAAATCTTTACAAACCCTTTGAACAAGAAGAAAATATAGATATTAAAAAAAATTAAAAACAGCCCTATGAATCAGAACTTAGAATTAGAACTAGTTAAAGGTTCCCAGACCTAGTGAACACAATTAGTGTTTCCTTACCTGGTTTTAAGAGGCAACTATTCCAGATTACCTCTGTTATTTTTCTTATCACCCAAGGGAAACATACCCTTCTAAGGAGAGAGAAAAGCCCAAAGCTCCATTCTGAGTCGGACTAGGTACACTGGTGACATAAGTAGTTTCTTCTGCATCCCCAGGGAGGCACCCCATGACACAGCTGAGCACTAAAGCTGCCGAATTCATGATGGAGATCTTGGGGTCTGGGGTCCGATCACCAGGACTGGACTACAAGGAAGGAAGCCCACACCGATGCCCCAATGTATTTGTGTAGGAAATACTTATCACCAAAATGTCACTTTTGTTTTTACTCTCTTTTTGAACTGCAACATTTAGCCCTACATTTCAGAAGATTTAAAAATACTTAAAAGCACAAAGAAGAAAATGCATATGCTATATAATCCTATTCTCCAAAGACAATCACTTTTAACATGTTAGTAGTATATACTTTTGGTATTTTAATACAAAATTGAGCTCACACTGTATATATTATTCTATAACTTTGTTCTTCTCTTTTTCCAATGAATCTTGAACATTTTTTCACATCATTAATTTTTCAAGAACACAGCATTGTAATTTCCTACAAGAACGTAAAGTAGCACAATTTTAGACTAAATTTTAAAGCAACTCTTTATGGAGTTTTTTTTTTTTTAAGCAACTCTCTATTTTGCTATTATAAATAATGCGAAAATGAACACCCTTGTAGGTACAACTCATGGTACCTACATACTCATGATAACTTTTTGGTTTTTTTATTATAGTATGTATTTTTTTGTTTAAGTATAGTTGGTTTACAATGTTGTGCTAATTTCTGGTGTACAGCATAGTGATTCAGTTATACATATATATGTGTGTGTATATATATATATATATATATATATATTTCTTTTCATGTTCTTTTTAATTATAGGCTATTACAAGGTATTGAATATAGTTCTTTGTGCTGTACAATAGAACCTTGTTGTTTATCTGTTTTATATATAGTAGTGTGTGTCTGCAAATCCCAAACTCACAATTTATCCTTCCACCCCCCCAGCCCGTTCCTCCTTGATAGCCACAAATTTGTTTTCTATGTCTGTGAGTCTGTTTCTGTTTTGTAAATAATTTCATTTGTCTCTCTCTTTTTTTTTTTTTTTTTTTTTTTAGATTCCATCTGTAAGTTATATCATACGGTATTTTTCTTTTTCTTTCTGGCTTACTTCACTTAGTATGACAATCTCCAGGCCCATCCATGTTGCTATAAATGGCATTATTTTATTCTTTTTTATGGTTGAGATATATATATACATATATCTCACAACTTCTTTATCCAGTGATCTGATGGACATTTAGGTTGCTTCCATGTCTTGACTATTGTAAATAGTGCTGCTATGAACATTGGGATGCATGTGCCTTTTCAAATCAGAGTTTCTTCCTGATATATGCCCAAGGACACAAATAAACAAAATAAGAAATGAAAGAAGAGAAATTACAACCAACACCCCAGAATACCAAAAACCATAAGAGATTACTATGAAAAACTATATGGCAACAAATTGAACAACTTAGAAGAAATGGACAAGTCTCTAGAAACATACAGTCCACCAAAATTGAATCAAGAAGAAACATGTAATTTGAACAGACCAATCACTAGAAGTAAAATAGAATCAGTAATTAAAAAAACAAAACAAAACAAAAACTTTTTGCAAACAAAAGTCCAGGACCAGATGGCTTCCCTGGGAAATCCTACCAAACATACAGTAATAACTGTTATTTGACAAAACCACTTCCCTTTTCAGCCCCTCTATGTGGTCCTCACATCAGATGTTCCTCAGTTTCTTTGACATTTATGCCATCAGATTTTACCACATCACTGTCAGTCAAGATTCTCAGCTGCAAGCAAAAAGAATAAATTCTGGCTAATTTATGCCCAAAAGTGAATTTATATGCAGCTTACAGAATCCCTAGGAAGACTACAGAATCCCTAGGAAGACTAGAGAATTCACTGGAGGCACAATTCTGGCCCCATGAACCTACTTCTGCCCCAACTGCTACACACAGAATCCACAGATTGTACCCCCAGTATCACTGAGACTGGATACTGGATACTGGTGCTACTGGAGACTAGAAGGAGCTGCTGAGATCGCCATTTCTAGACTAGATGCAGCATTTGCACACTTAATTTTCCCAACTTATATTGCAAAGTCTCCAGCAAATGTGTCTGATTATTAGAGCATAGGCTATGGTGATGTATTTATATCCAGGAGGCATTCTAGAGGTAGACCCAACATTATAAGATCAGAGAATCCTCAGGATAACAAGGGGTTCATATTTCTCCTTTTCCATTTCTTTCCCTGTCAGGACACTTGATGTTATCAGCATGCATTTGGATCTAACATCTTGACCTCTAGGTTTCTTGGTCTTCTAACTTCCAAGATCTATTTCTTCACCTCACCTCAACCACCACCTCTGTAGTCATCTCTTTGACCTTGTCATTGTTGTTATCTGCACCATCTCTGGTATCCTGCTATCAAGCACCCACATCCCCCTCCATGACCACCACTTCCTGTCTTTATCCACTCTACCACAACCATTCCACCAGTTCTTGATCACCCTTCAAGTCCTTTGACTCATTTATTCCATTATTACTGTCATGTATCAGTTTTCTAACACTGCATAAAAGATCACCCTCAGAATATAATGCCTTAAAACAACAAACATTTGTTATTTCATAGTTTCTATAGGTAAGGAATCTGAGCATGGCTTAGCTGGGTCCTCCAGCTTAGGGTCTCTCACAAAGACTTAAGTCAAAAGGTTGGTCACAGCTGTGTTCTCATCTTTAGGCTTGACGGAAGGAGAATCTGCTTCTAAATTGTTGTCAGGATTCACCTCCTTGCAAGCTGTTGGACTGAGGACCTTAGTTTCTCACTGACTGTTGGTCAGAGGCCAGTCTAAGTTCCTAGCCATGTGTACCACTCCACAGGGCATCTCACAACATGGCAGCTTACTTTATCAGGGCAGGAAAATGAGAAGATAAGACAGTAGTACTAAGATAGAAATTACAGTCTTTTATAACCTAATCTCAGAAATGACATTCAATCATCTTAGCCATTTCTATTTACTAGAAGACAGTCACTATGTTCAGTCTATATGCAAGGTAAGGGAATTGCACAAAGGTGTAAATACCAGGAAATGAGGATAATTAAGAACCATTACAGAGGCTGTCTACCACATATAATCACCAACCATTCCTTCTGAGGCCTGACATGGATAAGAATGCACTGGTCTCTCATTCTAATCAATGCCTGTCCCTTTCTTCCACTACTGGCATCCCAAAAAGAGCCCCAATTTTGTTTAAACCTCGCTACATATCTGTGATGTACCCAAGTAGCTAGTCATTGGTGAGAAAATTACACAACCGTGCTATATGGTACCCTTTATAATTTATGATTATAAACCTCAAAAGGTCAGTCAGCACAGCCCAACACTCATATTATACTTCTTAAATTCATTTATTTTCCCACTCATTCAAATGATTTCACATCTTATGCTCCCTTCTCCAACATCTGCACTCTAGCCAACCAACTCACTATCAACTGCCATTTAAAATAGTTAACAGAATTTAAACCTAGTCAACAGAATTTAAAATAGTCAATAGCCATATAAAATAATGCCATTTGCAGCAACATGGCTGGACTTGGAGATTGCCATTCTAAGTGCAGTAAGCCAAAAAGAGAAAGAAAAATACCATATGATATCACTTATAGGTGGAATCTAAAAAAAAAAAAAAAAAAAAAAAAGACTCAAATGAACTTATTTACAAAACAGAAGCAGACTCACAAACATAGAAAACAAACATAGAAAAGGAGGTAGGAAGGGATAAATTGGGAGTTCAAGATTTGCAGATACTAGCTACTATACATAAATAAACAACAAGTTTCTACTGTACAGCAAAGGGAACTGTATTCAGTATCTTGTAGTAACCTATAATGAAAAAGAATATGAAAAGAAATATATGTATGTACATGGATGACTGAAACATTATGCTGTATACCAGAAATTGATACAACGTTGTACACTGACTATTCTTCAATAAAAAAAGAAAAAATAAACAACAAGGTCCTATGTATAGCACAGGGATCTCTATTCAATATCTTGTAATAGTATAATGAAAAAGAGTATGAAAAGGAATATATATATATGTATAACTGAATCACTGTGCTGTACACCAGAAATTAACACAACATTGTAAACCAACTCTACTTTAATAAATAAATAAATAAAATAAGCATTACAGGTATACGAATAAAAGAAAAATCAATCCCTTTATTTTCCATCAGCAAAAGTCCTCACGTCACATCTTTTCTCATAGTTTCCTCCTGTTACATTGAGTAAAACGCCACTGCTCTCAGCAATGGCCTATACCTCCAGTAATGCTCTGAATACCATCTTCCTCCACACTTTCAAAAACTCCCTTTCTGTAATTACTCCTTCTCTCTCTTGCGTCAGCAATGGCTGCCTCACTACTGAATCATTCTTATCAACATAAAAGCTGGTCAACTGTCTTAGTTCAGGCTGCTATAGCAAATTACAGTAGATTAGGGGGCTTAAACAGCAAACATATTTCTCACAGTTTGGGAGATTGGGAAGTTCAAGATCAAGGTGCAGGAGATTCAAGGTCTAGTGGAAGCCCTCTTTCTTGTTCTTGGACGGCCGGCCCTCTTCTCACTGAATCTTCACATGGTAAGAGAGGTGAGGGAGCTCTCTGGAGTCTCTTTTACAAAAGCACGAATCCCATGTATAAGGGTTCTGCCCTCCTGACTTAATCACCTCTCAAAGGCCCCACCTCCGAATATCATCACATTAGGAATTAGGTTTTAACATATAAATGCGAATGTTCAACATATTTTGTCTACAGCAACATCTAACTTAAAAAAATAAAATCTATCTCTGAGGATCTGACCCTGTCACTCTTCTTTATCATATCCACATATTACACATTTCTTTGTAGGTATCTAAAAAAAGATTTCTTGCATACCGTTTTTTAAAAAATTGAAGTACCATCAGTTACAATGTGTCAATTTCTGGTATTTTTCATTGAAGTTTATTACAAGATATTGAACATAGTTCCCTTTGGTGTACAAAAAAAAAACAAACTCTTACTTTAAATCTATTTTTATAGAGAGTGGCTAACATTTGTAAATCTCAGTCTCCCAGATTTATCCCTTCCTACCCTCTTTCTCTGGTAACCATAAAATTGTTTACTATGTCTGCGAGTCTGCTTCTGTTCTGCAGTTGAGTTCGTATTGTCCTCTTTTTCCTTTTTTTTTAGATTCCACATATGAGTGATATCATATGGTATTTTTCTTTCTCTTTCTGGCTTACTTCCCTTAGAATGGTGATCTCCAGGTCCATCTATGTTGCTGCAAATGGTATTATTTTATTCTTTTTTATGACTGAGTAGCGTAACTTTAAATAACATTTCTGTAACAATGACTTCCAACTTTTTATCTTCAGGCTTGACTTCTTCCTATAATTCTAGAGGCATATATTCAACTGTCTCTTCACTGTCTATGCATGTATGTCTAAGAGGCATTACAAATGTAACAGGGTCAAAATAAACTCTCCTCCCTGCTGCCCCTGCAATCCACTCTACCTCTAGGATTGCCATCATACAGCTGCTCAAGTTAAATACTTAGGTGTTGTCCTAACTTCCTTTACTTTCCTCATGTCAAATCCATCAGCATGTCTTGTCCACTCAACTTTGAAACATATTCTGTATCCATCTTCTTTCTGTCTTCATCGTCACCACACCAGTCTAGGTCATTATCACCTCTCTACTGGCCTCTGTGATGGCTTCTTAGTTGGTGTCTCCACTTCCTCTCTCGCTCCCCGTACAATGCATTCTTCATGCAACATCAACTATTCTTCATGCAACTATTCTTATTCCTACATTTGAGCCTCTTTACTAGCTGTTTGCTCCTCCTGAAATGCCACTTCTGTATGTGCAGAGGTCTCTGTCCATTCAGATCTCTGCCTTAAGCTGAGATATTTTGGATGCTATCTCATCCAAAAGGATTCCCTGATATATTCCACGTAAAGTAAAGCAGCCTCTTAGCAGCCCTTTCCAACCAAACTATTTACATTGCCTAATAACGTGGATCGCTATCTGATATTTTTGTTTGCTTGTTTGCTGGTTGTCTGTATCCCTCTCCATCTAAAATACAAGCACCTTGAGAAGAGGCTCTTACTTGTCTTGTTTACCACTATGTCCCCAGTGCCTAGAGCAGTATCTGGCACAGAAAAAAGATTCAATAAATATCTACTGAATAAATGATCTTCTCAGGAAATTTAATGATAAAATTACAAGGTCAAATAATACAGAAATGCCTCTTTAGAAATTTTTATTTCAGAGGATCTGGTCACTTTCAGCAAACCAGAATTTTTTCTGAACTTCCGACCGTAGTGTTGGGCGGCAGCACAAGGGAAGAAGATGGTATCTATCCCTGACACACAAAGTAATACCACAACACGCTCTTACCTGAGCACAGGTTCTTTCATTTCTGACCCCTAAACCTGGTTTTTGTCTAGAGGATTTATGGGATATCAAGCACTTGCTTTAAAATGACTAGAGAAGAGTCCTTCCATCTTGCTCTTCAGCATCCTTTTCCACAGCCCTTTCGTTCCTGCATTAAACTCAATGTTTCACACCCTAATAGGCACAGAAAATGAAAGAAGCATAAGAAGTTTGAAGTACTTACATTTTTTTAAAAGTCAAAAGGGAAGGAAAGGAAGAGAATTCTACAGCAATCATTCTTTCATTCACTCAACCAACATTTGAGAACCTACTTTACATCAGGCACTGGTCTAGATGTTGACGGTGAAGAAAACTGGATTTTGACAAATGATGCCTTTTCAACTTAAATTATATAGTTCCTTCTAACAGAAAGGGACTTCTTCTTCCCATAGTCGATAATACTCTTGTCCTACTGAGTCAGCAAGACCTGAAGCTATCGTAGACTTTCTATGTTAGACATGCACTGAGGATTAAGAAATGAGATCCAAGCATTTAATGACATTAAAACAGCTTTTGTTTTATTTCCTAAGGACAAAGACAGTTCTCATGGTGTCTAGTGTCATGTAACCCATTAACCTATTTTTACTGAATTGTTAGATATAAAATTTTAAAACACATTAATATCTTTCATAGGAATATATCTCTGAATTGATGGTATCTTACAAATGTACATTATGTTTCTTTCTTTCTTATGTGTTGGTACATAAAAGAAATAGTACACCTTACAACTAGTGATGACTTAGATTAAATAAAATGTACTATTTCTGTAATAATGTTGGGTGATTTGCATTTCAAAAGGTCTGGCAACCCACATGCTGGTAGAGTAGATATCTTGGGGTAAGGTGAAGGAAAGTGTGCATGAGATAGCTCTCTTGGTATGGTTAGTTCTGCTCTCTGCACCTGAATGTGGACATAAAGTATTTCAGCAAACTTCCTTTTCTTTCCTACTTTCTTCAGTGAAATGACACATCTGTATGAGTCCAAGCCCTAGATCTATACTAGCACCATGACCTTGGCAAGTTCCTAAACTATATTGTGCCTCTTTTTCCTCTCATATAAATTGTGGAAACTTCTTGACAGTGCTGTATTTAAAATGAATTAAACCATGTAAAGTACTTTGAACATTTCCTGGCAGAGGAAACCAACAATAATAATTTTTTTCCTCCCTTTTCCTTTCTGGATCATATCAAGTTCTGCCCCCATCTTTTCCCCTTCCTGGGACCCTCCAAAATAGAAAAGGAAGAACCATTTCTTCTGCACCATATAATGAGAAGGCTGGGCTCCAAAGTCAGAGAAACTGTATCCAAATAAAGGTTCCTTGTAGAGTTTCTCATCCCTGGCAATAATGACACTTAGAACTAGTTAATTCTTTATTGTGAGGGGACTGTCTTAACACTGCAGAATTTATAGCAGCATCCCTGGCCTCTACCCACCAGATGCCAGTAGCACCCCCAGCCCATGATGTGACAGTCAGTTATGTCTCCATAATTCCCAAAAGTTTCTTGGAAACAGAGTTGCTCCCTTCCCGCAAAGGCAACCACTGTTCTGGTGTTCGCCAGGTGGTCACTTGGGCACTTGCACTACCTTTAAAATAGGAATGATAATATTCCATCCACAGTTCTGAGGATGAGCCACTGTGTGGGGAAATCTACTTCTGTACTCTAAGACCCGTATAAACCAAATGAAAATTCTGTTTCTCATTTTCTAACACAGATGTAGTTTACTGTGTATGTTGAGGGATAGTCGGTGCTCCCCTGAAGCTGAAATGAAGCATAGCTAAAAAGAATGATCACACTGCAGACATCCGGGAACAAGTTATTGTTCATAAGGAGTGTGGATTTTCTAGCAGGTATAGAGTAACCCAGTCAGGGAAGCAAACACCTTCTGAAGGCCAGGCTCAGAGTCACACCAGCTTGGGATTGTCAAGGGCAGATCTTAAAATCTATAAACTTAAATATGCTGCCTCCAAGCTTGCAAAATAGTAATATTGAAAGACAATTACAGAACCTTTGCACATTTATACCTCTTTACATATTTAATGTACATATATAATGTACAAAGATGTGTGAACAGGGCTGATTTGGACAAAGTGATGGCCATCAGCCTTCTTCCATGGCTTCTTCCGGTACCCTTCTCCCCCCACTGGGATGCCTCACCCCTGTGTCTGGAACCCAGTGTCCCTGCCCACCCTGACTCGGAAGCCCTCTCTCTCCACACTTCATCACAGCACTTCCTTGCAGTAATTCTATTAGATCAACTTGCAGCCTCAAAAGGATCTGATGAGAACTCAGTAAGTTACACTCTTCCTTCCTCAATTAGTACGTTCCTTTTTAAATTACACTATGTTTTATATACACACACACACAAACACACACACACATACATACATACATATATATACACATTACTCAGCCATAAAAAAAAAGAATGAAATAATGCCATTTGCAGCAACATGGATGGACTTAGACATTATCATACTAAGTGAAGTAATTCAGACAGACAAATATCATATATCTTATATGTAGAATCTTAAAAATGACACAAATGAACTTATTTATAAAACAGAAAAAGACTCAAAGACGTAAAAAACAAAAATATGGTTACCAAAGTAAAAAGGAGGGAGGGATAAATTAGGAGTTTGGGACTAGCAGATACAAAGTACTATATACAGAATAGATAAACAACAAAATCCTACCGTATAGCACAGGGAAACTATGTTAAATAGCTTGTAATAACCTATAATGAAAAGAATCTTAAAAAGAATATATATATGTGTGTATAACTGAAACACTATGCTATGTAAATTGACTATACTTCAATTTAAAAAATAAAATAAAATCACACCATTTTCTAACCAACCAAAGAAAGCTTTTCATGTATAATTTGTTCCATAGTGGAAAGAAAATCACTCTGAAAATCAAAAGACCTGGATTTACCAATAGTTTTTTCTGGTCTTGTGTATGGAATGTTGAAAAAGCAGAGACACTCTGTAAAGGCTCTTCTGGTTCATTAACTAAGAAAAAGTTTTGAACTTCCTCCTGAAAGGACTAGACCGTTACCAGATCAATAATTCGTTCTTATCTCTGAATTCACACACACATATAATGTGGCAACTCCTTTTTAAATGACAACATTTTTTTAATCCAGTTATGTTTTCTGATTAAAGCAGTGGAACTTCAACAAGCCTATGTCTTCTAGATCAAATAGCTGAAAGGATGAATATTTCCAGTCTTTCTCTGAATGTTATTGACATCAGGACAACTTCTGACTTCATATGTATTACTGCTCATAGGACACATTCACCAAGCACTCAACTCTGTCACAGACATGGAGCTAAGTGTTTCAAATGTATTGTCTCATTTAATTCCCTTTTAACTCTAAATGCCCCTGACTGACATCCTTTACAAAGAATGTACTAAGTACTATTGTACTTACATTTGTATCTAAATTTAAGAGTTTGCTTTTGCCCTGACATTACTTTTATCAAATCAGTCATTTATTACACTATATAAAAACAAAGAGTAGGTAATTTGATGAATGCTGATTAGTTTTAAAAAACCTTTGATCATATCGTCCCATAAATTTTTCTCTGCTGATGTTTTGTATATACGGCCTTTGTAAATATCACAATTACCATATACTGCTTTTTACTGAAATTTGTTTGGAAAAAAGAAGAGGAATTTAACAGGATATATTTTTACTGGAATTAGAAAATAAAAGAGTGAGGTTTAAATCTGACTTTGTCACTTTTCTTTAAGTGCTTTTCCTCCAAGAGGTTTAAAATTTGATAACCTATTAATGTCATAAGATAATAAAGGAGTAATGTATTCCCAGGCCAGTCTTAAAGGAAATGAAAGTGGAAAAGAACAGATGAGGAAAAGCAAAAAGAAGGCTTCCGACCCCACACAAAAATATCTATCATCCCTTCTCACATACCCAGTGGGGGATTAAATTCCCCCATTAAAATGCACTTTCCAAATGAGAGTAACAACATATTTTATCCACTTTAAGACCCTTCTATAATTTCCCATTTCTAAAATCTGAGTGTATTTTACAATCAATATCATTGTGTACATTTCACTTAGTAGTAATTCTTTTGCCCCCTCAAAAAAGAGCAAGGTCAGTCGACACCTTCAGGATAGTTTATAAAAGCAGGTCCTGTGAATGGAAAAGATGATGATTACAGGGAAAAAAATATCAGAACAATATCACATTTTACTTGGTACTTCAGTGAATAGAATTTTAATCTGAAAATTTTTCAAAGTTTTACATGTCTCACTGGTACATAGGTAAGTTTGGCCTTTGGGTACATTTTATTGACATTACGTAAAACATCTAAATGTTGTCCTCAGATCTCATCAGATGTAAAGAAAATGAAAGGAAAGAAAACAAAGAAAACAAAATAGACTCACTGACATTACCCAGGGAATCTTTAAAACTGGGAGTAAAACTGGTTGCTTCTCAGTCTGTGGCTCCAGTTCTTGAACTTTGTGTCCTGACTCCCTAAAATCCCATTATTCTTGAGTGTATTGATAAGGAAGTTTATTTTGTGGTCTGAGACCCCATACAGAGTGCCTCCCCATCACCTTTGATGCCAAGACACAAGCATGGGCTGCATTTGTAACCTGGGGTCCATGGGGGAACTTCCAGAAGGTTTACAAATCTTTCCATTACTTTGGAAATTATCTTCATAGGCAAGAGAGCTAAATGTCGCTTTTGCAATTATGCTACTATTTCCTAATAAGAAGTGAAATGTGCTATGTGATGCTACTATACAGAATGAAGCAATGTATAGCTGCCATCCGTTTCATAAGAGCTTTGATCAGAGTAGGAATTGAAAAAAAAATGTTTAACTTCACCGTTTTGATTATAGCATGTGTCTGCCTCAAGATTCTTATGCTATAAAATATAAAAGGAAAAGGATCAGTAGAAAGATTATGCATATTAAGCTTTTATTTTCATTCTGAAATGTCGTGTGTGTTTCCTCTTCCCACTGTACATAAACCAGCAAAGCCAAAGCAATACCACATGTCTTCCAACCTAGGAATACATCCGACAGTGTGGCTCATTCTTGGGAGAAGACAATTGCAAAAGGCTAGAACTTCAGCAAAACTTGGAGATACCCCAACATAAGAGCTTTGTATATTCAATATGTAAGGAAGGGTGGGTGGAGAAAGCCCGACTTTCCTTCTGCCCAAGTGACTACTCCGGGAGAGGAGCCTGGAGATGACAAACTTTCAGATGATGGAGGAAAAGCTTGTGCAGGCTGAAGTCGAAGGGCTACAGAGAGCTGCAGACACCCAGGAAACAAAGGTTTTTAAAGGTCCTATATTTCAGACTCAGTAAATGTGATGTAAGGATTCCCAATCCTTTCCCAGCTGACATGGATTCAAGAATGAGGACTTTGAAGAGATAGCCTCACAGACTTCTGGACAAAGGAAATACATTCATTTGTTCAAATGTTTAATGAGTATTTCCCATATGCCAGGTACTGGGCACACAGCACTGAACAGAGCAGTTAGGATTCCTGTCTGTGGCACTTGCATTTTACTTAGGGGATGTGATATGATGCGGAATCTTTAAATTTTTGTTGTTCTTCCCTCTCTATTCTTTCCTGACAAAGCGAGCTTCTTTCAGGAGCTTCAACTCCTGTTCTTTATTTTCCTAGAAATGGAGCCATTAATACATACTCTAGCTTTTTTCATTCACCATCACATCTGGGAGGGTCATCCGGTGGATGTTATAATAATTTCTTCTTTTTCATGTGGTGTGTAGTTTCCTATTGTGCGAACATACCACGATTTTATTTATCTAGTGTACCAGTATGGACGTTTGGGTTGTTTTGGGGGTTTTTGCTTTAGTGAATAAGACTGTTTATGAATATACTTTTGCTTTTCACTAGAATTTAATAATAATGTTGTGGTTGTATTGTATTCTTCATGGTTACTTTTTTCTTAAGGCGATGCTGGTTTTCTATTTGAAATAGTAACTAAACTTTTCCTTTTAAATTTAACTAGTTTGAAAAGAGACTAAATCTATTTTTTAAATTGCATAAATATTTATAGATTAAGGAATATATTTGTTCAACTTCACAAAGGAAAGATCCAACAGACCAAAGTCTGGAGAACTGTTCCAAGACAGTAATCATTGGTAGCTAGAAATGGAAAGCTTTAGAGAATAAATGCTATGGAAATTTAGCAAACAAAAGGATTACAAGAGGCTGGAGCAAATACAAAGCCTTTGGATTTCATTGGATTATGAATACCCTGAAGGAAAGAGTGGTATCTTCTTCACATTGATACATCCAACACCTGAAAAAAGTATCTGGTTGAAATGTTGCAGAAAAGCCTGTGACAGCTCAGTGTTACAGCTCGGTGTGCAGCTAGGTGCTATAGCTCAGTTGTGACAGCAACCTGGATCCAGGCGAGCGACCAAGCAGCACTCAGAGAGCTGGAGAACTCAGGTTTATTACGCCAGCGGGCCCAGAGGAGTTAACACTCCAAGCTCTGGACCCCCGGCTGTAGGTTTACCTTTTATAGGCTACCAGTCTAGACGTTGCAACATTTTGTAACATCACATGCAAATAAGGTATAACAAAGGTGACTAATTAGGCATAAGCTTTGTAGAAGTGGACCAATCAGGAGTGAGAGAAATGGACCCATCAGGAGTGAGCTCCATGCAAATGAAGCACTACAAAAGGACCAATCAGGAGTTAGCTCAGGGAACCAATAGAATTTTAGGGGTAAATTCCACTTTCCTAGAAGTAAACCATTTCAGAGGCAAAAAGTGAGATAAAGCGGCTGGGCCAGGGAACTGGATAGTGCTGGCAGGAGAGTAGTGGCCCTGCCTGGGGGTCCTGTTGGTTTTTTTATGGGGCTTCCCACCTCGCCAAAACTTACTCCGTGAGCATGGACCATATCTGCACCTGAGGAACAGAGTTCTCTAAGTGGAAATCATACAGTAGACTCCAGGCAGTGGGGACAAAGTGATAAAGGGGACAAGACAGAAAAGAAGAAGAAAAGCTCACAGAATATTCAAGAGAACAAACTGACTCAAGGAGAGCCCTATAGAGTAGCAGCAAGAGATAAACTGAGAAGAAAGGGGTGAGGCCAGACACGGGGCTGGGGAGGCAGAAAGTTGAGTTGCAGACCCCACCGTCGTGGGCTGTAGTCAGACAGTTCATCTTGTACACTGCACACTTGAATGTTCTCTTCACCTTGGAAACTCAGAAAACATGAAGTAGCTTATCAATGGACAGCCGCTCAAACGAAGCCCCTGAAATTTCCATAGTGAGTGGGGACCTAGTCAGTTTATCATCTTCCTCTTTAACAGAAGGGTTTTCTGCAAAGTCCCAGACGTTGATTGCAGTTTGCACTCTTGTTCTTCACGAGCGGGAATGTTTTTAAAACTAAGTACGAACTATCGCCGCCTGACTCACATGTTCCAGGAACTTTCCTTCCAGACAAGAAAGTTAGTCTTTGTGTTCCCTTTTTTTACAGCCCACGAGCATCTCATATTTCATCCGAATGGGGAAGTTCTCCAAGAAGAGTCCCCCTCTCGTAAGGCAGCTGACATTGGTTTAGAAACAACTAATTAAGTTTAAAGCCAGTCAGAAGTATGTGAGGCTTTAGACCGTGAAATATCTTTTCATCAAAAGTGCATTTTGCAAAAGCAGAGATGCTGCAAATTCTGCATCTCTCATTAGGAGTGTGCTTCATGGTGTAAACAGATATCTTAATCTCCTCACAGTAATTATTCTTAGGGGCCTTATAGGTCATAATTGGCTTTGTCATCTCTGTGAAGTGCAAACTTGAAGATATAACAAATAGCAACAGTAGTAAACTCTGTGAGCTGATAAGAACACATCTTGTAGAAACATCGTTGCTCAGGAGCAGCACTGAAAAGTCTAACCCTGATTCCGGGGTAGGTGCAGAGGGAGGCGCTGCCTAACACGCAGGCTGAGTGTTAGAACCGGGGCCCAAAGCAGCCACAGGGAATGACTACAAGGCTGGGGAGTTTAGATTTAGGAATTCTGGGTTTTTCCCACTCTGACTTATATGACCCACAGCAAGATGTTTCACTTACCTGTAACCTTCATTATACACATGAGGAACTGAGGTACAGGAGATGCTCCAAGGAAATTTCAGCTCTAGTATTTCAATTTCTAGACCTTCCGGTACAGTGAGGAGATGGACATCTCAAGGGTAGTTCCTTGTACTCAGCAAATTTTGCCAGGCTATGCTTTTGAGTCATCCTAATTATCATCATTGTTTCCTACTTCATATAGCATAATGGTGTTTCTGACACACTAGTAGTCAGACATGCACTTGGAGCTGACTTTTCCAACAGTGCATAAAAGATTTGCATGGATTCAGCCATGTTCTTTGCCACCATTCACTTGTGAATAAATGCAAAGAGTTGAGAAATGATCTTGTGATAAAAATAAACTTGAGAAAATGTGCATATTATCTTCTGCTTCTTAGTATTCATATAGTAAAAGCTCTAAAAAATACTAAAGAAACACATAAAATAGATAAACAAGGAACTACTGCAAAGCACAAGGAACTATATTGAATACCTTGTAATAGCCTATAATGAAAAAAGAATATGAAAAGGAATATATATATTAATATGTATATGTATATGTATATATATGTATATATATATAAAACTGGATCCTTATACTGTACACCAGAAATCAACACAACCTTGTAAATCAACTATACTTCAATTAAAAAAAAGAAAAGAAACCCTCTAATTCCATGTCCCCTCAATTTCTTTGACCAGGAAGCTTTCCTCTCTTTTGCCATAGCCTAGGCCTCACCCTCAAACCTCAAAACATTATTATTGTCCTGTCACATTTTTAAAAATGCTACTGCTTTGTCCTTTATTTAAGGTTAAAAGAGAAGACGTCAAAGTAAGTTGGAAAATTTAGCAATGTACAAAAGAATTTGCTTTGAGTTTTAGTTTCCCAGTCTTTTTCTAAGGATTAAATAAGACAGAAAAGATTTAAATGAGGTGAAAAGATGAAATATTGAGAAATTCCAGATTGAATCACATAGCCAAAAGTAGCCTGGATTCTCCCCTAGAACTGGGAAGTAATTAAATGAGAAAGTCTCAAGAGAACAAAACAACTGATAAATGTATGAAAATGTATTCTTCCTCACTAGTATTCTCAGTAATTCATATTAAAACAATATTGGGACACTATTATTTATTCCATCATAGTGGCAAATGTTTAAAAGAATGCTAAGGCTCATGATTAAGGAAAGTATAAATTGGTAGCACTTCAATGGTGAGCAATTTGGACATACAAATAAATGCCTCCAAAATGTATGTTTTATTTAACTTAGAAATTCTACTTTTGGAATTAATCAGACAAATACACAAAGATGTATATACAAGTTGTTTATCGTACTGCTGTTTATAATAGCAAAAAAACAGATATGGTGAAAAATGAAAAGCCATTTAAATGTTTATTTAAAAGAGACTAATGACATGGACCATATGTTCCATTAAAAATTACTCTAGAAAGGCATATTTATTCAATGGGGAGAGTTTAGGATGCATTATTAAATAACAGGAAGCATATTTACAACGTGTGTACTTTGATAAGATGTTTGTAAATGTGTGTGCTGATATACAGTCTACTGTTAACAGTGATTATTTCTGGGGGCTAGAATTACAGCTGCCTCTTGTTTAAATTATCTGACTCCTCCTTTTTCTAAAGTAAAATGTATTACTTACATAATAAAATTAATTAAATTTTTTTAAAAAGAGAGCAAAATCCTATTTGGAGGTAGGAATAGCACTGAAAGATTCAGTCCCAAAATGTTGAGAATTTTCTGAGGCACCCTCGAATATACCAGATAGGCTATAAGTAGTGGGGGAAAAAAATCCTTACTATTTTTTCACAAGTGTCATGAGCCTTCATTTAAAAATTAATTGCATTACAAAATAAATTAAAGAAGGTTTTTAGAAATTAGCTAGGATTTTTTTTTTTTAAATTTTAGCCTGACTCTGATTTTACAGACACAAGGAAGACTCCACGGCCTTGAGACAATCCCAAAGCTAGTTAAGGGCACGCTGGAGTCACAACTGCGCAAGTTCTTTCAACTCTGGCCCTATAGACCCAAGCAGTTTATATGTATATAATAAAATATACCAGTGCTGAAAGAAATACTCATATTAGACTATTCAGAATATCAATTAAATTGACAAGCAATAAAAAGGCCTTAAGACGTCATTATTAGGATTGGTTTCTGCTCACCTCTATGTCACTTTAGCTGTATTTTTCGTTTGTTTGTTTTCCTTGTAAACATAACTTTTTTTCAGGAATAAAGGTAAGTTATGAAAGGAATATATGTTCACTGCATAGAGTTTAGAAAATACAGTTAAACATCAAAAAGAACATCAAAATCACCTGAGATTCCCTTTGAGTTTTTGTTCTATGATTATACATATTTATTTTAGAAAAATAGGATTATGCTCTACCTACATTTTGTACTTTTGACTATTTTACCTTGAGAAGTTCACCTTTTTGGTTTTCATTTATAAGAGTTCTTTACGTCTAATGAGAGTGACTCTTGGCCATGTTCCAAATGTTTTTTTTCCCTAGTTTGTTGTTTAGTTTTCTATTTTGTTTATAATTTTTGTTTTATTTTACTTTTATGTAGTAAAATATCTCATTGTTTTTCTTTAAGGTTTCTGCCTGTTTCTGCCTGTTTTCTCATTTTACTCTTAGAAAAAGTGTCAATCTGCTTCACATTCAACTCTGTGCTTCTTTTTATTTTCTGATATTATCATTAATTCCAACCAGAATCCCTCGAACAACTTGAAGCTCAGATGTAGCAATAGGATCTTAAAATGGAAATAAAATGACCAACAACATTGCAAATATAAAGTTTTGCCAGTCTAGTGATTGTTGGGGGATTGAGGACTGAAGACCAGGGATGAAGTGAACTGGAGTTAATACAATCAAAGGCTAGAAAATGAGTGAAAAATATGTAAAATTACATGCCACATCATGTGTGATACCAAACATCAAGAGTGATCTGAAACATTTAGGTAAAAACCCTAATATTTTCAACTATTCAAATTTTTTTTCAATTTATTTAGATGTTTAATTTTTTCCATTTTTATTTTGACTCTTAGCACTTTATAAACATTGTAGGTTATGTTCATTAACTTAAAAATATTCGCCTGTGATCAGCATGCACATTGGGCCTGGGTTTATTTATCAATCTTCAGCTCATTGTGGAACTGTCACATATGTGCCACAGGAAGTTTAACTGAAATGTTTAAAATACGTGTTCAGCATTTAGAGAAGGAAGTTGAGTGATATCTCAGGTAAGGGCAGAGAAAGAGAATTACAGGAGGCAGCCCTGCCCTTTCCACCCTCCTCTCTTGTCCAAAACAGCCCCATGCTTACATAAATAAACCAGTGTAGTTAATTACATCCAGCCTCTTCGGGTGGTAACTTATTCCACTTGCCCTTTGGGAGGTCTCATCTCCCATACCAAGTATGTCAACTACTCTATGAGCAAACAAACTTACGGTTACCAGCGGGGAAGTGGCTGGGAAGGGATAAATTGGGAGTTTGAGATTTGCAGATACTGACTGGTGTATGTAAAATAAACAAGTTTCTACTGTATAGCACAGGGAACTATATTCAATATCTTGCAGTAGCTTATGGTGAAAAAGAATATGAAATGAGTATATGTATATTCATGTATGACTGAAGCATTGTGCTGTATACCAGAAATTGACACAACATTGTAAACTGACTGTATTTCAATATAAATAAATAAATAATGTATTACATTTGAGATGTAAAAAGCTGCAATTTTTTTTTTTTTTTGTAAAACCTGTGTAAAAATAAAACTCAAATCAAATGTTTGTGGAGCCCTCGAAGAACATCAATATCACTTTGCTGTTTGGAATTCTTTTTGGAAATCACTGTAATACATAGAAACTGGTTTCTTTTTGTTGTTGGTTTTGTTCAAAACTGAAGGAAGCTGATTGGACACTTTCAAAGAGTGACTTCTTCCATGTTTCAGGTGTCAGTGCATCCTCAAAACCATTTGTTGGGCTATTTTTAAAATATTCCTGTTATTTTCTTTTTTCATCTGTACAGAATTTTTAAAAGATATTTAAAACTTGGGAAAGAAACTGCCAAGCAAAAGAAATGCCACTGTCAAAATGAAATGGTATTTTTTGACTCACTTGTGTGAACTGGCAACATACTTGAAGCTTCAGTCGGGCATCTGGACTTTGCCAGCTCAGCCAGTGAGAACGTGCCCTCTTGAAAGAGTGGGTTTACTTCACCTGTCTTTGCTGTTGGTTTAGGGACAGAAAGCTGTGTGGCCTTCATCCAATTTTAATAAATGCTTTTCTTCCAGAAGGAAAGCCTGATGACAGACAAGTCTTCAAGAAAGCCAGGTGATTCGACCATTTGATTAGCTTTTAGAAGGAATGAAAGTGTTCTGCTAAGAGTGTGGAATAATCAATGGGATTGTTACTAAGCTGCTACAATGCAAGGCCCAGCAACACAATAGAAAGAATGAACTGATTTCCATTACAAGACGCCATTAATAGTGAGAAACGCACACCAAAAACATGTAGAAGAAATATGTATCTAGAATCTAGGAAATTTGGAATTTTAAAATTAGTGCTGCCTGGGTAGAATGGAGGGTAGGAAGAAAGAGGAAAAGTCAGGAGTTATTCATTTATTCAGTCATTCACTCACTCAAAAATATTTTCTGAGCTTCTATCTATGAGTAGCCACTGGGCTCAGCACTGACGATACAGTGATAAGCACTGAAGATAAGGCAGACGCGGTCCTTATCCTCTTAAGGAATTACATACACAGAAGGACAAAGAGTGACAAAAGCAAAAGGAAAACACCTAAAGGAGAATTCTCAAAAGCCTGAGATGAGCTGTGGATGACATCCAGACCTGACTGTTTGGGACACATTTCTAATTCTGCTTCAGTTCTTTACTCATATTTACAGTGTATTGAAGGTTGAATGGAAATACTGAAGTGAGGCCATGATGTCCTTGAGTAAAGCTCTCTGACCCTCTAAACAGGACCCCCCCCCCCACAGGACAGCATCACCTTGGTGAATTCACAATGAATCAGGATAGGCTGGCTGGCTAATAATCCTGAATCATTAGCACCCTGAGAAGGAAATCTGTCTCTAAGGCACAGGGCTAGTGTATAAACCAGGATACCAATTTATTAAGTTACACTAAGAAATATGACTATTGGATACACTAGCACAAATAAAGTATTGTCTTGCAGCAGGTAGAGCTACATGAGAAACCAAATTATGAACGAAAAGTTGATTTTAGGCAGCATTCTCCACTAAAATAGCATGAGTCCACCTTCCTTACTACAAGGCCACTCTTGCCTATGAGACTATGTGGTAGCTTTTTGTTTGAGTCATCTCTGGTGCTTTTGTTATTAGCCCACCTCCAATCTGGTGACAGAGAACACTGCCCTGCCAAAAGGATGAGCAAACAGGCATAGCCAATGAGGGTACTCCCATCCTCTGAGCCAAATAAATCAGTTCAGAGTGGTGGGCACATGACCCAAATCTAGCCAATCAAGATTCATTTCCAAGATGTTCTCAACAAGGTGAGGAGAGACACCAGAGCGCTCTCCCTGCCACATGAGGTTGCTACAAGAAGGCACCTTGATCTTCACCTTCTCAGCATCCAGAATGGTGAGAAATAAATGTCTGTTGTTTAAGCCATTCAGTCTACAGTGTTTTGTTACAGCAGCCTAAGCTGGGCCGGTATATCTTTCAACAAGATATAGTAGTCACCTCCATAAGGAGGTGGCAGTGGGTGTGAAAGAAACAGAGATTCAAGAGCTAGTTGGGGGGTCAAAACCCTAGGACTTCAGGAAAGTTTGCTACAGAAGCCATGGAAGCCAGTGGTCAGGGGCAGCTTCTAGATTACAGGTTTGTTGGTGGAATTGGGTGGAGAGTGATGACATTGGCTAAGAGGAAACTAGAAGAGGGCTGGGTGGAAGAAGGAAAAGGGAGCCAGGGAAGTATCTGGTAAAAGGAAAACAGACTCATGGTGGTTTAGAGTTCAGACTCTGGAAGACACAGAAATAATGGAGTCTCCCAAGGTCACTGGTCCTGATAAAGCATCACAGATGAACTCAAGGTCAGTCATGGCCCTTCCTAGAGACCAGCTTTCGGTCCTCAAAGTAACCTCCTGTGAAGAATGCTTCCTGTCTTTGCCTCCCTGTGGTTTCCCTTACATAATAAGGCATTCCTTCAAGAAAACTTGCGTCCCAGATTCCACAGAGCAGCAGGAGACTGTGTGAAATGTCCTACCCCCCGGGAAAATGAGATCAGAACAAGAAGCTGCTGCCCCCAAGGGAGCTTTCATTGGCCAATCCCACATTTGACCTATCCACATTCTCCTAGCAGCCTTTATCCCCCAGTGCCTCTGATAGTAAGTAGAGTCAGACACTCCTACTTCTGACTCGTGGGCAAAACTGAGGCTACTCTGGATTACTAAGATGTCTGAGCATAAAAGGTTACTTGAGGAAATTCAATGTTATGATGTTTGGTATAAGCATTTATTCTTTTACAAGAATAAATTACAGGACTGCATGGTGGAGTCCCAGAAAGAGTGTTTGAGGAAAAGAAAAATAATCATTTGAAATTAGCATGTCAAGGTTTTAATGAACTGGAAATTATATGTGGCATCAATCTCAAACTGGCATCCTTAGATAGTTTTGTCCCGAAGTTTTTAAAAATAATTTGTATTAGTTGCCAATATTTAAAAATCCATAAATTCCAGGTGTGTATCAGTATTTGCAACTTTTCTTTAAAATGGAGAGTTCTGGCAAAGCTGGGCCCACTCTCACCCATGACAACAATGAGCTGACACTCCTAAACTCAGGTGTGAGTTCCCTGGTACATCTCAGTGCTCGCCACTCCTTGGTGTAGCCCACATATCAAAGCTGAATAGCTCTGCTGTTTTTAGTATGTTCACATTGCTGTTTTTCTTTTTAGGTCAACATGAAAGTGTATATTTTCTTACCTATGTCTCTATCAAAAGTGGAAAAATTGCATGCAGTCCCAGCTAAACCCAGGAGGATGGCTAGATAATTTCCTGAAGTCCTGTGAACTATATGTGAGGAACATTCTTCTAGTAGTTTATAATGCAAAGGAGGACCATTTACCACCTGTCTACAAATACTTCAGGCGCACTTACTGATACTGCAGTCTGGCCTCCAATACTTTCACGGTCTCTTTATCACCATTAGTTTGGTTTGAGCAATCAGAAGCTCTAAGGAAACAGGCAGAAAAGTTCTACTAAAAAAAAATCAGCCAGTGCCATGAAAAGAAAAACCTGGATTCAAGCAACTTTTCCTTTCAAGTCTCCTGACTTGAATTTCCAATCAAAGATCTAAAAAAAATCATGGATCACCTCCCCACTGCCTTCGACCATGAGACCCACCCACTGGTCTTCTGTATACTGGATTAAGATGATCCAAGAAAATAGCTGAAAATTCAGCTTGTTCTACACATGCCCTGGTAAGAAAAATGCCTTGTGAAAGTTTGGCTAAATAATTTTTTCTACTTTTTATTATAGAGTTGGCTCTGTAGCAGAGAAAGTATGTTTTCTAACTTTATGAGGAGACAAATCATATCAGTTTTCAGGGAAGAAAAAAAAAAAGCTTGACTGGTTGTCTTTAATGATAAACACATATTTATTATAAGACATTAATTTAATGAGTTCTACTGTAGTTGGCTGGTTCAGAAGTGATTGGTAATAAAGACTTAAGTGTAGATAGAGAAAATGAGCTTTTATTTTTCTATGATTTATAGAGTATTATTGCAAAAACAAGCATATGATTATCTGAAAGAAAAAAAATTGGGGGATAATTATCAAATCTAAAAACTACAGGTGGTGCGATAATTCAAATTTTCACCTTTCTCTCTCAACGCCAAAGTGAAGCATGAAATAAAAAATTGTGGGGAACTAAAGTAGCTATATTTTGACAAGTCTCATGGTGCTTCAAAATAAATCTTCCCATGGGAAATTGATAATCTCTTAAATAAAAAAAAAAGTAAACTATAACATAAATTCCGGAAAAATTCACAAATCATAAACCTACAGCTTAATGCCTACTACAGTCAACCTACCCATGTAATCATCACCTAGACCAACAATAGAACGCTAACCCCTTTCTTCTTCCCAATGGTAACCACTTACCTGACATAACTTTTTAGATTCCTATAGAGCTAAAGTTATCAAAACAGCATGGTATTGGTACAAAGACAGACATATGGACCAATGGAACAGAATAGAGAGCCCAGAAATGAACCCATAAACTTTTTGGTCAACTAATCTTTGACAAAGGAAGCAAGAAAATACAATAGAATAAAGACAGTCTCTTCAGCAAATAGTGTTGGGAAAACTCGACAGCAGCATGTAAATCAATGAAGCTAAAACACTCCCTTACACCATACACAAAAATAAACTCAAAATGAATCAGACTTACACATAAGATAAGATACAAAAAACCTCCTAGAAGAAAATATAGGCAAAACATTATCTGACATACATTTCAGAAATGTTCTTCTAGGGCAGTCTACCCAAGCAATAGAAATAAAAGTGAGAATAAACAAACGGGACCTAACGAAACTTACAAGCTTCTGCACAGCAAAGGAAACCATAGGTAAAACAAAATGACAATCTACAGAATGGGAGAAAATTTTTGCAAATGAAACCAACAAAGGCTTGATCTCCAGAATGTATAAGCAGCTCATACAACTTAATAAGAAAAAAACAAACAACCCAATCCAAAAATGGGCAAAAGACCTAAACAAGCAATTCTCCAAGGAAGAAATACAAATGATCAATAGACACATGAAAAAATTCTCAGTATCACTAATTATCAGAGAAATGCAAATCAAAGCAACTATGAGGTATGACCTCACACCAGTCAGAATGGCCATCATTCAAAAGTCCACAAATGACAAATGCTGGAGAGGCTGTGGAGAAAAGGGAACCCTCTTACACTGCTGGTGGGAATGCAGTTTGGTGCAGCCACTGTGGAAAATAGTATGAAGATTCCTCAAAAGACTAGGAATAGACTTACCATATGACCCAGTAATCCCACTCCTGGGCATATATCCAGAAGGAATCCTATTTCAAAAAGACATCTGCACCCCAATTTTCATAGCAGCACTATTTACAATGGCTAAGACATGGAAGCAGCCTAAATGTCCATTAACAGATAACTAGATAAAGAAGCTGTGGTATATTTATACAATGGAATACTATTCAGCCATAAAAAATGACAACATAATGCCATTTGCAACAACATGGATGTTCCTGGAGAATGTCATTCTAAGTGAAGTAAACCAGAAAGAGAAAGAAAAATACCATATGAGATCACTCATATGTGGAATCTAAATAAATACATAAAAATAAATAAATAAATACAAAACAGAAACAGATTCATAGACATAGAATACAAACTTGTTGTTGCCAATGGGGTAGGGGGTGGGAAGGGATAGAATGGGAGTTCAAAATTTGTAGATACTGACAGGCATATGTAGAATAGATAAACAAGATTATACTGTATAGCTCAGGGAAATATATACAAGGTCTTGCAGTAGCTCACAGCAAAAAAACCAAAAAGTGACAATGAATATATGTATGTTCATGTATAACTGAAAAATTGTGCTCTACACTGGAATTTGACACAACATTGAAAAACGACTATAGCTCAAAAAGAAGAACCAAGTAGAATTAGTAAACTAATTTGCTGAGATGAGAGCTGACCTAAAGTTTGTACAAAACAGGCTAGATAATGCAGAGGAACGAATAAGTGATCTAGAAGACAGGACAACAGAAAGCACCCAATCAGAATAGCTGAGAGAAAAACAAATAAAAAAACAATGAAAACAATATAAGGGACCTATGGGATAATATAAAGCATGCCAATCTACGCATAATAGGGGTTCCAGAAGAGGAAGAAAGAACAAAGGGGATTGAAAGGTATTTGAAGAAATCATGACTGAAAACTTCCCAAACCTAAAGGAATCAGATATCCAAGTACAGGAGGCTCAGTGTGTCCCAAACAGGGAGAACCTAAACAGACCTACACCGAAACATATCATAATCAGGATGGCCAGCGTCAAGGATAAAGAAATGATCCTAAAGGCAGCAAGAGAAAAACAAAGAGTGAGTTACAATGGAACCCCCGTAAAGCTCTCAGCTGATTTCTCTACACAAACACTACAGGCCAGAAGGGAGTAGCAAGATATATTCAAAGTCCTGAAAGAAAAAAAGATGTAGCCTAGGATACTCTATTCAGCAAGGCTATCCTTTAGAATAGAAGGAGAGATAGAAAACTTCACAAACAAACAAAAACTAAAAGAGTTTAGCAACACTAAACCCATGCTAAAAGAAATATTGACAGGTCTACTCTAAACAGAAAAGAAGCAGGATGCTACAAAAATGAGAAACTCATAACTGGAAAGGAGATAACTGCCATGAATTACAAAAAGAATAAACACAAAATTGTAAAAGAAGACATCTAAATCATTAAGAGTGGGAGAGGGAAGCAAGGAAAGCCACTGTGGAAAACAGTATGGTGATTCCTCAAAAGACTAGGAATAGACTTACCATATGACCCAGGAATCCCACTCCTGGGCATCTATCCAGAAGGAACCCTACTTCAAAATGACACCTGCACCGCAATGTTCATAACAGCACTATTTACAATAGCCAAGACATAGAAACAGCCTAGATGTCCAACAACAGATGACTGAATAAAGAAGAGTTGGTATATTTATATGGTGGAATACTATTCAGCCACAAAAACCAACAACATAACGCCATTTGCAGCAACATGCATGTTCCTGGAGAATGTCATTCTAAGTGAAGTAAGCCAGAAAGAGAAAGAAAAATACCATATGAGATCACTCATATGAGGAATCTAAAAACAGAACAAAACATAAATACAAAATAGAAACAGACTCATAGACATAGAATACAAACTTGTGGTTGCCAAGGGGCCAGGGGGTGGGAAGGGACAGACTGGGATTTTAAAATGCAGAATAGATAAACAAGATTATACTGTATAGCACAGGGAAATATAAACAAGATCTTGTGGTAGCTCATACTGAAAAGAAAATGTGACAATGAATATATATATATGTTCATATATAACTGAAAAATTGTGCTGTACACTAGAATTTGACACAACATTGTAAAATAACTATTACTCAATAAAAAAAGTTAAAAATACCAAAATAAATAAATAAATAAATAAATAAATAAATAAATAAATAAATAAAAAAAAAGAGAAAAAAAATAAATAAAATGCAGAATAGATAAACAAGATTATACTGTATAGCACAGGGAAATATATAGAAGATCTTGTGGTAGCTCATAGCGAAAAAAAAAATGTAACAATGAATATATACGTGCTCATGTATAACTGAAAAATTATGCTCTACACTAGAATTTGACACAACATTGTAAAGTGACTGTTACTCAATAAAAAATGTAAAAAAAAATAGAAAAATTATTATAACTCAATAAAAAATTTTAAAAAATAAAAATGAAAGAAAGACAAAAAAAAAGCTTTTTAGATTCCTTTTACCTGGTTTTTGAAGTTCAAGTGAAGTCACATAGAATGTGTTCTTTTGTAAATTGCTTCTTTTGCTTAATATTATGTTTGATAGATTTATCTGTATTGTTATATGTACCTGTGTATTAATTTTCACTGCTGTATAGTATTCCATTGTGTGAATATATCACAGTTTGGTTATTCATTTTAATATTGATGGACCTTTAGGATTTTCCCAATTTGGAGCTATTATGAAACAATATTATAATGAACATCCTTAGATAAGTCTCTTGCTGCACATGTATACACATGTGTGTTGAGAGTAGATTTGCCATGTCATAACATCTGTATTTATTCAGTTACAATAGACAATACTCAGTTTTCCAATGTGGTTCTACCTGAAGTGTGAGAGTGAGTATTTCTAGTGCTCCACATTTGGTATGGTCATTCTGATTAATTTTACCTACTTTGGTGGTTCCACAGAGGTATCTCATTACGGTTGTCATTTGTATTTTCCTGATTGTTAATGACATGGTGCACCTTTTCAGATGTGTATTAGCCATTTTGATATCCCACTTTTGAAGTGGCTTTTTACATCTCTTGTCCTCCACACTCCTTTTTAAATTTATGTTGTCTCTTTTCTACGAATGTGTAGGAACTCCACACATTCTTTATAAAAACCCATTGTCAGTTTTATTTGTAGCAATTATCTTCTCCCACACTGTAATTTACCTTCTCAATGTTTTTAAAAGAACAAAACAAGTCTTAATTTTAAAGTAATTTATTAAATTTTTCTTTATATTAGTGGTTTTATATCCTGTTTAAGAAGTCTTTTCCTGTCTCAAAATTATGAAAATATTTTTCTAAATTATCCTTTACAAGTTTTATTGCTTTTCCTCTCATAATTGGATTTAAATGCATCTGGAATTGATTTTGTATGTAATGTAGGGTTCAAATCTTTTTTTTATGTAAGGATATCCATTTAACCCAGTGCAATTTATTGAAGACCATCTTTTTCCCACCATTCTGTGGTGCCACATTTGTCCAAAATTACACGTGGATTAGTTTTAGTTAATCTAGTTTATATTAAATCTTAAAATTGTTAGGATATGTCCTCTCAACTTTTTCTTCTTCTTCAAGTTTATCTTATATTTTTGGCTCTTTATATTTCCATGTAGGCTTAAGAATCATCTTGTAGATTTACAAACATCCATACACACATTATATACATTCATACATACCATCTGCTGGGATTTTGATTCTGATCGCACTGATTATATAGATTTGGAGAGAATTGGCATTTTCATAACTGATGTTTATATCCCATTACATACAGTATTTTAAAAATTTACTTTCTTTTTATGATTAGTATATATAAATATAACTTATTGTTTGTATTACTCTTATATCCAACAAAATTGTTAAAATCACTTACGAACTCTAATAATTTATCTGTACAGGCTTTTAGATTTTCTACTTACACAATCATTCAGTTTGCAAACCATGATGTTCTTAATTCTTTTTTCCCACTCCTTATGACTTTTGTTTCATTTCCTTGCCTTATGACCTTGGCTTGGACCTTCAGAACAATGTTAAATGAAAGTGTTGAGAGTGACCATCTGTTCCTTATTACATCTCAGAAGGAAAGTTATCAATATTTCACCATAGAGCTTGATGTCTGCTTTATTTTTTTTTGGTAAATATTCTTTATTGGAATAGAGAATGTTCTTCCATTGCTGGTTCTCTGAAGGTGTTTTTCTTTTATAATAAATGGGTGCCAAATTTTTTCAAATGCTTTTTCTGTACTTATTGAATGAATTTAGTTATTTTATTCTGCTAATGTAGTGAATTACATTGATTAATATTCAAATGGTAAACTAATTTGTCTTCCTGAAACAAACAACACTTGGTTGTGATGTATTTTTTTTAATGTCATGGGATTTGGATGGGTAAATTATGGGATATTTATAATATATATTCATGAGTGATATTGGTTTATAATTTTCCTTGCTTATCGTGTCTTTATCAAAGACATGATAAAGACTTTGTCAAAGTTACATTGGCCTCACAAAAAAGCCTGAGAAGTATCTTTTTTTCTGTTCTCTATAAGAGTTTGTGTAAGATCGATGGTATTTGTTAATGTGCCTGGAGTTTTCTTTGCGGGAAAGTTTTTAAGTACAGATGCTATAATAAATTAAGGGTTTCTATGTTTTCTGTGTTAGCTTTGGTAAGTGGTGTTTTCTGGGAATTTATCAATTTCATCTAAAATTTCAAATATACTAGCATAGATTTGGTTGTAATAGCCTCCTAAATCTTTTAGTCTATAGAATCTGAAGTGATGCTTCTCAATTAATTCCTAAAGTTGGTAAAGTTGGTTTTCTGCTCCTTCTCTCATTTTATTTATCAATCTCATCAGATGTTGATCAATTTTACTCTTTTGATAGAAATTACTCTGTGCTTTGTTGATCCTTCTCTTTTATGATTGTTTTCAAATTGATTAGTTCCTGATCTCAACATTCATATTCCCTCCCTTTTCCTTACTATTGGTTTAATTTGCTGATTTTTTTTTTCCTTACTATTTCTTGTGCTGGAAGTCTTTTTTGCTCTTTAGCAGAAATATATATTTATTTCTCTCTTTTGAGATTTTCTCTTTAAATCTTGTTTAAAGCAGTTTTAAAAGCTATTACAGTAGATTCTTTTTATTTACTTTTTGGGGAGTGACTTTTGAATATGCCTTGATGATTTTTATGATTTAATGCTCTCAACTCTTATCTCTTCAAAAATTTATTTTGCTCTATTCTCTCTCTCATCTCCTTTTCACAATTTTAGTTATGTATACATTAGATGTTTTCACTATAGCCCATATGTCTGTCTGTTCCTTTGCAGTCTATATTTCCTATCCTTCTGTCTCTCTATCTGCAGTCTACATATTATATTTTGATTTACCTTCCAGTTTACTAATTCACTTTTCAGTTGTGATTAAGCTGCTATTAAATCCATCCATTGAATTATTAATTGATGTTTTGTATTTTTTGATTCTAAGACTTTTGGGTTTGTTTTGTGTGTGTGTATGTGTGTGTGTTTCAGTTTCCTGTTCTCTGCCAAGATTATTGTTTATATCCTTGACATATTAAAAAGTCTGTGTATGTGTCCACTATCTGGATACCCTGTGGGTCATTTTCTACTGTCTATTGTTTCCTGTGGTTTGGGAGCACATTTTAATTTCTGTTTATATGAGTGGTTATTTTTACTTGTATAGTTGATGTTATGTATGAAAAACTGAAGAGATAATTTGAGGCTGTAGATATTATCGTCCACCAGACATCACCTGCCAGAGTTTATTATTAGCAATTCCCAATCACCTTCATCTAACCATAGATGAGGATGATGTGAAACACACTACTGCAGCCACTATGAGAACTGGTTTATGTCCAGCTCATTCTTATTCTCAGCATACATCCTTTAAAGTCCCAACAAAACTTTGGTAATTTATTAAGGCTTTTTCCCCTTGGCAGGCCCTGGCCTCCAATTTTTGCCTCTTATTCTTTTGAATATTTCAAAAGTTATTCTCAGTTTCCCAATTTTTCTGTCATCATCTTAAATATTGAAATTGTCAGGTACCTTTAGGTTAAAAAAAAAAAGCTCCTTGTCTCACCTCTCTAAGATTTCTTACTTTCTCAAATTTTGGCTCTTCACTTTCTTGAAGGGTCTCCTATTTTAAAAAATATATATTTTGTTCTACTTGTCTGCTTATTCTTATCAAGAAGTTTTTTCCTGAACTACTAATCTGGACCTTATGGAAGCCAAGAGCTTGTTTGCAAATACAAACTTAACATTTTATTTAAATATACGTGTCCAATCCACCATTGTTTAAAAATATGTCCTCAGTTACCTCAATGATTCATTAGACCTTAAACTCTTTTCTTAATATTAATAAGGCATGGAGCCTTGGGGTAAGTGTTGGGCATTCTACAGATGCATTTGATAACATTATGGCTATGAAGTCTCATGTTTGGACTATTGCATAGGTAGCATGGCAAGACATAATTACAAAATAAAACAATAGATGTATATATTATTTATTTGTTTATATATTCTTCATCTATGTTTTCCTACAAGGATAGAACATGTACTTTGTCTGCCCTGTTTATCACTCTATCTCCAACACCCTTTAGGTATACAATAAATATTTGTTTAATTAATAAATTTAAAAATAGAAAACCTATGTGTCTTCAATAATGTTACATAGCCAACAATTAAGGATAGTCTTTTTAAGACATGTATTAATAATGCTTTCTATGAAGTATCAAAGACCCAAGATAGCCCTCAATGGGATATATAGCTGTTGCTACCCGGTAGCAAACTACCTATGGTAAAGGAAACAAACCAACCCCAAATTTCTGTTCTCACCCACTGCGTTATTTCCAACTCTCTTCATATCTGAACTGGATTATTGCAATATTCTCCAATTAATTCGTCTCTATACCTACAGTCTTCCTTCTCTCCAAATCTATCTACCAGACTTCTGCCAAGTCCATTTCCTATTACACAGGTAGGATCAGGTCACTGTTTTTGGAACCTGAAAGCAACAGGAATATCCTTTAAATCCTTAGCATGGCACTCAGGGCCCTCAGAAATTGGTAGGAATGTGGCTGATGGAAAGAATTTGATGTATATTTGTTGAATGACTAGCTTCAACTTCCCTTCCTAATCTCTCCGACTCCACCCAAGTTCCATCATAGCAAGAAAACTCATTCTTCCTAAACATTCATGCACTTTCACATCTGTTTTTGTTGTTCATACCCAGAAAGTATGTACCCAGAAAGTACCCAGAAAGTCCTAACCCAGCATTTCCACCAACTCAGTCTTCAAGGCTACATTATACGGTCTGCCAATTCATCCACAGTTCCCCAGTAGAAATTAACCATTGCTTTACTATTTAAATTCTCTTTGGACTTTTAAACTAACCCATGTTATTATATCACATCTTATGTTACCTTTATTTCTCCATTTTATTTCCAAGCTATTTCAGAATTTTTACGTTAGAATTGCTAGAGTATTTATAATTTATTTATCCATTCCTTATGTTGTTAACTCCCTGTATATACTCATGATAGGCACTTAATGAGTGGTTATTGAATAAATAAACCAAAGGAAGGTCCACACAGCTGTTCTCAGACTGATTCAGGCAGTGGAGCCCTTGAAAATTATACTATTCTTTGCTAAACTTTATAAAATATTGTTTAAAAAGTTTTAAATGAAAAATATACACCATTATGATACATTGAAATTAGTAGCTTGAAAGCCTTGAGTAAAAGAAACAAAAACAATTAAAGAGGAAAAATTAGAAAAGCAAATGTTAATGGAGAAATTTTTCCCCAGTGATTTCATCTTTCTCTGATCAGGAAGTGGCTCTCATTATAGTGTTAGGATTAGGACACCCAGGTTTCGTGTTCCTGGACTGAGAGTCACGGGTCCCACCTATATTTTTGTGATTGCTGCCATTCTGAAGTGAGGGAAAATGTTGGTAAGTTGAGAAAATTAGCATCCACACCAACCTACAAGATAAATAAATCTCATGGAATGATTACCCTTTCAAAAGAGTTGGTACTTTTTTTTACTGGCCTTTAGGCTTCAAGCGCTTTAATGCTACTACACATCACCATAAACAACCTACCAAATCATAGCAGATCAACATGGGCAACTAAAGGTCTTTGAAAACTGATGAACTTAACATTTTTCTTAAATCAGTCTTAACTCTGAAGACACAAGTCAGGCAGAAAGTGGTCCTGGCATAGACCAGAGAAGCACAAATACTGCAGAGCTGTTTCAAACACCAGCTCACCGTCACTTTGACCACTGTAAAGATGGCTTCCAGAAATAGCCAGTTCAGTTGGGCCTCACGGGAACGAGGGCTTCATAGTGTCATGTCAAACAACTGCCTCAGAATCCGCTCCTCTTTTCTAGGGCCTTTCCTTCAGAATGTACTGAGGATCGGTCCAAACTCACAGCCCAAAGGGCTACAGGGCCACACATATGTTGGGCATTTAGTTGGAGGCAGGACCTCAGGAATGAACAAACTTAAAGCTGGAATTAATTTTAGAGACTATCCTGTCAGCTCTTATCAGATGCATCTAATTCAACCTCTATTTGAATAGTCCCGGTAAGAAGGACATCATTGCTTTAACAATTTTGAAGAACTTTAAATAGTAAGATATTATCTAATATCTAATAGTTAATATTAGATATATTAATATAACAGTCCACATTAACTTCCTGGCCTCTGCTCTTATGCTGGTTGTCCCATCAGTCTCTCTTTCTGATGACCGTCTGGTGGTGTGACTCATCCGTCTCAGTCTGGGTCAGTGCCTGATTTATTAGCAATCACTTACTAAATGTTACTGAATGAATGAATAGACAAATACATGAATTTCAAAGACCTTTTTTCTCTTGGATAATTAGTGTATTTCCCCATCAAAGCCCTTAGCTGTCATCCATCTGGGCATGAAGCAAGGTAGGAACTTTAATTTTCCAAACATAGACCCATGAGGGCAGGAATCTTTGTCTATTTTGTTCACTGATGCATCTCAAATGTCTTGAATGGTGCCAGACATTATAGGTATTCAACAAATACTTAACATAGATAAATAACAAAATACCATTCTTCCCCATGCCCATTCTTTGTTTGTTAATAACACAATATACCGAATCTCTCCACACTTTGCAGAGAGTTTAATCTAAAATTGATGTTATTTAGTTCCTTCCAAAATCTCACTGAGATAATTTACTTTTAAAGGCTGAAGGACACACTAACCATTTATTTCTCCTCTGGAGTTGCTTAGTTCTCTCCCAGTATAAGTTGAACAGCACAAAGCTAGTACTAGACTACATTATTTTTACACCCCGTATAAATGTCTTCTCAGAAAAAGAATCAGCATAATACCATCTGCTTCTAAGTAAATTTAGAATATGAAATGGTCATAGGAAAAATGTGTTTAAAACTTGTGCAAAATTGCCATTGCAGTGATTTTCCAATTAAGTTGTTAATTGGAAACCCACAAAATAAATTTCTCTTAAAGTAATGTGCTAAAATTTTTTTGGCTTGCCTAGAAAATGGCATGCTTCATTTATCAGACAATAAAAGTTATATATGCCATTGTGTTTTGTTTTGTGACTTATTTCTTATTTCACTGAGGAAATAGATGGTTTCAGAAAAGAATGACAGCCTTCGACCACCAAATCTAGCCATCCATTGCATCAGCACCCTCATTCTTGGCCCTTCTTCTTGTTAAAGGTATGAACCAATTCCTTTCTTTAAGACACTCACTTCCTTTACCTTGAAAACCACCCTCTTTTTTAAAAAAAATTTAATTGAAGTGTAGGTAATTTACAGTGTTAGTTTCAGGTGTACAGCAAAATGATGCAATTATGTATATACATATTTTTTTCTTTTCAGATTATTTTCCATCATATGCTATTATAAGAAATTGAATATAGTTATCTGTACTGGACAGTAGGTCCTTGTTGTTTATCTATTTTATATATAGTAATGTGTGCCTGTTAGTCCCCAACCCCTAATTTATCCATCCCCACCCCTTCCCCTCTGATAATCATAGTTTGTTTTCTGTGTCTGTGAGTCTCTTTGTGGTTTGTAGGTGGAATTTATATCATTTTTTTAGATGCCACATATAATTGACATCATATGATACGTGTCTTTCTGTTTGACTTACTTCACTTAATATGATAGTCTCTAGGCCCATCCATGTCGCTGCAAATGGCATTATTTCATTCTTTTTATGGCTGAGTAGTATTCCATTGCATACATATGGTATGGAGATATATATATACATACCACATCTTCTTTATTCAATTATCTATTGATGAACATTTAGGTTGTTTCCATGTCTTGGCTATTGTAAATAGTGCTGCTATGAACATTGGGGTACATGTGTCTTTTTTTTTTTTGAAAACCACACTGTTGCCTACTCAAAGACTTTATGTCTGTCATTATTACCTTTCTCTTATGCATCACCAATGATTCCCTCTCTACTGGTTATTTCCATACCCAGGAAAACAAGCTGAAATATCTCCTATGTTAAAAAGAAAAAACAATATATATATATATATGTTAAACCCTTCAGTGTTCTCCTTCAGTCCTGCTCCATATCTCTGATCTCCATTCTCCAAGTCCTTAAACAGTTGTCTACACTTGACATTTTTTTAACATTATTTTCTCTCCTTAACCTTCTTCAATCAGACTTTTATCCCAATTACTCCTCATCATCATATCCAATGGATCTCTCTAGACCTCTCAGCAACATATACGTATCTGATATCCTTTTTTTTTTGAAACAAGCTAGTCCTTTGACCTTAGGGAGGCTACTGTCTCTTGATGTGTTCCTGTATCTTTGACCATTCCTTCTCCATTTCCTCTTTTGGAGCTTCTTTCTTTCTTAGCTGCAAATGTTGAAGAACCCCTAAACTTGTCCCCTGTCTTCTTTATCCCCCATTTACATGATCTTCTTTTTTTAAAGTGAATTTTTTTGGAGGGAGATAATTAGGTTTTTATTTATTTTTTATTATTTTTTTAGTGGTGGTGCTGGGGGTTGAACCCAGGACCTTGTGCATGCTAAGCATGCGCTTTACCACTGAGCTCTACCTTCCCTCTTCCCATTCTCTCCTTAAGTGTTCTCATCCTGTCCCACAGTTTTAAACACTACATGCTGATGACTCCAGAGTTTTACATCTGAGCCATCCCTCCTCTAAACTTCAGACTAGTATATTCTACTGCCCACCAACCATCTCTTCTTGGATGTCTAAGAGAAAAGCTTAGCATGTCAACCAAACTTTTGTTGGATAAATGATTCATAACTAGAGATGACTGGCCTATATCCAAAGACTAAGCTTGCACACAATGTCAGTGGAGTCAGGGAAATACTGGCGTTTCAGAAACAGCAAAGTTGTGCTAAGCTGAAGCCATATTAAACCAACAGACTAGATTCCAGTATTTATTCTTCATATGCCAACATTAAAACATGATTTGCTTAGCAGAGCAACTGAGACTTAAAATGGACTTTTACGAATAACAGAACTGCTGTGAACTGTTGACTTAATACACAAATGCCCTCAAACAAAGCTTAGAAAACATGCGTAAAATTAGAGCTGGCTAGAGGCCCAGAGGCTTTATAATCCAGTAATCCTTCCTATTTGAAAGTTTGTTTCAGTTATAACGGTATAGTAGATGAAGTGAATTCCTTGCTCTACCTACATTTTTCCTCTGGGGCATTCTACCATCACACCTGCTATCTCTAAACATCTGAACTAGGAGTCTATGTTCTGATCATTTCCCTGCTGAAAATACCATCATGAAAAATCCTCCTCAGGGTCAGTCTTCACAGGTGGCCAGGAGGTCACCAAAGGCTGCTCACCTCTTCCCTTCCTGCCCTGTCACTGACCACTGACTCCTATCAGTGCACTGCCCCGTGTGTCTCCTAAGGTCATAAGTAAAATGATCATCTCAGCAGGGTTCATAGGAAAAAAAAAAAAAAAAAAAAAAAACCAGATTCCTCAAATCTTCCCCTTCCAGGTGGCGTTTTTACTTTTGACCTTGGTCTTCTGGAGGCAATGCCCCTTGCCTTTCCTGCGTAACTCAAGACCATGAGGATAAGCAACCACGGGGGACAGGTACATAACACCAGTCAGGATAATCACTCAAGCTGGCAGGGTCTCATTAACTCTCAGGCAAAGAGAGTCTACATAAGCCTCCACCTGATGTCGAAAGAAAGCAGAAACATCAAGAATCGATTTTAATCAGTGGTTACAACCAAAAGTGAAGACTAAGATAGAAATAATGGCATCAAGTCCTCTGGAAACAATGCACTCTAAAAGTCTTTGCAAGGGCTAGGCACTTCTCCAACTGAAATACCTGTGCAACCCGAGTCTGAGGGACTTTCCGGCACTGATTTTGCACATTCCAAAGAATCACTGCCTTACACCACATAAGCAGAGTCAGAAAACAAGAGCTCCTGAATGATAAATGCCCTATCTGAATTGCTATCTGTAGAATATATCAACCACCCGAGCACAAAATAATAAATCTTAAGATTTTTCCAGAGGTCAGAATGAGGGGAACATGAATTTAAGAGTGTTTTTTTTTTTTTTTTGCTACTTTGAATTTCTCAAAACTGCTATAAATTATCTAAGTCTCATATAATTAATAGGCTTTCTCAGAGTTTATAAGCTTTCAACATGGTCTTTTCAGCTCCTATTAAAGAAGGGTTAACAAATAAATTAAACATCTTTAAAACTGTGGTAGCTTAAGGGTGTTTCTTTGTGTTTCCATAGATTCTTGAAGGGCAAAAATAGCTGACTAAAAATACTCAACAGGAATTTTTGTTTTAGAGACTTGACCAATATTATAGGGAGCAAATTCTGACAATAGTTTTACCACAAAGAATGAGATTTAAATGAGCATGTTGAGTTAGGGCTATACTTATGATGCTTGCGCCCAACCCCATGCCAAGTTCTATACTATAGGTTGGTGGTGGTGTCTGTGGTGGTGGTGTTTTATTGTTGTCGTTGCTTTTCCTGTTGTGCTGTCATTGTTGCTGTTTCGTCACAGCTCTGTAATTTTTGAAATTGGCTCTGGGAATGGTTGCCACTAAGTCTAGAGACATAACAATTGATGGGAAAAATACTTTAAGGAGTAAGTATAATCACTTCACTCAAATGGCCTAAAAAGCGACCAGTAACTTTTGGCCCATCTGAAATATTCACACAGGAGATCCCGGGAGATACGGGAAAATCTATCTTTTAATAATATCCGAGAAGTATGTAAAATGTTTATGTAGAAAGTCCTAAGATTTTGACAGGGGAAAATAAGAAGACCCTTGTGTAAATGGTTTTGCTTGGAAATCCAGAGGTGCCAGGGATGGAAAGATATAGATGGAAGGCTAGGAGTTCTCTTATTAGTACTACTGTACTTTCCAGCTAATGTTGTATGTTCACCTGAAGGATTTATATTTATGTTGAATATCAATATAAACCAAATCAGTTTTTCTCTTGGCAACCCAGATGCGAAACGTTTTCTCTACCAAGAGCCCCCAGGAAGGCTAAATTCATTGAATTACAGATATGTTCTTCCTTCACCTGCTTTGTCCTTCAGACTGAGCAAGACCCAATCAGTCCTCTAGTCCACTTGGTGTTCAGGTGTAGTGAAGGAGAAACTGGCCAGTGATCTGTGCTTACAGTTCAAATAATTACTGAATTGAAAGCTAAGTTACAGCCTCACTCATTGTCCACCAAAGCAGATGACTTAGAGCTGTGCAGATGATCCTCGAGTGGCTAGCCATGCTGGGCTTGGTGGGTTCATTTAAGGCACTGGCCGCTCAGGGAACGTTTATAAAATCCAGAGATCTACTCATCTGTCGTTTGCCCAGAATCTCATTGCACCTGACATTTCAGTAGATTTAAAAGCCTTGAGGGAGACCGAATGCTTACACTAGCTGATATTTACTTTTAAAAAGTCATAGCTGTGTTCATGCTCCCTTATTGCTGCACACTGGATAACAGCCTTGTGAAAAGCAGTGAAATCAGATAAAAAAAAAACGACACTTAGTCAGTGTTGTGTCAGGGACCCAGCAGCCCAGCAGCCCAGAGCTGCCAAAACACATCTGCTTTGTTTTGTGACACATGGTGGGGCCAAAGGGAGACACCAATTTTCAGGTTCATCTTCTGGGGTTAGAGCCAAGTCCATACAGGTCTGAGCATGGCCATAACCACCTAGGATGAATCGAGGGCCACACACAGGAAGCTTACTTCTTCAGGCTCTGGAATCAAATGACCTGAGCTTTGGATCCTGGCTCCAATACTCATTGCTCTGTGACCCGGGAAAAGTGGCTTAACCTCTCTAAACCTCCATTCTTTTCATTCAAAGGAATTCAATGCTTACCTTAGAATTATTATGAAAGCTACATAAGAAAATATGTGTGCAAAGAAACACTCAAAAATGTTTATCATTATTAAAAATAATAAAATTAAATAAAAATGAATATAAATTTTTAATGCAAATTTTGCCTGCCAGGCTTTTAGCAATAATTACGGAAAGCTAGAGGTCATCTTGCAAGAACTAAACTCTATGTCCATTAACCAGCAATTCTCCATCTTCTACCCCCTCAGCTCCTGGCAACCACCATTCTACTTCCTGCCTCTATAAGTTTAACTACTTTAGATACTTCACATAAGTAGAATCACATGGTACTTGCCTTTTTGCAACTGGCTCATTTCAACTAGCATACAGTCTTCCAGGTTTACCCATACTGTAGCATATGACAGTATTTCCCTCTTTTTTAAGGCTAAATAATATTCCATTATATGTATATACCACTTTTTCTTTATCCATTTATCTGTTGAAAGAATAAAAGTCCCTTGTTAGAGGGAGTGAATTTCTTTAAATGGAAGTCACTGGGGTTTTTGCTCAATACATGGATTTTCTTATTGTTGATGAGGATCATTTCATAAGCTAAAGCTCTGTAATGTTGGGGAGGACCAAAGTGTTAAGAAAATGCCTCTCTGAGGATGTGGCATTCAAGTTGAGACTTGCATGAAGAAACGGGAGCCACACTATCTGGGGGAAGAGTACTCCAAGTGCAAAAAAAAGGCATGTCCAAAGTCTGAGATGACGGTGAGGTATTTGGTGTCAGAAAGTAGGTGCATGCCTGGAGCAGCAGCCAAAAGAGACCTCACTGTGCCCACGTGGTCCTGGATTGTCTGACCCCCTTCACTGTCTGACCTCATCACTTGCTACTCTGCCCTGCATCCTCCACGCAGCAGCTCTCACGTCCTTACAGTCCTATTACTTTCGGTGTGCTTCAGCCTTAGGACCATTCTGTGGGCTCTTCTTTCTTTCTGGAATGCTCTTCTGTTCATATTTGCCTGTCCAACTCTCTCTTTCCTTCAAGTCTGTGTTCAAATTTCACCTGACTCCCCTGCTTGAAAACGTATCACACACTGTCTCCCACCAACTCACCTCCACACCCCCTACTTTTCCCTTTCCACTTATCTCCCAATGCACGATTTGGCTTGCATATAGTTACTGCTTATTGCCTCTTCCTCCAACAGAGGATAAGCTCCTTGAGAGAAGACTTTTGTTTTGTTCACTGATGTATCCCAAGTATCCAGGACTTTCCCAGGCAAATAGTAGCTGTTCAAATAAATATTTTTTGAATGATATAGCAGAAGAGAAGGAAAGAAAGATTCCTCTTCCCAATGCTTTTTTCTTACCATGTAACTAGTGTATATGTTTTCGCCCTGCAACACCACATCTGCCTCCAATCCCTGGAGTCTGGTTTGTATTTTAGAGCCTATGTCCTGAATATTAGACTTGACTATAATTACAATAGATTGCCCTGAGAAGAGGCCAAATCCCATTGTAGCCACTTTCAGGGACTGTCCCACTTATTTCATTGCCCTAGAATTGTAATATGCAGAATGCTACTGGGGGAAAAAAAAGTAAGTCATTGGTTAAGAACTGGAAATACTTTAGTTGTTGGTGTTATTAAGCTGGGATGTTTTGTTGTGATAATACTGATTGTGAGAGAACTTAAACTATTTTTCTTGACTTAAAATTTTTCCTTTGGGGTAGCTATTCCTAGCACAGATGCTAGTGTCTGTCAAAATGTATACAAAACCTGAACACTGAAGTTCTGAGTTTAAATACAAGCTGTAGCTGTATTCGTTGCTTCTCATAGCTCCATGTGGCTTCTCTCTTTGACTTTTCTAACGTACAGGATATGTATTTCCTAGAGGAACAGGCCATTTTTTATCTGCCTATCACATCAATGGGGTAGGGCAAATCAGAAGGGTAGATACTTCATTATTGTAAGATTTAACACTAAGATCAGTCTTGATAACATTTTACCCAAAATTCCCTGAGGAAGCCAGGAAGAAAATTCTACAGATTTTTTTTTTTTTATGTGTGTTGAGGTTGGGGCAAGGGTTAGCATAAAATACATTTATAAAAGCTTACTTCTGTGTATATGTTGATCGTCAGGGCTAATCCGGAAAACAGATTCCCATGATCCTTAAGAACTAGAATAAAATGTCAGCACACGGCACACATTCTCCAGATTGGAAATATCTGTGTTGTCCAAGTTCTCACTTTGTCCCATAATCAAAGGGGCAGCTCCTGAAACACTGGGGTCTTTCAAAAGCATACCAGGCTTTTTTGAAATAATAATGCAAGGTGTCCTGAATTTAGGATGTCCTAAGTATTTTTGACTCTTTGAGGGTGTAGGGCTAATTTTCCATCATAGTTGACCCCAATTATTTTGATCATATAGATTAACTCAATTTAAAAATAAAAAGTTTTGTTTAAAATAGACCATAAATTATTATTTTGCATACTTTTAAGAAAGAAAAACTATTTGCTAACTAAGCTAAGACCAATATTTTCTCATTATTGAGGATATTTATACTTGTATAATTATTTATCATATATCATTCTTATGCACATATTTGTATATAGGTGAAATAAATGTAAGCAAGGTAAATTAAGATATTTCTAAACTGTCTTTTCATTCAGATTTCAATCTTTTGAATAAATTTTCAACTTAGAGCATTGGTGACAAACACTCTCAAGGAGTTCACTACTATTTCTGGATTTCCTGCTATTCTGACATCTATTACAAGAGCTTTGTTATTGGTACTTTCTTCATCTTACCAAGTTGTCAACTAAAAGTTTTTAGACAACTAAAACTCAGGTCCTCTGTCAAACAGTCTAGACATAATTTGTTGACGGCAGCCCCGAGGGACTACCATTGTTTTTACACTCTACTAGGCATTATAACCAAGTTTGCTCATCTGCAGGTAGTGAAAACTGTATCTTTTGATTGACAGCAATCGTAAAAGACTATCATTGAATGCATCCTGTATTCAAAGATGTTGAAATGTTAAAAAAAAAAAAAAGTGTGTGTTTGAATGAATGAAATACAGTAATTCTTCTATCATTCTGTACTTCCTAACCACTTAAATGGCAAGATGGGAATAAAAGATCCTGAAAAGAATCAACATTCTAGGAAATATTTCTTGACTTTAAAAAATTTAAGTAAATTTGGCATGGCCATAATCACCCAAGCTCATACTTCATTGTATACAAATTCAATACTAATGCTTTGGAATCTGCTTTCTCAAAATTGCAAGTCTCAAAGCACTTGCATTCATTTTCTGAACTTCAGTGTTGATGAAAACTGAGAAAATGAAGAAGCAATAAAAGAGCTTATAAATCCTTACCAAATAATGACAAGTCTTAGCCTATTAAGTTTCTATTAACCAAATCACCTCCAGCACAGCAGTAACAATGAATTTCAATTTCAGCTCAAATTTTTTAGTATTTAGTCACCTCAAATCCACTTTAGAAGTAGGTGAGAATAAATTTTAAATAAATTAAAAGGGTTTTATCACATTTCTTCATAACATTCTTTGGAAATTTAAGATTACATTTTGTATTACTAAAATCCAGACTGCTTTTCTATTAAATGTGATCAGTTTTAGGAAATAAGTACTAACATTTTTATCACAATTCTTGATCTCGACTGAATTGGCAAATGGAATTTGGAGGCAAGGGACATATTATTCATGTGGAAAATTTTCCTTGAGACCTAAAATGTTGTACCATTTATTGGAGTTCTTGGAAACAAATGGAAAATATTTACCAGTCCATGATTTTTAGTAGCCTGCCTTCCCCAAAGGAGTAGGCAGGTGGTAAATAAAGCAAAAGCCATATTCCTTTCCACTCAACCTGGCACAAAATGTACTGCTATTTAGATGAGCAATAATATTTGAGTATTTCCTCACTCAAACTTGTAAATTATGAACAGTACCAAGTAGCAAACAAAATCACAGTGCTGCGTGGAATTAAAGCTGCTTGTCCTCAACTCACTACAGGTACCTTATATTCTCTTGTTAATCCTTCCACACCCTCTCTGTGTGTGAAGAATGGTTTTTTTTTGTTGTTGTTTTTCATCGGATGTGTCAATGAGCCATCTTACTATGTCATTAACCAAACAGCTAAGGAATATTGGAATTGCACAGAAAATGAAAATCAGGTGGTAGTAATTACCACGTCTAATAAACCCACACAATACTTTTATACATTGAATATTTAACAGTTACAGGGCACAATATTAGATTCTGAAAACATTGCATGGTAATTTCCCTTTTCCTATGGATGAGAATGCTAAAATCTTCTGAACTACAGAAGCCCAAAGGAAAGCTAAGCTATGCTTGGTCATGGACTTTAAAGCTACAAGAGACTAAAAGATTTTGTCCATTTCTCTTATCTTACAGGTAAGGAAACTGAAGCTCCAGGAAGCTGAATGTTGCCCAAGATGATATGGTTGGAAAACTGAAACCCAAGGCAAGTCTCTGGGCTCCCAAGCCAATATCCTGCCCCTTCTCCATATAGAATATGTGATGCAAGAGCCTCAGAGATGTGTTCATTGCTAGACTTCAATTTCTTTAGAGGCCTAACTTGACTCATCTAGAAAAAAAGTCTAAAACTGAAAATCTGAGTACATTGGATGCCTAAATGCTGAGAGTCAGACTGCATCTGAATCAAATTATTCCTAAAAAAACAATTAACATTAATTCAGCACTCACTAGTAGAACTAAAGCTCATTACTGACATTAATTAGCAATCCCACACATTATCCCTTTGAGGTAAGTTAAGCATTATTAGCTTTACAGAACTGATGAGGGATCCAGCTCTACATACATTTTATATGTTTGTTGTCAAGTGCCAGAGTTCCTAAAACTCAGAAATGCGCCCCCAATCTAATCACTCCTAGGACCACAGTGGGACTCTAAGAGCGCTAATTTTCAAATCTGGTTTTCAGTTTACACTGATGCCATGGAGCTTAGCCACCATTAACTTTCTGTTAGCCATCATGTCCAGCTCATTGCCTGCAAAGCCAGTCAATCAACAGGTATCTATTCATCCCCCGCTGATGCCATCCTGTGTGGGCGCTGGTCAAGAGGGAACCAGACAAACTGAGCCCTGCCTGCCTGTGGAGCTTCCCATGCAGCCCTGCCTCCACCATTTGTCAAACTTTTCTTGACGCTAGCTTATGACTAAGAGAGATAATAAGGTGGGAAAAAACTTTTTATGACCTATGATTATCTCCAATCTTGGCCACAAAGCATCCAACCAAGATTTCCGACACACCTACTAAGTGCATTTCCCTATACAATGTACTAGGAATTAAGCAGCCTCTTCCAGGTGGCTGACGGCTTGGTGGTCAGCCTTCTGCCAGGAGTTTACTTAAAACAAGGTTCGAAATCAGACTAAACAAGGCAGTTGGCTTGCACTGAAGATGGGAGCTCATAGTTAGTAAATGTTTACTACATTCTAGGAAATTTAAATAGGTGATTTTATTTTATTTTCACAACCCTATGAGATAGGTATTATTGACACCATTTTATAAATGGAGAAGCTGAAGTACAGAAGTGAAATAACTTACCCTAGTGCAGAGCCAGGATTCAAAACCAAGCCTGTCTGCTACCAAAGTCCATGTTCTTATCCACTGCTGCTGTGGTCCCAGTGACAAAGACAACAGAAGTAAGAAGAGGGATGTACCCCACCTTCACTTGCAGCTCCTTTACCAAAATCTGACTAGGTCTCTCTTAGCTAAAACCAAGAGATGAATAATAGTAGCAGTCAGGTCTAGTCCTGTCACCCTAAACAACATAGAGATTAATTCTAGGAACTGTTAAAACTGAAGAGAAACCAGATGAAGATTGTGATGATATGTTACTACGAAGGCCAAAAAAGATGAGAAGACCTGTTGTTCATAACAGTTTTCATAAACCTGCCAAATATTCTAAGTGAGGCACTGAACCTCTGTATATGAGCTTCATAGTTGTCAGTAAAAGCCACAGGATTTTAAAATTAATGTCATCTTTTTTCTAAGCTTTGAATTATTAAACAACAATTTATTGAGTGCATATTGTGGTTCACACAGTGGTTAAGAGCCTTGGCTTTACAATCCAGCTTTGCCACTTTCCATCCGAGTGGCCTGCTGTGCCTTAGTTAGCCACTCTGAACCTCAGTTTTCTCATCTAGAATGAGTATTCAATCCAGCATTATCAGGATTGTTGTGTGGATTAAAGAAATGATTTATATAAAGCAGTGAGCACATAATCTGCATTCAATAAATGTTACTATTATTATTAGTCATTGCATACCCATGTATAAAATGTTACAGAGTGATGCAAGAAACTATTAGAGGAAGTCCTTTCCATCAAGGGATCTATAATTTATTTGAGACCTACAGACACATCAGTGTGCAAACTATATGAGACAACTTATAGGGAAGTGCTAAGCAGTGTAAGTACTGTGGACCAGCACTTGTCAGACTTTAATGTGCACACTGATCCCCAGGGGGTCTTGTTAAAAGGCAGTTGCTGATTCAGCAGGTCTGAAGTGGAGCCTGAGGGTCTGCATTTCTAACAAGCTCTCTTGTGATGCTCCTTGTTAATGGTTCATGGACCACACTTTGAATAGTGATGCTGTCATGTTTAGAGGTGGGAGAGGGCTACCCAGTAAGGGCTGGAGCAGTAGCCTTAGAAGAGGGATGAAAATGAGCTAGGGCTTGAAAGATAAATGGGACATGGACACCTTAAAAAGATATAGGTGAGCTCCTAGGCACAGGAATGCCATGGTGGGAAGGCAGGAAGATAAGTGGAACAATAAGGAAACACTCAGTTGGTTGACAAAGTCTCTACTCTTGTCCCCTGTATGGGGTGTATCATGGCAGTGTCTTCCATCTCAGACAGTAGCTCTCAGTGCTCACTAGGTACCAGAACCAGAATTGTGGGCAACCTACAGAATACAGATAGCTGAGATTCTGATTTATCTGGCCTGACTTAATCAAACTTCAGGAGTTCATATTCCAAATATGGAGGGAAAAATATTGCACACAACCAATAAGTAACCACACATCATGAAAATCAGCAGTGCTGCTACCTTCACAAGTACCATCAATATCTCAGAATCTCTTAAGTAGTTAATGAATTCTGAGCTATGGGGAAATTGAGGCAAATTGTATCTTGTGGTTTACCCTTGTCTGCATGGCACATTAGTGCTGCATAAATAACTTTGAGAAGATTTATTAATGCCAAATTTATGATTTTTGATTTCTAATCATCTATGTTTCTGTAGATGCTAGCTTAATTATTATTTAATACATTCTTTCAGTAACTTTCAGGAGTTTTTACTACACCATTCAATATTAATTTTTTTTTAATTCATAAATATAGAATCACCATTTTTCCTTTGCTAGTCTGGAAGGATGTCAACTCTTTCCACAATTTCTCAGAAATACTGGCTTGTTGCTCCATAGTTCTTGGAAAAATCCAGGAAACGGGTCACAAGACCCTGCTGATTTGAATGCCCCAGGTTTTCCAGATACTCTGAAAGGAGTTCATTCCTTCTTATAATTTATTATTCCTTCAAAACCAAATCAGTCCCCAAACAATAATTCATCTTTGATCTTTCTGTAGAGGATAAATTAAAGAAGATATTAAGTGTGCCTACCTTTAAATCACCTTCTATAATTAGATTTCCCTTCCTCAATGTGAGAGATGTAAATTTTATATAATTACTCTCTTCCATTTAATAATTTAAATAACTTTGTGTGTCTTTAATGTCCCCTACAAAATGATCTCCTGTTTAGCTGGAGCTCTCCTAAAATAGCACAATTTCCATGACCCATGAAAGACATTGAATACATATTTCCCAATACATTTTCTTGGATAATGTTTCTCGCTAGTCTTTTTAGTTCAGCAAGATGAATGAGACAATAGGGACAATGTAGGGAGAGAAAGAGACTGAATATTGAGAGAGAAGGAGGCAAGGGAGCAGGGAGGGTGGGGGGAAGGAGAAAGAAAGAAGGAGAGAGAGAAGAGAAAGAGAAAGAAAGAAAGAAAGAAAGAAAGAAAGAAAGAAAGAAAGAAAGAAAGAAAGAAAGAAAGAAAGGAAAGAAGGAAGGAAGGAAGAGAGGGAGGGAGGGAGGAAGGAAGGGAAGAAGGAAGGAAGGAAGGGAGGGAGGAAGGAAGGAAGGAAGGAAGGAAGGAAGGGAGGGAGGAAGGAAAGAAGGAAGGAAGGAAGGAAGGAAGGAAGGAAGGAAGGAAGGAAGGAAGGAAGGAAGGAGAAAGAAAGATCAAACTCCCTATGTTGTTTGAGAAGAATGGATCTGGGGAGAAATCTTGAGTAAAATATTTCAGCAGGAAAATAAACATATACTACCAAATTATACCTACATTATTGCTAGAGATACCATTTGCCTTTCTGACTTTAAACAGGGTTAACAGCTATTACTTCTTTAAGTTTCTTACAAAATGAATGTGAACGTATAGGACACTATAAGACTAGAAGATGTTTAATAGGAGCCTCTAAGTAGAAGAGGTAGAGTCTAAATGTGGCTTCTAATGTACCAAAAAAGAAAACCCAAAAAACCTCTTCTATGAGGAAATATACTGTTGTAGTTCTTGAATCAGCATTTCCGCAAAAATATAAGAACTTAAATTTGGAGACAAACATTAACAAATGGCTTCATACTACCTTGGTCCATTCAGGCTGCTATAACAAAATACCACAGATTAGGTAGTTTATAAACAACAGACATTAATTGCTCACAGTTCTGGAGGCTAGGATTCTGAGATCACAGTTCTGGAGGCTGGAATTCTGAGACAAGATGCCAGCATATTCAGATAAGGGCCCTCTTCTGCGCTGAAGACTTCTTGCTGTATCCCCACATGGTGGAAGGGAAAAGCCAGTCTCTTTTCTTCGAACACTGATCCCATTCATAAGGGCTGTTCTCTCATGACCTAATTACCTTCCAAAGGTGCCACCTCCTAATGCCATCACTTTGGACATTAGGTTTTCAACCTATGAGGGTTGTTTTTATTTGGGAGGGGGAGGAGCACAAATACTCAGACCATAGCACATATACACAAAATTTTAGAAGATCTTTAAATCTTCCAAAACATTAATTTTTCTCCATTTCAAAGGAGAAGTGGTAGAAGAAAAGAGTTACCTTAAAAATAGTAGCAATATGTAACAATGAGTGCTTACCATGTCCCAGGTGCTGTGCGTCCTGCTTTACATGTGTCATCCCATTTGACCTTCACAACAGCCACATGAGACTGGTATTATTTATTCTCATTTTAGAGATACATAAAATGAGTCTTACTAGAGACGTTGAACAACCTGACCAAGATCAAATATTCCATGGAAGCAGAATTTGATCCCCAGCAAGCCTAGAGCCTGTGATCTTAGCCAATCTGTTACATAAAATATATAGACGGAAGTCACAAACCTTATATTTCAAATACTTTTGTGCATGATACTTATTTCTTTATATGTCCTTCAAGGAGGAGACACAAATAAAATCTATCCAAATGATAGTGCGTATCCATTTGGAAAAGCACGAATCAATGACAAAGATAAAGCTTTGTTCATATGAGTTCATATCAAAACTATTAATCAAAACAAAGGCCTAAGGTCATTTTGTTTGAAGTTCACCTTTCTATTAGTGAAAGACTAAAATGTCCTCTAAGACAAATTTAGAATTCCTAGAACAGCCTGACCTTTAATATTCGTGTCATAACACAAATGTACTTTTGGTGTCATTATCGTATTATCATTGGTATATTTCCGTTATTCATCCTTCTCTGTTCATTAATCAGCAAACATCCTGTGAACAGCTAAATTTATACAGAAATATAAATAGGATGGAGTTCATTGGTTATTCATCAAAATATCAAGAGATCCATGGGGAGAAAATTACGTTACAAGAACTGTAGCTTGAGGAGCAAACTTTCACAGTTGTTATCATTTTAACTCAATTTTTATTTTCTTTCTCTTGGGTAGATAATTAAGAGCTTAAAAAGAAAAATAAAGAGTTCAAAAGAACAGTGAATTGTTTCATCATATTCAACAACTAGAGACTTTTGAGATACAACAGAAATAAGATATTATCTAATAGTAATAACTTTGTTGGCTATGTTTTGTTTTTGAGTGCTTGCCATGTACTAAATCCCTTACATGAATTATTATTAATTTGGGTTTCCCAGAAGCAGACAATAAAACAAAGATTCATTTGCAAGGTGTAGGAAAAACTGGAAAGGAGGTAGAACAATGAGAGGGGAAGGGAAAATGTGCATTATCAAGCCAGTTACCACTGTAGAAGATGGAAGATTAATCTTGCAGGAAAGGCATTATAAAACACATGCCTCTCAGTCATCCTGCCTGAAGGATGAGGGAGCTGAGGTATTTATACACCAATTCCCTTCAGTCATTATTTGTGAGCTGCTCCTTGGGCATGAATTCCACAGCACCTCAGAGCTGCAGGCTTCCACAGCTTCAGAGATAGCCTCAGGCAAGGAGATGAAGACAGAAAGGTGATATACAGGCATGAAATAAGGAGTCTCAAGAGCTTTAGGTAGTTCATGTGCACATCAGCTACAGATGATCTAATTTAACTTCTTGCAGTAATCTCAATAACTATGAGTTTAATGGAATCTTTATCCCCATTTTAAAGATGAGGACATTGAGGCTCAGAGACGTTGAACAACTTATCTGTGGCCACACAGCAAATAAAAGACAAAGTTTGCTTCAAAGTAAGTAATCTGACTCCAGAGCCTGTAATCTTAGATATTACTCTGTACATTCTTCCAACAGTTATTGTCTGAGAAGTTAACTCCACCAACTCCTCAAGGAAAAGATATGTCTATATCATGTTTTCACCAGCGAAGAAGATCTGGTAGAGACTAACTTCCAATGCCTTCCATCATGAAAGTACTAAGATTTTTCTTTCCTAGCACAATTTTCTGGCACTTAGTAAGTACTGAATAAATGATGAATGAATGAATGAATAACTCTGTAAAGTTAGCCTTAAATCCATGTGTACATAACCCATATTTCCAAAGAATCCTCCTAGTTTCCAGTTTAAAAGGAGGTCACATAAATTCCACTTTTTAGCCATATTTTGCTGACTATTCTTCCCATTTGCAGGTTCATAACTTTCTACAAAGCACCCCCAAGTACTAATAAAAAGCCTCCAGGAAATTCCTTACATCACTCCAAGACTATTCCATTCTCAGACTGTTTCCTTCAGCCCATACCTTCATCTGCTGAATCTTCCACATCCACTGGCCACCATTACTTCTTCCAGCCATTTCAAACCTCCCACCAGATGCCACCACTAAAGCATGGCAGCCCCACAGTATCAGGCTGCGTGGTGTTTGTGTGGAAGCAGGCAAGAACAGAAGCGGCACTGCCTTGTTTGCCGATATCTTGTGTGGAGTAGTTGGTACAAATACTTCTCTGGGTATTTACTGTTTTCTCTTTCCCCAGGACCTAGATAGGGGTCCATAGGGAACTGGGCCAAAGGGGAACATACTAGGCTGGTCCTGTGATCACTCAGAATCTGTTTCAGGGCTGAGCTTGGGCTACTTGACTCCCTGAACATGCATCCCCTCCCTAAGGGCTTCCTGTCCTTCCAAGTTTGGGGATGCTCAGCAATCACTTTGTCCTTGTCTAACCCCAATGTTATAGTAATATTCCAGCTGAGTCTCCTGGTTCTCCATTTATACTTGGTTGAATGCGTAGGGTTAATATTTTATGCATGATTTACATGTGCAACATTGTATATAAGATTAGTAATATAACCTAATAATGTTATTTCTGGCTGACATTTTCCTCAGTCCCTCTCTAACCTTCTAATGTCATTCACTATATCTACAAATATACTCAGTATGTGTGCATTACTGAGACTCAAATTTTTTAAGTTTAAATATCTATTTTCAAAATTTGCCTAGAACCTATATTATGAGACCTGCCAAACTCACAGATTTTGTTTTCTTGACCTAATAATCTGATACCAAGAGAGTTCTAATGAAAGACACAAGAAGGATTATACTTTAGTCCAAAGGAATGAGTCTAATGTGAAGCTTCAGGCTTGAGGCAAGTATGTGGGGGTGACATTTTGGGCAGAAGTACTTTCCCTGACATTTCTCAAAGGTGTAGCTAAACTCCAACTATTAAGTGAAACTTAGTGAATTAAAAATCCTTTCTTAAATGTTGACCTTTTCAAATCAAATGACGATCTGCTTTTTAAGTGATGCTCTTTAAGTGCCACAAGTTAAAGAACAATCACAAGAAGTTTCTGGCTTCAGAAAGATTATTCTCCCAAACTCAAAAGTCCAGGAGGAGTCTTGCACTTCCACCGAGGTTTAATCCAGCAGGTGAAATGATGTAATTCAAAGATCTGGTTTTCTCCTGTCATTTCACCATATCAGTTGTGGAGTGAGCTTCGTCCTTAGGTTGGCTCTCCTCACAGTAATGAAATGGATGAACTGATTCCAGACTTCACATCCTCATGTCACTAATCGAGGTGTTCTGGGATGAACTATGTCCCTCCAAAATTCACATGTTGAAGCCCTAACCCCCAGTACCTCAGAGTATGATGGTACTTAAAGGTAGGCTCTTTAAAGAGGAAATGAGGTTAAAATAAGGCTATTTATGGTGGGCCCTCATCCAACCTAACTGTTGTCCTTAAAAGAAGAGGAAATTTGGACACACAGGAGACACCAGGGGTGAGTACACACAGTAGAAAGACCATGCGAGGACACTGCAGGAAGGCGGCCGTCTGCAAGCAAAGGCAAGAGGCCTCAGTAGAAATCAAACCTGATAACACCTGGATTTTGAACTGTTAGCCTCCAGAGCTTGAGAGAATAAGTTCCTGCTGTTGAAGCCACCCGGTCTGTGGTATTGTATTACGGCAGCCTTAGCAAACTAATACACAAAGGAAGAGACAGACTCTTCTGGTAGCCCTGCAGAAGAGAGGAAATATCTTTCCCCAAGAACAACAGCAAACATCTCCACCATATTACATTGGTTCTGATTAGTTAATTAAGGCATGGAATAGATCCATTTGCTTTGGCTACTCAAGGCCCACCTTTAGAGCAGAGGTAAAATCACTTTCTCCCAAATCATGGCATAAGAATGACTCCCTCTGGGTGGTTCCCCAATGAAATTTGTGCTGGTATAGTTCCTGGAAAGAGGAGACGCAGGTGCTCAACACTGCAGCTCTGCAAGACTGAGCATCCTTCCCAGGTCCATGGGAGTCAGCAGCAGTTTTTCGACCCAAGTTTGCTTGACTCCATCATCTGGTGTCCGCCGTGCCTTGCACCACCTCAAAGCATCTTCTACTTCTTTCCCAGCTTAAGAAAGCTTTTTCCATGAGAAACTGGCTTTAGAAGGAAACAGGATTATGAATGGAGAAAGGAGGACAGTTTTCACCAGCAGAACCCAATTTTTTTTTGGAAGCCATATAAAATATTAGAAGGAAAAAAGTAACATCACCTTAGATCACAAGTAAGAGGATTTTTCCCCTTTTCTAAAAGCTCCACACTATGCAACAGAATATGAAGCATCTTTTAAATTGTCATCTCAGGAAGCAATATTCATTAGTGGTTCTGAGGTCAATACAGTGTTCTCTTTGAGTTTTCTCCATTCTCCTTTCTTTGCATTAGTGCAACGGAGAATAAAGTGCTTTGATCAGTATGTACAGGAGAAAATACATTTCTTTTGACCCAGACAGCTCATGAAACCTTTTCAGAACAACTCTTGTGTCAAGTACAACTTCTCATCTAATCTTGGTTCTGGTCCACTTAACAGGAAGGCTCTTTTATTTCTACATTAGCAAAGGATGTTACAGAGGAGAGTGTGGAGCTCTTGTTGCACTTTAAAATACTAGAAATCATAAAAAGTTTTTCACCTCTTTCTTGAATGCTTGGCTTGTCCAAGCACTAGCTCTGAATGAGAATGAGAACCCAGAATGGAGGGGCACTGAGCCTGGGCAGTTTCTCTTCTGAAGGAGGGCAAGAGTGTTGTCTTGCTTTTGTGGGAAGTGACAACCCTCCAGCCCTGAGTCCCACGGTGCCACAGCTGCTTTTAGATTTCAAGGTGTACATAATTCAATCTGTTCATCTCTAATCAATAGAGGTTTTCTTACCCCTGATCACAAAGCTTTGAAACAAGACTTTGGTTTGTTCAGTTCTATTTTCAATAACATCAATTCTTCTTTGAACACAGCCATTAACTGGCCATCAAGCAGGTCCTGGGCATTTTTCTCAGTCCCTCTGCAACCTTTAACCTTCCCTCAGATCTTTATGAGACAAACTAAGAATCCTTTTTACTGCTATGGGGGAAAAAATAGTAGTCATGGAGGTAATGTGAGGAGATGCCTGTTGGAAATGCCCCATCTGTATGCCTGCAAAGGCTCTAACAAAGTCCTTTGCTTTTTCAGTAATGGTTATTGACATTTAGCGGGGGAAGCTTTCTATTGTTATCCAAAAATCTATCCAAAATAGATTTTTTTCCCTTACACCATAAAACTGTTGAAATATAAAACAACATGAAACAGTGACAAGGGATCTAGAATAGAAATCCATAAGTGTGATCTAGTCCTGGTTCTGTTCTAGCCAGCTGACTTCAAGTTCTTTATTATAAAACAAGGGAGTCCATTCCCCTTTCAGTCTATCAAACAAATGTTTATTGGGTCTCTGTTTCATATCAGGCACCATGCAAAGCATCCTGACTGAGAAAACATGCAGAACGCTGATCTCAGAGAGTTTACAGACCCTTAAGAGCAGGTAAGTAGACAACACCTGAGACATAGAAGCATTAAGTGTTACCACAAAGTTTCCTACAGAGCACTGGGTGATAAGCATCACATATTATTAAAATTTGTATTAACATATAAATCTAACTTCATATGTAGTACTGATACCCTTATTTTAATTATAGATAATCCTAGTGTAGAATACCAAGTTTGTAGAGACTGCTGGTTAAGCACAACTATTACCTTAGTGCTTTCAAAAAAATAAAAAGGATGAGACTGGGATTTCAAAATGTAGAACAGATAAACAAGATTATACTGTATAGCACAGGAAAATATATACAAGATCTTATGGTAGCTCACAGCAAAAGAAAATGTGGCAATGAATATATATATGTTCATGTATAACTGAAAAAATGTGCTCTACACTGGAATTTGACACAACAATTGTAAAATGACTATAACTCAGTAAAAAGGATGAGTGAAAAAATCAAACTGTCTAAAGACAATTAAAATGTTTGAAAATATAATCAGAACTTTTCAAAATAGAATGCTTATTGAATATAATTCAGTATATGAAACTAGAATAGTTAAATTTTTTAAAAACCTGAAATATACATCAGATGTCATAGTTTTAAACCATACCTAGAAAGTATAAGTGGAAACTTTTCTATAAATTCATACAACTTCTAGACTGGATCCTTCTAGAACCACATCATAAAATCTACCAGTTTTTTTCAACTCTAACATTTTAATCGTAATACATTTTCATTGAAATATTGTTTTGTGAAACATTTACCTTAACTTTTATAGTTTTAGTGCAGAAATCCAAATTCTGACATGGAATTAAATGTGCCATGCTTCTAATTCTCAATTTTTTATATCATAGGAACTGTATTTACCACTCAGAGTAAAACACACACACACACACATACACGTACACACATTCTTTAGATGTTAGGTAAGCAATAATATTCCAGTTTTATTTTGCTGTATTTTTTTTTACTATTAGTTGAAATTTAAACACATGCTTCTATCCACCCACCCACACCCCCACAAAAAAGTCCACCAATCTAGAATAAATGTTTTGGCAGAAAAAAAATGAGTTAATTCTCCCATCTTTCTAGAACCTGGGTTTTTACTATTATACAAGATTTTAACGCTTTTTTTATTAGCCCAACCTCTGGCACAAGCCTCTTGCCAGTTACTTGGGGTTCTCATTCTGAGCTAGTGCTTGGACAAGCCAAGCATTCAAGAAAGAGGTGAAAAACTTTTTATGATTTCTAATAGTTTAAAATCCAACAAGAGCTCCACACTCTCCTCTGTAACATCCTTTGCTAATATAGAAATAAAAGAGCCTTCCTGGTAAGTGGACCAGAACCAAGATTAGATGAGAAGTTGTACTTGATACAGGAGTTGTTCTGAAAAGGTTTCATGAGCTGTCTGGGTCAAAAGAAATGTATTTTCTCCTGTACATACTGATCAAAGCACTTTATTCTCTGTTGCATTAATGCAAAGAAAGGAGAATGGAGAAAACTCAAAGAGAACACTGGACCTCAGAACCACTAATGAATATTGCTTCCTGAGATGACAATTTAAAAGATGCTGTGTGGAAAAAGAAGAATGAGAAGGAGAGGGAGAGGCAGAAGGAGAAGAAGAAAGGGAAGAATTGCATTAAAACAGTTTGATGAATTTTTAGTCATTCAGTTTAGACATTTGGTCTCACCTGTCTTCTAGCATAAACAAACAAATAACCATCAAAAATCTCCCAATAAAAATTAGCCATATTTCATATTTTTTCCATATGTATCTTAAGTACTTGTTTGGAAGACATTTTTCCAAAAGGATAGGTTTTAAGATTATACATTTGAGGCACTCCAAGCTAGCTTTTTCTTTTCAGATAATAAAATCCTCTTATCTGCAGACTAATACAAGTTAAAATGGAGCTGCCTAAATTTAAGCATCTACTCAATGTTTCTTGCTAAATGAAGATTCTTTGCTTAAAACAGCAGTAATACTCCTACCTCTGAGCTCTTTATAATCTAAGCTTACTGTGAAGAGAGTCATTCCATTTTGATCTATTGCCAGTTGCTCAAAGGTTAAGGATAGGAAAGTAGAGGAGTTAATTTCAGCAAATAGACTTTTCCTGGGAGAAAACCTTTGGTCCATTTAATGTAGGTGGGCAGCCACCACAGGTCACTATTTCTAGGAGATCCCTGCTCAGGACTCAGAGACTTCAGAGATGATGCTCTGATAGTTCACTCTGATACTGAGGCAGTCTGATCCATGATTCCCAGTCACCCCAGATGAGAGAAGTCTGTGCTCATGAGAGCTTGGTACAGGGGTGATTTTAAGTACAGAAGAAAACTACAGTTTGTTTGAGCACTCACTTTCCCAGTTGCCAGGAGACTGTGTGTGTGTGTGTGTGTGTGTGTGTGTGTGTGTGTGTGTATACCACAGTTACATTTTCATGATCGTAGTCTTATGGTGAGACTAGAGCACGCATCTTCTCTAAAATGTGAGGATTTGGCCTGTAGCTCTTGGGGGATTTTTCTGAAAACCTGAGGTTTTTCCTTCCTGATAGTCCTCAAAATTAGTAAGTTTTATAACTTCTCTTGAATATCTGTTAATTCTCCTAACAGCTTTCCAGATAGTTGGTTTTTTTTCCCATTTTACAGATGAGGAGACTAAGACACAGAGTTAACTCATTTTCCTATGCCCCCACAAATGATAGTGATAGGTTTGCAAATCCAGGCAAACTCTGGAGCCTGTACCCTTAAGAACTAAGGGTAATGTTACACATTGAGTGAAAGAACAGTTCTCTCCACCTGCTCCAAGTATATAGCAGGATATCCACTCTGTTCCCAGAATATCTAAGGCACAACATAGGTGATCCTTCTCTGGAAAACCTGAATGGCCCTAGATAGAAGTTCCCTATAGAAAGGAAAACTGACCAATGAATAACCCTGCAGTTGGTTAGTTCTGCCCAAGTACACAGACCTATAAATCAGTGTTGTAGACGTCACTCTTAAATATGAACAGATAACCAGATCACTAAGTATTTGAAATACGCAAATGTGAAAGAAAAATGTAAAGACCTGGAAAAAAACAGTCAGTATTCCAACTAGAGGAACACTTCAAAGTATAATTAATATTCTCAGAGTGATAAGAAGACGTTGCTTCCATAAAGCAAAACTGAAGTGACATATAGAAGGAATAATTACACCAAACAATGTGAAAAATATATACAACCCAATAGAAGAGAAACTAAAAATGATAAACCAGCGAATTATGAAAAGAGGACTATAGAAATGGTTTATATCACTAGTAGTGAGAGAAATGATAATTAAAACCATTCTTCAATTCAACTTCACAATCATTAAGTTGAAGAAAATTTAGAATTCTGACAATGTTAAGTGTTTGCAAGGACACAGAGTGACAGAAGCTCTGGCAGAGGGAGAGTAAATGTTTAAACCATCTTTTGAAAGCAATACTTTGCCAAGTGGTAGATAAGCGTGTCTTATGACTAGCAACACTACTCTTAGGTATGAATCCCAGAAAAACTCTTGAACATGTATATAAGTAACCTTGTACAAGAATGTTCATGGCGGAATTGCTTGAAATAACAAAAAAAAAAAAAAAAAGGAAAAACTGGGGAAAAAAATACCCATTAAGAGGAATGTGGATCAGTAAAATGTAGTATAGCCATACAATGGGAACTACAAGAATGAATAGATGAGTTCCATATATCATCATGAATTAGCCTCACAAACACAATTTTGAGCAAAAAAAGCAAGTTATATGGTAATTCTTACAGTATGATGCCATTCATGTAAAATTTTAAGACTATAAAACAATATGTAGGGGGAAAATGTAGTAAAACCATAAAAATCTACATGGCAGTGATAATCACCAATACAGTTACTTCTGGAAAGGAGAGGGAGGCATTGTAATTGGGAAATTATTAACAAGGGGCTTCAAATCTGTTTGTAGTGATTATTTTTAAGAATTAGGAGCACAGGATAGCTTCCTTGCTGTTTTTCTCTATGCCACTTTACATGTCTGAAATTTTTTTTAAAATAAACAATTATAAACTAAGAAAAATCTAGAAACTAAAATAACATAATAAACAAAACTTTAAATAGAAGGATCGGAATATAAGATGATCTTTCATAAAGTAGAATAGAAAAATAAAGATATTGATATTTTTAAAGTTTAAAACATTGAAAGTAGAGACAAAGTCCAACATCTGACTAACAGGAATTTGAGAAATGAAACAGAAATCAAAAGGAAGAATTTATCAAATAGATAATACAAAAAAAAAAAAAAAAACTTCTAGAAACGAAGGACATGTGTCTTCAGAGTAAACAGGTCCGGTAAGGGTCCAGGAAAATGAGTGAAAAAAAATCTACACTAAATATATTGTGAAATTTAAGTATATTAAGGATAAAAATAAAGGTACGAAAATGCCCAGAAAGGAAAGGCAGGTAACATAGAATAAAATTCAGAATTAAAATAGAATTGAACTTCTCAATAGCAAAGCTGCTTGCTGAAAGATAATTGAACCAGGCCTTCAAATGATTTTCAATTAAAATTTTTTACTGCAGCTATCAATCAAGTGTCCGCGTAGAACTGCAAGAACTCAAAAAGTTAAGTTGGGTGAGGAAAAAAAAACTTAGTGAAGCAGCAATCATATTAAAAAGGCAAAATAACATAACCAAAAATTGTAACACCACGATATTGACAAGATGTGGGAAAGTGAACTGAGTATATGGGTGGATTCAATGGAGCTAAATCCTCCGCCACCATGACAGAAATCCCAATAGATAATGTCTAAAATTGAAAAAAATCATTAAATAGAAAAATATAAGCACTTCATTTCTAAATTCGAAGGACCATTAAAAATAATGAGTCAAAAAGGCCGTAAACATTGTCCTGAGGAGTGGAACTGGTGAGGGAAAGAACTGCTAAGTTTTTCATTATGAGTTTACTAGCATTATTTGATTATTTTATTTAGCTCTGTGCAGATATCACCCATATGCAAATTAAGTTAAATTACAATTGATTAAAACTGTATACCTAGAAAGTTCTGCATATAGTTTTAAGGGGTTTACAACAACCTAAAGCACATTCATAGACCACATGGAGGACCAGGGGCTCCAGGTCAAGGAGAAAATAAAAAGAGGTTTCAGAGGAGGCTGAAGGAGATGGCATAGACAGAAGGTTTGCTTTTGAAAAAAAAAAAAAATGAGCACAACTTTAATGATAATGAATAAAAAGGATAAGGCTGGATATAGATTCAATATAGATGGCAGAAGTCAAGGGAATCCCCGCCTGAATATGACATCAGGGTAAAAGTGAAAAATGAGGAGATGGAGGTCTTGAGAGTATAACAGGAAACCTTGCAATTAGAATTCTCCCTTCTCTTCTGAACCTGGCTTTGTGTTGGTTGCCCCTTGTGTTATGTTATAACCAGGGTTGCAACACAGAGCAGGCTGGTGAGGATTGAAGCTAAAGCCCCTTTGCGGTAATTTGTCTCCAAAGTCATTGTAGATAAACATTCAAATAATCATCTGCAAACAAACCTTTAAAACTATAGGGTCTATACTTTCAAGGCAAGTCCTCTATTCCTCCTCTAAGCCCATCCTATTAAGAAATTTTGAGAAACCATTAATATAAAGCAGATATCAAATATATGTAATCAGGAATCAAATCTCATATTTTGAGCCTCAAGAATGATGTGAGTTCTGGATCCCACACAGAGACCACAGTCTCCCAGATTCTCCAGTACAATCAGTCCACACTGCTGCTAATGAAACAAAAACTTCAACTGTGAGAAGGGTGCTAGCTAGATCTTTGTTACTCTGCCAGTGTAGGCAGCAGGAAAGATCCCAGAGCATGCCCCACCATGTACTGACAAAACCCTTCTTTGCAGAAGAATGGGTTACCATCAGTCAAGGAGCCCCTGAGTAAATCAGTCCATCTGAGGGGGCTGTCCGGAGACACTGTGTCCCCTTGGGGAAAAAACCCTGGCCTCTCCTTTAATTGAAAACTCTTCACCCTCCCAAAGGACAGGAAGTTGAGTTCAGTCAGTTACAAATCTTCATGACACTGATTGAATTAGATAGGAAAACAGCTTCATCATTGACCTTTGTCATGATTCTCAGTCGAAACGTTGGATGAATATAAAATCAGCTGAATGGATTAGAAAGTGAATGTGAAAATGAGGGACTGCTCATTACAGGTCATGCCATACTGAGGAAGGAAATCACACCCCTCACTTTTTAAAACTTTGTATCCCCCTGTGCTTACACAGGGCCACTAATATTAACTACTAGGGTAGGCAACTGTCCTTCCTAGGGGGCTGAAATGCCACAAAACTCTGCAAGTTGGATTTGCTGACAGAACTGGCTGGTGAAAAGTGCTGGAGGAGGTGTACTTTTTGAAAATCACTGCCACCACGGCTGATGGAAATGCTTAAACATAATACAAACAGCCCTAAAACACAGGTGAACATTAGGAAGCCAAAACAATCTGTCTACTGACTTCAGTTTCCAAAGGCAGCCATCCAGTTACAGGTTTTGAACTCACTTCACAACTCTTCATTTTTCTGTTCTTGTTGCTGGAACTTTCTAAAAAAAATGATGAATTTTAATCAGCAAAAGAAAAGATGAATGATTTCAATCTGAGGTCTTACAAAATCGCTTTGAATATAAAAGTGCTAAGTGGAATTTCAAAGGCAGTGAGAGAAAGAATTTAACAGGTGAATACAAATTTCTTTTTTCCAACACATTCAATCTATAAATATTTATTAAGCTTCTACCAAGTTCCAGTCACTATATTAGGCATTGTGTTAGTTTCTGGGCAATATGATAAACACTGAATCTATTCTAGAAAACAGGCCAAGAGATTCATAATGGAGAGATTTAACAAACATTTATATTTCTGCCATGCCTTTCTTTGCAGTACTTGTACAAACTCTAGCCCCACAAAGCAAGCAGCTTGGTGATGTCACAGTAGGAAAAACAGGATGCTTAGACATTGATGAGCTCTTCTCACACTTGAAATTCTTTTGATCTTAATCTCAATTTCTCCTATAGTAAATTCCACACCGTGACATTTAACTCTTTGTCAAACTGGCTTTGGACGTGTTCTGCATCTAACTCCCAGAGACCCTCTGCTTTCTGATTAGTGTCCACTAATCTTTCAGCACTCTCCTTTGGTTACGAGACTGAGTCCAGAAAAGAGGTGCAGGGAATGAAAGCCAACTTGGGGACCCAAGGTGGTATTTATGTCTCATTGTTGAGTTCCTTCCCCCTACCCCGCCTCAGTCACCTGATAAAATCCAGCCCTCTCACTGCTTCCCCTCTTTCCCAGGGATTTACTCCTTTAATGAGGAGCCAGGAGCTGGTCTGACAGCAACCACTGGAGTCTGGTCCTGATGGGGCTCTGGGGCACTCAGGTACTGAAAAAAGAACTAGGGTTTGGGGTGACCCAGGCTTGTCTTGAATTCTAGTTCTGCTTATTGCTGGCTGTATAATTCTGGGTGAGCCAGTTAACCTCTCTGAGACACTATTCTCATTTGTAAACTGTGGATAACAACTGTGGATAGCAACAATGGTTTGTTGTAAACATCAACAACACGAATGGTTTGCTGTTTTTAACATCTCTTAATGGGATATTAAGATGACTTAATAAGTCAGTACACTTGAAGTGACTATCACAGTGCTGAACTCATAGCAGTTTCTCCAAGAGTTTGCTTTCCTTTCATTCCCCGCTTCTCCCTTCTCTTGATGCCAGCAGCTTCCTTGCATCAGGAGCCTCTTCACCATGAGGCAGGTGTACCCAGCAGCCTGTATCTTTCTCTGTCCTCCTTTTAGTTCTTCTCTTCCTCTTGGAGCCTAGATAAGTCACTTCCAGATTCTAATCTTTTTTTGTAATATATGTAACAACTATACTGAGATATGATTTACACTCAAATCGACCATTTAACATGTACCATTCAATGGTTCGTAGTATATTCAAAGACATGTACAACCATCACTGTAGTCAATTTTAGAATATTTATATCACCTCAAAAAGAAACCCTTTATTGGTCATTCCCCATTTCCTCCCCAGGCCCCTTTCCCTAGACAATCATTAATCTACTTTCTGTCTCTGTAGATTTACCTATTATAGACACTTCATACAAGTGGAATCAAATAATATGTGGTCTTTTCTAACTGATTTCTTTCCTTTAGCATAATGTCTCAAAGTTCCTCCAAGTTGAAGCATATATCAGTACTTCATTACTTTTTATTACCCAACACTACTCCGTTGTATGGATATACCACACCTGTTTATTCATTCATCAGTTGACGAACATTGAGTTCTTTCAACTTTCCAGCTATTATAAAAAAATATTACTCTGAACATTCATGTACAAGACTTTGCATGGGGAGTTTGAGATTTGCAAATGTTAGCCACTAAATATAAAAATAGATTTTTTAAAAAAGTTTCTTCTGTAAAGCACAGGGAACTATATTCAATATTTTGTAATAACCTTTAGTGAAAAAGAATACGAAAATGAATATACGTATGTATATGCATGACTGGGACATTGTGCTGTACACCAGAAATTGACACATTCTAACTGACTGTACTTCAATTTAAAAAAAAAAGATTTTGTATGGACATATGTGTTCATTTCTCTTGGATGTATACTTAGAAGTGGAATAGCTAGGTCATATAACTGTTTCAACCTTTTTAGGGACAGTCTCTGTTTTTCAAAACAGCCACACCATTTTACATTTCTATCAAAAGAGTATGAGTGTTCGAATTTTTCTACATCCTTCCCAACATGTGTTACTGTATTTTTTATTACAGACATTCTAATGAGTGAAAAGTGATATCTCATGTGGTTTTGCTTTGCACTTCTCAGATGTTGAGCATCTTTTCATGGACTTATCAGCCATTTATATATCTGCTCTGTATAAATGTCTACTCAGATCCTTTACCCATTTTTAATTTGATTTCTTGTCTTTATATCTTTGAATCATAAAGAATCCTTTATATATCCTACATACAGCTCCCGAATCAGATATATAATTTTCAATTCTGGAGTCAGAAATCCTCAGTATCAAATGATGATTCTGCATTTTAATATGTGGCCCTGAGCAAGTTAAATAACTTTTATGATTTTCACAATCTGTAATAGCAAGGTTAACAATTTTATCTATCTCATTGTTCAGTTACTGAAAGAATAAAATTGAGCGATTTAAGGCATGAAAACCTTTATGGTCAGTGGAAGCTGGATACTATAATAATAATTATTATTACTTCCCCTTAACTAGTGTTCTGCTTCTTCTCCTCCTATTCCAAGTATCCTGGCCGTAAAACGTGTTGCCTATGTTTCCTCAGCCATAACTTAAAAATAAAAGGACTGCCTATTTCCTCTCAGTTATGTCACAGAATCCTCAGGGGGTGCTCATGAATAGTATTCTTGGTTGTATTATGACGGCTGCCATTTCCCATCTCCCCTGCTCTGACCCTTTTGACTTATCTCATCCTCTGTTCCCCAGGCTTGTCAGCAGAGGTGTCCATGCTAAGAGAGCTGTCTTCCTTGTCCCCAGAGCTGTCAGACCTGTCCTCCATGCTCACACTGCATGCCTGTCAGGTGACCTAGGTGCTCTGTCAGAAACAAGAGCATGGATGGTGCAGTTAAACTCTTAAACATTGGTAACCCTCCACCCACCCCTCATCAGCCTTACTTGCTCATCTCCTACAGATACCCCAACCACTGAATCACTGACGTTAGTTGCCCCAGGGTAAGAGCAGGTACATCCTGTAACCAGGGGTGGGGGGCAGTTTTCAAAGGGATCAGTGGCAAAGCTGACTTCTTAAATCTATTAGCAAACAGTATTCCAGAAATGCAGATTTTCTAAATGCCCCTTCATATCATGAGCAAAACCTAGAAACTTGATCATAGAGTTTAATAAAGGCTGTCTTGTATATAGGAATTTTTTTAATGGCATAAGAACAGCCAAAGTCCATTATTTACTCAGATGCTGTGCTACAAAACGTCTTACACTGTTTTGTAAGGGAAGCTGAATTCATGACCTAGTGACTTAAACAAACAGCTTCAGGGCTAACTAAACAGCTAAGGCCAAGTTCCCAAGTAGTATTTAATCTAATTATACCCTGGTGTTTGTAACATGGGATAGATTCCCCTGTTGGGTTTTCCTGCCTCTCAAGCTGGACTTCACAGTTCCTCCTCCATTGTCATTTGACATAAATAAAAATCCTATTGTTATCAAATTGTTTTACTGTGGAGCCTCTCTCTGTCCAAAGGAAATGCAAACTTCTGTGTTTGAGTGCATTTGAAGCATATTTGTTTTTGAAGCATATTTGAATAACTGTCAGAAGTCATAAAACATAAGATACTTCATGGATAATACCTATTGGTAGTCACTTCAGATATAACTGAGGGCAAAAACATGATTTTTCTTCTCTTTTCCCATCTTAGAATAATTGTTTTGTTTATAACTCACTGTAAAAACTCAGTACAATGTCTAATATTTTGAGATATTGTTTGAATATTGTTCCTGTATCCCTGCCAACACTGTTTATAACACAAATGAAATAAACATGCCTTTGACCATTTCTAAACCTAAAAACAAAACTTAGAGCCTTTTTCTTTCATATGGAATTTTTTTAAGTTTTCAAGATCTTTGACATATATGTTTGAATCAAGAAACTAGAAAAAAGCCAGCAAAGTGATTCAAAATAAAGTAGAATAGAAGAGATAAACACAATAGGGCAGAAATAAGTAAAATAGAAACTTTTTAAAAATAGTATGTATTTTTTAAACTAGGTGGCGTTTTTTGAAAGATATAATATAGAAAAGTCTCTGGTAAAACTACACAAGGGAAAAAGACTCGAACAATTTTGGAATAAAAAAATGTGTCAAAACACAGACACAATAGGCAATTTTAAAATAATGAGATTAGTCTGAAAGACTATAGTTCAGTGCTTTACAAAACTTAAATGAAATAAAATAATTTTAAAATAGACACTAATGAAATTGATTTAAGAAGAGTCAGAAAACCCAGTTTTCCAGAAATAATCAAGTAAATTGGATCAGTAGTCAGAAACCAACTCCCAGAAGGCACTAAGTCTAGAAGGTTTAAGAGAAGATTTTCAGCAAGGAAGATAATTTTTCAACCATAATTTTTCAAACTTACACAAACTATACCAGCAAAGAGAAGAAGAGGAAGATATACAAAATGCATTCCATGTAGGTGGTATATTCCTCAATATTCCTGTTGTAGTTATGAAAAAATTATACTGCACAGAATTAACATTATCTGTACAAGGAAAGCCTACATTTTCTGCCTATTCAAACTCTATTTAGTAACATTGTATTCTCAAAAGCATTGATGCTTTTCTACTTCAATTTTTTTAAAAGCCTATTTTTCCTACAGCTGAAAATACTGACATTAGGGAAAGCAGAATCTCAAAGAAAGGACAAGAAAAAGATCATCTGAGATTTTTCCCAAAATCATTATATCAGTTTTCACTCCCATCAACAGTAATGAAGTTCCTATTATTCCACGTTCTTACTAGTCTCGGGTGATCTGAGCAAATCACTTAACCGGAGTTATCAGGTAAGGAGTATTTCATTGTGGTTCTAACCCTGCCTTATTCATTAGCAGAAATGATGCTGGGATTTAAAATCTGTGGACTGCAGATTACTACATGCTTTTCCCAGATACAGCAGCAACGTGTTAAATAAGAGCAAAAGAGATGAGAAACTTAAAAATTAAGAGGATGGAAGCTAATGTTCAGTAAGCACAATGTTTCATGAGCCGCTGGTTTACTTGTATGATTGCAGGAAAGCCTCATACATCCTTGTAAGTGCGATGTAGAAATCCCCATTTTAACAGAAAAGGAAACTGATACTTGAAGAGATTAAGAACCTCCCAAGGTCAATGGTATCAGTGTTTTCTTTCCACTATCACACTGGCTCTAACACTAAAGATCATCCTTTTATAATGTTTCCGCCTACAGGAAATCCTTAATACATTTCAGCTGGTGTTTTTATTAAGTGAATTGAGATTGTTACGGTAATATCCAAATTTTTCTTTTTATCTTAGAACTTAAGTTACAAGAAATATGACGTTCTTTACAAAAAGAAAACTAGAATTCAGTTTTTCCTGGTTAATTTCAATGCAGACAGTTATCACAGGAAAGTGAATTCGGATGTTGAGACATCTTTGATTAGGTATTTTTCATGTTTTCTTGTATTCCTAAGTTTTGATCAAGTCTCAGATGCTCAATTTTAGAATTATGCCCTCAGGCAGCTCATTAATCAATTATAAATGTTAGAAGTATGTATTTAATAATCAATGTTTTCTAATGTATACAAATATCAGATAAAAGATATAATAGAGCAGTAAGTAGAATAAGGCTATATCTAACATGCTGCACCGTTCTAGCCTTGTGCAAGAATATAAGGATTCTAATCTTACTTTGTAATTCTTTTATTGTTACTCCCAAAAAGACAAAAATGGCAAAATATATTTATCAAAGTGAAAGAAATTAGAAACCATTGTTGAAGAAGCTGAGAATAAACATGAGAATATTGTCTGGCTTTTATAACAACTGATTTGCAAAGTTTGCTTTGCAACCCTCATTTCCTAGAATTAATTTCCATTATAAATGTAAGCAATATGAGGCCATGGTGCTCCTGTTTTAGAGACTGGAATCCATTTCCCCAGAAATTGCAATTGTAGCTTTAATCGCATGAAGATCTTTTTCATATATTTCACTGCTTTAATATTTGGGCCTATGTTTTAATGTTTTTGTTTTTTATGTAAGATTTTCATTTATCAGTTTCTGGGAATAAAAATCTCTAGAGAATTTGCTGCTGGAACTTCTTGCGACTGGCTGGTTTCTTTGCTCAGATTTGATACAAGGTTGATGAAATCATCAGAATCATTGTTTTTTCTTTTATTATAAAATTTCTAAACTTTGATATTCCACACACTAGTCTAAAGTCCTCCATGTGAGTAGTTAGGTTTCTAAGTATAGATTCTCTACTGAAATAAATCAGAAATTAAATGTGCATTAAATATTAAATAATTGAAGATTTATGGCTAGCTGTTAAGTATTTATCTTAAATAACCCACAATTAGAAATGAAATTAAAATCCTGTGCAGATCCTTCATAACGATCATCAAGAAAACTTGGTGTTTGAATAGTCCCCCTTACTGCTACAGCAAAATCTATGCAAAGGTTTACAGGCACACAGGTCTGCCCTCAAGGCCCCAGAATAGAAAACACAGGCTAACATGTAGAGGTAACAAGGAGAATGAAAATGACTTAGGCAGATTTTACTATTTCTGAGCTCAACAAAGAGTGGCAGACAGGATCTGAAGAGTGGGATCTCCTACTATTTTTATTTCAATGGGAAGGATGTCTCCAGCTATTCCACCATTCAAAAGAGCCCATCCATACTCTTAGGTTGATATAATAAAAATTTAAAAATCTAAGGAATAAAGAGGTTGGGGTGTCACGGATCTCGTTCATTAAAACCATCTCTCTCTGTAGTCCCACCTACAAAATAAATTTGAAGACAGAGATTACGTCTACTTGTCATAAAACATATTTTCCCCCAAGAAAGTTTTTCAATAATTTCTTTAAATACTCTCTCAGTTTACTTTTGTACAATTTGTTCAGTCAGTAAGCTCATATTACTCATCTTACTAATCATAAGATTAGAGGAACAGGACATTGCAATATTGTCATCAATTTCAAGTTAGCTGTTCCACTAAATAAACACATTCTAATAGGAAGAACTAACCTAACCCTGGTTGAATTGTGGACCAAAATCCCGTTTACATGGTCAGGATGCTTGTCTAGATCAGAATCTAAATCCTCAAGAATAAAATTTAACCATGTTTGGTTAAGTTTGAATATCAAAGGATCCAAATACCATTATGCAGTGATAAAAATATGCAGTGACATCTTAGAACATCAAAGCAAGCATTCTGAGATGACGTAAAAAAGAATGAAAGAGGAATTTCAGGACTTGATAGTCTGCCGATTTTCTGTGCGTAGCATTCTTCATAATTTGAATTTTCAAGATTTCCTCATAAGCAAATAACTTGAAATGAATCAGAAAATTACATATATATGTATAAATATAGGTATATATATATATAGGTAGGTATAAATAAATTGCCTTTCTCATAGTCACATAGAGAAGGAATTATTTTATCAGTTTTTCCTAGGCTAAATTAACTCTCCATTTCATTTCTGCTTTTCAAAGACCAATGTGTGCACATTGGATGTTAGGAAGAACACTGGTATAGCAGTCAGGATTTCAGGATTCTGAGCTCTATTCCAGCTCTGCACTGGTCAGTCAGCTGTGGGACAGCTGTTGGGGCAACTGAATTTTCGGCCCTTCAGTTTTCTCACTAATAAAGAGGTTGAATCACTGGCTCTAACTCTTCTCAATCCTTGACACGTTCTTGGGTTACTGAATCCATCCCCCCAGCGCTGAGGTGAGCATGTAAACCCACAGGTGTGTAGATGTTCCTTCTCTCTTGAGTACAAAATGCAACCAACCCCAGACCCTTGTCCAGCCGTGCCTCTGACTGGAGAGACAGCCATTAGTCCACTCGAATTCTGTCATCAAAAGATCTTGAAAAATAACAACATACTTTGTGCTCTACACCAGAAATTGACACATTGTAACTGATTATATGTAATAAATAAATAAATAAATAAATAAATAAATAAATAAATAAATAAATAACACACTCTGCTGTAGATTTTATTGAAGAGACACAACATGTGGAAATTTTATAAAAATCCACTCTAAACATCTCTCCTTTACCTCAACATTTTTCACCATGTAGCAGTTGCTTCCCTCTCTGATCTTTTCCCACATTGCTCCCTTGTTTCTTCCACATCTTTATGTGTAGCTTTAGCCACTTTTCAAGAGTTCATGCTCTCAACCCATGCATATCCTCAAAGATGAAGTCCTTCCATAAGTTTGCTCCACCTCCTCTTTTCTCTTGATGAGCAACACTAAATTCTAATGAATGAAAATGTCCCATCTCCTTGGATCTATACAAAGACCTCTGTGTCTTATGTCTGTCTACATGGATGCTATTGGGATGATGTGGCCCCTTTGAAACCCTTTTTATCTGGAAAGCTCCAAGTGAAGCACTTCCTGTTGGAGGAGGTCATGGACAGGACACGACCACTGGTTGACCTGAGAGTTGGACCCAGCCAGTCAGAAGCTCCTTATCCCTCCCCTGTCCTAGGAATGTACATTCTGCCCACCATTCCCACAGTGGCAGCTTTTCTAAAGACATAGCCTTGGGAGAGCATGGTGCTGTTAAGACCACCTGGATTGAATACATGGTTGAACCCAGTTAAGGCCTGTATATAAACTTGTAAGATTTTGGCAGTGGGGCGTGGAGGTCTACTCGTCCTGCAGCCGCCCAAGACAAGCCCCATAAGCTCCCTTGCTTATTAAATCTGCCCCTCACCAATCTGGAGTATTCTGCCTCTTTCTTCAGTCTCTCATTGCCCTTTGTTATGGGTTGTTCTCAAACAAACACTTACTAGAAGTTTCTGCTCCCAAGATTAGTTGGACGTGACAAGATCTGCTGTCTTAATAAAAAGCATGTCCTGAGTCCTGAACAAAGGAGCAAACTTGTATCTACTGGGAAAGAAAAGAGTTGTTAACACTTTAATTTTGATTCTGGTTTTGATCGGACATAAGTGGCCAGTCCCATCATACCTAAAAAAACAAATACCTAAATTAAGATCTGGTGATTCTGTGTACACAGATGTCACTCCACACAGCTACCACCCTTTGTGATCTCTGCAAGCATATAAAGTTCTATTGAAATTCACCTAAAATTCCAGATGACATGTACTCATTTGGAAATATTTCAGCTGTCTATGTTTTAGGAGATTGGATTTCATGACAAATTAAACTTAAGATATTCAGGTGTATCATCTTTTGTCTACTCAATTTTATCTTAGTCTAAATCCTTCAGTTAAGGAAACTGAAACCACTGAGATGTGATTTCAAATAATTTCTAAGTTAGAAGAGTATTTGATACTATCAGTTCTCTTCTATGATTTTGTGAAACAGATCACTGAATGAAAAACTTCAAATAGAAGAGGCAAAACTGACCTCCTTTGTTCAGCTTCTAACGTACCATCTGGCACATAGTTTTTTTTTTAATTGAGTATAGTCAGTTTACAATGTTCTGTCAATTTCCAGTGTAGAGCACAATTTTTCAGTTATACATGAACATACATATATTCATTGTTGCATTCTTTTTCACCGTGAGCTACCACAAGACCTTGTATATATTTCCCTGTGCTATACAGTATAATCTTGTTTATCTATTCTATATATACTGTCAGTGTCTACAAATTTCGAACTCCCAATCTGTCCCTTCTCACATCCCCTCCTCCCTGGAAACCACAAGTTTGTATTCTATGTCTATGAGTCTGTTTCTATTTTGTATTTATGTTCATTTGTCTTTTTCTTTCTTTCTTTCTTTCTTTCTTTCTTTCTTTCTTTCTTTCTTTCTTTCTTTCTTTCTTTCTTCTTTTCTTTTTTTATATTCCACATATGAGCGCTCTCATATGGTATTTTTCTTTCTTTTTCTGGCTTACTTCACTTAGAATGACATTCTCCAGGGACCTCCATGTTGCTTCAAATGGTGTTATGTTGTCATTTTTCATGGCTAAATAGCATTTCATTGTATAAATATACCACATCTTTATCCAGTCATCTGTCGATGGACATTTAGGCTATTTCCATGTCTTGGCTATTGGCACATAGTCCTTAATAAATATTTGCTAAATGAATCAATCCAGTCAGTCCACCAATGACCCAAAATTCATATTGTTAATAAAAATCGAACATTGCCATTTATTCCCAAAGGAAAAGAAAACAAATCCATGTAACTTAGAAAATGGCCTTGTACATCATTAACACTGCAGCCTAAAGGGACTGTATACCTGATCAAGGTCAAGCTTTAGGCAGACATGGTACCCCATCCCTGAGATGCCCCCCTGCCACCTGCTGAAGTCCTGGGATTGGGAAGCCACCTGCTAGAGAGGAGAGTACTCAGTCTTGGGCCCCAACCCTGTGTGCAGCACTTGCTACAAATGCACCTTGAGCTTGTCCTTTCGCTCCTTCCCATCTCAGCACCTGGGAACCACCCTGTCTGGTCAACACGGCTTTCTGGAAAGGACACCAAGAACATGGGTTTTCTCTCCTCTAAAGTGCTATGTAAATATAAACAGCATTTCTCTGAAGCATTGGTACAGAGAACATTCTTCTAGGATTATAGCATTCTCCTCTAAGCAAATTAAAAAGCTAATTTTTTTAAATGAAATTTTTATCCAATCACTGATTTTCCAGTGAGTAAAATGAGAAATACCAGGGAAGGATACAGAGTGAGGCTGAGGGCTGAAGACAAACAAGTTCTACTAACTCACAAGTTTGACTCAGGCAGATCCTTTGGGGAACATGGTAGTGAGTGGTGGTCCTATCCTGATCTCACCTGTAGTGGTTGCTGCAGTGGCTTCCCACAGCCCCCTTAGGGATGGAGACACTCGTCCCCACAGCTATGGGAAGTGATGGCTGCTGATCCAAGTGGAATTTTGAATCACTCTCCATCAAAGGAAAGTTCTCCCAAGGCTGCCTCTCTCAAAGTTCTATTCCCTCCCCAGGGGCTGCCCAGATCCAACAACCTACTCCTCTCTGCCTCCCCCTACAAACCCACTGCTGTTTGCTGTTCCACAGATGGCTCTAGGATGCTAGTGGTTTCACTAAGTCTCTTTGCTTTCACCTGAACTCTTTGTTGGACCAAGGCAACACTGCAGACGTTGAATCCCTTGTGACAACATTAGATGCCTGCGCTTAGGGTACTGACACTGTCCCAGAGTGCTTGTCCACTGGGCTGTGGACGATGGAAGTTGATAGACTGTAATCCTGTAGAAGCCCAAATGTGGTAAAGAAGACACTTGAGATGCCTCCAGTTGGAATCATTTAACTAGTGATCTTGACAGAGCTACCAAATTGTTCATTGTCTTTTTATTTTCTCACACAACAGGTAGATACCAGGAAGGGGGAGAAAAGAAGCCCTTTTACCCCAAAGTGGAATAACAAAGAGCCATCTCAGCCCCTCAGCTCCAGTGAATTTGGTTAAGCCTCTGATGCTGCTGTGTCTAAGCCCAGTTTCTCTGCTCAGTCCTGCTTCCCTCACCCTCCCACAGGCGTTGCTGCTGAACACATTCCCCAATAAACTTTGTGTCTGCAAAATTCAATTTCAGAATCAGTTTCCTTGAAAATTCAACCTGGGGTACCCTCCAAAGTGGGTTGTGGGTCATCTAAAGAAGATTAGATGGATTCTGAGGGATCCTCAGTAGAATTCTAAGGACAGCATTATTTTTTAAAGTGGTAGTGTGCTTTATATTCTCGTTAAAAGTCAGAGAGGAGTCATAAAAATTCATTATATCCAGGATCTAGAAAGATCTTGGCATGTAGTAGGTGCTCAGGAAATAATTACACAATGATTGGATTGTATTGATTATACTGTTTTCAAATTCAGAGAGATACATGCACCCCAATGTTCATAGCAGCACTATTTACAATAGCCAAAACATGGAAGCAACCTAAATGTCCACCCACAGATGACTGGATAAAGAAGTTGTAGTATGTATACAATGGAATACTACTCAGTCATGAAAAAGAATGAACTAATGCCATTTGCAGCCATAAAAATGGACCTGGCGATTGTCATTCTAAGTGAAATAAGCCAGAAATAAAAATATCATATGCTATCACTTATATGTGGAATCTTAAAAAAAAATACACAGATGAACTTATTTACAAAACAGAAACAGACTCACAGACTTAGAAAACAAACTTATGGTTACCAGAGTGGGGAAAGGGGTTGGAAGGGATAAATTGAGAATTCGAAATTTGCAGATACTAACTACTATATCTAAAATAGATAAACACAAGTTTATACTGTATAGCACAGGGAACTATATTTGATATCTTGTAGTAACCTATAATGAAAAAGAATATGAAAACAAATGTATATATGTATATTATGACTGAAACATTACGATGTACACCAGAAATTGATACAACATTGTAGACTATACATCAATTAAAAAAAAAATGGGAGTACTGCTTTCACCGTATCAGTGGGGTAAAGAATAAATGAAGGTTAAACCAGAGGGCCTTGGCCAAAGGCTTTTAACTTCCCTCCAAGTGCTCCTCAGTCCCTCTCTCCCTCAGGGGACTAGGTTAGAGACAAACGCAGGCATCGGAGTTCAGTCCTGAGGCCAACGCCCACGGCTGATAGAACAATCGCACCACCAACTCGGAAATCACTTCTGACCCCAGAAAGCGCTCTTTTTCAGAAAATCAAATAATTTAAAGAAAGCCTTTTGTTTTCCCAAATCAAATTCTAGATTTTTCTAAATGCATTTGTTTAAATTCAGAAACATAAATCTAGAGATTTGGAGGCGGGGAGGACAAAAGGGAAGGGAAAGGGAGATGAGGGCTCTGGTGGTGTGTGTCTCTTTTATTATTTGGTTTGGACAGGAAATGCGTGCATTTAGTGATTGGAAGCAGCTGTGGGCTGTGACATCTGGAGCAAGAATCGAACAGAAGTTCCTGCAGTTGCAGCCCTTGAAGCAAGTCCCTTGGCTATTTGCTACTCCATTCTAACCTCCTCAGCACACTCTGCATCCCCGTTCCCTCCCATATTCCCAGCTCCTCCCTCTGAGTAGCAGAGACTGTGTGCGAGTGATGTAATTGCGCAGGAGACAAATTTCACTTGGGAAAGTTTCGAGAAGAGAAAAAGCCTGGCTGAAGGGATGATGCAGGCTCAGATGAGCCCTGAACAGGGTGGGAGTTGGCCAGGAAGTGACCTTCCAGACTCCTGTCATTGTAGAGCTGTGATCCTGTAGCTACGGTACACACCTGCAGGAATGCCACTCTGCATCAGTCAGGACAAGCTAAGTCATGCTGTGGTAACAAAAGACCCCTAAATCTCAAGAATGTTTTCTTCTTACATGATCCATGGCTATCAGATGTTACCTCCCATCTGCCTCACCCTGCCCTCACCACTAGACCTAAACAAAAGGACCAGCCCATACGGGGGACATTGCTGGGCTTACCAAAGAGGGAAGACAGGGAGAGATGGCTGACCAAGAGCTAGCTCTTAAAGCTTCCCCACAGAAGTGGTGCATGTCATTCTTGCCCATTTCATTGGTCAAAGCAAATCACATGATGACATCTGAGTTCAACAGGCAGGGCCACCAAAAGTCACATGGTCAGGCCACCCAAATAGTAAGTGGCAGAGTAGGGATTCTCCCAGGGTCTTTGTCAGCTCTCTTCCTACTGTACTGTCCTCTCTTGTGCTCAGCACAGTACCTGGCAAGAAGCAGTCGTTCAAAAACAAAATTAAGTAAACAAACAAACAAAAAAGTGAATGAATTACAAGATGACTATAGAAACAAGATTCTGCCCCAGTTTTATCTTAGCAATGTTAATTTACGGCAGAGACCTATTGGCTTTAATTGAGAAAGGTAATTCACAAAGTAACCCTCTAAGTGTCACCTTTCACAATCCTCATGAGGACAAGTCATGGCCGACAAAACTGTCAACACAAATAAGCCAAAGGAACTGTGTCAACACTCAGAGGCTCCATTTTTATATTGAAAAAGAGGCACCAGGGAGGCTGGCCAGCCTACACCCTGAACTGGAGCCAAAAAACTATTGCAGTAGCATGCATCAGGACTTTGTGTATTTTTCCATTGTGAGAGGCTGAGCTACTGGGTAATATTTCCAGCCTGGCCTTCCTATGACAGCTTGAACCAGAGTTTAACGGTTTGTAAAAAAAAAAAATCTGAAGTCACATATCCAATGTATGCTATATGCCCCAATTGACAGAGGACAGCAGGATCATCTTGCTACAGTACTGAGTAAAATAAAAGTAAGATTCTATTAACATTATTTTTCAGCTCATTCTGAAATGACTTCTTTATTTGGGCAATTTCAACTCATGAAGACAGATTTCAAACTTTAAAATAGTAAAAATTGGATGGAAAAAGAATTCTTTTACTTTCATGTGAATGTCTCTCCTTTTTCTGAAAAGGAGGGTGAGAAACCCACTGAAATACTTTGTGTACTGTTACAGTCAGTGTAGTAATACATGAGCAATAAGTAACAGGGTAGATAGAAATTTGTTACAGTGAGTGAATCAATTTTCTACACCTCTAAAAATAAATAGCCCAGTGATTTTTATTTAAGCGTATTAAATGAATTTTACTCTCATTAAAGTTTTATATGTGTTATGCATAGATAAATATTATAAGCTTCTAAATTGAGAATTTTAGGTCTTCTGCTTTGTCTATTATACACTGGATCTCCAGTGAGGCTCCACAAAAATAGGTGCTTAGTGCAAATTAATCAGCGGTAATGTCCCCATGAGGGACAGCAAATTGGCAAAAGTGCTTCTATTAGTCTATTCTTAAGATTCGGTATTTATTGTCACTGGGGGTTATGAACTGAATGTTTGTGTCTCCCCAAAATTAATATATTGAAACCCCTCATATACTTTTTTTTGATGTTTCAGTATTTATTGACATGGGAATATTTGCATAGTATTTTTTGTCTCTTTTTTTGTCTTTTTTATTATGGTAAAATACACATAACATAAAATGTTTACCATCTTAACCATTTTTAAGGTACAGTTCAGTGGTATTAAATACATTCACATTGTTGTGCAATCATCATCCATCTGCATAAATCTGCACTTGTAATATTCCGACTCTATACTCATTGAACAGGAACTCCCCACTCTCTGCTCCTCCCAAGCCCTGGCAACCACCATTCCACTTTCTACCTCTCACCTCATACACTTTTAACTCATGTTTGACTCAGTAGTTATTTATAATCCTCATGGCAACCCAAATCCTTCCCCTTAATGCTTCTTGAGTGTGCTTTGTCCCCACATAACACATGGAGAAAGGCATGGCACCCAGTGACCAGTGTTGAGTGACATTTCCCCCTCCCATGCTGTGTGTGTCCATCTGGGAAAGCAGGGACACTGTCCATCTGTAGTCTCTTTGAATTGCTTGGCAAAAAGGGCATCTCAGCCCTCAGTCCAATAGAACTTTCTGCAAGGATGGAAATGGCCACACTGTCTAATTTGGTAGACATTAGCTACAGGTGGCTATCCAGCACTTGAAATAAAGCAATTAAAAGCTTGAAGTTTTTATTTAAATTGAAATTGGAATTTAATTTTATGTGTAACTAGTGGCTACCATATCAGAAAATGTAGCTCTAGGTAAGCGTGCTCTTGTCCCAGCCCTGGATCTTGTGGTCAATCTATTCTTTCTGTGGTTTGAATCCTGAACCAAGAATGTTGCTTAATCTCTATGAGCTCAATTTATACAGTTGTTTATTTATATGGTTAAAGTAATTTCTATCCCTTAGGTTTTGGTGAGGCATATATGCAATAATAATAATGATAGCCTGTCTTAGTTTGTTCAAGCTGCATAACAAATGCCATAGACTGGATGGCTTAAACAACAGAAATTTATTTTCTCACACTTCTGGGGACTGGAAGTCCAAGAACAAAGTGCTGGCAGATTCAGTTTTTGGTGAGGTTCTCTTGCTGGCTTACAGCCAGCCATTTTCTTGTTGTATACTCACATGGTAGGGAAAGACAGCTCCAGGTCTCATATTCTTCTAAGGTCAATGATCTCATCTAAATCTAATTACCTCCCAGAGGCCCCACTGCCAAATGCCATCACTTTAGGGGTTAGGGCTTCAGCATATTAATTTTGGGGAAGCCCGAACATTCAGTTCATAACACCCAGTGAGAAGAAAACCTAATTAATTTTCAGTTAGAAACAATGAAGAGGTGATTCTCAGTTATGTTTGAATAGGCAGCAATAAAGTCTGGCCATGTGGACTGAAATGGCAATGATGTTGTCCTCTAATTCTGCCCAATAATGGCTTTAGGAAGGCGCCTAAAAGATGTGGGTGAAATTTCTACTCAGCATGTCCAAACCATACCTACAAAGTGTTCAACATTGTCATCCTACAGAGACAGGAAACACGAGCTGGCTTCCACAGACCCTGATGAGTTTAGTGAGAAAGCAGGATTATAAATTGGACTCATTTGTGTGAGTGTGAGTCCTGTGCCAACTCTCCCAGGATGAATAAAATTGAGAAAAGGAACCAGAAACACATCCATGACAGCTTTAATAGGATTTAGATAACTCTATCTCATTAACTTTGCAAGGGAAACATGGCAAAGTAGGGGGTTCAAGCATCATGCCAGGCTGACTGAAAACAGTTGTCTGTTATTGAAGTCGGTGCATCTACCCGGAACTTCAAAGACATAAGCCACAGCTGCTTTTCCCAGATGTGTCCTAGAATCTCCAGAGAGTTGGCTGGCACACAGAGGGTGGGCAATCTGGTAGCAAGGGTTTTCCTTCTGAAGTTGTGTGTGCATAGTAAGTATCCAATTTTTATTTAAAGCGTATATTTATTTGCAGTGAGGCTGATGGACATTCCAATAAGGCTAAAGCCCTTCTAAGCCATGCCTTTGCGCTAGCACTGGGTATCAGAAATGATCAAGAACTTGAATGGCTGGGGGACAAGCAGTCAAACATGCTCTGTATGCTCTTTAACATTGTGGGATGATTTTTTTCTTTTATTTTCCTTTTTCCTTTCTTTTCTTCTTCTTTTCCATTTTTTTCTTTCTTTTTTTTGGGGGGGGGGAAGCAAAAGGATGAAGAGGAGAAGCATGAATAGGAAATCTTCTATTATAAGACTACTATGAAGAAAATCCCCAAATTCTTAAGTTGTTTAATGTTGTGAAAGAGACTTATTCAGAAATTCAATCATTTTTAAGCATTTCTCAGAATAAATACACTTTCAGAGAATCAAAAGATCATTACTTCCCATCTTCAAAACGATTGTGTGCCACTAATGTATTTTCCTGAAAGGGAAATTACTCCAAGGAGGAAGATGTCACGAGATTGTGCCATCATTGACTTAGACGTGACTTCCTGAGAATGAAAAGCAGTTAATCCATCTTATCAACAACAGAGTTTGTGAATGAATCAAGCATATATATGCCTCTTAATAAGGCTTGAGTGATTAATACCATCTGAGAAACGGTTAAGGCAAACACCATCTATTTTCATAGCTATCCTGAAATAACCCTGTGGGAATGTTGTGAACCTGATGCAGGTCACCAAGTGAAGATGGTCAAGGCGCAGTTCCATGCACAAGAACAATCTTGGCTACTTGGCAACCACGAAAGAGCTCTAGCTACAGTGCTCTTTAGAAAGGAAACTGCCCGCATTTGCCAATCACCAGAAAGTCATCCAGTGAGAACTGCTATTCAGGGAATCCAGTTGGCAGAGTCTGTATGAACGTATTTGCAGGTGGTTTAATATACGCATTGTTCAATGGTTTTACCTCTGCTCTTTGACAAGGGAGGGATTAGCAGACCTGGAAAGTGGCTACTGCCTTTAATATTCAACTTTGAAAGTTGCAACATTATGTGTATCATCTCATGGAAGTCTTCATTCATTTTTTTTTAGAAAGTGTTTCATAATGGTAATACTATGTCATAAGCCAGAAAGAGAAAGAAAAATACCATATGATATCACTCATATGTGGAATCTAAAAAAAAAAAGACAAACAACTTATTTACAAAACAGAAACAGACTCACAGACATAGAAAACAAACTTATGGCTACTGGGGGGAAAGGGATGGGAAAGGATAAATTGGGACTTCAAGATTTGCAGATGCTAACTAACATATAAAATAGATAAACAACAAGTTTATACTGTATAGCACAGGGAACTCTATTCAATAACTTATAGTAACTTATGGTGAAAAAGAATATGAAAACTAATATAAATACGTTCATGTATGACTGAAGCATTGTGCTGTGCACCAGAAATTGACACAACATTGTAAACCAACTATACTTCAATAAAAAATATATATATATACAAAAAAATCCAAAAAAATGGTAATACTTCTTCATTGATATAAGGCCACTTATCACCTACTCTTGAAGACTCAGCTCAGGTATCACTTGCTCCAGAAATTCTTTTGATAACCCATCTCTACTCCCCAGGTTCCAAGCCTACCCTCCTAGCAGGCCATGGTAACTCAGGCTTTTTTGCATCACAGATCTTACCACAGTGTAAAGAAATTTCCTGCTTCGATATCTTTTTCCACATGGACTAGAAGCCTCTGCAGGCTGGGGTCAGTGTCTCCTTCTTCCTGTGTCTTCATCCAGAGCACTGTGCCTGGCACAAAGCAGATTCCCTGCAACTGTTAGCTGAGCTCCAATGAACTGAGACCCTTGGGGATGGGATTTCCCAGTACTATAAATGAGCTATTTTGAGCCCCCCTCCTATGTGGAATAAAAAGGGGGCTTTCACAGCCATTAAATCTCCTATGAGCCATTTCTCAAAACAAAAATATTTTTATATGTACTTTCAGCTAACTAACCCCTGGTGTTTTCTGGTCTTCAGCCAGAGTTGTCCTGCATTCTGGGACCCATGTCTTCTTTTCAAGTATCTTAATACTTGGTTTTTTTTTTTTTTTTTTTTTTAATCTCCATGGTGTTTTTCCTTCTACAAATTATGTTTCCCTTTGGACCTCTTTCCTCTGGATCATGAAAGTAAAGTTTGCATAGCATTTCTGATTTTTACAGGAAGACTTTAGGAAAAACTAAAGGGGTATTCTCCATGTTTTAAATAAGTTTTATTTGGTGATTATGTCCCATTGCAGTATCCCACTAAAATTCAACAGAAAAGGTTCTGACAGTATACTTTGCTTATTTATGAAAATCCACAGTTTTATTTAAATGTCAGAAATATGCTAAAGAAAATTTGGGTTGACTATCTTGGAGAAGTAATTTTGTAGGCCCAAAGATAAGCAAGGTTCAAAGGGGAAAATATATAATCAACTCAAAATATAATCAGAACTGGAGAGTGCCTAGTAATGGTAGATCTAGAAGAGTCTTCTTATTATCATATGCTATTAAACTGTAATTTAACTCTTGTGAAGGCAGGGACCACATCTGTCTTGCTCACTGTTCTCCCCAGCTTTCAGTACAAAGCCCGGCTTATACAGAGGTCTCAAAACTTGTTAAGCAAATTAATGAGTGTTTCTGAATAAGCACATGGGTGGGCTAATAGAAGTAAGTGGGTCCAAGAAGACAAAAATACTACCTTTCATGTACTTGAGTATAGGACTAGAAACTGAAATTTTCTCAGTCCAAACAAATTGAACCTTCCAACAACCAGTCTACCAGGCACTGAGATTATGTGGAAGTTATGCATAAAATAAAGCTAGAAGTTTAGTCCTTGTCCTCAAAGCAATACTCTCTAGCTATAGACCCCATACACACATTAAATAACAATAAGAAAGACAATAAACCCTACTGTCCTTCCATTTTAAACACTCAACCAGGAAAAACTACACATGACAATGAACTACTACATCCCAGGTTGCACGGATTTTTTGATAGACTACTTATAAGGAAAAATAAGTATTTCTCCAACTTCCAGTTTAAAAATGAGAATCTGGGGGGAGGGAAATAGCTCAGTGGTAGAGCGCTGCTTAGCATGCATGAGGTCCTGGGTTCAATCCCTAGTATCTCCATTAAAAAAAAAAAAAACACTGAGAAGCTGGTTGTGCCTAGGACACTAGAGGTGGGAAAAGCACAGAAATGGGAACCTCTAATCGAAGGTATAATCTTCAGCTGTATAATCTGAAATATGACCAGTAATAGTAGCAGTCAGTACTTACCGGGCTTAATGTGAACCAAACCAAGAACTTTTCCCTGTTCACTTACTGCTCCAAACAACCCCAGGAAACAGTTGTTATTATTTTATTATCGGAACTTTAAATATATTTTTAATGGAGGATCAGAATGGACAATTGTAAAAGGTTATGCAAGCTAATTTGTCAAGCTTAACTTACTGAAGGTGATGCGACCACTGAATGGGCTGGACCTGGACCTGAACACAGGTGGACAAACATAAGAGCTCACTCTCTGCTACTGCAGGTAGCGATAACCAGGCCTTGCACTGGGCTCTGCGGCTGATCAGTGCTATCATTCCCAGAGCTCCACTGAGCCGCCTAACAACTTGGGAGGTAACATTTTTATCCTTATCTTATAGATGAGAAAATGAAAGCACAGGGAGGAACAGGAACTTCCCCAAACTACAGAACATATACCCAGAGATGCCAAATTCTGACATCTTTTCACTACAGCACAACGCCTTTCAAATGACAAGTATGTGTCATCATTCTGTCACAAACCTTGGGGAAGACTTATCCTTCCAGGGAATTCTGAGCTTCAAGATGCTCACAGGAACCAAAGTAAAGAGAACCACAGCTGCAGCTTGCTGATACCTTTTTTTTTTTTTAATGGGAATTCGTTTCCTCTCTCTGCCTCTCTTGCAATGACTGCTACTCTTTGGCATCTGAGCCGCCCAAATCTCCCCATAGGTTTTTTTATGTACTGGTAATAAGTATAGAGAATCCAGCAGTGTGTTAGGAACCCAACAAGCATCAGAGACCACGTCTTGCCTTCCAGCGGCTGTCTCAAATGGGAAGAATTTTTGGTAATCTCCCCTCAGAGGTTTTAAGTCTTTGATTAAGTAAATTCTTCAAGACAGCGCAAGATCCATGTGGTTTACTTTTTTACATAAATCATATTATGGGGAACTGATAACATTCCAGCCACTCTTTGTAGTATCTCATAATGAAGTCCCTTCTGAGATGTGCTAGCCAGGAAAGAATGCCGTGTTCTGGTGAGGCTGGCTGAAAGCTGCCATGTGATTTAGATAAAAGATTTCCAATGAGCATCTGGGTCACAAATCATTCATTTAGTGATTTAAAATTATCACGAGGCATCTGCTCCCCCAACCCAAAATGTAAAACACCGATAAGCTCTAAAATAAGAAAAATACCCAAAGTTAAGCACAATTTATTAGCTTAACATCTATTAATTCTGCAGTTGTCATCATCAACAGAATCAAATGGTGACTTCCCACCATGCTGGGAAAAGTGGAAAACTTAAGACAAAGTGCCTGATCTCAGGAAACTCATACTATAGCAGACACTATTCCTTCTGCCTCAGTTTCTCCACCTGAGAAGTTTTCTCTAAATGAGAAGGTTGGATTGGAGACTGTCCTGCAGGATTCTGTAAGGGTTATCCAGAGAAACAGAACCAATAAGATACATATGTGTATATACACATATATATATGCACACACACATATATATACATATACATACACACATACATAGAGAGACAGAGAGAGATTTATTATAGGAATTAGCTTACGCTGTTATGGAGGCTGAGAAGTTCCACAATCTACCATCCACATACAAAGAACTAGGAAAGCCAGTGATACAGTTCAGACCAAAGACAAAGGCTTGAGAACTAGGGGTCTACTGTGTAAGTCCTGGAGTCTGAAGGCTTGAGAACCAGAGGCTCTGATGTCCGAGGGCAGGAGAGATGGACATCCATCTCAAGAGGTGAAAGAGAGTTTGCCTTTCCTCTGCCTCTTTTGTTCTGCTGGGGCCCTCAATAGATTGACTGATGCCACCCACTCTGGTGAAGGTAGATCTTCTTTACTTAGTCTACGGATTCAAATGCTAATCTCTCCTGAAAACACCCTTACAGATACACTCAGAAATTATGTTTTATCATCTATCTGGGTATCCCTTAGCCCAGTCTAGTTGACACATAGAACTAACCATCATAGAGAATATATTTAAGAGATCCTATTCAGTTCAAACTAAGTCCCCAGAGAGCCTCTTCTAATGAACCTCTATTTCTTGCTCTCCAAATGTTGGAATCATACAGTCTTTTATTTTTAGAAATATGTAACTGGAAAGAACCTCAAAAGATCTTCAACTCCAGTCTCCTGCTTCATAAAGGTTTGTAATTTATGTGGTTTTTGGAGATCTCAAGAACCTAATCCATAATTTTTTTGTTGATTAAGCTATTTATGGGCTCCAACAGTCTAATAAGACACTCTTTCCAGAAACTTAACCCCATGTTCTGTTGGATTCTATACAGCTGGAGAAGTGTTGACTTTTTATAGCTGAAAGAACAACCATGAAGTCTTCACTGCTTTTTCTTTCACAAGCTGTCTTAGTTTCTTAGAATTTCTTCTAACTTCTTAATTTCTTAGAATTTGTTCCACTCTTGACGCATGGGTACTTCTGTGTTCTTTTAGATTCTTCAAGAGCTTTTCTCTGATTTTTAAGGATCCTCACAATTAAAGAATAACTAAACTAATGTATACCAACAACCAAAACATCCTAATAAGCAGTTTATCTTTGGTGATATGAAATAATCTCAGATTTTTTTAAATTTTCTTAACTCCTATCCACTAGTAGCCATTCCAACATGTCTTTAAATTCATTTAATGAGTTGAGATACTTTTAGGTCAGGTAACAAAATACCATGATTCATGTCTTAAACAATAGGAGATCTTATCTCGCACACACACACGAAGTCCAGACTTAAAGTGAGCTCTGGTTGTGCTACATCAGGACTTTCACTCTATTACTCTGTAATTCCCTTAGGTCAGCCCTTCTCCAGCTGGCAAAGATGGCTGCAGAAACTTATAGCAATTTAAGCAAAAGTTAATACAATTAACTTTGTATCCAGAGAGGGATTTTTGTTTCAGAACAAAACCTTCCCCAGTGGCACCTAACAGACTTCTTCTTGACATCTCACAGTCCAGAATCGAAGCAGTCATCCGTCCTTTAATCACTGTCAAACAAAACAGACTGCCTTTGGTTTAGACTCATCATCATGTTGCATTTGCTAAATTCTAGGTTTAGGAGGGGAAAAATGAGAATGAAAATGGACATTAAAGTTTGATATTAAGAATTCTATGATTTCCCTCTGGGAATTGTAGCATTCTGTACCACTCTTATTGTCCTTACCATATTTTTTCATTCAACCATCCAGCCATCTATCTATCCATCCAAGAAGTATTTATTGAGTGCCAAGCATGTGCTAGGCATTGTTCTAATTGCTGAGATACACAAGTGAACAAGACAGAGTCCTGCTTTCATGGAGTATGCATTCTTCTAATTTGTATTAGAGTTATTCTGATACTGCAAAAGTCAGAAATCTCCAGAGAAACAGAACCAATAGGAGATAGATGATTGATTGATAGATAGATAATAGATAGATAGATAGGTAGATAGATAGATAGATAGATAGATAGATAGATAGATAAATAGATAGATAAATAGATTTTAAGAAATTGGCTCACACAATTTCAGGGGCTGGAAAATCTAAAATCTGTAGGGCAGATCAGTGGGCTGGAAACCTAGGTAAAAGTTGGTGCAGTTTTGAGGCAGAATTTTTTCTTATTTGGGAAAATTCAATTTTTGCTATTAAGGCTTTCAACTGATTGGATGAGGCCCACCCACATTATCAAAGCCAATCTCCTTAAAATCAACTTATTGTACATCTTAACCCCATTTACAAAATACCTTCACAGCAACACCTAAATTGGAGTTTGTTTAAATAACTGGGTACTATGGAGTAGCCAAGTTCATACATCAAACTAACCATCACAGATGGCTTTCCCAACTCAACTCCACTGCCAGCTTCTTTAAAATGATTGCATCATATATCTGTCAGCCTGTAACCCCCACAGAGCTTCACATGATGCTTTGCAGCTAGTGGATGTTCAAGAAATACATGCCATTGGTTACCTTAAGCTCAATTTTATGCCACATGCTCTGTCTGCATGTCTGTGAATGAGAAGGGAAGTTCATATCAAAGAGTATCACCCAGAGCCGAAGCAAGATCACAAACTGTGAAACAAAGGCAACGACCTCCCCATCCACTCAGCCTGATCTGAAGATTCTGTCTTTTGAACCACACGCAGCATCTTGACTCAAGAGCACACCCCAGACCATCACACCAATGTCAAGGGATTACATCCCTCTAAAAAATGCCATTAAGTACACCATGCACCTTTTTTGGGAAATGAATTTAAGCCTAGGGATTAAGAGACTTCATTTTTTCCCATCTGACTCTGATCTGTTCTTGAGCCATCTGATCTGCTTCTTTTCATAAAGCAGATGTTCCTAGAGAGATTGCACAGGAAGCCAGGGGCCAGAGCCAGCCTTCTGATCTGCATGTGTCTCCACTGGCCACCCATGGGGCACTAGGAAAGCTGTGGCCTCAGTAAGTCAGAATCTGGCATTTCTAAGGATTCCATACACCTGATCTCTTATTGCATCCCCCACCCCCACCCAATCCTTAAGGAGAAAGACACTTGCAATGTGCTCTTCTGGTATGCCTGACCCACGAGGCATCTTACATGAACTGTTTTCTCCACGGAGTTAATCTAGACACACTCTCAAGGCTTGACCCTCTGTGCTCAACATTAAGAAAAAAGTTAATAAATCTTAGCTGAGTACCTACTCTCAGCCAATCACTGAACAAGGCACATACACATAGTTAATCTCTCCCAAAACTTTAAGAAGTAAGTGTCGTTATGTCCATGACGCAAATGAGGAAATTGAGGCTGGCTGTAATTCACAGCACAGATTGTAAGTCAAAGAAAAAGGCAACACTAATCTCACACCTTCATTCTCTAACTGACTGAACAAACTAATCCTAGGATAACTATGTGCACTTACCATTTGAACAGACTATAATCCTGTTTAACTCAGAGTGTTCTGAAGTATCCAAACTTTTCCAAAGTAAGTGGAGCAAGCTGGTTTGTTGGGGGTGGAGGTGGGGTTAGATTTTTTTTTTTTTTTAATATGAAAGGAGTGATGTGTGTGTGGAGTGGAAAGTGAATTCAAACATTTTTTAAAATTCTTTTCTGAAAGTATATAAATCGGTCATTGAAAAAGAAGCAATACTGAAGTCACTATTTACAGGGATATAGATTTTTGGTATGTTTTCCAAAGCCACTTTCTCTTTGGAGGAGAGTCGTTGTGCATATTTCCAGGCCTCGACACACAAGATCCTATTAAATAAGAATTAACTGAGTTAGCCAGTGAAAAACACATGTTCTATAGTATGTCTTCAATTAAGTTTGGTTCACACCACAGAAAATCCTTCTGCTCACAAGCTAAGAAAGTAAACCAATCAAGACTTGGTTCTTACCTCATACAACTCAATAACAAAACAAAAAAAAACCCAAACAATCCAATCAAAGAAGGCCAATAGACACAAAAGATGCTCAATTTCACTAATTATCAGAGGAATGCAAATCAAAACTACAATGAGGTATCACCTTATACTGGTCAGAAAGGCACCATTAAAAATGATAAATGCTGGAGAGAGTATAGAGAAAAGCAAAGCCTCCTATACTGTTGATTGGGATGTAATTAGGTGCAGCCACTATGGAAAACGGTACAGAGATTTCTTTAAAAACTAAAAATAGAGTTACCATATGATTCAGCAATCCCACTTCTGGGCATATATCCAGAGAAAACTCCGATTCAAAAAGATGTATGCACCCCAGTGTTCAGAGCAGCATTACTTATAATAGCCAAGACATGAAAGAAACCTAAATGTCCATTGACAGATGACTAGATAAAGAGGATGTGGTACATACATACAATGGAATACTACTCAGCCATAAAAGAGAATGAAATAATGCTGTTTGCAGCAACATGGACAGACCTAGAAATTATACTAAGTGAAGTAAGTCAGACAGAGAAAGACAAATATCATATCATATGATACCACTTATATGTGGAATCTAAAAAAAAAAACACAAAAATGAACTTATTTACAAAGCAGAAACAGACTCACAGACAGAAAACAAACTTATGGAAGCCAAAGGGGAAAGAGATTGGGAGGGTTAAATTAGAAGTTTGGGATTAGCAGATACAAACTACTATATACAGAATAGATAAACAAGCTCCTACTGTATAGCATAGGGAACTATATTCAATAACTTGTAATAACTTTTAAAGGAAAAGAATCTGAAAAAGAATATGTGTATATATATAACTGAATCACTATGCTGTACAACAGAAACAAACACAACATTGTAAATCAACTATACTTCAGTTTAAAAAAACACAGCTGGCACAAAGAAAAAAATTTGGCTCTTACTTCAGTGAGTTGTTGAATGAAATGGGTGAATGAATGAAATTCTGAGGTCATGGAGGCTATTTCATGGAATGCTGCAAAAAAAGAGTATTACGAAAGTAGAAGGACAGTCCTCAAAGTGAGAGAAAATATTTGCAAATCATGTATCTTATAAGGGACTTGTATCCAGAATATATAAAGAACTCTTAAAACTTAATAACAGAAAGATAAATTGGAATTGGAAATGAGCAAATGATTTGACCAGGGATTTTTCCAGAGAAAAAAATCTGAATGGCCAGTAAGCACATTAAAAGATGTTTGACATCACTGGCCAGCAGGGAATTGAAAATCAAAACTGCAGTGAGATGTCACTTCACATCTAACTAGGATGCCTGCCATCAAAATGACAATCACAAGTGTCAGTGAAGATGTGGGGAAACTGGAACTCTCAGACATTGTGGTAGGAATGTAAAATAGCGTAGACATTTTGGGAAACAGTTTGGCAGCTACCCAAAAGGTCAAACGCAGAGTTAGCATATGGCCTAGCAATTTCACTCCTAAGTACTCACCAAGAGAAGTGAACACATGTGCTTCCACAAAAGTACACGAATGTTCATAGCAGTATTATTCATAATATCTAAAAAGGGGAAACAGCCCCAACATCGTTCAATTGATGAAGGGATAAACAAAAAATGAGATATATCTGTATAATATGAATGCTATTTGACAATAAAAGGAAAGAAGGATAGATGCATGTTACAACATGGATGAACATTGAAAACATAAGTGAAAGAAACCAGTCACAAAAGACCACTTTTTGAATGATTCCATATATATAAAATGTCCAGAATGGGCTAATCTATGTAGACAGAGAATAGATTAGTGGTTATTTAGGATTTGAGACAAGAGATTTGGAGAGTAATGGGGAATGACAACTAATTGGTATGGGTTTTTGGAGAGGAAGAAAGAAAATTTTCTAAGATTGATTATGGTAATGGTTGCACATCTCTGTGAATATACTAAAAAGCTTGAATGGTACACTTTAAATAAGTAAATTGTACAGTATATGAATTATATCTCAACAAAGTTGTAGTTGTTTTTTAAGAAGTCATTTATCAAATTGAGAATAGCCTGAAAAAAAAAAAAGAGATTTTTATCCCAAGGATCTAAACAGAATTTTTCAAAGTAGAATGGATAATCCTTATACTATTTGGCTTTCTTGGAGTTGTTATATTTTTAACAGTTTTTGGATGAAAAATTAAGGTAAATAACATCCTTTTTCTCAGTACCATAATCTGCAGAAAAAAGAATATGGAAATATTCTATAGCAACGATTTCTCAATGAATTTCTATAGCAATGTATTCATCTTTACCAATTTTACTATTGCTTAACATATTTTTAAATCAACTCATTTTTCTCTTAAAAATACATATGTATATTTAAAAGAAAAAGTATTTCCTCATTATAATTAGAAAACTAGTTTCACTTGCCATAGATAAAAGATGACTGTTCAGTACAATAAAAATAAATCAATATTTTTAAATCTAGAGAGCTAACAATTGCTACCAGAAGACTCTAAGCCTGGGATTTGTTATCTTTCTTGTTAAAATAAGACATTAAAACAAAGAAATATTAAAACTTAGTACAATTGAATGACACTGTCAAAAAATAAAAAATAACTGAAAAGGAAACCATGTAGGAAGCCAGTGTTATTTAACGCTATATTCATGAATGACCTGCAGCTCTCTCTTAGCCATCTGCCTGGCAATCTGATGAAGGCATCTGGTAAGTGGGTGTCTCTTCTCTAAGTGGCAACTCCAGGTCCAGGTGCCTTCCCTCTTGTGACTCCCCTAGAGTCCTCTGCACCCAACTGAAGAGTGGTCATAAAAAATACACACCCACTTCCGAGAAATCCTGGCTCAGAGTTAGTACACATCTCTTTTGGTCATACTCCATCAAGGAAAATTCATCATATGGTCACTCCTAGATGCAAGAGGGACTGGGGAATGTGGTGCCTACCTGAACCATCATTTCCAGGGCAAAAGCTCCACACCACGAAAGGGGAGCAGATAATGGGGTGGACAGCTCTCTGGATCACAACCTTGGCTACTCCTGGGAATCCTGTAAAGATAAGCCATTATCTATAGCAGAAATGACTTTTGAAAGAATGCCAACGTGTCATATGCCTTCTAAAACAAACTGTATTTCAGGATATAGATTTATTCAATGGGATGGCTATTTAAAATTAAATGGACATTTAAAAAAATCTCACTCAAGCCACGCAATTTTAGATTCTCCTAGTTGAAGGGACCCCAGAGAGCATCTACTTATCACACAAAATATTTCACCCAGAACAAATGCTTAAAGAGCAGGTACATAGATTGCCTTCCCTTTGAGACTGACCCCCTGGGGCTTCATTACCAGGTTGGTATGTCCCTCTTTCCCTTAGCATCAGCAGCAAAATGTTCCTGTGGCTAAACTGAAGCAGATAAAAATTAAGAAACATAGGCTGCCTGCCTCACTTAGTGGTAAACTGTAAAAGGTCTCAGGCACCATTACTTCTAAATCAATAGAAAAGCATTTCTAGGCTATCCGTTACTCTCAGGAAATCGGTCTTGGTGGATAGCTCTTCTGGTTAGTGCAGTGTATCCTCTTTACAACCAATACTTGTTTCTAAAAATTAAAACACTAAATGTACTATGTACTTCATACCTTTTAATGCAGAAAACTATGTTATGTACTTCATATCTTTTAAATGTGTTATGTATAGTTATATCGATCTGTGTTAATGCATTACACACTTCATACATTTTAGACCAGAAAACCATGGGACAGTAGGCAATCTTCTCCTGATGACTCGGGGATTATCAAGAACATTCGTGTAATACAAGACCTTCCTGCCCTCACATTAATGACCAAGATGGGAGTAGCTTGGAAATCCTTATGGCTTCTCTTATTCTTCAAATGTAAAGCTGCCCCAGTCTCGCCTCATTTCTCTCCTCCTGCCAGGAGTAGTGGCTCCCTCCTTGCCAAGAGACATGCTTTTTATCTGCTGTCAGTTTGAAAACAAAATAGCAAAACTGCTAGGAGCATTTTGACTTTAACATTACACACAATCCTAAATAAAAGAGTTGCCTTTGAGTCCATCTTAGAATCTACAGTGTGTATTGCATGACACTGCTTTTGGCTCTTCAGAGTTCCCTCAAGCTCAGTTCACAGTTTTCTTCATGGCATAGGGTTGAGTGATTGAACAACTGAGTTCCAAGTGAATGATATGGTTGACTCTATTCTTATCATCTATTAGTTAGGACTCTTATTTGCAAGTACCCAAGACCAAATCAAACTGGCTTAAGCAAAATAGGGAATGTATTGACTCACACAGCTGAAAAGTCCATCTACTTCAGGCATGGCCAGATCCAGGTGCTTAAATAATATTGTCAAAGCTCCATCTCTTAACATCTTTGGCCCTACTTCCTACCATGTTGCCTTTGATCTCAGGCAAAGTTGGTGTGAGCTGGCCTTGAGATGAGTTAAGGTCGTGGGACCCAATGCCACAATCAGAGCATGTTTGTAGTATGCAGTAAATATTTGCTGTATGCATGCATCAATTATATAAGATTTAGAATAAAGAGAATAGAAGTACGCACGTGCTAGAGATATTCTGTAAGCCTAATGAACAAAGAAATTCACACTGTGCATGTGCTGACTGAGAACAGATAAAAAGCAGGGCAGGTGCATCATGGGAGCACCTCCCTGTGGCAATAGAATAAAGTGTTGTTAATCCCTTGGTGTCTCCTGCTGATGTCTGTCCGGTGGTATGGTAACTTCTCTTGCATTTTTTCGTTTGGGCCATTCACCTCCTAGAACCCCACATCAGCCTCCCTTGGCTGACAGTTGGCCACCAGCATCTATGGGTTTACATACTACCAGTTTACCAATCCCAACAGAAATTATGTACCTTTTTCTCAGTAGTTGAATAAGTCTTAGTGATTTTCATTGACCAAATTGGATCACATAACCTTGCTTGAACCAGTCACAGTGATTGATTGGCCATGCTCTAATCACATTCCCAATCCTGGAATTCAGTCCATCCAAAACTACTTGAATTTAGAATAGGAAAAAATGAGGTTAATTCCTTAAGATGAAATCAAGGTGCTATTAGCAGAAGAGAGGACAGATTCTAGGCAGGCAAGAAAAAAAAGAGAGAGGGATGTCTACTTAAGTTTATTGTAGGCCATTTAATCTAGGGGTTTTTTTTGTTATTGAAGTAAAGATTTACAGTGTTGTGTTAGTTTCTGATGTACAGCAAAGTGATTCATTTACACATATATTTCTTTTTCACATTAATCTTAGTTTCTAGAGGTTCAAAACCAAGCCAATTTTTGAATAATCATTCTGCTGTAGAGTCATTCCTGTCAGTAACACTCCTAAAAATTTCCTGTAGGCAGGAAGACAAATTTGGCCCCAAAACTATACAATACACCTCTGACATTAGGCCTTTTTAAATAGAACATATTTCTGTTTCCTGATTACAGTATGTTTCTATCATCAACTTTATAATAATTTTCACACTTTTTCTTTCACTTGAAGTAAAAATTTCAATGTGAAATTTCTCTCCTGTTTCAATATCAGTATGTGAGCAGTTTTTAAGTCTTTGTAAGTCTTTCTGAAATACCATTTTCTTCTAAAACAGGAAGTATGTGAGCCAAAAATAATCTTTCCTTTTAGCCTAGCAGCTTTCCAGTGAGTGATGCTGGAAGCTTTAATAAAAGGTAGCATTAGCAGCCAGGGCACTCCAAGCTGGTACTGCTCAGAAGGCATCTGTTAAACTCCTTTGGGTATTGATCTCCCAGGCTGATGTTCTTCTCCCTGTTTCCACAAGGAATAGGCCTGGCTATACCTTTGGCATCAAATAGAATCTTCTTGGATGCTGAAGGAATGCACAAAGTGTAGCCCTACTCAGTTCTGTGGCCAACACACTTACATGGTAAGGATTAGCTAGGCACCCTCCTGCACATCCCGCTCACCCACTTCCATAAATCCTACAGTGGTGTAGGGGCCAGGAAACAGATCTGTTCTCTATTCAAAGGCTATGGAGCCAAGAACTCCCAAAGTCCTTGCGTCAGAATCACCATTCCCTAACTCCTCTGGGCGTTCTTCCCTGACCCCACCTGGCAAGGGACCACAGCATCTCTTGGAGGCATCCACCTCCCCATGGTTCTGGGGGAGGAACGCAGCATTCACAGTAGGAAGACTGGGCTTTGTAATTTAGTCCTGCCACTTACCAGCAGAGGGATCATTCCTATTCACCTCTGCAGGTCCCTTCTCTCCCTTTTTGGCCACAGTCCCTGTCGTCGTCCCTGTTGTCTTTTAGCGCTCCCCTCTTCCCTCACCACTGAATTTATGGTCCAGGGGTCTCCCCAAGATGAAACCAATCAGCACATCTGCATCCCCCTGGCCACAGCCACTGGTTGAGCGATGGGCCCTGTTCTAAGACAAATGGGCATGAGCAAGTCAGAACAGTTTGTAAGAGTTACTCATAGAAAGTGTGCTCTCTCCTGCTGGACTTGAAGCTCATATGATGCTGGGAACCAAGTAATCACAGTTTGTCTGGTACTTTCCTGGCTTTAAGATGGAAATATGTCTAGGGACCCCCTTCCATCCCAGGCAAACCAGGGCGGTTGTACATCCTGGTTGTGAGCACTGGATATGAGGGCTGGAGCTGTTACAGCCATTTTGTTACCACATAAAACCTGACAATGAAACCAGCACAAATGAAAAGGAGCTGAGAGATGGAAAGAAGTCAGTTCCTGGTCACATCTTCCAATCCCTGGGTCCAGCTACATCTGTAGCAAAAAGCCCTTGGAACCTCTCATTATAAGAGCCAATACATTCACTTTTTGCTTAAGCCAGCATAACTTGGATTTACTGACACTTGTAACAGAAAAACTGCTCATTAATATATCAGTTATATGTTACATGAGTTGCTTAACTTCTGTGATCCTCAGTTAGTTCGTCTGTAAACTGGAATGATATTTCCTGAAGATTAAAGGAAACTACAGAGTCAAGTGTCTGCCTCAATGTCTGGCATATAGTTTTGTTCCCTTCTCCTTTGTAAGCTTGAACACTCATAAACTCTAGAGGTTGAAGGCTAGAAAGGAAAGAGATGCACTTGTTCCAATGGCTCATTAAACAGATAGGGAAACTGAGACACAGATGAAAACTAACCTCCCTAAAGCCTGTGGCAAAGTCAGGACTAGAACCAGGCTCCCTGAGTTCTGCCTAGTGCTGTTTCTGTCGCATCACGAACCCGAAATTTCATTTTGCCTTTGAGAGGGCTACCTTACCGATGCAAAGAGGAGGGCAAGTCTCTCACATCTCAAGGAGACACTATCCAAATATGATGGCTACAGCATGTCGGGGGCAATGCCAGGTGCTGGCCCAGAGCAAGGGCTCATCTGACCAGTCTTTCTAACTAGACATCAGTTTAGTATCTTCATAGGTCATTATCAACAGGTTCTTCTCCTGCTCCAAGACACCTGCCCCAACCAGAAGTCATCTTCTAAAGTGAAGACTTGAATGCAAGCCTGAGGGACCCAGTCTTCCAGCCACTTAATAATAAAATGTATCAAAAAGCAATTAGTCATTGCAAAATTTAGAAGCTACCTTTCGACTTGGTTTCCTTCTTAGGAAAGTAAAATTCATTCTCAAAAGAATGTGCTTGTAAATGTCTTTCCCAAAGCAAATGACACTAGGGGGGGAAATGGAGAAGAAGGACAGTGATAACTGCACCACCCTCGATTAGGGGTGGGACTGGGGGGAGGGCAGGGAAGGCTGGGCACCTTGTTGTCACCTGAGGGGGCTGTCCAGTGCTCAGCTGGTCTGCTTTCTCATTCCACAGCTCAGAGGCATGGCCAGGGGTCCACCGGGGTATGGAGAGGCGGCGCTCAGCTGTCTGCTGTGCGGGTAATTTATTTGCCCTGTCCACAGCCTGGCTAGTTTGACTCTAAGCTGACTTGAGATCATAAAAGGAATAGTCTCCTTGACTGCCACATGTTTGGGAGGGAGACTGGGACAGAGTGGCCAAGTGATTCCCCCAGGACTGCTGGGCTTCACTCCAGCTGCTTCAGAAAATCTTGGAAGAATGTACAGTACTGAACTGAAAGAATTTTCCTCTCCGTCGACTAGCGGTATAACCCCTGTGCATCAAAATGCGTCTGCCAGGTTCTTAAGGGCAGGGACCATTACGGGGCAGGACCTCCACCAAGTATCATAAGGCTATGTGTTAAGCACATAGCAAACTGAGTGAGTGTGAGTTTCACGGGTGTGCTGTTTAAGGGTCCATTTCATCACATTTCTCAATTCTATACATTATGGACCAATTGACAAGAGTCAGATCGCAATCCAAGCATCAGCTCTATCCTTAGTAAAGCTGGATCAGAGGCCTTGGCTTAAGCCTGGGGCCAAAAGAAGCTCCTTCGTCTTTCTTGTTACCCTCTCAGCTGGGCCCACTGACCCAGGGAGAGGTGAAACAACTGGACACCTGCCTGCTGCCTCCCACCAGGTCCTGCCATGACGGGCCTTCTCCAAGGAGAAGCGGAGGCCTATGGGCAGGCAGCCCTGAAGGAAAGAGCCATCAAGGACCTGAGTGTGATGTGCTGCAGGACTTCCTTTCCCCCATCCACCAGTTAGATAAATATAAATCACGCCTTATCCCAGGAGAAGAAGTCGGAGAAGGAAGTACAGAAGGAATTCGCCCACTGCCTTAAGAGGTTTGACAATGTTGCCTTTGGAATTCAGAAAGCAGGCCCACCTTAGAGGAAAAAGTGTCTTCTTGCTAGGACTCTAAGCTCTCCTGAAAGTAAACTCCTTAAAAGGGGCTCTCAGATGAACCCGCCTTGTCCCCAGGTCCACATGAAGACAAGGAGCCCCACAGCAAACCTCTCACACCAGTTTGTCCTCTGCCATGCCTTCACCACATTCATGAGTTCAGAATAAAGAAAGGAAAATTTCATTTAAAATGTATGGAGACCATCAGCTCTGTTTCAGAGTATCTGATAGCCCAGCCCAGGCATCAACAATCTGAGGCAGCTCTGGTGACTTCAGTCATGGGGCCAGGTTTATGGGGGAACTACAAGTGCTTAATTAAGTCTCAGGACCCCTCACTCACACAGGCCCTGGGGGGAGAGGGGAGACTCTGGGGACATCACATAGTGGTAGGTTTGGGGAAAATTTGCAAAGATAGATTAAATTAACCCCCACTGGTTAACATCACTGTCCATTTCCACTCTGATGTCCCCTCTTCGCACTCGCCTCCATGCTGAGTGGTATTGGAGTGACCATGGAATTTAGGGATCTGGATGGAGAAAAATTAATTTAGGAATACATTGGTTTGGGCTTAGCAATAATACATGTATGTAGTCTGCAATCCTTTCCATGTATAGTTAAGTTATTGCTAACTGTTGTAGAGTAGAAAGAACTCTCAGGAGTATTTTTTAATTTATTTTTCATTGACATTTTGATCGGGAAAATTGTAGATTCACATGCAGTTGTAAGAAATCATACAGAAATCCCTTGTACACTTTGCCCAGTTTCCCCTGATGATAACATTTGGCAAAACAATAGTCTAATATAACAACCAAATATTAACACTGATACTATTCACTTATCATATTCAGATTTCCCAGTTTTATTTGTATTCATTCTTGCGAGTGTATGTGTGTATTAAATTCTATCAGTCCTATCACCCATGCAGGAGCATGTATCTATTACCATAGTTAAGGTACTGACCAGTTTCAAAGCCACAAAGATCCCCATGTTGTCCCTTTATAAGCACACCCAGCTCCCCTCCTCTCTCTACCCTTCTCCCCAACCCCAAACAACTACACATCCAACCTCTATCTCTAAAATTTTGTCCTTTCAAAATGTTATGTCAATGGAATCATATAAATGGAATTGTACAGAACATAACCTTTTGGAATTGGCTTTTTTCCACTCAGCATAATCCCCTTGAGATCCACCTTACATATATCAATAGTTCTTTCTTTTTATCTCTGAGTAATGGCCCATGGATTCACAGTACACAGTTATTTGCCCACAGCTGACCTGTTGGAGGCCATCTGGGCTGATTCCAGCTGCTATGAACATTTGTGTACAGGTTTTTGTGTGAACGTAAGTTTTGATTTATCTGGGATCAGGGATGTCCAGAAGTGCAACTGCCATGCCATATGATACTTGCATGCTCATTTAAAAAAAAAAAGTACAAATTATTTTCCAGAGTACCTGTACTAGTTAACATTCCCATCAGCAATGTATGAGTGGCCCAGTTTCTCTGCATCCTCACCAGCATTTGGTGTTACCATTTTTTTTAAACTTTAGCCTTTCTGATGTGCAGGGATATCTTGTTGTGATTTTAATTTGTGTGTCTCTAATGGCTAATGAAGTTAAACACATTTTCACGTGCTTATTTGCCATCTGTATATCCTCCTCAGTGAAACATCTGTGTCTGTCTTTTTTTTTTTTGTAATAAGATTTTTTTTTCTACTGTTGCATTTTGAGAGCTCTTTATAAATTCTTGATACCAATCCTTCGTCAGACACATGGTTTGTGAATATATTCTCTCTGTCTGTGATTTGTTTTTTCATCCTCTTCACTTGAGCTTTGATAGAGAAAAAGGTTTTAATTTTGATTTTTCCAATTTATCAATTTTTCCTTTATAGATTGTCTCAGTCCATTCAGAATGTAGTAACAAAATATGACAGACTGGGTAGCTTACAAACAACAGAAATTTATTTCTCATCATGCAGGAGGCTGGGAAGTCCAAGATCAAGACACCAGTGTGGCGGCACTCTGGTGAAGGCCCACTTTCCTGTTCATAGCTAGTGGCTTCATCTCGTGTCTTCACATGGTAAAAGGGGCTAGGGAGCTCTGTGGGGCCCCTTTTATAGGCACTAATCCTATTCACGGTGCCTCCAGCCTCATGCCCTAACTACCTCCCAAACACTGAGACCATAGCATGGGTCATTCTTTCAGTGTCAGGACCAAGAATATTTTGAATGCCTACACTATCAATTAATTCATCGAGAAGCATGATATGATTGTGCAAGGTAAGTGGTCATAGGGCCACATGAATATGCCCCAAGTCATCAATACCAGGAAGAAAGTGGGTATGGAGGAAAGCAAGGTTTGAGATGTATGGTGCCAGGAAGGAATCTTTAAAAAATTCTTATCATCATCGGATGTGCCAAACTGTAAGCAGAAGATTTCTGTTTTCATTAAATGCCTAGTAAAATTAGTAAAAAGCTATTAAAAATAAAAATAGAATCTGGTTAATCATATGAGAAGACTGAGTTATCTTTATATTATTTCTGCAGATTGTGTTATAAAACTGTTATCATATAGAGAGACCAAAGAGAATGCAACCCAGAAAAATATACTGACATAAAACTTCATAGCATTATGAAAGGTATTTAACTAATAAAAGATAACTTTATGTTTCTGAATTTCTGTGATGTTTGTGTTGTCAGGTGTCTGAAATGTATACTTCTCTATAGTCTCTTTTCTTCTGCATAGCTCTTTGTCTTTGTCTTTAGCATTGCACTCTTCTTATTAAAGTAGGGTCCCCAAATTGAATACGGTTCAGGTCCCACAAAACCTAAATCAGCCCTTAACCAAGTGTTAACCCTATAGTGGCCAGATCTTGAGATATTCTGAGATGTCCCAAAGGAGGTGGCCGTGGGGAGAAGGGTAGAGATGGTCAAAGAGTACCCATCGGGCTCAGAAGAATAGTTACTAACCAACTAGTCTGTTGGTTTAACTGGTCTGTTCCCACTTTAACTTTAACTGGTCTGTTCCCACTGATGAAGTCCAGTTAAACATAAGCCCTGGCCCTCGTATTTATGTAAGTGCTTTGTTGGGGTAGCAGAAACTGGGCAAGGAATCAGAGGCCTTCAACATCAGGCAATTCTTGAGAAAGATAACAAACTTGCCCCTTGAAGTGTTCAACAGAAATTTATAGGGAAAAAAAACACTCAACTTTAAAGCCCAGAATAGGTAACAATAAGAACATTATAAATCACTAATAGTTATTAAACCAGAAAGTTTTAGCTACTAATTTTTTTTCACACTAGACTCCTATGTCAGGCATGCAACAAACTACAGATGAAAATTCTTGCTTTTATGGAGTCTTTCTGGTTGCTGTCCCTGCCGCACCATTCCAAGTTGTCTGATACATTGCCAAAGGTGATGAAACAGCTTGTTTCAACTACTGTGCTATCAACCGTGGTCAGGTACAGAGTAGGGGCTTTCTCTAGTTAACCTCATTTAAACCCCTGTATGTGCGAAGCCCCTCAGGTCAGCCACATCTCTCACTTCTTTCCAGGATCCCCTAGAGAGGACCTACAGAGTTCAAGACTTGCATAGAGCAGTTTGACAACCAGCAATCTAAAAAAAAAAAAAAAAAAAATTAGCTAAAAGGCAAACACCACCAATTAATGACACTGAAGATGCTGGGTGACATAATTTAATTTCTTGCCTCAGTTTTTCCTATAACCTAACCTAATGATGCCTCGTTGAAGCACTCTGAGGCTGTCGTCTCTACCTTCTTTGAGGCTCTTCAGATGCAGTCAAAACGGAACCCAAGTTCAGCCATGCACCTGTCATGTGACCTTGGACACGCCACTCTCCATCTGTGGCTTGGTGATTAGTGACGCCCTCCTCGCAGGACAGCTCCTGGGCTAAAGGAAGAACATGTGAGTGCAACTTAAGCAGAGATCCTAGGGACTAGCAAAGTCTCGACAAAATAAGTACTGCTAGTATAAACCAAATCTTGTACATTTTTAAACCACTGACGAACAGGAAATGACTCTCAACATTGAGATTCTGACGTTTATAGTCTATAGAGTAGCAATGCCTTCCGTTCCCCTCAGATGCTTACTATCATGAGACAAGACTATTATTGGAACTAGTATGAACGCTCAGATTTTCGTCTCCAGTTTGCTCTTTATCCTCAAAGCTTTCTCGGCACCAGAGAAGAGCAAGTCGTTTCGCTTCGTTCCATCATCCACATCTGACGATTTTAGAGAGATGAAGTAAATTTAAAAGGAGATAGTACATTAATTTACAAGGTTCTCAAAACTATGAAGATGCAGTCACAAATATGTAAACGCTTTTTTAAACCCTGAGTTAAAAAGTACCCTTTCCAGTATTTATGAAAAAATACTTAGTAAGCAAATTAGTAACATAGACAAGATTTCAAAGAAAAAGTTTTCACTTTAAAAGATTTCTAAGAGTTTTTTTTTAAAGTAACAGCATAACCTAAGTGCTAACCACACTTTGTTGTTCGTCTTTTTACCAGAGCAGGCCCAGAAAATGTTACTTTTGATACGTTTTAGCCGTTTTTAATATGAGGACTGAGAGTAATAAAACTGCACTGGGAAGTGTTTGTGGCGCAGGGGAACATTCATGGATGGGTTTTGTGATAATAAGATACAGATTCAAATCTGGATTCAAGAACCCATTAGCTTTTTAAGTTCTCAGATCCCTAGTTTTCTCATGTAAAATCAAAATAATGCTTCATATGAGAATTATTATAAGAAATTAAAGTATGTCAAAACTCCCAACATTTCCTTATTCAAATAATAACACATGTCTAATCAATCCAATTTTTTCATACCGATTATGCTAATGAAAATTTTTAATTTATACAGTTAAGAGTATGACACATATGATGATATGGGCAATTTCTTCTATTAAAACCCTGGGAAAATATAAATATATTTGAAAAATATATTCTATTGAGATATTTTGGGCCCCAGTTAGTTACTTTAACTTCTCTTTAAAAACAAAAGTTCCAAATTTGATCTAAAAACATAGTTCCCCTGATAACTATAAACATTGGAGCCCAACCTATATTTCTTGTGGAAGAAAATCTGACACCCCTGTCTACAGAAAGTCTGAAAAATTCAGGCCAATATTGCTTCACAGTATTTCTTTTTCCCATTCCTTTACACAAATCCAGTAAGATCTCAGAGAAGGTAATCAAATATAAAAAATAATATTCATCATCATAAAGATTTACATTTTTAAACATTCTGTTATCCAATTTCAGGAACTTGGCTTCTTTTGAACACTTTGAGCCTGTTTCAAAGACATGGCGAAAATATCTAAGGCATCTGTGTAGCTGCCAGTTTCAAATCCTCACACAATGATAAGACAATGGAAATTTTAAATAAACCAAATGGTTTTCTTGGCCAAAGTCATGTGAAAAATGTGTTTAATGCAATTGACCAAGGTGATTTTAGTTTTATCTAAACATTCGCAGAGGACTGAAATGGGAACTGGGTGTTGACAATTTGCCCAGCAGGATTTTTACGGTGCGGTGTCACCGGCAGGCACACTGGCACTCGGCAGCCTAGTTAGCATAATTCTAATCTGCATGTCCCACGAGGCAGTCCTTCCAGTCAAGGGTGGAGTCAAAGAAGTCAGCAGACCAAAGTCAAAGCCAGATGGAAAATCACAGACTCAACAACACAAACATCCATTTTCTCAAGAATAAAAATGTGCTAGGGCACAAACAACCTTGCTTTCTCACTTGTTCTGAAATGTGCAGCAGGTGCTATCCCAGGAGGTGGGAACGGGGAGTCACCTTGGATCAGACTACCTTCGCTTCAGGACGTTCACCAGAAATAGCCCTTTATAAATAAATTTTGAAGCAAGTGCCTTTCAGCTGTTCTGGGGGTAACGTTCAGGAGTGATGTTGGGTTTTGCAGTGCCTTGGGCTCAAATCTTATTGGTGATCAAAATGGCTGTGTCCCTCCTAATTAACCAGTTTGAAACTATCAGTTAATTCTGGGTCTAAAGATCCTTCCATGAGATAAGGAAGTGGTTCCAGACATCTCCCTTTTAGGTTCAAGGTTTTAGGCTCAGCCAATTGAGATTGGGGCCGTTCATAAGAAAATGAAACAACCAAATAAGAAACTTCCCAGAAGTAGGAAAGTAGAGTCTAGTTGGGTGGCCTGGGTTAAACACAAAAGCCCCAGTACTGAGAACATCTCATGGGTGATGACATCATAGGACCTCTCCTAACTAGTCACTGTGGCAACCTGAGCATGTCCTCAAGGTCAGCATAAGACCTCTAGAGGCCTTAAATACCGGGAAGAACATGTTTCCACACAGTCACCATTCCTGCCCTGAATGTCATTCAAACCAATAATTACCCTAAGCCATAAAATAAGAGTAAGACGGTCCAAGAATTTAAAACTAGCCAATAATGCTTATTTCTGCTTCTATTGCAATATCAAATTTTTCAAAAGAAACTTTTACCTCAATTCTTGTGCACTGCTATAGTCTGGATTTTGAGTTATCCAGCCCTGCCTTAAGGGAAATGGCTAACTGTTTGGGAACTCAAAGATCTACAGCCTTGGGACACTGAGCCTATTTTTGCCTAGAGAATCCAGAGCTAAGTGGACACTCAGTGAGCAGGAGTCCTCTCACGTATGGTGTGTTTCATAACCAAAGTACTTCCTGGATCCCTCAGGCTTGCACTGGGTCATCACATATCCTGTTTCCAACAACACCACAGAGACAGAGAGGACAGGGCTATGGCAATATTCCAATTGTAGGCTGAAACTAGGGCAATGGAATGAAAAGAAATCATTGGACAGAGAAATACTGTGAATAGAAAATCATGAGAAGTTTAGGGTAGACAGGGGTTGTAGGGGAGCGGCACAGTAAGAAGGGAGGAAGAATTTTTCATCTGGGTTACAGGGATAATGGTAATGCTACTCAGCAAAATAGAAATTATAAGCGGAGGTAAAGGAGAGAGTTAAGACGCGAGGATAAAGAGAGACATGGTGATTTGGGTTTATGGCAGGTTGAACTTGCTGACTGTCTCTCCATGAAGATCTGGCTGTGCCCAGGGGGAGGGGACATCCAGATCCCAGATGTGGATCTAGAACTTACAAGAAGGAAGGCTGGGAGTTATGCAGATGGTAGAAGGTAAGGGGTGTATGGAAAGACCCTGTGTGTAAAAAGACTCCAGTGTACTGAAAGCACTAACAGAAGTGCGACCTTGAGGAAGGAGGAGGAGGAACCAAAGTGCAGGTGGAGGAGCTGCCCTGGGAGACAAAGGAGAAGTTCTTTCTCTGAGGTGGAAGAGGAAGCAGAGAAGATGGACCAAGATGGCCATGTGAAGAGAAGGAAGAGTCGAAGAAGTTCCCATCAGACAGCTTGCCCTTCCCACAAAGTAGAGAATGATGTCATTGCTGAGCATGGTAGAGCAGAGGCAAATGAGAGGCTCAAAGAGAAAGAAGAAGAAGAGGAGGAAGAGGAAGGGGAAGGAGAAGGAGGAGAAGAAAAAGAAGGAGAAAAGGGAGGAGGAGGAGATGTTTAAGAACCCAGTGAGTTCAAGGCAGAAAGAGGAGTAAAACCCTGGTATGACAAGGAGAGGGCAAGGGTCTCCAGAAGACAGAAAAACAAACATTAATGAAAATCTTGGGCAGAAAATTAACCAATTGCTTATATTGGAAGTTATCTTCAAGTATTTTGGATAAAGAACAGAAACATAATTCTCAGATAACTACGCACAACCTAAAAACTGACATTTTTTTTTTTCAGGAATGGGATCTGTCCTATTTCAAATATATCAGAGACAGCCTTTTCAGAGATTACAAATATGTTGTGACCTAGATCTTTTACCTAGGAGGAAAAACAAGGCCCCCAAACCAAACAAAGACAAGAGAATAATTAGGTATTCAAAAAAAATCTGTTTAAATAAGATTACTTTTCTTCTTTTTTCAGTTTTATCGAAATATAATTGACATATAACATTGTGTCAGTTTAAGGCATACAGACATGTTGATTTGATAAACTTACATATTACAAAATGATAGCCACCACAGTGTTAACTAATGCCTGCATCATGGCGCATAATGACCATTTTTTTTGAAGAGAACATTTAAGATTTACTCCCTTAGCAACTTTCAAGTATGTAATACAGTATTATTAACTATAATCACCATGGGGTATATTAGATCTCAAGAACTTAATCATCTTACAACTGAGAGTTTCTGCACTCTGACCAACAACTCTCCTTTTCCCCAACCACTAGGTACTGGTAACAACCATTATAATCTCTGTGTCTATGAATTCAGCTTTTTTGGAGTCCACATATAACTGATATCATAGAGTATTTGTCTTTCTCTGACTTTCTTCACTTAGCATAATGCCCTTAATGTCTATCAATGTGGTTGCAAATAGCAAGGATGTCCTTTTTTCTCATGAATGAATAATATTCATATATATTTTTTCTACTGGTTCTGTTTCTCTAGAGAATCCTGACTAACACATAATATATATTTACATTTTAATACTATATATTTATATACTATATATCTATATATATAAAATAAACTGCATTTTTAGTGTCTTTGAAGAGTAGTTTTGGTCATCAGAATGTGATGCTGTCTTTAAGTTTACTGTGTATTTTTCCTTCCAAAAAAATAAATTAATCTTGAAAAAAGGGGATTGAAAAAGATTAACCATGAACCTGGAGTTTATTTCCTACTTCGTGTTTCTCCAAAGTCCGCCTTCAGCTCTGGTAGTGTATGCCGATCCCTGATCAGCCCTAACACCAAGAATACATGGGTGCAGCTCTTATTAGCTTTCTCACCTATAATGAGATGTTAAGAGTCCCCAGAAATGCAATTCAGCAAAAGGAACTGGATCTGCCAGAGGACGTGTGAAGCAAGGAAGTAAGTTTCATAGTGCCCATTTAGCAGGAAAATCATTCTGTAGACTAATGCTATCCCTCATTTTTAAGCCAGATACATTTTAGGATCCTCTCAAGGCAATATTTTACAATTTTCATAACACAAAATTTGTTTCAAGTACACTTCTTTCTTGCTTTTAACTTAGGGTACCTAACTAAAGACTTCATCTCTCTGGGTCTTTCCCCATCAGCAAAATATGGAGACACTAGGGAAAGTGACCTGGGTAGTCTCTTCTCATGCTGATGTCCTACTGTTAAAAGTTAATGTCAAAAGAGCATCTCTTTAAGAAGTAGATCGCTGTAGTTTTGTTATCCACTTAGAGCTTGCTTTCCTTTTTCTGTGAAACCAAGATGTCTGGTGATGCCTCCAGGTGTTATATGATATCTATATAAGATTGCATCAAAATCTCCATTCCAAACTCTGTTCATATCCTAACCCATCTTCCATAATTTCTGCAGACTCCGGGGAGAGGTTTTGCTCTCATGAGAACTGTTGGCTCTAACCTTGGTTTGCTCAGTTGATAATCAACTTGCCATTTCATATCTGCCCTCCATGGATCCATATATGAAACTCAGTTCTTTCCTCCATTTCCTCAAATCCTAAAGGAAAATGGGGGTGACTTTACTACAGATTTAAAAGCAATAAAAGGAGTATAAACAGAAATATAAACAATCCATGTGAAAATGAGGCATCCTCACTCTCAGCTTGGAAGGTCACCTGCCTTTGGGCATTTCCACTGGCCAGTTCACCCCTGTGGGACCCAGTCTCATTCTAAGAGTCTCACTCTGTTCTTTCCTCTGAGAGCAGAACAGTTTTTATTTTCTTGTTCTGAGCACTTTAACTGTCTCTTTTACTGTTTTGGCTCTGTTTTGTTAACCTCAGGCTCTTTCTCACCTGCTATCCCCAATGTCTTAGTAGATAGAAAACAAAGACAGTTTTCTCCCTAAGAAGAAGTCAAGTGCCAACTGCTAAGAGAATACAGTTTTCACACAAATGCTCTCCACACACACAGTGGTAATGGCAACCATGCTGCTATATTAAGACCTGTCATATTTCCATAGCTCCCTCACACATTTCAAGAAGCTCTCTCTGTCTGGTTCACAAAAGGCCCCTGGCCAGATGCTCAGCATCAAAGACAGAAGGGCCTTGAAAGTTCTCACAAGCCTGAAAAGAGCGATGTTCCCCTGCATGGAAAATAGCACTGGTCTTCAACAGCACAGACCTTCCCAACTGGTGAGTCACAGCTCACTCCTGGGCTGGGAGACCTTGGGTGGGGGAACGTTGTGGGATATTTACAAATTAAAGCCCACATTTAAAATCAGTCAAAACTCCCCAAAATTGAACTTATTTCTGAAAACCATCCGTATGGTTCTTTCCATATTTCTAAAGTCAGTGACTATTATTTTGGTGCATATAGGGGCTGCACTATGTTGTATCTCCCCTTGACCATCCTGGCAAGTCAGCCCAATTAAACTGGTTATTATTTTAGTCATTCATTTATCACCAATGATGAGTTTCATTTTAGGAATGCATGTAATTTTTATAAAATTTATCTTGTTTTCCACAAACTTTTTTACAAATAAAGGAGCCATATGTGATTTTTGTTCTTGTTACTGTTAACTAGGATTACATGTTCCAGAATAAAGTATAATTGATTTTATTTTTTAATTGTTTTTTCTTGACTTTTTAATAACTTACATTGGCTTGTAATTCAACAATTAGCTCAACTCTGATTCTTGGCAAAATTTTATAATAAGCATTTTCTAGATATATAAATAATGCTGACTTCCTAAAATAAATAACATTTAACATAATTTTGATAAATAGATTTTAAGGGCTATTATAGGCATCTACAGCTTCAGAATATCAATTTCAAAATAATTTGGACATAACATGAATATATGCAAATGTGATGTCTTGTGAAATTTTAGAATGTTGTTCATAGAATTAAGTGAAAACTTATATTTCAATACTTGCCATTTTGCTTACATAGTCTTTGTTTTTCAATTTTTTGACTCAGTCTAATTTTCAATGTTCTTAAAAATGCAGTCAAACTAAAAACTTTTTTGAAAGCCAATTTTTCTGAAACCAAAGAAGGGCTATAATCCTCTTAAGTATCTTGCATTTAAGTAGATTTAAATTTTTCTGACATTTATTTCCTCATCATAGTGGACAAGACTTTGATTAAAGCCAGAAGGCCATCAAACTCACAAAACAAACATAGAAGTCCCAAATATGTGTGAAGCCCTATTTAAGCAATCTACAGAGGATTTATCTCAAATTTGAATTTGTGAGACCCGAGCCTTCGCCGCCTCGGCTCAAATGACTTGTTTTCATGCTCAAATTAACAAGAGATGCAATGGTGCCAAGGAAACAGAGCCCAGCCCCTTGCAAAATCATCCATCTCACAGAGAAAAGGACTTGAACATTTCTCAGTATCTCTAGGGACAGAGAAAAGAGCAAAGCTCACTTGTGAAATCAGTCACAGCCATACCAGACAGTTCGAGAAGCTACTAGTTATAGCGTCTCACAGGGAACAGCTAAGGCCCAAACCCCATGTAATGCCCATCCCTCATTTAAGTAGCCAATCTGAAAACCCTCAGTGTGTCCGGGAAGTAACTGTATGAGTGAGCTCACTGACATTGTATCACGTGGCATAGAGAGAACTCTAACCTCAATTGGGATTAAATGCAAAGAATTTCATTACTGAATGATGAATTTCCAGGTGTTCGTGGCTTGGGGACACAGGACAGAAAACAGTTTGAGCTGGACTGAGGCTTTAAAGAATTGAAAGTGAGTTGGAAGCTACAAAACCATCCATGATGTCATTTAGGAGCCCTTCTCCCAGCGGAGAGGGCACATCGACATAGCATAGGCACCGATCGAAGGAAAAATGAACAATGTCAGTCTTTTGTCCCACCATTTGAGACTGTTCAGTAGGCTGATTCTATAAATAAAGTGGTGGTGACAGGGTGACAGCAGTAAATACTGTGTGTGTGTCCTATGAGGAGTGAAAGAGACGATGTCTAGCCAGTGCCTGACATACAGTAAATAAAAGAAAGGGGGTGGTGGGAGGAATAGCAGGACTGATGGGAGGAGAAGAATAAGAAGGGCTGGACACAGTGAAAATGATGGTCTGGGTTTCTGTTCCATCAGTGGTGCCCTGGGGATATGCATTGCTCTGTAGCAAGGTTCATGTCTGCTAAAGCAGACAGGAATCACTGCCTTCTTGAAGGACACCTGGGGCATAGTAGCTGCTCAGAGGCTATTACTGAACAGGTGGCAAATGACAGTCCAGACACGCTCAGCCATGCCCAGCGGTTCACAGCCATGTAACCGGCATTGCCAGAAGATCTCATTTCCTGGGCGCCGACTGCCACACACACTCCTGTCAACCGAGACCAGCTCTGATGAGACACTCTTGCAAATATCAGCTCTGCCTCTTTAAACCTCCCTGGCCTTTTAAAGTCCTTGGCTAACTGCCACTTCATCCATGAGAGAACAGGAGCGAAACGTATCCTCCAATAGTTTTAGAAGAGGCTGGGAGAGGTTTCTGGCTAGCTGTAGCGCTCAGTAACTTCTGTTACCAGGGCCTTTCCTGCCAGACGTGCTGTGAGTAATGGGCTACGGCAGCATCCGTTTCATCACTCAGCCTGAGGACGCCCAGTAGTACCAGGAGGTCTCTTAGTCTCCAGCCAGCTGCCCTTTCCTTCCCAAAATCCACTTTGCAGGCACAGAGGCAAGGCCTCCAGCTCTCTAAGCTTGATCTGTCCTGGATGGCAGTTGGGAGGAGAGCCTTGTGGCAGGATGGACTGGTGGTTAGAGGCGGGGGTGTGGGGCCTAGATTCAAATAATGTCTCCACTGTTTGTGAACTGAGTGACTTTGGGCAGTGCCATGGACTGAACTGGGCCCCCTCAAAAGTCTTTATGTTGCAGCCTCAGCCCCACCCATGTGACTGTACTTGGAAATAGGGCCTTTAAAGTGGTAATTGAGGTTAAATGAAGTCATAAGAAAGGGGTCCTAACCCAATGAGACTGGTGTTCTTATAAGAAGGGGAGGAGACACCAGAGATGGGGGCGCACAGAGAAAAGGCCATGTGAGGACACAGAGGGTAATCATCTCCAAACCAAAGAGCCTCAGGAGAAACCAAACCTGCGACACCTTGCTCTTCAACTTCCAGCTTCCAAAACTGGGAGAAAATTAATTTCTGCTGTTGAAGCCCCCTCAGACTATGGGGTTTTTTGTTATGGAAGCCCCAGCAGATGAATACAGGCAGGTTTCTTAATCTCAGTCTCAGGTCCCCACTGTATGTGGAGATAATCATCGACCCCACCTCAAAGGCTCATGTGAAGATGGAAGGAGACAACGCTTGTAAGATGCCAGGCCAGTGCCTGACACAGAGGAAGGGCTCCACACAGATAAGGGATTGCTTTTACTAGTACAACTCATCAATTTTTAAAATGCATAATATGAGGTCCCAAGAAGTTAAATCACAGCTCAAAAGCAGGTAGCTATTTGGCCAACCCGATTTGGGAGCCAGGATCCTCAGGGTCAACATTTAAGAGAGTGAGATTGTTGGCTGTGTCATCATGGTCTAATGTAAGCAGCTGCCTGCGTTTCTCAGGCCTGACAGCAGTGTAGGGTAGCGGTTAGGGGCACAGCAGCAGGGCTGAAACTGAGCTCTGACCAAGGGCAAGGCACTCTTCCAGGTGCTGGAGATCCAGAAGCAAACGAGGCAGACAAGGTCCCAGTTCTCATGGGGCCAAGTTCTGCCAGCAGGAGGCAGATGCTAACTAAGCATAACAGAATCATGATCATTTCAGAGAGGGCTGAGTGACTGCCCGGAGGGTGAGGGGGGTGGCCTCTCCAAGGAAAAGTCCCTCCAGGGGAAACCTGAAAAATAAGAAGGAGCCTGACAGGACAAGATCTCAGGGAAGGGAGTTTAGGCTCAAAGTAAGTCCTGGAAGCAGGATCAAGCTGAGGTGCTTCAGGAAGAGCGAGAAGGAATCGTGATGGTCAGCTTGTCTTTGACATGCCTTCCTGCTCCTCTTCTACCTAGAAATCAGGCTTACTTACATGTTAATGTCCAAGAGGTGTTAATTATCATAGCAGAGAAAAAAAATCCATGTATCCTTTTCCAATTTAACTGACACCCAAAGTAGGGCTGATTTCAAAGGGAAAAATCAAAAGGTAGTTGAAAGGGAAGGTGGTGGCAGAAACTGGCCGGCGCTGAGCAGAGACAGAAGCCAAGCAACCGTTCATCAGAGCTAGGGAGGGCCTTGGAGATTACCTGCCTGATTTCAAAGACGAGGAGACTGAGGCTATGAGGGTTCAAGGATCTGATTAAAGGCACACGGTTAGAACAGTAGCAGAACCAGGACTAGAATGCAGGCTTCCCAACTCTTAACCCAGACAAGAGGCTCATTTCCCCCATCCTGGTCAATACTTCCCTAAGGACCTGTGGGGTGAGAGGCAGGGATACGGTAAGTCTAGCCAGAGGGTGGTGCCCATACTTCAGGGGTTTATGATAAAACCAAGGTTGAGAGGAACTAAGTAACTGCCCAAAGTTGCATAAGTAAAAAGTAGTAGAAAATGCTTAAAACTATAGTCTGTCTGCTTTCAATACCTGAACTCTTAATTATGTATTAAGCAAGGTGATGTTTTGGCACCTGTCAATCATACCCACAGGCTCGTTCCTGATACTTAGAGGAAGTCACAGCTCTGACTTAAAGATGAAAATCAATCAAAGCAAAGTCTCTTGCAATTATAGGCTCTTGGTAAACTAAGCCAAAATCCAAAACACCTCAGGAAATTGCCAGGATGGAAGGACTCTCACTCAGCTCCCCAAGAAGCCTGTTGTGATATCTTCCTTTCCACCTCCTATTTTTCCTCAGCAATAGTGACTGCCTCTCCCATGTGCTGCTCCAGCCCCATGCACTTACCTTCATTATATATATACATACAAAATTCTTACTCTAACTTATCAGAAATTTTTAAATTATTCTGAGTTAGAAATAAAGTGGAGGGTAGGTAGGGATAGACTGGGATTTCAAAATTGTAGAATGGACTACACTGTATAGCACAGGGAAATATACACAAAATGTTATGATAACTCACAGAGAAAAAAAATGTGACAATGAGTGTGTATATGTCCATGAATAACTGAAAAACTGTGCTGAACACTGGAATTTGACACAACATTGTAAAATGATCATAAATCAATAAAAAATGTTAAAAAAAAAAAAAAAAGAAAGAAAGAAAGCAAAACATCTCTTGGGAAAACCAAGACAATCAAAACTTCTAACATGAAGGAAAAAACATTGGAACCCAGCAACCTGACAGCTCTCCACCCCAGGGCAGAGCTGTAAGTATGCCCTCTCCCTGTGCCTCTTTACTTTTTAACACTCACGACCCTGAGCACTCATCAGAAACAAGATAAAGGGCTGCCTAGGAAAAAAATATGACTCAAGTGTATTGGTAACCCTGAGGCCAAGGCTCTCGGCAGACTGTGATCCAAAAGTCGGGCCGTTTTTTGTTCCCACAGAGAAATAAAGATCCAGGTGTAAGCCGCTTTAGATTCATACTTGAAAATCCTCAAGGACCATGCTCTGTTTCCACAGCTCTATTTTACATGCTTGTTTTGTGAGTCTCTTGATGCAAATCTAAACCTTGAACGTTCTTCCACAAACCATGAATCTTTGAAGTATGGTTCAAGGAAGAGGCTGTGTGGCAATCAAGTGCTAGCACCCAGAATTGATGAAAAACAAAGGAGGCCTTGGGTGTTTAGAGGAAGTGCTTACAGGCTGCGGCTATAAGAACAAACTCCTCCCATCACCATGGTAACACAGACAGAGGTGACACAGCCCTGCAATCACATTTGCTCATTTCTCCTCTGAAATTGGAGATCTTTTAAGATTACCTAGCAAGGAATCAAAAGGAAGAAATAAGGGAGAGAAAGAAGGAAGGAAATGTTTAAGGTATATATTATTCTCTAGAAGTTGAGATACATCATAGAAACTTGTTCCTTAAGAAAATTTCCATCTTTTTTTTCCTCTTTTGTGGATTCTCTCTCAGGTGAAAAGGTCATTACTCTTTCCACATTTGCTCAACCTTGTACTTTTTGTGCTAATATCAACTTACCGATATCTGTTTGTTGAGTGCATGGTGTTTACAGAGCACTATATGGGATTATAAAAGGTGGAGAAAATACATTGTCCCAACATCAAGGTGAGTACAATCTAATTGAAAAAAATTTTTTTAAATCTTGAAATCATTTAAGAATATTCCTGTGGGAGATAATCTCCAGTGATGGTTCCATCATTTCCTCCCCTTTCTGCCTGCATGTTGCTTCACTCTTCAAGAGGTGGAGTCTATCTCCCCTCCCCTTCTAACTGGGCTAGCTTTGTGACTCACGTTTGACGAAGTGATGGAAGAAGTGATATTCTGGGACTTCTGAGTCCAGGCTTTAAGAGGACAGGTAGCTTCTGCTCACTCTCTATGGGGAGCCAGACATCACATAATAAGTCCAACTATTCTGAAACCACCACGCTATGAGGAAGCCCAGCCTAGCCAGAGAGAGAGAGAGGCCCTACTAGCCCCCAGCTGTTCCAGTGATACCAACTAATTCACTAGATTTAAGAGCAAAGAAGCCACCCTGGATGTTCTAGTCCCAGCAGACCCACAAGAAGAACCCCATAGCAGAGCCCAGCCCACATTGCAGAAACATGAGAAATTAAAAAAAAAAAAAAACTGTTATTGTGGCATTAAGTCACAAAGTTTTGGGGTTCAAGTGGAGTGATTTATAAAACAACAAGAAATACCTGAAACAACTCCAAAGCAACATGGAAACCTGATATTTTGTAATGCAATTAAATGTTATAAATGAGAACCACTGGGATGGGGTTTATTTGGAGACTGAGGGCTTAAGTGCCATTCACTAGTCTAAGAAATTTACATGTGTTAATTCATTTAAACTTCATAATAACTTTTATGAAGGACATACCATTATGTTTTCCCATTTTATAGGCACGGGGGGTTGCCTGTCCAAGTAGTTAGTGACAAAGTCAGGATTCAAATGCAAACAGTGGCAGGTTCCAGATGCTTGGACATAACCACTGCACTCTGCAAGTGCTCACAGTAGAGGAGACTTGGGGGCTGAGTTGGCAGACAAAGCAGCACAAAAATTGGCAAAGACAGGAGGGCTGCTCCAGGCAAGAGGCATGGCATAAGTCTTAGATCAGGTCAAACAGGGCCAATAACAGCACCTCACTCTTAGGGAAGTTTTAAAGATTAAGTAAGGTAATATATCCAAAGCCCCTAGAATGGAACTTGGAAAATTGTAAGGGCACAGTCAAGGCTCGTTATTATTAAAGATGAAAATCCACCCCATGAAGAGAGAGCTAACAGGCTGGTCACCACTGGTACAGACAGGACGCTAAGTTTTGGTTTGGGAGCCTTGGGAAACTTGGCAGCCTTTTACCAAAGGCATATCCAGTCTGTAACAGCTGTAGGTTTCATTCTTGCCCATGATAAGAAGGTGAATTTTGCTTTATCATCAGCACTACCCATTCACAGAAGAAAATGTGGCAAAACCTTCCTGTTCTAATGTTGAGCCCTCAGTGAATGAACCACCTCATTCATCTCATTCAACAAATATTAAGTTCTCACTGTGAACCAGGTACAGGACAGGAGATGGGGATGCAGCAGAGAAAAAAGATACAAATTTTTGCCATTTGAGAGTTTACATTCTAATTGGGGAAGACATACAATAAAAAAATGGCAAATTATTCTTAAAAATATAACTCATAAAGAATTACAAGTCTTGGGACCCTCGCATGACTCTGCACCAGCCTCTGCATCAGACTAGATTCACCTTCTCTTCCACTGAACACGTTTGCTGATCTAAAATTTCTTGTTGTCGCTGGTTGCCGTACATTTCAAAGCCGAAGGGTGAAATAAGAAGTCAGGTTCCTGTTTTAAAAATATAATTTTTTTTTCTATAACTACCTTATATACTAAATGCTTATGAAATTGAAGTCCATGGATTTGGGTCTAGTCTTGGCTTGATCAGACCCGGCCATGTAACTCTCACCGTATCTTTGAAATAATACAATTTAACCTCTCTGAGTTTTGTCTTTATAAAATAATGGAATTGGTCAATCAGTGGTTCTCAAAGTGTAGTCCCCAACTCAGCAGTATCAACATTACCTTGGGACTTATTAGAAATGCAAGTTCTTGGACCCTACTCCAGAATTACTGAATCATAAACTCTGGGAGTGGGATCCAGCAATGTGAGTTTTAACAAGACCTTCAGGATTTTTCTTTTTTAAAAAAAAATCAATGTCAATGCAAATCCCAAAAGAAAGTCTTTATCCTTTCAGCTAGGCTTTCTTTTGAACTTCTGTAAGCAAAACTCAATATTCAATACTCTGGAGATTCTTTTAAAAACTAAAAATAGACTTACCATATGATCCAGCAATCCCACTCCTGGGCATATATCCAGAGGGAACTCGAATTCAAAAAGATACATGCACACCAATGTTCACAGCAGCACTATTTACAATAGCCAAGACAGGGAAACAACCTAGATGTCCATTGACAGATGACTGGATAAAGAAGTTTGGGTGTGTGTATGTATATATATTATTATTAAAGATGGAAATCCACTCCTGGAGAGAGAGCTAACAGGCTGGTTATACACACACACACACACACACACACACACACACAATGGAATACTACTGAACCATAAAAAATAATAAAATAATGCCATTTGCAGCGACATGGATGGATCTGGAGCTTGTCATACCAAGTGAAGTAAACCAGAAAGAGAAAGAAAAATACCGTATAATAAAACTTATATGTGGAATCTAAAAAAAAGACACAAATGAACTTATTTACAAAACAGAAACAGACTCACAGACATAGAAAACAAACTTATAGTTACCAGGGGGGAAAGAGTGGTGGAGGGACAAACTGGGAGCTTGGGATTTTCAGATACTAACTACTATATGTAAAACAGATAAATTAACAGGGTCCTACTGTATAGTACAGGGAACTATATTCAATATCTTGTAGTAACCTATAATGAAAAAGAATATGAAAAGGAATATCTGTAGGTATATGTATGACTGAAACATTATGCTGTACACCAGAAATTGATACAACATTGTAAACTGACTACATTTCAATTAAAAAAATTTTTAAGCTATTATAAAATAAAAAAAAAATTCAACTCACTTTATAATCCGCCCAAAATTTTCCTGCAATTTGCAGTCTTTCCGAGTTTGGGGTTTTTAATTTTTTTGTACTTTTCCCTCCTGCTTCCCTCTGTGCTGAATGACAAGCATGTTTGATCACACTTTATAAGTTAATTCGTGTTGGTAATTTCTAGCCTCTTTCCTGTAAATTTCCTCATATTCCGAGTACTTGTTTCTCATGGTTGGCTCCATATTAACAATGCCTGCCTTCACAGAACCTCTTTGCCCCAGGGTTCTCTAGCATTTCACACAATATGAAGCAAATAATGCAAATCTTCTCTCCCACAGGGCAATGCAGCTGGCTTTCCAACAAGACACGAGCATGACTCAACAGGACAATACAACCACCACCACCAGAGACCAAGGAGGAATAACATGAGTTAGAGGGACACCTGGCAGATACCAGAGTGCTTAGGGGAATCAAAACAGGACATATGTGCACAGTTGTAAATCTTCATTTGCTGTTCCTGATCACAAAAACTGAATTTTACACTTTCAACTAAAAATTCTATTTCCTTTCCACAGTCCCAGCACTCAGATGTTGCCTCTTCCTCTTTCTTAACACTGCTTCCACTACCTAGTTTCAACTCATAACCCGTGCCTGGCCAGTACTATGCCCTTCTGAGTTGCTTTATGTTTTTCCAGTGAAGATTTGATATTGACCAGGTTTGTTCAATGCGTAGAGGTATACACTGTTTTAGGAATGACATTTAATATTTCAAAGATTCTTTACGGCAGTCCACAAGGAGTTGCTTGATGTGACAGATGAGAGTGGAGAATGCCAAAGTCTCTCTGCACTTTCTCTTATAACTTTTCATTGTCAGAATAGGACTGAGTTTTCCAGGAATATTCAATTGGGATAACTTGGATGTATGTCAGTTCAGCTACCCTGTTTGGAGACAATCTTTTTCAGTCATCTGGGGAAACATTTTTGTTTATTTAAAAGTGGATAACATTTCAACGTAAGAACCCATTCGTGAACAGCTATCTCATAGAAGCTATAATCTTCTTTTAAGGTATTTGTTTACTTGTCCTTAAAGATAATTTGGCCGGGAAAAAGCTAGCTTACTTCAGGACCTGAGGTTTATTTTGGGTAGCATGGTTTTATTTGCATAATGTTAATATTCTGTAGAGCTCTCTAACTCCCAAAGCAATAGACAAAGAAGATGTGTTAACAAAACTAAACAGACGAGCAGTAACCAGAAACAGAGATTGTGAATATAATTACAAAAAGTGACATCCAAGAAATGAATGGATCAGTGTCTCTGAATAGGGTCAGCAGTGGTCAACATCGTGATCAATGGCACAGATCACCACTCATCAAGAAATTACTTTGTAGTCGCAGCAGTAATAAACGTCCTCATCTAAAAACTGGACATGGGGTCAGACTAACTATCTCATAAGGCCCCTCCAGCCATAATATTCTATTATTCCATGATTTCACAACATCTTGGAGGTAGAGCTGATTCTCATCCAAATTGTCCTTTAGGATTTGTTGACCTAGATGCTAGACAGGTTCCCAAAATATAACCCAGAGGACCCATACTAGGTCTGCCTACTCAGTCAGGGTTTTGCTGCAACTAGAGATAATCACAGTTTTGTCAGAAGTCTTAAACTCTTTATGAAATATGCCACTAAACCACAAGCAATCTACAAGTACTGGAGCATGGTAAAACTGTAAATCTGGAGAAAAACAAGACATTTGTTAAAGTACCATTACTTGGCTTCATCCATATGTCTCTTGCATGCTAGAAGATGGTGGGACAGACCTCACGAAAAAGGTGGGGAAGAACTTGAAAAGAACCAACTGATTGAAAATGCCCACATTCAGGTAAACGCCTTGGAGGAAACCAAAGAGTTACTTAATGTGATTTATGGGGTTCTGGGGAAGATTAGCCATTTCAAAAACACTACCTACCCAGCCTTCCACAGACCTCAGATTCTCCTGTGATTCATCCTCTTTTTGATCTTACTCCTTAGATTAGACCCTTATAAAAACCTTGAAATATTAGCAACCATTACCACCTTAAGAGAAATTATGTTTTATCAGAGTAGCTACTCACACACTCAGCAGGTCTCTATGAGAGGAGAATGCAAACAGGTAAGTGTTGGAATGAAGGAAGACTCATCCAAACGTAGAGCCTCTGAAGGGAGTGGGGAGATCGGAGTGCCATAATAAGGAATCCTGAGATCCTAAAACAAAGGCAGACAAGTGAAGCAAGTGTAAGGAGTAAGGACAAAGAAGGAAACTGGTGGTTGATGCAGAGCTGCTGTGTGCTGGCCATGCTTCTACAAACTTTACATTGATTCTCTCCTCTTATCCTCGGAATAAACTACCAGTTAGATATTATTAATCCCATTTTACAGCTGATGAGACTATAGGCTCAAAGGGGATAATAAATTTGCCCAAGTTTACAGAGCTAACAAATGGCAGAATCTGGACAGGGACTCCTAACTGTGTGACTCCAGAGCCTACACGTGTTTCTCTCCACTGCAAGGCTTCCTATAATTCAGAAACCTCATCTCTAGGTCATGTGCTCCTCACAGCGCCCAGCACAGCACTTTGCTACTTACACGTGCAGGCCCTTGAGGAAAAGAGGAATGGAAATACCAAAAGTCAAATTTATCTTCTCCCCAACTGTGCTTTAAACCAATGGTTTTCAAATTGTGCATTTAACCATGAAAACTTGTTTTCAAAATAATCTTAAGCAACACACAATCCACCCGCCATGGTAGCCCAAAGCCTATTCGCCAACCGCATGATTGCCATGTAAAAGCTTAAAAACCACTGCAGAAAAGATGTGAACAAAAACTTCACAAGTAAGAATATACAAATGATCGCTAAACACATGAAAAGTTGCTCAAAATCATTCACCATCATAGAAATGCACATTAAAACAACAATGCAAAACCACTGTACACGTACTTGCAAAGCTAAAAGTTAAAAGACTGGGTTAACAGGGATGTGGAGCAACTGGAACTCTTAAAAGATTGTGAGTGGAAATGCAAAATGGTACAGCCATTTTGGAAAACAGTTTGGCATTTTGTTTATAAAGTTATAACAGATCATTACCATAGGTGAGCCAGCAATTTCACTCCTAAGTATTTACCCAAGAGAAATGAGAGTACATGTCTACATCAAGACTTGTACATGAATATTCATTGTAGCTTTAGTAATAAGCACCCAAAATTAGAAACAGCCCAAATATCCAGAAACAGGTGAATGGGTGAACAAATGTGGCATTTCATAAATGAAATAACCAATCAGCAATTAAAAGGAAAGAACTATGGATGCACTCAACAACATGCATAAATCTCAAAAATATGCTGAGTGACAGAAGGCAGACACAAAACTGTATACTGTGTTATTCCACTGACATGAAATGCTAGAAAAGATGAATCTGATCTACAGTGATTGAAAGCAGATTAGCGGTTGTCTAAGGTTGGGGTGTGGGATGGGAAAGGATTGTGAAGGGGTACAGTGTTTGCAGCTAATGATGGTATTCTATGTCTTGATTATGGGATGTTTTCTTGGGTGCATAAATTTGTCATAACTCAAAGAGCTTACAGAAGGTGTACATTTTACCTCAATAAGGTTGGATTTGAGGGGGGGAAAATGCCACCACAATTACCAAGGAATTGTTGAGGTGGAACTGGGCCCAATTATATAATCACTCAAGTGGCATTTTGGTCCCTTCTCCTCACTGAATTTTTTATTTCTTCCAGTCTCTAACTCAGCTCTGCTCTCTGCTGCAGCCCCATGAAGGATGGCAACTCCATCTGGCCTGCAAACTTTCAGTCAACTTGGTTACAAAAATACCCCCGGACCAAAGCCAGAGCTAATGAACATCTTAGACCACTTGGAAAAAGAAAGGCTATTTTTTGGCTTAGGATAATTGAGCTTCATTTCAAATCAGAGTCTAAGCTATTTTCTCTGTACTGAATCCAAATCACTCAAATTCCTGAAATTCGTCCATGGTTATTGTCTACCTGATGCCAAAATGCCCTGATGAAAAGTGAAATATTCAGCCAGTTGTGTGAATTCTTTGTCCTGAAATCTAAAAGCTCAGCTATTTGGCAGGATAGCAGAACAGCTGAGCAGTCAACTGATGCTTCTGCTGTGGACTGAGACGCCATGGAATTGTGTGGATAAGGTCTTCAGCAAAAATGAAAATGCAAAGTCCCAAAGCCAGTGTCCCTCACTGTTGATCAAGGGGGATCCACAGCATCTGAATCATGGAAGTTTGGATCACAAATGGATCCTGTCCAACTGCCTCTGTTTACGGATAAAGAAATTGAGGCAACTCCTATTCATCCTTTAAAACCTTGGTCAAACGCCATATTCTCTAGAGAGCCTTTCTCTACCTCTCCAGGCTGCTCTGTACTCTGACTCCCATGGCAAGCTAATACTGTATTCTACTACTCAGCTTATCACATTCAATTTGCTTATACATCTATCTCCTCCTCTTACATTGCAAACTACCTAAGCATAAGAGTATAAGCTCTGTACACCCAAATTCTCGCACACAGAGAGTGTTCAGAGAGAGCTTGTTAAATGAACTTGGGTTGAGAATCTGAACAAAACTGCACTCCGAATACATCCTTTCTCCATACCCATGTGGTAGTGAAATGGTGATAGTGAAATTCACAAATTCTAGACTTACCGTTAGTCCTGGGCACTAAAAACTGAGCCATTAGGATTTCATGTTCTTTAGACAAAGAGAACACTAATAAAGTAAATTGTAACAAGCCAGCACAGTTCTTGGTATGTAATAGGAATGTTGTAATTTAGGGAAATTAAAATACATTAATAAATATTTGTTATATTAATATCAACCTATATCTAATAGCAATAGTTAACATTTGAATGTTTACCATATATGAGGCACTATTCTGAGAAATATATGTGTGTATTAATTCATTTAACATAATTAGAAAGCATTTGGGGATTTTTTTTTTACTTTTTTATACAAGTTTTAAAGGTTACTTTCCACTTACAGTTATTACAGAATATTGGCTATACTCACTTTGTGGTACAATATATCTTTGAGCCTATCTTACCCCCAGTAGTTTGTCCCTCTCACCCCCCCCCAACCTTGATATTGCCCCTCTCCCAGCACTGGTAACCACTATATCTGTGAGTCTGCTTCTTTGTTGTTAAAGTCACCAGATTGTATTTTTTAGATTCCATATATAAGTGATATCATACAGTATTTTCTTTCTCCATCTGACTTATTTCACTTAGCTTGATGCCCTCCAAGTCCATCCATGTTGCTGCAAATGGCAAAATGTTGTTCTTTTTTATAGCTGAGTAGTATTCCATATACAATTTTGTGTGTGTGTGTGTGTGTATATACCACATCTTTATCCATTCTTTTGTTGATGGACACTTAAGTTGTTTCCATATCTTGGCAATCGTAAATAATGCTGCTATGAACATCAGGGAGAAAGCATATTTTTTACGCTTATCACTAAAACTATATGGAACTTGATTTTACATTTTGAGACTGATCCCTGTGTCTCCTCCACCTGTGACTAAATGAAAAACAAAGGTGATAGATTTTAACTAAACTTAATTGTGGTAATTATTTATATATTTACATATATATACACACATATATATGAAATCATTATGTTGTACACCGTAAACTATACAATGTTATATGTCAATTATATTTCAATAAAACTGGGAAAATATGTAAATAAAATGGACTAGCAAGCAAGAAAATTTTTAATTTAAAAAAACGAAAGAAATAAATATTTTAAATGACAGTAGTCAAACTTTCCCTAACAGTCTTTGTTTTCAAATTTCATTCCCACAGCCTATCATGACTTTCCGTTTTTAAAAATGAGACTTACTTAACAAACTGAAAATATTCTTTAGATGACAAATTGTTCTTCTAGAATGACATTTTGATTAACAGTGTAAGGGGCTAAAAGTATGAGGGTTAACATTTATTTCAATGAAAACAAGCACTTTAAAATCCAGAAGAACTGTGCTTAAAGTGAATTTATATGAGGCAACTGTTCCCAAAGTTTGGCCCAAAATATTTTCCCTCTCTGTGTTGTCTGTCACCATGGAGCTGGAGAAGATTCAGTAGATAAGGCAGAGAATGAACCTGACAAAATGAAATCTAATCCGGAGGGCTAGACTGGAAATTTCCATAAAAATGAAAAAGAAAAACAAAGGAATTGATTAACTCTTTCCATAAAAGGCTTAACTTCTATCAAATTGGTTCAATAATAAGCCCCCTTGGCATAAAAAAAATTAACAAAAAATAATTTTTTGATTCAAAAAAATGTTTCCAAGCACTTTGAAGGTACTATCCAGTCATCTTTGTTAGATATTTAATATTTCCAACCCTTCAAGTGTCTTGTTTTTCTCTGAATCATTCAGAGCACTAGAACAAAATGATCTTGTACACATCTCAAAAATGAATGTTTATTCTTACATTAATTCGAATGACCTTTTCCCTTTCTTCCAGTCACTTTTCTGCATCTACAGTAAGTCCTGTGATGACTATTCTATGCAGATCGACAGCTAGTGAATTTCCCACCCAAGGAGTGTGTCAGGCTTTGGTCTAGCCACTGCCAGTCTCAGGGAGGCACCTCAGAGCCTCCCTTCTCTTCCTTCTAGGACCCACCTGATCCTTGACCTTTCAGAGCCTGAGTTGCTCTCTTGACCTCTGGCTTTATTCCCACCACAGCAAGACCATCCGGGTAACCATAAGCTCAGTTCACGGCTTCACTTCATTTCCAACCTGTATTATGATAGTACCGCTCTGTCTACTGATCCTGAGAGGACAGTAGAGATAATTTGGGTGATGGTTTAGGATTTTGAAAGGTTTAATGGCTTCCCCAACTGGTTATAAGTTTTCAAACTCATGAAGAAGTGTGAGCTTTAGATAAAACCTCATGTGAATGCCCTTAAAACAGAAGAAAAAGATTATTACAAAATATTACCTTTTGTGGAAAATGAGGGAAGACTCTATAATGAGGGGTGGAAAAAATACGTGTGTTTGCCTCCAGTGGATGAGTTCAAATCTTAACTGTGGTCCTTATGAGTAGTTTGACTTTGGACACTTCCTGGAGCCTCAGTCTTTCACATGTATGATAAATATAGAGCCAGCCATTGTAAATACTGGATGAGACTATGTATTTAAAGGGACCAGAGGCACATAGTAGGCATTCAATAAATATTAATTGATCTATCACACATGTAATTTTTGTATATATTTTCTTATTGAGGTATATAATTTCAGATGCAAAGGATGTGATGATTGAAACTATAAAACCTAAGCTCTTATGACACCTCTAGGTGAGTTTGGGGGTGGATATAACTCAAAAAGCAATTTTATTTTTCACTTCAAGTAATATACTCATGCCACAATGTTAGTCAAAAGTACAGTTGATACAGTAAAGTGCCTTTTACTTGCAGGGCATAGCAGGACAGCATAGAAGTGCAATATGGATTGTTTTTTGGAACGAAAGCAACCACAACACAAAGGACTCATTTATTTTATAGCCAAGTTCAGAACAGGCACATTATATTTATGGGAACTCAAGTGTGTATGTGAGAGAGAGAGACAGAGACAGAGAGAGAGTCCTCTAAGCCCTTACCCTATTTAAAGTCTCCTTTGGACTGTGCTACCCAGGGACAGGGAGGCCATGACCAAAGCACTTTGAGAAACCACAGAAGTTTAAATTTTAAGAGCAATTAAAGGGCTTTCAAGGCTAAATTTGCCTTATACTCTGATTTTAGAGCCTAATCCCTGAAGTAAAATCAGATCCACTTCCTATTGAAAATATACGTCTCAGTAATAAAATATAAACATCTGATATTCAGGTGCCAGGTCTAGATTTTTCCCTGATTTTTGTCTTTATTTTAATAATATTATTTGATTTATCTGAAGAGCAAAATTATACTTTATATTTTTAGTTGAAATACAGTAATACCTTTAGGTGATTTTCAGCTGTCGAAGTCTGAATATTTAATCAGTATTAAGACAAAACAATGCCATTCATTAAGTTGCAAGGAAAAGGACAAAATAACTTGACTTTATCAGTGGTTCTTGGTGCAGCATTGTTTCTCTGGACTCTGCAACATCTGCCCCTGAGCAGCCTAAAGCCATCCTCTTTTCCATGTTGAAGATGACCTCCCTTGTTTATTTGTGATTTTGCAGGATGATGTACGCCTCTTCATAGACCAAGAAACATACTATCTTTAATGATGCTTTTTATTATGATGGAAGCCAACAAGGTGATCAAGAAACCTGTAGTATTACCCAGTCTCCACCAGAAAAGCTTTTTTCTGCGTTATCCACCCACTTACTTAAAGGTAGGTTGAATCACAACCAATATAGGTAAAATACACCTTAACCATTTTCTCAACACCCAGAAATTGAACGTAATCAATCAGGTATGGTAACATCCTGACTTTATTGTGACATTATGACATTTTCAACATTAAAAAAAAGCACAATTATATAAAAACCATACACCAAATCAATTTTCAAGCACATAGAAAAATTGAATTCCTGAATAAAAATCACTTCGGAGAAATACAAAATTCAGGTCAATTCTAGAGAAAAGGTCACCCTCTTATGCTTGGTGCTTTTTTATATAACCTGAAGAGAAAAATCATGGGAAAGCAGAGATTTGGCAGCAAAATATTTGTGTTCTGCTGTCTGCAGTGGGAAAGAGAAAGTCATGTTATTTTTACTTTCCTGAATCAGCCCTGTAACACGGCTTCTCCAGGCAACTTCTCCAGGCTGGCTTGATACCGCCCTGGGTGTCTTTGATGGAGATCCATCACGAATCTGAGAAGACATCAGCTCCTACAGAAACACACATAGAACGGAGCTCCACCAGCCCATACTACCAAAGGGAGTAAAAGTTGATTTGCAACCTAAACTAAGTAGCAATTAATGGCACGTGAAAAAGAATGCAGGCTCTGAGTATTTCCAACTCCTGGCATTACCCACACTACAATTTGCTTCGCACACTCAATCTTCCCAGAAGAGTCAGTTTATAGTGAGTGATTTATTCCTCAGTAGTCTTTTATACCATGATATCTCCACCCCACCACTCTACAAGTTCTACATTTTGCAGATACTAATCACCTACAAATCATCAAAAGGAAACTTCTTTCCCCTCCATCTCTCCGTGGTTGACCTTCTCCTCCTTCTGGAAAAACTCAGCTTGCTCGGCTCCTGGGCATTCTGCCATCCTGATTTTACTCTGTGGACTGCTTCTGCTCTTTCTGCCTTTCCTCCTCCAACCCCCAAGAAGTATCTGGTCCCAGAAGGACTGCCCTTTGCCCTCCTCTCCATTCCCACTTATCCTGGGCTATTTCAGCCATGCTCGGGGTTTCAAGTCCATGTAGTCCTGTGCATGGCTCCCAACTCTGTCTCTAGCTCCAGTTTCTCTCAGAAGTTCTCATACTGATTTTCCAAATGCTTTTTGGGTATTACGTCAACATCTCCAACTCAAAATGCACAACACGATAGAACCTTTCCAGGATTTACTGCCCATTTCTATAATTTGCACTTCCACCATCTCAATTACACAGACACAAACCATTAGAGTCATCTTTCATCCCACCCTCTTCTTCCTTCTCTAACATTCTGAATTTTGAATCTTGTCAATTTCAGCTCCTTTGTACTTCTAGCTTCTATGTCTCCATTTCTCCTGACGTTGCCCCAGTCCAGGCACTTCTCACCTGTCACCAGGGTTTCTGGTTTTCGTTTTTACTTCCTTCTTCTATCTTCTTCAGTTTTTCTTACAGAATGGAAAATATTCTAAATGTCATGATGGTAGACACTGGGTGTTTTCATAGAGCCAGTGCCTAAATCACTCAGTCCTAAATATTATATTACTTTTTATGTAAGCACAGCTCTGCTTACATGATCTTTTCCTGTTTTGACATTTCTCTGGTCCTCAGCATTTCCCTGATTAACGAAATACTTTTTGGTGTAAGTAATGATCATGTTGATGGAAAGAGGTTTCAGAGAGGGTCTGAGATGTAAGGTAAAGGAGAGAAGTCTTACCTGTGTTTCTGACACCTGTGAAATATAAGTTGGGGGACAGGCTTATGAGGAAAGGTAATAAGTTTGAGTTTTGATGCCAGGAATTTGAAGTGCTTATGGGACATGAGGTGAATATAACCACAGGCATTGGTGACCAAGAGAGAAGACTAGGCTAAAGCTGAATGATTGGGACTTGAAGACAGATAGACACGTAGAGCAGGCTGAGTTGTATCGACTCTGCCACCAGATTGCTGGGTTCAAATCCTAGTTCTGCTGCTAACTAACTGTGTGAACCTGGTCAATGTTCTCAATGTCTCTATGCCTCACTTCCCTCATCTTTAGAATGGGCTTAAAATTCCCTGTATCTTAACTTGTCATGAGAATTAAGTATCATGGGAATAATGCCTGGCACTTGATGAGCACTAGATAGGTGGTGATTATAATTATTTACATAATAGTTGAAGATTTGAAGGTGAATGAGATCACCCAAAGAGAAAACGTACCAAATAAAGCAAAGAACATGATGAGAGAAAGGCCTGAGGAATTCCAGCCCAAACTAGGCACTAACTACAGAAATAATAATAATATATGATTCTGGCTCGCACAAGGTGTATAATCCTACGGGAAAGAGCATAACTTTTGCGGTAATTAAGACATGAGGACAGTGTGATGGAGTATAAAAAGGAGACAACTGGGGGGGAAGAAACAGAATCTCTCTATTCAAGCACGCTTTCCAGGTCTTTGGCAGAAGTTCTAAGTGAAAAAGGAAGCTCAAGATGAGACAGAAATCGTTCCTTCCGTATCAAGGCTGAGAATATACAAACAAGGGTCACTAAAGTGTCTATTGGTTTCTGCATCATCTGGAACCCCAATGTAGAGCTGAAATTCCAGAGTTTACATTTAAGGATCATTGCCTGGAACCTAGGGACATAAGTCCTGGGAGGATTCTGCACAGGGGAGGCAGCTTGTGACCCACTATGGCACTGGAGCTAAGCCAAAACATGCAAAAAAGTTAAAATAAAATAAAACCGAAAGCCAAAATCCTAAGCTGTGTGCAGGACAATTACATCCAACCCTGTTTGAATATTTTCCTCCTCCTATTTATAGCTTCTTCCCTTTTATTAAAGCTTCCAGTAATGTTACATTGCACAGCTTTGGGGGAATGTGTTTACTTCTGCCTGCTCTGATCCATCCTTCCACAAAGGGCAGTAAGTGCCCGGGTTTGACCAGGAAAAAAGAAGCAACTTCCCAGCAGGGTTCATGGAGTCAGTAAATAGAGGCAGTTCCAGTGAGTCAGTGCTACTCAGGGAAGCTCAAAGTGAGAGGCTGAAGGGAGAAGACCATCCAGGTCTTTTGTTTTCACTAAGCCATCGCAGAGACCTCCATGGCCATATCCACCATGGGATTAGCACCAACTGCCAGGAGACCTGCGTTGTAACCCTAGCTCTGCTCCTGTGTCCCTCTATGACTTTGAACATGTCTCTTAACTGCTGTGAGACTTAATTTCCCCATCACTAAACAGAGTGGATGGGTTAGATAATCTAGAAGGCATCTTCCAGCATTCTGTGTCTCTCTAATACGCTTGTACTCTGTATTAATCTGATGGGTGAGGTTATGCTGCAGTAGCAAAAAAAAAAAAAAAAAAAAAAGTCTCAATATTTACCAAAACTTAGATTCTTATTGCTTTCTGTAAAGCCAGTTGCAGGTTTGAGCAACTCTCCTGAGCAATTGCCTTCTATGTAGTAACTCACTCTTCCAGGCTACACAGGCTTCACCTACATTTGTACCATCTGGAACACATGGTCTCACTGATAACATGCAGGTGAAGAGGGTGACTAGAGAATCATACGTGGCTTTTCACTGACTCAGCTCACACGTGGCATACATCACTTCCACTCAGTTTACCTCAGCCAGAATGAGTCACCTCCCAGCCTGATTCCTGGTGTTAGGGGAGGAGGGACAGGAGAAGAGGTTGAGATGTGGAAATTTCCATGTTTTCAGAAGAGGAGAAGAATTGATAATATTGATGAGTGCTAGTGACGTCTACATACGGCCCCTATTGAAGATAAAGAGATTAGTAATCTTATAAGACATTTTTATTCTTCCAGCTGCTTCATAAGCAGTTCTGACAGTGTTTTGAGGTCAGGAGAGAAGATATTACTATCTCCATTTTACTAATGAGGAAACGCGCCCAGAAAGGTTTTGAAACATATGAATGTCACAGAGTTGCCTAATGTCTGGGATGGGACTAGATTCTGAGTCTCTGTGCTTCCTAGTGATTTAAAGAACACCAGAGTGTATATCAAAAGACCTGCAGTGGAATCCTGATCATTCATTACATTGACCTGCAACTTCCTTGAGCCTTCAACTTTCATATGTACATTAGCGCTCAGAGTTTCCTTGGGATGATTAAATAAGATAATAGAGCAAAGCAAATATTAAATGAACAATACAATTTGTCCACTAAATGACACCACAGGATCGACAAACTGTTCAAAGACACAAGCTATGTATCCTTACATTCAGAAGACCCTGCACCCAGAAATACTCAACTAATGTTATAAATTAACCAGAAGCAGAGATATTTTTATTGGAATTCACCGATAGGGAGACTATGACTTCTCTGGGGGTTGGGCAGGTGTTACATTTTTCCCAGTACCTAGTAAAGTACCTAGAAGGGAGGAAAAGCTTAAAGCACAAGATTGTAAAAACTAGATGAAGTCTACACCAGACATTAGTTTTTAGTAAGTATTATGCATTGTGGTTACTCGGGTTTTTTTGTTGTTGTTGTTTTTCCTTTTGTGTCATGGAAGGAAGTGAGAGGGGCAAACAGAGGGAGGTTGGAAAAGAAATGTTATGGACTGAATATTTATGTCCTCCCAACCCACATTCATATGTTAAATCTAATTCCCACTGTGGTGGAATTTGGAGATGGAGCCTTTGAAGGTCATTAGGTCACAAGGGTAGAGCCCTCTTGAATGAGATCAGTGCTTCTAGGAGAAGAGGCCAGACAGCTAGCTCACTCCCCTTCTGCCACGTGAGGACGCAATGAGAAGTCAGCCACCTGCAAACTGGAAAAGGGTCCTGGCCAGAGCCCAAGTATGCTGGCACCTGACCTGGGACTGCCAACCTCCAGAACTGTGAGAAATCAGTCTCTGCTGTCTCTAAGCCACCCAGTCTATGGTACTTCTTTATAGCAGTTGGAACTAAGACAAGAGAGAACATTCATTCACCATCTCGGAACAGGGGATTATAAACCATTAAGGACAGGAAAAGGCATAGCTATGAATGTACAGGAGTCTTTGATCATGTTTCTTAGCATAAAAAAATGCAAGGTAAGAAAGTAAATTCCTACAGCTCAGAGAGCAAAACTGTGCCCCATATTGAACAGGGCACAGGGACTGCAAGGAGAAGAAAGACAGAGTTGTGCGGGGGTGTGTGTGTGTGTGTGTGTGTGTGTGTGTGTGTGTGTGTTTTCTCCCTGTGTGCCCTCCTCCACATCATGAATGGAGGCTGCTGTGGGCTCAAAGCTTCTCATCTTAGTCAGGGACCAAATCCCAACTTTATAAAGTCGCCGTAATGATTCAGTGCTGTGGGGCCGTGGGCTCCTTCAAACAAGTGACCTTGGCTGGTTATCTCCATGGTAACAGCTCACATCCCAAACTGTTCCTTCCTGTGTGGGAGGAAGCATTTCAGAAATGGGGAAAGGCAGAAATGAACAGTGGTTTTTCTCTCTTATGACCCTTCTCCTTCGGCAAATTGTGTCCTTTCCCTGAATGTTGTAGTCTCCCAAGGAACCCGTGCACAGAAGAGGTGGTTTCAGCCACTTCATTTGCATATGTATGCCCAGGACACATTTTAAAAAGTAGAAACCTGAAGCTGCTTTTCCTTTAGTTTCTTTTAATTTTCATGCAGCACTCAGTATTTCTCAGGATGTTTCACCATTCTTTTTGTTAGCAGCTCCCCAAAGAGGAAGACCACCATATCTTCCTCACTTTGAAACAGAGAGCCTGCAGGTCAGAGAGGATGAGGACCTCCCTCAGAGCTCCGGAGCAATGCAGCATCCTCTATTGAACCCTCATTTCCACCCCGCCTTCCTGCGGTCCCACCCCTGCCTGAGCCACCACCCTGGTCAATCAGTTGCCATGTCTCCCTCCAGCCCTAGACTCCGCCCCTGTCACATGACCCCTCATGCTCCCTGTGATTTCCTCCAGCTGGGTGTCTAGTTTCTGGGTGAGACAATTAAGCAAATGTATGCTCAAAACCTAGAGTATTCGCTGTGTTGTCAGCTCAATGTTCTGTCCATTCCACAATGTCTGGAATCAGAGCAGTTTTTTACAGGATGATAAATGACCCTTCTTCAGCTGAGCCCTGAAAGTACATGCCTGACCACAAACCCCTCCAACTGCTTCTCTCAAATGTACCATGGGGTCTCCTTTCCAACCAGAATCTCAGGCCAAGAGCACTCACTCCTTGGCCCAACTTTAGCCTTTCCCGGTAGTTTTGATCCCATGATTCTGCCCGTGAAAGAAATCTTTTTCTCTGCAGCATCCCTGCCGGACTTTGACGTACAAAGGTGTAATTAGAACAGCATGGAGCAAGCAGGACAATCCATTTACCTCATCCTTAACATTTAAGTGCTTTAAAATATGGTTCTAATATCCTAGGTGCACAGGGCCAAATTCCCTTCTCAGTTTCTCACATGCATGAGTAAATCCACACAGGCTAAACCCCTTGGGCCTTAGGTTCTGCTTAGAAGTTTTTTGTTTTGTTTTGTTTTTTTTAAGAAAATAAATATTCCATTAAAACGACATAGTGTACTCTGCATATTTTTAGGACAATTAGAGTTTAGAATTCCCTCTTCTTCCGCCCATGGTAAAAGTTTTTTCCTTGACTATTTCCTCACCAAGAATGACATTAATCTGGGATAAATTGAAGATTTTCCTTGTCTTCTAAAATAATCACCTCGTCTGACATTGTCAAAGTGCCAACCGGTAGAGTGAGACCCTGGATCTGCTTTGGGAAGAATCCAAGCCCTCGTGTACCTCTGCCAGATAAACCCTTCAGGGAGACAATTATTTGTGAACCTAATCAAATATTTACTTCAGACAGAAAAGCCAAACTCACAGGAAACAGAGAAACAGAAAAGGTCACTCTCTACCGTCTGCTTAATTCAAAGTGGGTCATCGGTGTGGGTAATTTTTCTTTAGTGCTTCTGCCCGTGTAAATAAAATCCAAAAGGAGACAGACTGGCTGTGCTCAGTCTGTGGGCCAGAGCTACAGCAAGACCAAGGGGAGGAGCCTAGACAGTCAGTCTTCACGTGGGGGTGATGGGGACAGTCCCACAGGGAGGGCCACCCTCAACTCGTGGCCTGTGTGCTTGGATATGTTCATGAGTTTGTATAGACAGAAATCTCCCTCCCCACTATGTATAAGTGTCTATGAGTGTGTATACAACATGGATATACAGAAGCTCCCTGTCCATTAGTCTGTGCAGCTGCGGCCACGTGTGGTTATTATCTGCCTAGCCAACATGCAAATCAAATGTTTCCTTGCAGCCAAATTTGGAGCAACATCTTTGCAATAATTGCTATATCACTGCATATTCAAGTTCAAAGACCCATGGCCACTAAATTTAAAAAGAGAAGTGGATGTTAAGACCGATCAGCAGTTTGTTTTTATTCATTGCAAATCATAGCAAAGAAAGGAAAAGCCCAGCCCTGCTCACTCCACGATTCAGGCAGAAATAAGATGTGCCCTCGTACGAGTCTGACTTGGAAGATGGCCCGGTTCAGAGACGGCTTGGAAAATGTGTCTGGGATGTCTTAGAAATCAGGAATTATACTGAAGAATCAAAGAAAGAACTCGTAACTTCGTAGGGCAAATGTGTTTGTTTATTTAAATTAAAAATATTGTGAAAATTACAAACTGTTAAATACAGACCATTTTATACAACTTAATAGAATAAGAAGGAAGTATATACATCACTTTTTAATAGGCGCAGATCGACTTGCACCAAGCTTCAGGATTAAGCAATGGAAAATGTGACAGCGCACATGTCCATCGCAGCAAAGTTTCAGAATTCAAGTGATTCCAGGCAAGGGGCCAAACTTAACTTGGCTTCTTTCACCCTAAACAGCCCCCTTTGGAGTAAATCCACACTCTGAATTTTAAAGTGAACCGAGGGCCCTTTTTCCCCCAAACATAAATTTCCTCTAAGGCGAACTGATAAACCAGCTCCTACACTGTTAACCCTTCCATGGGAACAGTAGTTATTGCTGTCTCCAATCTAGGGAGAGCGTGTTTTAAAAAAAAAAAAAAAATTTATGTTTTTACTAGAATTAAATTTGACCTTTTGGTGTGTTTTTCTTCCTCCTTGTCTTCAGGGGCCTAAAGAGTCTGCTACAAAGCGACTGACCACAGGAATACATGGAGACATTAGCAAGCATTCCTGAGCTATTTCTCTTACATGTCTTTTTCCCTTAACTGGCGGGTTAATAGTCTACCACCCAGAGAACTTTGCAGCATGAAATGTGGTATCTGCCTCTTTGGTTCACTGCTGGGAAAATGACAGCAGGGGTGGGCAGGGGATTCGCCTTGGATTTCCCCATTACATGTGTTCTGAGCCTCCAACTGCTCCTTTAAGTAAGCAGATCCTTCTTCAGACTTGCCGGCCAAGGGGGAAATATTCTGTCCAAGCTTCCTCACACCAGGCCATGCAGGATTTATCACAGAGTCTTAGAATCTACAGACATCCTCCCAGCCCCTTGGGGATCCAGATCATCAGGAGTCTCAGGAAAGCAGTAAGCCTTTGGATGGCATGCTCAGGACCACACGAGCGAAGCAGAGCTGGGACTCGGGTTCAAGAAACACAGAACTTGGACCCCGGCTCTGCGCAGTCTCACCGGAGCATGCCCTTCTAAGTCTCAGCTATGTGACGAAATGCCATGTCGTCAAGGCCCACATTATGTCCTCTCCCAGCTGAGAAAACTAGGCTGGGAAAAAAAGCAGCAGCAGGACCAAGGGTTTGGCTTTGTTCAACCCCACCACCGCCCCTTCGGGAAAGATCGGGAAGATTCCCTGCACGGCCATTCGAAGTGCAGGTTAGATTCTTAGGGAAACCCTTCCAAGCACACACACACACACAAAAAGCATGCCAGCATGTGATGCTGGATGCTCCCAGATCAGAGTTCAAGGTCACAGGTTAGACAAAGGGTCAAAATAGCAGATTGCGTCTTAGAATCCCAGCCAATGCTAACAGGTTTTAAAGTTGCATTTTTTTTCCTTACAGTATGCAAATAGACCAGGTTCAGATCTCCAGCTTTCTCCCATCAGAAGTCCTCCATCAAATATTCCCCCTCTAACCCAAAAGACGTGTAAGAGAAGCTCTGTAACCCGCGGTGAGCTAATGCCACAGGTTCACGTTAGAGGTACTTACAGCCAATCAGATCTAGAAGAACAAAGCTCTAGGCAAATTAGCAAATCGAAACTAGTCCCTCGGCATGCCCTCCGCACTTGGCAGCCCCGGGAGTGGGCAGCCGCTTCGGGAGCTACCCAGGGCATCCAGTGAGAAAACAACCACCGGCACATCGACCTGCCGGATTCTGAACAGGAACCCCGACCCCCAGGCTCCCCCAAGGAAAGGTACACACTGCACGTCTTCGGGGCTTTTTCGGTGCCAGGTCCACACCACAGTCCACACCTCATGGACTCGGGCTGCTGCTCCCGTTTAGCCGTGTCCCCCACCGTCCCCCATTCAGGGGCTTGTCGAGGGTCTCTGGAAAGTGGCAGCTGCACTGCAAAAGTGAAACCAGACACGGAAAGTGTCCTTCCTCTCTCTAAGGGTGCTGGCTGATGGCGCCACCTCCAGAGGTCAGAGGGGTGCTAGGAATTCTGATGCAGGTTCTCCGAGGACCCCTCGCTGCTTTCGTTGAGGGGGGTCTCCGAAGCCTCCTCCAGCTCGTCGTCCGCGCCCTCCTCCTGGATGGTGAGGTGCACGTCGGGCGAGGAGGACTCGGAGCTCACGCTGTCTCCTTCCATGGAGCAGAGCGTGCAGGACAGGGCTGGCGCCACGCTCTCCTGCAGCACGTTGAGCATCGCGGGCACCTGCACCGACCTCAGGCCCGACACCACGGGCAGCGGCTTCATGGCCTCCCCCCAGAGCCTCTCCTCGTCCTTGTACAGCAGCAGGAGGCTGGATTTCTTCTCCTGCCTTTTGGATTTCATGTAGCCCAGCATGATTCCAATCAAGAAAATGCCGTAAAAGGACATGACGACCAGAACGTAGAAGTACTCGTTGCCGTTGGCGTGGCGGCTGGCGCTGCCGGGCACATGGGACTCGAGGGGACCGCTGGGGGTTGCCGTGCTGGCGTGCGTGCTGTTCAGAGGTTCCATTCTCAGCATTGAAGCTCTGCTCACACAGACGGGATCTGGGGAGAAACGTGCAGGTTAGAACTCTTCCGGGGGCCACCGTACCGGGAGGAAGGCGAGCACCAAGTTCTCCGAATTGCAACATCCCAGAAGCTTATAACCGCGTGGAAATACAGTCGTAAGAGGTTGCACCAAACAGCTAAGGGGGGTTAGCCATGAGGGGCCGGAGTGCAGCGGGGAGCGGGCAAGGGAAGGAGGGAGGGGAGTGAGGAGGGCTTTTATTTGGTCGTGTGTCCATGCCCATTATATTTTCATTTCATAAAGTCAGCATATAAAAAGCTTTTGTAATTTTAAAAAGAAAAGGGAAAAAAATCAATATAGGACAAAGGCACATAGAGAAACTGACTATCATTTTAATCACTAGGAAACTTTTTTTAACTGATCGAGCAGAAAAAAAAAAGAAAGGTTACATTTTGCTTCTCAAATGTAAACTTATTTTTAATTCAAACTAACATTGCCTTAGGGAGGGGAAAAAAGGAAAAGAAAAGAAAATCGCATCTACACATTGCTAGAAATATCCTTCTTTCAAATGTGTCTGAAGAAAAGTAGCACTGCTCACTTACCAAGTGCTGGCAAATTTGTCCCGAGTCCTGAATTCCTAAATCGCCAAGCCCGGGAGCCTTCTTCCTCCGTGTGGGGCTCAGCGCTCTGACAGCTCGGCTGCTGCACTTGGGATATATAGTCAAGAAATGCATCGTCACGTGTTCTGGGAGGAAAATTTACAACAGAGGTTGGTCGTGGCAGAGTGAACAGTGAACTCACAGCACTGCAGTTCAACTCACTGAACTTTGCAGCTGTGAAAAGAAAAAGACTGGGAAGCGGGAACTGCTTCTCACCCGTCAGCACCAAGCCAAAGTTTTCAGGTGGCCATGAAAAAGGAGGAAAGAATGTGCCCAGTTGGAACCGTTCCCCTGAAGTCCAGTCTTACTGAAAATTAGTTCATGCTCCATCTCCCTCTTGAGGAATAATCTGGATGTCTCTACAGGCTTTCAGAGACTGATAGTCAGATACCATAATCCAGATAAAAGACAGTTGGAAGCCAGTGCAGGATTTACTGTCAAGGAACTAGGGCTTAAGTTTCAGCTCTTCCATTGACTATGCAAATGTAATAAATCCTCACTGAATCTTTCTGCACCTCGGATTCCTGATCTGTAAAATTGCTGCATGCGGCAGAGAGGGGCTTCCATATGCAGAATTATATGAACGGTGTGAGCCTTTGAGTTTCTGTCGGCGTCATCATTCTAAGACTTAAGGCTGGAGAGTGTGGATGAGCCCTTTAAAGACACAGAGAGATTTGCCTGTCTTCTGCATCATAATCTTATAACGCTTATAAATCTATATTTTTACAATAAAAAAATGTATCTTCCAGATGCTTTTCAATCGTCTGTGTGAAGTAGAAACCGGTTGCAGTGCAAGAAACTTCACGTGGGCAAATTTTACTCCAGTTCTCTGGCACGAAACTGCTCCTCCGTAGCATCACACAGAGACCTTTCACACATCTCTTCACTGTCAAGGGAGGAGCAGGTTGGGGGAGGAGCAGGAATTCTGGTGAGCAACTGAGCACAGTTCACACTTTGAAAAAAACCTAGTAGACCCTGTGTTAGAAATGGTCATGGGGCTCAAAATCGAAAAAAAGAATTGAAGACTTTGATGTTGGTCCATCTGCTCCCTGGGTTGCTTATTCTTTGAGGATCTCATCCTAAGTTGAAGTAAACTAGGAGTGATGCTCTGCCTCCAGTTGTCTGTGGCCTGTGAATCCTGAAGGCTTTCTTCCTCAGCTATGCCTGCAGTGGTTTGCTGGGGACACGAGAACAAGACAGACCTGTGAGATCGATGTCTGTTGATGGCCGATCCCAGTATTGTTGATTATGTACCTAGGGATGGATGGATGGGATTAGTAATCACCCAGGGATGAACAGACAACGCAAACTGGAAGTTTTGAGGGAGCAGAAAGGAGGTGGGGAAAAGGGTTACCAGATTTAAGGAGCAAAAAAATGTGAAGCCTGGTGCCAGGAAGCCAAACAGAGGCTGAACTTTCAAACAAGATAAATCTTCAAAACCAGGCTGACAGTCCCAAGACATGGATGACTCTGGAATGATGTCCAAAGGATAAAACAATTCGAGGACATAGGAAGGATAAAATTCATCACAGGTGTAAGGGAGGGAACAACCCAAATGAAACTCCGCTGGGTGACTTCTCAGTGTCCCTGCTTCCGCTGGGACCCCGTGCTGACTCCATGCCTGTGTTTCTCCCACAGTTAAGTGAAATGATGCATGTAAAGTACTTACCACCACGTCTGGTAGTCTGTGCTTTCTGCTGTCATTGCTGAAGGTGCCCTGTTGCTACCAAGGGCTCCAGGTTGCTCCCTGATGGGCATGTGCCTGTCTCTGTATTTTTCATCGTTGCTCTTGTCTCTCCCACCAAGAATGGAATTTAAGATGTAGTGCTTGCAAACTCATAACACAAAGCCCGATCTTCTCTCCAGCCCTCATTCATATCAATATGCTGAGAACTATGGCAGTGAGTAATGGCATAAATAGCATTCTCTCCCTGATAGAGTGCACGAATGGAAACACACGAGAGTTATGGGTTACATCTAATTTCTACCACAGTATCCAGAGACAGCAATGTTAAAGAAACAAACCCATTTACAAGTATGTCCTCCTAGTCTGTGGCTTGCATTTCTATTTTTTAATAGTGTCTTCTGAAGAGCAAATATTTCTTAAGCCCAACCTATCAAAATTTTTTAGAGTTTGTGTTTTCTGTGTCCTAAAAAAATTTTGTCTAACCCAAGGTCATAAAGATTTTCTCTTATTTTTCTCTTTGAAATTTTATAGCTTTAGCTCTTACATTTAGGTCTATGATCCATTTCAAGTTAATTTTTCAAGTTAATATAATACAAAGTGTAGATCAAAGTTCATTTTCCTTTTTGCATATGGATGTCCAATTGTTCCAGCACCATTGGTTGCAAAGACTATCCTCTTCCCATTGAATTATTTTGGAATCTTTGTCAAAAATCAGTTTACAATTGGTCTGTTTCTGAGCTCGTTAATCTGTTCTTTGGATCTATCTGTCTATCCTTGATTCAATGTCATACTCCTTTGATAAATCCATTCTGAACTGGCATTTTTAATGAGACTAAGATACGCTGCAGGCCATACCTGAGTGTCTGTTATGTACCAGGCACTGGGAGAGGCTTCCTTCCGTCCTGTGTGGTATCACCAGAACCATTCCATATATAAGGAAACTGAAGGTTGGAAAGACTAAACGAATTGCTCGAAACCATCTCATTCATAGTAGAGTCAGGGTTTGACCCCAGGTCTGTACAATTCCAGAACCCATTCTCTTTCCCCTACCCTTTGTCTCACTCAATGGGAACCAGAAAAGGAACTGAGATAGAGTGAAAAAGCAAAAATGGATATTGTTTCAACTTATTTTGAGTCTTCATAAAAATTTTTTTTGTAAGGTGAATTCCTAGATGGCCAGATACTGGAACATAGATGCAACCATACAATTATAAAATGTTTCTTCCACATTCATGCTATTTTAAGTATTGGAGGCTACACCAACCTTAGTATATTCTGGAAGTTATTGGTGAGGTAGTAATACTTTTATCATATAACCTTATTTCCCGTAGTAAAACAGTTACCATTTTGCTTATGTCTACAACTGATTTCTGGTCTTGTTTTGATTTTTTTTTTCCCCTACTTGATCCTGACACACAACTTTCTCCAGAGCTTTGAGTTTTTTAAATTCCTGGTAACGTCATTTTCACCAGATGACCCAAGGGTCCTTGACCACACATCTCTGAAATCATGTTAGCAGCTTCTGTGACTAAACAAACTCCGTGCTGGGATAACAGCACGGCAGTGAATCTCATCAGATTAAACGTAAATCTGGAGCCCAGAGATTTGACCCAGCTCAGCCTCATCCATGCTACGTGACTGGCTAAGTTGCATAATTTCTCTGTGTTCAGTTTTAGCCCCCTCAGGCATGTCAAAAGTAGGATAATTAATTGTCTCAAGATGCTCAAAAATGTCCCATAATCCATGAGGATATCCGTGTCCTGAGTAGACAGTAAGGAAAAAAGCAGGACAAGATGTGGGGTAACCAGGCTGCAGGGCTGGTGAAATATTTCCTAATGAAACCCTCCGTTGCCCACCGTGATTTTGCTTTTCCCAGAAACCCCTTCTGAAAAGTTGTGTCTGGGAACTCTTGCTGTGGTCATTCCTACTAATGCCCTGAGTCACCCTCCCTAGAAACTTACTTTCTAGCATGTCTAGCACTTGGAATAAAACAAGACTGGGTGTCTTATAATGTTTAAGAAGACCTCCAGACCCTCTTAAAATACTAGCTATGTCTCCGGGGGATGTATCTGTAGGCAGGAACTGCTTGGACATCACCCAGAAAAGATTTTAGGATGGAAGAACTCAGAACCTCTAAAATTAAATAGTGTATGGTAAACCTGTCATTAACTTGACTTTGTTATTTATTATTCAAACGTTTTTGACCTGACGTTTACTTAACAAGTACTTGCATAATGCCTGAAGTGTCTCAGGAACTGCTTTAAGCACTTGGCAAATTTTATCTTATTTAATCTTCCTAAAGCTTCTGAGAGGTAAGCCTTATGAGCATCCCCATTATACAGATAAGGAAACGGAGGCACAGAGTGGCTGCAGTAGCCTGCCCAATACCACACAGCTTGTACGTGGCAGAGATGGCACTGGAACCCAGAGCTGAGATTTTGAACCCAGATTCTTTGCATCTAACCATTATGCCGTATCGTCTCTTCTAGTTATTGAGTTATTGTGCTACTCATTGGAACTGTAATAGGTGAAAGGAAAGAGAGAGATGGACAGACAGACAGAGAGTGGGTCTAAGTGTCTCCTACAGCCTACAACCTGCTGGACACAAAGGACTGGGCTCATACCCACACCTGGAAAAAGCAGAAGGGGACTGTGTTTGGCCCTGGCTCTGGAGAGAGGTGCCTGAGTTAGGAAATCCATGCTCCTAGAGTTTGTCAGGAGAAAAGTATGACAGTGCATCTGATAGGCCAGATGTTTGCCACGTGGGTGGGGAACACAGACCTGGGATACAGGCTAGTTCCCGCCCAAGATGACGGCCAAGAGGCTGAGGAAGGAGATGCACTCCCCACGTTCAAAGGAAGTGCCTGGAATGGCGTCAGAGGTCATAGCCCTGCCCACCAATGGCTCCCAGTCTGCCCAAGGCCCAAGGGGTCAGGGGTAACATGGAAGGAGGATGGAATGTGGCATAAGGAGCTTTAACTCTAAGTGAACTTGAGGAATTTTGACCATGATGTGGCAATGAACATCTTAATTACTGAACTGAGGCTGTCTGGGGAGACTGGAGCAGCCAGGGGATTTTTATTACCTCAGAGTGACCAGAAAAGTGTGGGATCTTCCCAGAGATTTCCATCACAGGCAGGGGAGGAACTGGCCCTAGAGAATGCATCTGAAGACGTAGTGGGACTCAACATAAAGGTTTGATTCATGATGACACCCTGCAAGTCTGGCTTGTTTATCATAAGATTACATGTGCAAAATGCTTAGATCTGTGCCTAGAACTAGCAAGAGTTCATTTATCTTAAATATTAAACAACATTAGAAATGTGCCGAAAGACAACATTTGGGGAGATCCATGGCATTATCAGTCCTAAATTTAAGTTGAAGAATCATAAGTTGATTGTTCACTATTTTATTCCCAGCACCTAGAAGGGTACTTGGCCCACAGGAAACCTTCAAGAAATACTTGTTGAATGAGTAACAGAAAGAATGTGCTAAGTTCTCCTGACAGACTTTCTTATTTAATGTTCATAAGAGCCCAGTAGGGCAATGACTAGCAAAATTTTATAAATATGGAAAGTGGGACCTGAAAAGGTAAGTAAATCTTCCCACTCACACAGCAGGACAGAGCAGAGCAGGGAGGGACCATTCTGCCTTCTACTGAAATCTTGCCAGACACGTACTCCATTCCTGGGATGCACACTACTCAGTGGTTGTGGTCACTTCCTCTGACCCCAGCTAATAAAGGGGTCAGAGCTGGCTTTGGAGCCCCGTGAAAAAAAGGGTGCTTAATGCAGGGCTTCAGGATTCCAGCGGAGACAGGCAAAGCTGACAATCTTTCAAAGACAAGTTTTGAAGCCCTTAAAAGATTTTCTTAACACCTTCCAAGTACCAGGTTATCAGATGATAACACAGAAGCCAATAAAAACTGAGAGATGAACTGTAGCTAATAGCACAGTAGTGTATACTTATACGGGGTTGAGGGTAGACCTGAAGCATTTTCACTGTGCACACACACAAAAGTTGGCTATGTTAACTATGTGAGGTGATGGATGTGTGAATTATACAATTATATGTGTCAATTATTCCTCAGTAAGGTTTTAAAAAATTAAAACTAAGTGACAGAGCTGGAATCTAAAGCACAGGACAGCCCATGGCCACCAGCCCATGAAGAGTCTGTATTCGGTCATGCCTGTATCTGTACAAGCAGTCAGGGTCCACCCAGAGGACAAGGAGAATGGGCAGCTTGTCAAGGAGAGCTCATCCAGTGACGCCAGGCAGGGATGATTGCCTCTCCGGCCACAGCTGGGACCTAAAGATACCAAACCAGCTCTTTATGCACGGTAGCAATTGTGGGTCACTTCCCACACGTGACCAAGGAGAAGGAAGATCTGGATCCTGGACGGTTGAGTCTGAGAGCCAGGGCCACACTGAGAGGCAAGCATTCCTTCTAAGTCAAGAAATACTTCACTCCTGCACTGGAGCAGGAAGCGAAAGATTACTCATGCTGGAGAGTGAGCTTGAGGAGAGGAGAATGCAGTCCCATCCAGCCAGGGGAGTCCTGGGGAGTGAGGAAGTCACATGATAAGTTCAGCAGATCCATGGCTAGATGTCTCACTCCAAAATTCCCAGAAATTTCAGCCAAGCCCATGTCATGGTCCTGGCCCGAGGCTCCACTGTGCATAACCTGTATTAATGATATATTCATCTGGCCTGCATCTGTTCATTTATTCATTTGTTAATTCATTTAGTCAAATAGATCTATATGTCCTGCAACCTAGACCAATAGCTATTTCCTGAAATGCAAGGGTCAAAACAACAACAACAAAATGATTGATTGCAAAGAAATAAGTCAAAATAAAAATTAGTGTTGCACAGCAGTGGCTGGCATCGGGGCTTTGTCAGGTCCCAGCTTCTTGGCTGAATACTGCTGGCTGCCTCTTTGAACAGGACCAAACATTTGTCTACAGTGAGTCACACTCCAACTGCCAGCAGCGCAGACACGGGGCTGAGATCTCAGAGCGCTGGACCGCCGTGGCGCTCGGGCCTCAGGCGATCGCCTAGCGTGAGAGCAGTCGGGTTCAGCCCGGCGAGGACACTAGGAGAGGCCCAACCCCAGAAGGCCAGGCTCTGAAGGCAAGTCTCCTGGGAAAGGAACTCTTTTTTTTTTTTTTTTTTCCCCGATAAGAAAAAACTATCCAAAGCTCATCTGAAACTGTGCTCTATGCCTTTGCTTTTATTTCTCGTGTAAAAGAGGTAGGTGTTTCCTTAGGAGTATGAGGGCAAATTCTACCTATTTCGTCCGGCTAAGAAAAGGTTGATTAGATTATCCAAGCCACCTAGGCACGAGGAGAAAAATGATAATCACCTTAGCAGCAAGGCAGAGCAGTGAATTATTGAAAAACACAGATTCCAGAATCAGATGCCTGCACTTGAGTCCCATTTCTGCCACTCTCCAGCTGTGTGGCCCTCGACAATTTATTGAACCCATCCGTGCCTTGATTACAGTTGTTGTAAGGACTAAATAAGGTCATGGATAAGGACTTTGCACATTGTCTGGCACCTACTAGGCACGTCATAACTTAGCTATTACTGTTAGTCCTGACCAGGGCAGGGCAATGTGCCTAACATTCTTTTTTAATTGAGATATCATTTCCACCCCATAAAATTCACCATTTTAAAGTGTACAGTTCTGTGGGGTTTAACTTATTCATAACGTTGTGCAACCATCACTATCTAATTCCAGAACGTTTTCATCATTCCAAACACAAAGCCCATCCTCAATGCCAGTTACACCGTTCCCACTCCCCAAATCTACTAGCACTCTTTCTGTCTCTATGAATTTGCCTATTCAGAACATTTCATAGAAATAGAATCACACAATATGTGACTCTTTGCAACTGGCTTTTTTCACTTAGCCTTCAAGTTTCATCCCTGTTGTAACATACGTCAATACTTCATTCTTTTTTAAGGCTGAATAATATTCCATTGTATGGATAGACCACATTTTGTCTATCCATTCATCATTGGATGAGTATTTGGGTTGTTTCTTCTTTATATCTATTGTGGATAATGCTGCTGTAAACATTTGCATATAGGTTTTTGTTTGAACGTATGTTTTTTGTTCTTTTGGATATATACCTAAGAGTGGAATGACTGGATCATATAGGAACTCTATGTTTAACTTTTTGAAGAACCACCAAACTCTTTTCCACAGAGGCTACACAATTTTACATTCCTACCAACAATTTTTGAGGGTTTCAGTTGCTCTACATTCTGGTCAACACTAATTTTTCTGCATTTGATTATAACAATTCTAGTGACTGTGAAGTAGTATTGTGGCTTTAATGTGCACTTCCCTAATAGCTAGAGACATTTAGCATCTTTTTATATGCTTATTGGCCATTTATGTATCTTCTTTGAAAAAAATGTCTGTCAAAGTCTTTTGCCCATTTTTTAATTGGATTCATCTTTATATTGTTGTGTTGTAAGAATTGTTTATATATTCTGGATAATAAACCTTTATCAGATGTATGATTTGCAAATATTTTCTCACATTCTATGAATTGCCTTTTCATATTCTTGTTAGTGCCTTTGATGTACAAACGTTTTTAATTTTAATGAAGTCCATTAATCTATTTTTCCTTTTGTTGCCAATACTTTTGGTATCATATCTAAGAAACTGCTGTCTCATCCAAGGTCACAAAGACCTATATTTCCTTCCAAAACTGTATAGCTTTAGCTCTTGCATTTAGTTCATTGATCCATTTTTTTAATTTAACTTTTGTATATGGTGTGAGGTAGAGGTTCAAATTCATTTTTTGTGTGTAAATATCCAGTTGTCCTGACGTCATTTGGTAAAAAAAAACTATTCCTTTCCCCACTGAATGGGCTTGATACCCTTGTGGAAGCTCAACTGACCACAGATGTATGGGTTTTATTTGGGGCTTTCCATTCTATTGAGCTGTATGTCTAGCCTTATGCCAGTACCACATTGTTTTGAATTATGTACCTTTGTAGTAAGATTTGAAATCAGGAAGTGTTAGTCTTCCAACTTTGTTTCTCTCTATTAAGACTGTTTCAGCTATTCTGGATCCATTGTGATTTCATATGAATTTTAGGGGATCAGCTTGTCTATTTCTGAAAAAAAAAAAAAAAAAGACAGTCGGTATTTTGACAGTTATTATACTGAATCTGTAGGTCATTTGGGGGGAGTACTGCTATCTTAATAATATCAAATCTTCCAATGCATGAACACAGGATGACTTTCCATTTACTTAGATTTTTTATTTCTTACAACAAAGTTTTGTTGTTTTCTGTGCACAAGCTTTGTACTCCATTTGGTTAATTTATTACAAAGTATTTGACTCTTTTTGCTGCTATGGTAAATGGAATTGCTTTTTTCATTTTATGTTCAGATTGTTCATTGCTAGTGTATAGAAATACAATTAACCTTATATATTATTTTTATATCCTGCAATCATGTTGAATTTATTTATTAATTCTAACAAGGTTTTTAGTGAATTTCTTAAATATTTCTATGTATCTGATCACATCATCCACAGACAGAGATATCTTCACTTCCTCCTTTTCCATCTGGATGACCTTTATTTCCTTTCCTTTCTAAATGTTTCTTTGTTCACTAAATTCTCTGGATTAATTCTGCACTATCTGTATTCTTTGTCATGTGTGGCCACTGACGTCTCTACTCAGTTAGTTTAGTGGTTAGCTAATGTCTGAACAGAGATTTACTTAAATTCCTAGAACCAAAAATTTCCCTGTTCTTGACCATATTGGGATGTGTATTCAACCCTGAGATGGGCAATTTACAGCTCTGCCTTAGCCTTCACTTCCCACATGCACAGTGCCTCAGAGTCAGCCAGAGTCTTTCCTGAGCCTGCGCCTCCTCCCATGCACACGTGTGACTTTCTAGATTCCCAGGAATATGTCAGAGCTTTTCAAAGCCCCTGTGAACATCTCATTCCTCAGTTTATTCCTTTTAAGTTTTTATTTCTGGTTGTTTTTTTGTTTTGTTTTGTTTTGTTTTTGGTAAGTGTACTGTTTGCCCCAACCATTATCCACTGACTCAGGCAGTCACAAAGTTAATCAATTGCCTCTAATTGTTTTAACAAGTGCTTCTGGGTAAAAGGCTTTTTTCACTAGACAAGCTCTGAGTCAAGAAACTAAAGTAGCCTTGCAAATAGGGTCTCCCAGGGAATAACCAGAATGGTAAAATAATGACCATTCTCTAGAAATGAAGCTTTGAAGGAGCTCCCATCCCACTCTGCTCCCTCTGGTGGCTGCCAGACTACTGGATTTCAGTGTGATTTCATTTTCAGGCTGCTAATTTTTAAGGCTACTGCACAGCTGAAGAAGAAGATACACATAAGATAACTTAAAGCACCATAACTCTTGCTGTTCTTACCGAGAGTCAGCCATTTTTCTTGAATATACACTTCCCAGATCGCTGCAAGCCTTTGGTTCGTTTCCAGAGTTCTGAAAAAGTTGATTCTGACCATTTTTGTCAGTTTTCTTGTAGCTTTTACGGAGGAGAGCATTTTCAGAGGCCCTTACTCTGCCATTTCCACTGACATCGCTTCTGCCTAGCCTTGTGCACGCAGTGTGGCATCGTGGTTAGAGCTTAGGCTCTGACAGCCAGGCTGTCTGGGTTCAAATCTCAGCTCTCCCAGTAACTAGCTCTGTCACCTTTCCTGATCAAGTTCCTCAGCTTCTCTGTTGAGAACTGCCTCAATTTCCATCTCTAAGAAGTAGAGCTGTAATAATAGTATCTACTGCATAGGATTGTCATAAAGATGGAGCGTTAATACATGAAGGAAGCTAGTACAGTTCCCGGCACACAGTAACTGCTCAGTAAATATTGGTGTTATTGACACTGTGATTCTTCTGTTATTATTACCTCAGTCTTATAAGCACTGCTGGGGGAAGTGCTATTATTCTGTCCTTGACAAATGAAGAAAGGAGCAGAGGGGGGTTAAGCAGCTTTCCAGGGTTCATGTAGCTAGTAGTCCTGACAGTGCTGCTACAAAGCAGGGTGCACGGTGATCCCCCAGTTTATGTCTTCACGTGCCCCTGACCAGCCATAAAAGGAGTCAGCGCCTGGAGGCAAATATAACAAAGACTGAGCTCCATTCCTGGGAACACTGTGAACCCCACCCCACCCCAGTAAGGACTGGAGACTCCCACTGCACCTCCCTTTTCTCAGTACAGACGGTCCCCAACTTATAATGGTTCAACTTATAATCTTCAACTTTATGGTGCATGAAGCAATAGGCATTCGGTAGAAACCAGACTTTGAATTTGGGCTTCTGATCTATTTCCCGGAGCTAGGGACATGTGGTGGGGTACTCTGTCCTGATTCTGGGCAGTGGCAGCAAGCCACGGCTCCTGGTCAGCCAAGCAATCTCAAGAGTGAAAAAGGAACACTTCCTTACCTCCTTACCAACCAGGGATCCGCATGCCCTTAGAGCACGGGCAGCTAGAAAACCTGGTGGGGATTGGTTCCCAGGTCGTGCTGGAGCTGGCAAGGGCTGGGATGCCTCTGATATTCAGTCACAGGCAGGGAGTGTGGCCCAGACCAGCAAGGAATAGAAAAGAGAAAAAGGCTGGGAGGCTATTGTTCTATTCCTGGGGAAGGGATTGAAACGGCATCGTGAGAAGAGAAAGGAGGAGCTGGATGTGAGTGCTATTGTGGGGACATGCCACAGGCAGATCAAATTGTGCTTTGTTTTTTATTTCCTCTGAAATCGTCAGGGCAGTGATGCTCACATCCTACCCACTGTCTGTTCCATTCTGCCCCCTAAATTGGGCAAATGTGTGGTATGAGAGCATCACCTTTAGGGCATGGAGGGTAAGCACTCCAAAGATGGGAGAGGACTGATGCATCCTGCCGTGTTTAGGCTTAGAGAGGAGGGGCAGACCTTGGGAAACAGAGACCTTAGGAAACTAAGGGACCAGGGTCTGGATGCCTGGGCTCCCAGTCACCCTCTCCTGCACTAAGGCTATGGCCACCATGTTAGGAGGACCAAGCCCCTGTGAAGAGCAGTGAAGAGCATCCTGCCATGTGAGGGCTGACTGGAGGACCTGAGGGGTGCTGGGGGTGACTTCACGCCATAACAGCTCAGACACAGGCTGCCCTTTGCTTGAGGTAGAGCCCCACTCTGCCATGTTCCAGCCCTCACTGGCATCCTACAGGCCAGCTAGTGAGAAGGGTAATTGCCACCTGCACTTTAAGAACTTTTTCCAAATTACTCATCCAGTCAGTGAGGCTTCCACAAAACACCACCCACCACCACTAGAGCTCGATGTTGTGCAGAGGGGGGAGGAGTCATCCATCAACTGACTTCGAAGCTAAACTGGGGCACCCTAGGGCACACCCACAGATGTGGACCGATTGGAAGATGGTCAAAGGAAACATTAAAGTTTGCTAGGCTGGGTGAAGAGAGAAGTTGGAAGGATAAGCTCATTTGGAAGAGAAATGGTGAGCTCCCTTCCAGTGCAAGTGGCCAGCAGTGTACGGATGCAGCCTGCCATGTTGTGCAGAAAATTCTTAAATAGTAGCATGCCTCTGAACTGCCATTTCCCTGCTCCCCGAACTCTTCACCCCAGAGCACTGTCTCCCCTCCTGCCCACTCCCACATCTTTACTTTCTCTCTACTTTTAAGGCCTAATTCAAGTGCCAGGACCTTGTACCACCCCTACAGCATGTCTCCTCTTCTATTAGCCTGAGGAACACCTCCCCTCTCTGCTCTCCAAAGCACTTTGCTTATGGCTTACTTACTGCTCTGCAGATGGGTCTCTATTTTGCGAAGCAGAATGTGTCTACCAGGCTTAAGCTCCAAACTGTGGGGATGACCTCTTATTCATGTTTGTTTCCTCCACAGAATCCAGCCCAGGACCCAACTATAATTATGCTATGTATTTATCGACCTAATCAATTGCTCAGTATTTGACACCTTTCCAGATAAAGAGCTGGTTGTTAGAAAGTACTTATATCATTCCTGTAGCCTCTGACCATTAGTTATTGCTTTCCCCCTTGCGACTCAGAATGTCTTCCTTTGTCTTCAGCATGATAGCCAACAAATATTTGAAGTCAGCATTTATTCCTTGCCCACCCCCACCAAAGCTGTCTTCCTCTTCTTAAACTTACTCACAGTCTGAAAGGGGCCAAAATCTTGATTCAGTAACGAGACACTAGGAAGAAGGAAAAAAAGGAAAAACTGAGTTCAAAGACAATGAATGACTTGGATTAGTTTGAGGTTTGGATGAGGTCCAGCTCCCCAGTTCCATGATTCATTCTCAAAGAAGAAAGACACAAGTCCTTGCAATGCTCAAAGTAAACAGTGGATTTCTGTCACCCCCTCAAAGAGCACCCAAGGAAGGACCGTTCTGTAACTCGACACAGCAGTCAGGTGATGCTCTGCTGCTGAGTGGAGTTTTCCGGCAGCCCAGTGCTACCTTAGTGGAGCCAGGGAGACCCAACAGAAGCATATTTTGTATTTAACAGATGGAAGGGACCTGGAGTTCATCTAATCTAGCCCTTCCCATTTGCATGAGAGAAAATTGAGGCCCCAAAAGAGGAAGTGAATTAAACAGTTACAAATGTATCTTCAGAGGCCTAAATTTCCAACATCACTAACTGGGCTCACATCCAGTCCCCTGCAATTACAATTTCAGGCAAAAGCAGAATGACTCCTCCTTCACCTGCTCCCTGATACTTCCATCTTCACGTATGCTCAAGACTAGAGCTAAGAAATGCTTTCAATGATGTCATCAACTCCAGTGAAGCCTCTAAGTGATGCAAGTTGTGATGTTCGAGTTCTTAGGTTGATAGATAGCTTCAAGAATGTTAATTGTGTTATTTTAATTTATAGCATACACATATACTGTGTATTTTAATATGTATAAAATGTAATACATTTTAAGATCATAAAGAAAACACCACTTGAGTGACTTCTATCTACATTCTTTCCTTCAAGGAAAAAAGAGAAAGTGAGACAGGAGAACACTTACACGGGTTTGTCCCAGCGGAGAAGGGCATTTTGAGAAGGCTGCTCAATCGTTGTTTTTTACTGCAATACAACGTGCACAATAGACATTCCAGACCCTTACTCTAGGGGTGAGTGTATCTTTTGCAAGTGTTATTTAGGAGAATGTTTTCATGCCTGACAGGTTAATAATGTGTTTTTAAGCCACATTAAAATCCTGTGTATCTGTCATGGAGATCAGAACAAAGAGTGTTCTCACAGGTCAGTAATAAGCCAAAGATGACTTTTCCTGGTCTCTTGTGCCAACACTGTTCTCATTGAATGGGACATGAGGGGAGAAATTTAAGAGAAGAACAGATGGTGTAAAACAGGACAGGAAGAGGCTGGAGAAGGAAAGTCTACCAGAAAAACAGGAAAACACATGGAATTCTCCACAGCAGTTAAAATGAATACACTAGAGATACACATATCAACACACAAATCTCAGATACCTAATATTAGTCATTGAAAGCAAATTGCAGAAAGATACATATGATGTATCATTTACCTAAAGTTTAAAAGCATGTAAACAACACTGTCAGTTGGTGGTGGATAAGGACATAATAGTACAAGTATAAAAACTTGCACAGGAGTGGTGATCACCCAACCAAGTTGATGGTTACTTCTGGGGAGGCGAATGGAGAGAGGAAAGAAAGGAAGGTAGACTTAAAAAGAGGATGAAGCTGACTTCAGGTGACATTGTATGGTTCTGCTTCTTAAGCTAGATGATGAATACATATTTATCTCCTAAATTAGCGTGTCTTTTTGTAGGCTTGAAATGTTTCATAGCCAAAAAAAAAAAAAACTAAGTCAAGTGTGCCCCCAAAAGAACTGGAACACCTTTCCCATTGCCTCTTTTTTTCTGTTGCATCTTTCCTCTTTCTTTCTATCTATTGGTCTATACATGGTACATATCTTACATATTACATGTATGTATATGCACATGTGCATATATAAGAGACAGAGAAAGGAGGATAAATAGGTAAGTAAGGTAGATCACTAGATAGATAGATAATAGATAACAGATCATTTTGACAAATAAATGATAGATAGATGATGAGAGAGAGAGAAGATAGATAAAGCTGAATAGGATCATTATTACATGCCAAGCGTTTTCATGAACTATCGTCTTTAATCTTCACCATGGCCCATCTTACAGATGAGATAACTGAGGCACAGAGAACCTATGCTCACAAAGCTATGGGGGCAGCAGATCCCCTAATCCAGGCCAGGTGAATCTGCCCCCAGCACTATGCTGATTTCCAGCTCCTGATGCCACTTGAAATAAAGGGGCCAGGGAGTACTCAAAGGTTCTGGTCCTTCCTTTAGAAATCCAGAGAAAGGAGCTTGAGAAATTTTTTTAAGTAAATAAAAATAAATAGCATGAATAAAACAAGCTGCTCTCAGAGCAGACAGGAAAAACTGTCCCCCCAGATCCATCCACTGTCATCCTGATTTCTGCTCACAGCTGAGTGAGGTCTGGCCCTCTTCCTCACTGTCCCATGGAAGTCACCCTCTCTTCACACACACACAGACAACTGCAGAGAGCACTGTAATTGTCAACAGCTGTGCATTACAAATCTTTTCTCCTGCTTTAACTCATATCAGTTGACACTTCAGCACCAAACATTGATGCTTGTCTACACTTACAAACCCAAAGTCCTGTAAACAGTAATGAAGCAGCCTGGGGTGGACTTTTTGGAGGAAAAAGCTGCTTTCCTGGTACCAGACTGAATGATTAACCTCATAGTCCCAAAGGCTTAGGATCAGACCCGTTATGGGTAGTGATTCAGTAGGAAATCTCACCATCCTAGTACCTTTGCAACTATTTGTCTTTTTAAAAACCAACAATGACACAAAGTCACTGGAGATAAAATACATTCCTAGAAAAATTTGATCTGAGACTGAAGTTCAAATAATCATTCTCAAAATTCGTATTTGTGGAGACTTAATAGGCTTATTTGAAAATTGCATATGTAGGTTGTTGGAGATTAAAACCTTAAAATACATGCCATTTAACCATCTGCTTTGTGTTTGCTCTTAATATTAAAGTTGTGGTTAAATGATACATATTTTACATTAAATATTTGGAAACATGGCCAAGACTCATTAAAAAAAACAAACATTTAGCTCCCCACTTCCTCCAACTAATTTTTAGAACACTTTTATCTACATCTTCCCTGAAGAACAATTCATAATCACACCAAAGACAGATATGTTCATTTCAATCATTTCCATAACAGAAGAAATGAAACTTCTATCGACAGACTATAGATATTAGAGACGATCTAATCCAGCAATTTCATTCTGCAGAAAATCTCTGAGGCGCAGATAAAGGGAATGTTTTCGTGGACCTACATGGAAGAAGCTGACCTTTGCTTGTGCAAATTCTTCTGCTGTGCTCACAAAGACAAATTTTTTGCCCTCAGCAGTACCAGGCTGGATGGATGGGACATTTCTACAAGGCTCAGACTGTATCATTTCCTTAGGCATTTTTCTTCTTTTGCTTTGATTAAGTTCAATCATGCCATCAACTTGACTATTTGCGACTTAAGTCATCAAAATTGCATGCTTAGTTGATGGCTATCCAGCATCCTTAGTTTCTTGTTGCTAGTTATGGCAAAGATAACTAGCTGTCCACTAAAGACTTGAACTTTTCTTCCACTGTATAGAGTTTTTTGGGAAATGGCTGCCAACGCAGGACCATATCACAGTCTCTTTCACACCCAGTAGGGTCAGTTCTCATCAGTGGAGCATGAACAAAAGGGATAAATGTCACATCTCAGCTGCGATGGGTAAGAAGCCAGTGTGCCTTACCCCTAAGGTGGAAGGGGGCTGGACCACTGCTTGGGAGGCAGGATGCCTAAATCCACTGTGGACTCTACATGAGTGAGCAATGACTTGTACTGTATTAAGCCACTGAAGTTTGCGAGTTTAGCTTTATAGTAACTGGCATTATTACTAACACATGGATCAAATGAGAAGCATCTCAAAAACATAAAAATATATCCCAAGCCGGTAAATTACATGGAGGCCCTGTCTGCATGTTCTGCTTCTTAAGTAAATGATGAGATTGCAGTTCCCAAGGCTGTGACATCAATGCCTTCATCTGAGAAACAGCCAGATTCAACTCAGGTCAGCCCCAGGAAAACCCCACAAGAACCACTTGGATGACTCTGCTGAGGTCAGTCAAGACAGAGCACGCAGAATGCGTCAGCGTAACAGCCCCAAAATGATTCCTACCTTTGCTTAAGAGGAGTAAAGGATGTAGAGAAAATTAAGATACACAAATCATTCTGTTCTGAATTTCTAAAAAAATCCCTTAAGCCCTCTGTTTTACCCCTCGTAAATAATGAAAAGCTTAGCTAAGAATGCCCTTTTTAAAAAGGTTCCCAGTTTTTCATGTCTGGACTTTTCAATTGGTTTCATCAACTTAGTCAAACAGATCGCTATTAAGATCAGAAGGAAAAAAGTCAAAAAGCCATTGAATTCATTTGGCACATAACCCACTGAGGAAATGGCTACGTAAATACAGCCCCAGCTTAAAGCCCTCTGTTTGCTCAGCTGTGTTTATTTAAATTAAATATTGGCCCTAACCAGATCCAACCCCCATCCTGCTCACCTGAATTTGGGGTTCTTGGTTGCAGAGAAGTCGGACCAATGAATTAAATGTTTATGCTGTGCTTATCTGAACTCACTTGAATCCCCAAAACTTTGCCCCAGGGGCTCCAGAGACACCAGCTTCAGAGACTTGAAGCTTTGGCCTGCTTTGACGCAAAGCCCAGCACTTTTCAAACATTTTTCAGCACTGGAGTCCATATTTCTAGAGAGAGTTTACACAGAACCCAAACAAACAGAGTAGGCAAATTCCCAGCTGCTGTCATCGAAGCAGGGCTGAGGGTCCCAGAACACCCCACCCCTTGAGTTGAAAAGATCCATCTGATTCAATTCCCTTTCGACAAAGAAACTGAGGACCAGCGACTTGCTTATATCCAGTCAACAATTTAGCAGCTGGGCCAAGATTGGAAACCATCCCTAGGCTCCCAGCCCTGAGCTCTTTCCTGGACAATGAGCCGCTGCTCTCTCGTTGCTTCTTCTACATGTGTTCATGCAATCTCTGTCTGTGAATTTCCCACCTAAACTGGGAGAATTTCCATAGAATTTCTCATTCTGAGGTCAATTCATGCAGCCATTGCTGCAGTAAATACCCAGCGTCCTGGTGAACAGAAGTCTCATACAAAGGTGGTCAGCAGGTCCTTGAATTGGGAGCTCTCCCCATGTGGTGTCGACACACTCAGCTGCCCAGCCCCTCCCTTACCTTCCTCCAGTGACTGATTCACTCAAGCCCTGGAGAGCTCTCACGCTGGTCGTGCGAGCAAAGAAACACCAGTTCTTGGAGACAGAAGGGCTCCTGGAGATCGTCTAGATTCTGCATCAATGGCCTCATTTCTCAAATGAGAAAATGTATGTCCCGGCACTTTATAAACTGGAGAAAACTTTAGAGGTTTAAATAGCCACGTCTGCAAGGCAACTTGAGATAGGGGCTTCTGAGTGTGAGTGTGATGGACCACCTGTACTGGAATTACTAAGGGTGCTTAGTGAAAATGTAGATTCGTGAATGAAACATGACTTTGCGTTTTTGCCAACCATTTCAGAAAATTCTTCTGCATGTGCTACTGGTACAGTGGAAAGAGCACATTAGTTAACGGCAAGTAGTTTTGTGTTCAATTCAACTCTTCGGTCTTTAAATGGGGATGTTGGACCAGACCACGTAACCTCCCATACCTCCCATGACATGGCTGTAATGTTCTAGAGGGGTAGTGGTAGGCAACGTTCTAATAAAATACTAACCGCCTGCTGGAAGGGTTCTCTGGTCTCTTACTAAACCCCCTGAGTCAGTTAGTTCAGGCCTCTGGAAGAACTCCCGCTGGAGCAGAGCGGAGCCCTCTGGGACAGCTGAACTGTGTCCTCCACCCATCACACACCAGCTTCCCCCCAGCAGGCGCTGTCCCCAGGCTCTGATGCCCGGACTCAGCTTCATCAACCTGATGCTCAGCTGGCAGAAGGAGTCTCTTCCTTGCCACCCAAGTTCCTCTCTTGTTTCTTCTCACTTCCAACAATTTTTATTAACAATGAGACATCCTTGTAAACAGTAAAATGCTAGACAATGTAAGCCACCATTATTGTTACTAGAAGCCATGAAGGTGTATTAAGAGAAAGCCTAGAAAGAAAGGCTCCACGTTGGAGACAGAATTTAAGACGGAAGCTGGTATGAGCCCCTGTTGAAAGTGATGAGACAAAGAATCCCTCAGAGACGCTGTGGGCTCAGGAAGGCCTCAGGGTGACCAGTGGGACGTGGATTTGCAGAAGAGTAGAAAAAGAGGGCAGCTGAGCAAGGAGAAACCCTGACATAAACGAAAACCCCAAAGCAGCTCTCCATGGGTCAGGCACTGGGGCTTTGCCTGCATTCATGCCTTTAATCCCCTCCAGGTCCTCCAGCGTATGACGCCATTATCCCCATTTTGCAGATTTAGGAGGTTAAGTAAAATGCCATCATTTGAACCCTGGCGTTTGGCTCAGAGCCCTTGTGTCACCCTTATGCCACACTGACATCCCAGCGGTCAGTGGGCTGAACCCCAGAACTGATGTCCCCTCTTTCCATTCTGTCATTCTATCCCAGGGCACATATCTTAAAGCCCTCACTCTTTGGTCTAGAAACTTTGAAAATGCTCATTATAACCTCCTTTTGTCATGCTGATCCCAGCGTGTTCCATCGGGGGAAAGGGACTGAAACTAAATGTAATCAAGATCCTCTCGTTCTGTGAAATTACCCGGCTGTTCACGTAGCACATTATGAAACTGGAAGCAGGAGAAATTATTCCCAGGCTTTGAGCCTAATTCATTCCCTCCTTATTCAAATTCTTGTTATAAATATTTGAGAAATGGCGCCGTCAGCTGCAATTGGACACTGACTGCATCTCACCCCAGTTTTCCCTCGGTAGCCTAGGGCACCTTGTTCCCGGCATCACACAGGGGTCACATTTATATGTAAATAACAAATGCTGATGCAGGATTCTCAAGGGCAGCCAGCAGGCACCGCCTCTCAATTAAGGGGTGGGACCTCTTATTTCCCTACAAGGGCTTCAAATAGGGGCGGGCACTCCTGTGTGACACTGACCTCTCAGTGCTTTCATTTCCCCTCATGTAAATCAGGGGAAGTATTACCAGTACAAGTCAAGAGCTTGCAGCAGTGCCTGGCACGTAGGAGACCCTCAGTAAGTGTCAGCCATTCATAGCAGACAACTGCTTCCTCCCTGGGTGATCTTGATCAGTTTCCCGGTCTGTAAAATGGGAGCAATACATGATACCTGCTCCGCAGCATCAATAAAATTTTGTGAGCCTGAAGGGGAAACGTTGATTCAAAATCAACTTGTAGGTTGCAAGTACTATATAAATGCAAAGGTGTTGGTGTCCTGGTTCTCTGGGGCGGGGAGGGTGGTGCGGATAAGGTTTTAGCTCCCATGTATAGACAAGAGCAGGGAATTCAATCCTGAGCTCTATCCCTCACCTCCCAGATTAAGTCCTGAAATTCATCAGATGCTTTCCAGAGCTTTCTTGCTTTCACACAGCAACCATTCTACCACCTGATTTGGTCATGTCTCTTTCTGCCTCCAAGATGATTTGTCTCAGTGCCTTTCCCTGTCCCTGGGTATTTCTCAGAGCCATACCTGGATACTCTGAGAGATTTCAGTAACTGTGCATCTCAGGCAAATGTTATCAGAGCCCTATTCCTTTCCTCTCCGAAAGCCCCAGGTAAATATTCCTACCCTCCCCTGCAGCTCCCATCTTCCACAAATCATTAGTCTCCTTCACCTATAAAGAAAGTTTTGATTCTCCAGATAACCTACTTCACACTCAGTCCGGAGAAAATCATTTCAATCCCTTGCAGAGATGATCATCTCCCTCCACTACCCTAAAATGCCTCTTCAGAAGACGGGCAACCTCATAGCCAGGCAGTCAGTCTCTCAGCCCGGGCAACCCAAGGTCTTCTCTAACCTGGGTTCTCCGGAAGAGTAGCTTCCGTGAGAAAATACCATTTGGGGAGGGCTTGTGTAAGGCCCCAGACACCCTAAAAATGATGTAAATGAATGTAAATCCTAGATTTCCAAGAATTCAAACATAAGAACTCAACATTTTTTAGAAAATCACCGCCCCCAAACGCCCATGGCCACCTGACCTCCTGCTCACCTTGGTTTTAGCTAAACCAAGGGTTTTAGGGACAGACCGTTGCAGAGGGCTACCATTTGGAAAGGAAACAATGGAAGGCAGCACAGGAAAGTGCTTTTGAAAAAGACAAGCTGCATCCTCTATTACATTATTTGTTCATTCTGTCTTCTGGGTTGGCTCTTCAAGAACAGGGTACGTAAAGCATTTATGACGTTTGGCGCATTGCCCAGATTCTGGATTCATCAGGGCCTCGTTGTGAACGAGGTCTGCACTCCTCTGTCACTCCAGCTCTATTGGGGACAGTGAGGGCCGGTCTGCTCCTTTGCTCGTGTCAGGGCTGGGCAGCTTGCAGCGAGATCACCTGAGGAGATGAATTGTATCTGCCTAGACTTGGACTTGCTGACATCCATCCAAATGTACCAGAAATGTGTGGGAGAAAAAATTTTGTCAAGAAACACAGAGTAGGATACGAGCAAATCAGGCGGCAAAGCAAACACAGGCTTCCCTCCTCCTGTTGAACAAAAGTGAAGCCACAGGGTAGTCCCTCACCCTGGCCTTGGTCAGAATTTGTCTGTATTGGACTGACAATTACCTCTCCTCCCATTTACGAGTTAGAAGCAAAGGAGGCCTGATAAACAGAACGCTCAGGGGAGCCGGGAGTCCAGCAGACTCCTGTGGTCTCACCCGAGTGAAGAGAGCAGGTATGCCATCCTAGCATGACCCGGAGCAAAGTGAGGGCACAGAACAACTCTTGACTTAAATTAACCCGCTCAAAGGAAGGGCTTTGCAAATACCAATAAGGCATGTACCCGTTTTCTGTTGCTACATGACAAACCACCTCAAAGAGTGGCTTAATCCAGTAACCGTCACATTATTATCACTCTCGGTGCAGGGTTGACTGGGCTCCACTAGGCGGCCCTCCTCCTCTCGAGGTCCCTCCAGGGATGCAGTCAGAGGTCATCTTGAAGACTTGTCATTCACACAACTGGTGCCTGGGCGGGGAGGGACCGAACAGCTCGGGGTGAGTAGCTGGTGCTCCTTGGACATCCCTGTCTACCTCTAGGTGGCCCCTCCATACGATCGCTCCCCCATCGTGGCCTCAGCGGTGCACATTCTTCTTGTGTGGTTGCTCAGGGCTGTAGAGACATGGGGAGAGAGGGGACCAGATGGAGACCCAGAGAGAGACAGAGCTGGGTAGACGCTGTACCTCCTTTTACGATCCAGCCTTGAAAGTTGTGCAGGAAAGTTCTCCAGTTAGAAATTCATATCTAAGGCAAATTAGATATGTTGATGGAATGCATGTCAAAGAACTTGCATGTTTTAAACCCATCACAATGGTTTTCAACCCTGCTTACACATTAGAATTACCTGGGAGCTTTTGCAACTCTGGCTACCCAGGCCACACACCAAATAAAGTAGAAGCACTCAGAGTGAAACCCAGGTATGGATTTCTTACCATAAACCCAAGTTTGCTGAGGGGGAGGGTATAGCTCAGTGGTAGAGTGCATGCTTAGCATGCACGAGGCCCTGGGTTCAATCCCCAGTACCTCTACTTAATAAAAAAAAAAAATGTACATACCTTATTTTAAAAATAAATGCTTTAAGAGAAAAAAAAACCTCAAGTTTAAGAGCCACTGCTTTAGATGATGGGGTGTTCCTACTCAGCACAGAATATAAAAAATCTACCTGACACGTATCTCTAGTGATGCTCGCTTCTCCACCTCAGCAAACCCAATGCTGGCTGTTTGTGATAAATATTTTTAAATGTCTTCTTTATGTTCTGAATTAAAATTCATAGGCAATATAATTTGCCTATACATATAATACCCAAAAACATCAGTATATTAGCCCAAGTACCTTTACAATTAAAGGTAACATACAGAAAGGTAATTTATAATATAATAATCAGAGTGGCATTAAGTAAGTGCTCAGACTGGTGATAGCATCATTAGTGTGATTTTCTAAAAATAGAGCACCTGTGTTAGTTTGCTAGGGCTGCCTTAATAAGACACCATAGACTGGGGAGCTCACACAACAGGAATGTATTTTCTCACAATTCTGGAGGCTGGAAGTCCAAGGTTAAGGTGTTGGTAGGTTTGGTTTATTTTGAGGTTTCTTGTCTTGGCTTATATATCACCATCTTCCCTGTGTCTTCCCTCTGCGGATCTGTGTCCTAATCTCGTCTTCTTAGAAGGGCATCAGTCCTATTGGACTAGGGCCCACCCTATCGACCCCCATTTTAACCTAATTACCTATTTTCAGGCCCTATCTCTAAATACAGTCACATTCTGAGGTACTAGGGGTTAGGGCTTCAACGTGATTTTGGGGGGAACACAATCAGTTCATAAGAGAAACTAACCCTTTGGTATGGTTCTCAACAGAGCAAAATGAGTTTAATCTCCCTTCAGTTTTCAAAGTAGTTGCATTCCCATAAAAGTTATTGTATATTATAAAAACTATGTCTTCCCAACAAAATCCACATTATGTTTATATATAAAATACAAATGTATGAGTATGTAATCCTACATATAAAATAGGGCAAGATTCTAGGCTCAGCTCAATCAAAACAGGCTTTCCACCTGTCTGAATGTCCCTTGGGGCACTGGACAATTGCGAAGGCTCGGATGATTCATTAGTGCAGGACTGTGAGACAGAGAGGCACCACCAGCTTTTCCCTGCTAAATGCTCGTAGCACCACTTCACTTACTGTGACAAGAAAAATGCCCCCTACAGGGCAGAACAGGTTCCCTTGAGAATGTTTGATTTAAAGGAACCCAAGGATAAATTCATAATCTAAATATTTCTCTTGTCAGAGAAAAATCACCATCCCCTACTTTATTTACTTAGTAAGATTTGATTTTGTGATTTGCTTTTCTGAAATTGGGGGCAATCTCTTATTTTCGTGTTCAGTACTTGAGCTTGACTGCAGGGCTATATGACATTCTGGAAATTACCCAAGTCAAAGATCATCCCAAACAAAGATTGGTTTGGTTTTATGGTGTTCCAAATTAGCTACACGGACAAGTCTGTCAGTTGGTCTAATAGTCCAAGGTCGGTAGCATGCGATAGGGGAGTAGAATCTGTCCCCTTTTTACACCCTTGAAAAAAAAACAAACCTAAATGTGCCATTGATCAGATCTTCTAGAAATGTCTCAAAGCTTGAGCGGTAATTTGAATCTGAGGTGGTATGTGTATACACAATTGAAAAAAGATAAAGAACAATATAAAGCAAAGACGTCATTGTTAAACGAGCAGTATTGTGCCCAGAATCCCAGAGTCAGCAGGCAGGGAAGCCTTGGATCCAGCCCAGATCTGTCTGACACCAGAGCCCTGCTCGCCACCTCCACTCAGCACTACATGGATGAGATGTCTGGGAGAAGGACAAAAATGAGGCAGGCACATGATGGGATGTGAAGCATTTCTTCAACAAACCTCGAGAGGTTTCCAGTTGCAGATGGAGCGTGAGGGACAGTCCCATAAAGCACTCATCCTCCATCACTTTAGATTTCAATTTATCTTTGGACAAGACCCAAATTCCACTCACATTAACAATGTCTCAGTCTAGGAGGAAAAGACATACTAAAACATACACGCTTCAAATAATTGAGCTGAACTGGAACTTTTCAATTTTAAAATGTTGAATACAATTATTGCTTTAATAATTAGATTTAAAATGGCCCCAAAATAGACATTATTATCCCTTGTTTGGCTGTTCCCTTCACCAGCACTTGAAGGAGTTGATTCTGTTGGGGCTTTTGAGACATGCCAGAGTAATTATATTTTTGCACAACTGGAGACAAGACTATCCCATTTGACTATGTGTTGTTCACCAAGACCCCATCTGTTCCTGCTCCCAATATTCAGGAATTTCTTCCACAGAGAGAAGAGAGGAGGGAACAGAGTCTTAATGTTGTTGCCTCTTCCTAATGCTTTTTCCTTTGATTACAGATATTGATTCATTTATAGCATGGGAGAAATTATTTATAGCTATATCTGTATGTTGAAAGGTAACAGAACATTCCAAAATATTAGCTAGAATAGTTTCCATGGCCAATGTGAATCACAGTGCAAGTGATGGCGATAATAGTTTGACCCATTGTTTGAACGAAGGAATGGATGATGTGACAGATTAAAGCATGTAAAAACACTGCAAAGTCAAAATGATCTGGAATGGCAAATACGGTGGCAGACGTGACAAGAGTTTCATTTGAATGTTATCTTCTAGGGAACAGAAACAGGGTTTTATTTTAGCAAAGGCATTCAAAACCGTGTGTTTGGGATAATCTCTTCAGTCACAACTATTTGTATTTTGAGTCACTGAGTGATTCTCAAGGACTGTATTCTGGAAAGAAGAGATATTGTTTATAATACACTAAATGCATGTTACAGTACTTTGTATTCTGTAATCTCATCCTAAAATCCCAAGAGTCCCCATCACAGGCTCTGTCTCTGTGATTCTGAGAAGGTTGTAACGGTGTAAGATTAAAGAACAGGCTCTTTGCCAATGGTGTGTAACCATGGCTTTCAGAGATCCCACATGTTTTCCTTGTGACCTTATACCCAGGAGGGGTTATAAATGCTGTAGGAGTTCAGAGATGACAGCACTCAAATAACATGGGATTTAACTAATCCCTTTTTCCCTTCCACTTCCATCTTCTCTGACACATTCAGGGATGCTGCCCGTGATTAATTAGATTAGTGTGCATGGCTGATTCATCGAGGTCAATGTCATGAGAAAAATACCCAAAACGTGTGCAATTACAATCCAATCATCGTAGTCACAATGTATTCAAACTATTGGGATAATTTTACAACAGCCAAAGGAAATTTGAACAGTGTAACTAATCTTCCTTCCAGGTCATTTCTATTATGCGCCATCCCATTGACCATTTGGCAATGGATTTATAGGAATTGTTGAACATTATTTTATAGCCTGCCCTGAGACTGCCAAGGGAATTTGACATAAAAGGAAATATAATGGTTCATGCGCGGGCCCAACATTCATAGATTTCCAAGGCCTAAAAATTATTCTTCCATTCAGCACACATTCACTCAGCTACCATGTTCCCCACATGGGATTTTATAGCAGACATCAAAGGATAAATAAGGTGTAGCCCTCAAGAAACATATCACTGAACCAGAGGAAAGACAATTGTACAACGACCTGTAACATAATGCTGGCTGCCCAATATGGCAGCCCTAATCAAATATCACTGTTGGGCACTTGCAATGTATTTAGTCTAAACTGAGGTGTGCTCTAAGTATATAAAACACACCATATTTCAAATAATTTATTATATCTTATTAACAATTTTTACATTGATTACATGTTGAAATGATATTTTTGGATATATTGGGTTAAGTAAAATATACTATTAAAATTATCTTGTTTTTTTTTTTACTTTTTTACTGTGACTACTGGAAATTTTTAATTATATATCTTGGTTCATACTATATTTCCATTGAACTGCACTGATACAATGTATGTGCTTATAGGAGTATATAGGAAGAAAATTGTGCAGAGAGGAAAAGGGCATAGATTCTGCTGGGCAGAGATTTTGACATTTAATATTGGTCTTTAAGAGACTTCTCTGGAGGAAGATGGAGGAGAAGACAGAAATGGAAGAAGCCTGAGCAAAGTCACAGAGGCCTTAAAGAGCTCCGTGTGTTTGTGGAGAGGCAAGTGGATTAGCGTGGAAGAGGAGGGAAGCGAGACCAGGCTGGGAAGGCATGTGGAGGCCCACATGGGTAGGGTCTTGTTTGCCATTGTTAAGAGTCCAACTCCATCCTGTGGACGAAGGAGCATCAGCAAAGGTCTTTAAACAGAGAGTAGACGTGGTCAGGTCTGGCTTATCCTGGGAGCAGAGAGGAGAGGTTGAAAAGGGAAAAGAACAGAGAAGGAAGACCATTAGAAAACGATGCCAGGAATAACGAGAGCTCGAATAAGGTCCACGACGGATGGTAAGAGCAGAGGGCAGTGAGACATGATAGGTGATTTTCAAAGCACCCAAGGATATGGTGCTTGCCTTGAAGTCAGGACAGATTTTGTCCCCAAGCTGACGCTTATTTTCTATCTGCTAAGTGCACTTATTCTCATTATCAGCCAATGACAGAGAATAAGACAGTTGAGAATCATATTCATTCTCAGGCAGATTCTCTTGAATTTGCACCACTGTTAGGTTCTTTAGGCCTTTTTTTCCCCATTTGCTCTGAGTCCATGGAGGACTGTAAGACCAACGACTTGCTCAGCCATCCCACATCGAGCTCTTCCTCTTGAAACAAGCCCTCCTTTTTTCTCATGCCGTGCTGTCCTATCGTTGAAAAAGACTAACCCACGTGGCCAACCCTGGGCTTGAACTGCTCTTCTCGCTTCCGCTTTCCTTTTGCACAAAGGCCACTGATCTGTTCTGTAATTCCTCTCTTGTTTACATAATAGCTACTTCTGTCTTCTGTCATGTTTTCATTTTCCCCTGGGGAGAAAATGCTGCTCTCCCCAGGATTCATGAGAAAAAATGAGGAGTATAGTTCAATCAGCACTCGTCAGAAGCAAACGTTGGCGTGCTCCAAGTGAGTAGCAAGAGGTGAAGCTAACAGAAAATTTAACGGAGGATAAGAAAGAAAGATGGAGGGCGGCACCACGGCAATACTTTATCCCAATGAAAGGAGCTGGGAAGAGAAGGAGAAATATTCACTTTAATTGGGAGAAAAATAGTAGATGAAGCGAGTGAAAAAGAAACACAAGACAGCCAATGGCTACAGCTATAAAATTAAGAATCTGCATTTTTTAATACCATATGATATCACTTATACGTGGAATCTAAAAAAAGAAGTGCAAATGAACTTATTTACAAAACAGAAACAGACTCACAGACAGAAAACAAACTGATGGTTATCAGGGAGGAAAAGGGGGAGGGATAAGTTGGGTGTTTGGGATCAGCAGATACAAACTACTATATACAAAATAGATAAACAACAAGGTCCTACTGTGTAGCACAGGGAACTATATTCAATATCTCGTAGTAACCTATAATGAAAAAGAATATGAAAAGGAATATATGTGTATATGTGTGACTGAAGCACTGTGCTGTACACCAGAAATTGACACAACATTGTAAACTGACTACACTAAAATTGTTTAAAAAATGAACCTTTGTTTTTCTTTAAATCAGACCACGTCTTTGTTCTTAAGAGTCTACAGGATGAGTGGTGTTATTGTCAGATCTTCACAGCAGCCTTCTGAATGGAACTTATTAGGGAGTCACATGTAGCAAAATGTGACACTGAATTATAAAGAGGAACATTCCATTTCCAGACATCTCGATCTATGACTCAAGTAGTGAAACCACGTGTTCTGCTTGTAAGGAAAGTGTAGGGGATTCCATTCTCTAAACTAAACATTCAAAAGAATTCTGAAATCAACTACTGACCAACCAGCACATTCAAAAAAAAAAACAAACTAGTAGGGGCTAGGAATCTGGAAACGGCCTAAATCCATCAGGGTTTGTTGGTTGTAAGCAACAGAAATTGATTCTGGCTACATTAAGAAAAGAAAGAAAAAATATTGACAGCTATGGAACAACTAACTCACAAAAATGAAGGAAAAGTAGAGTGGTCAAAATTTCAGAAAAGTCTGGAATCTGGATGGCAAGGTAACAGCAACCAAAAACAGTCTGTTCAAGGCACTGCTATCAGAATTCATCAGTTTAACCAAATTCTCTGGATTACTCCACGTGGTATCCACAATCTAGGAAGAAAGCTTCTTACCAGGGTAGCTTGGATCACCCATCCACTTCTTGTCCAGGGAAGACAGAAAGTACCTAGGATTATTCAAGTCACATATGGATGGTCAATAAATGCCTATTATCCTGGAATCTGCTGAAATTTCCTTCTGGGGGCCTTTTAACTTTTCACAGCAGACACCAAGGCTAGCTTTTGTCCTCACCCTACCATAGAACTAAATATACCCAGAATGCAGAGTTCTTTTGAAGCCTTAGTCCCTTGCTTAAGAATTATGGACACATCAAAATGCTATTAAGTAGAGTTTCAAAGTCAAAATAATCACACTACTTTTCACCACAAACCTTGGAGAAATAAAACTGCAAACAACTCTTTAGAAAGACAGAAAAAAGCTATCTTGAGGGCTAGCCAAAATAGTGTATCGTTATTTTAAAAGTTCTCTGGGATGCTTTCTCTCTAAATATTGTAAGAAAAAAAATCAGCTGTTTCACACATGGATATGTCTAAAATCATTGGCTCAAATTTCACATGCAGAAACATTGACCAGCTCCTCTCTGGAACGAGAAAGGCAGACCAGAACTGATGCTTCCCCATTTGCATTTCCCTCCCTGAGCTGCCTTTTTGAGTAAATGACTTGATTTTAAAAATGAAAGCTATTTTTTTTTCCCACATCGAAAATCTCTTTATTTGCACCCTGGAAATGCTGACGTCAACTGCCTTACAAATCCAGAGGGGGGAAAAGAATCCCAATTAATTGTAGTTGACAAGACTGTCGAACCTCTAATCATGGTAGGCACAGAGCTTGTCAGCACAGTGCCCGTTGCCATAGTTACCTGGAAGGTAGGAAAACAATGGTGTATCACTCAGCTAACTGATCCCGCATGGCACCTCGGTGATTATTAGAGGGGAGTGGGGTGCGATGTTCCTCCGGTGAAGCTAATAACCAAGTGGAACGGCCCCTGTGAGGCAGGGTTTTCTCAGAGATTTTTCCCTTCTAAATCCCAAAAGAATGATCTCTCAATAACCCTGAAAAGCAATTTTTCAACCTTTGCTTTCGGTGCAGTTTAGAAACGCAATGGCACAAAAATTGACCAACTGAATCACTGTGTAGTGTACCTGCTCCACCCACTGCCCAAGAGGGAAAAGCGTATGAACGTGAGTGGTCCTGCCTTACATGAGAGCAACCGACCAAACTGGTCTCCTCCCTTACATGGCTGGTTTCATTTCAAAACAGTTATGGAGGGAATCAGTCCAGGTGTGTATTTTAGTAAGTGTAACCTTTTACAAAGCTAAACCAGAAGAAACACATGGATGTATTTGTTTAAACTGTTTATACATGCAGATGTGGCCACAATTTAAAGATTCTTGGCAGAATTTACTGAGCCCCATGTCCCCTTCCATCGAAGGAGAGAGTTGGGAATCAGAAAAAATCTGTTTTAAGGCTGGTGCTTGCTTGTTCCAGACGGCTCACACAGAGCCATTCTCAGCTCCTTAGAGGCCTGTGTAAGGGAGGTAGGCAGGAGTCAAATCTCTTTAGAGAAACAATGTTAAATTTATTATTTAGCAAGGAAAGGAGGATTTAAAGTCTTAATGATAGGAGAAATAATGCTCTCCCTATGTAAAACTAGATTGTATTGTTAAAAAGAAATACACACACACCCATTTTCTGTAGGGAAATAGACTGGAAGGTTGAGGTATATTGCCTCAATCAACATGTACAGAGGTGGGGAGGGTATAGCTTGAATGGTAGAGCGCATGCTTAGCATGCATGAGGTCCTGGGTTCAATCCCCAGTACCGCCTCTAAAAATAAATAAACCTCATTACCCCCATCCCCCCCCCCACAAAAAAAACTTAAAAAAAAAAAAAGAAACGTGCAGAGTTGACACTGTAAATCCATGACATTTTCCAAAAGGAAGGAACCCCACAGTAATTGGAACATAGGAATAAAAAAAAAAAATGGAATGTCCAGACTCTCCACAAAACCCTTCCCCAGAAATGTATGGGAAAGAAACTCTTTGGCCAAGAGCTGAATGGTGTCTTTGCTTTTCATCCAGAAAAACAAAAACAGTGCAAAGGGGATATTGTTCTCTCCCATCTGATACAAACTTTGGGGGAGAAAAATGCACATATATCAACATCCCCACAAATCTACACAGGCATAATGAAATCATAAGCATTAGTATTTCATTGTGACTTGAGCCTTAGGATTTAGTGAGCCTAATTTTTTTGTTTCTGTGACTATTTCTCGGCTGCCTGGGATAACCTGGTAAAGCTTCTGGCCTCATTTCCCTAGTGGCGATGTGTCAGGGAAAATAGCGGAAGATGAAATCAAAAGCCCTTATTTCATCAGCTGACACTGGAGGGGACAGCAGAGGGATCGCAGGCTAAGACTGGCAACCAGCCCTTTTTCTTACAGAGGAAAATTACCAGAACCCTCTGCAGAGCAGACTGAGAGCAGCCAGCGGAGCCTCCTGGTGTGCGCCTCTCCTCTGAGACTGAGCAGTGAGAGCTCTGTAAACAAGAAGGCAGAGAGAAGCCAGGATTCCACCCCGAGGCAGAGCAGGCCACCTCTGACTAGGTGGTCCTCCCAGCACGTCCATGGACATTGGACAGAAAAACACGAGACTCTAAATGGCTAAAGCCCTGCCTGGAAGAGCTAACTGATCCTGGAGTAGCTGCGATGCTGGAAGTCCGCAGGATGGCCCTCGTGGCGAGGGTGGGTACCGGCTTTTTCATGATATGGTTGTGGAAATGGAATCTCCCAGCTTACCCAGCCGCCCGGCAGACATGAGCCAGTGCCAAGGGGTACTTCCCTGACTGCGCCCCCCCAAGCATCTGCTCTGGGATGGCAGACTTTCTAGGACCCCGGGACTCCTGTGACAGAGAACAGAAGGGGGAAAAAGTCAATCGAGATTTTGTATTGCGGAGGTAATAGAGATGTCAATGTGTTGCCTGAGGTTATACTAGTTGCGAGCCTTAGAAGGGCAAAGGCCATCTGACTTACTCCCTGCTATATGCTAGTTCCTAGCAGGGGAGCTGGCTCAAAAAGTGCTCAAAATACACGACATGAGTGAGAGAATGAGCAAATGAATGAATGAGATGTTGCCTACTTTACCTCCACAACCAACCCTGATCGTAGACAAAGCTGGTCTGTGCACGTCAGATTTGTTTGTGTGTGTTTCCACTGAATTCCAGCTTCAGAAGCACAGTCCTCTGTATTCGCATGGTTCTGTATTCGCAGATTCAACCAATCAGAGATCACAAATATTCAGGGGAGGGGGGTGTATATATAGCTCAGTGGTGGAGCGCATGCTTAACATGCACAAGGTCCTGGGTTCAATCCCCAGTACCTCCACTGAAATAACTAACTAACTAATAACTAAGTAAAAAACCTGATTACGCCCCCAAAAAATTATTCAGGGAAAAAAATGTCAGGAAATTCCAAAAAGCAAAACTTGAATTTGCTGTACAGCTGGCAACATGGTATTTACAACTATCTACATAGCATAGCATTGCGTTAGGTATTATAAGTAACCTAGAGATGATTTAAAGTATACGGGAGGATGTACAGAGGTTATATGCAAATACTATGCCATTTTATACAAGGGACTTAAGCAACCACAGATTTTGGTGTCCACAGGAATCCTGGAGCCAATCCCCCGTGGATGCCGAAGGATGACTGTACTAAAGCCCAGAGGAAAATCTGATCTTTGTCTATCTGTGCCTCATTAGACCATAAGAGACAAACATGGTCAAATATGGTCTGGTCAAAATGTTCTCCCAATTAGAGATTTTGAGTCAAGCATTCCCCTGGATAAGCTATGTATTTGGATATTTGTATATTCAATTCTTATCTTCCCTTTGTGGGTAGGAACCTGAACCACGCCTTGGAAAGGGCTTCTGGGGAAAATTGCACCAAGATCAACACTCTGGGGAAAGGAGTCTTAAGGCACCACCGGAAGGAGAAAAGCAGGCAGCTATGAGCTGGCAGCCGGAACAGAACTGCTATCTGTTCATCCCTAAAATGCAAGCCTAGGTGTCCTACCACCATCATCATTCCCTGTTGGCCTGCTTGTCACCCCCCTCCGGTACCTCCTCTCAGGGACATTTCTTCCCACCAGCTACCCTTCCTGACATGAGTGTTCTCCTTCCACTGATCACGTCTACTTTGGACATTAGTTAAAGAGAATGTAGACTTTGCCTGTATTCCGATCTCAGGTGAGAGACGTACCCCTTCCCTCACCTCTGGCCCTTTGGAGCTACTGCCCTAAAAGGAGGGCAGTTGGTCTGCACATTCCAGAGCAGAGGAGAGGAAGCACTGTAAGCCATTAGACCCTTCCCAAGCAGGCTCTACTGAGTGAGGCGGCGTCCACTTTCAGAGCTAGCCTAGTAGCACAGCCTCCTGGGAAGGTCGTTTTCAGTGACGTGGGCAGCCAGGTTCCACGTGCTCGTGACTCCACCATGGCCTTCCCTTCTTTAGGCTGAAGCATGTTCCAAGACTACCTTTTCCAGGCTGTCTTCACGTAGACGGTAAAAAGACTCAACACTAATGATTCCTCACCTAAACCTGCTTCTCCAATTTAAGCAGGGCAACAGCTCTCCTGCCCATTCACCCATGTGGATGGCCACCTAGTCCTTCCCCTAGAAGAGCCAGCGTATTTCCATATGGCTACTGAGCACAACCAAGGCATTAGATGCTTAGTTCTCTGGAAAAATGAGTTGTCAGTGGGAGACAATTAAAATCTAGCTTTCAGATTTTAATAATGGATGTCTGAATGGATCCCCAAGGCCCCTCAGGGTTGACAAGGTTATGTTTTCCTGTGATCTTCAGCTGAACAGGCTGAAAGAGAAGGTTCCTGAGCACTGGGAGAGAGCATGAAAAGGAAAATAAACTGAATGGAGAGACAGCTGGGTGCCCAAGTTCCATCTGAACTTTGTACAGGGAGACCTCACGCGTTCTCCTCTCTTCCCTCAGAAGCAGGGGCAGACGGACATGGCCCTGCCCCACAGCCAGACTGGGAGCCCCAGATCACTTTCTGAAAACCCATCAGGATTGTTCTCTCTGGTCCTGAACCTGATACGCTAGCACACAGAAGAGAGAGCCTCGTTTTCACTTCCTGTCTCCATTATCACTCTCTGCGCATTAATCTCTCCTAATTTCCTTCCTCTCTCTGTTCTTCACAGCTCTGTTCTTCACAGCTCTGTTCTTTGCCCTCCATCTCATTCTCACCGAAGTAAATGGGAAATGAACCCTCAGGAGGGGAAAGAAAGTGTAACTTTCTCATAACAAAAGTAAACCTTTGGCGTTTATCCTGAGAGATTACCTTAAAGAAAATTATATGTTTTCACTCATTCAATAGCTATCAAACTCTGTCCCCAGCCCTGTGTCGGAGATATCAAGGTGAACAGAGTGAAAATGCTGCTATCCTAGGAATTCCAGTGTTAGGGTAACTGTTTCTGTGCCTTGAGGTTTTCATACAGATAGAAGCAGTGCATTGTGGGAACACAGTGGAATAAACTCTTAATTGTCCCCAGAGATATCGAGGAAAGCGTCTTAGGAGAGGTGACATTTGAGCTTAAAGGATGAAGAGTAATTCTCTATGCAGTCAGAAAAAGGAAAGAGCTTATGAGACTAAAGGAAAATCATCTTAACACATGAGAGGATAAAAAAAAAAAAAAACCTTGTGTATTGGGGAAACTGCATTCAACAACAAAATCAGAGATGAGATTACACAAGTAGGTAGGAGCCAGGGCGACAAGGTCTTAATGTTCTGCATTTAGAGGTTTGGACATTGTCTCACGGAAATGGGGAAAACGGAAGTGTTTAAGTTACAAAGCATCCTGATCAAATTTGCATATTTAAACATCCCTCTGGTTATGGCGCTGGAGATAATGAAGCCAGGACAAGACCGAAGGCAGGGAAACGAGTGAGGAGGTCCTGAGGAGTCCAAGCCGGAGGCGGTGAGAGTCTGAAGTGAGGCAGTGGCATGGCTTTGGAGGAGAGGGCTTCATCATTTTTGTCACCCAGTTCACAGGGTAACATTTCTTCCTGCCTAACATTGTGATGTGGTATCAGTCACGATAGTATCTGCATTCCAAGGCAAGGGTTGCGTGTTTTCTTTGCTCATCTTTATAAAAAGTTATCTTGCCCTGAGCCTGAATTAAGCTCTCCCAACACAGTGGGTGGTGGTGATGGGTTGTCATTGCTGATGGTGACAATGCTGATAATGACCACTGACAACCCACGCAGAATGTGAGCTCAAGCTCCAAACTCCCTTGAATTTAGACTGAACACCAATTATTCCTCCAAAAAGTTTGAGGTCGCTTCTTCAGAGATAAGAATACCATAATTGGAGGCCATTCTTGCCTTCATCTAGGACACCCAAAGCTCTGCTGAACATCGAAACAAAAGAACAGAAAGATCTACTGATTTTATGTTGCTGGAACTTAAATACAGAGCTAGAGGCTTCCTTACGTGCATTCTTGTTGATATTTACTTATGTCTTTACCACTCCAGCAACACCTCCAGGCTCCTCTGCTACCTGCCCCTTCTCATCAAACTTACACCAAATTTTTCACACCTCTTGCCATTGGACATGCTGTTCCATCTGACCAGGAGTCTTTTCCTCCATCCACTCTGCCTGGGAGACTTAGCTCATCTCAATTTTTAGCTCCGATGTCATCCTTGCCTCTTTGCAACCTTCTCTGACCCCAAAATAGTTCTTCAGTACTCCACATGTCCATAGCACTGTGCTCAAAGCTGTGTGACAGTATTGAGATATTACACTGAAAGAAAGAAAAACTGATTGAATAGACAAATTAATGAGAAACTATAATCACAGGAAGACAGTAATGCAACAAACAGTGAAGTACAGATTAGAAAGTTAATATAATCCAGTAATGACCAGTGATTAAGAATCAGGACAAAATGACACATACATGAGTATTTTTCTGGAGAGTGTCAATAGCTTATCAAATTCTCAAGGGGGTCTGAGAAACAAAGTATTTAGAAAAATACTTGTTCTGGAGAAGTGGGAACAAGTTAACATAAAAGATTCTAAAAGACAATGAAACACTCTAATGCATTTCTGTTGTCTTGTTATCCAGTCATGTTTACAGAATTGATTCATTAAATGTATCAACAAAGGACGGAAATAGTTAATGTAAATATGTCAATTAAAAATCAGATTTTAACTCAAGCCAGAATAATATTAGAATGATCCAATGAGTTCCGCTCTAAAGTCAGACAAAGTCATACAAACTACCCAAAATCCAATTGAATATAAATTTAGACATCTTTAGGTGTTGCACAATCTTAAGAATATAAATGGTTAACAAGATTCTAAAGTGTATAAACTTTCTTAAAATCCCACCCCATTCAAAGATTTAGACATAGAAGGGGAAAGGCACATACATATTAAAGAAAGAGTTTATCAGCTTAGTGGGAGCCATGAGTTTCTCCCAGTAGACAGAAATATTAAAGTAAAATTAATTTAAAATAAAGTGAAATTAAAAGTGTGTAACTTGCATTCATGAAGGCGGACCAAGTGATCACTCTCCTCATAAAGGCAGGGAGTTGTTGACATTGTAACATAAATAAAGTGGGCCCATATCCTCAAGATTATAAACAAGAATCCATATGTCTTCCTGGCCTAAACTCTGCTGGTGATCACATAAATTGCCACAAAACGAGCTGCAAGTTCCCAAGGACCTTGCATTAGTCCTCACGTGGTTTGCAGGATTGAGGACGGTGGGGCTCCTCTCAAGGAGGATTAGTTCTTTTCCTGCTATTTCCTCCAACACCCAGAAGACACACTGTCACCATCATCACCATGAGAACAGGCTGTCCAGCCAACAGCAAATTTCACATCCGCCTACCCCATCCAGCAGGAGAATGGGTCCACACAGAGAAAGTCTGAAGGAAGAGCTGTCTTGCACCCAGACAGACGAGGTCCCATGAAAATTTTCCTAGCCACCCTCTCAGGTAGAATCTCCCTTCCAAGTCAGTCGTGCACCAGAGACCCATGGACCACAAAACTTCCCCACAGGGAAAGTGTCATCAACAAATGATGAGCTTAACTCTTCTGCAAATCACTTATGCCGCCAGAATTTCTTTTCCCCATGGCAGCTTTAACTGAGAATACAAAGGTGAATGCTCTGAGGCATCCTGATTGGTCAAATTCAAACTCAAAGAACTGTGAGGAGACGCAGGACAAGAAACAGCAGAACTGCCAGTATGTTCTGGAAAACCACGAAGCTGATGATACTACGAAATAAGAAAGCCTTGACCTCGCTCTGGTTGTGGCTTGCTTTTGCCCACCAAGAAGGGTCTCCTTCCCCACCCCCTCACTCTGTCCACATCCCTCAAACCTCTCTTACAGTATCAGTGAAGAACTGTAATCCCTAGAAAGTTATAATATCAGCCAAATTAGGATATAGGTATAAATGCGTGGTTCCTAAATACACAGAATGGGGAAGAGCAAAGAAAGTTAGCCCCCAGAGTCAAAAGAACTTTATATCATTTCTCTTAAAACTTAGAAATGCTGGGGAAAATCTGTGACTTTTTTTTTGAAGTGTGTACCCAAATCATTTTTCAGAAATATATTTTACCTGCAATTACTGTGACTGCCTTTACTTTCAAAAGGCATATTTGAGTTCCTTTTTAAATGTTTACTATGCCTCCTTTGTTTAAGTTTAAAAAAGAGAAAGAGAGAGACTGAGATGAAGATGAGATGACCTTGGCCACAGGAAGTATTTAATGACCACCGCCAGACCTTTTTGGCAGGCTTCCCTCTCTGCTTTCCTGGAGTGTGAAAGTGCAGGAGCCTGAAACATCGTGTCAAACCAGAGCAGCTGATCCCCTGGGTTCTTCTCCACCTAATATTCGTCCAGAGTAAGCTCCCTCCTGCAGACTGGATTCTTGCATAGGTGCTCGCTACTCAAAACATGGTCCCCAACCTGGAGATCGTCATTCTGAGCAAAGTAAGCCAGAAAGAGAAAGAAAATGTGTATGTATATATATATATATATATAAAAAATACCACTCATATGTAGAATCTGAAAAAAGAGACAAGAGGACACTAACGAACTCATCTACAAAACAGAAGCAGACTCACAGACATAGTAAACAATCTTACGGTTACTGAAGGAAACGGGGTGGGAAGGGATAAATTTGGCAGTTTGAGATTTACAAATGTTAGCTACTATATATAAAATGATTAAAAAAGCAAATTTCTTCTGTATAGCATGGGGAACTATATTCAATATCTTGTAATAATAACCTTTGATGAAAAAGAATATGAAAACAAATTTATGTATGTATATGTATGACTAAACTATTATGCTGAACACCAGAAATTGACACAACATTGTAAACAGTTTATACTTCAATTAAAAAAAGAATATTATCCCTTGTTTAAAAAAAAGATAAACAACAAGTTTATACTGTACAGCACAGGGAACTATATTCAACACCTTATAATAGCCTATAATGAAAAAGAATTTGAAAAAGAATACGTATATATATATGTAACTGAATCACTAGGCTGTACACCAGACGCTAACACAACACTGTAAACTGACTATACTTCAATAAAAAAAAATACAGGTACAATCTCAAATGATCTTTTTGATGATCTGTCAGTAGGTTCTATTACTGGCCTCTGTTTTGCAGAGATGGAAGCTGAGGCACAGAGCCATTAATTAACTTGCTCAAGGTCATGCAGCTTGTGATCTGTGGTTCCCTCCAGGCATGTTGACCTCAGAGCTCACGCTCCCATTCTCAATGCCAACACCACTGCTTCTGTGTGGGACAAAGGTGGACATCATGGTAATGAGCAGAACCTTCATGTACATCCATATTCAGATAACTGAGCTGCAGATGTTCGGCCAAAGAAGATAATGATGAAAGTTCAAGGTTGCAGAGAGTCAGAGGCACAGATTAGCTTCAAAGAGGAATTCAGAGCAGTGTGGGGAGGGGCTTCCCCTGGCCACATGGAAAGTGCTCCCAGGCATGGGAGCATGATGCATGGTGGACGGGACTCTGTGAAAAGGCTGCTTTTTAAAGCACTTTGCTGAGAGAGGGACAATCAAAGCTGATGTGCTTCTTGAAGGAAGCACTCAGAGCTGCTGAGAGTCCCACAAGAAAGCATGACTAAGTTGAGTATTTCTCCACTTCTGCTCTTCCCCTTTAAGAGGAGATTGGGCAAGGTCACGTTCTTAAGGGACCAGGTAGAGGGAGAGGCAGCAGTGGGGACAGCGACTGATGGGGGAGCACTATGAAGGGGCAGCTGGGAAGACTGCCACAAGCAGGAGACAGGGGGCAGACATCCAGAGGAAGTGGTTTTCATGAAGGCTTGCTAAGAGCAACAAATGTTCTGGGAAAACTGAGGACGCCGTGGGAAGGTGAGTGACCCAGAATTTACAATATGTGCTTCTTGAGATCAGAAGATGTCTACTGACTGTCACAGTTTTTAAATTGGAGCCCTCGTAGATAAACAAAGCTTCCAACTCTGAAAACCTTCATTTCAGTACAACTACAGCCTGATTTCCCTGGAGGACCATCTTGTCGTGACTTCAAGACGCCTAGGCTCTCCTGGACTTCAGAACACACTTGTCAGGTTTCCAAACAGGCCAGTCTACCTTTGAGGATTAGAAGGAAAAGCAAGAGCAGGAAGAGATGGAAACAACGTTGGTCTGTTGCAAATGGGAGCTGTTTGTGTGAGACACAGGCTGGCCTCAGTTCCACCAGATCAGATGCGAAAATCAAAGTGATTACACCCAGCAGAAGAGGCTGATGTGCCATCCCATGGGCCAAACAGGTGGCCTCTGGATTCCCCACAGTCCTCATCCTCCCTGCAGAAACAGGGCTTGAAAAGATGACAGTTTTCAGAAGTCTTTCCATCTGAGATCCTAGGGTTCAAAGATGTCGATGGTGCAGCCAACGGGAAAGAGCTGGCCGGCAAGGCTGTTTTCTTTAATCTGAGTTTTTAATTTTATTTTATATGGGAAATTCTCTTTAATCTTACAAGAAAGAGATTTATTTTAAATCTTTTTTTAAAATCCCTTAAATTAATGTTTGAGCTGTAAGACCAGAAATAGAAACGTGCTACATTAAAGAAACGATAGTGGATTAGTCTGGTGTTGTCTTGTCTTGTTTTCTTTGGTTTGTTCTGTTTCTTCATCGCCCCCCTCAACCCCACCCCACCACTTCTGAATCTCTCTTCAGGCAACTTGCATTTGTAATCTATTTAGTCAAAGATGAAAGCAGACCAGTTCCACGGACGGAACTGAGAGAAGGTTCTTTTCCTCCAGCGAGAGAGTATCTCACTCTGTGAACACAGGCTTGGCAGACCTGATAACAAGGGGCGAGGGAAATCGATACCATCATTTACATCCTCTTATATTGTCTCTCCATTAACCGCTTTGTGAAGTTATAGATACCCTTAATTCTTTTACGTTTTAACGTTTACACTGAGAGCGATTAACATACAACTATTACACTAATGAAAAACACACTTATGGTTACCAGGGGGAAAGAGGGTAGAAAGGGATAAATTGGGAGTTGGAGGTTTGCTGATACTAACTACTAAATACAACATAGGTAAACAACAAGGTCCTACTGTGTAGTGCAGGGAACTCTATTCAGTATCTTACAGTAACCTGTAATGAAAAAGAATATGAAAATGAATATATGTATGTGTACGTGGGGCTGAAACATTATGCTGCACACCAGAAACTGACACAACATTGTAAACTGACTACACCTCAACTAAAAAAATTAATGCACTAGTACCATATTCAGTATCTGACTTTATATTTACCTTTATAAAGTGAGCTTTATACTTTTGTATGTGTATGTCCAAACTCAGCCAATTGCATACATTTAATCTGTGCAAATTTTTATGTATCAACAAGGCTGTTAAAAACAGGGGGGAAAGGGTGTCCTAGGCCACTTGGCCACACCCCTAGGCACAGGGGAGGAAGGTGATGGGAGGGTCTTAGAGGAGGAGAGAGAGTGAGCACCACACACTCTTCAGGTCTGAGTCAGGCAGAGGGGCTAGGACTGGGTTGGAGGTTGTCCCAGAGCCTCTGAACGTTGCAGAAGCCATGTCAGATCCTCCCCGGTGATAACCAAGTGTCCTGAGGTCCAGCTTCCCAGTCAGGGAGGAGCCGCCGCGGCGTCCAGCCAGGACACACACGTCCTCGGTGGCTGGAGAGCTGCTCTGTCGGGTCAGGCTGCCCACGGGCAGGACGGTGGTCCCCTCCTCTCACAGCCGGAGCTGGGAGGAGACAGGCTGCTAGGCAGGTACAGGTTCAGCTGCCACTGCACAAACAACCCTCCGAACGTCTCAGATCACATCACTAAGAAGACATCACACTGTTCTATTTAAAACCTAGCACTTGCTCCTGAATTCTAGCTCCCGCACTGTGACAGAATGGGATCATCTTCTTCTCAATTTAAGACCTAAAATCTTCAGTGGCTTATTGGACAATTCGATGTCCAAGGGAGGAAAGCTAATTACAAAGACCCAGAGACATAATGGGGTAGGCATTGTTCCCTGGGAAGCACTAAGATGCAGACAAGCAGTAAAACTTTGACCTTCCCGGGGGTTGTGAGATGTGGTGTCCAGCGGCATCACAAACGAGGATGCAGCAGGCGTGCCGGTGATCTGAGTTCACCTCTACTCTGAGAACAGGCCCCCGGGGGAGCCCACACTGCAGGCATCCAGTGATGCTGAAACGCACCTTCCTGAGCCTGAGGCATTGCTGCTTCTCTGAGAGAACTGAAAATAAATTGTTTAAATTCAAGAAGACGTTTCTGTGAAACAGAGACCAGGAGAAGACAGCCCTTGTGGCAACATAAATAGCAGACAGCGAAGGATGGAGACCAAGTTCTGAAGGAGAAAGACAAGGTCGCCTTGCCCTCCGGTCTCATTAGTGGAAATAACACTTACAGGAAAGTAACATCCTTTAAAGATATTTGGCAGTTTCCTGGGTGATCATGAAGTAGCCGGTGGCAGTGCGTGGTTTCCAAATGCACAGAGCGTGCCCTCTGAGAGCAATCCGATTGGCAATTAGGACAACGCAGGGTCATGGAGCTGGTCTCCTCTTCTTTATCTGATAATTTAAAAATCAGTGACATATTGGGGACTTGATGTTACCTTATGAGCCAAAGCTCTAGATGCTGATGACTAACGACATTGGTGTTTTCAGGGTTTAATCTTTAACTTGATTTTCTGGGATAATTAAACAGTGAGCAGCTGGACTGGTCGATCCTTTCTGTGAGCGTACAGACAATGCAGTAAAGCAAGAGGAACAAAGAACTTTGCCCTCTTGTGTTCCCCTCCACCCCCCACCCCCACAGCAGTCGTGGTGAGACGAGCAGTCTTCACCTGCAGACAACTTCTTGGTAAGATGCGCAGGAACCCATGTTAGCCAGCCTGCCTCAGGACCATGTGCCTTTACCGTGCAGAGATCGTGTCAAAAGCCCTCACAGCGCAGGGTAGCAAAGATGTTTTAAGACCATGAAGTCAAGAGTCAAGCACACCTGGCTGGATGCCTAGCTCTGCCCCTCACCAGCCTCTTGCAAGTTTCTTAACCCTTCTGAGCCTCAGTCTTATTTATATGAAAAATGGCAATATTGCTAATATCTCCCTCACAATTGCCGTGAGAATGGAATGAGATTAGGCATGTAAAAGTGTTTCCGAACCGCAAGTTTGTATGCCTGAGCCTCAGTGAGGCCAAACAAAGGAAAAACGTCAGAGTTTCGAGCAGAGAAAGGTTGGTTTACTGCAGAGCCGAGCAAGGAGAACAGGGTGGCTCTTGGCCAGGAAAACCCCAAACTCCACAAAGGGTTTCAGCGAAGCATATTTAAGGGCCAGGTGAGGGAGGAGAGGGTCACAGGGTACGTGATCAGCTCAGGCACAATTTTCTGATTGATTGATGTTGAGGGAACAGAGCTGTCAACACGATCAATCCCTGGGCGCCAGAAGGTCTGGGGGCCATGTGCTCACGAATATCAAGTAGCTAATTTCTTCCAGTTGGTGGTGGTTTTCAGCATTTGAAAAACTCAGGAAATATGCATGAGATACTATTATCTGGTGCTTCAGAGAGGAGCTCCAGCAGAGGACATGGGGGAGGGGTCTGTCCCGGGACGGCCCCACAGGGTCCTGCTTAGCTACAAAAGGCTTAGTGGAGGGTCTAGCTGCTGATAAGTGATAACAGAAACAATATTACCACTATGTTTATTAACCTCTGAAAATGCCTTATCAGTGAACCATCTTTCTTCACAGATAATGAGTGGGTTTGCAGTCATTACCCCATCCAGAGAAAAAGGAGAGATCCCTGCTGATGGTGGAAGACCACAGATGAGCTGGTTGTATGTACAGATTTCTACCTTTAAGCTTAGAAGACAACCCTGTGACCAAGGCTAGTTAGGACCTTGCAGGGAGCCTTTAACACCCTACAGAGGAGACACTCCTTATATGTTTCACATCACTGTGCATCTGTGGCTCCAGAGTAAAGCAAGATCTCTGAAGAGTGGTCTTCCGTCAGTCATGTCCTTTCCAGGGCTAGCTGAGAAGACCTCTTGGATTGGTGCTGAGATGCGGGCACAAAAACAGGGATGGCAGACACAAGGCAGTGAAGTAATACCCTGCAAGATGAGTGAACCTTACAAAGTTTGCATAATTATTAATGAAAAAGGGATGGAGTGGCAGTGGCCATTCACTAGGAAACTCTTGGCTTTTCCCATCCCTGATGAATGGACTTAAACAGCCAAGCTGGCCAAGGATACGCTAAAGAGGACAACATGAGAGATGGACACGTTTTGAGGCGGATAGACCTCAAAAGAGAGACGGCATGAAGTCCCATCACTTCAGCTGACTGACGAGTGCACATCAGCATGAATAAACCACTTCAGCAAGTGGAGTCTCAGTGCCTGGGCCTGGCCCAGCCACCAGCGTCACTTGCCAGGGCGTCACAGGCCAAAGGACCAAGAGTGAGACATGGCAGTGTGTACAGCCAAGACAGACTGGAAGGACTTTTTAAAAAAGAATGAAAAAGTTTGTCACATGTTCAATGGCAGTCTCCTTAAAACAAAAACTTGAAAACTCATTTTTTTCAGTTATATATCTGCTCTGATCTTATCATCTTCATTTAGATACCAATTTGTTGCCTTTAAAAAAAAAAATGAGAAGTCAGGGTCACAAAGTTACAGAACCTCTTCCTTGTCTAAGACCTGTAACTCCCTCATTTCTATTCAAATTGGGCAAATAATTTCCAAATGCCAATGTGGAGTCCAGGACTGGTCAGAATCACCTGGGGAACATTTACAAATTGCAAATGGCGTGAGCTTATCCCTTCGATGGACCCAGAACTCCAGGGGTGGGGCCCCAACGTTTTAAGTGTCCTTGATGATTGTGATGGGTGACCAACTTTGGGAACCCCTAGAATAGGCCATTTCTGTGCCCAGTTTTGCAGAGTCTGCACCTGAACCTCATCTCCTCATTAATGGTCGTCTTTGTAACTTGCCATTGGGAAGTTGTCCAGCAGGTTCCAAGAAGATGATGTGACGCCAAGAACAAATCCCTTCTGCTTATCCAGGGGTTTTCCTGCTTCTCTGCCAAAAAAAAAAAAAAAAAAAAAATCTCTCCATCCAAAATCCTGCCACTTTCCACTTAAACTGGTTGTTACTTTGAGCTGTATCTGCATCTCTCTGCTTTCAAAGTAGAATCCAGTTTACCTCTTCTCATGCTGAAGACTTTTCCTGTTGAGACTCTTGTAAATGCAACATGAGTTTGTCCTTGAAACACAGTGGCTAAATGTCCAGAAAAGAAAGCATGGGAAAATCATCACCCCGATAGGTGCTCAGTAAAAGTCCTACTGTGCCTGTGGAGTTTCTGCTTTTAAAAAGAGAGAGAGAGTGTGTGTGTTTTGTTGCAGCTCAGTGTGTGTGTGTGTGTGTGTGTGTGTGTGTGTGTGTGTGTGTGTGTGTGTGTGTGTGTGTGTGTGTGTTGCAGGGAGGGAGAGATTTTGAGTCAGATTTAAGCAAAGCAATAAATTAATCATGTTTTCCAATGGGGCAAAAACAATCTGACCTTGTGTTTGGAAACTGGGGGAAAGACAAATTTCTCTTTTATCATTTTGGAGAGAAGCCAGGGTTGGGGAGGAAGCAGAGGTGAGGAAGGTGGGAGCGTAGCTTTTCTTTTTTAACCATGGTTTTTAAATAGTATAACATGTATTGCATGTCTAAACCTCCCTAAATCATATTTCAGAGAAAAAGAATCTTTTAACCTCCAGTCTTCCTTTGTGAGGACGAAAGACGTCATGAAAACCATCTCAGACATAGAAAGCAAACTTGTGGTTACGTTACCAGTGGGAGAGGAGGGTGGGAGGGGATACACTGGGAGTCAGAGATTTGCAGATACTAACTGATATATTTAGAATAGATAAATAGCAAGTTCATGCTGTACAGTGCAGGGAACTATATTCCAAATCTTGTAGTAATTTATGGTTAAAAAGAATATGAAAATGGATATATGTATGTTCCTATATGACTGAAGCATTATGCTATACACCAGAAACTGACACAACATTGTAAACTGACTATATTCCAATAAAATATACATATATATGCAAAAATAATTAAATAAATGGGTAGGCTGAAAAAAAAAGAAAAGAAAAAAGGAGATGTTGGTCTCCACACAGAGATGCTTCTCAGGCATTAGGAATTGTCCCCTGGCTGAGATGCCCTCGCCCACTTTGCTCCAGTTTCTCTCTGTCAATATTTTAGCCAAACTTTAGAGTCAAATTCAAAGCTGTCAGCTTCCCCAGAAGCTTCCTCTCCCCTCAGTTGCAGGAGATCTTCCTTTCCCTGCACATGGGCTCTTCAGACCTTGGGTCGGAGGGATGGCTCTCAGCCAGGGGTGACGTGAACCCTGGGACACTTGAGGCAATGTTTGGACACACTTTTGATTATCACAGCTGGGTTGGGGGCTGCTACTGGCATGCAGTGGGGAGAGGCCAGGGAAGCTGCTAAATATCCTACAACGCACAGGACAGCCCCGCAGCAAAGGATTTTCAGCCCCAAACATCGGCAGCGCTGAGGCTGAGAGACCCTTCCTGCTAGAGGGTGATCTGTGTGCTGGCCCAGCTGTGGCAGCTGGCATGGTGACGCTCGGTCCTTGGACTTCCTCCCTCTACCCATTGTCTCTCCAGTTTATGCCTTTCAATGTCTGCAGGCCCAGCCAGATTCCTCCCCTGAATTTAAATCTCAGTCCAGCCCCCACCTCTGAATTCCAGGTTCATAGATGGTAAACATCTCCACCTGGACGTCTCCAGTGCATCTCAGACGCGGCACCCCCCAAAAGTGAGCTCCTGAGCTTCTTCCTCAAAACCTGCTCCTCCAGCCAACCTCGGTTTATGGCACTTCCAAATGCCCATTCCATCTGTAAGGGAAATAATCTTACAGTCATTCTTAACCCCTCTCTTTCTCTCAAACACTCATTCAATCTACTGTCATATCCTATTGACTCAAAATACATCCAGTATCTGTCATCACTCGCACCACCATCATCTCTCGACCTAGAACATCGCCATCAGGGTGGTCAGCTAACTGGTCTCCCTGCTCCTACCTCTGTCCCCTCCTTAGTGCAGGAGCCGGAGTCAGATCACGTCACTTCTATATTCCGAATCCTCAATGGCTCCTATTAAGACCAAAGCAAAAGCTCAAGTTCTTATAATTTCTTACAAGATTTACATGATCCATCTGCTTCAAAATCCCCTAATCTACCCCCAGTAGTATCTCTCTGACTCATATCCTACCACTCTGCCTCCTCCACTCTGCAGCCACACTGGCCTGCCAGACACATTCCCACCTCAGGACCTTTGCCTTTGCTGTGCCCTCTGCCTAGAATGAGCTTCCCCTAAAATCCCTATGGCTCCCCCACCAATTTTTCAGGTCTTTTCGCAGAGAGTCCACATGATTTAAAATTGCAGCCCTCCACCTCCACTTGTCGGTGTTAATACTCTTCCCACGGCGTACATCACCATATTTTGCTTATCTAGTTCCTTGTCTAATCGTCCCAACAGGATGCAAAGCTCTCTGAAGGCTGGGAATGTTTTTCGTTGCTGTCTGCACAGCACCCAGAGCAGCGCTGCCCACAGTAAAGCCCAGTGTGATGAAAGAATGAATCCCCAGTTAGACTTCCAGATTCTCTGGGAACGGAAGATGCCTTGCCTCACCCACCCAGCATCTTGTCCGCGTCCCCTTTTGCGTCTCCCTGGCATTTCCGCACTGCACAAGGAGCTTGTGTACATTTTCGTAATTTCATTTAGCTTATTAGGAACTCAATCCGTTTCTAATTGAATACTCAGTCTGAATGCTTAAAATATCAAAAGGTGCCTTCTCCACGGTGAAGGCTTCATCATGCCTCCCTAACAAGTTTATCAGTCTACCAGGAGTCTGGCTGACGGTGCAAATCACTCCTCGGAGGACAGGCTGAGAGCGGAGCTTCTGCGCCATCTTGTGGGCAACCTGGGGATGACACCTCCCGAAAGAATTCTTGTGTACCAGCGTGTGTGCGTGTCAAATGCTGTTGCTTACGGGTCTCCTCCCCACCCCAAAACCAATACATTTCCTCCTCTCCTCACCAATCTGATGTCCCAAACTCTCCATGGCTGAGAATGTTTCAGCTTGGTGATTCTCTTTTTCAGAAAAAAAAATAAATTTCTTCTTGGCTCAAAAAGGAGAAAGCTGAGGGTGCTTGGGGTTTGGACTTCTCTCAAACTGTTGCTCACTTAGTAGCTTCACCCAATTCCAGCCCCTAAGTCAGGAAATATTGCAGGAAACATCGGTGCTTCATATCCAAAGTGGCTATCCTACAAGGCATGATTTCTGTGTCATCGGGGGTAGGGCATTCGACCTTCAGTTCTCAAAACTCAACCCTCACCAGCCTGTTGAGTGTTCTGTAATGTGCCTCTGATTCCACCATCAGGACTCAGGCTTTAAGTATAAATACTCCTGGGAGAAGTGACAGCTTGATTTTCAGTCACACCAATTTAAATGTTTGATAGCCAACCTACAGGCAGGTGTTCAAGAGTGAGGACAGAGAAGAAAGGCCACTTGTCATCCAGAAGGCGAAGTCTAAAGGTGGACACCCAGGGGCAGGAGCTGTGACAAAGAAAGGTCCACATAACTCCCAGCGCATCACATACCCTCTGCTTCCTGTTCAGCCTGCCTGCACACACAGTGATCCCACCACTTCCAGCCTGGGTATTTGGGATTGGGGAGGAGAAAGAGGGCAGATCAATCTTTATTTATAAAAATTTGACACTGAAATAATTTATAAAGCAATTCTACCACACTCAAGAACCCCCAAACTACAAATTAACTACAGCCATCAAAGTCTGCCGGGGCAAGACTGTAGACACAGATGGATGGTTTGTAATTAGTATGAGTTTTCTGACAGGAGCCTGCACTTCTGAAGTATGAGAAGTCTCTTGAATCATTGTAGCCAAGACGGGAGGAGGGTTGTTTGTTTTTGTGAGATCTACAAAGAAAATGAAAGAGTGTAACATCTTAAGTAAAAATAAACTGGAAGGAGAAGAGACGAGAACAAACGTTTATTGAGAGCCTGTTTGTGGAATGCTCTATCTAGACATATTACACATTCATTTATCTAAATGTAATAACTCTTTAGAGGCAGCTATGTGACCTTGGGACAGTAACGTAACCCCTCCAAGCCTCGTTTTCCTCAGCTGTAAAATGATGCTGATGCTGTGGGAAACAGCTTGATGATTCCTCAGAAAGTTGCGTATAGAATTACCCTATGGTCCTGCAACTCTACTTCTGGGGCTTCACCCCAAGAAAGTGAAAGCAGGAACTCAAGACATTTGTACACCAATGTTCAAAGCAGCATTATTCATCATAAACAAAAGGTGGCAACAACCCAAATATCCATAAACAGATGAATGAATAAACGAAATGTGGACTTACAGCCAATGGATCCACTCTTAAAAAAATGAAATCTGACCCATGCGACAACATGGATGAAACTTGAAAGTATTGTGCTAGGTGAAATAAGACACAGAAGGACAAATGTTTTATGATTCTATTTAAATAAGGTACCTAGAATAGGCGAATTCAATTCATAGGGACAAAAAAGTTGAAAAGAGGTTACTAGGAACTAGAGGGAGGAATAAAGGGGAATTCGTGTTAATGGGTACAGTTTCAACTTGGGATGATGAAAAATTTCTGTCAGTGGATAATGGTAATAGTTGCACAACATTGTGAATGTGTGAGTTGTAGATTTAAAAATGGTTAAAACGGTAAATTTTATATTAAACATTTTATCACAATAATAAATAGAAAGATAGACGATAGAAAGAAAATGGTGCTGAGTTACTATTCAAAGCCATGTCTGTCTTTCTCAGCCCCCAAAGTCAATGTTCTTTGTACTCTATTGTCTTACTCCAAATGTGCTGGATTATGGATTTGTTAAATTTCATTCCGTGCAAAATCGTATTGAATGACGTGGTGAATTAATTGGGCTGGTTCCATTAATTCCTGAAGCACAAAAAGGAAAATCACCACAATGGATGTTTCCAAGAACACAGTATAAAGTAGAAAAACTCTTCCAGCTTTCCTCCTGGGCGGGACCAGCCATCTCCCCTGGGAGCCCCCAGCAGGGCGAGAGAAAATTCTCCACGGTGCATTTTTTTTTCTATGTACAACGTAAAATAATGACTTTTTCCCTCCAATTTTAATTGAAATGGAACATTCCAAGACCAAGAAAATGTCATGTGTTTGATGATGAGTAAGCTGGACATCATGGGAATGACAGTTACAGGACACAGCTATTTGCCAAAAATGTGACCTGTGGGATTTAAGAACCATGTCACGCTGCTCCGCGTGATGATTTTTATTTGGATGAGATGAAAGCACCAATTTGGTTTTCTCTTCAGGGGAAAAATGACCAGCGTGTACTAGAGCATGTGGGGGCGGGGGTGGGGACATGCAAGTGTGCACACCCACATGTTCAGAGCCATCGGGAAGGAGGGAAATGTGCCTGCCAACTTGGAGAACTCTGGAATTCACTAGAAGAAATAGCCTACTCTCCCTAGCCAACCAAAAAAAGCAAGAGTGACAGGATAATAAAGTGCCCATAATAACAATTAATAATAATAATTAAATGCTTTTCCCTGGGAGGAGAGTAAGCCAAGAGGACTTACCACTTTTGAAGACAAGTTACAGAATGTGAATCTTTCCACGTGGGGCACTCACTGTATTTTCTCATCTTTTTCAAATCCTGCAGAAATGCGTAGTCAAGACAGAAAATAGTAAAGTCCATAAAATGGAGACCCAGATGGTTCTCCAGATGTGTGAGTCCATTTTGGGAGAAATCGCACTTGTGAGGACCAATAAAAAGGTGAAACAGGAAGAAAAGTGGTGAAGCTTACATCTTAAAGCTGACTTGATTGTGAAACATTAATTGAGCACCTGCATAGAAGATACTGGACTAACCTCCATGAAATAGATCATAAACATGATCCTCAACAATCAGTTGTTCATTGTTAAAAATCCAGTCTCATAAGCAGAAAATTATCTTGATTTGAATAGTCAATTAAATAAGTCATACAAAGTTCTAGATGGAAGGTTGAACAGGTTTAACTCCTTCCCCCTCCTGAGTTCATTAAAATGGTAGCCAGAAAATTTAAGTGGACATAAACCCAACAATAGTAAAGAAAATAAAAGAGAGGATGGTTAATGAAAATTCAACAAATGTCTGGACAAGAGAGAATGGATTAAAGGCATGTTAAAACGAAGATAAGAGGAAATCACAGGCTGGAGTCCATGTGGAAAGGAGTATGTTCCAGAAGAAAGCTTGCCTATCCTGTCAAACCCTGATGAGGTTCAGAACTCAGAAACAGCAGGAACGACGAAAGTAGTCAAATGAAGGTGTGTACAAGAAGCAGCTGGAAGCCAGACAGCATCCCCACCCACCAGGTTCCCGAGTCTAATCCTCAGAGAGTTCTCAAAACAAATCAAATGGCCCGACTGGAAACATCTCTGCATTCTGGCATTTAGGATGTCCTCAATTGGCCAAAGCCTGCAGTTGACAGGTTCTACCCACATACAGGACATTTTTATTGCCTCACTCTTTAATTTGATTGAACACAAGGATGATCTGCCATTCAGGATAGAGACCTTTTTTTTTTAATGACTCCAGCCAATTTAAAGAAAAATGGGTTAAGACAAGAACTCCAAAAAAGAAAAATTTAATTAGTAATTGCACCCATAAAACAAAAGTAGGAGGTTAAATAAAGACGAAAATCATAGACCAAAATAAGAGCTATTGAAAACTTCAAATGACTATAAACAGAAAAATTCATTACAGGAGTTGGAAAATAAAACCCAGATGACTTTCCAGAAATCAGGTCCAAAACACAAGAGATAAAAAGATGACAGAAAAATAACAGACCTAGAAGACCAAGCTATGGATCCAATATTAGACTAACAGGACTTCTAGAAAAAGAGAAACAGAGAACATGGGAGAAGAAGAAATTATCAAAGAAGTCATACAGGATGATGAGATGTGGGACTGATCACTAAGGGTTCAGGGAGTAAGAAAAGATGTCACCAAGGAGGGGAGTTTCAACTCAGCCTGGAAGGATGTGCAGGATTCTGACCAATGGGGAGAAGCAGAGATCGTCAGGTACAAAGCCCAGTAAGCAAGAATGCAGACCAGGAAAGAACATGCTTTGTGCCCATGGAAACTGCCTAGATTCGGGTTCAACTACCATTTCCCCAGCATTTCCAGATACTAGTCTAAGACCCTTTATGCTGTAGCCAGAGGAACCATCACAACCAGCTCACAGCCCTCAGGACACTTTGCCTGGGAGAGAGAAGTGATGCACAGTCAGCCCTCTGTATCCATGGGTTCCACATCCACAAACTCAACCAATGACCGATGGAAAATATTTTTTAAAAATTCCAGAAATTTCCAAAAAGCAAAACTTGAGTCTGCCATGTGCCAGCAACTATTTACACAGCACTTACATTGTATTAGGTACCACGAGTAATCTAGAGATGATTTAAAGTATACAGGAGGATGCATGTAGGTTAGACGCAAATATCATGCCATTTTATACAAGGCATTTGAACATCTGTGGATTTTGGTATCTGAGGTGGTCTTGGAATCAATCTCCGAAGATACTGTAGGACAACTGTATCACACAGCTGCTTGGTGCTAGAGCAGAATTCACCCACTATGTTATGAGGCCCCATGTCCATCACTCATTTAACTGGGGAGGAAAAGTCTCACAAGGAAAAAGAGGGCTCTGTGACCAGGAAGGTAAGTGGAAGATAAATTCTGAAATACCTCAAATATTAAGCAAAGAAATTTAAATTGTATCATTAAGGCAATAAGAAGCCATTGAAAGTTTTTGAAAAGGGAATGACTTGGTGAAAATCATCTTTTAGGGAGACTAGGCTGGCCACAGTTGGCCTGTCTGGAAGGAAAGAGACCGATGAAGGACCGATGGTTCCTGCATGAAGAGCTGGGGCCACACCTGGTGGTGACCCTAGGGAGGGAAGAGTGAGGAAGCGTGTGCCAGTGGGGCTGGGGGAACACACTGCCATGCCTGTCCATTAACTATGATACATGCCCTAGAAGGCGGAGGTGGACATTGTCTGTGCCCCACCCAGGTCCCCTTGGCTCCCTTTTTACAAATTTTGTGTCTCCCACTCCGTTTCTTGTGCTTTTGCTTCTGACAGCCAGCACCTGGGGTTCTTCTTCAGAGCCCAGAGCTTGGCTTCTGGATGGGTTTGCACCTGGGTGCAGATGGCATAAGTTGAGACTCTCTAGGCGTGCGGCCTCACCAGCTCTTGTCCAAGACAGATGGGGCGGAGATCTAATAACCTGGCTCACCTACCGTGGCTCCATCTCTGTGGGGGAACTCCCAGTCCAGGGTCTTTTGTAGGCTCCATGGAAGCTTCTTCTGTGGAAGAAGCCTAGAAACACGCACACTTGGCTTTCTCTCCTGCTTCTCCTGCTTCTCCTGCTGCTATTTCCTGAGGACCTGGGAGCACGTCCTTCATCAGCCACACCTACACAAATCCTCATCTCAATTCTGCTTCCATGCTGAGACCAGGGGGAAAGAGGAAAAGAGCAGCCCTGAACAGGAGGAGGAGAAGAAATGGGTGGAGATGAGCAGTCAGATCCCCATGTGGGGTGGGATGTGATGTGCCTTGAGGCCACATCCAACCCACTGAGGCCACCCGAGACCAGACGCAACCCTGCTCCGAGTGATCCTAGAAATGTTCTGATCTGCGAGAGATCTGGAGTCATCTCTCCGTATCACCCTTCCCTGGGGGGCTCCTCCGAGGGCTGGGCTTTATTGCTCCAGAACCTACCTGCCATGAAGAGGTCTTCCATCCCAGAGTTAAGAAAACTGTAAAAAAAAGAAACTTCAGAGTTCAGGAGGCAGCTAGACCTCTGATCTCAATGCAACCATGTTTAGCTCCTCTTTATTCCCTGAAACACACTGGAAGATGGGGTGCAGGGAGGTGTTTCTTTTTTATATTTCTTGTTTCAGAGTTTGGGGAAAGGGAAGAAGAGCTCTGTTTACATTCTGACCTAAAATGAGATGGATACAGGCATCAGACAGGAATTCCATGGAGGTACGTATCTCAAAACCAAACTATGCCTCTGACCCTGAGAAATACACATCTTTTCACACTTTGTGATTTAGTTCAGTGGTGGATTCTGGGGTTCCTTGCTCCGTGGGAAACAATATTCTCACCCCTGGGGAATTCATTTGCCAAAAGCCTCCTGAGTTCATCTGGTGCTGAGAAGTCACCTCCCACCAGTGAAATTCCATTTGACTGCTGGTGTGGTTTTTGATGAGATTGTGCCATTTTATTATTAACACTTACATCATGTTTTAGCCAGAACATCCGTAACAACTATTTGACTGATTTATTTTATTTCCATGACGTAAAATCAGAACTTAGTCCAACTGGATACTACTTGATATTTAATCATGAAGTTGGAGATGATGACATTTCCAATTATGCGATAATTCACTCAACAAATATTGAGCAGCTACTATGTCCTGGGTCCTGATGCTGGAGATACAAAAGTGAGACCAAAAAATAAGTATGGCCCAGGTCATGGAGTCATTAGGAGAGAAAGGCATTAGGCTAAAAATTATAAACAAGATATAAAATTGTGAGGGTGACAAATGCTATAAAGGAGGAATATATGGTGCAATTCCAGTGTGAAAAAGGGAAGTTGGATCTAACTGGGAGCTCAGAAAAGACTTTCCCGAGGAAGTGACACCTGTGTTGGGATTTGAAGGATGAGTTAACTAAGTAAAAGAGGAATGGATGGGAGTCCAAAGAGCTTTCCAGACTACAACTTAGTGAAGACAAGGGACCAAGAAAAGCCCACTTGGCCAAGTCCTAGAACATAGAAAGACTGGCAAGGCAGGTGGGTCATTCTGTGAGAACTGGGGCACCAAGCAAAAAGGGACTAAATTCATCACCCTAAGAGCCATGGAATGTCATTGGGAAGTCTGTAAAAGAGGTATGATTAACCATGCAACCCACTCCTAGGTGTAGACCCAAGAGAAAAGAAAACGTATGTCCACACAAAGACTTACACATAGGTGTTCAAAGCAACATTATTCATAAGAGCCCAAAAGTGGGAGTAACCTAAAGAGTCATCAAGTGATGAGCACGTAAACAAAATCTGGCATATTCACGCAATAAAATACTATTCAGCCCCCAAAAGGAAATGAATTACTGATGCATGCTACAACATGGGTAAATCTGGAAAATATTACACTCAGTAAAAGAACCCAGTCCCAAAAGACCACATACTATATGATTATATTTATAGAAAATGTCCAGAATAGAAACATAAAATAGATCAGTGGTTGCCCTGGGCTGGGAATGTTCAATAATAGGAGGTCACTGCTAATGGGTACGGGGTTTCTTTTTGGGGTGATGGAAATATTCTTAAAATTAGATTCTGGTGATGTTTGTACTACTCTGTGAATATATTAAAAAGCATGAATTTTATACTTGAAATGAGTAAAGTGTGTGGTATGTGAATTACATCTCAATACGATTTTTTTTTTTAAGTATGATTAGATTTAGGTTTTGGAAAGATCAGCCTGGTAGCAGTGTGGGAAAAATTAGGAGTGTAAAAACTGAACACAGAAAGACCAGTGAGGAGGCTGTTTTCACGTTCAAGGTACGTGTTGATGACAGACTGGACTACGTGGTGGTAACATTCAGGACCAGCAGGGTAGCTTGGAAAGACCCAGCAGCATTAACCAATAGAGTCTGGGGTCAAGGAGACTGGAGTTCAGCAAACTAGTCTGTAGTGTGCTTCAGACTGGGTGCCTACGCAGCTGTACCACTTATTCATTTCAGTGCTAGAAGCCTCAGCTCCCTCCTCTGTAAAGCAAGACGAACAAGGACACCCATTTTTGTGGCAGTGTCCTGGGAATTAACGCACATCAAATACTTAGCAAATTTCCGTACCCATAACCAGTTTCAACATCAAGGGCGTGGAGAGGACCGGTGGACACGGGTGTCTTGCTGCGGTGAGTCTGCATCCATCAGCCCCTCCACCTGTACAAATAGCCTTTCCCGCTGCACCAGAGTCCTCTGAGTCTGGAGACCCAGGCGAGAAAGGCCCCGTGTTTATGCCACTTTGGGAAGACGGGAAGCTGCGTGCGGCTGGTGAACATCAGCGTGCGTGGTGGACAGCGTCACGGGGCGATGATTCACGGGAGGAGAATGGGTGGAAGACGGTCGCCGTCAGCAGCATCAGTTATCCCCACACGGCCCCTGCTGCTTCCCGTCAAAGCTGCGGAGGAGAAAAGGCAAGCTCCCCAGCGGCAGGGCTGCCTCAAGTTCTACAGCAAATACCTGCGTGAGCCTCTGTTTGTTTGATTAATGGTCCTGGATTGAGGGTTTTTGTTTTTTTTTTTTTTTTTTTTTTTTTTTTTACTTATTAGTGAATTCCTGGGAAACAGCAGAACAAAACAATTCCACCGGTGACTCAAAAGGCATATGAAATTATAATTTATAATCAGGGGGAAAATGAGGAAAGGAGGAAGGGAAAGAGGGAAGGAGAAAAGGGGAAAATACATGACCAAAAAAAACTTAATCGGATGGTGTCTATAGCGGCTCATAGCGATGGGCCTGCCAGGGTCCTGTTGCTCACCATCTTTGCCCTTGTTCCCTGCATTTTAACCTGGATTAAAGGCTAATTGATGAAAATAAAACTGTAGCAAACACTTAACACCTTAGAATATTAGAAGAAAGACATATTACACTAAACTTGGCGGAATACGAAGAATCACTAAAGTACCCACATCTTCTGGATTTTAAATTTGCCCAAGGAGTTACGATATATACATTCAGAACAAAATACCAGTTGGATAACTTGCAAAAACTCCAAGGTTTGATCTAGCAGGTCCTGTATTAGGGAGCTATCCTATAGTGGGTTTGCACTTATGCACAGAAATGCTAGTAAGGGCTGTTTGTTGTCACATTGATCCTAGCAGTAAAAATTGGAATAATCTAAGTACCCAGCAACAAAGAATGACTAAATACATTATAATACATCCATGGTATGGAATACTATGAGGTGGTTAAAAAGATCAATTTCTTAATTAATGAGGTCAACTTATGCAAACTGACCTAGGAAGATGCTCCATGTACAGTCTCAATGAAAAATGCAAGTTCCAGAACAGACACCAGGGTCCAATTATGATCTGTACTCATTTGCTAGGGCTGCTAAAAGAAATACTACAGATGGAAGTGTTTAACCAGAAGAATCTATTTTCCTCACAACTCCAGAGGCTGGAAGTCTGAGACCAAGGTGTCGGCAGGGCTGTTTTTTCTGAGGTCCCTCTCCTTGGCTTGGCTCCTGTGTTCTTCCCTCTGTGTGTGTCTGTGTCCCAACCTCTCCTTATAAGGACACCAACCACGTTGGATTAGGGCCCACTCTAAAGGCCTCATTTTAATTTAATTACCTCATTAAAGGCCCTGTCTCCAAATACAGTCACATTCTGAGGCACTGGGGTTAAGGGCTTCAGCCCATGAATTGGGGATGAATATAACTCAGCCCATAGCTGAATTATGTGTTCATGTGTTGATGAGGATTTTCATTTTCATTCTATATTTCTGAATTGCTAGAAATTTTATAATGAGTATAAATTCATCTATTATGTCCAATCAGCAATTCATTAAAACCTATTAGGATATTTTTGCAATGTTTATGTCTGGAGTTACTTTCAAATGAAACTTTTTTTTAAAAAGTGTATCACAGTAGGGATGGGGCCACAGGCCTGGCCTTTAAAGGACGTTTGATATAATTGTCCCACAGCGGTGGCTGCTGGCCTTGGGACAGAGAACAAAAATGACAGGGACACACCAGTGCCAAGAACCAGAATCAAAAAAATCAGCCAAAGACAAAAGCAAAAGGTGAAGGAGAACTGAGCAGCTTTTGGGAAAAAGATAGAAAGAAAGTAACTCTCTGATTTTCCTTCTCTTGTGGGAGCTGTTTTTAAAGATTAGCAAATTATTTACTAACTTCAATGGATGATGATCTGAAAAGCCATACACCACCTGACCTGATACTGATAAAGTTATACGTTGGGGGAGGGGAAGACAGAACAAATCTACGCGACATACATGAAAGGTTCAGAAAAGACCTGCTTGGAGCACAAAAGTTCCACAGCAGCCGGCTCGAGGAACATTCAAACAGAGTAATGAAGCAGGAAATAAAGGGAAAAAATTAGATTAAGTGCATGAAAATAAAGACATTCAGAACAGGGAAGGAATTACCAGAGGGAAACATTTTTTAATGGAAGAATGGAAAACAGGGTCAGATATGCAAAATATCACATTATAAAGATAAAACAAACAGAACAAGGCTGATAAGCAAGAATGTAATTGAAGAGAGCCTTCAAAAAATATACAAATACAGTTATGGGCTGAATTGTGTTCCCCTGACATCCCGCTCAAAAAAAAAAAAAAAAAAAAAAAAAAAGTCATGTTGAAGTCCTGGCTCCTAGAACCTCAGGACGGGACCTCATTTGGAGACAGCCATTGCAGATGGTCAGGTCAAGATGAGGTCGTTAGGGAGGACATCAATCCAGCATGACCAACTCCTTACAAAAAGGGGAAATTTGGACACAGAGATACTGGCAAAGGGAAGATGATGTGAAGACACAGGGAGAATGCCACGTGAAGATGGAGGCCTAGGGAGATGCATCTGTGTTCCAGGGAACACGGAGGATCACGCGAACCTCCAGAAGCAAAGAGGAGGCAGGGAAGGATTCTCTTCCAGGTGGCAGAGGGAGCCAGGCCTGATGGATACCTTGATTTCGGACTTCTAACCTCCAGAAATGTGAGAATAGATTCCTGTTGTTTTAAGCACCCAATTTGTGGTACTATTTTATGACAGACCTTGGAAACTAGTATAAATACAATGAGATTAGAAAATAGAAGGGTTTCTGGGTTATTTCTTTACCAAAACATGAGACAATTTCAAGGCTTTTTTGTCTTAAAAATTATTAATTTTGCCAGGATAAGAAAAATAAAAAAGGTTTAAACTATTGATTCCCATAAGCTTGGATTTTTATGAGAGCCAAATTGTAAAAAAAAAGTTTTAATAAAGGAAAGCAAGATGAGAAAAATAAGTCAGCCACATTTCCAAAACCACCATCATGGTAACACATTTCCTTCCAGGCTCTTCTCTATGCAATATACACACAGCACACACACACACACACCCTACACACATATAAACATCCTTTTATGACCTGAAGTTCCTGCTGAACTTTTATCCTCACTTTTCTTCCCCTCAAATAGTTCATAATGAAGTAATCTTCATGGTATAAGAAGTTATATCAGTACTTCTCTTGCTCATATAACCAGTCAAATGCGTGCTAGATCTAGCTGTTTAGATCTTACTGTAAACTTCACAATGAAGTTCTTTGTGCAGGAACGCTCAACTTACATCTCCGGTATTTTCTGAGGTTCCTAAAAGTGGAATTAAAGGGCAAAAAAAACCAGGAATATTTTCAGCCTCTGCTGCATCCTGCTTTCCAAAATAAGACGAGCTATTGATCAACAGAACAGGTTTAAAACGGGCTCTGGCGGCTGCTTGTGACGGTGGCTGTAGAACGGCAGTCTTTCCCACATTTGTGGAAACTTTTCTCTATTCCACGAGGTCTTGCCGCTCTCCTCTTGAAGCAGAAATCACTCAGACCCAGAGAGGTAAGTAAGTGATGGCGTTGTCAGCGCTGCTGCTGAGCAGAGGGCTCTTTTGCAGGGCAGGCCAAGCACGTAGCCCAGGAAGGGAGTGCGCCCTGGGCTCCCCTGGGATGTACCCAGAGTGGGCAGGATGCCCGCAGTGGGCTGGGTGGCTAAAGGGCCATGAGGCCCAGCTCTCAGCACCCACACCAGGCCTTTCGGGTACACATTGCTGGGCTATTTTATATATCAGCCCCTCTCCTTCCTGTCCAACCCAGCCTGAGCCCCTCCCATCAGAGCCATTCTCTGATCTCATTCAGGCCTTTATCTTCAGCATCGTTCTGTTCTCCCACCGAAATGGACATGGAGTGCTTCTCGGGGATGGCAGGGTCCAGAAAAGGGCCGAGCAGCTGACGGAGCGGCTAGGAAGGGTGTTGGAGCTACAGGCTTTTATGAATAAAATCTTGAAAGTGGGGGCAGCACATTACTTGGACAAGACAGAGGCAAGTTTTTCTTTTTCCCATTCTTATTTTGATGAAGAATATGGGACTTTGCAACATCACAGAACAAGTAATTCACTGCTCTTTTCTTGCAATAGCTACACTTTTCCCCCAGAGGGGAGCTGGGAGTCAGGGGTGGGGACACACACACACCCTCCTCTCTACAAACCCCTTCCCTTGCCTCTCACTTTTAAGTTTTTATCTTAAAAAAGACAACGGTCGTCAAGGAAAACTGAAGTGAATGATTTTTAAATTCAACACATTTTATGGTAAAGCACAAACTCTTTAGAGAAAAAACTTGTGATGGTTTAAAATATCAACAGATATAAGCCACAAAATCCAGTTTTCTAGGGTCCTCAGTAATTTTGTCAGTTTTTTTCAGATAGTTAAGCGGTCTGAAGCCACAGTTATGAAATCCTATGACTGTAAAATACTGATAGTCTCTAGGGACTGCCCCCTCCCTTATTCTATGTGGAGAGTTTGTACAAATGGAAAAACAAAACCTTTACGAATGTGAAGAAGATGGGGAAATCTTTAGCTATAATATACCCTTCAGTCAACATCAAAGAATGAATTCTGGAGAAAACCCACAAGTGTGGTCGTCGTGGGGAAGCCTTCACTGGCAGCTTGCCCTTGGCAAAACATGAAAGAACTTGCACGAGGGTTCTATGGAGAAACCCTGTGAAGGCATTGTTGAGAAACCTGTAGCTCATCCCTCTCTGAGCACAAGGACACATTTCCAAGAGAATGTCTACCAAATGCGGAAAGACCTTCGCATGAAAAAACTCTTACTAGAGAGAAACCCTATTCTATACAGGTAACCTGTGCAGAAGAGGCTTCAGTGTGAGACCCTGTGTTACTGGATAACATAAAGCTCACACAGCAGAATAACCTTTCTTCACAAAGAACCAAGGATTAAACTAAGAAGGCATCACCACATGGGAGAAGCTGCTTCTGAATGAATCCCACCAAAGTGAACAGTGTTCAAATGTATCAGTAAAAAAGGACCCTGATGGTGAAGGGTTTGCTGAAAAGGGTTTTTAAAAGTCTGAACTGACTAGAAAGATGCACGTAACATTAAATGTGGACACACATACCCATTGCTGTAATTTTAACATTTTAATCCACTCAAAAACGTTCATGAAGGTCTACTCAGTCCCGTTAAGGCACTGGGGCTAGAGGTGATTTCCAACAGACGTGGCCTTGTGGCCTACGAGCCTGCACGTGGACTGGTTAGAAAGCAGCCTGAGAAGTGGGGGTTGCGGTGGGTAGGGGGCAAACCGAAGACAACGCGTTTGGCTTCCGTCAGGCTAGATAGGTATACGGCCTGGTTTTTATACAGTTATGTCAGAACCTTCCCGTGACAACAGACCTGCCCACCTCATCCTAAAATCACAGGTATGTCTGGTATGGTGCTAACATTAAGCTACCTGTGTTTACAATCTGAGCAAAATTAGTGACAGAAATGAGGCACAATCATCTTTCTAAACTGATACGAAACAAAAAACCACACTGAAGCTGCCAAATGTTGTTACAGTTTTCAAGACCACTACAAAGACCTACTTTTATAAAAGTTCGGGTTAGCAAAAAAGAAACAACACTGACTGGCAGCTGACGGCAGGGCCTGGCAGATCGCCCCCCGCCATAACCCTAGGACATAACGCTGGCACAAAACCTAGACATTTTGACACTATATTGCTTTTACCCCACAAATTTTAATGCCTTAATAATCTCTAGTCAAGACTTCATGCTAGGTGAATGTTTTAAGTGCAGAAAACCTTTTATCAGCACTGACACAGCAGACAGCACGGCACCTGCGCTGTCAGAACCCAGAGGAGAGAGAGGGAAGGAGGACTCAGGGGGGCTCCGGGCAGGTGAGTTTGAGAGAATGCTACAAAACAGAGCAGATCAGGAACAGAATTTCTAGGATAAAGTCTCCGTTCAAGTGGATTGCTAGGCCAAGAAAGACAATTCCCCTAACTCCTTTTCCAACAAGTATTTCAATAACGTCAATGAAGTCTGACCTCACTATGGAGAGAGCTTGCTTTCTTTAGAAAAACAAAATACTGAGTTTTAATATCAGAAACTTTTTACATATCTTTATTTTTCAAACTTAATGTCAGGTTACAAATAAATAGTTCATACCGTGTAACTCTGCTGCTGCTTTCTGATGTACACTCCTTCAGGCAGAAGCAGCAATAACCAAGACCACTGAAAATGAACCCACAGTGAATACGCAGTTTTAAGTGTAGGAAGGGTGCGTGACATCTCAGCGTGGGCCAGTATGTACACTGTTTAAAAGTGGATCTCCCCTAAAACATCACAGATGTACTTAATTGTCTTACAAAAGAACACGCACACAGATTTATTACGTTCTCAATTTGTACCACAGGGAATAACTGTTTAAAAACTATAAGATCTTATGTATTTTGGAAGCAAAGTTATTCCAGGTTCATCTATTTTTAAACATTGCTGGAAAAACTGCAAGCTTTAGAGAACATGGATGTCAAACTCATTACTTAAAAACACAAGCAGTATTTAGAAAACAGGTAACAGTTTTAGTTTTGCTCTGTTGTCAGTAAAAAAAACATATTAATTAACTTAAACTAAGAAATGCCAGCAGGGGAGGTGGGCATATGGGAAGAGGGGAAGACGGGAGGTGGCCACCATCTACCTGATAAAAACTACTAGACTTACTGTTACAGGAGAGATTCAAGAATTCTTCATACAGCTTACTTTCAGAAAACAGTTCTTAGAAAAAACATTCTTAGAAACTAGTCTATTTTCACATGTATTAGAGTTAGCAATTTATTTTGAAATTCCTGAAAATTCCCTTCCCCAAGTATCTTCTATTTAAACCAGTATTTTTCTCATAATAACATTGTAGTTGTTGGATGGCCTTTTCTTTTCCCCCCAAATCAACCAACTCTTTCTTTTTGAAAGGATATTAAAAGATACTATATTTCAAGTCACTAAAGATGGTTTGGATTAGAAAGGCGTTCGAAAAGGGGATTCTACTTATTTCACATTCTGCTGTGGCCTCTGACATCTGGCATCTGCTATTTTAGGACTGAAAAATGGGAAAAATGGGACTATATACAGATTAAACCATCCTTATTAGATATTTCTGAAAAGAAACAACTTTTATTGTGAATCAGTGATAAGATATATATTCATCTGCCTCTATTTCAAGTCACAATTACATTGATATCTCTCCTTTGAAGCACTGAACCATTTTTTCCTAAATACTTTTCAAAACATCATTTGAAAGCAAATAATATTCTAAAGGTCAAGCATCAGAAACAAAATCTCTCACCCAAGCTACCTTTAATTTAGATCACAATACTTTTAGGGAAATTCTATTTTAATTTTTCCTATTTTTACTTCTTCTTGGCAGTTCTTCCAGACTTTGTGAAAATTTAAACTACGGCAAGAAGAGCATTCAAAACACAATGCAAATGTATACAAGAATATAACAGAAGTTTAAAACAAAAAACACCATATTGCAATGTCTCCAAATATGATGTGTTCATAATATGACCAAAAACTATAGGGTCCCAGGTCCTCCATACTCCCACTATCCTAAATAGATCTACGTTCATATATTTTCATATATATTTTTTTGTTTGTTTTGCCTTTTGGTGCCTAAAAGTAATTGAGAATCAAGAAAATAACTAATATGACATGAAAAACATGGTACATATGACTTTTTTATGTCCTAATCTGAACACATCTTAACTGGTGCAATATTACTCTTAATAATAAACAACAGACAAGCAATACATATGAAAAGACTATGTATAATGCAATGTTTTTAGGATCACAATTTCCACACTGGCATTAAAAACCTGCAAAATTAAATCTTAACTCACCTCGTTATAAATTCTCATGTATTGCAGTAAGAATGCTATTATCAGAAGCATTCTAGATTATTTCACTTTTTAGTGTGGAAAGGTTATGGCAGAAAGGGTAAGGTGCTTTTTTTAATAAGCTATCAACAGACACTGACAGTGTCTCACACACACACACACACACTCAACCAGTGCAACGTATCCAAGAAAAAGTACTAATTTTGAAATGAGATACATGATTAAACAGCTAGACTTTAAAAGTAGGAGTGGGATAGAATAATTTTTCATGATTAATGTGACATACAGACAACTCAATGTACATATACAGTCAGTGAAATGAAGAATAACTTTTCATGCTGATTTTTTTTTCTTCTATTTCTACCCTACCTTTAAGAATTGTTTCCAATTCTAAAAGCTTAGGCATTTTGCTAATGCCCACAGCTAACTAGGAGACTCTGGGTATTTCAATGAGGAGCCACCAGATACCAACTACCCACTTCTGTTCCCTTGCTGTGTTTCCTCCATTACTATGAAACCCATAACCCGCTATTGCTATTTTGTTTCATGCAGAACCAACCTAACTTCATTCCTTTTTCTAAGAAAAAATAAATATATAAAGAAGACACTGTCAGGCATACGTTCACAAGGTCTCAATTTCTTAAAACATAAGTATGGGTATATTTATTTCTCTCAAATGCATACAAGACAATAATTACACAGCAACAAATCTTTTGTTCAAACAATGATTTGATTCATAAGCATTTGAATGAAATTTACATAATTTCACATCCATACCCTTGCATTTTTAAATACTGTAAGTAAAAAAGCCCCCCAAATAACCAATTCTTATATTTCCTATGTATCTCTCTATACATCCAAACTTTAAAAAGTTACAAACTGAACATTGTACAGAACATATAAATCATGTTGAAAAACTTGAGGTTTTAAAATCACTGTTCCCCAATATGATTCAGAAAAGTCCTCATGCTGACAAGTGCAGTCCTAGGTGGTAAAGGACAGTGGAGGAGGGGAAGAAAGAAGAGACAGACACAAGTTTGCTGTCTTAAAATTTTACTAATCCTGTCAGTTAAAAATGGCAATGTCATGAGAAGTTAACAGTTTAGGTTTAATATGAGGAATGGAGTCCGCCTCACAGTCTGAGACATGCATTTCAAGTATTTTCCTATTTGATCTGAGCTCCCTGCAGCAACCCGATGCTGAAAGAGAATGACTATTTTCTTCCATACATTCGCTCAATGTCCGCCTGGTAATGTGTTTTAAGCTCTTTGCGCTTCAGCTTGAAGGCATCTGTCACCAGACCAGTTTCAGGGGTCCATGGCTCAGGGCTCAAACGAATTTTTACTGGAATTTCAAACTTTTCCAGACTTGCTGTGATGGCGAAGAAAGAAAGAAAAAAAAAAAGCAACCACAAAGGCATGAAAAACATACAGTTAAAATTCTTAGCAAATAATTTAACTTCCTCAGTCTTTGATTACCCATTAAACCAACCAACAGCTCATAAATCACACTTCTAAGCTATCTATCCCTCAGAAATAATAGTAGAAGTAAAAAAAAAATAGATATGTATGAGAATTATAATAGCAAAAACTGTTTAAAAAATCTACATGTCCATCAACAGAATGAGTTGGATAAATTATGATATAGGCATAAATGTACAATTCAGTCATTTAAAATGAGATCCATTTGCTATATATATCTAATAATATTTGCAATAATACACTGTTAGGTTTAAAAAGACGATCTTTTTAAAATACTAGATAAACCTATATGCAACTAGATATGGAGGCCAAGGATGCATACCAAACTAAACCAGGTCCTTCAAGGGGCTAGGATCCAGGATTAGGGAAAAGGAACTGTCACTTTTTATTTTATGCCTGTTCGTTTTCTTTGAAATTATTATTTAAAAAATCACTTTAGAAACTAAAAAACAATAATGTTGAAAGAGAAACTTGTCACTGAACCAGGATATTCACTGTAAGGTAAGAGGGCAGAATGTCTGCTCACTACGTGTTCCTAACACAGATCTGATACCCAGTAGATTCTCAGCAGTGGAGGGATGAAGGGGTGGGGGAGAGACGCAGTCTGAAGGAACATCTTCTTAGTAAAGAAAGTAAACATCTCCTTGCTTCATTTTTCCAGCACTCACTTAACACATATTTACTGGAAAAAATTACTGTGTAAATGCTTTGCTAAACATTCTTTAAAAATATAAAAATGAATAGTTTCTGCTTCCAAGTGGCAGACAATAGGGAAACAAGTAAAAACCTCACCATAATAATGTATATACTTTAAAAGTACTAAATTAAAGGAACAAAAGTGATGTAATAACTCAAGCCCATAAAAATGAACAGAGATAACAAACAAGGTTTTATACTCTTCAAAGATTAAAAATATTTCAGGAGTGGTTTCCAAGAGGAAAAACCACTTTGAGAAATGGCAGCAAGGCAGGGACCAAGGACTTAAAGGACAGGAGTCTGACCTACTGAGATGTGGGGCAGACTCACAAGCGAGAACTGATGACCACGTTCAGCTTTTAAGTGCTCAGCACTGCACCCTATAACTTGACTCAAAATTATGTTAGGTGTGTGGTGATATTGTCTAGACCAGGTTTTAGAAAAATAAACACAGCTACAACCACATGATCAGCTGGAGAAACGGAGGCTGTAATAACTATGAGTTTTTCTTCCTTATTTGGTTGTGAATATGTTTGTATATGTTAAGCAAATACTTGTTTTCTTACCTCTTATTCTCTTACCGTAATGTGTATTAATGAGTTAACTTTTTATCATACTATTTAAGTTACATACAGGACACCAAAGGAGAAGAGTAAAAATCACTCACGGAGGTTGCATCCTCTTGTGGGGAAAATACTGTATTTTCATTTGTACACAGGACAGTTGTATAATATTAGGTGATAGTCTGACTTTGCTAATGTCTTTACTCGGAAATTAACTATGGTTCAAGAAAATGTGTATGGGTGCCAAGTGGACAATGGATGGAGTGTGATGGTCAGTTTTATGTGTCATCTGGGCAACTCTAGAGTTCCCAGTTATTCAACTAAACAAGTGTTTTGCAGATTTGATTAAGTCAGCTGAAAGGCCTTGAGAGCAGAGCTTATCCCCAAATAAGACACAATCCTGCCTGTGGACAGGACCTTCGGCTTGTGCCTAGATTTCCAGGCCACCTTTCAACAGTCTGCCCTACAGGTTTCCAACTCTGTCTAGCCAGCCCCTAATGATCATAAAAACCAATTCCTTATAGTAAGTTTCTCAATATATTTAACCTACTAAATATATATATATATGTGTGTATGTGTATGTGTGTGTGTGTGTGTATATATAACCTACTGATTCTGTTTCTCTGTGTAAACCTAATATAAATTTTGCTTAAAAATGAAGTTGGATCTCTTCTTCACATCATTTATAAAAATTAAGTCAAAATGGATTAAGGACCTAAATGTAAGATATAAAACTCTTAGAAGAAAACATTGGGCTTTCTTTGTGACCTGGATTAGGCAATGGTGACACTAAAAGCACAAACAATGAAAGAAAAAGAGAAGAAACTGTATCTTATAAAAATTAAAACTGATGTGCTTCACAGGATACCATGAAGAAAATATTTACAAATCACATTATCTGATTATGGACTTGTATCTAGAATATATAAAGAACTCATACAACTCAATAACAAAAAGACAATCTCACTTTAAAAAATGGGCAAAGAATCTGAACAGCCATTTCTCCAGAGAAAATACACAATGGCCAATAAGTACATGAAAATATGTTTGGCATCACTAGCCACCAGGGAGACACAAATCAAAGCTACAGTGAGACATCACTCCATGCCCACCAGGATGACTAGAATCAAAAGGATGAACAGTCACAAGTATTGGCGAGGATGTGGGGAAACTGGAACCCTCGTACAACATTCGTGGGAATGTAAAATGCCACCATCTAAAAAGTAGTCTGGAAAATAGCCTGGTAGTTACTCAAAAGGTTCAACACAAAGGTAGCACAGGCCCAGCAATTCTACTCCGAGGCATCTACCCACAAGAAGTAAGTATGTCCACACAAAAGCTTGCACACAAATGTCCACAGCAGCATTATTCACTAATAGCCGAAAGTGGAAACAACCCAGGGGCCCCTCAATTGATGAACAGACAACGTGTTACTTGGCACTGAAAGGGAATGAAGTGTTGATACACGCTGCAAGGAAACAAGGATTAACACAGATGAACATTACATACTAAGTGAAAGAAACCGGTCACAAAAACCCATGTATTACATGGTTCTACTTAAACAAAATCTTCAGAATAGGCAAATCTATATAAAGTAGCTTACTGGTTCCCAAAGACTAGGAGGTTTGAGGTGTGATGGGGAGTGACTGCTAATGCACACACAGTATTTCCTTTTGGGGTGATAACAAATTCTAAAACTGACTGCGATTATAGTTGTATAATTCTGTGAACACACTAAAAACTACTTAATTATACATAAAATGAGTTGTTTGGCATTTGATATCTCAAAGCTGTTAAAATATACATAAAATTTTAAAATAAACTAAAAAAGTATATAAATTTTAAATGTTTAATTATTGTTTCAGTGTTCCACCTTACTCAGAAAGTATGTGGGTTTGTAATATAATATCCATTAATTAATTCAATTTAGCATCAGCCCAAAGTTTTTAAATTACCTAAAAAAGTTGGAAACTATCTTCAAGCTGACATACAACAAAACATAATTACTGTTGAAATAAAGGGTCAGAATGATTTCATCTGATTAAATGCAATTAACATTTTTCATAATCTTGAATAACATTTCTAAGAATAAAAATGCACACTTGTACTATACTTTTTGCTGACGACTCAGAAGGTAGAGCTGTTTTTTTTGAAACCGCCAACATTAAACTAGTCAACCTGTGCTCACCCCCCCCCCCAACACACACACAAGGGTGCAGAGGATCTGTGAGCACAATCAACCAGCAGCACACAAACAGCGCAGAAGAGCCTCAGACGGCTCACTGTGGGCTGGGGTGTCCAGGAAGCCGAGCAGGGCCCTGGGAACGGCCAAGGTGAGTGGAGAAAACAGAAGCCGCCAAGAACATCCTGATACATGTACATCCGTGGTGGGAGTGCATGATTTGTGTGTCCCTACAGGGGCTTGAATGGGGGACTGATAAATATGATCTTCTCCCTACTAATGGTAGGAAAATATGATGGGTTTCTGAGCAGGAAATGTAACCTAAGCCTTTGTAATGTAACAGGATAAATAAATTTAAGTACTCTCTTGCCAGCTCAGTTCTTGGAATCAGTTGAACACTTACTCACCTGAAGTAGCAGCTTCAGAAAGCACTTTAAGTACCTCATTTTCCATTTCACGACTGTTACACAGCTCCTCCCAAGTCCCTTTAAGTCCTTTCTTTTGTGCTAGTTCTGTTAGTTCCTTTTGATTTGGCACAACAAATCCAATGACGTAAGAATGGTAACTGAAATGTATAAAACATAACTTAGCTAAGGAGCTAAATGGCATACCACATTAATGGTGGTTACTGACCACACTGACGTTTTAGGAATCAACTGTCTACTGAGGTGCTGACACACATATTTCGTGCAACAGCCACTTTTACTGTATGATTTATAACACGTTCCAATGCTCTGGCAGAATTCATTGCTAAATAAACCTTAATCTGTTTCATGCTAAGTTTCAATTATGCATAACTATTATGAATAATGTTTTTAAAAGAAAACTAGAAATATTAAAAGACTCACCTTTTAAAAATCAGTAATTCACATCAATAGATTAAACAAAAATAAAAGCTAATGTAAATAAGAAACTGTTTCTTAAAAAATTGGCAACAAATCAAAACAATGTGAATATATTTTTTTCTTTTGTTCTCTTAAGAATTGGTGCTGACAGAGGAACTCTGAGTATGCCCCCTGGGGGAAGCAACCTGAAGAAATGGCAGCAGCATCAGGAGGAGATGGTTCTGGTTAATATCACACAAGAAAACCCAGAACTGTAGCATCACTAAAGAAAATACTTCATGACTAATAAAGGGCAGAATCATTTATAAATTAACGTAATAAATCTTTAGCGTGGGCTATACCTCAAAGTCAATTTCTAAATAGGTTCTTCTAACATGAGGTTTTATTTTTTCATAGTAAGTGTTAGGTCATAAGCATCTTCTCACAGTAAGTAGGCTGGCCACAAAACGTATCTAACTGTTAGCCCCGGAGAGTAACTGCCACATGGAATACCTTTAAGGAAAATGCAATCAGAGTGCCAAGCCGAAATTCCAAGAGTGAACTTCTGGGACTTTAACTTTAAACTCTCCTTCCCAGCTGCCTCCGTATCATCATGGGCTAGAGATGCTGTATGTTATGCCACAGCTTAACACAGCCTGGGGCACAGGGGATGGAAGCCCATAGGCCTGGTTAGGGTCCCGAGCAGGCTCCAGTTTAGAAGAGGGTAGTCAGAAGGCAGCAGAGCACTGCTTGCTGACCCCACTTCTTTCTTTATTCCCCTGTCCACTGGACTGACTGTGGGAAACTTCCCTGCGCAGAGGGATAGGTAACTAGGGGGTACCAAGGCAGCAGGAAGGAGGATTTTATTTTCTTCATCTCCCTAGCACACAGAACACTGCAGTGAGATGTGAAACAGGAAACAGGGACAGAGGTAAACCAGGAGACTAAAGCACCACAAGGAAAGAAGCAGCTAACGGCTGTACTAAGAGGCTGTTCCCCGAGACAATGGATAAGAAGGAAGAGTTCTTGGTATAATATTACAAAGAAGGCCCTTATAATAGACAGGAAATGCCAACAGCACACCAAATGTTTTAAGTAAAAGTAGCATGAATTCTACTTTCTTACCTGTTTGCATATGCACAAATGTTATCTATTAGTGAGAGGTTTTTCAAAGCTGCCTCTACTTTCCCAAGAGCAACATACTCTCCTGCCTGTAGTTTTACAAGGTCCTTTTTACGATCTGTAAAAAACAAGGCCGGGAGAGGGGGCACATTAGAGGATAATATTAATACATCTTTACTACATACAAATGTTGGCCATTCCCTAAGTAATTTGCTATCAATTAAGTTCATTATAAGTTATGCTAAAATTAAAAATACGTAATAAAATTAGACCCTAATTTTTGTACTACCAAATATATTCTTAAAAAAATAAGCTTCTAATTAAGGGCACCCATCATCAGGGCTTCAGGTATGTTCTGCTGAACAGACTGTGTTCCTGGTATACATTCATACCAGAAAGATCAAGAATATACTCAATGCCATCTGAAAGCACACATTCTATCTAGAGAGAACCAAGACAAAAAATCATTACTTCAACACAATACAGCAGTGCTAAGTGATAAGACTCTCCAACCTGCTGATTTTGAAAGAATTCCCACAAGAGGGGCCTCAGCTGAGTCTTGAGGGAAGGCTGAGCAGTAGCCAAGTCGAACAACACTGGCAAAAAACAGAGACGTCCCAGCCTGAATTTGTGCAGCATCAAGGAGGAGGAAGCAATGGAGATGGAGGCAGAGAGGTGAACAGGGCCACCTAACAGAGGCCCCCTGAACCGAGCCACTGGAACCACCAAAAGGTTTTCAGCAGGAAAGCAGCCCAGTGAGATGGGGGTTAAAAATCACACGGTGGCAGTGAGAGGGTGCATTCAGCGAGGGTTAACAGAAAGGAATTTCTTGCAGTAGGGTGACAGAAGGTGCAGGCCTGACCTGTGATCACAGAAAGAGGGACAGGCAGAGGAGAGAATGACCTTGAGGCATATTTCCGGAGGTAAAGCAGTGGGATATGGGTTAGACATGGGGGCTGACTGCAGAGACTCTCATCTCCTGCCGGCGCCCAGACAGCATGACCGGGACAGACACGCCATTAACTGAGAAACAGAGCCGAAGAAGAGAAGCAGAGTAAAGTATTTTCACTCCACAGATCCCCGAACTGAGCTGCCAGGCCCTCCTCAGTTCTCACACGCAAGGGAAGAACACGGCTCCGACAGGAGAGAGCCCTGTCCAAGAACCTCTAGATACCAAAGTATTCACAGAAACGAATACTCCCTATTTAGAACTGAACTCTTTAAGGATTATCTAATAGTAATTAAAAATATCACTGCTGTTGAACAGACCTGAAGACCTCGGAATATGTCAGGCCTTATAAATTCTGCATGGTCCCTATTGTACATTTTTATATTCTGGGGATGATGCAACAGAAACCATCCCACTATTACATAAAAATAAATTCTTACATTATTAAACAGCTTCTTTTGTAAAGCTATTTCAGAAACATCCACTTTAAAAACAACTGTTAGTTGGCTCACCAATAATCTTTAAACAACCATCAGGGTCAAACTCTCCAATGTCTCCAGTACAGAGCCACCTCTGTCCATTTTCATCTTCAAAAAAATCAGCTTTTGTTTTTGCTTCATTTTTGTAGTATCCCATAGTCACATTTTGACCACCAATAAGAACTTCACCCCTTGGATGTGGTTTATCGGTATTGAAGTATCCACCTAATAAACACAGAATAATTTAGAGTTAATTTAACTCTTTTATCCCTATATGCGTCATGTGAAAATTTGAAATTATTACTTTCTAAACAGGGACATCCAACTTTGACCCAATTAGAGTTTCCCAAAGGAAATAAGCCAGACACTATGAACAAAACTCATCAACATAAATTTACAACTAAAACTAGTTGCAAATTTCCAGCTGCTTAACCGTAAGCACTTATGCTTTCAAACTACTATTCAAAGAAAAATATTAAATTCAAAAATCCAACATCTATTGTATAAAATAATTATATACATATACTACACAGGTTAATTCCTTTAAGGATTCTTAAATATCAAACCAATTAACTGATAAACAAAATTTTAAAAAAGCAATCAGTATTTAAGTGGCATGAACAACACATTTTTATGGAATAATACTGAAAATTTCCTTCTGATAATTTTGGGTTGAAGCCCTCAAAAAAAGAAAGAAAAAAAAAAGGTGTAAACATCTTCAAGTTTCACAGAATAAATTTCATGATTTTGCTTCTACAAAATAAAGTTATGATGATTTGCAATTTATGGGCATTATTCATTTAGCACATTTCTCAAGTTTTTCCCATAATTCTTACTTGCATTTTATGTAATAAAGTAAGCAAAATTAAAACAATTATAATTCTTCAAAATCATCTTTGAAACAAGCAAAATAAATCATTCATATAGCTCTAGATAAAATATTTCTATTATAAAGGACAAAAGCGAGCACTTGTGGGTGATTTTATATTCCAAAATAAGGAATGAAGTAAAGCATAATTCTAATTTTAAAGTTTAATATTAAACAAATTAATATTGTGGTTAAAACATATTACCTTCCTCCCAGTTCTTTAATTTGATTTCACAGCAAACTATTGGTGCTCCCACTCTGCCAGTGTTGTAGTCCCACACTAAGATGCAAATGAAAAATAGCATTTGATTACAGTAGTTAATAAACTGCCTCATTTTACTAGATTACAAAATAAATAAATAAATAAAAATGATGATTTATCCCAAAGCTTAGGTATCCCTAGGGAATTCTGAAAAGCGGAAGTCACACATCGGTGAACTGAGGGGTTTGGGTATTTTTTTTAAAATCTGAGTTGGCTGTGGATGTATAAAACTCAAGACATTTTTATACATAGGCATGAATCTCCAGAACAACGGGCCCACATTTTTCCAGCACAGAACAACTGTTACCCCCAACAGATGGGGCAGGCCTGCTCCAGTTTCCCCAGATTCCTTACCCATCACATTTTCTTATAACAAGGCCCACTTCACTCACTTAAGGAGATGCCTGGTTCATGAGTTTCTATTCTCTTCCAACACAATGCAGCACAATGATTTACACCTGTCCTACCTTCTTATTCGACTTAACAGCTCTGCAGTGCAGTAACCTCTCCATCCTTCTCCCGTGGATCACTATTTCGAAGTGAGACCTCTGACACGTCCCTCCCATCCACTTATGCTATCACACCCTATTTGAATTCATACAGTCAGACTTCAGACACCAGGCTGGAGACTAAGACTGTTAACTTCCAAGCTCTGGGAAAGGAACCTACCACTATTAAGAATTACTACTGCATTATGTTTCCTCTTCAAAGATCATTCAAATATCAGAAAGAAAAGGTTGATATTTAATATTTTACAGACTATTTATAACATAAACTATAACTAATCAATCACACATCCAATGGAATCCTTAAAATAGGAAGAAGTTAAGGCTCCTCAGGAACCATATATGCATGTATTTAAGATTGTTTGTTTATTTCCTGCCAAACAAGACTTACGAGTAGCTTCCAAGAATATACAAAATATTAAAGAACATAACGGAAAACAGGAAAATACAGAAGTAATGCAGGATAAACCTGGCATAAGGACAGTACACAAAATCACTCAAGGTAAGCCGGGGAAACTGCAAAGTTAAGAGGTTAGTATCTACGGGCATCGAGAAAATACAAATTAGAAGCATAGATTTTTCTAATACTGGAAAACAGAGTAACTTTCTTCCATAAAAGGGCACATGAGGCACTAGGGGATTCAATCTGGGAACTACTTGGGTAATGGGTCATCCCCTCAACCACATCACCACAAAAAACTCTGGAAATTACATTCTCTAGACCTAAATCTAAATTTTCTCTACATTTAACAGAGACCCTCCTCCTCAATAAAATTTCTGAATTTGAGCCTTACTAAACATACCTAAACAACTAGACAAAACACATTAATCTTTCTACATAAAAAGAAACTTCATAAGAAATAAGATAAGAAGAATAAATGCATACAGTACAGCCAGTGCTTGTTACTGAAACCTCTAGAATGCTAAGTAGTTTTTAATACATTATCATAAGTTTAATAATTCCTCTGGAGGAATTATTGAGAATTAGATGTACCTATTACATTCTAAAACCTGATATATCACTCGTCTCCTATATATTTGCAAAGAACAATCCATACCAAAAAATGCCCGGAGTTGCACCCTAGCCTCTGTTGGACACACCACTTTGTGGACAGCACTAACCTTCTGTGATTGTTCCAGCCCCAGCAGATTCAGTGAGCCCATATCCCTGACCAACAGGACAGCAGAAACAGATGTTCATGAATCGCTGTGTGGTTGCAGAAAGTGGAGCACCTCCACACAGCAGAAGCCGAATATTTCCACCTAGTAAGCTTCGAACTTTCCGGAAAACAAAACTTAAAAAAAAAAAAATCAATCAAATAATCATAGAATTTTAAAACTGAATTATTTAGACTAGTCTCCCAATTTCGATAAACAGAAAATAAAAGCACACTATTAATAGTTTTTAGTGCAATCCTTTTGACTTTTTAAAATAATTTTTTTCTTATAACATCTCAATTAATTGCGCTATTAATGTGAACAACACAATCAAATTACCAAGGAGAGGGAGAGCCCTTCTGTACTCACCTGTCACACAGCGGAGTACTATACCCCTTTGAAATCTGTTCCATTTTGTAATTATAGGCCAGAATAAACAGATTGCGTTGAAAACTACTCATTTCGTTCACTTTATTCATGATATTTTTGTAGATCCGATCCATGATTTCCTAGATGTATAAAAATGAGTTAATACAGTCAATAATGCTATGAGTTGCCTTACTTAAAATCTTACCATCAGATTACTATTTCCATCAATAGAAGCATTTTAAAAGATACTCTCTATCAAGAATAAACTTTCAAAATGGAACCACAAAAAAAAATTAAATAAAATAAAGTAAAGCCACAATTAATTTAAAAATGAGATTTCAGTAAAAGTAATTTTCCATAGGTGCTCATGAGCAATGGAAAAAGAGGGAGAATGTAAGAACATTAGGGCAATAATATGCCGTTACTGACTCTTTATACTGCTTTAACCTTATTTATTCTGAACTGAAAACCTATACTCAATAAATGAACAACTATATGAAGTGACTTTAAAATTTTCAAAATTTTGTAAGGACAGAAAGTACCACATTCTTTGCTCATAAAAAGACCATGAGGTTATTTTAGTCGCTTGTTTGATTTTTAATGCTGCACCCAGGAAAATGTTCCTTGTCTGCACTACATTTTACTTCCAAGGCCTGTTACTATGACGTATATTTTAACGACCTGAAACACAAAGATGATACTACTAAGGAAATGACCTGCCTACTGAAACTACTGGTCGTATATTTGACTTCAGAGTAACTATGTAATTTTGCTTGGATGTGAACACTTAGGTATCTAATAACAATTCCTAACACTTTCAAGCAAAATCAGAAAGCCACGTAAAATTTACATTAAAGAGACAGGAAATTGTTGCTGTCCCATTTCTACTGATCTTATTTCCAAGACCATCCCTATGTCTGGCATTACTAAGATGTATGGTGCTTCTTGAGTAATTCAAAGTTGCAGCAACATCTCTGTCACTTTTTTTTTGGTGTCTGGCCAGACTTTCCCTAAGAACTTGGGCAGTAATTATCTGGTTTGCTTAGGAGGAAAGGATCTCAAACCTTCCCTCCAACCTCCTGCTGGGCTTCAGGTTTCTATTAAAAGCAAACAGATAATCACAAAAATGATCTGAGCAAGAAGCTAAAGGAAAAGAGCTGATAATATCACATAGAAGCTAAAACTAAGTTGAGATTTTAATAAAAAAGAAGCTAAAACGAAACAATAAATCCTGCAGAGCTCAAAGCAATACAGATAATCAACAAGGAAAAAATCCTACATAAACTACCTTGTCAACAATACCTTTTCCACTAGCATTTATGTTGTATAAGTGCTTTCTAGCACTCAATGTTGATTAATGGTCAATTCTTACCGGGACAGCTGCCATCAGTGTTGGTTTCAACATGGATGTATCCCCTTTGCTTCCTTTTTTTATTTTTGAAGACTATAGAGAGAAAAAGTGATCTATATAAAGTGATCCTTATTTTAAAAATTCAATAGAACTCAAATCAAAAAAGCACATTATAAATTCATCATTGTAATTCATTTATATTCTAAATGGCACTTAAAAGGCAAGTGCCTTTAGAATGATTAACTGTCATCCTTACAATATATTGTCATACTGATTGAAAAATTTGTTAAAGATAATTATCATTTTTTAGTAACCCAAGTTACAGGCACTACTTTACCTGATCTGCTAAAGTCTGTGGTGAAGAGTAGCCAATGCAGCATCCATGAGAAAGACAGATAAGCTCAGCACTTAATTCTAAAACATGGGCCAGAGGCAAATATCCGATGTAGATATCTTTCTCCCTAAAAGAAAGGGAGATACAGAAAGTAATGGTCAGGTGCTGTTTCTGCTGAAAGTGACTGTAGAGGGAGCAGGCTCTAAAAGGCACACGAAGGACTCTCAATCTGGGCTCCCTGGGGGGGGGGGGTGCGTGTGTGTGTGTGGGGGGGTGTATTTTACAGAAGAGATTCTTGTTCTGAGAGTTAATTATACCTTACGTAATAAAATGTACATGTATGCATGTGCATATATTTTAAGAACTGCTCCCACTCCCATAGCATGAAGGGCAACTGAGACAAACCCAGAAGAAACCAGTTGCTCTGAATTTTTTCTGAAAGTTATACATAAATTTCTCTCTCCATCCCCAAATTCAGTTCCACAGTAACATGTATATAATTTCTGCGCATAAGGGCAACAAAAATATCTAACCACTGCACCAGATCAGTCATCAGAATACTGATTCCGTCTCTGGGAATGCTCTCTTTACCATTCCTAAAACTCCCATCTGGTATCCTCCATCGGCTTCTTTCCCACTCCTGTATACCCACACTCCCCCGTTACTGCTGGAATGTCTCTTAAAAAGGAAAACCACAGACTGAATAAAGAAGCCCAATAAATACTTACTGGGCAAATTATTTGTTCACTTGAATCATAACATTAAGGTATAAAAAATGACTATAGTGGCAATAACACCAGCTGATTAAAACATTTTAAGTCATTTAAAATTTGCACTTTTGAAGTAACAATGATATCCATAAACTGTAATTTAAATTTCACAACTGTAATTGTCTTGTAATTTTTAATATCCTTTTTTGAAGGAAATGCCTACTGTACACACAGATTCTGAAGGACTAATTTAACCAAATACTACTTAAATGACACAAATGTGAATGTGACGACCAATATAAACACTGGACGACCCCACATTTACACTATGACATACCCCAGTTCTGGAATCCTTTCCGCCATCCCAATTATACCAGCAATAATGTTACTGTGGGAGATCATGACCCCCTTTGGAAGTCCCGTGGATCCACTTGTATACATGATTACTGCAATATCTAAGGGCATTGGTTTGCTATGAGGTTTGTCTTCTGTATTGGAAGGAAAAAAAACACACACACTTCAGAGAAATTTAGCTGTATCATCAACTTTTTGCATAATCATTCGTTAACTCAATTCAACAACTATTAATTGTATTCATACAAAGGTCAACAAAACAGATCAAGTCCCTATACATTAAGAGACATATTTTACTGGGACAGACAGACATAAATCCGTAACATTATAAGAGCTATAAAGAAAAATGAAGCAAGACAAGGTAAGAAGATGACAGGAGAAGTGACAGGAAATGAAGGTGACGGAGCTGCCAGAACCACGATGTGCAGAGCCTCAGAGACTGCATTTCACTCTGGGTGGGAAGCTATGTTGTTTTGAGCAGGGACTTGTCATCAACTGTGACAAGGATCACTTTGGCTGCTGCTACCTAACCTAAGAAAGCGAAGAAAAGAGGTCAGGAGACAAAACGCTATTCCAGTAACTCAACTAAGAAATAAGGGTGGTTACACTAGGGGACCTAGACATTTGCTAAAAGATGTTAGCTGCTTCACACTTGGCTACACTCAGAATACTGGATTAAAAAAAAGACAATGTCCCCCATTTGCACAAGTCTAAACATAGCAGCCAACATCCTACAGAGGTGACACAGTAGAAAGACAAAGAGAAGTGGGTCATGGATAGCACTGCTCATCTGCCTGAATTAATCCTGGAACTACCCTGAATGTAGCCTTCTTAAACAGGAGAAAATATTTTAAACATGTTCCCAAGTAAACTCTTTCTCTCTTACCTGTCAAGATTTATTTCTTGACAACTGTTTTCATTCCAGTTCTTGCTTCCTAATCTGCCATTCACTCCTTCATCCCCTGGCACCATTCTCCACTGCCACCATTTCTAACTGCTTTCTCTAATGTGACATCTGCTAAGTCCAATGGTGTGTTGCAGTCCCTGTGTCACTGGACTCCTTCAGTGCACCTGGTCCTGCTAGAGACTCCCACCTCACCGAGAGGCTCCTTTCACTCAGCTCCATGAACCACACACTACGTGTTTTCTTCCTTCCTTTCTGACCAAGTCTCAGGCCTCTGGAGGCACCATTCTCAGACGGTGACCTCACCTACTCACAGCTTGAATTAAAATCTGTTTCTAGCTTCTAGATCTTTTAACTCCAAACTCAACTGCAGCATACTAGACTTGTATATGCCACTCCCCACTACATATCTACATTCGAATGTCGCACTAGCACCTAAATTCAATATGCCCCCAAATTAATCTCAGCTAAACTCCCATTCCCAGCTAACTGAATGCTTACATCTAACTAATCACCAAGGCTCCAATTGTGAAGGAAGTACAGTCCCAGCATTCTAACAGTTTTTGTGATATCCCTAAACACCAGTACATTCTCTAACACTTTGTGACACTTATCTGAGAGCAGGAATTTCCAGTCACCACACTTGGGCGTGCTAGTCAGAGGACAGAAAAATGTCCCCTCTGGAAACAGCAGGGGTGGAGCAGAGAGTGAGAGGAGGGATCCAGGTTTAGCCACTCTAGCCATCTGTTACCACTCTCAGACAATTCACAAAGGCCAAGTTTATGGCATTACTTGTAAGACTAACTTTAAACCATCTAAAACTATCAGAAAATGGAGAACAGGAAAACTGTATAATGTAAAAAGTATTTTAAATTAATTGCAAATAAATACTACTTTTAGACCGTTAATAAATTGCTTGTATTTTTCCTTTTTAGTAACTTTACTTCCCTAAGTGATAGCCTAGAAAACTGGTTTGTCACTTTATCCAACTTCAGAATCAAATATTTGTGACACTTGTGGAGAATACGGTCATTGCAGGAGGTACACAAGGACATACCCACGCCGGCCTTGGCTCCCAGAGCCTGCACTGCAGCCATGGTGTGCACGATGACACCCTTGGGGAACTCAGACCAGGTGGGCGGCTTGCCGTCCACGGTGATAATGTGCCGCAGGCGCGGGACCAAAGAAACTATGTCCTGGAAAAACACAAGCAGTCATCACTGTCCTCACTCTTCTTCACTAAACGGCCTGGCACATAGTCTGGGACACAAGTCCCACAAGCAGTTTACCACAGTCAGCAAATTACTAAAGTAATTCCTTGCCTCAAAAACACAAGGGTGAGAATGAAGATCCCTTTTTTCAGATGGAGAATCTACTGATCTGAAATTTAAACTACCGCTTTATAACATTAGATGTACTGTGTATACCAATTCTCCTTTGGTAAAATCCTTATCAACAAAGTTAGTTCCTTACAAAATGGTCATGTAAACATACACTGCCTGAACTGCATGGTAGCCCAATGTCCTTCATGCTTCTAAAAAGCAAATAAAGAAATGGGAAGAGAGGAAGGGAATTCTCTTATGAGCTTGTATTAAAAAAAAAAAAAATCAGATATTGTTTTCACAGGGAGCTGTCTAGAGATTAAAGAAATCCCTTTCTCCAGTAGTTTCATAAAGTTTTTTTTCCTTTGAATAATTCTGAAACTCATAATGACCTAATACTTCAGAAATAATTACTAGTTTAAAAATAACCCCTAAAAATTACAAATTTATTTAAAATAGACTAGAAGTTGTAATCCCTTCACTTTAAACATGGACATATTAACAATTAAGTTTATAACTTTCCATGCTACTTATAAATACATATAAAATCCACTTTTTCTTTTCTAAAGAAGAATAAAGTATTATATTCCCAGAAATTTACAAAGATATTAAAGATTTTAAAGATTATACAAGAACTAAGTATAAATAATGAGTCCACGACACTGAAAATTTTAAAGTATGAGACAGTTATTGAAAAACTATTCCTCACCTTCAACTTTGTTTGCAAGAGTTCCTTACTAGTAATGATGTTGGTCACTTCTGTTTCATTTAATCCATGAACAATCGCTGGACCTCCCAGAGTAGCATACAGCGTAACAACTACAGGGAAAGAAGGCCAGGTCATGTATTTGAACACTTCATGGAAGTACTAAATGAAATTAAATAAAGCCTCTTGACTGCAGCCGTGAATTATTAGAGAGCAAAGTAAACCGTAAATTGTTAGATCCATAGTTTGTGATCTAACTGTGCTGTGTTTTTATAAATTACTTTAATATATTAATCAACATATGCCTAACTCACCCTTATGTAATTTCCCTCAAATATTTTTAAAATGTAGCATTTTAAATTTTTTTTAATTTTTGTTTTATTTTGTTTCACCTATGAATACTACTGAGACTGTCACATTGCAAGGAATTACATCTGACTTCTAAAATGTTGAAGTCTTAGTTAACTACTTGATACTAAAATATGGAAAATACACCAACAAGGTATCACATTGAATGTCACATTTAAAATATTATATGTTAAAAAATTAGCATGAACAAGTGGCAGTACTGCTTATTCTAAAGTAGAAAAATCTAAAGAAAAATAATCTTAGAAATGTTGAAATTAAATAATATAATAATGAGGAGAAGGAGTCTAAGTTCTAATAATTCTAAGTTGTAACAGTTATCCACTGATTGGATACAAGGTAAAAATTAACATCAGAATATTAATCTCTTGAGAGTAAACATTTATAATAAAAAGTTAGTATCATCTCTCCCACAACAACATTAAGTCCACTGAGAAGATAGGAAAGTCTACATACGCTGGAAATTATACATGAAGCAGGCCTGTGCCACGATCATCCATTCGGCCCTGGTTTCACAAAAGATGGCAATGGTGGTCTTTGGTTTCTGACCCAACATTTGTAAGCCATTTCCAAAATTAAAGGCTCTAATGAAGACATCTTCATAGGACAGCCAATTATAGTTTCCAAGAATAACCTAATAAAATAAAACACAACCAAAATATTAATGTCGAGAAAGAAGCCGGGACATGCTCTCAATTTTGACAAACCAAAATGTTGTTTGTATATAAACTACTTTGTTCTAACAAAAAGCCAGAAAGTGAGTTTCAAGAGAAAAATTTATTTTGAAAATTAGCTATTTTGTGTTATCTTCTATGACAACTCAGAACTTTTTCTAAATCTTAAACTCTAATTTGGGGGGGGTTGTTTTTCTTTTAAAAATGTTCAGAGTTTGATGTGATCTTAAAGGTCAATTTTCTGGCTGAAGGCATATAGACTAATAATTCACTTACAGACTTCATCCACTTAAACAATTTAGATGTTAGTTTATAACTGAGCCTAGTGTCAAGTGCTACTGACGGCAAAATTTGTACTTTCCCTCTACTTACGAATCCTGGATTTTAACATCAGATAGGACAACCTGATAACACACAGAAACTGGTCAGGCCCAAGTTAACATCTGTTTGTGGCTACTTAATTTGAATTGCTGCATCTAACTCTGGATAAGCAAAGTAAACAAGTCTCCCTTCACACAGCCAGGTAGGGATCCGACCACTCAGCAAAGCCCCTCTGCTGAAAGCTCCTGGCACAGCTTGCCAGAAGCACAGGTAACGTCAAGTCTTACAGTATTAACAACTCCCTTTTAAGGCTCTTTAGGAATTTTCTCCAATTTAGATCAGACCATAAACCCCCAATTATATATAGATAAGATAAAAAGTTGCTCTCACTGCAAAAATATACACAGTTCCCAAACGTCGCTGTGTCATTAACATATGTCTTACGCACCTTATAACTGTCCAACCACACTCATTTTCAAACATTCACATAACATTCAGAAGAGTTCTAGAAAGAGGCTGAATGAAAATAAAAATGGAAAAACAGATAAATACTGCCCTCTAGTGTCCCATTCTGAATTGGACTTGAGAAATAAATTCTTTGACAGATAAGGCAACTGAATTTAAAATACTTATTTAACTTTGGTGGTCCCAAACTCTCATCATGCTCTGCACCACCATGAAATGCTCAGCACGGGGAGCTCCAATGACTTCAAAAGGAGCTCTGTGGGGGGTGAGAAGATGGAAGAGAATTTGGCCAAAACTATAGGAACTGGGTTACAGTTACTAAGAATTTCACACTCCAAAGATAAACATGAGCTATTTCCTAGATTCTAGAATCTAAATTACGAGTTGTGTAAGTTTCAGAGAATATATGTATCCTAAAAAAGCATTAGATGTAAAATCCAAATATGTAAACCCATATGATGGTTGCCACCATGTGGCAAAGAACTTACCGAGCCATGACTTTAAGTCAAATGTAACCAAAATCTGGATTTCATTTAATTCTTTAAACCACTGAATCTTCTAGTAGTGATCTTTACCATGAAGATTACATTTAAGAGACACTACCTACACCATAATTTTATCTGGCTTGTGCTGGAATAGGTTTCTAATGCTAACTTTGTCCCTACAGTTAGTTCAACCTGCAGTTAAACTCGTTTATTTGTTCCCTGCCTATACTGTTGAACCTTATTAAATCCAGAATCACAGTTCTCACCACCCAGCAGTCCTATGACACTTTCCTGGTATATTCATTTCCTCACCTTCTGAAATGGCTATGTGAAACCTCCTCTCTACTCAGATACCCTCCACCCTGGCCCTCCCTTCTCCACTTCCAGGTGATGACACTACCGCACACTCACTGAGAAATTGGAAATTAAACAGAACTTCCTTATCTTCCTAGCAACAAGTTTAATAACCTACATCTACCTGTACGCATACCCTTTGTAGTCCCTCAGGGTATTACAGTGGTTGAAGTGTCCATGAAAAAAGCCCAACTCCTTAGGATTCTGCTTCGAAGAGCTTCCCAAATTTCCATTTCTAGTTTGACCACCCCTACTTGGATAGCCAACCTACTCTTCTTTTACTTGACTATTCAACTAAGATGTCTAACAGATATTCCTCAAAAGCAGCCATTTCATTTCACCTCTACCCTGTCATCCTAGTCCATTAGTTTGGGAAATAATGAACACTAACTGGCCAACTCCCGTTCTAACTCCCCTACAGTCCCTTTTCCCTACAGTAGTGAGTTTTTTAAAAACATAAATCAGCTTACTCCTCTGCAAGTGTTTTCCTTTTCCAGTAGGAATGGATTCAAAGCAACTTACACTGGCCTACAAAGCCCTAAGGACCCTACATGTTGCCAGGGTCTCTGTGCCCATCTCGAACTCTCTGTCCTTTCTCACTTCCTGTAAATATAACTTTGTCCTTTCTGTCCTTTAAACAGGCTGGGCCAGGGCAGCAACCTGGATGAGGCAAGACAGGTGCTTAGGGCACAAAGTTTAACGAGGCACTGCCTCAGGGTCTGAATGCTGTCCTGAACATGACACCCTAAGTGCTTCACCCTGCTGGCTCATTCCTATTTTGGAGCCACTCCACTGCACAATCCCGTTCCACTACAGAGATGGTTCATTACCCAGATGTTTGCAACGATGGCTTCCCCGTGTCCTTCAGGCTTCCACTTGGCCATAACTTACTCAGAGGGGCTATCCCTGAACTCCAACCAGTTTTATTTCTTCACAGTAGTTATTAAGTCTGTTAACTTTTTATTGCCTCTCCCCCTCCCATACAAATATAAGATCCTGAGAAAAATAACCTGTGTGTCTTGTTCATTATTGTCTCCTAGTGCTCAGGACAGTACCTAGCACGTAGTAGGCACCCAGCAATTACTTGCTAAATGTGTGGAATGGACTCATGTAACTGAACAACTTCAATTCACTCTGGGCCTTGGAGCCTTTGACCTCTCCTCCAGCAGCCTCATTTTTGAAAAGATTGCTTTTTTAAAAAGTCCATATCCACCGGATCATCTAACTCCATGGCTTCTTTTGTGCTAATCACTATTCAATCGCATACATACTTTGCTGCTACCTCTTAAGTATACTTACCTGTGGCTCACGAGACATAAGTGTGTTCAACTGTGCTGACAGAGAGTCAGGAAAACAAATGGCCAGTGTGGCTATGTGGTGAGCACTGTGGGTCATCTATAAACTGGGGGCAAGGGAATGGAAATCAAGGATGGTTTGCCAAAAGTAGCAACTAAATATGACAAAACCAGGCATCATTATGATAGTTTTGCAAACTATAATCTACAGGCAGGAGAGGAGTAATCAAACATGCTTAACTACATGACTCCAATGAAGCGAAACACTACTAACCAACCCCAGCTAGATCTTAAGCTGATTTAGCAAAAAAAAAAAAAAAAAAAAAAAAAATTCATTTAAATGAGGCAAAACTAAGTTAGCAAAAGAAAACAAGGAACATGTCTTAAGAGTAGAGTGACCAGAGAATTTTTCCAAATCACTCTTGAGGTTGAAGGGGGCACTATTCATGTCAGAACAGGTGTAAGTCAAGACTGTTCCAAGCAAAATAAGATAAAACATCACTCTATTTGAACGTTAGGAACACACAGAGATCCTACTGTCTAGAGTTAAAATAGTGTTTTTTAATTTCTAGGAGTTACTGACATTAACTTGCTTGTCATCTCATTTATCTCTAAAAGATGACTGGAATTTGTATCGTAAGTGGCAAGATTAATGGACCATTCCATTAAACATGAGTCCCACCCCCTCCCCAAACCCCACCCCCCAAGAACAGGAGGAAGCCTGAGTGTCTCACTCCAAGGCTGTGCGCATCTGCACTCTCCTCCGAGATCGGAGAGTTCCTTCAGGACTGACGGAAAAAAAGCAGCTGGAGCCAGGATGCAGTTGGGAAAAGAGGACAAGAGAAAAACCACTTTGCCTACACAGGAATTAAACCTATAACCTAACCAAATTATCAGCTAAATGCAGGCAATCTCACTGCCTCTAAAACACATTTTATCTTCCATTTTCACCTAACGGAGCTTCAAGAACAGGGAACTATACTCAACATACTGTAGTAACTTATGGTGAAAATAATATGAAAATGAATATATGTATGTTCATGTATGACTGAAGCATTATGCTTTATACCAGAAACTGACACACTGTAAACGGACTATATTTCAATGAAATATATATACACACAAATACCCAAGTTCATAAGCAGCATCTTCATGCCATTTCTATACCTATCACCCTTTACAGAGCTGCACGACTGCGTGATACAAACCTTCATATTCACTCAGACAACTGTGCTTGTTCAATTCCCAAGATGATGATAATAAAAGCATTTACACTCATGTAAATTACTGTCATTAAAGCATTTACAGTGGATGCCACCATTGTTTCACACACACTCACTCTCTCTCTCTCTCAATTAATCCTCTCAATAATTCTCTGAGCTAGGATCAGTTTAAGAAGTATGGAGCTGGACGGTCTAGGTTCCGGTCCCAGATGAAGCTGCTAGCTGTAATGCCCTTGAAAAAGTTACCTAACCCATCTGTGCCTTAGCGTTGTCTTCTGTAAGGGAGGGATATCCCCATAACATTAATCCATAAGGCTACTGTAAGTCTTAAATAAGATAATACATGTAAAGTCCTTAGAACAGCCTGGCTCATAAGAAATGCTAATCAATGTCGGCAATGATCATTATCTCCATGTTACAGATAAAGAAACTGAGGCAAATTTGGTTCAACAGCTTTTCCAAAGTCACACAGCTACTGAGTGGCAAAGCCGAGTTTCAAATCCAGTCTGGATCTGGAGTCCAGGCTCTTAACCACTACCTACACTGCCTCTAAAGATGTCTTAACCTCTGTTTCACATCAATAATGGCAAGTTCTTCTTGTATTTGTGAGAAGGAAGTTTTTAAAAACCACGCACTGCCACACCAAGTACCAAGACACTGAACATCCAATGGAACCTACATTATAATCAGAAACAGCAGGTCGCATCCCAAAACCCAGAGCAGTCTCAAGCACACACAGGTGCTTCTGGAACTAGCAGGGAATATACTTGCAAACCCAAACTGCCCTAGACATTCTATTCCAAGCCCTGGTAGACATGCAGGCTCAGAAGTGGCCCTCGCCACTGGGTGATCTCAACGTCTTTATGAGAGTCTGGAACAAATCCATGCCGGAGGTACAGAAGGAGATTAGAGCACAATCTAGTCCCTTCTGCCCTGTTTCTCCCGCCACACCAGCAAATTCCAATAGCTTGTCCCGTGCCACCATTCCTAAGCATACACTTTATTCAGAAAGAATTCAAAGGCAATAAAAGGTCACGTTACCTTTTTAAAAACTTTTCCATTTGGTTGCACTTCATCTTCCTCATTTAAAATTTCACGTGTTCCCAAGAGTCTTTTGTCCTTAAATTTGTTTTTTGCATGCATAAAAACTTTATCTAGTGTATCGCATCCAGGGTATAATACTGAAGCCAAACCATCCAAGCTCTTAACAGATCTGTATGCAGACCCAGGTTTTGAATTTATGGGCTTCGCTTTAATTTGGTTTGATTTTTCTCGTCTTAACTCATACAAAAAATAATATGGAATGTATGTTAAAATAGTATAAAGTGATATTATAAAATGTATGAAATATAAAAGAATGGGGTTGATGGTGTGCTTTAGCTTCATGGTAGATGGTTTTGAAGATACGTGGTTATTCATAGTGCTCAAAAAGTAGAATTAACAGATTTCCGTAAGAATCTAGAAAGAAGAGAAAGAAAGGTTATTAGTCAAAAATCATTCTTAAACAACTTTAAAGAAAAAGTCTTCATATTAGAAAAAGAGACGATTTTTTCCCCAACAAGCAGCAGCTGGTATATTGACCACCAGCCAGGTCCCATCTACTCCTGGAATTTGGAGGACACTCATTTGTGCCATATCTATTAGAAATGGAATTTCCACAGAAAAGTTTCCACATCATTCTGTAAACAGGTGGCTTTCCCAGCCTAACCCCAAGTATCCACAAATACTTCCCGGTGGTGAGGAGGAAGCCAGCCAGGAGACCTACAACAGAATGGAGACCAACAATGCACCCATTTCCAGTTCTTCAGTGCCTCATTCAGTTAGAGAGGCAAACACTTCGCACATACGCCACGTTCTCCTCTCTCCTGGCCGTCACAGCCACTCACTGCTAAATCATCACTGCCTTCTTTCCCAGTGAGCCTCATTCTCTCACTCTAGGCAGCAACAAGTAGTTGGAGTTGGCAAACAACATGAAATTCACTTGCCATGGTGATTCTAGATATTTTTCAATTTAAGCAGATTAAATTGTGAAGCAGGAAGGCAGTAAACTTTGGTCATTTCATATGCTGTGTTCAGATTTATTGAGAATCTACTATGTGTCAGATAGTGTCCTAAGTACAGGGATTATAACAGTAAACAACAGTGAACAGTCTAAGTCTCTTCTCCTGTGGAACTTTTACCTTCCTTGGAAGAGGTAGACAAATATACACACATATGCATGCCAGGTGGTGATAAATCCTACAAGGAAAAATGAACTCAGTAAGGGAAATACCAAGCAACCGGGCGAGCCTGGAGAGGCGCTCGGTATGCGGGTGGTCCGAGAAAGCCTCTCTGGCCAGTGACATCTGAGCTGAGCCTTCAAGGAAGAGGGAGAGTGGGGAAGAAGCACGAGGCAGACGAACCAGCCTTTGTACAGTAGGCAGGCCATAATATTCGTGAAGAAAACAAAACTGAAGCAAACTACTAACTGATTACTCCACCCAGCTCCAAATTCAGGATTATGTTTTGTAGCATTTCCCATCTCCATACTGTAGAAATTCTATGCCAGGGAAGTGTGGCCAAGAGATCTAAGGAATCCTTTCTTTCACCCAGACCTCACCCATAGGGCAGAAGCTCTACTGCAGATGCAGCCGGCAAAGAACACAGGGACTGTGGTTCACAAGGCAGATGCAGGAGAGAAGCTCCCGACACAGACCAGGGGCTACAGCCACCGCCCAAGACCCCGCTCACAGAGCAGAGGTTCCCCACAGGCCAAAGCAGCAGGCTGTAAGAACAGAGAACCTCTTAGCAATCCCTAAGAGGACTGACCTCGGAGCACAGAAGAGCGAAGCTCAAGCCTAACGTCACTGCGGAAAACAATGGAGCCTGGTGAGGAGCAGCCTAAGATGAGGCTGGTAGTTCCATGACAGAGACAAGCCAAAAAGCAGATGAGAAATTCAAAGGCATCAGGTGTCTCTTTCCCTCCTAGCTTCAGGGCAGCTCCAAGACTGGCCTCAAACACAACCCCTACAAAGGCCATCTAATTTACCTGAAGCACACTATGGGGCAACTTACGGCCCAGAGCTTTGTTCAGAACAGTAAAGCAACTGGCCAGCCATCAGAGGAGAATACTTGCTGGGTGTGACGCCAGAAAGACCAGGGGATCAGACAAACAGGCTGTTAGAGAGCCCTACCAAAACCGTGCTGCCACTGCTGAAGAGAGTAGTGCAACGTGACTGCATGCTCCCAAGGCTGTGCTCTCAGAAGAGCACCATCAGAGGATGCACACTGCAGAAAATACAAGCTTCACCAAAACAGGCCAGCTGAGACACTAAATGAAAAGAAACAACACAAGAAGGTGTGGAAGGCGGGGGAGGGAAGCTAGCATTCAAAATTACTATAAAATACCTAAAATGTCCAATTCACAAAATATTATAAGGCATGCAAATAAACAGTAAAGCATTATCCATATATGGGGGGGAGGGAGCAACAGAAATCCTCGAGAAGACCCAAATGTCAGACTTAGCAGACAAACGCTATCAAAGCAGCTACCACCAATGTGTTCAGAGAACTGAAGGAAACCATGTTTAAAAAAACTGCAACTTTACAAGGTAAGGGCCACCTCCAAATTTGCCCCCACATACTTGGTGAGAAGCCAGGACTCTCAATTGATTTCTGTGCTCTGCTGATCGTTCCAATCTCCTTTCTGTGACAGACAATATACTGTATAGCACCCTAGAGAATGAGTCCAGAGAATCTAGATTTCTGCCAGAAAGGCATGGGGAGCCATAGGTTTCTGTACAGAAAAATGGCACAACAAAGTCACCGGTCCTACTGCTTGCAGGACATCAGAGCTGCAAAGAACAGATGCACCTCCGTAACCCAGGAAAACGATGACGCCTCGCTAAGTATTCTGAAATCCCACTCCGTGCTCTGAAGTTTAATGTTCATGCTTTTATTCTGAGTTTCAAAATACTGTGATTTATTTTTTAAAAACTACATTTATCCACAGATGAAATGATTATAATATAGAAAACCCTAAGGAATCCACTGAAAAACTAGTAGAACAAAGAGTTCAGAAAAGGTTGCAGGATATAAGATGAATATACAAAGATCAATTGTATTTCTGTATACTAGCAATGAAGAATCAGAAGATGAAGATAAGAAAACAGTTATATTTACAATACTTTCAAAAATACTTTGGATTAGATATAACAGGAAGTGCAAAATCTGTACTATGAAAACCACAAAACACTATTTAAAGATATTAAGGACCAAAATAAACAGAAAATGTCCTGTTTATGACTGTAAAACTTAATATTGTTAAAATGGCAACATTCCCTAAATTGATGTACAGATTCAACATAATCCTTATCAAAACCTTTGCTGACTTTTATACAGAACTTCATAAGCTGATCCTAAAATTCACATGGAAATTCAAAGTAGCCAGAATAGCCAAACATTTTGAAAAACAACAAAAATCTTGAAAAAGAACAAAATTGGAGGGTTCATACATCTCAATTTCAAAACTTAATAAGAGCAATAGTAATCAAGACATTGTGGTACTAGCAAAAGGACAAACATACAGATCAATGGAATAAAATTGAGAGTCCACAAATAAACCTTTATTTTATGCACAACTGATTTTCAACAAACGGCAAATAATTCAATAGGGAAAGAACAGTCTTTTCGACAAACGGTGCTGGAACAACTAGATATCTAAACATAAAATGATGAAGATGGACCTTTATAATAATACAAAAAAAAAAAAAAAAACAACTCCAAATGGATCATAGGCCTAAATCTAAGAGCTAAAACCATAAAACTTTTAGTAAGCACTAATCACTAAGTATAAACAGCGTTTCAGGAAGAGTGAAGGGTAGAGGCCAGTTCTGCCTTTTTCTGAGTAGTCTTCTCGGACCAAACCTCAATTTATTACGGTCTTAAAAGGCCAGGGGTAGGGAGGGCAGAGGAATGGAGGTTTTGAATAGATGACAGATATCACATAGCTTGAACAAGCACCAAAAGCAGCAGCCGCTCAGCCGCCCAACAGAGCAGGATAGAGATGAGGAGATGAGGGCAGGTGTTAAAGGCCCAAAATTTTAAAGGTCAAATTCTTGTGGCCTTTGGTGCTGAGAAAAGAACTTAGTTTGCATTCCAAGGTACATAAACACAAAGTTTTAGAGAATAACTGTATGCAGAGGATAACCTGAAGGCAGCAAGAACTGGAGGGAAGGAAATTTACATAAAGTAAATTTACACGGAGTCAGCAGCTAGGATTCCCGGCTCCCGGATCACCCGGAGGGTGGCAAGGGGAGCAGCTGTTCCTCCAGCCTTCCCAACAACTGAAATCTTTCTGCTTAATATAGTGAGGGGTGTACTGTATCTAAATCATGAACAGAATAAGGTCACAAATTAGAGCAGCGGCAGTGAAAGGAGGGAAAATAGTTTCGGTGCCTTCAACTGAGTCAGAAATGCAAGCCGCGAAGGTGGTCAGTGGTTGGATGACTGGTGGAAAGGAGATGAGCACAAGTACTGAAAATAATGGGTTTAAGATGCCTGTGAGTCATCCAAATACACAAACTGTGAAAGTTGAGAAGGGTCAGGGCCGTTCAAGGACAGCACACAGATGAAATCTCCAAGATCAAGTCCAAGAACAGAAAACTCTGGAGGGAAACCAATGCCAAGACTGAGAGGAGGAAAATCCCACTGAAAAGTCCGATTAAGTAGGAGAACTGGAGAGGGCAACGTCATGAAAGACAAGGTGGGGGAGTCAAGTGGTATCAAACGCAGGCTAGATGTACCAGCCACATGCAATTAAGACACTTAACTTTCCTAAAATGTTTTAGGAAAACTAGGTAAAGTAACAAAACTTTGGCCAACTGCACCCAATTTGCTGAAGTGGCTATAGAAAATGTAGACTAGTGTCAACTGAAAAAAAAATACAAAACTGATAAGGTGAGAGTTACGTTTTCATTGCACAAACTGAGGGCTTAAGCCCAGGAGACAGAGTCTCAGAAAGCTCTGAGGGACTGTTCCAAAGAGGTAGGGGGAAAAGCCAGGATATCTAGGAGTTTTACAAAAACAAACCAGTAGTTGATCACAAAGAACAGACATCTCTAGTTAATGAATTTAGTGCTTTTCTATGTACAGGAAGATGCAAGAGTCTGGGCTCATTGTAATCATTTCTTTGATAAGCATCTTAACTACCTAGGGCCAGTATCCTGTTTTTCTCTATCCTGAATCCCCTCAGGGTGCACGCTCCAAGGCTGCAACTGGCTGATGGCTTGATGGCCACAATATTCTTTGTTTACTGATATGACAGGTTGCGTTCTTCATCCACACTAGGAAACCAGTCATAGGTACTTAATTACGTTGCCACATCTTAGAATGAGTATCGTTTTCAGAAAGTAAATCTGAACTACTAAAGCTGTTCATCTTTTCCTTCACAGCCTCTAGGTTTCCAATCTCCATCCCAGGGTTAAACTAATGGTATCCTATATTTTTCCTAGTATTGGTAGAATCTTTATATTTGGACCTTTAATCAACAAAGAGTTTATTTTTCTCCATTGTGTGAAGGAGAACGCTAACTTTTTCTTTCAGATGAACTGTCTGAATCATTTACTAAATAAACCATCCTTTCTCAATTAACCAAAATGTCATCTTCAGTAAGTTCTTATTCACACTTGCACCCATTTCCAGACCCTATTCTATTTCTTGGATCCATCTGTCTACTGCTTTGCTAATACCACACTACACTGAAGACAGCATATTTACAGTAATCTTTCTTCAACTGTGAGCCATGGTCCAATCGTATCAGATTACCTTAGAGAATATTTAAAATGAAGACTCCTCAGACATATCTCTCTTTTCCTTACCTTCCCAACACCTATAAACTGAAAACTAGTGGCAGACTCAGTTTTAAACAGCAATCGTGATTTCAATATGCACTAATGTCTGAGAACTACTGCTTTAAATATCTGGTAAGACCCTCACTAGTCATAGTTTTCAAATTTTTCTTATTAATTCTTACAGAGTAATTCCATGTAAGTTTTAAAGATTTAAAATTTCTCTATGAGGAAACAAAATTTTAAAAACCAAAAGGAAAACAAGATTTAGGGAGGAAAAAAATGACAAAATATTCAGAGAAGCCTTATAAATTAAAAAAAAAAAATGCAAGCAACACAAAGGAAAACTGGGCAAAGAATATGTATAGAGAAGCCAAAAGAGGCAATGCAGATGGCTAATACATACAGACAATATGTTCTCCTTAATTTGTAACCAAGATCAAAATGCAGCCATACTAATTTTCATCCAATAGTTTTACAAATATGTAAAAGACTACAATATCCAGACTGCAATGAAGTAATCTGGCAGTATATAAAACACACACACACACACACACACACATTCTTTGCAATCCCACATTCAAAACTCCAATCTACAGAAAAGCAAGTGCACACAATGATTAAATCATTCATTTGCCAAACATATATTGAATACAGACTCCATGCCCAGAACTCTTCCAGAAAATGGAATCACACTCATGAACAAAACATAGGAGGCAAGCAGACCATGCACAAACAACTAAATATCAAGAGGTAACAGGAGCTACTGAGACAAATAAAGCAGGTTAAAGGGAATGAATTTGGGGTAGGAGAAGGCTGTCGCTTTATAAAGCAGTAAGGAAGGCATCTCAAATGTGATCAGCAGACAGTCACGTGGATATCTGGGAGAAGAGTACTCTAGCTGAGCCCAGGGAGGGAGGGGGACAGTGACAGGAGATGGGGTCAGAGAGGACAGCGAAAATGGGGCCAGATCCTGAAAGGCCTGGCAGACCACTGAGAGAACCATACCGACACGAATGAAACCATATGACCTACCACAAAAAGGACGACTATGACTGCTGCAGGAGCCTCACCAGGGACCAGATGTGAGATGACACCGGCTTAGACCAGAATGAGGATGATGAAGGCAGGGAGAAATGACCCAATTCTGACTCTATTTTGAAGGTACAGGGAGAGAGAAAAAGGTGTGACTCTAAGGTTTTTGGCTTGAGACACTGAAAAATATTGAGGTGTCCTTTATTGAGAAAGGGGAGACCATAGGAGGAGAAGATTTAGAAAAAGAATCATTTCATTTTATAATAGGTAACTTTGGGAGTTCTCAGCATATTCATGGTATTTCAGCCATGAGACTGGATGAGATGGTCTAGGGAATGAGAAGAGGTGCAAATGGCAGATCCTGGGGTCCGTCAGCATTTAGAGGATTCAGAGATGTGTGGGACCAGCAAACAGAGCATGAGGAGGTTCAGTGTTGACAGAGGAAAACCAACAAGGTGGAGTCAAGAAGGACTGACCAGCTTTACACACATCACCGTAAAGTCAACATAGATAAGGACAAAGATAAATGTAAACAGAAGCATCAATGAGATAAGACTTCACACCCATTAGGATGGTCATTATCCAAAAACAAAACAAACAAACAAAAACAAAAACACCTAGAAAACCAGAAAATAGCAAGCATTGGTGAGGAGATGGAGGTTAAGAAACTGGAACCCTTATTCATTGCTGGTGGGAATGTAAAATGGCACAGCTGCTACTGAAAACACACTGGTGGCGCCTCAAAAAATTAAACGCAGAATTACAATATGATCCAGCAACTCCACTTCTGTGTAATTTCCAAAAGAATTGAAAGCATGGACTCAAACAGATATTTCTATACCAGAGTCCACAGCAGCATTATTCAAAACAGCCAAAAGACAGAAACAATCCAAATATCCATTGACAGGTGAATGTATAAACAAAATGTGATAGCCACACAATGGAATGTTATTCAGCCTTGAAAAAGGAATGGAGTTCTGATACACACTACATATATGAACCTTGAAGACATTTCACTAAATGAAGTAAGGCAGACACAAAATATTTGATTCCACTTACATGAGATATCTAAAATAGGCAAATTCATGAAGACAGAAAGTATAATGGTGGCTGCCAGGGGCCTAGGGGATGGGGAATGGAAAGTTGTATTTAATGGGTACAGAGTTTGGAATGATGGGAAAGTTCTGGAGATGGCTGATAGTGATGGTTACACAAAAATGTGAATATATTTAATGCTAACGAACTACACACTTAAAGATGATTAAAATAGTAAACTGTTGCATGTATTTTACCACAATTTTTTTTAAAAACCGGAGTATGAGATCATTTAAGGGCAGGAGGTCAAGGAACCGAAAGGCTGTCGTGTTGGAAAAATACTGAAACCACGAAGAATCATGATAGGGTAGTGGTAGAGTCATAGGAAGCCTGATGTTCCAGTATTTAAGGAATAAGGGGACAGGTGACAATAATAAAAAGGAATGGTAAGTAGTACAGTCTGAAGGCAAAGTTTAGAAGACATGGAAGTATTGTTTCAGGGGCAAAAGGCTGTGTTAAAGTAACCAGATTAATCCCAAAATGGAGTCTCTGATGCTAAGCCCAAAATCAGCAAAGCAAAACTTAGCTAAATTTCTATGCTCTGCAGTTCCAGACAAGGCAGGCCTAGGTCACCCAACCAGCAATGGCTGCTCAGCACAAGTCACCTGATCTGGCTCCAATACCACCACTTTGCTCCATATAAGGAAAGCAATCCAGCTTTAACCAATCAGCAAATGCCCAGTATAATGCCCTTGTCCCTGATAATTGCGATCTATAAAAATCTCTTGCTTTGTACAGCTCTTTGGAGCTCCCTTCTGTTTGCTAGACTGGATTCTACAACACCAAGACATGCATCAATACTATATAACTATTCATATCTGGAAAAAAAAATACAGCTTAACATTTTATCTCTAATGAGGTATAAGTAAGTGGATTGCACAGCAATAGATATCAAGGAATCCATAGTAGCTAGCAGATCATGCCCAAAGACACAGCTAACAGATGATTTTAACTAACGTGTTTAACTCCAAAACCCACCTACATGCTTTAATTCCTCCATACTTCCTAAGCTCTAATATTGTACTAGTTTTTTTTTTTTAATACTGGTCTAGTTTTTAAAAGAAAAAAAAATAGATAAAGTCCTTCATTACCTTAGAGTCTACTTTCCACAAAGGTCACAATCATATACACTCTACAGAAACCAAAAGTCCCTGATAAATTATCCAAATTACTTATTCTGAAATAAATAACTGAGGTCAAGGGCGGAAAGAAAAATTTCCTTCCCAGAACTAGTCTCTAATGAGTTGTAATGGAAAACACAACCAGCAAATATGATTTGCTATCAGGAAAGTTTCTTTAGAGGTGGGCTCCTGGCTCTGATGAACATGTTTGCTTTTTGCTTCCCAATGCTAAATCCCTAATAAAGATATGAAAAATACATTATCTGATTCAGAAGAATGGCTTTGAAATATTCACTGACTATATTCCCTGCTGCCAAAAACAAAACCAAACAAACAAACCAAACCCAGACCCAACTGTAGGAAAGTTTTTTTTAATTCTTATAACTATCAACATACAAGCTAACTTATTATGCTGACTCAGCACTGCACTGGTTATCATTCTTTCCTTATTGAAAGAAAAATAGTTTTTCCTTTCTAAAACTCCAAATAGTAACACAATCTTTAGCAACTTTAAAAATCTGAACTCTGACCCCACAGCTATTACTGTTCTATGAATGAAATCATAGACTGCGACTAAAACTCGAGCTCATTAATCCATGTAAGTACTTCCTTAATACAACAAGTTAAAAAGGTCAAGAAATTCTGGATCAGAAAGTCATTATTAAAAGATTGAGTCATCTGGATTAAATGAACGTTCATTCACAACTAGGAAATCTGACAAAGAAGTCATAGTTTAGTCTTTTTCTTTTTAAGAAACTATGGAGCTTATATCCATTCTAACCTCAGAAAATAAAATTTTGGCCCTAAAGGCATATATTGGAAGACAGAGAGGAAGAAAGGGAAGAAAAGAAAGGGGAAAGGGGAGAAAAAATTCAAGTCTTCACCATAAATATATTTAAATTAAAAATTGAAAAGCAGTTTTTTTTAAATCCCATTTAAAATTGCATCAAAATAAATAAATAAATAAATTACCTAAGAATAAACTTAACCAAGGAGGCAAAAGATCTATATGCTGAAAACTATAAAACACTGTTAAAGGAACTCAAAGATGATTCAAGGAAATGGAAAGATATCCAATGCTACTGGATTAGAAGAATAAATATTGTTAAAATGACCATACTACCCAAAGCAACCAACAGATTTAATGCAATTCCTATCAAAATATTCACGACTAGAACAAATAATACTAAAATTTATATGGAACTACAAAAAACCCAGACTTGTCAAAGCAATCTTAAAGAAAAAAAATAAAGCTGGAGGCATAACCCTTTCAGACTTCAGGCAATACTGCAAAGCTACGGTAATCAAAACAGTGTGGTAGTGGCACAAAAACACACACATAGATCAGTGAAACAGAATGGAGAGCCCAGAAATAAACACACACACCTATGGTCAATTAATCTATGAAAGAGGAGGTAAGAAAATACAATGGAGAAAAGACAGTCTTTTCAGCAAGTGGTGTTGAAAAAACTGGACAGCCACATGTAAATCACAGAAGGGAAGTTAGAACGCTCCCTCACACCATACACAAAAATAAACTCAAAATGGTTTAAAAAGCTAAAAACACGACACCAAAAAATTCTTAGAAGAGAATATAGGCAAAACATTCTTTAATATGAACTGTGGCAGTATTTTCTTAAATCTGTCTCCCAAGGCAAATGAAATAAAAGTAAAAATAAACAAATGGAACCTAATCAAACTTACAAGCTTCTCTGCACAGAATGGAAACCATAAAGAAAATGAAAAGAGAACCTAAGGAATGAGAGAAGATATTTGCGACCAATGCCACTGACAAGCTATTAATTTCCAAAATACAGACAGCTCATACAATTCAATAACAAGAAAACAAACAACCCAATCAAAAAATGGGCAAAAGACCTAAACAGATATTTCTCCAAAGACGACCTGCAGATGGCCAACAGGCACATGAAAAGATGCTCAATATCGTTAATTATTTGAGAAATCCAAATCAAAACCACAATAAGGTGTCACCTCACACCTGTCAGAATGGCCATCATCAAAATATCTACAAACTATAAATGCTAGAGATGGTGTGAAGAAAAGGGAACCCTCCTACACTGTTGGTGGCAATGTAAATTGGTATAGCCATTATGGAAAACAGCATGGAAGTTCCTTAAAAGACTAAAGATAGAGCTGCCATACGATCCAGCAATCCCACTCCTGAGAATGTATCTAGAGAAGATCAAAACTCTAAATGAAAAAGATACATGCGCCCCAATGTTCACAGCAGTATTACTTATAATACTCAAGAAATGGAAACAAACCAAGTGCCCATTAGGAGATTTAAGAAGAACAGGTTTAAGAAGATGTATCTGTGTGTGTGTCTCACACACGCGCGCACGCATACACACGTGTGCGCACGCTCGCGGGTATATTACTCAGCCATAAAAAAGAATGAAATATTTCCATTTGCAGCACCATGGATGGACCTAAAAAATATCATACTAAGTGAAGTAAATCAGAGAGATTGACAAATATTATATATTACTTATATGTAGACTCTAACAAATGATACAAATGGATCTATATACAAAACAGAAACAGATTCACAGATATAGAAACCAAACTTACGATTACCTAAAGGGGTGAGAGGGATAAATTAGGAGTATGGAATTAACAGATACAAACTACTATACACAAAATAGATGAGCAACAAGGATCTATTGTATAGCACAGAGAACTACATTCAATATCTTATAATAACCTATAATGGAAAACAATCTGAAAATATATACATATAACTGAATCACTTTGCTGTACGTCTGAAACTAACAATATTATAAATCAACTATGCCTCAATAAAAATATTAAATAAAAAATTAAACCTTTGGAAATATTTTGAAAAATTAAAAAGCAACTGAACAAAGACAACTTTACATAATCCTCAGTTATCCACTGTAAATTTTAAATTTTCAGTCCTTTTATTATAATAGTTGAAATAACAGAGGACCTTTGGGTATTCTCCTTGAACCACAAATATAGTAACCTAACTTCCCTAACCTGATTGAGATATTTTTATTTTTAATCTACTACTTTTATTCCATTTTCCTTTTCTAAATAAAATCCAAGCCAGATGCTCTTTCAAAAAAAAATGCTGGATACTACCATAAATTCAAGTATGAAACAGAGAAATTAGACAAGGGAATTTACACTTTTTTCTGCTCAACATAAAACAGGGATTTTAAATACATCCATGCACAAGAATACACACATACACACCTACACCAGTCTCAGCTCATTACTATGAGACCTTGTTCCAAGTCACTAAAGCCTAATTTGTTCACCATTGATGTTGAGGAAATCCAACTAGAATTATTTCAAGACTATATTCTACTGATGACAAGGACTCCCAAACTGATTTAGAAGTACTGACAACCATTAAACACTGGAAATTTAAATGACCTGAGCAACCCATTTCTGTCTTCTATGTAAGGTGTTTCCCTCCACCTTTTGGGAGTTAGGGGAGGAGTAGGAAAGAGGTTCCCTGCTTCAAAAAAAAAAAAAAAAAAAGATGAAAACACTCAACAAGAAGACTTCTAAAAGTCCATTTAAAAAATTCCAACATTTTCCAATTAGATCAGAGTCTCCATGCTGGGGAAAAGGAACAGGTGCAAGAAAGGGGTGGGGAAAGCCTTTACTTCTTTTCATTTTGAATCATGTGAATGTACTACCTTAACAACAACAGAAATACTTTTTAACACATTAGACAATGTGGGTGGTCTGTGAGACTGCAGTGTTTGACAGACTGATCCAACAAAGAGGAGAAGGGCTCAGATTTAGGTTAAGTTTCCTGAAAAAGTAAAGGAGAATTGCTCAAACCAACACACGCTCACGCTCACGCTCTCGCTCTCGCTCTCTCACACACACTCACACACACACACACACACACACCAGTTGTAATGCATTGGCAAAATCTGGTTTCATACAATCATCCTAACCTCTCACACCTCTGTTCACTTGGCTAAAAGAACAAGTCAAGTACCCCAGAAAAGGAAACTGCCAGATGACGATGCTTCCTTAAGCAGATAAATGTATAAAGCCTAAGGTCCACACAAAAAAGCAGGAAGTGGACTTTTACCCATTGAAATGTCCCTTCATTCTTCCTTAGGGTTGCCAGATTTAACAAACAAAACTACACTACACCCAGTTAAAGCTGAATTTCAGATGAACGACAAGTAAATTTCAGCATACATATGGTCATTCAATATATGGGACATAACAGTAAAACATTATTCAATGTTTATCTGAAATTCAGCTTTACTATGTTCCCCGTATTTTATACGGCAATCCTACTTCCATCCCCAACTTACCACAAAGTGGGATAATTAATTAGAATGATCTGGGACTTCAGGATTTCCTGGACACAGAACTTTCAGTATTAAAACTAGGAAAGTTCCAGGCAAACCAGAACGATCTAGTCACTCTACAATTAATCATTTCAAGAAGTTAAGCAAATCAACTGTAGCCTGGGCTCCAGTTAAGTTTGATCTTTTTTTATAAAGTAACTTTTCTGTACCTTATATATCCCCATATGCACAAAATTTCAAGTGTAGATAAGGTGAAATGCAGTAGATATAAGGGACTCTAGAAAATGTAAAGGTGTAATAAATGCTAGTTATTAGTATAGCTGGTTTGGGTACAAAGTTCTGTTTCATTGGAGTTTCAAAACAGACAGGTATTTGTTTTATCTACATACTTCACATGACCTATTGAAGGTCCTATTACTTGCAACACTAGTTTGATTGCATATAAAAACTGTTCAACAGGCTTGCTCCTTTTAGAACTACAGCTGTGCTCTGGATTTGATGCTGGTCCCCAACTTACTCCCTGTGTAACATGGGGCAAGTCAACTAACCTCACCAAGCTTCAGGTTCACTGTAAAACCAGGAGGATAACAAATCCTCACAAAACAAATGCCTCCGGAAATTCCCTTAAGGAACAAACGAGTAGGTGAAAGCACTCAACATAAATTATAAAATAACAATGTATGTTTTAGTAGTGCTTTAAATTTTGTTTATACAAAACTAAGGATATCAATATCAATATCTTTCTTTTATCTTGATTATTTCTTACACCCCTCTGATTCTGAAGACACTGAAGCCAATTCAACTGTACTCTTATTGAGAGCTTAGAATACAGAGCCAGACTGCGTTTGACACTTAGCTCTACTACTTACTAAATGTCACCTTAGGTAAATTACCTTTCTAAGCCTCAGTTTCACCATCTGCAATATGTGGACAATAATATCTGTATCACATAAACAGTTAATACATGTAGAGGATGTAACATTTGCCTTATAATAAACACTCAGATCTCAGCTGCTATTATTACCGATCCATGTTTAATAAAGACTTCAAAGATTAAGAGGCTGAAATCCATCCATCAAGTCCTTTATAAAATAACAGCAAGCAAAAAGAACAATGATGTTTAACATATCTTGTATTTGGAATTGGTACTACTCCATCTATCCCTAGATAGCCAGTCAGTTTTGGGAATTTCTCTCCATGAGCTTCAGCCAGATGATTACAAATTTGTTTAAGAAAATATATACATACTAATATCTTTTCCTTATGTCTAGTACTCCATGCAGATTTAAATATCCTTAGACTTTATGACACAGAACTATTGAATCCCACACTCTAGATCCCACTCAAGTCCCAAAAGTAGACAATACATGTGGAATATACATGTGGAACTGAGGACAAACTCTGTTTAACCAATTCAATTTACACAGCATCCATACATCTAAAGATGATCCTCAACGAGCTTCCCCAACTCTCAAGGGTTTAGGTCTATCCTTAATAACCTCATGCCAGGACCCAGCAACACACAGGGGAGTACTCGGAGGTGGCTCTGCAGTCATTCATCTACATCACTGTAGTGCGGTCTACCGCCAACCACTTCCTACCCAGACAACCACACACATACCCACCCCAGGTTCAGGGTTCTGAAACATTCTGCCTCAACCTCCTCATCTATGCGAAAGTTTATTCCTACTGTGCGTTCTCCTTACGTTCCCAAGCTATACACCCTCCTCTTTCTATTATTATATCCAAAAGAAATGATAAAGACATTCTCTGTACAGAAGTACAGCTTTTTATATTAGAATTTTGCTCAAGGTTGATTCATTGAAGGGGAATGGGGAGAATGGCATGTTCAGTCACCATTACATTACCCAAATGGTAGGGCAGAAAAACATTCCTTATTTATTCCAATTATCTCATACAAAAAGTAAATGAGAGCCAACTACATAAACATTTCAGGAAATATGAACTATTAAATTATATAATGACATCAGCCTGTCTAGTTGGTACCTGAGGGTCTTTATAATTCCAATTCAATCCAGCTAAGTAATATATTTAGTATTCATAAACTATACCTAAGAGAGTCAAGAGATGACCTAATTTTTAAGTGAAGGTTGATTTAGCTGGATTAAAAATTTCACCTTTGAATTTACCTATTTCCTTCCCTAGGATAAAATTAAAAATAAAATTAAAGAAAATTCTAAGGCCAGAGGCTAAATATAAGTTTCAAATATATGAAACATGTCAGCAAAAGTAAATGTGCTTATAATGAGCAAAATATGAACGTGTGATTAAAGAAAGCTCTTCTGGTAAGTTTAGCCTTTGAGAATATAAAGAGATTCAGGTGTCTAAGATTTCAAGATAGTTTAATCTAAGATAATTTTAAGATGCTTATTCTATTTATGAGTAAAAGCTACAATAGCCTAGAATAATTCTGCAATACTGAAGACTAGCCAACCTAACTCTATGTCTGTTATTTCACGTTCAAGGATTTATAAATTGTCCAGTAAGATTCCTTAGACGTTTCCTTTTCCACCATTTACCTCCTCATCCAAAGAGCCCCTCTTATCTATATTCTGGCATATCAGTTAAAAACAAACTTAAGAAAAAGCAAATAACATATATAATCAGGAAGTTATAACTACACTGTGGAACTACATATAACTGGATGAATGACAGTATCACCATTAAATCAACTTAATTATTTGTACTATCTAAATGTTAAATAGTTAAGAAGGTTTAAACATGCAATTACTTTCTTTAGTCAATACTCAGTCTTTTTTTTTTACATTTTATTCATATGATCTTATTCCTTTCCTTTTTAAATTATTTACATAAAGTATTTTCTTCTTTCCATTAATTCTCAACTATTTTACCACTAATAAAGCTTTTTCTAAACAGGTTTCAAAATCAAAGCTACTAAGATAAAGAGTTGTCCTCCCTCTCCTCCCCTCCATTCTCCTGTGTGCCCAGTTTTCTGGCCTCTGCAGCTTTCCCATAAATTTTCAAAAATTAGATTATGTTTTAAAAAATAGAAGGTGTAAAAAAAAAGAATCCACCTTCAATAACTATGAGAAGTATTTAGCCTGACTCTAAGAAACCTTTTCATGTTCAGCCAACAGAGTAGCAAACCTGCTGCTGTCCCCATCTCCTTCCAAGCGTCTAACCTAGGGCACCTTCACATACGGACGAAAGTATTCTGAATACTTTGTCTCTACTGCACGACTAACACTTTCTGCTACCATCCAAATGTTTAATATTCCAATGGGCTTATATGGAGTCAGAATTAGTTTAAAAGCTATCTCCTCATACCCTTCATAATTCTACACTCACAAAATGGAAAGAGAAAGTTTTTTCTTTGACTGTTTACCAACACTTGGTTTTAACTTAATACACTGTATGCCTAATAAAGAGAAATTTTGTAGTTAAAAAAATTAAACATTTTACCAGTTGACAATGGTAGGAGGTGCTAGTGCCTTCAAGGTATGTGCCTTTGTTTCAATACCTGTCAAAACAAACACATGAAGACAAGCATTACTATTCATGATCTGGTTAATCACAGCCAAATATCAACCTTTTCCTGGAGACATTTCTACCTCCAAACCTTATAGGAAATATTCTGTTGAGTTTTTCTGGAAACATCGTCTATCATACTAGCAAATGACATCTCATCATGTAAGCTTTCAACAAAAAAGCATATTATATACCACCACACACCTATTAGTACAGTCAAAATCCAAAATCACCAAATGCTGACAAGAATGCAGAGCAACAGGAACTCGCATTCAGCTGGTGGGAATGCAAACTGGTACAGCACTTTGGAAGACACTTTGGCAGCTTCTTACAAAACTAAACACACTCTTACCATATGATCCAGCAATCAAGCAATCAATATCCTTGATATTCACTCAAATGAGTTGAATATTTATGTTTAGAGAGAAAAACTACATGCAACTGTTCATAGCAGCTTTACCCGTAACTGACAACACTTGGAAGTAACCAAGATGTCCTTCAGCAAGTGAATGTTAACTGCTACGTCCGGACAATGGAATATTATGGAGCACTAAAGAGAAAGGAGGATAGTGACCTATAATGAAAAAGAATATGAAAACAAATATATGTATGTGTATGTATAACTGAACTGTTATGCTGTACACCAGAAATTGACACACCATTGTAAATTGACTATATTTCAATTTTAAAAAAAAGTAAAAGAACAAAAAAGAAATGAGGAAACTCAAATGCAGACTACTAAGTGAAAGAAGTCAATCTGAAAGGTTACATACTACATGCTTCCACCTATACGACATTCTAGAAAAGGCAAAGCTATTGAGAAAGTATTGAGACTACCAAGACAGCAGAAAGTTGCCAAGGGTTAAGGAGTAAGGAGGGATGAACATGCAGAGCAGAGAGAATTTTTAGAGCAGTAGAACTACTCTGTATGATACTATAATGGTAGAATACAAATATGACATTACATATTTGTCAAAATCCATGGACTGTAAACACCAAGAATGACCTCTAATGTACACTAAGGACTCAATGATAATGATGCATCAACATGAGTTCATCAGTTGTAACAAATGTACCACTCTGGTGTGGGATGTTGATAATCGGGGAGGCTGTGCATAGGACAGGGGGTATATGAGAAATCTCTCTACCTTCTGTTTAATTTTGCTGTGAACTAGAAAACACACTTAAAAAATAAAGCTTATTTTGTTAAAAAGGTATATCCAAAACTTTTATAAAGTATATTAAGTTTTTCAATCATTATTATGATGGCCAAGAAGAATTACTAAGATTTATAAACAGTATGTCACTGTATATACAATACTTCTACTTACCGTCTCAATGCTTTTCTTAATCACTTGCAGATAGCTTAGCCGTCATTATAGTCATTAAAAAAAATATTTATTAACAACAGCCCAAGTTCACAGAGCTAGTAAACAGAGCTAGTATTTAAGTATTCTGAGTCAAAATTCAGCACACCACTGCCTCATTATTAACTTCCTCATTCTCTGCAAGGCAGCCAAATATACTCTAAAGAAGAGGCTTTAAAACCAGATACAGGTGGGTCCAAAATCCCTGCTCTATTTTTTAATCAGCTATGAATCTAGACGTGTTCACTCACTTATTCATTCACCTATCCATCTGTCCATTAGGTGGGGGGGGGGGGAATCTTTTCAATTTACTTATTTCTTGTGCCAGTTTCCTCATATGTAAATAAGGATAGCAACAACCTATATGAACAATTCATATCCATAGTATTTGTAGAATTTCTATAAATAAAAGAGAACTCAATAGAAAAAATGGACTATGTATATTCACAGAAAAAATCCAAATGTCTATTAACTATGGAAAAAAATGGTCAACCTCACTAGTAATCATGGAAATGCAAATTAAAACAGTATCATTTGCCCCCATCAGATTTTTTTAATAACAACAAACAAAAAAAATCACACGTATTGGCAAGGATATAGAAAATAAGACAGCTTTTGACATTACTGGGGGAAGTGCAGCTACTTTGGTATCAACCCGGCAGCTAAACCTAAAAATGTAAATCCCTATGACTTAGCAAATCCCTTCTGAGAAATTTGCGCTGGAGAGGTTTTGGTGCAGGTGCACACTTACTATACCTTTCGTTTTCCTAATTAAATAGTCTCTCATAGCAGGTCCTAGTATTTAATACTCAATAAATGTTGAAACTCCTCAACAAATATTTACTGGTCCGTACATTTTTGGTCAAGTAGACAAGAAGAGAAGCAACTGCAGGCAGTTATAGTATTTGCAACAGAAGAGGTATTCAAGAAAAGGGCAATTTAAGAAAACTCTAAATACTTGTTGTAGACTGATAAACAACCTCCAAGATATCAGGTCTTAATCCCTGGAACCGGTAAATGTTACCTTATTTGAGACAGGGTTCTTTGCAGGTGTTATTAAATTAAGGCTTCTGCAACGGGGAGACAGTCCTGAATTAACCAGTGGGCTCTAAATGCCATCACCAGCGTCCTTGTAAAAGAGAGGCAGCACACAGTCTGACACACAGTGAAGGCAAAGTGAGGGAGAAGTAGGGAGAGAGATTTGAGGATGTTGGCCTGAAGGACTGGTGTGGTGCCACCAAATGCAGCAGTCACAGAAGCTAAAGAGGTAAGAAAAGATTCTTCTCTAGAGCCTCTGGAAGGAACCCAGCCCTGGGAACACTTTAATTTCAGCCCAAGAATGCTGATTCAAACGTCTAGCCTCTAATAACTGTAAGAGAATAAATTCCTGTTGCTTTGAGTCACCAAATCTGTGGTGTGACAGCAGCTCTGGGAAACAAATACTGCCTCACTGCCATAGCCCCACGTGCTGTGCTAAGTGATTTAGACATTATCCAAATCTCTGATGAGCCATTTGGATTTTTATGCAGGAATATGGCATAATCAGATCTATTTCTTAATGTTAAATCTAGTGCCAATGTTGAGAATTTATTGATGAAAAAATAAATTAGGAACAGGAAGATATAACAGAACCAAAATCCAGACAGAAGATAAAATTCTAAATCATCAGATATTTGAGTAAAAAAATATCACAATGAAAAACAGAGATGAAAACAAAAGAAGGGGGAGAGACGAAAGGGAACAAAATGGAAACAGACAATGCAGAAAACAGAGGAAACACTTTAAATATGTATATGTAATTAATATTCTCAAAGGGATAAGAGAGACTATCCTGTTGATTAAACAACAGGATGGTATATAGAAGAACTAAAAATAAGGAAAAGCTTTTGGAAATTAATAACAATACCTGACATTAAAAATTCAAAAGACTTTCTAGCTACTGAACACCTGAAGTGTGCCTTGTCCAAACTGAGATGTGCTCTAAATGTAAAATATTCATGGGATTGCAAAGACAGTATGGGGAAAAAAAATGTAAAACAATCCATTAACACTGTTTATACTGATTACATGTTGAATATATTGGATATACTGGATTAAGTAAAACATATTAAAGTTACCTGTTTCTTTTTACTTTATTTGATATGCCTACTAGAAATTTAAATTACAGACACGGTTCACATTCGTGGCTCTAACTGTGCCTCTTATGGACAGCATTGTAGTCCAGCAAATGCAATGATGAGAAAAAGAAATGAGGAGTATGAATACTGGAAAAGGAGGGACAAAATAATCACTATTTGCGTATAATTAGCTGTGTGACAAGAAAACCCGAAAGAATCATCTGAAAACCATCCAACCAGAGAGAAAATTCACTAAGATATCTGGGTATTAGATAAATAATAAAAATCAATAGTTATCCCATATACTAGTAATAACCAGTTAGAAAATGAAAGGGGAAAACATATACATATATGTCTGTGTGTGTGTGTGTAAACTAAATGCAATCCCAATCAAAATTCTAATACAATTTTGTTACTTGTCAGTTTTGCATGATTATTTGATATATTAATTCTAAAGCTCATCCAGAAGAAAGCAATTTTAAGATTAGCTAATAAATTTGAGAACAAGAATACACAGTGCGTATCTGCACAGTAAATGCCAAAATTAACACTAACTATTCTTGAACAGAATTTAAAAACCTGAAATAATCATGGGACATTTATATCTGATGAAAGTGGCATTTCAGATCAATGAGTGAAGGACAGATTATTCAATAAATTAAACAGCATCAAAGAAAAACCAGAATTGAGCCAATGGCTGAAAGATGAGGAATACATCCCTGAAGCAAACAATCAGCCTAGCAATATCTCTCTTCCACAGCTCTCATGTCACCAAAAGGATTTGTTCCTAAGTCTTTTTTCTAATTACAAAACCATCTCCGGTGCTACGACAGCCCACACAGCCCGTACTGCCTGGCCTATGACTCTGTTGGTTCTGTCTGAACTACATTATGTCACTTCAGTCCCATCTCTACCCCAGCAGACCATGGCAAACACAGGCGACCACAAGGATCCAGCAGCCTGTGATCAGGGAGGCCTGTGACCAAAGCATGGATGTACTGGTTCAGTAATATTGTCTCTAGAACCTGGAACTGGCATTTAACTAAAAGAACTGGAGAGAATTAAAAGAAGCTAGAAGGACTGCTGAAGTAAACTTATCCTTCAAGATCCAGTTAAAGATTTTATGACTCCTTGGTCCCACAGACAAGGGCTAACTCACTCCCTCTGTGCTCCAATTCCTCCTTCCAATCCTGCCTAGCAGACATGAAGGCACTCAGACTGAGGGTCACAGGAAGCTTGAGATAGTTGGAACACAAGAAACGTAGGAAAAGTTAGAAATAAAAATGGAATATGGAAACATGCTTAAGATAGAATGAGATAGGCTTTTAAGTAGGGCACTTGACCAAATTTGTTTTTTCAGAATGATTACCTGGGTCAACATCAAAAACAAGCCAGAAAAGATTCCAGGTATATAGTTATTACAAGAGCCCAAGTGAAGGATGAAGAGGTCCAGGGTTTAGGGCAATAGATACAGAGGCAGCAGGACCAACTGTAGAAACTTTTCTGAGGTAAAACCAATAGGATGTGGGAAGATGCGAAGATTTACCTTTGAAGATTAATGTCAACATTTCTAGAATGTTGGGTGACTTGTAATAGGTATAAGGGATACAGGAGGAAAAGCAGATACACAGGAGAGTCCACGAGTATAGGGTTGGATACCAAGTTTATAGGAATGACCAGAAAAGATATTCACAATACTGTCAGAATTACAGGGCTGGGGCTCCAGACAGAGCTGAAGATGCAGATTTTAGAGTCATCACTGACTCTATCCATATTAGAGGCAAAACCATGAAATCCCTCAAAAATAGTATATTCAGTTACAATATAAAAGCATTACAGACAGATGTTATAAAAGCCAGCTAGAAGGGTAAAGAAACCAAGAGAAGTGTCCTAGAAGCCAAAGGCAGACATAAGAGTCAATGAAGACACTGTTAGGAATGTCAAAGGCTACAAGCGGTTATGATATTAAAGTACAACAAGCAGTTGACCTGGCCTGAGACAATCCATCACACTTTCTTGCCTTCTTTATCCAATAATTGTTAAATTATGTCTGTACATATTACTCAAGCAGCTAACTTTTCAAATGCATATCAACACTAAGTCTACTCTTTCTGAATTCCTGAGCTCCCACTAATAAGTGTACACTGGCCATTCTGATGTCAGGTTTCTAGCCTTTCAAATTTTTTTCTGGAATTACGTTCAAATCTTTCAACTCAATTTAATAAACACTTACTGAGTATCTCATGTCCATTGTTGTGCTAGGTGACAGGGATGCAAAGATTGATTCTATCAACTATATATGAGTATCTTCTATATTTTGGGCACTGGGTGTGTATTAGTGACTAAAACACAAATATCCCTGTTCTCATAGACACTTTCTTTCTACATTAAACAGCTACTCTCCCTTAAGGAGCCCAAAAGAAATACATTACATTTGAGACTTATCTAAAAAGAAAAGATAGCAAATACATTTATTTCATAAAGCAATTTGAAATTAATTACAAGAAACACAGAAATGTAATTATAGTTAAACTATAGTTAACATGCCTGTCTTCTGGCACCATACAATATAAACAAACATTAACTTAGACCTACATTCGTCAGCTCTAAGTTACCTGTGGGTAAACCATCCATGCATCAAAAGCAACTCCCTAACATTGACTCACTTTTCTGGGTTAAGTTCCATCCAATTTCTACCATATAATCTTCTAACACATAAGATAGTGTAAGAATGTAGTTTAAGATTTTCACAAAGTAACTCAAATCATTACACATGCCAGTTATACTGTGTCTATCATTTTTCAAATGAACTTGCAGACATGCTCCCTAAATCTAATGCCCTTCAATTCATTTCCCAGAGCCAAATAACCCAAGCTCTTCTACCCTATCCCCAATTCATCTATAAACTGCCCCCAAACTAATAAGCTTCCAAGCATGGGCCTGGTTATCTACTACTTCACCATCCCTAAACTTTAAAGATCACAAGCCTCTTTGGTAAAAGTGCTGGCATTTCAAACACGTGTACCTTTAACACTGTACATATGGTCTACTGTTCTAGCATACTATCAACATTACAAATCATGCACAAAATATGAAATTTTTAAAAATTTCTAACATTTTCCTCCAGCACCCCAGAAACAGGTTGCGTGCACACCCTGGAGCATGCTGCAAGACAAAAACCATTCTTAAAGAAACTTAAGCTTGAAGACTAAGTAATTTGCTGTGGTCACAAAACTGGAATGAGGTAGAACCAGATGTGGGAATTCAACTAACAATATGGTCACAAAGCACAAGCCCTCCATCACTCCTCTCTAGCACATCAATCTTGTTCCTTATACCTGGGGTCCCATGAGCTTCCTCTGACCTCACACATCACTCCCAAGCAGCCACTACCTCTCATAACCCTCCAACCTCAAGACACTGTTGGAGAAAACAGGTATTCTTCTTATGTCTTAGAAAGTGACACACAAACTGAACATTCTGAGTTTCTAAGGAGAGCAGGCACCATGCAGAGAAGTCTAAACAGGCATCAGTCTAGAGGTCAGTACTACTTTCAGGGTAAATGATGAATATGAATTCTTAGACTCTAATACAGGAGCAATATGGAAAATTACAGTACAAAAGTGACTGATGACTTAGGGAAGCATTAACTGTGAATATATAAAAAATACTTATTCCATGTAACATCATCCATGTGGTATAATTTCAATTAAAGTCAATTCTCTTTACATTAAAATGTCAAGTATAGTTCCAAAATTCATTCATTCTGATTTCCTATGGAACTAAAATAAACTCCTTGCTTTATTTTGAAAAGAACTCAGCTATTCCATACTTCCCCCCCAAAACAGGCAGTATCAAGTCCAGAGATGAAGTCTGTTTCCAAAGGGAAGAGAAAAACTTCTGGTTGTTTTAGGGTTACAGAGAGAGAGAGAGAGAGAGAGAGAGAAAAAAAAAGCCAACATCAAGGTCCAAAATGAGGACTGTTACAATCCTTATGAAAGTAAAATAAGTAAAAATAAGAAACTTCTGTGGTTGAAGTAGGAACTTTTCATAATTCTGGCCAAACTGATACTGAATGTTTTATAATCCCGAAACACTGATGCAGAAAAATGAACTGCTTTATGCCTACAAAACCAACTTAGAACCTAACATTCAAAAGGTTAAGATCTATGCAGCAGTCAGTGTAGTTAGTATCTAATAAAACCCATGCAAATACCCCAGCCAATTGCAAATAGTAAACACATAAATAAACACACATGGGGAAAAGCACAAAGCTAACTGATAAAGTTTCAAAGAAGCCTAACAAAGAAATATGGCAGAAATAGCACAAATCCTGAGCCAAGTAAAAGGAAGAGATGGAAAGGGAGGTAAAAGAAAAAGAGCACTGATGGAGAAGCAGTTCATAACAGTGCTGAGCAAGAAAGGTTTACAGACAAGAAACTGAGCTCCACAAAGCCTAAATGGTATGAACAATGCCACAGTGCCAGGGACAATGTGGGCAGTGCCACATGGACAGCCAAGCAGCAGGCATAGAAATAACTCGGGCCAGACCACAAATGATCTTCCTGTAACAACTCAGAGCCCACATGGTTCACCTGCTGGCCACTCAGTCTCCCTCCCTCTTCCTACTACCTTACATTCATTCAACAATTAAAGTTAACTATTGCACAACTCCGGATTTAGGGGCACCAACTCTCCACACAGTCAAAAATCCCCATATAACTTTACAGTCGGTCCTCCAAACCCAAGGTTCCACGTCCAGGGATTCAACCAACCCTGGCCTGTGTGGTGCTATAGTACATGTTGAGTGAAAAAAATCCACTTATAAGTAAGTGGACCCACATAGTTCAAACCTATGTTGTTCAATAGTCAACTGCACATCCTCAGTTGAAGGAATCAAAGGAGTTTAGGCAAGGTCTTTGTCCTCTAAGTCTCTGGGAGATTTCTGCTGCCCACCCCCAGGGGTATGATTTATTATCCCAGCTTCTCTAGTCCCCCAGAACAGTTGATGCCTCAATTTTATCTGTCAGTCCTGCTCTTCCCCAACTGCCCTGGACATCACCCATTTGAGAACCTCTTCCTCAAACTCAGCTCTTTCTTCAAATGCAACCTCTGTCTCAGGTGTTCAGCTGACCTTTCCCTGGCTGCCTTGGCCAAATACGATGTCTCCATCCTCTGTACTACTCATTCAATATTAACCACATCCTGGATGTATCTTCATACAGCTTGAACACTCTCGTCCTGAAGGAATTAGCATTTCCAAGTCCCTTTTAAGTGACATATGCTTTTATTTGTATGATGATGGGTTTGCTCACATGATGGATTCAAAATACCTTGTTACCGCTTACCAAAAAACTACTTCTGAAGGACAGAGATAAAAAAACAAAACAAAAAACAGAGGCACACAGAAATTTCTGGAGATAAATGAGTATGTCTATTACCTTAATTGTGATGATGGCTGCACAGGTGTATGCATGTCCAAACTCAAATTGTGTACATTAAATATGTGCAGATTTTTGTATATCAATGAGAGGATAGAGAAAAGAGAGAAGAGGAAAAAAGGAGGAACAGAGAAGAAAGAAAACAGGGTTGAAAAAAGTAAGAGAAGACAGAGATAAGCAGATAAGTAAGGAAGCAATGGGGTCAACTGCATACCCTAAACTACAAACAGCTGTCTCCCTCAATCCTCATGAAAACCCCATGAGGTAAGAATTAACATCTTTATGTCACGGAAATTGAAATGGAAGGCTTAAAAAGATTAAGTAACTAGTTCAAATTTACATACCAAGTTTTACACACATATATGGCAATGATTCCTTCTCCACTCAACACAAAGTTGATGACACAAGACAATGTATTTAGAAATGCTACCTCAATTGTTATCAAGGTCATATTACAAAAAGTGTTTAAAATGAATATGGAGATTCTTGTTAAGTTTTCTGAATGAGAAATACACCATGTCAATCTACCTTTATACATATCTCCAAAAAATGAAAGCTCAAGATAAATCCTAAATTATTGATGTTAAAATATAACAAAACCTACTTAATGTCCCTCAATTTACAGTTTACTATTTATATCTCTTCCCAATTTCCATTACCAAGAGGTTTTAATATCTTAGACATGTCCTTAAAGTATATTTGTCTATGTGAAGATGATAATGCTGCTTCAAAAGATAAAGCGATAATAAAGAGTGGATAGACTTAGAAAATACTGTATACTCTGAAAATAAACAGAATTAGAATAGTTATTATTTGAATGCTGACTGTGTGACAAGCACTTATCTCTTACAAATCCCAACAACTATCTACAGGTTTTCTTATACCTCTTTTTTATAGAAGAAACTGAGGCACAGAGGTTAAATAAGCTGCCCAAGACTATACAACCAGTAAGTAGAGCCAGGGTTCAAATCCAAGCAGTCTTAACTCCAAGTCCACGTTTCTACCCACCAAAATTACAATGGAATAGGTGCATTTTAGAAGAAAGTTCTTAAATAAGCACTAAAATACAGAACTGGCTAAGTCAAAAGTAGATTTATAAAAATTTTCCAAAAGGAAGGACACATGTGAATTGTCCCTATAGACATTTATGGGATTAAAAATGAGATAACATTAGATACATCTGTAAAATTATCTACTAAGAACAAAAAAAGAAATAAAAATGAAAGTAAAGCAAGGCTAATTAAAATTAATGAGCTAAAATGACATGTACCTACATTGATGAAACTCAACTGATGGAACTACACTGATTAAGTGATATGGACTGAAAACAAGTATGATGCACAAGAATAAATAAAATACAATCTATATCAAGTTTAAAAATAAACTTAAAACATAAAACAATACTATGCATTGTCTGGGAATACACACATGTGTAGTAAGACTATAGAGCAATGCATATGAATAATAAACACCAAATTCTGATCAGTGGTTAACTGGAGGATCTGGGAGAAGGAAGTGAATTTCTTTAACTGGATCAAATATTATGAAATATTTCTCAGACATACAGAAAGCAGGTCTACTTTTGTTTTAAAGAAAGAAAAGGAAGCAAATGGAATTAGTGGATTATAGCATCCTAAATTGCTTTATATTCCTGATTCAAAAAATTCTAAAAGGGCACTGTTAGTGAAAGAATGTTAAGAAGAATATATCCTGAAGTATTTATGTTCAAGTACAAAAAGAAAAATAGATATAAACAATGTCCCTAAATTTCATTACAGCTTCTTTCCATATATAATCAATCATGCCTTCAGAGGTATATATGAACTTCAAGCCAAACTGTCACCCTAGGGAGGAGATGCAGCACCTGGGCTAAGAAAACTGCCTGGGATGAGATTCAGCACACACTTAGGCAAGTCATTTAATTTCCTCATCTGTGAAATAAGAATGATTTTAAAAAAAAAAACTATTTCATAAAATTAAGAAGAAAATCAAAACAGTACCTGGCCAGAGGAAGTACTGTAAAGGTTTTGGCTATTACCCAAGATCATCAGTTTAGAAAAAGAAAAACCAGGCTTTGTATCAGAAAAATATTATTTAAATGTGATTACTTTCCAAATTAAATAGGAGATAGAAAAGCTGACCATAACAGATAAATGGGCAGCTTTTCACCTCTTCTTGAGCAATCAGTATCAGGATAGCAAGATAAGCTTTTTAATTTTCTAACAATATTCTTTGGTATTGTTACAACATCTCCAATGTATACATTTTTGTGTACACACATACCTGGTACAAATTCAAGGTAAAACATTCCATTCCCTGGCTCTTTTGTTCACCTGACAAAAGCCCAATTCATCTTGGAAAACTGGGCTACCACCACCACTGTAAAATCTCCCCTTCTTCTGCTCTGCTCTGATTTAAGAACTATACCATACTGTAATATATCTGCTCTTATACCTTCTTCCCTTACACCATATAATGTTCATATACTACCTTTTGTGAACCCTGAGCTCTTTGAGAGCATGGACTATCTCTTAATTATCTTCAAATTCCCAATGTCTTGCAAGATATACACTAAAGAAATACATGAATAAATCAATGCCCCTATATAGCCTCATAACAAATACCTTCATGAACAAGTGGGAAATTATAGTTTGAGGCAGTTTATCTAACAGGTTGGTTATTTAGGTACCTTTAGCGCCAAATAAAAAATAGCGTATCAGTTAATCCCACTAAGCATTCACCCTCCTCAAAATAGGAAAGATTAAAAGTAAAGATATTCCAGTAAAAACAGAAGTTAAAATTTTATATTAAAAGGATTAAGGCACTTAAAATGTCAGGAAAACAAAAGCAGTCTGAAAACTTTCTTATGAAACTAAGAAATAGCATGAAGGGAAGAAATCACAAGATTTAATGTTTATAATGTCTCCTTTCCAGCAAAGAAATATATAATTAAAAGTCAGATGAAAGTATATACCATATTAAGGTGGATAAAAATCAAGAGTAAGTCACATGTTAGATCAATTTCACACAATGCTTTGTAGTGAGGCTATCTAAAAAGCTAAGTCATGAGTGAGCTAAAATTGGGCTGACTTTTAGGAATTTAACAGTTCTTGGCAATTTGGGGGAAACTGCTCAGGGCTCCATACTAAGGTACTGACTCCTGTCAGGTGTTGATTAGTCCGTCTTCTATTACTATAGATGAGCTGTCCTTCCTCCTAGCTAAGGCACAGGACTTACTTTCTTTGGATCCCATGCTCTCCCATATTCTCAGGAACTTTGCACAAATTACACCTTTCTCATCTATATTCAACTTCTCCCTCTCAACAGACACCTTCCCATCAGCATTTAATCATGCTGAAATCAAAACTCTTGCAAAGTTTCCTATTCTTTCTGTTTCCATTTTCCCCACCTTCCACTTGCTTCTGCTCCCCACCCTACCTATACCACATCAGTATCTCCTGCCAAGGTCACTCGTTGACCTCTGAGTTGCTAAATCCAACGGATGATACTCAATTTTCCTCTCGGAGGAGCATTTCAGCACTGACTGCTCCCCCTTGGCAGCAGGGGGACCTGCTTCTGGCTGTCCTCTCACTCCCCTGGCTGCTCCTCTGGTCTCCTTTGCAAGCTCAGTCTCCTCTACCCAGCTCCATCCCTGGCCTCCTGCTCTCAGTCCAGCCTCCTCACAAGCAGTCTCACCCACGCTCATGGTTTCAGCCACCATCTCTACACGAATGGCTCCAAAACAGTAGAGACTAGTAATCACTCAACATCTCCTCTTCTCAACCCATATACTAACAAATCACCGTGTCTGGCAATTTAAATCTCATTTTCTCAATATTTCTGCTAATGATATAAGGCTCTTAAAAGGATTAAGTGAGCTTACATGACAGTACTTTGAAAAGGAAAAAAAAATTAAATCTGAGCATTAGTATTCATTAAGTTGAAATCTCCTTGAAAGCAAGGACTTTACCAAGTTCATCTGTTTACTTATTCCACATGGTACACCTAGCCGCGTGCTTTGCATTCAGTAAGTGTACTGCAATGAATTATCCGTATTGGCTTAATATATGTTCAACTGAAATATTCACACATTTAACAGCTCTTATTTCCCAAACCATGTCACCATTTGTCTCCTAAGAAGTTGAGAATTTTAAGTTAAATCGCTCTATAAAATGTAAACTATGCTGGACAATTTTAATACTTACACTGTTAATTATCTAAAGTTAGAAAAATTTGTCACCTTTTTCTTAGCGTGGCTTTCCTCAAAACATCCAGATCCCATCCTCAAGTTCCAATCTAATATAAAGACTCTTGCTTCCCAACTGATCATGTGAAAGGGGATAGTTTAAGTGCTACAGGTATATTTAAGTTTTAAGTACCCTGAAGGCAGGCAAAATGACTGCTTGGAAAAATTCCCTCTCTCAATTTCATGCCTGCTTGGAAAAATTCCCTCTCTCAATTTCATACATTGCAACGAGCTGGAGTGACATTCTTGGTAGGAACAGACATTGCAATGAAAAGAATATTGTTGCTCAAGAGTTCTCAAACTCTTGCTTTATGTACATTTAGTTACAGCCTCTGAATGTAAGATGTCATCTAGCATTACCTCACCTTATCAATTCAAAACACTCCCTAGGAAAAAAGACAGTCTCTACACCAAGTGGTGTTGGAAAAGCTGGACAGCTACGTGTAAAACAATGAAATCTGAACATTCTCTCACACTGTACACAAAAATAAACTCAAAATGGTTTAAAGATAAGACAGGACACCATAAAACTCCTAGAAGTGAACATAGGCAAAACAGTCTTTGACCTAAATCATAGCAATATTTTCTTAGACCAATTTTCCAATGCAAATGAAATAAAAGTAAAAATAAACGGGATCTAATCAACCTTAAAAGCTTTTGCATAGCAAAGGAAACCATCAACAAAACGAAAAGACAACCTAGGAGAGAAAATATTTGCAAATGATGCAACCGACAAGGGGTTAATATTCAAAACATACAAACAGCTCATAAAACTCAATATGAAAAAAACAAACAACCCAATCAAAAAATGGGCAGAAGACCTAGACATTTCTCCAAAGAAGACAGATGGCCAACAGGCACACAAAGAGATGCTCAACATCATTCATTATGAGAGGAATGCAAATCAAAACCACAATGAAGTATCACCTCACACCTGTCAGAATGGCTATTAAAAAGTCCACAAATAATAAATGCTAAAGAGGTGTGCAGAAAAGGGAACTCTCCTACACTGTTGGTGGGAATGTAAACTGGTGCAGCCACTATGGAAAACAGTACGGAGCTTCTTTAAAAACTAAAAATAGAGTTGCCATATGATCCAGCAATTCCACTCCTGGGCACATAACCAGAAAACTAATTTGAAAAGATACATGCACCCCAATGTTCACAGCAGCACTATTTACAACAGCCAAGACATGGAAACAACCCAAGTACCCATCAACAGATGACTGGTTTAAGATGTGGTATACACACACACACACACACAAACACACAATACATAAAATATATATATACACTTACACAGTGAGATATTACACAGTCATAAAAAAGAATGCAGTATTGCCATTTGCAGCAACATGGATAGGCCTAGAGAATGTCATACTAAGGGAAGTCAGAGAAAGAAAGACAAGTATTACTTGGTAAAATTTGTATGTGGAATCTAAAAAATAATACAAATGGGTCTACATACAAAACGGACACAAACTCACAAAGAAAACAAATTTATGGTTACCAAAGGGAAAGGGGGGATAAATTTGAAGTATGGGATTAACAAACTATATATAAAATAGATAAGCAACAAGGATTTACTGTATAGCACAGGGAACTACATTCAATATCTTGTAATAACCTATAATGGAATATAGTCTGTCCAAAAAAAAGAAATAAATAAGTAAAATTAAATAAAGGGAATCTAAAAGGTCAAGAGATGCCAGGGAAAATGTTTACTTGCCAGATCTTGAAACTTAAATCTGATAAAATTTTCTTTCTACCATACTGACACTAGGCAATCTTAATTTAAACAAAATTGGAATCACTGGAAAATGATGTCGTTTATTTTACATATTCACATATTTATTTTCTTAGTGTTCTGTACCATTTACTATTACAAATAATTATTAAAAGTAAAATCATAAAAGGTAAATTTTAAGATAAGTATTTAATATTAGGGAGACCTAAAATAACATGAAAACAAAATGCCACCTTGTATCATGGATTCAACCCTAGAACAGAAAAAGGGGCATTAGTGGAAAAATTGGTGATATCTGAATAAACTCTGTAGTTTCGTTAGTAGTATAGTATCAATATTAATTTCTTATTTTGACAAATGAACCAAGGTTATGTGACATGTTAATATTACAGCAGGAGAACTGGTATGCAGGAATGTTCTACATTTGCAACTTTGCTGTGAATCTAAAATCATCTCAAAATAAGAAGCTTAAAAAAAATTAGTATCTGAGTCAATAAGCACTGTTGGTCACCCGCCATTAAAAGAAAAAGAAAAAACTTCCTAGATCAGATTTTCATCTAAAACACAACCCTCAGTATAATCATTCACACACTATCTTTCCTTCACTGAACATACAGTAATTTGTAATTATATACTATTTGTGTGATGATTTGCTTTATGTCTGTTTCCTCCATGAGGGCAAGGATCACATCAATTCTGTTCACTGTCCTATTCCGAGCATCTTACATGATGCATGGCATAGAATAAGAGTTAAAGGCTATAAGTGAGTCATTAATTGAATGAGGAATGAACTAGTCTTTTAAGCAGAACCAGACAGCAGAGGAGCACATCACATAAGCAATGAGAAAAATCCTGAAGCTTTAATACCTGACCCCCTCAAACCAGACAGGGATTGATTTTCCCCTTATAATTTGTCCATCCTTTTTTCCTTCCTTTCTTTCAAGGAGGACATGACTCACAGAATATTTCAGCTTAAATCATCCAGTGCAAATGTCTTAAAAACCCAGTAACCAAGAGTCAGAGACACTAGGTGCCTTGTCACCGTGACCCTTAACATCCAGTGGATGGATCTCTGATCTACACCCAACACTGCCATCCTACAGAATCAACTCTTTTTAGAGGGAGAGAGAAACCAGGGGTCTAAGGAGAAAATGCCAGAGTGACTAAAGAAGCCCTACTCATCCTTAAGGGTGAGAATTGCGCAGGAAAATGCCAGAACACAAAAGAAACGAATAAATTGTGTGCAACAGACTCCCATGTCACAACACCTCTTCCCCTGTAATAACCCTCTAGTACTTTAAGGAGCAACTCAGCGGCATCCTTCAACTCTCGGAACTAATGCAAGGAAGCAAAAAAGGTTGAGGTGATCCTGAAAGAAGGTCTCATCAGACCGACAACTATTCAGCCAGTCACCAAGGAGAGGCAGTATAATATAAAGAGTGGTTAGATGTGGGAGCTCTGGATTTTTAGATAGGCAGGCCAGAATCCCAGCTTCTCCTCGTGCTTGCTGGGATCTGGAGGCAAGCGGACTGCGTCCAAACTGCAGTTTCTCCAGCTGTAAAATGGGAATAACCACCACCCAGGAGGGCTGTTAACAGTGTAGAGATACTATACGTGAAGTTCTTAGCACCATGCCTGGAATGTTGTAAAGGCTCATCGGCTGTTTGTCATTTTATTCACCTTTATAATCACTTTCACGAGGCCTATTCTCTCTCCAGCCGCCACATAATTTTAAAGATGCTGTTCTGCCCCCCATCTATTTTTGAAGGGTCATACACACATTAGCTTAGAGCATACTTTCTAAATCCAGCCTGGACAAACTAGTTCTGTGTCTCTGGGCCTCGGGTTCCTCATCTGTGAAACGGGTCTTACCATCCCTACCCCAGCGGACTGCTGGTAAGAAGCACTCCCTCGGTATTACACATTCCACCCCTGGTGTCTAATTTAAATGCACCTGGGGAAAAGTAAGCCTTCAACTCCCAACCCCAGAACAGCAGTATTCTTCCCAGCCCCACCACCACCGACCGTGGCCAGAACGAACACCAAGACGCACCCACCTCACACCCCGCATCAACACACCCCCGTCCGGCCCTCCAGTGTGGTTTTCCGAAATCGCAGGGCTGTTTCCTCCCGGGGACCGCGTCAGAGCCGAGCTAGTGAGAGTAGCCAACCACCTCCCCCAACGCGCCCGGAGAGACCCCGCGCATCCTTCCTCCCCCGGACGCCGCGGTTGTGCGGTCTGCGGTTCCCCCCGCTCGCGAGGACCCTTCGGCCCCACCACACCCGCTTCCCGAGTCCCACGGCGGCGCCTCCCACCCAGCCGGGCTGCTTTTCCCCACGCCGCGGGCCGGGCCGGCCCGGGAGCCCGCACCGCCTGCGTGTACGCGCCGGTGCCGGGCTGGGCGGCCACGCCGGAGACCCAGGGCCTCCAGGCCAGCCGCTTCCCTTCCCCAGGCCCGAGCGTCCTCGGGCCCAGCCCGGCCGCACGCGAAGGCCACGCCGCCAACCCGGCCCCGCCGCTCCCACAGCGGGCGCCGCACTTACCGCGACGCCGGGACGCCGGGGCCCCGGGGGCCCGGTTCCTCCGGCCTTGGGCCCACGCAGGCCTGGCTGTGCCCCCAGAGCATTCACGCCCGGGCCGCCTCCTGGGGACCCGGACGCAGCCCGCCGCGGTCGCACTGCGAGGGGGCGGCCGTCTCCTGCCCGGTCTGCAGCCGCCGCCGCCGCCGCCGCCGCCGCCGCCTCGTCCCAGCCCCGGCCGCGAGGACTACCGCAGCGTCGCTCTGAGGCGCCGGCACACCAGCGTCTGTTGAGCCGAACCGCCCGGGATGCGCACCCCAAGCCGGCGCTCGTTGCATATGCAGAGAGGCCGCCTCCCATTGGCCCGCGGACGGTGGCGCGTGCGGGGCTGGGCCTATCGAATTCCGGCCCGGAGCGCGGGGCGGCGCGGAGCGGGCGGCCGGGGGCGGGGTGGGGTTACTACGGGTCATTCTTGAAGCCGCGGCGGACGGGACCCAGCCGCAGCCAGCGCGGGGCGGGGACCCGACGGCGGGGGGAGCTGGGGGGGAACCGCGGCGGCTGGGGGAGGGGAGCCGGGCAGTGCGGCCGCGACGTGGGCGTTGGAGGGGCGGGTCCGGCAGCGTCTGCAGGAGTGCCGGTGCTGGGGGCTGGGGGCGCAGGGGGGCCGAGGCGAGCGGGCTAAGACCAGCGTCCCCTCCGGAAAAAAAAAAAAAAACTGCAAATGCAGTTATTGCTGTAATATATAAATCTTCATATAGATTAGGAAAAATATGTGTATTATTTTAATTCTTAACCTGATTAGTTGTTTTGTTCTTGCACAAATTTGTCAAAATTTTTTTAAATCATTTTGGGGAATGTTGAAGATAGAGGGGTTCAAAAATTCGAAGCATGTTTATTAGTTCTCTTGTTCTGGCTTCACCGAACCCAATAAATAACCCATCTCCACTCAGTGCACTCACTATTCATACAAGATTGATACTTGTTTTCAAAGGATAAAGTTTACCCCTAAAATTACTGTTTTTGGACGTTCTTGTGAAGCTAAAAGTGTTTCTGTATTTTAAAGAGTTTGCCGTAATACCTCACTTTAGATACAACAGAAGGAAAGAAGACATGGAATCAGGTAGGCTGCCTTCCCACAAGCAAACAAAGCAAAACACAAGTGACTAAAACCACAACTACAATACACTGAAAGATGGCTTTCATTACCCGAGCAGTAGTGAAGTTGAGCTTTTTATTTTTCTTAAATCCGACATATTATTTAGTTGATCTGTGAACAAAGTTGTATCATTAAGTCAGATTTGATACCACAGGAAATACAACATTTGGAGGATTTTGTTTTGTTTTGAAGTAGTGAAGGAGCTAGAAATAGCTACTTGAATGGATCTTGCAAGGATGCAAACGTTGTCTTTAAGTAGGTGAAAGGTGACGTTCATGAGCCAGCCTCAGGCTCAAGCTCACTTCCCGAGAGAATCTCAAAATTAGCGAAGCCGCCTAAACTTGGGCCCCAGGTGAGTAAACTACCTAAAGGAAAGGATAACTGACTCCCGTAACCTGTTCTACGAGAGGGATAGTTTGCTCGCTAATCCGCTGAAATGCTGTCAAAAGGACACGCCCTGAAGATAAACGGAATGCAGGATTTCTCTTCTGAAAATACCTCCACCACTCTGCATGCAGAGGGAAGTGGTACCTTAGAAGTGGTAGTTCCAGGACCAGGAAAATCCTCTAGCAAAATATGTAATTTCTAGAGGAGGAACCTTTTTTTCCATTAATAAGCAGACTAGTAGAATTCCAGCAACATCTTAACACATTTCTTCATTATTTCTTTCTACACTGCGTGTGTGTGTGTGTGTGTGTGTATGTGTGTGAGAGAGAGAGAGAGAGAGAGAGAGAGAGAATGATATGTATCTTAGAAGAAAATATCCCTTGGAATTAAAATGCTAAATTCTCATCTTGTTTGCTCAAGGTAAACAGAAATGTAATACTTCCAGTTTCTAAGATGTTTCATCTTTTTAATAAAATAATAAGTGCACAGTTGCTTTTCTTTTACACAGGGTTTCAGTATATTTATATTTTTATTTAGACCTTTTGAGAGAATTGTGGAATTTGTTTGCATTTTCCTTTTTTTTAGAAAAATTCATTGCAGAAACTGTAGTGGCCAACTGAATGAGAACATCCAGCAGTTCCTTTTATAGTTTTGTTATTTCTCCGAATTACAAGGGTTTTGAGAGGAGATGTCTTTGTAATTTTCATGAATGCCTAATGATCTGTCTCATGTGAAGGGTCACAGAGTCTCTGACTGTATAACAAACTACATGGTGCTCGCATTTTCCACGATCCTTATAACGTAAAACCAGGACCAGCTGATGTTTGAAAGTTTAACAAAAACTTTTTTGTTCTTTCATTTCTGGTGGATTGGGGGTGGGGGCAGTACTTGAAGTGGCACACTGTACTATATGTTTGAGTTAAGGTGGCTCTGGCTTCAAGGAACAGAACATCCAACAAAAACCAACTTAAACTATGACATTTATTTTCCTCACTTAGAGATAACTCCAGAGGCAAGGCAAGTCGAAGATGGGTCCAGTGACTCTGCCACGTCATTGAGGACCTGAGCGTTTACATCTTTTGCTCTGTCAGTTTCAGCACATTGACTTCATCCTTAGACCGTCATAGTCATAGATGGCAGCCAGAGCTTCAAGTGTCACATGAGGACACAGCAGCATCTGGCCAAAGAATAGGGGCATGTTTCCTAAATACCGCTTCTTATTAAGGAAGAAACCCTTTCTCAGAAGGCTAACCACTGGCTGTTCCTCAAGTCTCACCGACCAGAATTGTGTCACATGATCATAGCCAACTGCAAGAGGGGCCAGGAAATGTTGCCATTTGGGGCCTCTCTAGTGGAAGGTGGGCATTGTCACCACAGAAGCAGTCACAGGAAGGAATAAATGTGGAGAGGCCTCATCAGCATTGTTCGCCATGGTTATCACCAGAAATTACCTGTCTCTGATTAAAATGGCTTAAACAATAAAACCATCTGTTATCTCACTTAAAGTGTCCAGAGGAAGGCAATTCCAAGGTTTCTTCAAAGGGCTCACTGGTGTCATCAGGACCTAGCTCCTTCTATCTCTTCACTCTACCATTCTCAGTGTTCATGTTCTCTCTCTTCATGGTTACAAAATGGCTGCAACTGCTCCAAGCATTATTTTTACACAATACTACATCCAAAGCCAGTAGGGAAAAGTTGGCTTCTCCTATACATGTCAATGTGTGTTTACTGGGGAACTACATCTTCCCAAGATGTATTCAGCCCACTTTCCCTAAACCAATCACTAGCAAATGAAATTTCCCTGATAAGTTTAGCTTAATCATAGATCATCCACTAGGGCTAGCAGACGGAGTTCTAGCAACTGGAGACACAGCATCATTTGACCTTTGGTTCAAAGTATATGCCCCATTTTGAAAGGCAGGGCCCCACCCCAAATGAGCATCATCCTCAAGCTGACTCCTTAGCTGGGCCTTTAAGAGACCTTGAAGGAGTCTATCAGGCAGCATGTATATGGTAGTCCCCATGGATCCTATAGTCACATGCCCATTGCTGCTACTCTGCCAGAAAGTGGATCTCTTGTTTGCAGATCAGTGTTATGCAGGATTCCATGATGGCAAATGAGATAGTCTTTGAGCCCTCAGGTTGTGGTGCTGGCAAGACTCAGTAGGCAGGATTGGCAGACCTATACCCAGGTTAAGTATCAGCCCCAGTAGGGACAAATTACTGCCTTATACTCTGGTAGAAAGAAAGCCCTGAGGTGGAGATTCACAGGTGCCATCAGCATTCACTGGACATGTGGATGCCAAGGGGGTATGTTCAGGGCACCACCACTAAGATACACAATCAACAGTGTCTGCCATTTAACCTTTTGTTAAAGAAAAAATAAACTAGAATATATTTCAAGACATTTTCCAATTACTGAATTTCAAGGAAAGAATCAGGAGAATTCTAAGAGATCCTGTGTACCCAAATCCTGCGTCCTGGGAAGTCCTTTCTAGGAAGTCCTTTTCAACACAGGCACCAGCTTCAGAAGGGATGCACATGGTTGATCATGGGCTGAGACATCACAGTGTAGCCTTTATAAAGATCTCTAGGAATTGAGATTCTCAACTCAGTGTCTTTAATGACACTGGATTCCATAAACACTCAAGCAATGTGTTCATTCTTCAATTTAAAGTAATTTAATTTTGTTCCACTTTAGTGATTAAGAACCTACCATCTTCCTTTTAATAACCCTTCATATTCATGAAATACTTTAAATTCCTCTCTTTCTTTTCCAGGCTAGGCTATCTTTTTTTCTTTAAGCTTTTTTCCAAATGACCTATCTTCTATTTATTCAGTGATTTGTATTGTTCTTCTCCCTTCTTCATCATTGAGAACAAAACAAAATATTTAAACTTTAACAAGGGCCTGACAGTTGTAAAATATATCGAAAGAGTCCCTTCCCAGACCTTACCTACCAGAATGCCAGTAAAATAGCCTAAAATTAATTAGCTTTTTAAAGTAACCACATATACTTTTTCATTCCTGGTTCATTTTGATTAATGAAAATTTCCAGTTAAAGCAGTGTATGTTTATTAGCTACACATTCTTGTATGTCTAAAAGTCTCTTCAAATCCATTGTTGAGCTTGTTTGCTGTTCTATGTATGAATCTCCGAATATTCAGCCTTTTACGTTATTTTTATTAAACATCTGTAATTTATCCATTCACATGACTCTCCTTTCCATCTTATATCTGAAAAGAACTCTGCATTGAGGCATTATATTAAACTCTCCAGAATAGTTGGGTTTTTATTATTTTTTAAAGACATTCTAGAATAGAGACTCAATATATTTGATTAAAAAGAGATAATATAGAGTATCAGAATTAAGTTTGTCTTTCTATAACTGAGAATGCAAATTAATAGTGGCTAAAACATACAAAGATTTTTATTCCACATAAAACAAGTATGGAACTAAGTAGTCCAGGGCTAGTATAGCAATACCATAAAGTCATCAGGGACACAAGATGCTTTTTCCTGTTCTGCCATTCTCAGTGTGTAGCTTCTTCATATGTGACTTCCATATTCCATGTCATAAAATAACTGCTAGAGCTCCAGCCATCACATCCACATTCCAGGCATCAAGAAGGAAGAAAAGAAGAATGTAAAAGGCAGTTTAGAGAAAGAGTGTGTGGCAATAGAGAGCAACTGTTCTACATTTTTCTGATAAAGAGCCTTCATACAATTGTGAAATAAGTAAAAAATCCCTAAGCCTTCCCTTCTCAAGAACTATGTGTCTTAATTCCTTTTAGAGTTCCTTACTGAACTTACTTCTCATTCTTTTCATCCTTTTTTTTTTTTTTCTTTTCTCTGGACCTACTGTAATTTCTCTACATCCTATAAACTTAAAAAAAAAAAAAAAAAAAAAGGTAGGGGGAGGGTATAGCTCAGTGGTAGAGTGCCTGCCTAGCATGCATCAGGTCCTGGGTTCAATCCTCAGTGCCTCTATTTAAATAAATAAATAAATCTAATTACCTCCTCCTCAAAAATAAAATTAAATTTTAAAAAATTTCTCTACATTCTTATAAAATATTTGGAAGCCAAACCTGGATTCAATGTCTAATTAATTGAACATTAATTCAACAATATTTAAGTGCCAGCAGATGACAGGTATTGTGCTAGATGCTGCAAATATAGCACTCATTGAGACAGAAATCATTCTGACCTTCAGGGACCCTATACTCTAAGATAAAATCATTATAATAAATAAATAAAACAGTAAACAAGTTAGTTACAGAGTCAAAAGTGCTCTTTGGACATTTAAACAGGATAACTGAGAGAAAGGAGGAACAAAGACAACTTTGGATAGAGAGGTCAGGGAAAACAACTCTGAGAGGTGACATTTAAGCCCTTATGAGGAACTGGCTGATATTTTTGGCAGGAAAATCATCTTCCAACTCTAGAGAGCCTCTCCCAGAGACTAGGAACATATTCAAACTCATTCTTGTATCACGTGGACTTGTCCTGGCATTTTTACAAATCCTGCCCACTCTGCAGAATTCATAAATATTACAACAAGGAACACAGTCCAATCATCCAAATGTCCTTTAGATCTTGCTTGGTCATTTTGAAGCATTTAACGCAAATGTCAAGCGCTCTGTGACACTCCCAAGCAAAATTACTTGTCCCGTTCTCTGTGCTTCCTCACGCTACTGGGTTATCAGTTAGGCCTCTGGGTTACCAGGAATAGAAAATGCAAATTAAACTTGCTTAAGCAAATGGAATTTATTTAACTTATTTAAATTAAAGGGAGCATATCTGCCTTAGGAGGATCAGAAAAATTCGTCTTAACTCTGTCCATTCCTCAGGTATGCTTCCTTGGTGTCAGTGTTTTCTTCATGCTGAGCCCCCTACCCCCATGGCAGTGAGGTGGTGGGAGGCCCTGGCAGACTTCTACCACCCTGGAAATTCAGTCTTTTCCCAGAAATCTCATTTCCTCTTGAGGTATTATATGTCCCTCCTTGCCCAATTTGTGTGTCCACAGCAGTATGCTCTGTCCCTCCAGATCTGACTCATTTGTTCCACTCTGGCATCCTAGGGTGGAGTTAAGCAATCTACACCTCAGAAGCACTGTTAGGAGGTGGGTGTAGATGTCCCACAGGGAAATTGGAGTGTGTTACTAGTAGAAAGGTGAAAGGTAACAGAAACACCAGGTTGCACTCCAGGAACTTAGCGCTTCTCGTGCTGTATTAAGTCAGTTATGTTTCTCTCTTCCTCTTACTCCATGATGAGCTGTTTGAGAAGAAGAAACACATCTTCATCTTTTTATTCCCTAAGATATATCCAACATACTGATAGATGCAATACCTGTGCCAAGTCAGCTCAATAAACATTTGCTGAATTCAGCTAGTGACTACTGTATACACATGCGTAAGCTCAGAGGGTTACATGTACCAGTGATGGTGTTTACAGGACATCTGAATCTCCCACAAGGCATCAAACTGTTTTTTAAAAGCTTGACTGACTGTCCTCCCACTTCATTTATTTCAGCTGTTGTTTCCATGATGTCTAGTTTATCTTAATAGTCATTCTTTCTGCAATGAGTTCATTCCTGTATATTTTTTTCCTCAATCATGTATTTCAATCCACATTTAATTTACCATTTCATAGGTCTTCTAATCTCTTCTAGCCAAAGTGTGCTCCTCAGAAGAGCAGCATCAGCATCACCGGGGAGCATGTGAGAAATGCAGAATCTCAGGCCCCACCCCAGACCTACTTGAACTGCTCTGTATTTTAACAGGATGTTTTAGAGGATGCCCAGACACATTAAAATTTGAGAATCACAAGTCTCTTGCTCTAGACTTGTACCGTCTGCTGAAGATGTAATAGGCAACATATATGTAATTTAAAATTTTCTTGTAGCCACATTAAAAAATACGGAGAAAACAAGCTACATGAATTTTAATAGTAAATTTTATGTAACTCAATATAGCCCAACTATCATTTCAACTTGTAATCAATATAAAAATTATTAATGATATACTTTTGGGGGTACTCTTTTAAGCCTGGTGTTGACTTTGTGCTTACAGTTTGGACTAATTACCTTTTCAAGTGCTCGATAGACATATATGGTTAGTGGCTGCTGTATTGCTCAGCACAGCACTGGACTGTAAGATGCCTGAAAATGACAGACTATGTGGTTTCGCTTTCCACTGTATCTTAGTGCCTAACACAGTGCCTGATGGGTAGCAAGCACTCAATAAATGTTTGTCAAAGTAACAAATTTGAGAGGAGATTTAAAATATTTAAACAGCACAGCAAAAGTACTGACCAAACAGAATAGGTCCTCTTTCCAATCAAAACTGATACAGTATGTAAACTATCAGTAATGCCACATTACAGGGAAGTGGCATAATATCAGCCTAGAAGATAGTTGTCACTCAGTATACGAGGGGGATTGGTTCTACCAGCCCCCATGGACACCAAAATCCTAGGATGCTCAAGTCCTTTATATAAAATGGCATAGCACAATGAAAACAGTCGCCCCTTGGATACCAAGTTATCTGCAGTTGGCTGTATCCATGGAAGTGAAATCTGCAGATACAGAGGGCTGCTGTGAACCGGTCCAGTCCGTTCATATCTGAAATGAGAGGGTCCAAACAGGTGAATGGTTTGTGCATAGTCACACATCCTTTATCACAAGAACCAAGATTAGATGATCAGACCTCAACTTCCAACCCAGAGAGGCTTCCACTATATCCATATTCATTCATTAGTGAGCACTTAACTGTATGCAAAAGCATCATGCTGGGCCCAGTGGGGAAAGAGACATGAAGAAGAATGACATTCATGCGCTTCCAAGAATACCAATTAAGGTCATTTTCATTTTCAATGGAACAAAAACCCAACTCAAGCTAATTTGTATAAACAAAGGCATTTATTCAGTCCTGTAATGGAAACTCTACAGGTTGTGTTGGCTTCTGGAGCTGTTTTCCTTCGTGGGTTGACTTCACCATCCATGGCTTCCCCAGCCCTAAACTACTCTTCCTCAAATCACCAAATCAAGCCCAAGAAAGAATGGCTATCTTTTTCAGAAATCCTGGGAACATCTCATTGCATGTTGTTGGCCATGATTGGATTCATCTGCCATCACAACCTCAAAAATAGCCCTTATGGTTTGGGAGATAAGATATTCTGCCCACATTAGTCAGGGTCCATCTCCAGAGCTGAGAGTTGGGGCATCAATGGTAGGGAGTTCATAGGCTTAGAATGGGAAAGAAATTTAAGTAAATGTGCCTCAGTTGGGGGAGAGCCAGCTGGTGTGCAAAACAGTCACATCCACTCCAGGACCAGTATTTCTTAATTTGACTGTCCTACTTTTGAGAAGGTACAAAGTAATCTGAAATATCCCCCCTCTCCACCTTCGTCTCTCTCTCCCCTCCATTTCCCCTCCCTTTCTTTTCTTCTTTCCACACTCTTAAAGGTAGAAGCATCAGATGGACAAAATTGAGAATTATGGTCAAAGTCAAGACAGAGAAGTCATTTTAGTTTTTCTCCATTGCTCCTTCAGATCTTGAAAATCTTTATCATTTGTATTTTTCTTAGTAAAGACAGTTTTTAGTCTATAAAATTTTAACGAAGTAAGACCATGCCATAACATGCAATTTTAAAAAACCACTTGTGAAGATTGTTTATTTGCATTTTGCTAGTCTATTCTTGCTGATGCTGATGGCGTGATATCATGTACACACGAACACCATGCGGAGAGAAGCGAAGCAGTTCTCTGTTTATTAAGTCTTAGAAAAGGGTTTATATAGGACATGCACGATGCCTCATATATCATCTAAGTTATAACAATGTTAATAATCTTAAGCTATTTAGATTCCCAGGCTCCAGGTTCCCAGGCTCCTGCTGTAAACACAGGATGTTACATGATCAAGGACAGATTGCTTGAAAGTTCATCACGAAACTTCATTAAGTAGGCCATCTCTCATCCAGCCAGCTGAGCCTGTCTTAGGTTGTCCCCCTCTGAGGATCTTATCCATCACTGGCTATCCAGCTGTCCATACTGCATACATTAAGTAGGCCATTTCTTCTCCAGCCTGGATATGTGACATTTCTCATAGCTTGTTTATCAGTTCAGCCCATGGCTTATTCTCTAGAGCCTTCAGACAGGGGCCTACATATCCCCCCTTTTTATCATTTGAAGCAAGGAAACAATCCTGTTGTGCAGAAGCATGCAATCCCATCATAACAAGAGTTTGTTGTTGAGCTTCCTGTTGCTTATGTAACTTACATATTCATTTTAAAAGATATAACAAGGCAATACAGATCAATATAAGCATGCCAACGTTAATAAAAATGCATAAATTAAGCCCATTAAACCAATTTTCAGGATTAAGCCAATGCAATCCATTTTTAATTTGTTCAAATACATTTTGTGCAAAAGCATCATGAATATTATGTAATTGAGTCTCCAACTGATCTTATAAAGAGTTAATATGTTTTCCCAAAAAATCATTAAATGCTCCTTGTAAATGTTGTCTAATCTTATACCATGGTGTCTCTGTTTCATTATATTGAATAGGAGTTACACATTGCATAGAGAATTGTCAGTCACATTTTAATTTTAATCCTTTTGATAATATTTCTTGTTGCTCTCCAATCCATTCTATGGCAGCCTCAAGAGCCTGTAGTCTAGCCATGATTCCACGATCTATGTCAACCTGTGTTCCTAGCTCTTGAGTTACATTAGTTAAAACGTTCTCAACTGTATGGGCAGTATTAATAGAGGATACTAGAGCTGTTGTAGCAGCTGCAGCCATGGCAATTATGAGTATAGCCAATACGATAAAAGCATTGTGTGTAGCTATATATCTTTTGGCCTAACTTTTTTTGAAAAACTCTGATAGCACATATAAACTTTGCTCATTAGACCAAGTTCTGTTTAGGGTAACTGGTAGCCATACATGAGCTTGTCGTTTTAGTAGCATAACATAAGGTACATTATAGTCACTAATATTTTTATGAGTCAAACAATCTGAATACCAGGAAGGAGGAAATAAATTGGTGATATAAACATGGTCAATAGTAATATTAGGAGGGAAGGGATCCCAAACTAAAACATAAGAATGTGTAGTGCAAATCATTACAGAATCAGAAACATTGGTAATTAATGACATAGAATAATTGCCTGACCCATTAACATAGCCTTCATGATAAAGCATTTTGTCAATAAAAGGCAGTCCGAAACTCCGAATGGTCTTATGCATAGGACTAAAAATATTGTTACCATCAGACAGTTGTAAAATGAGTCTGGAAAGTCCATGTTCATGCCAAGTAATTGGTGCTGAATAATTTTGTCCAAACTGAAGAGACATGTTATTACTTAACAAATGTCCATGGGGCCCCCAATCCAAGAAAGTTTTATTGAACAGGGAGCTATTACGAGGACACTGTATTCTGCAGGGTGACCATTGAACAGAATAAGACTTACATCTCCAATCAATTTTCGGTTTACACATGGGGGCAGGTGGTACTTGTGATACATTCATAATTTCATAAGTAGTAGTTGATACAGCTGTAATAAAAGTTACATTAGCTCTTGCTTTCCCTTTATAGGTTGACAATATGAGTACAATTGCTTCTGTAGATTAATATAATCAGTATGTGACTTATTATATACAACACATAAAGGTGGATTTTGAGAATATAGTGTCAATGTTTATTTGCTGCACAGATATTCTTGCATTGCCACGGGAGGTAACCATGTGCCACCTGTCCAAGCAGAATCATTAGAGGCAAGAGGGGGATCTGCATGCCACCAAGTTAAAGGTGTGAATAAAGGAGGGTTTAGAACATAAGCCCGATAAGATAGATTAAGCTTAGCATGCAAACATGCAAAGAAGAAAGAAGTAAGTATAAAGATATAGAACCATACTTTACCGATCTTCAGCTGCCCTTTTCAATGAACTTCTTAACACTCTTCTGGGGCACCCACTTTAATCTAGCACCTGTATCAATACATAAAGACCCCCTCCCCCAACATTTTATATCAAAAGGCCCTTCCCAAATATCAGCAAATGGTTTTCTTACTTATACATTAACTCCTTTTACATCTAAAGGTGGGCTTATAAACTTTTCATCTGGTGTAAATCTATTTAGTCCTCGATTTAAAAAATTAAGTGTAAAAAGTGCATGGTGTAATATATTATGGCTTTCTTGTATTCTATAATTAGTCCCCCCCTTTTAATTTATGTAAATAAGATTTTAGTGTTTGATGACATTGTTTAACAATAGCTTGACCAGTGGAATTATAAGGAATGCCAGTAGTATGGTCAATTTCCCAATTTTGACAAAACTGTGAAATAATTTTTGCAGAAAACTCAGGACTATTGTTAGTTTTAATCTTGCGGGGTTTACCTAAAACACTAAAAGCAGATAGCCAATGTTGAATGACGTTGTGGGCATTGCATGTAGTATGCAACCTGGTATATATAAAATTAAAGTGTCCACAGAAACCATGATATATATCAAACGCCCGAAGGAGGGAAACAAGGTGGGGTCTGTTTGCCAAGTTTGATTACTCTCATTACCTCTTGGATTAATACCCTCTAAATTATAATTTGGTTTAGCAATTGTAAATTGATTACATTGTGAGTATGCCTGTATGGTTTTTTTTTTTTTTTTTTTTTTTGCTTGTCTTTAGCTATATCATAAATAGCTCTTAAGGCCTGGACATTGCAGTGGTATAAGGCATGAAGTTGTTTAGCCTTTATAAATTTACTAATAGCAGGTTGGGTTTGAACGTAATTAGATACTATTTTATTAACATAATTGTTGCTTTTTGACAATGGTCCTGGTAAATTAGTATGAGATCGCATACAAGCAATAAAACAGGGATATTGTCTATTGTGTAGCAAGTTTTTAATATTTAAAAAATGTTGCAAACATATTTTTGAGGATATTTGAGGCAATATAGCAGTGGTTAATAACGGCAATGCATTTGCCGCATATTGAGAATCAGTAATTATATTCAAAGGTTTATTAGGTTTCTCTAATAGGGCTAGCTCTAGTGCAGCAATCTCAGCTATCTGAGTACTTTTATGTCCTGTAGTAAATTTTGAACACCACTGTTTCCCATTAAACCATGTAATGGCAGCCTTGGACGTTTTTTCAGAACCATTAGTAAACAATGTAACTGCCTGCAATAAGAGTTTTTTAGAAATAATAGTTATTAATTTTAGAGGCACTTGTGTACAAAATTGTAACAGGGGATGTGAATATTTTTTAAATGTAATTTTTTTTAGATAATTTTTTAAAGAGGCCTGGATATCTTTATTCCTCATAAATTATTTTTGGAATTAGCTGGTAGTACATGGTAAATTTATATTTTGAGGATTTTGTCCCATTAATTGTAAACAGCGATGTCGAGCTTTGTTTATGATATCAGCATAGGCATGAAAAGTAGTGGTTAAGGCCCAAGTTAATGAGTGAGACAAATAAACCCACTCTAATAAGAATAAAGTGTCTCTTTTCTGTGCAAGCACCCCTGTAGGTGTCTGAGGTGTATTTAAAACAATAAGAATAATAGGTAATTTAGGTTGCAACCGGTGTAAAAATTGACAATTTAAAGTTTCAATAACCTTTTCAAATTTTTTGATAGCTTTAGGGGTTAATGTACATAATGAGGCAGGTTTTCTATCTCCTTCCAACAATTGAAATAAATGATGTAATTGGACTGTAGGTATTTCTAAAAAAGGTCTGATCCAGTTAATATGTTCTAGCAGTTGTTGTGATTGAACTAATGTCATACAAGTCTTGATATTTAATTTCATATTGTGTGGCCTGATAGTTTGTGTGTTAATAGTTATCCCAAGAAATTCCCAAAGTTGCATTTTTTGTACTTTATCTTGAGCAACAAAAAGGCCCTTAGTTTGTAAAATTGTAAGAGTTTTTTGAAACAGTAGATTAGGTTCATTTTTTATAGCCAGTAAACTGTCAACCATATAATGAAAAATATATGCCTGAGGAAATTGTTGACGTATAGTTTCTAAAATTTTTCTTACTAATTGCTGACATATAGTGGGACTATTTTTCATACCCTGAGGAAGGAATTTCCATTGATAATGTTTAGGAATCTCCTGATTGTTATAGGTAGGAACAGTAAAGGCAAATTTTTTTTTATTAGCTTTGTGCAAAGGTAATGAGAAAAAATAATCCTTTATGTTAATAACAAGTAAGGGCCAAGAGTCAAGAATAAGTGAAGGATTGGGTAGCCCCTTTTGTAAGGGTCTCATAGGTTGCATTACAGCATTTATAGCACGCAAATCTTGCAATGACCTCCATTTTTTTTTTTTTTGATTACAAAAATGGGTGTGTTTTAATGACTAGTAGAATGTTTTAAATGACCCAACTTTAGTTGTTTTGAAAGCAATTTTTGTAATGCTCGTAGTTTTTCTTTAGGAAGGGGCCATTGCTCCACCCAAACAGGTTGCTGTTGGGTCCATGTTAGAGCAATGGGAATAATATTTGGGATGGTAGCTGCAGCCCCTATTAAAAAGGATCACTCCTTAAGGTCAGGTTTTACTGAGAAAGAAGGTCCCTGCCCCATAGAGTGCAGGGTATTGGTAATATACAAGGAGTTACAAAGGCCATTTTATTTTTAGGCCCTCGGACCTTTAGTGGGTGAGAGCTTATTTTAGGTGCCATCAGTCCGTCAACTCCTTGATAGTAACATCAGATTTGTGTTTTTGCCAATCAGAAGGCCAATGAAAACTAGAAATAATAATTTTGTCCACTCCTGTGTCTAATAACCCTATAAATTGCTTTTCTTGTATTGAAACTGTTAAAAACAGGTCTGTTATCAGTTAATGAATGTGTCCAAAAAGCTTGCTGTCCTGTATGTCCAAAGCCCTTATCTCCTCAATATTTTCAGCAAAATTTTTGAACAGGTAAATAAGGAATCAAAATAATTTGAGCAATTTGAGACTGCTTAGGAATAACATAATAAAAAGAGGCATGAACCATAATTTTAATTTCTCCAGTATAATCATTATCAGTAACACCAGGTAAAACTGTTAACCTTTTTAAGCCCATAGATGATCTCCCTATTAGCAATCCAAAATACCCAGACGGTAAAGGTCCCCAAACTCCAGTAGAGATTAAGTAGGTTTTATTACTGTCATTTATCAATTCATTATCCATAGTCATTAGATCTAAACTTGCGCTCCCGGGGGAAGCGGTGATGAGGTCAGAAATGGTGATATGGAACTTTGGCTGACATTGATTTCCTATATTTGTTTTTGAGGGGCACCTGGGAGGGTGCCCTGCTTTGAAATAGCCTTTAACAATTGCTGCAGAATATGGAAAAAAAATCTTTTGCTGTACTGTCAGCTGCTGTCCCATGGTTACACTGGGGCGCGCCTGATAGGCTGAAAATCCCCGATATAAATTTGTTCTCTTACTTACATGTAGTCATCCCGCTGACGTCATGCTGCTGCTTAGTAAGCTGTTGCCCCATGAATATTATCGGCACGACTGTTAGGCTGAAAAATCCCTGAAAATTTCCCTAGTTCCACTTATGTGTTGCCGAGCCTGATATCACGTCGAGGTCACCATCTGTCGGTGGCGCAATATCATGTACACACAAACACTGTGTGGAGAGAAGCGAAGCAGTTCTCTGTCTACTGAGTCTTAGAAAAGGGTTTATATAGGACATGCACGATGCCTCACATATCATCTAAGTTATAACAATGTTAATAATCTTAAGCTATTTAGATTCCCAGGCTCCAGGTTCCCAGGCTCCTGCTGTAAACACACGATCAAGGACAGATTGCTTGAAAGTTCATCACGAAACTTCATTAAGTAGGCCATCTCTCATCCAGCCGGCTGAGCCTGTCTTAGGTTGTCCCCCTCTGAGGATCTTATCCATCACTGGCTATCCAGCCGTCCATACTGGATACATTAAGTAGGCCATTTCTTCTCCAGCCTGGATTCGTGACATTTCTCATAGCTTGTTTATCAGTTCAGCCCATGGCTTATTCTCTAGAGCCTTCAGATGGGGGCCTACAGATGCTGAATCCCTAACGATCTTATGAACATTTCTAGGATCCAGATGCAAATATAAAAATATTTTATATGTTTTGTATGTTATCTGTTTCATATAACTTCTGTGTAATTTCTAAACCACACCACCCTAGTATTCATTATGTCATCACACTTTGCTTAAGAGCATCCTATTTCTCAAACTAGTATAAATTGTGGAAGTGTCAAGGCATTAACTAAAAGTCTAGTGGGTACCTAATTGACCTGGGTACAAAACAGCTTTAACGAGAACTGGGGAAAACCTAACTGTGACTTTAATACCTTGTTACTTAAAATGCATTTCCATGAACAAGCAGCATCTGCTTCACCTGGAAGTTTGTTAGAAATGCAGAGTCTCAGGCCCCTCCTGCTATTTACTGAATCAGAAGCTACCTTTTAACAAGATCCCCAGGAGATTCCTGTTCACATGAAAGTTGGAGAAGTACTGATTTAACCTTCTTGTCAGTTCATCTACCACTAAACGGAGATATACTTGCCACTTAAATGAGAGCCAGGTAAAGAAAGAAGAAATCTACTGCCCCAGAGAATGGAGCAACTCTGGTTTCTGGTGCCTTGGCTTGCTGAACAGGAACGTAATAGAACTTTCCATTGACAGAGAAAAAACTGAGGTAAAGGGGATGGAACAACAGACCTGAAGTTCATTGTGATTCTTTGCTACTCATCCGAAAAGCAGGAGCTCCTGCCACCCCTTGAGCTATGCTAAGTAAAAACAAAACAAAACAGAACAAAAAATGCAGCTAAATATTTTAAAGAACCAATTTTCTCCAAAAGTGACCCCTAGCCATCTCAAAGACAACCTTTCCCACTCCCACCCTCTACAAGTCTGAGTGACACCAGCTGAATACCCACAATGTCAGAACACACTTCTCAAACTCATTTTATACCAGTGGTATGAATTCAAGAAAATCAAAGTAATCTACCACACATTGGTTTTAACTACAAAATCATAAATTCTCACCTATGCACTTTTCAGTCAGCTACTTTTAGCAGGGACAGAAAGAAGTAAACCACAAAATGGATAATTAGTAAATAATTGTTGCTTTTTGGTGAGATAGCTCAGTAAAGCCCTTCCTATTACTACTGTTAAAACAGCTCTGAAAATATAATAGTTTCCCTAAATAGTGGAGGGTATGTTTTCCAGAAGTAACGATGTGACACCCTCTCAAAGAGGATAAAGATATATAAAATTTCAAAGCTCTATTTTAATCTACACAACTGTAGTAAAATTCTAGCTAGAAGATCATTTATAAAAAATTAGCATGTGCACCTGTCGTATTGTCTTCCCATCAACTCTTCCCTCACTTTTTCTATTAAAAGCCATCCCTTCCCTTTGAGAATGGTCCCTCCTCATTCTGTGTGTTTCTGGCAGAACTTCTGGACACCAAACCTTGACCATACTAGCCACAGAAGTACAAGACCCAACCTGCCAATCAGAACATCCAGTCCCCGCACCCAGACACAAGTATTGGGTGAAGGACAGTTGCATGGTCCAGGAGGACCCAATCAGAGTCCATTCCCAGCATTTTACATCTGTATCCTAAGAAAGAAGCAACGAGTTAGGATGATCCAAGCCTAAAGTTTGCTGAGTCCAGATCAACTCTGTCTCAGAAGATGGCAAGAAGACCAACACAACTCAGGAAAGAGGCAATGGTGAGAAACCCCAAATCTCGTGGTGCTCTGGCCCATCCCTACTCTTTCTTATAAGTCAGTGTGTGTGTGTGTGTGTGTGTGTGTGTGTGTTTGCTTGAGCTAGTTTTGTTTTATTCACAACACATACTTTCTGATACATAAACAGGAAAATGTGAAAAAGGATTTCAAAATGAAATTCCCTGAAGCTCAGCAAGGTAGCTTGTTACTGTTATGAAACTGTGGTTATGTTATGTGGTTAGTAAACAGAGTCATTTATCATATGTTCTATCATCCTGTGTCTACAAAGCAGGAATCATATTTCCAGAGCATCCTTTTCTCCCTACACTAGGTCAGGCAAGCTCAGGTTTCTGAGTGAATAGATCAAAAGAGAAACATAGAGCAATGTTTCCTTTTAGACAGATCTTCTGCCTGTATCACCTTCTCCTCCTCTACCCTGGTTAACTGGATGGATGATGTGAAATTTCCACTGGACTATTCCCTAAGTAAAAATGTTAGGATGGAGAAATAGCACTTAGGTATTGAATCCGTATTTTGCATATATGTATTATTTTATTTAATAAAACAAATGCCCCCTATGAAGCATTTTCCCTTTTTTACAGAAGAAAACACTGAGACTTTATTAGGTATCTCCTGGAGACCCTTAGACCGTGTGTGGCAGAGCCTGGACACACCCTGACCTGTCTGACCCCCACCTCGTGATTTTCTCCACAGCTCTATATTGCTTCCCAGGGGAAAGGGCAGTAATGTCAGTCATCCTGGTGGTATGTTTATATCAAACCAAATGTCCATATGCTCAAATATTTTAAAAGTGTGATCGGCATCCTCTAAGCTTCAGTGTAAAATAGTTGGCATGTTAGGTAAGTAATCAAAAGGTTGAGCCTGAATTGAGTGAGTCCAAAATGGACAGAAAATAAAGAAAATGCATCCCCTACCCCACTTCAAAAAAAAAAAAGAAAAAAAAAAACTGTTGAATACTGAAAGAGAAGGAAGACTAGTGAAGAAAGAGGAAACCGAACAAAAAGAGGATGAGAAAGAGGAAATAACTACCAGTTAAAAAAGAGAACTCAAAACAAGAATCACTCATCAAAGTCCATCCATCTCAAGTTAGCCACACTTGAAACTAGTACATAGAGAGAGAGGAAAAAAAAAAAAAAGATATCTAGCTTAATTTATCTGAAAAGTGAGAGAAGAGATAATAAGGTCTAAAAAATACTGTTGACTCTTAAAAAAAAAAAAAAGACAAGCGAACTTATCTACAGATAAGTAACAGACTCACAAACGTAAAAAACAAACTTAACGGTTACCTGTGGGGAAAGGGGTGGGAAGGGATAAATTGGGAGTTCGTGATTTGTAGATACTAACTATTATATATAAAGTAAATGAGCAAGTTTCTACTGTACAGTACAGGGAACTATATTCAATATCTTGTAGTAACCTATAATGAAAAAGAATATGGAAAAGAATATACGTATGTATATGTATGACTGAAACATTATGTTGTACGCCAGAAACTGACATAACATTGTAAACTGACTATACTTCAAGTAAAAAAAAAAAGTTTCTAAAGAACAAAAATACTGAGCTTTAAGGAGCAGTTAGGAATAGAAAAAATTAGAGCCCCATTATTACCAGAAATAACAACGAACTTCCCATCCTCAAGATTTAAGAAGTAGCAGGGGAATGGAAAAATTGGAAAGTTGATCAAACTTGCTTTTGAAATGGCCCCACAAGTGCTTCACCCCCGTACAAACTCTCAACACCCCAGCAGCCCACCGCTCTCTGCACAGGCTTGTCGTGCAAAGATTTCCTGCCACCCCTCCCTGACCTTCGAAACTTGCCCATCCTGTATCTCTTACCTAAAGGCATATTCTCTGTTTTTCATAACTTCATCTTTTAATCTTATTACAACGACATGGAAAAGTTTCTACAAGACATTGCCTCTCTACAGATACGCAATGAAAATGCAGAGAAAAGAGGCCAGAAAAACACACAATATAATGAGGAAGGAGGGAAATGGTGAGGTGAGATCATGAGATGAGGACAGATTTTCACCTTTTATTCCCTGTATTTCTGTTGATTGTTTATCATTTACTTTAAGCATGTGTTCATAGGTCATTGTTACAAAATGAGTGTGGAAAAAACATGAGAAAAATATAGTTTAACTCATTCTCCCCTTTCTGGGAGACTTTTCAACAGCAGATTTATAAGAATCTTTTAGAGAAGATTCCTAAACACATACAAAGGATTTACAGGAAGGGTCAGTCTCAGATACTCCTGGGGTTGGGTGATAGAATTAGAAGGAGGTGTTTTCTGTAGCTGGGACTTTTTAATGCAACTTTACTCTTAGTGCCTTTATGAGAAGAACTGGCAGAATCACAGTCACCATCCCTGCAAGGCCACCGTGCAAAAGAAACATCCCTATGTGTGCCTATTCTGAGTCATAGGGATACAAGCTGAATACAGGGTAGTCACTGGAGGGGAATGGTCAAGTAAAAATCAGAAGACATCCTGCATTTTCTGTAATATTTTAATTTCTATAAAAATATATTTGTATTTGCTTAGTAATTAAAAATAAATAAAAAACAAAATAAATTTTGAAACATTTTTTTTTTGGCCAGTATGAATGGGATGGGAAACAGGTGTGCCCTTGCTAGTTGGCTATATCTGAGACCCACCACTCCCTCTAGGGTACTCTTTCCCCTACTACATGCCCAGAAGGTCAATGACCGAATGCCCAGAGGGTCACTGGGCAAAAAGACTTGGGTGGAAGAAAACACATCCTTATCCCATGACCACAGAGCCAGGGTCCTCTGTATTCACATTTTCTCTCTAGATTTGCTGACAACTCTGATTTCAGTGTTAAAGCCTCTTTCAGTTGCAAGTAACAGAGACTAAATAGAATTACCGTATTCAAAAAGAAAAATTTATTTTACCAGGTAACAAGAAGAACAAAACAAAATAGGCTTGGATTCATGCAAAGTTGGATTTGGCGGCAGTAGCGATTTGTTCTTCTGTCTCTACTCCCCCTTCTTTGGCATGGGCATCATTCCCAAGTCTTTTCCCATAGGGAGCCCAAGCTGGCAGCTAGTCACCGCAGGCTTATACCTCTCCCTTACATTACCACCAAGCCACCTCAGTGGAAACAGAACCTGTTTAGCTCCAGAGTAAGTCCTGGTGTTTAGTGTCATAGGTCTGGCTTGAGTCAATCACCCAATTGCAGAGGAAAGGGGAATGGGATGTTCTGATTGGACGGGCCCAGGCCACGTACCTACCAATGGCTGGAGCCTGGGATCAACCCCACCTGAAACACAGGGATTCAGTGGGTGGGGGATGTAGTACAGAGGTACTTATTCAAAGAAAGGGAAAGCATTGTCAGAAGGCAAAAACAAGGGATATCCACCAGTTCCCCTGACAAGCAGCCGCACCAAGTAATCCACATTCATTATCATTACTGCTCTTTTTATGTCTCTAATGTCCGTCTAACATGCTATGACTTTCAGGTCTCAAACATAAGGCTTTTCTCTCCAACTTTGGCGTCTCAGGGAGCCCTCAAAGCATTACTGCCAATGCTGGGAGGAGTTATCTACCAACCCCCTATGATTTGGGCGGAGAAGGAATAATTTTCCAGACAGGGAACATCCATTCAACGTATCTTTTATTTCCTCTATGTATCATACATGCATTTGGCCCAGATCCTGCTGACAATAATTAGCCTAGTTGGGAGACTCTTTGAGAAAAATGATGTTAAGACAGGCTGATAAGGGAAGACTATGAAAGGAAAGAGCCCAAGTCAGCTCAAGGCAGTCAGGACGTGCTTCTAAGAGAAGATGATGGTCTAGTTAAGTCCCTGAGACTATGTAAGAGCTATGCAGAGAGGTAGAAGATGAAGGGGTGGATGGATGCTCTAGGTAGAGAGAAGAGTATGTCCCCAACCACAAAGGTACAGTGAGTTATGGTGTATTTTTGGAATTACAAGTAGGCCAGGTTAACTACAGCTCGGGTTGTGTGTGTGTGGAGGAGGGGAGTGGCCTAAGATGAGGCTGTAAGGAACACGAATGAACTTGTCAGCCATATCAATCTAGATGTTTGCAATTTATTTTGTAAGCAAGCACCGGCTCTTAGAAGCTTTTGGGCAAAAGAAAAACATGACCAAATATGGTTTTGTTTGTTTGTTTAGTCACTCCCTGGAGGACAGATTGCGAAGGATTAAGACTGGAGGTAGTGAGACAAATACGGTCTACTTCAATGGTCGTGGCAGGTTTGGATAAAGGAGGAATTAAAACAGTGCGGGGTGGAGGAGAGGGAATGGACATACAGGAGATAGAATTGACAGGACAGAAAAAATAAAAGGCGTGAAGAAAAAGAAGAGAGAGGAGAAGAGAGGAGAATTTAGGTGGGTTTCCAAGTTTCTGGCTTGGGTGACTGGTTAATTGGTGCTGTCATTCCAACAGAAACCAACTTTTCAGAGGAAGAGGATAAATATGGTTGGGGACATTCAGCTGGAGATATGTAATGGATACAAGGGTCCCAAGTTCAGGAGAGCCATCAGGCCTGGAAATGGAGATCTCATCAGGGACCAGAGGTAGCTGAAGCCATGTCTGTGGTTGGGTCAGTCAAGAGGAAGGTAGAATATGAAAAGAGAAGTGGGAAGGACAGAACCCTGGACATCACCAACATTTAAAAGTACAATAGATAAAGAAGAGTCAACAAGGAGACAAAAATGAAAGGACCTGACATGGAAGGGAGCTGTGAGGATGTTCACTTCACCAGGAAAGGGAGATTCTTGTTTTCACAGTTACTGGTAATTCTCTTTTGAAAATCTGCCTCCTTCCCCTCCTGACTGACTCCAGCCCTTCTCTGCTAAAGCCACAGATTGGAAATCTCGGATAAGAAAAGGCTTTGCAAAGATATGCAAGAAGGCTGCAGCCTCAACACAACAGCCAGCTTTGGTACTTGAGTATAATTTCCCTCATTTCTGCTCTCCTGTGGGTTGTTAGCAGGTGATTTTTGCTGACTTCTGGATCCTTGGCTGTCTTCCAGACAGCTAAGGTCACAGAGGCATAAAGCACTTTCAAAGTGGCACTTTCAAAGCAAACCTTATCCTTACAAATAATCAGCTGGACTTGAGAAAACTGCTCAATTGCCCGTCAGAAGCAGGAAGGGCTCCTTTACAGGACCCAGAGGGACCATCTTCCCTACTAACCTGAATCTGTTGCCACAAGACGGAATGGATGTTTGTTTTTGGGCTATCTTGATAGATCATAGGTTCAGAAATGCATGTATCATCCACTTGGCACTGGGGAAGGATTCGGACTTGAGCCCAATCCCAGCTCTGTCAGTAGCTATTTGGCCATGAACCCCTCTCTGAGCCTCAGTTTTCTTAGTTGCCAGATGGAGACAGTGATCCTGACCTCAAAACACTGTGTGAAGGTGAAATGAGATCATCGATGTGCACAGAGCCACTGGTTTCATGAGGAAAAGATGGAATGATTATGTAATTGACCTTTCTTTCTTTTTAGTTTATTGTAGTAAAATATATACAACATAGGATTTGTCATGTTTAAGCATACAATTCGGTGGCATTAATTACACGTATTATGTTGTGCAACCATTACCACTATCTATTAAAACTTTTCCGTCACCCCAAATAGAAGCTCCGTACCCGTTAAGCAATTAGCTCCCATTCTCCTCCACCCACTGCCCCTGGTAACCTCTAATCTGCTTTTTGAGCCTACGAATTTGCCTATTCTAGATATTTCATATAAATGGAATCACACACATTTGTCCTTTTGTGTCTGGCTTATTTCACTTAGTATAATATTTTCAAGGTTTATCTGTCTTGTGACATGCATCAAAACTTCATTTGTTTTTATGGCCAAATAATATTCCATTGTATGCATATACTGTGTTTTGTTTATCCATTTTTCTGTTGATGGACACATGGATTCTTCCATCTCTTTGGCTATTGTGAATGATACTACTATGACGATTGGCGCATATGTATCTGTTTGAGTCCCTGCTTTCAGTTCTTTGGGGAAAATACCTAGGAATGGAATTGTTGAGTCATATGGCAATTCTACGTTAGACTCTTTTGAGGAACCACCATACTGTTTTCCACAACACTGCACTTTTACATTTCCACCAGCAATGCACAAGGGTTCCAATTTCTCCATCCTCACCAACACATGTTATTTTCCATACTTTTGATTATAACCATCCTAATAGGTGTGAAGTAATATCTTCCTGTGATTTAATTATCTCTTAATGTAAGAAAACAATTCAGATAATCAAATCTAAACAATAGTTCAAAGATCATCTGTAAGTACTTTGGTAATATTTGGTTATTATTGGCCATACAAACCAAGGGTGAGTATTTGGTTTTAAAAATGCATTTAAAATAAAGTGGTGTCCCCAGACTGATTCACAAGGGCTTGTCAAGAGAAGATGGTGCTTGCTCTAAGGTTGTTGTCTTTCTGGTTTATGACTTTCTCAGCACATACAGATAATTCACTGCTTTGTTTCAGGAGACTTAATGGCTTTGATCATTGAGAACTGATAAGATGAAGTAATAGCAGTATTAATTGTGGGCACTAATGGACAGAGGATGTGAGGCTGATCTTAAATCTCTAAGGGGCATAAAAATTACCCACCACTAGACTCATAAACATTTGTTGGAAGATGGTCAATTGGTTGTATGTCATACTCTTAAATTTATATGCACTTAGAAAAGAAGAATCTTATCTATTTTAGCTTGTTTAATATTTAAAAAAAAAAACTCTGTAATCGGTATTATTAATGTTCTTATTTTATAAATGAGAAAAAAAGGCTCAGATAAATTAAGTAACTTGCCCAAGTGATTGAAGGGAAATCGTCCCCCTGACATCTGAGCTGCCTTCCTGGAAGACAATGTGAGCTGAAGTGGAGAAGGTGCTGTCCGTGACTTCCTGGGGCTGCAGCAATAAAGTACCCCTGCCGAGAGGCTTAAACACAGAAATTCATTGTCAGTTCTGGCGGCTCCAGGTCTGAGATCGAGGTGTCCGCTGGGTTCAGTCCTTCTGAGGGCTGTGAGGGAGAATGTGTTCTGCGTCCTCTGTCCTAGCTTCTGGTGCCTTGGGCATCCCTTGGCTTATAAATGGCACTCTTTTTTTTTTTTTTTTTTTTGCAGGGGTAAGTAATTAGTTTTACTTATTCATTTAGTTTTTTGATGGAGGTACAGGGGATTGAACCCAGGACCTCATGCATGCTAAGCATGCGCTCTACCACTTGAGCTACACCCTCCCCCTATAAATGGCACTCTTCTTGTGTCTCCACATCGTCTTCTCTCTACGTGTGTCTGTCTGTCTCTGTGTCCAAAGATCCCCTTTTTATGAGGACAAAAATCCTATTGGATTAAAGCCCACCCTAATGACCGCATTTTCACTTCATTACCTCTGTAAAGATCCTAACTCCAAATAAAGTCGCATTCTCAGATACTGGGGGTTAGTGCTTCAACAGATCTTGTTTTGGGGTGTTTGGGGGAAGTTTACAACTCAGATCTTAACATTGAGTTGTCTGAACCTCCAAATGGGCTTGTACACCTGTCTTCACATAACTTTATAATGCCTCAAGGGCCTTAGAATGTATTTTATTTTATTTTATTTTTATTTTGGGGGAGGAGGTAATTAGGTTTATTTATTTATTTTTTAATTCATTTTTAATGGAGGTACTGGGTGTATCAGGACCTCGTGAATGCTAAACACGTGCTCTATCACTGAACTATACCCTCATTTTTTTTTGGTGTGGGGGGAGGAGGTAATTAGGTTTTTTTATTATTATTATTTTTTAATGGAGGCACCGGGGATTGATAGAATATATTATACGTTCAGTAAAAAAAAGTATAAGCTACCTACTTAAGAGTTCTGATGCATACTCTAGGACATCTGTTATTATGATCTTTTCCAATTTTGAACTCTTCAGAAGTTCACAGTGCCTGCGGGCCTGCTTAACTTTGAGCATCGGTTCAAAAGGAAGGTCTTCTTTATTTTTAATTTGCTTCAAGGTTTATTTTTAAAATAAAGTTTCCATTTCCTATGAAATTCACAAAGTTTAGGGTATCTGGAAAAAAATGCCTTGGGTTTTTGGAATATATTTTAGAACCTAAACCTTCATTTACCCTCCCCCAAAAAAAAAGAGAGAGAGAGAAAGAGATGTTTCAATTTTTGTTTTGAAAGAAATTAGACTACCTTGTACCACAATTTTTATAGGTCTTTCTTTTTGCTTTTGAAGACGTTGCTAGGTCTTTGATTTTTGCCCAGGTCTCTAGACAAAGCCTAGGGCAGGGGACAGAGAGGATGATGGATGACTGCTGGAAGAGTGAGTGAAGGTCTGAGGACGATGCACTGTGCTTCCCAGTCCCTCCCGTCTTCCTTCAAGGCTGAAGGATCTATTTCCTCAGCCACTGGGAATGTTGGCAGCCAACAGTCCTCAGCTGTCAGGCCTCTTTAGGAATTGCCTGGACTGAGTCACCTTTCCACGCCCAAAGTCACAATCTCTTCCCAGAGCAGCCAGCATCCAGGGACTGGTCCCCAAGGAGGTAGTCACGGCCAGTTATTTTTTTTTTTAATTAAGATATTGTTGATTTACAATATTATATTAGTTTCAGGTGTACAGCATAGTGATTCACAATTTTAAAGGTTATTACTCCATTTAAGTTTATTATAAAATAATGACTATAATCCTTGTGCTGTACAATATATCCTTGTAGCTTACTTGTTTTATATGTAGCAGTTTGTGCTTTTTAATCCCCTATCCCTGTCTTGCCCTTCCTCCTCCCCTCTCCCCACTGGTAACCACCAGTGTGTTCTCTATATCTGTGAGTCTGTTTCTTTTTTGTAACATTCACTAGTTTGTTTTCTTTTTTAGATTCCACATTAAATGATAACATACAGTATTTGTCTTTCTCTGACTTATTTCTCTAAGCACAATACCCTCCAAATCTATCCACGTTGTTGGAAATGGCAAAATTTCATTCTTTTTTTATGGTTGAGTAGTCTTCCTGTGTGTGTGTGTGTGTGTGTGTGTGTGTATACATATAAAACATCTTCTTTATTCATTCATCTCTTAATGAACTTAGGTTGCTTCCACATCTTGAAGGCCAACTTTTTGCTCCAACTCAAGAGGCCCCTGAAGAGCCTCCCCAGTTTTCAGGTTTTTCGTGGGATAAGGCTTTGCTGCATCCGTGTTGTAGCCCATCTCCTCCCTCTGCCCAATTTTGCTTCCGTTCCCTCACCATCACCCCGGCTGTTGATCTTGAGAACATCCCCTAACAAATGTATCATGTGATAATTTCAGTGTATGCTTCTGGATACAGGACCCCAAATATGGAGACTCCAAGAGAGCAACTCTGGGGATACTAATGCAGCAGGATTCTGGGCTGTGGCTACGGTCAGACAGCAGCAAAGATTGTGTGGGAAACTGCTTCCAGAGTAATTTTTTCATCCAGCATCTCAAGGAATAGTCCTGGAACCCAAGTGGGAAAAAAAAAAAAGCCCAAGGGGAACTCAATAGCAACCACCCAAACAAAAGAATGAAAGGGGTCTGGGAAAAACTTTAAGTCAGGAAATAAAAGGCCTATTGGCTAAAATGGGGAAAGGATAGCAGTAAGTGTCAGAAAATATTATTTAATATCCAAGTTTAATTGTTTAACGTTGTTTATTGTTTAATGTTATTTAATTGTTAAATATTGCCTAATATCCAAGTTGGGATAAGCCACCAGAGGAACGTGAAACTGTATTGAAATTCAGTTCAGCTAAGACCTTGACATTTTCTCAGTGTTGTAAAAGGTTGTCTTGCACTTTATTGTAGTGAACAGGACAAATTAAGATATCTGGGTGAGCCCAGGCTGTGAGAAAAGGCCAGCATTCAGAGGCATGGTTTTGATGGAGAGATGGGTCTTTCTTTATACCTGTAGGCAGTGACAGCTCAACCTGACCTGGGTCAGTGACCAGAATCTGCTCTGTGTGTGTCTGTGTGTCTGTGTGTGTGTATGTGTGCACACCTGTGCGTATGCGTGTTCAGGGTGGGGAGGGGTAATACGTTGTGTGCATTAGGGTAGACTGAGATGGGACTGTCTATTGAAAGGGAAGAGGAGACTATTCCTCCTTGACAAATCATACCCTCTTTAGTCTTTGCTTTACTTTGGTTCTCCCCAAAGGCAGAGCCAGAATTTGACTGCAGATAGTTTAATAGAGAAAAGATCCCTGGAAACAGGAATGAGGGAGCAGAGCCAGGAAAGAGGAAATGCCAACGAAAGAGTGCATTACCACCACCTCTGTGGGAAAAGGGGGATTGGTCCTAATGGGGCCTCCTGAGAAGTGTTCCAAGTGCCTCTCAGAATTGTCCACACAAAGAGCAGGTACCTGGAGCATGTATTCACTCACGGGCTCCTCTTCTGCACTGCCTGCGGGCTGCCCCGGCAGGCATGGATTGCCCACAATCCAGGCTGTGCTTGCAGGTGGGGTGAGCAGCAGGTCAGCTTGGGAGAGGCTAAAATGGAGCAGCACAGGGCATCTGCCTGAGCTGGGATCCCTGAGCTCACAGGGAACTCTCTACCTCAGCCGAGGCTGAGATCAGAGTGGGTGGGGGGTTGGGATTTAGGCTGCTAAGGCCCTACTACAGCCAAATAAATGGCCACAGGCCCTAGGAAAAACAGGCACATGTTTTTAAAAGGTATATCTATGCAAATCACTGCTGAGTATTTATAATGCAAATTAAAATCATATTAATAAAGACGTTTTCTGCTTAGTCCCTTTGACTCGGTAATAAGCCATGGTGGTTGCTGGGTTTTAAATAAAGAAGAAGGTGGATGCTTTATATTTGGGGAGTTTGAAGAGGTCAGTAAATAATAGTACCACCTTCTTCCCCTGTGGAGTTGGGAAGCAACTGAGAAACGTGACACAGGAGGATAACAGACAGAGATGAGTGGCAGCTGATGGGAGAACATGAACTTCAGTCTGTCGCCCAAAAGGGCAGGGCTGCTAATGTGCCTACATCGCTGTCTGAACTATGGGACCAAGCACCTGAGCAGAGGCACTTACCTGAAATGACTGCCTTGCACTGGTCTGGCAGAGAGGGAAGAGGATGAATCCCCAGTGGTTGCATCCTTGCAGATTTTAAATAGATTAATGTTACCCAATCAGGGAACTCGCACCATTAACTGCAAGATCCTGGCCATATACCAGTCAGATAACTGAATTGCAATGCAAGCCTGATATTCTGATGAGATTTCCTCCATGTGGAACAACAAGGCAAGGCAAAAGAAGGTTTCTCCCCAACACACTGAAAAGTAAAAGAAACTACAGGAGCAGAGCACACTCAGGGTTCCTCCTATAGTTCTTACTGTCAGTAGCTTTCCATTGGATGTTCCACTGCCCTGGTACCATTTGCTTTGACAATCAAGGGTAAAGTTGTCTTCTGTAAGTCTTGTTCTCCAACCAGAGTGTAAGCCCAGGAGGGGTCTGTGTCATTTCTTTTGTGGGATCCAGAAAAGAATTCTGGGTTAAGAGTCGGGAAACCTAAGTTCTGGAAAATGCAATTCTATTGCATGATCTTGTGGATCCATTCCAGGTCCAAATATCAGTTTCAGAACGACTTACACAATTGAATTGAAGAGACACTGATTTGAGAGATGGGGTTAAGTGGCACCTAACAATAAAAATAAGACTTGATATTTACCAACAGGATGCAGTGTACCTAAGAGGGTGAGAAGCTCATGGAAGAAGTGCTGGCTTTGGCCTTGGACAGATTTGGCTTTATATCTATGCCTTCCTGTTGTCATGGGTAAAATTATAATTCCTACCCTGAAGGTTTGTTATAAAGATTTAATAAAATAATGTAAGTAAAATGAATAAGTCCTGCCTCCATAGGCGTTCAATAAGTGGCAGTGATTGCCTTGGTTATTTAAGAAGAGAATTTTAAAATACCATTAAAAGATTCTTGGTTTGAAAATGGGAGCTTCCCAAGGATTATCTTTGAATAGCTAATTAACAACCCTTAAAAATCTCTAGGCATTTCTAGGTAATGGTAGTGGGAGTGGAGTTACAAGTTCATAAAGAAAGCTCTTGGAAGCCTGCATATTAGAAAAGAAAATTACCCATTGTCCCCTCTGCTCCTGTCACCTCTAATCACAGACTGTACCTGGGTTCAACTCCTTCAAGCCCACTCAGTCCTGAAAGAAGAAATGGGAAGAAAACCACAACACTTGACACAGAAATGTATATTGAATGAGCAGACGAATGAAGAAAATAATGAACTGATGGCTGAGTAAATTATATTAACAAGAAGAAGTACAAACATTCTTTCTGCCCTGTGGAAATAGCCAGGGATGACAGGTCAACAGGTGACTGTGGAGAACACCCACCTGAAAGCAGACAAATAGGCTTCAGGTTTTCGGGTAGCTTTCCTGATATTCACATGTCTCCTACTAAAAGGCAAAGGGAAAGAAAAGATCGTGGACAGGAAGGATGTCATGGGTACCTAATGGCTGCCTCTTCTACATCCATCATCCCATCTCTTGCCAAAAAAAAAAAAAAAAAAAAAAAAGGCAAGAATTTCACCCCTGCTCAGGGGAATCAGCCTCATCTCTGGGAAGGAGGTGGTGACTGATTAACTTAAGATTATGGATGTGTTCCATTCCTCTTGGCCACAGAGATTAGTCCAGGTATGGGCAAGTTACACAATTTTGGTCAAAGAGATGGTAAATTCCAAGGATTCTGAAGGAGCTAGCTATCCTGGAAGGTATGATTTGAAGATGTGAGGACTCAAAATGCTGCTGCTGCCATTTTGCCACTGGAGCTGCTGGGGCAGGGTGGAGGGTGGCAAGAAACTCTGGAGAACCAGAAGATGATATTCGTCTTGATGAGATTGAAGTATGACCTCAAACCTTGTCCGAAGGCAATCTGTCTGAGGACTTCCAATTATATGAGCCAATAAATCCCCTTCATTGTCTAAATTAGTTAGAGGAATTCTTCTGTCACTTGAAAAAAAGTCCTGACTAATGCGAAGAATCTTCTTTCCTCCATGCCAGATGGAATGTTGCTAATGGGCTAACTCTGACGTCAAATCCAACTGAAGTCAGTGTGTAAGAGTACCATTTATGGGATTCTGACCTTGAAAATGAACTTCTAAACATTTCAGAAGAACTTGATCAGGATAAACTTAGTTACCAGTAGCAGAGGTTTTACCCTGAGTGGCTTGCGGTGAAATCTTACAAAAATTATTCAAGTTCCAGTGGTTCATTCCTTAATAAGTTCTCCTTAACAAATCACTGAAAACTACGTATGAAGTAATCAGAATTACACATCTGGTATTTCCATCTTTTATATTACACTGAAATTTAGAGACATCTAGATTTGACTGAGAAATTTTTTTAAAGTGCATTTCAAACAACGTTTAATTCTTGAAATTCAAAAGGAGATCCCTAAGTGACCAGAAACAGAAAGTCTTTCTTTCCAAAAATAAGACTGTAAGTTGAAAAGTATAGAAGGAAATAACTTCCAGCTCTGATGATTAAAGACCACATGCATGAGTATTGAGAGAATAAAAACCACACATGTGTTTTTAAGAAAGTACATCTAAATGACCCTACCATGAAGATGCAGAATCTAACAACACCATATTCAAAAAATGATTGAAAGATAACTAAACAAAAGAGGTTTTTTGGTTTGTTTGATTTTATTTGATTCAGCTATTAAGTCTACATCTGATTATGGTCAAATTGCAAGGTTTGCTGAGCACAAGGGAAATAATCAAACTATAGCTCATCTGCATCAAATTCAGATTATTTTTTACTGTATTTCAGTCTGATAACTTAGATTTGGCTCACAGTTTTCTTCCAAGAAGAGAGCCTTTGAAGTTGAATAAGGATTTCAAAAATACAGGAAATTAAATTATGAGAAATAGAAAATGAAGAGCTATTTCTTGGCTGTAGGTACCTTGAAATATATACTTTAAAGCTGTGAGGGTGGCCCCATACTTTGTCAATGTGTTATGGAGTGGTCTTTAAAAAGTTCCTTCATCCAAAGTTTGAGATAATTTACTCACAAACTTGGAAAGAAGTAAGGTTAGTATAAGAAGGGGTAGCGTATAAACTGGAATCTTATTTTACTAATAGTGTTTTACTATTAATTTTAATGTTAGTGCTGAATATAAATTTACCTAATGATACTGTCATTTAAATAATGCCAGTCACCTCTCACCCTAGATTGTGTCAGCAAATAAATCTGAAGCAAATTTTCTTGGTTTAAGCAAGCACTGCTCCTTCATTTTAATGTTTACGTTTGGTTACATTGATTTTGTTTTTGACCTATCAAAGCAGGTTGCTTCCAATAGTCCCCGACAGGCAGGAGTGGTAGGTTTTGAGGATAAGGTGGACAAAGCTGCCCAGGAAACTAGAGCTTGTGGGCATATGCAGACTTACAATTCCTACCCTGTGGGGCTTCTGATTCTCTCAAAGGAATCGAGATTGTCTGCAAGGGGAATCTTGCCAAGAAGGAAGGAACACACTGGCCTGGACTCCTAGGCCCAATATCAGGGTGTCCATTACAGAGAGCTGGTTCCTGGCAAGGAATCTGTGCTATGGGAGCTGCAGCTGAACACGTGAGCATTATCCAGGAGCATTCAAAGAAGCAACAGCCGCAGAAAATGTGAGCTCCATCGGCGGACTTACCAGATTCTCCAGATTCTGTTGGCAAGATGTTTGGAAGCAAGACTGGCCCGGCTGCACTAAGTAATGACCCTTTGGTATTCTCGGTCAAGGCCCGCAAGAGAGAAAGCAGACTTCCTGTACATCTGAGCAAGTAAGGCCCGAGTGATTAACTTGGTTATTAAAGGAAATGTGACCTTATTTGAACCTTGAACATGATAGAGAAAGTAATACTATTTAAAATAATATAATGCTGTGATCTCAGCCGTGCTGGATACTCTACAGCTATCATTCTGCTGGACTCAGACAAATGGCCAAACGGGTATGGCCATATTTGCTTTAGTATCACTATCCCCTCTGTTTTTGTGGCCACGCTACAGTGGTAGACAGATAACCTTCAACTACTAGGTGTAGACTTTGGGGGGAAGTATAGCTCAAGTGGTAAAGTGCATGCTTAGCATGCATAAGGTCCTGGGTTCAATCCCCAGTACCTCCTCCCAATATAAATAAATAAGCCTAATTATCTCCCTCTCATAAAACAAACGGAAAAAAAAGAAGAGCTACATGTAGAGTTGGCCCACGATAATACATCTTATATTTGTTTCTTTTCTGTCTGTAATAAAAACACAATATAGACTGTCTTTCTATTGTAACTTATACCTTAATGTTTCTTCCTCCTAATGTTTTAATATTTTAACTAAAGAAGTTACAGGTTTAACGTTTTTGATCAGATTAAAAAAAACTAAAAATAAAACCAGTGCATGTCCTACTTGCTTGAATTGCCTTATTTAACATCTCTTATCCATTTATATTAGAATTCTCTTAGATAAAAGCTTCTAGAAATTTCTACCTGCAGTATAAAACTATGAATTTTTAAAAGGTAGTATTAATATATTTTTAATTATGAGTTGAAAATATGAAGAAAGGATTAATTAAACTTTATCAACATAATATATAGAATAAATCTATATAACTAATTTACATAGCAACATAAGTATTAACTTAAAAATTCATTTATTTAATAGTTTTCATCAATTTTCTCTGTGGTCTCCTACACCTGTTATTCTATGTTATATTACTAACATCTTCTAGCACTTGAAGTAATTCTTTAAAATGTTTAAACCTTCTTACTTATTAAGTTACTACATTTAATTAATACTTTAGGTAAAATTGCTTCACACAATTTTTATTCCCTCTCAATGTTAAACATTATCTGAAAATGATGCCTCATTTGATAACGTTAGATGATCAGGGTAACAAATTCTATTTTGAAAGGTAATTGGACTTTTTTGTTGTAATTAAATACATTGTTTTCTGATTACCGGTAGTAGTCAAAATATTATTTTTTTGGAAAGAACTATGTTACAGATTTGATTTCAGAAGAGATGACCTCAGCAGTGACAGCAGTGTAATGGTTTGAACTCATACAACTTCATTCCTATTTCATTCCCAGTTTATTAAAATGAAAACCAACTTATCCAAGGGGCTTTATAACTGAGTTGTTATTGTTTTTTACTAGAATATTAATGTGGGGACAAGAAGATATTTAGACAGATAATAAAAAGATACAGTGCTTCAGCAAAATACTGAAGTCATACTTGGCACTTTTTGAGCCAAGCTTGAGATGGGAATGGGTGACTGAGAAAGAAAACTGAAACAGAGGCAAGAGGAAAACAGGAAAGATTCTGCTGAGTGCCAGGGACACTCCACTTTCCCCAACACCGCAGACTCAGGCTCCACACACCCAGTGAGACCTTTAGGGTAGACGGTGGGAAAAGAGAAGTCGTTTTCTCACTCAGCAAATGTTTCCTGAACACACTGTATGCAGCCGGCCCTCTGTGATATCTTGGCAGTACCACCTGTGAGCGAAACAAAGACACTGTCTTTGTGACCTTAGGCCCAGGAGAGGACGTTATGACATGAGTATATAAAGAAGGATAAGGCAAGAAAGTTAAGGATATGTTCAGTCTGCGGGATCAGGGGAGGCTGCCCAGAGGATATGACTTTTCAACTGAGAAGACAACATTCCAAGCAGAGGGAGGGAGACTGAGTCCCAGAAAACCAAGCAGACAGAATCCTGTGATTCTTTGCCAGCATCTGTATCTTTCATTGCATCTTTAAAGGACCTGCCCTCCCCTCCCTTTTCCCTTCCTTTCCCTCCCTCCTTTTCCCTCCCTCCCTTGAGCTCCACTGAAAAATGAAAATGTAAGGCAGTTACATATATAAACAGGGCAAAACTTTAGCTAGAAGAGAATGGGGTTAAGAACCACTGTGAACTCCATTCAACCTGAAAAAGTCAGACAGTTATATAAGGCGGCGGAGAAAAAAGCAGACCCAATTCATCTACCACTCAGAACAAATGGAAGCAAATATGCCCTAATCCCGCCTGTGATGACTCCAGGTATTCGGTGCAGTGGTTCCTCGGTGTGTTCTCTGGTCTCCTTGTTTTCTCCTATTTCTTGAAATTAGGCCTGTTGAAACTTGAGGGAGCGCCCTGCTTAGTTTTGGGAAGTGCACAATTGTTGATGGATGTTACTGACCCATTAAGGAGGAAGGTCTCCTATCCATACAGGTTTTGTCTGGCTCTAGCTCAGCAAATCTTTTAGTCAAAGACTCAGTCTTTTTTCAATAACTACCCTAGCAGGCTCTTTTGCCCTTTACTTGAATGAAGTTTAAGTGTGTATTGTAATTTATGCAACTCACCTAAGATCCAGAAAGACTGCAGAAATACAAAGGTGAAGGCACCAAGTTTCACTCTGAGAAAATTGAACCTTCAGAAGACAGGCTTCTTTGGCTTTTGGCCCTGTTTATTCAAGTATTTCTTTGTCTCTATCTACTGGGGGATAGAAGGCAAGTCTGATCAAGATGTCATTTAAGTGTCTGCCCTGATATTCCGGTGGAAAGTAAAATGACGTCCATCATGAAAACCTGTTATATAGAAAAACCAATGTGCTGGATTTGAGATTTGCTACTTCAGTTGGTGATACACATGTATATAAAGCATTAACTATGACTCTGTCTATATTAATAATATAAGTAATTCCAGAAGAAAAAGATAATTCTCTATGCTTGGGATGTCTCCCTCTTACTTTTTCTAAGCAAAAAATAAATAAATAAAAATAAAAATTTTAAAAAGCCTAAATTTCTTTGCTGAAAGGAGATGCAAAAAACCTTTTATTGCTTTGCTAAAATGAGAGAACTGGTAATAGAAATAGTTTGCACTTTGGGAGAGGTAGTGATTTACGATATGAAAAGTTAATATTGAACCTCAAAGGGACAGTTAAAAGACTGGATCCACAGATATCTACCTGATGTCATCCTTTGTGTTTTGGGAGCTGGAGCAAACTTTAAACCTGATCAATATCAGCAATTAATTAACATAGTCTTGGAAAACAAGAGTGTCCTCAATGGATCAGAAAAGTTGAAGAACTACTGATTGAGAGCCCTAAGGTTCAGCACTGTGGACTAACCACCAGAGGAAGCCAAAACTTCAGGTTGGGAGCATTCCCAGAAGAGCACCCAGCTGAGGAGCAATGGATTTAAGGAGCAGCATACCCAGAGGGTGGTGAATTGAAAAGATGGAGGAGGAGTTGCTGGGCTCTTTGGAGGGCTGGGGGATTTGCTCGTGGACAAAAATTTGAATGTGGACACTGGCGATGAAGAGGCAAGATCTGGGGAGTTATACATCCCCATGGGCACTGGAAGCTTCCATACTCAGAGGAGAAACTAAAGGAAGACTTCTCCTGCCAACAAGGCTTTTCCTAACCCCTCACATGTCTCTCCACAACATTAGGTAAAACTGACGTATAAAAGCACCAAATTCAACAGCAACTAAAAAGAATAAACACCTGAGGACATACAGTTAATTGGGTAGGCAAAAGATTTTATAATAAATTAACATCCTCAGAAACATTTGAGAAGCTATCATAGAAAAGAAATTACATTATCTTGGAAATTTTTAAGGTAATAAACAAATATTAGTAGAAGGATTGAATAAACAAAACTAAACTGCAAAGTTTACCTAGGAGAAAATGAAAATTGTTTGCAGTAGACTTGAAATGCCATTGTGTCTTTGTATTCAAGGACATGGTGCATTCTTTCCCTTTATTTACATCTTTCATATGTTTCAGTTAAAATTTGTAGTTTTCTTTTAAAAAAAATTAAAAATTAAATAAAAAGAGCTTTCAAGAAAACCACTGTGTCATAAAAGAAGGCTTAAGTCCATTAACCTCAATTGAACAAGAGCAAACTATATTTATTAAAATCAAAGGGGAAAAAAAGGAGAAGAAAAAGAGAATAATTTTATAATTAACCTTTTTTGTGTGCTCTGGATCCCTACTGAAGATATCAGCAGTGACTTCAAATATTTTGACTGCAGCCCACAGAAAGAAGCGTGTATAAACCAATGCATACATACACATATGTGTGCATAAACAAAAGGTTTTATAGAACAACACACTTATCATGGACTATGAACTCTGATAGTTACTATATTACGATACTTCTAATAACTCATTTTTAACCTAAATGTACTTCCTACCCCCAATGCAGGTAGCTCTCAGTGTGAGGTATGATATTAAGAAACCTTAATGGAAAGGTCCTTGCTCATCCCTTCCAAAACACTCAATTCTTCATTCCTACATGGGGTGAGTTCTGGTGCCCTGGCTTCTTTAAGGTCCCTGGAACTCCTAATCAAACAATTCTGGTCTATTCGACTGTCATCTCTTCATATCCCTTTCCTCTTGGAGGACAGATATTCTGGTTAGATTTTGAGGTATACATGGCTTTTTCTTACATCTGTGAAGACCATACACCTTTACAACATTCATTTATGAGCCAAGGAAGCTGGTCTCTGGATCTTAATGCTCTGCTTTGGGATGGTGAGCTGACCTGAATGTTAAACCCACCCCCTAACATAGGGATGGTTTCCTTCTCCACTCAAGACACAGCTGTCCGTAACCCATCTGTATATGTGCAGATAGAAAGAGGAGGGAGTGGGAAGTGATACAACCCCAGCACACACTAACTCCTACGTTGGCACCTAGGTCTGGGAACCAGCCTTGGCTCTGAGCACATGTGAAAGCCATCCTGCGTGCCCGGGGGGCACTTTGCAGGGAGTGGCTGTTGGATGGCAGCAAATGGGCTGAAGAGCCATTGAAATGTCCACTCACTTATTCATTCACTGAAAATCAGTGACATGCTGGACACTTGGGTTATCACAACTAATGTGCTATGTTCACCTGCTGCCGAGATCCGGGGAAATCCCTGGCGTACCTAGGGATTTTCCCTAAAGACATGTCTCTCAATTCATAATACACTGTAATTTTATTTCCCCCCAATTTTTACTTTCGAAAGCTTCAAACCTACAGAAATACTGAAAAAACAATACAGTGAATACATATCCTTCACCTAGACTTATCAATTGTTAGTACTTTACCAATTTGCTCAACAGTTAGATAGATAGACAGACAGACAGACAAATGGAGACCCAATAGGTACTGTGAAGGTCAGAGTGCTAGTTGCTAAGAATATTCCACATATTTCCAATATCCCCCTGGGAAATCAGGTTCTGAAAATGTTTCATTGCACCAATAATCAAGTTAAGATGTATCTCACTAAAATAATTAATTTTGAAAATAAAGCACAAATGAAGTCACAGTTCATGAACTCACTCACTCTTTTTCTTGGGCAGGTTGGTCTTTAGCTGTGACTGCCACTGCCAGCCCCCATATCTGCTCCTTATGTATGAGCAGTAACAGTAATTACAGTAACAATGACATTACACCTTTATACACCGCTTTTCATCTCAGGTGTATAAGCTATCATCAGCTCATTCATCATCAGAACACTTCTTTCAAGTAAACTCAGTGGCTAATTTTATTATCCTTTTTATAGACTGAGAAGCTGTAAAAAAGTACAATGCCATGTCCAAGGTCAAACATGTTTAGAGATAAAACTCAAGACTACCAAATCTTTCTTCCAAGCTTCCAGGCATCCATCCTCCAGCTGATTAATATTTGGGACATTTAGATCATGGAGCATATTTTATTAGGTTCACATTTATATACTCTAATAAACTTTTTTAGTTTATTGGGATTAAAATTTAAACAGTCAATTTGTTCTTCGATGTGGATAGATCATGTGCTATTTTTAACATTTCTTTTTTTTTGAGGAATTTCTTTGTTTATATTTTTTATTGAAGTGTAGTTGGTTTACAATATTAATTTCAGGTGTACAGCAAAGTGTTTCAATTAAAAAAAATTTTAAGTGTTTTAATTATAGATATACATGCATATATATTTTCTTTTCAGATTCTTTTCCATTATATTGTTATTACAAGAAATTGAATATAATTCCCTGTGCTATACAGTAGGTCTTTGTTGTTTATCTATTTTACATATAGTAATATGTGCCTGTTAATCCCCAACGCCTAATTTATTTTTAACATTCTTTTTACAATTTATCCTCGAGTTCACTTTATTTTTAATTGGGCACAGAACTTCAGGAACTAATAATATCAGTATAGATAACTAGGAATAAGAGGAAAGAGGCAGAGACAGCTTGAAATTAAAGAAAAGTGTGTTTAAGGGGCTCTGGGCTGAGTCACAGGAAGAATGGCTTCCTCCTCAAAGAGGAATCTCTCCCTCTTCCTTCTTCCCTTCCGTCTGATCTTTCTTTGAGTCACAGAAGGATTCTGTGAACTGCTGGCTTCTTTAGTATATTGGATTTCAAGAGAATTGACTCAGGAAGGAAAGAGCCTCAGCTGGGCAACTCACCTAAGTTCCTGGGGCTTCCGTGTCTCCAGCTGTAAGATGACGAGGCTGGTGAGATGATATCAGGAATCCCCCCGAGTGCAGTCAACCCAACATTCTACCTCCTTTCACCCCTCTTGACATCTGCTTTTAGCTCGTGCTTTAAGGGAGAGGCATGTTCTATACATGTCAGCAAAGATACTTTGCCTGTGTGTCTATTTGAGTATTCCATGAAACCAAATCTTTGTCCAATGGACCATTATTTATTTTATTTTCCCTTGTTTATCTCTCTCATTCTTTCTCTTTTGCCCCTAGCCCATGGAATTTCAGCAGTCTGAGAATCCAGCAAATTTCAAGATGCTTCTCAGATACCTAAATTGTACCTTGAGTGTACCAAATATTTTCAAATAGGGCTTTTTATATGAAATAATAGAGTGAAAATAGGCTAGTTTCCACCTGGCTTACTGTTATCAATTTCACCATGTTCCAGAGTCAGTTTCCCTCCAAAGACAGCAAACACTACAACCAAATTTCCTTCTTTTGGATGAGGATTAACTGCCTTATTCATGTAAGCACTTTTTAGTGATTCTCTAATAGCAGTAAAACAATGGATTTTTTTTTCCCAAAAGAGAATTGTAGAAAGCATTATCCTTACAACTAATCCAGGATACAAAATTATAAATGGCTTAACCAAAGTCTCATGCATTTGAATAGTTCTAGTGTTACCGAATCCAAACTTATACTGTTCACTGCATTACACACCAATAAATTAAGAGACGAATTGTTGAGGCAAGGAATAGTGACCTTATTCAGAAAGCCAGCAGACCAAGAAGATGGTGGACTACTGTCCCAAAGAACCATCTTACCCAAGTTAGGATTCAAGTTTCTTTTGTACTAAAAGGGGAGGAGTGTGGCTGGTTGTTGCAAACTTCTTGGTGCAGGAATCCTTTGTTCTTGTAGCTGTCCAGGTAGGTCTGGTCACCATGTTCCTGTAAACCTCCAAATGCTATTCTCTGTTCTACAAATTTTATCTCTATATGAATGGAAAGTTGTATACCTTAAAGGTCGGAGCCTGGAGAATGGGCTATCCTGTATATTTCAGGGTAGAGGCAACATTCTTTTACAAAGGCTCAGTCTCATGACTGAGCAGAGGCAACACAACACAAGGCTGGAGCTAAAGAAATAAATCCAATATGGAGTCAGGTTTGTTCTCTGTTATACCAGAAGCAGATTTTGTTCTGAAGACTCTAAGTAATTTGTCTGGGGTACAAACATATTCCATGTAGGCTGTTAATTACCCCAAATTTTTGCTGTTTCTCTCCTCCCTCACCAAGTGGGCTGGCATTTCTGGGTTCCTTTTGTGAATGAAAATACTGCAATGTGAATGAAAATACTGCAACCTTGTCAGTAAACAAAGAATGCTGAAACCAAGTCATCAGCGGCTGCCGCAACCCCCCAGTGAGGACGGGCCTGCAACCCAGCCTCTGCAGCCACTCACAATGGTGCCCTCTGAGCGGACTCGGAATAAGAAAGGACAGGATACTGGCCCTGGATAGCTAGGTGCTTGTCAAAGGAATGAATTCAGTGAGCCCAAATGTTTGCTTCCTCCCATAAATAGAAAAACACTAAATTCTTTAACTTGAGATGCCTGGCTTTCTTTAGATAACAAGCAATCTTTTATTGTTCCAACTACCTGGTCTTTATTGTAAAGCTCCTATATATCCTAGCTCCTCCCCTACCTCTTCGGAGCAGTCCGTCATAGCCATCTGAGAGGTTGTCATCCCGGCTCGAGTCCTCCCACCAAATAAAACAACTCTTTTAACTTTTAGGCTGTGCATTTATTTCAGTTGACCCTTTCAAGTGCCCTTTTGAAGGGTTATTGTGAAACTTCAGGCTTTTATGTGAAAATCTGCATGGAACACACTTAGTTCATGTTCTAAATCTGCCTAACACAGTACAAGAGTTGTGTTAATAGAATTAATGCTAAAACAATGTTCCCTTCAGTAAATATTAATTATTTTATTTTCTTCTTATTAAATAGTAATAACCACATAGATCATTCCTTACTAATGCTCCACTTTTTTTTTTTTTTTTTTTTTTGGCCATTCTGGTGTATCTAAAAACTGATTTGGAATCTTTCAACAGTGATGCTTTTGCTGAATTTTGCAAGGGACCTTATTGCTTAGGAATCGATAAAGCGTATTAACCAGGTTTGTGTTTTATGTAAGCCAGGGGCCACGGCTGAAAGGCTTAGGCTTCATACTTTAATCTATTTTAGGATCATATTACCTAACAGGGAGGGCCAACCGTCTCTCATAAAGCCTCACAGCTGTGGGACTGCCTCCAGCCCCACCATGGGACAGTTTAGATTAGAAAATGAAAAAGAATCACATGTCCCATCGAAAGGACAGGGAGAAATTTGACGGCAAGTAAGTGACTGTTTATGAAAGGCAGCGCACTTTTAAGTCAGACAAACCTGTTCTTTGTTCTCAAGTGCTAGATGACCGTGTGCTTCTAAAACAGCGGGTCAAGGTAGTTCCTGGAACCAGAAGAACACACCAGGGTTCCATTTTTTAAATTGCATTGCTAGTCTGTGCCCAGAAATTGACACAACATTGTAAACTGACTATACCTCAATTTAAAAAAAATGCAAAAAAAAAAAATTGCATTACTAAATCAAGGGAAAAAGTAGTGCAGACTTCTCCATACACTGTCCTAGGTTCCCTTTCTCCCTGGTTTATATTACCTGTTACTGTTACAGGGGAAAATAGCCCAGCAACACCCCCAGGAACCCCCCACTGTTTTTCTTTCAGTACAAATGAAGTCAAGGGCGGTTCTGGCAGCCCCCGCGAGGCAGGCAGGCAGAGTGCAGGAGAGCTTCTGTTAATGTTATAAAAGCAGCCCTGAGCCACTGGCTCTGAGGGCAAGATTACTACACAAACCAGGTGGGACTTGTTTTTCTGGGCATGACAGAGCAAGTTGGAATTTCACTTCAGTTTACTAGCCCATTGTATCTGTTGATTTGTTGCATGGAAAATATCTTTGACTCTCTAACAGTACTTTTACTCAAAGCAGTTTCGTATGAATGTATGTTATTCTCACAGGTGCTATTACCTCTTAAATTTTTTTTAATTATAAATTTATACATATTGTGAAGGAAAAACCGGGCTGGGCTAACAAGATAACTCACAAATCTAAGTATTGGAATACTGATCTGAGTTCTGCTAGACTAACTTGTTAAATCTAGGTTAATTAGTGTTGGTTTGCTGTTCATGTTTTTGCTAGCCAGCTGGGTTTTCAAAGATACATATCTGGCTTTGGAACGTTGGTTTGCTGCCTCTTGACCTCCACTTTTGTGATGATAATGATGCTAAAGCTGTTCCATGCCTATTGGCCTAATACCCCAAGCTTGTACTTTACCCTGTAAAACCTCATGCGCATGTCTTGGAGGTGCTCAGAGCTTCGGAGCAGAAGCCCCTCTGAGCCCGCTGGCATAATACATCTGAGTACTCCAACCCTCCGGGTGGTGCTTGTTTCTTGACTGGCCTGTCGTTTCCGTAACAGTATTACATAGAAATCATCATGAAATAATTTAGAGAGATGCAAAAAAGGAAAATTAAAATGGCCTCTACTACTCTCACAAAGAAATAACCACCCTTAGATTTTTTTTGGTGGGGGAGGGAGGAATTCATTCTAATTTATTTAGTCCCCCTGGTTTCCTGTATACACTTTAGCTTCAAAACACCCCTTTGAAGTAACTAGGTTAGGAATTATGTCAGTTTTGCTGACGAGGAGATTGAGGAACAGTGAGATTCCATGACCTGTCCAGAGTTTCACAAAAAGTTAGCATCAAACCCCAAGCTGGCCCAACCTGTGGCTCAAGGTCCCTCCTAAATGCTCTGTGTCACAGGTCAGCTTAACTGCTCCATTGCTTCTGAGGTCAGTGTGGTGTCCCTCAAAGGCAGGGAGGAATCTTGTTTCTCAGTGGATTACAAGTACAGTCATTCCTCGTCACTCGCTGATCCTATACTTGCAAATTTGCCTCCTTGCTAACATTCATTGTAACTCCCAAATCAATACTCCCCGTGCCTTTGTTACCTGTGGACTTGCTCAGAGCAGCAAAGATCTGAGTATCCCTTTACACACTGTTCTCAGCTGAGGTTGAACAAGGTGACATGCTACCTTCTTGGATCAGCTCTCCGACTAGAAACAAGTGTGCTTTTACTGGTCTATTTAGTGCTATGTCTTTCGCATTTTTGCGCTTTGGTCGGTGCTTTTGCTGTTAAAATGGCCCCCACGTGTAGTTCTGAAGAGCTTCTAGAGTTCCTGAACACGGGTTAAGCGCACTTCCTTCAGGCATGAGTTAGTGCTGTTGGCCATGAGTTCAGACATAAAACAAGGCATTGATTGGTGTAACCGAAGGTACATCGGAACTTAATTATGTACTACACCTAGGACCAGTGGTTCAGTATTTGCTAATTAAATGTTTGCAGAGTCTTTAAAGAACATTAACTACCACAAACGAGTAGAATCATATCATTATTGTGACTTAGTTACTGTTGTTATTGCCTAATAATAAATGCTGTGGCTTCTCAGAGAATTTCAGCTTACTTTTGAGACTTTATAAAGAGGGTCTGACCTTAAGTTCATGCTTCTTCCTGCTGCAGATGCTCGGGGGTCCTCCATATTACCTTCAGCACCCTCAAGAGCACTTCTGGCCCCTGCCAGCAATTAATCATTGTTTCAAACCCAGATGTCTGTTACCGGAATCTCTCCTGTCTCAGGAAGCACCAAGACAGTCCATTTACAAGTTAGGGCCAGGGCCAGCTTGCTTCTGGCTTTGCATTGAGATCATTACTGTTGGAGTCCTGAGGGCCTGCCCATTAATCCTACTTTCACCTTTGCTCCTTTTGGGACATCTAGGGTCACCCATTCAGAATCTCTGCTGTTCTGCTTTGACACCCTAGAATGCCTTAGGTGGATATGCAGATTAAACCTCAAGGACTAGCATTGTTCTTTGAGTGACAAATGTTTCCTCTCTTTAAAGACTCACTGTCAGAAAATATGCATATAACTTGTGCAAAAGTCTCTGAATTTCAGTACATTAAGCACAAATAAATCAGAACAAATATATATTTGCTTACTCTTTAAGGAAACCTTAGTTTCAAATGGAAGAACTCACCTGAAACAACGTCTAATGAAAGCCAGAGAATATTCAGAGAAACAGCTTTTTCCCCCCCAGGAAATACTACAGCTTATATTTTCTGAGAAATTCCAAATGGGACTGGTGAACAGGCATCTAACATATAATAAAGTAATTCAATTGATTGTAAATATATGTTTTGTTTTTACTTCATCTGAATTACAGTTTTATGATAGGAAAAATAATATTGTCAACGAAAATAACCATCACAGGTGAAAGATAATTTCTTATTCAATTAGTCTAAAAACAACAGGGACTTCCTGTATAGCAGAGGGAACTATACTCAATATCCTGTAATAAACCATAATGGAAAAAAATATGAAAAAGAATATGTATATATGTATAACTAAATCACTTTGCTATATACCAGAAACTAACGTAATATTGTAAATCAACTCTACTTTTTTCAATTAAAAAAAATAAATAATCTTTAAAAAGAACAAATTAATTTGGAAATAAATTTTAGTCATCTTGATATATATATTATGAAGACAATTATTTATGCTTAAAGATACACACTTTTATTATAACTGTCAATACTAAAATTATCATATCCCTGTTGCAAAATGCAAAAGGTATAAAAATTGAACACTTTCAGGAATCCAAGTTATTATAGTTGACAGACTCTAACCACCACTGTGATGAAGCCAAGAAAATGTAGCTCAAACAAGGGAATCATGAGTTGTTAATATATGTGGGTATCAATTGCAACCATATTCAGAAATATGCATATGAAAACTACACACACTGAATTTTTTTTTTTTTAAGCCCACAAAATTGACAAAAATTGAAGACATCCTCTGCTGGGAAGTCTATGAAGAATTAGCCTTCTCATACATTGCTGGTAGGAGCGCGATGGAGTTAGCTGGAAACATCTGACAAGTCACAGTTGTGTTTACTACCTGCTCCAGAAATCTCAGTTCCGGGAAGCAGTTATACATATGTGCCAGCACACAAAGGAAATGTCATACGTTCAAGGTTACTCACGGCAGCAATGCTTGACAAAGCAAATACATGCATCTAATAAGGGAATGCTTAAACATTAAGGTGCCTCAGCATAATAAAACACTATGCCACTGTGGAAAAGAGCAATGCTACAACATGGATGAACCCTGAAAACATTATGTTTCGTGAAAGAAATCAATCACAAAGGATTACATATTGTATGATTCCATTTGTACAAAATGTCCAGAATAGATATCTATAGAGACAGAAAATAGATTAGTGGTTGCCTTGGGCAAGGAGACACAGTGGGAAGGTTGGTGGGTGACAGCTAAGGGGTACAGGGTTAATTGGGGGAGGTAATAAAAATGTTATAAAATGGACTGCAATGATGGATTCACAACTCTCTGAGTATATTAAAAGTATTGAATCTTACACTTCAAATGGGTGGATTGTGTGGTATGCGTACCAATAAACTGATGTTTTAAAATGAACAAAGATGTTCTCTATACATTGATAGAGAAAGCTCTGTAGGATATATTAAATAAAAGAGCAAAGTGCAGAGCAGTCAAGTTATACAATATTTTGAGTAGGAAAAGGGGAAAATAAAAATGTGTCCCTTTTGCTTGTACGTAGAAAAATGCTGGGAAGATACACATGAAATTAATTAAGTTCTCACTCGGAAGAGGAGTGGTAGAGAAGGTTTAGACCAAGACAAAAAGTCCATGAATTTCTTGGCTGTGGATATTAATTTGAGATGATTTGTTTTGCCAACATAGACACCCAGTACCATAGTTTAATCTTGGGGCAATATTTTGAATGCAGACACATAGCACATTATTTTTCCCAGGCATCACCCCAACAGTGTGCCTGTCTGTTCTTGTACAAAGTCTGCTTGCATTTGGGCTCATCAACATGGTGATAAAAGTCACAGCCAGGCATATGCAAAGAGACACACTGAGCTGAATTCACTGAGCACATGTTCCTGAGCTCCAAGGAGGGTGGCCCTCTGCCTTCATCCTGGGCCTGTGTGCCAGGAAGCCCCTCACAACAGCACAGCAAGAATGCCCCACAGCCAAGGACTGTCATCCCTGTGTCTGCAGATGTGACCAGGAAGGGGACGAGGGCAAGTGACACAGGGAAGGGATTCACCTGCAGACGGCACTTGGAAGACGGAGCAGCAGCTGTTGAGTCTGCTTCATGCTGCACTCAGTTGTAATTCACGGATTTTAAAATATTAATACAATTTCAGCTCTTTCAACTGATGCAAATCCATCTCCACGGTGCAGACATTAAAATCTGGCCCTGGCGGGGGTTGAGGGTATACAACTCAAGTGTAGACTGCATACTTAACATGCATGACATCCTGGGTTCAATCCTCAGCACCTCCTCTAAAAATAAATAAATAAATAAACCTAATTACCTCTGCCCGCCCCAAAAAAAAATTAAAAAAGAACATCTGACCCTGTCCATCGTTGTGTCAATAGCTGGTGGGAGACATGGCACTGCCTCAGATACACCAGCCAGAGAGGGTAACTCCCTCGTGTACTGGTTCTTGAGCAACTGCCCAGGATTTAGAGCAATCTAGAACAATCACTCTTAGGCCATAACTCAGCAAGTTGTCCAACTTCTCCACTATACTGGGATCAGAGAAAAACAAATTCAAAAGAAATTATTCTCATAAAAATGGTGGTGAAGGACTGACAGGTAGTGTGTTCTTCCCTAAGACAAACTGTTAATAGTAATAACATCCTTTATAAGGAAAAAAATACAGCATAAGTGCCAGAAAATTAAATCTATAAAATCAACCCTCATATAAAAGTCACTTGTATCCTGTTTTAACTCCAGTAGGGGAGGAAAAGGAGGCCCTAAAACAAAGACCTCATTGTCATTTTTAACTTATTTGTTCTGTTTTATCCAAACTGTACCACGGGGTCTGAGAAAAATGCACCATTCTTAGATTAGGGAATATTAGCATTAATTCTGTCTTTACGTCTTGAATGTTACTGTGTCCAAAACATTTTCTTGCTGAAGTTCACCCCAAATGTCATAATATTGCCCATGATCAGGATCTTGCAAAATAATTTAGGGTGATACATCTATTACAGACAAAATTGATATGGAAAAACATTAAATTAAAAAGGAACATTTTTTAAAATATGATTTTGTTATGCTTAGAAGAAAAACTAGAAGGAAGATACAAAAATATATATCAAAGTCTTAATAGTGATTACCTTTAGGGAGTAAGACTAGCATAGCTTTTATTTCAGTTATCTGCATTCTATACTCAGCATAATTTTTTCTATCATCCTGAGAAATAATAGCGATTCTATTTCAGAAAATAGGTAAGAAAGCTAAAAAAAAAAAAAAAAAAAAAGAAAAAGTAGGCTGATAGATATAGATATCCAGTAAATTGAGACGAAATCATGATTTCTAATACAAACGGTCTCAATACAAAACTGAATTTCCCTTTCGATTCCTCTACGTCAAAATGTGTAGTCATGCATGGAAAAAACTATACAGCTACGCAAAGCACAATGACTGATTTCTTGTTGTTATTTATTAGGAGTGGTTTCGAGAATTCAATTCACTTGCATTCTGATATACAACTAATATAACTGACAGCTGAGCAATTCTCAAAATTAAAAGCAATCAAACAAAAAAATCAAAGAGCATTTCTCAGAAATGTTTTCTTCACATTGCCTCATGCAGCAAAGTTCCTTAGTGTTTTAAATTTCCTAGTTGCATATTAAAATTTCAGTATTTGGTATTCCAGACTATCCATATTCTAATTATTTTCTCAGGTAAAAGAAACAGAGTTTATCTGAAGATTATTTTTCACTAACAGTAGCCCCAGTTTTGTCTCCTTGGTTAATATTCTTATTCTACAGTCACCTCCTAGGGTTCTAGAAGAATAGATGCTTAAAAGAAAGAAATTTTTTATGGCTTCAGGGGAAAATGTTTACTAAAATTAAAATTACCTTTGGAGTGGCTGTGGCTTAAATGCAGTGAGAATATATATCTGATTATTTATGTTTGGCTTGAGAAGCAACAGTGCCACATTCTTCTTTGCCCTATAAACTAGAGTTTGTTTGTTCACAGGCACCATTAGGTCCTTGGTTTGCTCTGCAGCTGTTGGGCACCCACTTTATGCCTGGCTCTGGGAAAAGAGTTGTGAGCAAAACTCTCCAGGGTTCCCTGTCTTTGAAGCAGACCATCCACAGACTCTCAAGTCCAACTCCTTTCTTTGAAACTGCTGGGACATAGACTCTGAGTCAGCACCAGGTGCCCAGCCTTCAAGTCAAGGGCTGGGAGGCAGGTGAGGGGATCCTCTCTGATGCTTCTGGAGCCCAAGCACTGGCTATGGGAGAAGCTCTGCTTTGGGGAGAAGGGGCCCTGCGTACGTTGGGACTGATTTGCTAGTTTATCTCCATTTATCTGAGCACATGCAAGAATCCCAAGGAGGAGATTTGAAGAGGACAGGTACCAGCCCCACACTCACCCTCTAACTGCTACCAGTGACTTCTCCGCTACTGCCTTTCCTGGTGTTTAACTTTGCTTCTGCTGAATCAAAGGCTTTAAGAGGGCCAAGACTGTGCCTCACGTTCCTTTATATTCCCCTAAAGAGCTTACTCAGTACACAGCTTTCAAGTAGCAAAGGTACAAAGAATGTTTGTCTATATGATTTTCCTTCTTTCAGGAAGATAAAAGCCATGTGCCAAGCATGATTAGCCAATTGTATGAGCCAAGGGGCAGAGTTGTACAGATAAGTCTAAACAGACTTAGATCGCAGCCCTATTGGATTTGACTGCCTGCACATTGAATTGTACTTGACCTCCACTCTGCTCCTCTCTCATTACCTGTGCCCCCACCACCACCACCCACCATCTCACCAGGACTAAGAAAATAGTACAGGCTGAATTTCCACGTTAGAGCCTTTATAACCAACTTATTGTACTCTTAAATATATAACATTTAAGAAAACATTATTTCTCTTTAAACAAATTTCTTAACCCTTCCTTGAGTGATGAAAATAATTTCTCTTGGTTAAAGCAGCAAAAACCTTCAAGAAAGTAATCAAAAAATTTCATGCAAGTAATAACTTATAACCTATAAGCAATGTCTTCCCTATTAAGAACAAAATCATTTGGTGTAGCAAAAGGATTTCCAAAGTTATATTTGTGTTGTCAGGCAACAAAATGAAGTAACATTTTAATAAGTAAATCACTTTAAGATATAGCAGAATGATTATCTAAGTTTAGAAAAGGGAAACCCTACCATAAATCTCCTAGAAAAGAACATAGGAAAAACACTTTCTGGCATAAATTGTAGCAATGTTTTCCTAGGTCAGTCTACCAAGGCAATAGAAATAAAAGCACAAATAAACTAATGGGACCTAATTAAACTTTTAAGCTTTTGCATAGCAAAAGAAACCATAAACAAAAGAAAAAACAACCTATGGACCAGAGAAAATATTTGCAAATGATGTATGGAACAAGGGCTTAAATTCCAGAATATATAAACAGCTCACACAACTCGAACAAACAACCCAATCAGAAAATAGGCAGAAGACCTAAACAAACATTTCTCCAATGAAGACATGCAGATGGCCAATAGGCACATGAAAAGATGTTCAACATCACATCTTTTCCTTAACAGAGAAATGCAAATCAAAACTACAATGAGGTATCACCTCACATGGGTCAGAATAGCCACATTAAAAGGTCCATATACAATAAATGCTGGAGAGGGTGTGGAGAAAAGGTAACCCTCCTACGTTGTTGGTGGGAACGTAATTTGGTGCTGCCACTATGGAAAACAGTACAGAGATTTCTTGAAAAACTAAAAATAGAGTTACCATATGATCCATCAATCCCACTCTTGGGCATATATCTGGAGAAAACTTCAACTTGAAAAGATACATGTACCTTAATGTTCATAGCAGCACTATTTACAATAGCCAAGACATAGAAGCAACCTAAATGTCCACTGACAGATGATTGCATAAAGAAGTTGTGGTATATCTATCCAATGGAATACTACTCAGCCATAAAAATGAATGAAATAATGGCATTTGCAGCAATGTGGTTGGACCTAGAGATTATCATACTAAGTGAAGTAAGTCAGACAGAGAAAGACAAATATTATATGATATTACTTATACATGTTATCTAAAAAATGATGCAAATGAATTTATTTACAAAACAGAAATAGACTGACAGACATAGAAAACAAACTATAGTTGCCAAAGGGGGAAGGGAAGAGAGGGATAAATTAAAAGTGTAGAATTAGCAGATACAAAATACTATATACAGAATAGATGAACAAGGTCCTACTGTATGGCACAGGGAACTATATTCAATAGCTTGAAATAACTTAAAATGAAAAGATTACATATATATGTGTATAGTTGAATCACTATGCTGCACACCAGAAACTAACACAACACTGTAAATCAACTTTACTTCAAATAAAAAAAAAAAGGTGAGGATTTTGGGTCATTTTGACAAGTTACTCAGTTTTTCTGGATGTCTCCCATGTCTACATGTTATTAAACTTTGTTTGGCTTTCTCCTGTTAAAAAAAAAAATGAAAAAGAAAAAGAAAGCAATAGGAAACTCTGAACTGTGTGGCAGAGAATTTTTCTATAGACAGCAATTTGCCAACAACTTCAAGAGGGAACTACTCAAAGATGTACTGACGATGTGCATAGCTTTCATTTCCATGGCTTGGTAACCTGGCTTCCGTTGAGGTGCTTGATACAACTGAGTAGGGGAGGCTTTTGTGAGCCCTTGAACCTAGGATGCATGCTAGCCAACTTCATTAGGCCATAGGACCATCCTGCCGGACACCCAAATCTCAGCTCATGCCCAGAGGGGAAGGTATAGCTCAGTACTAGAGTACCTGCTTAGCATGCACGAGGTCCTGGGTTCAATCCCCAGCACCTCCAGTAAACAAACAAACAAATAAATAAATAAATCTACCTTCCTCCCCCAAAAATAATTAATTAATTAATTAAAAAATCGCAGGTCACGCCCAAGGCTCTTGGAATTAGGGTTCAGACTGGACCCAATTCTGTACCTCTGAGAGATCCCCACTGCAAAGGCCAAGTGCCTTCCTGCTGAAGTATTCTGCAACCAAGTGGTAGGTCATTTCTGAAAGGATCAAACCTGTCAGGTTAAGGGGAACTTTGGTCCAATAACTACGCCCAGGGCCACACCTTCCCTCCCAGAGCTGCTTGTGTATCCCAAGCTCCCCATGTACCAAGGGCAAGCAGAGGCAGATGCTACGCTGAGTTCTCTGTCAACACGTTGAGTCACCCCTCGGGGTATCAACTGAAAGATATATGCTTGGCAGCAGACAGGCTGGGGTTTTCGTGGGACCCAGTGGAATACCAGCCCACTCCAGTCTTTAAATACTACCTAGAAAATTAGAAAAATATAAAAGAAAAGGAGGAGTTACATTTCTGTCTAAGTGCCACTCAGAAATGGGAAGTTTACTGTATTTTAGTCACCAGAGTTAAAATAAGCCATTAATCAACCTCTTTCTGAGAATTCTCTTTCTAAATCTTCTTGTCTTAAAGAATTATGGTAGCTCACAGCAAAAAAAAAGTGACAATGAGTATATGTATGTTCATGTATAACTGAAAAACTGTGCTCTACACTGGAATTTGACACAACATTGTAAAATGACTATAACGCAATAAAAATGTTACAAAATAAAAGAATTATGACTCTAAAGCAAATACAGGGCAACGATAGAGTGAGTCTCTGAATGACTAGAGGTTTTGTGTGTGTGTGTTTGTTTTGCTTTTTTTTTTTTTAACAAGACCCCAAACAACTGGTGTTCAGAACTTTCCAAGTAACTCCCTTCAAAAGCAATATTAGGACAATTCTTTCCAGAAGGCACATGGCACTAAGTTCAAAAGAAAGGACTGAGATGGGAACCTTTCCTTCCTGAGGCCAAAAAAGATAAGCAGCAGGAAAGATTATTTGAGGGGAGGAGGGAGCTTGGGGGAAAGACCGTTTCACACTTATTCCTGGCAGCCGGCACAGAAACCCATCCTAATGAGATTAACATTCTTGAAAATGATCTCTGAAGCATGGACCCCAGGCGGTCTTCCCTTTGACATCAAGTCTAGGAACTGTTTGTTGAGTTCCTGTTTTTAATCTTTGTCAGAATTTCCTCAGCAAGAAAAACCTAAGGCCTCTGACAACTTAAGAGATGATTTCAAAAGCTGAGGTCCACCTTCAGTGTTTCAGGTGCCCACGGGAGGCTCTCTGGGCCTGATTACCGGGCATCACAGGGACAGGGTACCCTCCCTCGAGCTCAGCAGCTCACGCCACCACCTTTCAGTGCCCCGTGTGACAGACCATGGCAGGGAGCCAAGGGCCACCTCCAGGGGACTATCTGCTCCCTGAGGCCAACGCCCAAACCTGTTTGCCCCACTGCCAGACACTCACCCCCACTACAGGGCCTGGCACAAAGGCTGTGCTCAGTAAATATTTGGTGAGTGGCAGACAAAGGAATGATCATCAGCTCTTGGGAAACCTGGAACCCCTTCTGAGGCTTCTGGTTCAGGATCTATACTGCCTTTGCCAGACGTCCCACAGAGGGACAATTTTCAGGGAGAGGAAGTCTCTCTAGAGTCATCAAAAGGCAGTTTAGTGGGGTGGGTATAGCTCAGTAGTAGTGCGCATGCTTAGCATGCATGAGGTCCTCTGTTCAATCTCCAGTACCTCCATCAAAAAAACACAGAACAGAAACAACAAAACAAAAACAAAAAAGCCTAGTTACCTCGCCCCCCAAAAAACAAGCTTAAAAAAAGGCAGTTTATCATTACAAGCTTTTGTCAAGGAATGCCTGAAATTTGCCCACTATACAACTCAGAGAAGAAAACACAACATTTAGTGCATATCAAAGGGCAGCTAAAAAAATGGCTTTTCCTTTGTCAGATTGCTAAGTAAGTATCCTTTGAATTTATCCTCAGAGCAAAGTTCTGTTTGTACTGTAAATATTGACTCTAGGAACAATGTGCACAGCAGGATGTAGGACCAAAGAATACTGTGCACAATGGGACTTTGGTGGAAAAACAGAGGATGCGTCCAGGTAAAGTTTGAATGTCATAGCAAATTCACAGGTAACAGAGTATTTCCTTTATCCTCTAGACAAATTGACATTTGGGGAAAGGATGGCGGTGTTTGGGATGAGCAATGCTGCTTTTTAATCCTTAAAGAAAGTGCCTTGAACTTGGACTGATTCCAGGTTGCTTGTAGCTATCACCGACTGACTAGTGGTTGGAGGGCCTCATAAAATATCCCACAGATACACGGAGCCCCTCCTGTCACCCAGGAGACAAGGTTCTTAAACCCTAAATGTCGGAAGGGAGGCTGCCTATTTAAGTATGTGTGAACACAGCCCTAAATAAGAGGGAAAATAGAAAAAGGAGAAGAGGATAACAGGAAATATGAAAGCAAGAAAAAAACAAAGAAAGGAGAAAGAATGAGGAGCACTTAGAATGGGAAAGAGTTTATTATGGGGAAGTGGAGGAGGCCTATGAAGGAAAACCTCAGCTGCTGAAGTTGAATTAGCTCAAAGAAAGGATGTAGCCCAGAGATGGAGTGCTCAGAAAATGTTATAGTCAGTGTTTGGTACTTCATGCTGGATGATCAAGCTGAAGTCCAAGCCCTGATATTGGCTCAGATAAACGTGTAATCTGTACCAGATCAGGAGTACCCCACACCTGATCTAGATAGGAAGTGGAGGTCAAATTCATGGAAAGAAGCAAGGGATATATCTTCTAAAAAAGACAGAGACCCGGATATATCTTTTGCAAAAGACAGGTTGAGCCCAGTACCAAGACTCAGAATCATAAACCCTGTGACACTGCCAGGTATGAGCCAAAGAGTGGACAGTGAGAAGACCCATGCCCCAAGGTCTGGGGGAGCTCAGAGAGGAGCCAGCAGGCAGCTCAACCTTGATGTTGAGCCAACTTCTTCCAAGGTAGGCACTGTCATTAAGCCGTAGGTGTGATGGAACACACCCAAAGTCTCACGGAGGCAGAGAAGTACAGAGACCTCCAGCAGATAGAGACACAAAGTGATGCTGAGTTGGACAGACATGGTTTCCAGTCCCTGCTCTGGCAGTGTCCACCTGTGTGAGCTTGTCCAGTTCACCTACCCTCCAAGTCTCCCCTTCCTCACCTGAGCAATGGAATTCTTTGGGGCTTACATTCAGCCTGCATGCACAAGAACAGTAACCACTCTGGTTATCTATACGCAGTGTTCACTGACTGGTCAGCACTCAAATCATACAGATTGTTAAGTATTTGGAATTATCGCCCTGGGTGTCATAATGCCTATTTTGAAAACTGCAATATGTACAGAGCATGCTGTACGTTGCCCAACACACAATAGGTACTTAAATGAATAATGAATAGTAGCTGTTATTATTTCATTAAAATAGTTATCACCATTGCTAACTGTTGTAGACTGAATTGTGTCCCCTCCTCAATTTCATATGTTGAAGCCCTAACCCCCCAAGGTGACTATTTGGAGACAAAGCCTTCAAGAAAGCAATTAAGGTTAAATGAGGTCATAAGGATGAGGCCCTCATCTGATGAGACTGGTGCCCTGACAGGAAGGGGAAGAGACACCAGCAAGTTCTCTCACACAGGGGAAAGGCCAAGTCCACAGGAGGGCACAGTGAGAAAGCAGCCATCTACCTGCAAGCCAGGAAGAGAGGTCTCACCAGGGACCAACCCTGCCGGCACCTCATCTTGGACTTCCAGCCTCCAGAACTATGAGAAAATCAATGTCTGTCATTTATCCATTCAGTCTATCACATTTTGTTACAGCAAGCCACGCTGACTCATACACAGACTGACTGACTCCCATTTGTAGACAAAGACGAACGCCTGGTAGATGCTGCAAGCAAAATAATCAACTCATTTGTGCCCTGCAGTTTAGAACTGGAAATATTCTGAATGAGATTTGATTTGATTGTGTCTAACCTAAGGAAGGATGGAGTGTGACTTCTAACCTAGGGATGAAAAGCTGGACAATCCTTCTGCAGGGAATTCCACATGGATCCGAAAATCTAGGAGGGAGCTCACGACCTCACATAATCCACATAATGACCATTCCTTTCTCCTTGGGAACAATAAGGGTGCACTTTTACTGGGCTGCAAATCTTGTTTTGTTTTTGCAGGGCTCCAAATAATGAGTCAGAATACACTTATATACAGAATATCTCCAGAAAGATATACAAGAAACTGGTAATAGTAATTATTCAGAGGGGGAATTGAAGACAGAGATGGACTTTTGTTTTTTATTTTATTTTATTTTTTTACAGTATCTTTATACTTTTCTTTATGCTTTGAGGGAAGTATTTTAGCACTTTAAAAAATACTGTTTTACAGTTATTTCTTTTTATATCCCTTGAATTTTGACCATGTCCAGAAATAACATTGTATTTAAAATGAAGAACAAGAAGAAGCTTTATTTTGGAATTAAAGAGAAAACAGGGCTTCCAAAAAGTGACACAGCAATTTTAACAAGGGTTCACATTTTTCACATTTGGGGATTCTGACCCACTGGTGGGAAATATTTTTTAGAAGAGCAATAGAGTTGAGAAGAAGAGAAACACAGCTTCCTGTTTGCTCCATGGGTGACCTGCTTTCCGCCCCTGCTCAGACTCCACAGACCTTCACCTTGCCCTGCTCATCCTTCAAACATCCTCACGCCATCTTCACTGACTTGACAAATTCCATCCGAGTCAGCCCTCCTTTGCATTTGCATATCTCCAGGGAAGGCTTGTGCTGAATCCACACATTCTCTGCTCTAAGACAGACAACTGTATACTTGGAAAAGGAGGGTCTGTGATTAACCAGAAAAATCCTCAGGTCAAAGACAACGTCCAGCTTTCTGGCTATTTGATCTGCTGTGAGAGGTGGGCAGACTGGTCTGTGGGGAAGGGACGAGTGCTTAGAAACTCCTCTTTTCAGAAGTTTAGACAGTGTTTGGCCTCGATCCTGACACTTGTCAGAAGCGCCTGTATTATTAAACTATTGCAAGTGGAAGTGGCGCACATTAGTAAACGGTGTTCCACCGGCTGCAACTGTTAAAGACTTGGCAAAATTTTCCACAGGCAACAAATGGAAATGTGCACAGTTGGGAGCACACAGTGTCCAGGCACCGTGTTCCCAGTCAAAGGCAGCGGTTTTGTTCTGCACAATTCAGCCTGAATGAGGCGACAGGCTAAGGTACCAACTGTCCTACTTACAATGAGGAGGGGACAGGCCTGCTCCTGGAAAGAGAAAGGCCTTCCTGACCCAGGACCAGCCACGCTTGTCCCAGTTCCCTTCACATAATGTCCCTGTTAAGAAATATTCATGAGAAAATTCCTTGTCTCTATTTTTTTTTTCCGGTTTTATTGAGAAGTAATTGACATCTATCCCTATATAAGGTTGAGGCGTACAGTATGATGGTTTGATTTACATACATTGTGACATGATGACCACAGTAGGTTCAGCCAATATCCATCTTCTCCTATAAATACAATAAAAAGAAAGGAGAAAAGAAAGGAAAGAAAATTTTCTCCTTGTGATGAGAACCCTTAGTTTTAACATTTGACGTATAAAAATAGAACTGTGGACCACAGAGAACAAAACAACAACATAAACTCAAACGTCAGTTGTGGGGAAATATTTCTAGAGTTAATTTCAGATGCCTTTAAAGTGGGAAAACACACTTTCATTTTTACTGAAAGGGAGACAGAATGAAACCAGAATTCTATAAGACTGACTTTGAAATTAAAATATGGTATAGCTTCATTAATTTGGAATAAATTGTGCTAATCTAATTTTTTAGAAATCCAATTAGAAATGTTAAAGAAATAGTTTTGGGGGAGGAGGGTTGCTTTTGAATATATCCAAGTTTAGTAAGTAAAGGTTTTCTAAATAATTTGTTCAAGCTTAAGAAAATATAGCTTCTTTATTTTGCTATTGAGTGGTTTGATTTTCCTTAAGACCTCCATCTATTGGGTAGACATCTATTAGGTTGTCTTTTTATTATTGCGTGGTAAGTGCTCTTTACATGTTCTAGATACAAGTTATTTATCAGATATATAACTTACAAAAATTTCTCCCATTCTATGGATTTTTATAATTTTGATGGTCTCTGATTCTGGACTTTTTAATCTTCTGACTGCTCTGCCTCTTTTCAACTCCAGTAAAAATTATACTCAGATAATTTTGGATATCGAAGAAAACCTCAGAAATAATCTAATTCAATTCCATCACTCTTCAGTTTAGGAAACGGAAGATCAGAAAGATTAAGTCACGTGTTTCACAGCTAGTTGGAATTAATATGTTAACTAAGATCTACAGCAGAATGAGAATTAATATGTTAGTTACCAGTCAGGATTCTTTGGGTTACAAATATCAGGGGGAAAAAAAATCATCCCAAACTGGTTACTGGCAGAACATTAGCAACTAACATTGATTTGCTATTACCAGAATTTTCTTACTGTGTAACACCAAGTATTCATGTATTAGTGATGATAATGGTGGGGAGAAGAGAAGGTAAGTTACTGGGCAGATAATCCCAAAGTGGAGCAAAAAACAGAATTCACTGGGCTGCATGAGAGGGGAGCATGACATTGGCAACAAGACAAATTAAATGTGGCAGAGGTGGGATCTGGCACCATCCTTGGAAGGAGCTAAAGACATGAGTCCTATAGGGGGTCAGGGCAGAAGTGGGGCAAGGTGAGCTCAAACTTTATCAGTGGTCAGGGGTGAGAGCTGTCTTAATCCATTCGGGCTGCCATAATAGACTACCATAGACTAGTTTATAAACCACCGAAATTTACTTCTCACAGTTCTGGAAGTTGGGGAATCCAAGATCAAGGTGCTGGCAGATTTCAGTGTCTAGTGAGAATCCACTTCCTGATTCACAGATGGCTGTCTTCTCACTTTGTCCTCACAGATGGAAGTGGGGGGGGGGAGGCCTCTGGGGTCTTTTTCATAAGGGCACTAATCCTATTCATGAGGGCCCTGCCCTTGTGTCCTTGTGTTCCAAAGGCCAACTTCCAAATACCATCACATTGGAAATTAGGTTTCAACATGTGAATTTTGATGAAGACAAAAACATTCAAGTCCAGAGCAAGGACCAAAGCAACAGATGAAAGTCATACTGGGGTTGAGAGTCTGATACCTAATGAAGATTAGAGACCAGTGAGTCTTGTGGTCCAACAGAAGCTTGTAGTCAGTCCCCTGCTGATTTTGTTTATCAGAAATAACTTCAGATCTTCTTATCAGCCCCATCCATAAGGTGGCACTAAGTTTTAAAAGATTTGAGACCCTGGTAGTGTTGGTGGCATCACCCAATCAGGAACTCCCAGTCCTCCTTCCAGACCAAATTCAGATCAGCTAACAAGATCCTTGAGATCTCTTTGTTTGGTGGTATGATTCTAATCATTTTGTAGGAGCACACTAATTATTTCAAAGTCTGTGACAGTTCTCCAGAAACAATACATGTGATGAGACCACTTCATCCCCTGCCTCATCAGCATCTTTCCCCTCTAGAACCAGCATCTCTCGGTGGTTTCTGGCAGCTGTGTATCTTGCTTGATATCTTCGACAGGCACTCAGTAAAACCAAGAGAAGTAAAGCAAGGTCTTCACCCTGTCCACGTGAGAAAGTAAAGAGGGAAGAACACCACCTTGGCTCTTGAATGTTTCCAAAAAAGAGATGGTTTAATGTTAAAAACAAAACAAAACACAGAGAATTTTGTATCAGGTTGAAAGGAAGAATGTTGAAACTAATGATCAAAATTATGGAAATGTAGGTAGAGAATGTTCCAGGAAATAAATCACTATGGATGAGAAAGAAGGAAATAAGAGCAGTAAAAGAACAAAGTCTTCTCACTGAATAAAGTACGAACATTTGTATGCACCAAAAGAGTGACAGGAAACCAGAACATGTCATTCCGAAATCAGGAGATGTTTGTTTAATTAATATTGGTCAATGCCCTGAATCACTTTACTTCCTGTTGGTTTAATCATAAAAAATGAAACAGAATACAAAATGTTCTAAAGACTATGCAATTCAAATTAAGTATTTATCTAGGCAGTAAACCTCTTAATTAGTGGCTTTCAAACAATTTTAACCCTGACCCAGATAAGAAAGATATTTAACATCAAAATCTGGTGTACACACACACACACATTCTCTCACTAATAAAAGTTTCACATTATCTTTACTACAGGCAATGCATCCTGGTATTTTCTTTCTAGTCTATTTGATTTTATTCTATTTCTCATTTTTTTTTTAATGCTGTGAGAGACCCACTATATTTATTTCATCATTCACTATGGGCTGCAGCTTACATTTTTAAACATATTCATTAAATGGCCTGATAAGAAATGTCCTAATTTTTAAGGCAACACCTGCTGCTGCTGCTTTTGAGAAATCTCAGATCTGGGTTACCATGGAAGCTTTCTTCAGCTCAAGCCCACAGCCAGAGTTCCTGGAATGTGAGCTAGACTTCCCAGCTATGTTTCCAGTGGTTTTCTCCTGTCTCTTAGGGAGATATCGTTCCCATCCCTCCTCCAAACTGCCTGGGAAACCAGTGCTCTTCGCAAAACAGAACAGCATCCTCAGGATAACTGCTCCCTCTCTTCACCCATCCTCCCTGGGACAACAAGGATGGGGTCTGTCTCCACTTGTGGTCACAGCTGGCCTTAGCTCTGGCTCCACTCCACCAGACTCTCTTCTAGTTTCACTGCTAAGCCTGGCAATCCTGCTCGGGTACCTCTTCCATCACGCAGAAGTGCTACTGCAAATCCGACTCCTGGGGCACTGCCCATCATGTCTCTGAGATTATTACTGGTGTGCAGAAGACCCCTCCATCTGAGGGTCGGTTCCTGATCTCCAGCCAAACAGGACTGTGCTGATCTAACTGCACTGAAATGGAGATGCCATCCTTAGAGGAAGCTATTCAGCATGGGTGGGAGGGGGGTGGTCTCCATTCAAAGAGCTGAGATTAGAGACTCATCTCCTTGGAAGTCTTCCCTGTGACTCAAAGCAGGACATTGACCAGAGACTTCACCCTAACTTAGGGCCCCCTCTGTTTCCCCAAGACACTCTCCCCAGTATTTTTTGTGTGGCATTCTCTCTCTTCCAGGAAGGGTGGGTATTGACCTAAATGCAAGGGATATATTGAGTATCCTCGAGACCATCTTCACAGACCCTGGGCCAAAGAGCATAAGCCCTGATATGTCATGAGTCGTGAGCATTTAAAACAAATATGGATCTGAGTATGAAATGGTGGCCATCGGTTACAAAACTATATTCAAATTGCTATATAAAAACTCATTCACAAGTAAAATCATCTTTCCTTACAAGGACATTGTTGAGGGGTTCAGTGTGCTGTTGAACTTCCAGCACAAAGTAGGAAGTTTTGGTATTATGGACATGTAAAGGGAGTATTTTAGTGTTTTTAGTATACAACCCTCTATATGGTGAGTACTCAGAAGGATAGTTATTGGTTAAATACAGGAAATTTTAAGAACATTAATTTAGTTTATAGACTAAAAAGACTTAGTTAGAGGGACTCTAGGATTAATCTAATCTGCTACCGTTGCTATTTGCATTCCACTTTCCTGCATTAGTTAGGAATGCATTTGGCTACAAGTAAAAGAAAAGTATGACTGCCTTGGCTTAAACAAATAAGGATGTATTTTTCTCACACAGCTAAGTGTCTGGAGGTAAGCAGCTCAGTGATGTCAGACCTGATTCTCCCTGACTCTCCTGGCCTTTTCCTCATGGTTTCAAGATGGTTTCTGCAGCTCTTAACGTCATATCTGCATTCGAGGCATAATAAAGGGGTAAGGTGGCCTCCAGTCACATCGCTCTTTTCTTATTAGGAAATCAAAAGCTTAATGGAAATCAAAAGCTTATTAGGAAATCAAAACCAAAATGTCCCCAAAGGGAATTTCTCTAAGGTCTAAGGTTCTCTAAGGTTAGAACTAGGTCATTTATTTACTTACCAATAAAATTGAGGTGTAATTAAAAAGGGAAAAATTAGAGAATGGATATTAAATAGGCAATTGCAAGTGATGGCCAAATTTCCACAACCAGAGACCGTTTATCCTTGTGTGAACATCTTTAGGGCACGAGGACAGCCTGTCCCACTTTTAGCAGTTCTAGAATGCTCTTTTTATTTTGAACCAGAACCTGCCTCCCTGTGACTTATCCCTACAACCTCTGGTTCCACCCTGTGGGGCTATATAGATAGATTGGAACATTTTTTTCTTGGTGACAGAGCAATATTTACAGATACCTGTCATTCTCTTCCTCTAATTCTCCTCTAATTCTCTTCCTATCTCCATGAAGCATCTCTAGCTGGGTGGGTCCTCATGTGACATAACTTAAGCATTTTCACCTCTCTTCCATTTTCTTTCCTCTGGGTTTGTTTCAGTGTGTTGACGTTCCTACTGGCTTTGCTGCCCCAGATAACATCATTGATTAAAGGCTGAGCAAAACCAGAGAAGTCAGAAGATGGTGTCCATCATTGCACATTACCATCAAGGCAGCATGGCTTGCATTGTCATCTATGCACTTCCTGGTAATTCAACCAACTAGAGACTATAAATCTCTTCCATCTTTAATTTTCCTTTACTTATGAACTTGGTCGAGGGATCCTAGAGCAGAATTCATATTTACCAGTAGTATATTTTGTGGTGTTTGATTTGACTTTTATTTCTAGTTTATTGAGTTCTTTTCAGATTTCACTTATCCAGGGCATCAGTCATTCCTCCCAGAATGACATTCTCTGCAAATAAGATAAATTTACATTATTTGTAACTTCATATAAATCCCTATTAAGTATTTTCAACAAGAAAGTCAGGGTAAACTCAACCTACCCCCAGTGACTTCTCCCTAAGGTGTAGCTGAACATTTATTTAGGGTCCTTCAACACATGAATTCACGTCATGATCATTCAGCCCACATTTTACCTTGAGTCCTAAGGATGTAATGAGATCTTCTTTCTACTCTTTTGCAAAAATTCTGTCTCCTAATCAAATAACTTAGAAACCTGAAGTTAGTGGGAGGACTTTTCTCAATGAGTTCATTTTAGTTCGTAGGCAGCACTGATTCCCCTTCTGAAGTTCTTCAAGTTAACCTTTGCATAATCTAGTCTAGAACTTTTTATGATCGTGTTGACGTTATTATACTGGAAATACAGCACAAAATTTGGAGCTGAATCACAGTAACTGTTATGAAATTGCACATTGAACCCAGGGTTACCACAAATGTGAAAATTATGTGTAATTAAAGTTATCTTTGAAAATCCATTAAACGACTCACAAAGTATAGTATGCCTGGCATGTCGTGCACAGTCTTGTACAGAAATCCTTCTCCTATCATCAAAGATTGAGAACCACTGAGACAGGATAAAGAAAGTTACAAAGGAAGCCCATTATGGAACATTTAAAACATTTTCTCAAATTCATCTCTAACAGTAAATGAGGGAACTGTGGAAAATTCTAAATTATCCCTGCTTGTTAGTAAAATTTAATTTGTGTTGTTTTAATATGAACCCTTTATAATATTAATACATTGTAATTGGTTTTTCCCTGTTGGTATGAAGATTGAAAGTTATTATTTATGAAAGTACCTAGCGCAGGGTCTGACACCTAGTGGATTTGAATCTAAATCTTTCTAGATTAAATATAGATAGATACACTATTCTTTGAAAGTTTGGAGAAAAGATTTTGACCACCGATACCTTATTTTTCCAAAGCAGTTCTTCTCTTTCATGACCTTGGGCATTAATCCTGTAATTCCTTAGCGGAAGCTGATCCTTGTGATTTGTTCTTACAATAATGAAATTGTGGAGTTGAAGGGCAAACTTCATTTTAAAATGGCCCTTCGTTGGCATGACTGACTTTATCATTTATCAGCTATGTGACCTTGGACAAAGTTAGCATATTTGAACGGATTTCCCTATCTTCAGAAAAGGTTACTGATAATTGCATCAATGACTTAGGTCACATATGTAAAGCACCCAGCTCAGAGCAGGTCCATGTGTCTATGTTACACATCAAAGTCACATTTCAGGAAAAGACAGTTTATTTCAAAACGACTTATAAAGGGAAATTATTTCTATAAGAATTAATGTAAAAAGTCTATCTAGGTTACCCCAAAGCCAGCATTCAGTTCTTTTTATCCATTAACATTGCCTCCAACCACATTAAATAACAGTTTAAAATGAATTACATATACGATTAAATATAATAAAATGTTTTGTGTAATCATTTTTTTCCTTTAGAATGTTGGCTTTGGGTGCATTAGTTTCCCAGAGCTGCTGGGAACCAGGTACCAAAGTACCAATCTAACCAAAGTAACCAAGTACCAAAAACTGGGACGCTTAAAACAGAAATTTGTCGTCTCAGTTCTGAAAGTTACGGGTCTGAAATGACGATGTGGGCAAAGCCATGCTCTCTTTGACAACTCGAGGGGAGAATCTTTCCTTGCCTTTCCTAGATTCTGGTTTTTGCCAGTAATCCGTGGCACTCCTTGACTTTAGAGGCATCACTCTAGTCACCTGGCTATCTTCTTTCTGTGTGTCTTCACGCTGTCTTCCCTCTCTATGTGTCTGTCTTGGTACCCAAATTTCTCCTTCTTATAACAACAACGGTCATTTTGGACTAAAGCCCAACCATAATGACTGCATTATAAATTAATTACCTATGTCAAGATCCTTTTTCCAAATAAAGTCACATTCTGAGGTGCTGGGATTAGGATTTCAACATATCTTTCTTGGAGGGACCATTCAACTCATAACAATAGACCTGAGCAAAGAATTATGGGGCCCTACTAGCTGTTTGAGCAAAGGTGATGGCCAAAGACGCTAACTTTGAGAGGTGGGCATTGGGCAGAACGGGAGGAGGGAAAGGAAAGATTTTCCGTATCCCCTTCGGTTAACTTGATATTTGTAGACGTACATGGAGATGCACAGAAAGAATGAAAAGTTTGCTTAAGACCTAAAGTCTTGCCATTTTTAGCCCTTTCATAGTAAAAAAAGGCTTCAAGTGTCCACTGCTTGTCATTATGAATCTTAGTGTTCAGAATAAGTAACAAGAAGGAAGACTTTACTCTCTCTTAGCCCAGGTCACAGCATAATTTAGCACCGACTTGAATGCATCCAGCACCAACTAGCAGAGGAAATGGATAATAATACGTACCAGTCTGACACCTAATGAGCACCTATGCCAACACTCAATAAGTATTAGTTATTGTTCTCCATCCCGTTGACTGTCAAATCCCGCAAAGCTAATTTTATGCAACTTGCTTTAGCAATGAAGAACACCACCTGGACAGAATACTCACAGTGTCTCAGAAGGAGGATTTCAAGGAAGACTATTCACAGGATTGGGTGTTGATGCTCAAGTGATATAAGGCTGATTTTTCTATACAGAGAACCAATTGATATTGGGCACAGTCTATGACATAATGGTTTAGGTTTGGTGGGCACAGGAAGGTAAGGGTTTAGATGAGTAAGCTGTCATCTGATAGGTAAGCTCTTCACAGGTGGGTAATCCATTTCCTGATAAGAGAGCTGTTTCCCAGATACTTATTATTTTCCTAGATACATTAGTTTGCAAGAATCTTCTAAAGCAAGTAGCTAAATTATGCATTTGTTTTCTCTTATCTTCCTGGGAAAATTTCCAGAACATATTAAAACAAGTGTCATCAGTTCTCACCTCCCTCATATTCTTGGACACAGCCAGAAATGATTTTACTTGAGGAATCTAAATCCAGTGATCATTAAGGAGTAAGATGATTGGTATAGTTTAGAGCACAATTTTCAGTAGATGAAAGGATCTGCCTTTTTCTGTGATACAAAGACTGCAGACATACCTATACGCCCTTTATAAGACATATCCCATAAACCTGTGGTCATAGTAGGTGCTAAGCACATCATGGTCACAGCTCTCTGGGTAGGCCAGAGAACCTTTGGCTGTTTTATGACCCTGATTTTACCCATAACCTCCATTTTCCATTACGAATGCTTTTGATCGCCAGGGAATAAATGTGTGAGATCTTGAATGAACTAATAACTGAATGAAGAAAACCCATCTCTGCAGTTATAAACAGAGCTCAAAATACATAACCTTCAAAGAAGCATTTCTTACAAAGCTCAGCACATTGGCCAGAAAGTCAATATACTCCTCATCTGCTGTCAAGGTCTACTGCACACCATGTAAATGAACTGAGTTAGGAAATATTGATATGATGGCGCTGAAAGAGATCTCCATTATCAGTACTGGACATCAGAACTGAAGTATACGGGAAGCAGGGCTAACAGACAGGTGTGAAGCTGCCAACTGGGGGAATTTTTCTCTAAATAAACGGAACTATGCTGAAACAGCAACTTTCTCCCTGATAGCAGATCAGCATTTCTTCGGCTCTGACTGCCATATTTTCTGCAATAGCAATCACTGGTTTGATGGCATCAGCATCATTTCTGGTCCTTGTTTTGAGACAAGTTATATTCCACTGGAAAATTTCTAGCATGGGAATGTATTTTGGTATAATGTTTTGTTGCCATCAATACCAAGCATAAAGACCAAAGAAAACCAAAGTCTTCTTCTAGAGAATCTTAGCAGTATTGCTCGCAGCTTTAAGCAGATCTCTTTTAAGAAAGCAGCCTAACGTGAATATTCATGACCCTAACCTTGATGATTGCTAGCCAAGAAGCATATTTGCAATTGCACAAGGGGTAGCCTCTATATAAAACTTGAACAGGCTAGCTTGAGAGCTGGTGGGAGGAAGAGAATTGGTAGCAACTGCCCCGACAATAAATTTACACACCCTCAAGTTCTCAGATCCCATATTTACTTTGAGACGATTTCCTAACTCAACAGATATCTCCAGTCCTCTCCCTGATCACCTGGATAGTACCACAACCTGTGTTTCTCAACTCACTTGGCTGATTTCACATACTTGGAGCAGATTTATTCTACTCTTGACTGATAAAATTTTGTTCTTCTGAGGGTCAGGATGTCACAGGAGGTAGCTGAGGGTGGTGGGAAACAGACTGGGCTCCCCTGACTCTGCTCTCCTAAACTGGATTTAAACTCTGATCTGATGCCAAACTCCATGTTTCCTATACTGCTTATTCATTTAATAACATTTCAGAACTTTTCATAGACCAGAGACCTTAGAGAAAATAGATGGAATAATTAAAATAGATAACTTGAAGAGAGTTTAATAAAAAGACTACTTAAAAGGTTCAGGGATGGTGTAAGGAAACCACAAGGAATAACTAGTGATGTACTTGATGCAGGAATACAGATGTGGGGCATGAGAAGGGCTGTGTCCCGGGTCTCGGTTGAGCCCCTGGGACGTGCCCCGCCAAGTGTGGGTCCTTGGCTTCACGCAGGAAAGAATTCAGGAGCTAGCCACCGTTGAGTGAAGGTAGGTTTATCCAGAGAGATACACTGAAAGGCAAGAGAAAGGCCACAAAGTGTGGGGATTGGGTGCTCAGATTAAAAGTAGGTACACATTCCGTAGACAGAATGCGGGCCGCCTCTGAAGAGGGAGAGAGAAGGGGGCAGCCGCGAGGTGCCACGTTGCTGGTTTTTATGGGCTTGGTGGCTTCATATGCTAATAAGTGGAAGGACCAGTCTAAGGGGAAGGGGCTGGCATTCCCAGGAAGTTGGCCATTTTCCATTTTTGACCTTTTGTGGCTAGCCTTGGGATTGCCATGGTGCCTGTGGGCATGTTATTCACCATGTTACTATATTACAATGGGCATATAATGAAGCTCAAGTTCTACTAGAAGTTGAATCTCTCATCATCTTTAGCCTCAAGGCCTACTGGTGGTTGAATCTTTCACCATTTTGATTTTAATTGCTGTAGCATTCCTTAAATGGCTGTGCCCTGCCCCCTTCCTGTCTCATTCCCCCCTCAGAGATTTTACTCCCATAATCTTACGGGGTTTCAGAGGGGCAAAAGTCCGTATTCTGAAACTGCTTCCAGGCTGAGTAGGGGTGTAGACTGCCAATCAGGGAGTAAAAAATCTCTGAATGCCTAATCTAGGGGACCCAAGGGCAGGACAGCCTTTTATTTTTGCATCCAAGGGCTAAGGGTATGGGCTGGAATTGTTGCAAAGCCATCACCTGATGTGGGGCTGCTGTAACCCACTGTTTCCATTGACTTTTGATGAATTTTCTTGAAGATGAAGCACCTTTGTAAAAACAGCCTGACATTCTTTAACCGTAAAAAAGACTTATAAGGCATGGTTAAACATTTGTAATTACCATTACACGATATTATTATTATTATTATTATTTTTAAACAGGTACCTGAGGTCTTGTATTGCCTCGCAAGCATAGGTCTCTCCTGGTTCTTGTTGGGGCTTATAAGTTACAGGTTTTATTCTGGACAGATGTACCCAACTAGCAATTCCTCATAGCTTAACAGCATTTGGGGTGCTCAGTAGTGCCTGATATGGTCCCTTCCATTTTGGCTGCAGCTGGTCTTCAGGGGACCCCCTCCTTCCAAGTTTTTAGTAAGACAAAGTCCCCTGATTGGACAGGGACTTCAACCTTTTCCTCTATGGGAAAAGGGCAACACTTTATTTCCATATTCTTGGAGAGCCTTTTGAACTTGACTTAAAACTAACAATCTAGGAAACTGATGTGCGAGTTTTCTCATCAAACAGGAAATCTGAAGTTAAAAAGGGGCTTCCATACATCATTTCAAATGGGCTAAGTTTTAAAATTCCCTTAGAGGCCATCCTTATTCTTAGAATGGCTATAGGAAGGAGGGGGACCCAGGTTTCTGAAGTCTCCTGACATAGCTTAGCAAGTGTTCTCTTTAGAACATGATTTGCTTTTTACACCTTGCCTGAAGATTGGGGCCTCCAGGAAGAGTGGAGGCGACAGTTAGTACCCAGAGTGGAGGAAACCTGTTGAGTCACCTTAGCACTGAAGGAGGGTCCATTATCACTCTGTAAGCTTTCTGGTAGCCCAAATTTTGGGATTATTTCTTTGAGCAGAAATTTTGACATTTCTATTGCTTTTTCCATTCTGGTGGGGATAGCTTCTACTCATCCTGTAAAGGTGTCTATGAATACCAACAGGTATTTCCATCCCTTACAAGAAGGCTTCTGGATAAAGCCCATTTGCCAATCTTCCCCTGGATAAGTTCCCTGATGTTGTGTGGGCCGGAGTAGGGGTGTGGGTATAGGGTGACTCCCTGGGTCTTTGCGGGCACAAAGTTCACAGGACCTAGTGACTTCCTTAACCATTTGGGACAGTCCCTTGCCTAGAAACACTTGAGTGATTAGTCTGAGCATGGAGTCCTGCCCTAGGTGGGTGGACTCGTGGAGATGCTTCATTATTTTCCATTGTTTGTCCCCAGGAATGAGAAGCTTACTATCTTTTGTCAGCCACCCTGAGAGATTCTTCTCTAGCCCCCTCTGTTTAGCCCATTCGACCTCTTCAGGTGTATAGGATGCCACCTTTGGGAGAGACTGGTCCTCAGGTGGGAGAACTGCAGCTTGTGAGACCGGCTGTTCTCTGGCTGCAGCTTCCACAGCCTTCTCTGCGAGGGCGTCCCCCTGTATAAGGGAAGAATCGCCCTTTTGGTGATCCCTGCAGTGCATGACTGCAACCTCTTTTGGAAGCTGGACTGCTTCTAGGAGTTTTAGAATTTTTGCCTGGAATTTAATGAGTAAATCCCTTCCCGACAAGGGGATGGGGCACTCAGGCATGAGCAAAAACTGATATGCAAAGGTAAAATATTTTAGCAGGCAGCTAAGGGGGGCTGTAAATCGCTTGGTTTGGGGCTTTCTGTCAATCCCTGTTACTACACAGGGTTGGGAGGACAAGGGTCCAGGGAAATCAGTCAGCACAGAGTAGGCGGCTCCAGTATCTAATAAGAAAACAACTTTTCTACCTGCCACATCAAGGGTTACCTGAGACTCCTCCAGAGAAATGACCAGGTGTCCTGTGGGAGCCATGGAGGGTCCCGGGCCCTGTCGGTCTTCAGTCATCTCGGCCATCACAGGTTTGGGAGCCCCAAGGCCCCTTCGGGACTGGGGGTAGTCCTGCTTCCAGTGGCCTTTTTGTTTGCATATCAGGCAGGGTCCCCTTGGACCGTCCCCATACATGGGGCATTCATTTTTCCAGTGGCCCTCCTGGCCGCACTTAAAACAGGTCCCTTTTTGGCAAGACAGTGGCTCTGATCCAGGCATCCTGGATCCTGTCCTTGCCGTGGGTCTTCTTGAAGGAGGGTAACCCTGAGGTGGCGCAGGGGTTAGGGCAGCCGCTAGGAACTGTGCCCTTCGCTGCTGTCCCTGGATCCTTCTTACCTCTCCAACCCTGTCTTTGTTGTTAAATACTCCAAATGCCAGATCCACGAGCTGATTCCTGGGGGTCTGGGGTCCCAGAGCTGCCTTTTGTATTTGTCCCCTGATGTCTGGTGCCAACTGAGTGATGAGGTGGGTATTTACCAGGGCTTCCCCCTCAGGGGCTTCGGGGTTAATATTAGCGTACTTTTTAAATGCCTCCACTAAGCGGCCCTGGAAGAGGGCTGGATTCTCATCTTTTCCCTGTATTACCTCCCTGACTTTGTCATCGTTGATGGGTTTAACAACACATTTTTTCATCCCCTCTATGAGGCAAGTTACCATGTGGTTTCTACGTTCAAGCCCTCTACGTCCCTGTTGGTAGTACCAGTGGGGTCTTGGTCAGGGATTGCTAACACCCCACCCCCAAGTAAGGTAGATTTTGTGTCCCTGGTTGCAGGCAGCCAGTTCATCAGCATTCACCTGGGCTGCACTGAGGATCCAGCTTTTTTCCTCAGAAGTGCAGCAGGTTGAAAGGAGGACCTGTAGATCCCTTCAGGTAAGCTCATAGGCCATTGTCAACCTGGTAAATTCCTCCATGAACCTACTGGGGTCCTCAGAGAAACGTCCAAATTTCTCCTTGCAAGTAGCCAAATCAGTCATAGAAAAGGGGACTTGAACTCTGATTGTTCCTCCATCTCCAGCTGGCACTTCCCTTAAGGGGCAGAGTTTGGTAGTAGGGGGTTGGTAGGTGGCCCCACTTCGAGTAGTACTGGCAGGACTTTCCTCCAGTGAGGGAGATGGTGGAGAAGACTGTTTCCCCTCAGAGTTGGGGGAAATAGGAACTTCTGGCTGTGGACCTTGGGGAGCTGGACTCATAAGGGGGTCATCTAGAATATCAAGCTCCTGTGGGAGGAGATGCTTAGAGGGGATGCGGGCCAGGAATATCCGGCAGGAGTTCCTTAGGCCTGCGTTTTGGTATAGAGTCAGGGACATTTGGACATATGGGATTTCCCCCCACACACTCATTTACCTCCTCTTTAACAAAATAGGCCTAGCTACAAGGTGGCATTGTAATTTAACGATCCAGGCTTTGTCCAGACGTCTTGGCCCCCTAGTTTGTATTGGAGTCATGCAGTATTACAAAGGAAAATTAATTCCTGTTTCTTCAAACTATCCTTTTAAAACTTTTTCCAATTTACTAATATGCATCCTAACGGGGAGTCCTTTGGGGTACTTGTAGTTGTCCCCATTTTGGTAAGAATGTCCTATCCGTGAGCCTGAGGTGGCTCCCTTGGACTAGTTAAGGAAAGGAGCAAGGGCCAGAGGGAGAAAAGGTGACTAGAGTCCCAGGGTCTAAATCCTTTAGAGGAAAGGAGACCTAGGTCCTGAATCAACTAAGCAAATTATGTTTTGTGAAAGAGAAACAAATGGCGTTGAAAGGTGGAAACCTAGAACAAAGCAGGAATGCTGTAGCCACAACACCTCTTAGACCAGAGACCCGCAGGCCCACCGAGGGAGCGCCCGCCTGCGGCTCCCACTCAGGGGCACTGTGACCTGCACTTGTGGAGAGCGCTCGCCGGCAACTCTCGCTCAGGGGTGCTTAGACCCGCGACCCCAAAGGGTGCTAAAACCTGCGACCCCACCAAGGGGTGCGAAAACCTATGACCCCACCGAGGGGTGCAAAAACCCGTGACCCGTGAACAGAGCACTAGCCGGTTACTCCTGTTCAGGGGTGCAAAACCCACAATCCGCAAAGGGAGTGCTCGCCTGCGACTCCCGCCAATGGATGCAATGAGGCCATATGCCCCGAGGGCACTCGGGGAGGGCTGGGCCGCACATTTTTAAAGGAGAACTCCCAGAGTCCCCCAGTTTGGGCCCCATTTTGCAGTTCTGGCATCCCGGAACCAGACCAGCACTGTGTAGAGAGATGGAATTGGTCTCAAAGAGCCACAGAGGGGAAGCTCACCCAATCAGGTTGCCAATTACTTGCCACGTGGTCTTAATTTGGATGTCCGAGTGGTCACCTTGGTGGATCTTCTCAAGTCCAAAGAGATTGATAGAGGAGGGAATGAGAAAAGATCAAGGAGAGAAAAGCCTTGGGCTTGGTGGGTTCCTTCACAGCTACAGAGCTGGTCTCTGCCAGATCCTGCAGGCAGCGTCAGCCGCCACCTAAGGGCTACTTGAATCTGCACGGCATGGGAGAAACCCCCTGCCACCTTCCAAAGAGAGGGGAGCCGCAGCCCAATAGGCGGATCGAGATTATGTCCTTTGAGCCCTGTTTCTTTATATAAATGCCCCACACGTTGGGCGCCAGAGATGATGCAGGAAAACAGGTGTGAGGCATGAGAAAGGCTGTGTCCTGGGTCTCGGTTGAGCCCCTGGGACGTGCCCCGCCAAGTGTGGGTCCTTGGCTTCACGCAGGAAAGAATTCAAGAGCGAGCCACAGTTGAGTGAAGGTAGGTTTATCCAGAGAGATACACTGAAAGGCAAGAGAAAGGCCACAAAGTGTGGGGATTGGGAGCTCAGGTTAAAAGTAGGTTCACATTCCATAGACAGAATGCGTGCCAGTCTCCGAAGAGGGAGAGAGAGGGGGCGGCTGCGAGGCACTACGTTGCTGGTTTTTATGGGCTTGGTAGCCTTATATGCTAATAAGTGGAAGGACCAGTCTAAGGGGAAGGGGCTGAGATTCCCAGGAATTTGGCCATGGTCCACTCTTTGACCTTTTGTGGCTAGCCTTGGGACTGCCATGGTGCCTGTGGGCATGTTATTCACCATGTTACTATATTACAATGGGCGTATAATGAAGCTCAAGTTCTACTAGAAGTTGAATCTCTCACCATCTTTAGCCTCAAGGCTACTGGGGGTTGAATCTTTCACCATTTTGATGTTGATTGCTGTAGCATTCCTTAAATGGCTGTGCCCTACCCCCTTCCTGTCTCAGTTTTGGGGAAAAGCTTTGATAAGCAAAACTGAAGTAAGGGCAGCAAGGTGTGTGACTTTCTTCTGATTGATTGGTGCTCAGGTAACAGAGTGATGCTTCAGGAATCTTATGCTCAGCCTGAAGTTGCCATCTTCCCCGTGGATGGGGGTCGTAGTTCCTGCAGAAGAACTCAAAGATACTGTTATGTATATTCCTTGAGGAGGAACCAGGACCCTGCCTCAAGGCTGCGCTATTGTTTCTTGACTGTTCTGCCCTTGCCTCTGAATATCCCTCCTTCTCTGGTTAGCAATTGTTTGAATCTGCCTTTTGGAACTCAGGGAAGATCAAGGAGGCTGAATGAAGCCTATTTCATACAAACAAGAAACGGGGGCAGGGGGCACGGAAAATGACTTGTACTAGGGTCCCGCTTTGCTTCACTCTCTCCTTGTTTGGCAGACAGCCACCTTCTCACTGTGCCTTATGTGGCCTTTTCTCTGTGAGTCCATTCCCTGGTGTCTCTTCCTCTTCTGTGTGTTGCATGTGTCCTAATCACCTCTTCTTAGTTTTGTTTTGTTTTTTTTGGGGGGGGGGTAAGGTAATTAGGTTTTATTTTATTTATTTTTAGAGGAGGTACTGGAGATTGAACCCAGGATCCTGTGCATGTTAAGCATGCCCTCTATCACTTGAGATATGCCCTCCCCCCAATCACCTCTTCTTATAAGGATACTAGTCAGACCGGTATTGTTACTGAAAAATTGGCCTCTGCACCCCCAAAAGTGAATTCAAACTTTGAGACAGAGTTTGAGGAACAAAGAAAAAAGCAACTTTATCGCTTTGCCTGGTAAAGGGGAATCACAGCAGGCTGTGAATCCACCTCGGGGTTGGGGTCTTGAGGTTTTATAGAAAAACTGGATGGAACAGAAAAGGTTATAATCAGGGCATTTTACAGGGTGTTACAGTCTCTTCATCTTGCTAAGAACTTGCTGTTGTTACAGAGGAACTGAGGAGAGACTGCCCATGTTCTTAAGGTTCAGTCCATGACCTTCTTTCAGGACTTCTAGGGTAAAAAAGGATTAAGTTATTCTAAGAAAAGAGTGCATAGGGAGGGGCACCTGATAGTCATAAGATCAGTTTAGCTAAAAAGTATGAGCCTGAACAACTCAACAGTCGTCTTGTTAGTTTTCTACTCTGTCAGTATAGGGCCCTCTCTAATGGCCTCATTTTCACTTATTATCTCTATAAAGGCCCTTTTGAAGTGGGAGTAAAGGGGGCAGGGCACAACCATTGAAGGAATGATGCAGCATTTGAGGACAAACTGGTTAGAACCAAGATGGTGGAAGATTCGACTGACAGGAAACCTTGAGCCTCATGGCAACCCATGGGTGCCATGACAGTTCCTAGGCTGACCACAAAAGGTCCAAAAGGGGGGGGGGCGTTTCCTGGAAATCCCTGCCCCTTACCCAAAGTAGTTAGAATAATCCTTCTACTCACTAGCATGTGAAATTACCGATGCCATAAAACCTAAAAACTCTGCACCTCATGGTCACTCCCTCTCTTGCCTTCTGAGACACCCCACACTCTGTCTATGGAGTGTGTGTCTACTTTTACTTTAAACACCCTGCACCTCTCAGCTTCTGTCCCTCTCACCCTTTTGAGATGGCCCACATTCTGTGTACAGAGTGTGTATCTCCTGAGACGTTTCCTCTTCTTAGTGAGACAGACCCCACTGTGTCTGTGGAGTGTGTCTCTCTCTAAATAAACCTGCTTTCACTTGACCATGCCTTGCTCTTGAATTCTTTCCTGCGTGAGGCAAGAACCTGTTCTCCCACAACAATTTCTCCAATTACAGTCACATTTTGAGGTACTAGGTTAGGCCTTTGATGTATGAATTTGGGGGAGACACAACTCAGCCCATAATCATGGAGATTATATTTGATTTCCTCTCTCCTGGTACTGTTGAGAGGATATATATAAAGAATACGGTAAAGAGCTAAACTATACAACCATAAACCTCGAAGCACTAGGAACCGAGAACATCATACTTCATAGGGAAGTACTTTTCCCCTGTGACCAGAGGCCTGTATGAGCAGTGATTTGCTCTCTGTCATGATACTTGATGTAAAGATGGATTGATGTCGCTTCCTCTCACAAGGACACCAGTTGTATTGGATCAGGGCCCTACCCCAATGGCTACATTTTAACATTATTGCCTCTTCTAAGACGTTATCTCCAAATATGGTTACGTTCTAGGTACTCGGGTTTGGGATTTTAAAATATGGATTTGTTGAGGAAAGGGGGTCACAATTCAGCCCATTAACAGGTTAAGGCAGGATGCTGTGACGGGGAGGACCACTTCCGACATCACACGGGGGGAGAGATGAGGCCCAAGAGGAGGCTGAGTAGAAGGGTCTGTGGCTTAGGGAACCTGTGGGACCCCAGCAAGGCCTCAGGTAGGAAGAGGCTGAAGAATCCTTGGCTCTTCTCCTTGTGGGGAGTGAGTGCTGGGATGTGGTTTAAATTCCAGGCCTGGAATGTGTGCCGAAGGCGCCCTCAGCTGCCTGGAGGGGTTGCGCTTGTTGTGCTGGTTTGCATGTCTGTCTTTCTCAACTCTGGGGGTCCTGGGGTCAAGGACTGTCATCCACTCATCTTGGCGTCCCAAGGGTCTAGGGACCTGAAACAGTGAAGGAACACAGCAAAGCTTGTTAAAGAGATTAATAAGTCTCTCCTAATGGAGACCAAGAATGAATTAATACCTCGCTTTCGAACCACCTGTGACTGGGATGATCAGCCTGTCAGTTCTATGTTCATTTTTACCTTGGTCTCAAACTCTGGTTCCAATCCATCACCCCTACACAGTGTGTGTGTGTGCACACACACACACACACAGTACAGTCCTCTAGCTAGATCAAGAAAAGGTGGCACAATCTCCACAAAGGAAGTACACACCTGTTTGTCTAAAGGCAGATTCAGTCAGTTCTTCACCAGCTCATGAGCCTTTGTTTATGAGAACTGTTAATAACCATGGGTTAAACTTTTACTTGAAAAACAAAGTTCTTACTCTGCCCTTTCTTCCTACCTCCCTTAACCCTGCCTTATCTCAACGCCTCTGGCAGGAGGGAAAGGTGGCCCACGGGCAGTGAAAGTGGTTATCTTGTCTACTCTCAGGATCTAACGTGTGTGTAGGTCACGCATTACGTTTTTTTAGGCAATACTTCCTACCTTGCTGTGTTAGCTAATAACACAGCTCAATTTTTCAAGCCAGTGGAGTCTCTTCTGTAACCCATACTGGATAAAATGGTGTAGCCAAAAAACGTCAAAAGTCTTAAGGCTGGAATATAGATACGAGCCCTGTTTAATCCAAATGTCTAGGATAACAGAATGACCTAAGAGAAAATGCTGTCTAGATGAAGTGAGCAGGAGGCCGGACAGTTGTCTGATTGTATACACCTGGCCTGGTGTTTCCTCTGAAGTCTACACTCTGGAGGCTGACAGTCAGTCCACCTTTGTATCAGGTAGCTGTGATGGAGAGAAAATTAGGGGAAAGGTACTATTATGTCACAGCGCAGGGTAATCTTCTCAGTTCCTAATGCTGAGATCTTTACAATTGTATAGCTTAGAGCTTTACAGTATTCCTAATGTATGTCCGCTCAGCAAATGCCAAGAAACAGGAAAGCAAATCATCTCCGTGATTAATTGGCTGAATTGTATCCCCACCTCCATTCCTGTGTTGAAGTCCTAACTCCTAGTACCCAAAGAGTAAGTGTATTCAGGGCCTTTTATAGAGGTAATTAAATTAAAATGAAGCCATCAGTGTGGGCCCTAGTACCATCTGACTATTGTCTTTACATGAAAAAGAGATTAGGACACACAACAGAAGAGAAAGAAGTGGCCAGGAGTTCCAGCTCACAGAGAAAAAGCTGGGGGAGGACCAAGGGAGAAGGTGGCTGGCCATCTGGCAGCCAAGGAGAGGGGCCTCAGGAGAAACCGAATCTGCCAGCATCTTGCCCTTGAACTTCTAGACTCCAGAACTATGAGAAAATAAGCTTGTGTTGTTTAAGTCACCCAGTCTGTGCTGTTTTGTTATGGCAGCCCTAACAAACCGATACATCCCATTTTACAGGAAGTGATTTGTCCAAGGTCCCAGCTCAAATTAGACTTGGACCAAGAACCTTAGGTTTTTCTTTTTCTTTTTTTTTTTTTTATCTTGTCTTCATTCTATTATTACATTCTGTCTTTCAATATGAAAAAAGAAATGTAGACATTTTACATAGCATTTTTAAAGTAACGTCAAATGTTTTCTCTTTATTATTATAAATGTATGCATGTTCGTGGTAGAAAATTTAACTTTTGACTAACAAAGAGAACTTAAAAGAAGAAAATATAAATCACCAATAATCTCATCAACCCCAGGGAACAGCCACTCTTCATGTGCTGGGGGCTACCCTTCCGTGCCGGTAGGAAATCCTAGTAATTCATGGACAGAAAATGGTCCCCCTCTGAATGGTCCCCAGCATTTCAGAAGGTTTTCCTAAGTATTTACAGCTCCTGTGCCCAGAAGCAAATATCCTCATGCTTGTTCTTTCCTCCTTACCCCACCTCCCTGATACCCTTTGTAAGGCCTCTTCTCAGTTGGCACAACTTCCCACCAACCAGCCTCCCAACTGCTGCTCCTACCAGTCTGGTAATTGGTGGGGAGAGGGGACAGCTCTCTGCTCTGTCATGTAGCTTTGCTCCAAACAGGCACTCAGACCCTTCCCCAAACCCCCTAAACACAGAGATCAGTTTACAACTTTTAACAAAAAGGACGGAAGAAAAGTACAACACAGAGAATGATGGATAATTCCTGTTCACATTCAGACCCACCTAAAAACAGCTGTCAGCTTTGAAGGATTTGATGAGAAGGCAGGCATTGGGACTTTGGAATGGGGCGAGGGGAGGAATTGGGGGTTCCAATAATATAGTAAGAGGGGGTGGGGCATAAACTGAAGTGGGAAAAAATACCACCTGTGTTTTCACTAACTTCTAACTAAATTACCCTAACCATTCAAATATGAACGTGGACCGTAAACCAAAGCAGGGTTAGCAATACCCGTACCTCTGTCACTAACAGAAATCACAGATCTCTTCATAGCAAATTAAAGTTGTTGCAGATACACCAGATGTCCTTTACCCTCATCACTCTGAAAGGACAGTCGCAATTAGACCCACTGCAAGGTCATGTGATCTAATGAATTAAAAGGTCTGTGTATTTCTTTATCACCAATTTGCTTTTTAAAGTGTATCCATAACTGTATGTTAATACAGTCCATTTCTTCTGTGATTCTACATATTTTATTCTATGCATTAAAAAAAAAAAACTTTTCTGAGATGCTGTTTTAGGCTTACTTAGACAGTAGGGTCCTGGTGCAAAAAAGGGTTAGGCCCCCACTGTAGAGAGTAGTAGTGAGTGCCCGTGTTCACACTGGGAGGAATGTGGGCATTGCCTTTCAGGGCTGTTCCTAGAAGATACGGAACTGAGGCCCTGGATAGTGGGAGATGGAGGATAGTTGGGAAATAGCACCGAGTCTAAATATGCTCCTGCCGCAGCCTCCTGGCCTGGGGTTGAAGCCCCTGATGAGAGAAGTGAGAGCCAGGAGCAGATGAAATAACTTCCAGGACAGATCTTTTGAGATCCTGAGCATGGGCTGGGATGCTTTGCATCCCAGGTGGTAGCGAGTGACACAGTTCTGGGAAGAGGGCCATTCCTCCAACATCTGTACGGCCCCAGGCAGCACAAGGACCTAGGCAGAGTCCAGGTTGGAGCAGAGGTCTGGCTCTTTCCCACACCTTCTTGGGCAGTGGGCGTTGAGAAGTGAGAAGAAGGACATGGCAGACTCTATGGTAACTGCCACTGGGAGTGTGGCTCATGGCCTCAGGTTAAGGTGCCAATTGGGACTCACAGAAATAACTGGATTATAAGTGGGATTCAAGTTTTTGCATGAGTGTTGATGATATGTCACATCCATTGTTCTTTTGGCACAAGTGCAAATGGCAAAATTTGTCTCACTTGTCTCACGGGTGGGGAAAGCTCGTGTCAGTACTGGGGGGATCTTTGAAAGCCCACCTTTCCAAATCTGACGCATCTGGTCCCCCAAGATTTATTTTATTTTATTTTTGGGGGGGAAGAGAAAAGCTAAGAATGGGTGGATGGTGAGTAGACTGGTGATGAGCATGCTTTTAGGGAGGGAATGAATGAGGGCAGGAAGAGAGGGGAAACTATATATACTTAAAGCGCTAGAAGAAAATTATGCTGAGATACCCGACTAACAGTTACTTGTGGCAACAGTTAGGCCAATTAATGAAGTTATTTTTGTTTTTTGGAGAGTAGAGGAAGTAATTAATTTTGTTTGTTTGTTTGTTTGTTTGTTTATTTTGGGGGGAGATACTGGGGACTGAACCCAGGACCTTGTGCATGCTAAGCATGTGCTCTACCACTTGAGCTATACCCTCCCCCAGTTAATTAAATAAAAAAAAATAACAAAAGGGACTAAGCCCTTTGGCTCAACCCCTCACTGGGGACCCCAAAGCCTTTTATACAAAAATGGATATAATGGCCCCGGGATAAAAAGAAAAGTTTCTGGGACTCCTTGTAAGAATAAGACTTATGGATGAGGTCTTATTGGAGGCTAAAATTAAAGACATAAGACTTGATAAAATTGAGATGAAAGTTTATAAACATTGGTATATTTGAATGGACTTTATTTAAGATAGTTACAGCTCTTTTGCCTAATTGTATCGTGGAATAGACATTATGTCTCACCGGGGAATGCCTCCCCTGCCTGGTATTATAAGACAGAGTATATAAATCTGCCCCTTAAGAGATGTTAATTAAACATAAACACACACAACAAAAATAGAGTTACCTAAGCCCACACAATTAGGCTTAGGAGCTAAAAATTAGGAGCTAACATTCAGGGGCTAATAAAAACAATAATGGAGATTTTTTTGCCCCCTAGGGTAAAACTGATCAGGGTCTAACTTGCACACTCAGAAAGAAGGCCTTTGTTGAATGCCCTGTACAATTTGAAAACATGATAAATTGAACCCTAAAGTTCTAGAATATGGCATGATTTTCAGTTTAGTCAGAAATCTCACAGATACAAAAAGTTTTTTTGAGAAAACGTAGTTGAGCAAATCAATCTTTTGATATCATTCAGGCATCAGAACAGTTCTTTGGGGAATTAAGAGCAATTGTCTTTGTCTTGCAAATCTCTACAAATCAGAAATGTAAATACAGCTCACAACGACTTGAGACTGAGCCTAAGTAGCGCAATCAGGCAGAACCTGAAACCAAGAAAAAAAAAAAAAGGTGGGGAGAAGAGGCTTTTTTAAACTAAAACTGCTGGAAAGGCTCTCTCACCCAAAATTTAACTCACAGCCTCCTTAAGTGTTTATCAATGACAAACACAAATCTTCTTCTTCTTTTTTTTTTTTTTACAATAAATATGTATTTATTAGATAATATCTCAATAAAGCTAGAGGCAGAAATGAACACTGTGTAAATAAGCTATTTGCATAAAACATTATTTTCCAATTATTTTTATGTTTTAAATGAGTTCCTTTTTTTGTACAATAAAAGTGTCATCCACAAATACTTATATATATATATATACATATGACTAATACATATTGTTATATTAGATAAATAGGCTGTTGGTGTACATTATATATAAAAGCACTGCTTGAAAATTATACTTAATGTTGAAACTCTTTAGATATTATCATTAAATTCAGAAATCAACCTGGAATATTTAAAATATCATATCTATTATTCAGAGTTTCTTAAAGAAAGACTTAATAATAAAGAAGATGTAAAAACATAAAAGAAGAAATACAATGTCATTACAGTTGACCCTTGAACAATGAGGCGGTTAGGGGCACTGACCCTACTCACATATAAATGATATCATATGGTATTTTCTTTCTCTTTCTGTCTTACTTCATTTAGAATGACAATCTCCAGGTCCATCTGTGTTGCTGCAAATGGCATTATTTTATTCTTTTTTATGGCTGAGTAGTATTCCATTGTATAAATATGCCACAACTTCCCTATCCGGTCATCCACCAATGGAAACTTAGGTTGCTTCCATGTCTTGACCATCGCAAACAGTGCTGCTGTAAACATTGGAGTGCATGTATCTTCCTGAACCAAGTTTCCCTCTGGATATATGCCCAGGAGTGGGATTGCTGGAGCATATGGTAAGTCTATTTTTAGTCTTTTGAGGAATCTTCATACTGTCTTCCATAATGGCTTCACCAAACTGCATTCCCACAGGCAGTGTAGGAGGGCTGCATTTTCTCCATACCGTCCCCAGCATTTATCACTTGTGGACTTTTGAATGATGGCCATTCTGACTGGTGTGAAGTGATATTTCATTGTAGTTTTGATTTGCATTTCTCTGATAATTAGCAACATGGAGCATTTTTTTCATGTCCCTATTGGCCATTTGCATGTCTTCATTGGCGAATTGCTTGCTTAGATCTTCTGCTGATTTTTGGATTGGGTTGTTTGTTTTTTTGTTATAGTTGTATGAGCTGTTTATATATTCTGGAAATTAAGCCCTTGTCAGTCTCATCTTTTGCAAATATTTTCTCCCGTTCTGTAGGTTGTCTTTTTGTTTTGCTTATGGTTTCCTTTGCTATGCAAAAGCTTGTAGGTTTAATTAGGTTCCATTGGTCTGTTTTTCCTTTTATTTCTATTGCTTGGGTAGATTGCCCTAGGAGAACATTGCTAAAATTTATGTCAGATAATGTTTAAGGTCATACACAAATCTTAAAAGTCTTTTCCACAAAAAGTAAAGTCTTTCTGTCATTTGAGCAAATGAATTTAACGTATTCCCACTGTTACTTATAAACTAGTAAGTTTATATTGTAATGCCTGATTCGTGACGTAAGCAGATAGGGTAGGGGGTCCCCAGGGGAAGAGAACCAGACATAGCATCCTTGACATTGGAGAAGCCATTTTGGCCTAAGCCATTTTGTGATCTAAGCCTGGCCACAATGCTTGCTCTTGCAGAAACATAGGTCTCAGTGACGCAGGAAAATGGATGTGGGGCATGAGGAGGGCCGAGTCCCAGTTCTCAGTTGAGCCCCTGGGACATGCCCTGCCAAGTGTGGGTCCTTGGCTTCATGCAGGAAAGAACTCAAGTGTGAGCCACCATTGAGTAAAGGTAGATTTATTTAGAGAGATACATACTGCATAGAGTGTAAGGCAAGAGAAATGAAAGGAAAGAGGTGTGGGAATTTGGTGCTCAGGTTAAAGTAAATGTAGGTACACATTCCATAGACAGAACGTGGGCCATCTCCAAAGGGGAGAGAGAGAAAAGGGCCACTAGGCATGGTGTTGTCACTTTTATGGGCTCAGAAGCTTCACACACCTACAGGTGGGATCAATCCAACTGCCCTGGATTCTTTGGCCTTTTGAAGTTAGCCTTGGGGCTGTCATGATGCCTGCAGGCATGTTATTTGATCAGGCTGTTACAATGGGCATGTAATGAAGATTAAGGTCTACTAGAAGTTAAACCTCTTAATCCTCAAGGCCAGCTAGAAGGTGAATCCTCCACCATTTTGGGTGCTGTCATTCCTTGAGTAGCTGTGCCCTGCCCCCTTCCCTCCTGTCTCATTAGTAGTTGATCATTTAAAGGGAACAAAAGAAGGTAAAAACAAAAGCTATTGCCAGGCCAATGAAATAACATAACAATATCAGAGATAATAAAGATTCCCAGTCCTGTGTTGAAGGTAAAGATTAGCCTTAAGCACATTCTTGAACTGTTTTGCAAGATCCCAAACCCCTCAAGCCACCAGACTAACTGCAACTTTAAGAAATGGTGATACTCATCTTTTACTGACCCTCCATGACTTCAATCAACCAGAGCCTGGACTCTCAACCTTTGCTCCAACTCTATGCTGAATTCTTCTCTTCTCAAGTCCCCTCATGAATATGCATGCACCCTTAGCTTAAAAGTTCTCCAATTTTGCTGCTCTGGGAGACACCGCTTTGGGAAATATCCCAGCTGTTTTCTTTACTTGTTGCAAATCATAAAATTCTTCCTTCTCCTGCTCTTTGACTTGCTTGTCTTTTGGCTCAACTCCTACCAAGAGGTGAACAGAGTTATGGGTAACAATAAGTAAATTTTAAAGTGAAGCTATGAGCTCTCCAGTTACATCTGTTTATATCTGTGTGACATTGTACAGACGATATGTCTCTACCTTCACATAGGATTATCAAAATCAAATTTATAGAAGAACTCTATTTAATTGATTCAAAAGTAGGTACTTACAAATTAAATATTTCTAAAAGTAATAGAAACCAACCCAAATGAATCTCAAGTTCATGTGATCTGGGAAACAGCCAACATTAAATTAATATTTGGAATTAAAATTTAAGTTTGTTGGTTTAATTAATACAGACATGACTTACTTTTATTGCACCTAGGTTAACTAAAAGTCAAGGTCATATTATCTCTATATAAAAATATACATAAATAATATGTAATATATAAAAATATAAAATTCATCAACAAGAAAGCTAGCCTGGCATGATGGTTGACTTAGTCTAAATGTCTCATGATGAAGCTTTCATAGGTAGTCTAAACATAACTGTAATTCAATAGATATAAATGGGTAAGAGCTTTCAGGTGAATTCTTTAAGAATAATTATGCTTTATGGTATATCTGATGCAGGAAAACAGATGTGGGGCATGAGGAGGGCCGTGTCCCAGGTCTCGGTTGAGCCCCTGGGACGTGACTTGCCAAGTGTGGATCCTTGGCTTCATGCAGGAAAGAATTCAAGTGCAAGCCACCGTTGAGTAAAGATAGATTTATTTAGAGAGATACACACTGCATAGAGTACAAGGCAAGAGAAAGGCAAGGAAAGAGGTGTGGGAATTAGGTGCTCAGGTTAAAGTAAAAGTAGGTGCACACTCCATAGACAGAGTGCAGACTGTCTCCAAAGGGGAGAGAGTGAAAAGGGCCACTAGGAGTGGTGTTGCCATGTTTTATGGTCTCAGTAGCTTCACACACCTACAGGTGGGATCAATCCAACTGTCCTGGGGAAGGGGCTGGGATTCCCAGGGATTGGGCCACTGCCCATTCTTTGGCCTTTTGTGGTTAGCCTTGGGGCTGTCATGGCACCTGTAGGCATGTTATTTGATCATGCTGTTACAATGAGCATATAATGAAGCTCAAGGTCTACTAGAAGTTAAACCTCTTAATCCTCAACACCAACTAAGAAGTGAATCTTCCACCATTTTGGTGTTAAATTGCTGTCATTCCTTGATTGGCTGCACCCTGCACCCTTCCATCCTGTCTCATGTCTACTTAAAAATATTTTCTCCAGATTTTTGGTGACTTAAAACTTTAAAGTTTTATGAAATTAAGTTAAGTGATGGAAATTTGTTAAGTATTTAAATTAACCCCAAATAAAATAAGATACCAAAATATTAATTACTAAACATAGCCTTCCTTTTACAGAGAAGCTAAAGATACTTAAGTCTACTAATAAAAATGTTTGGTGCCACATTGAATATTTTTCTATAAAAAAGTACATATTTTTTGAAAATTATGAACAATATTTATAAGTTTGCCAGTCTGCAGAACACTAATGTAAATGTTCGTGATTGCTTCTTAGTTTTCATTATAAATCGTTTCTTAAAAGTTAAGAATTCTAATTAACATATGTAATTAAAACTAAAATTAATAAGGAAAACATCTTTGCATGAATGAAAAAAAGGTATAAGGAATGTAAATACATTTTATTAAGGGAAAAGAAAGTAATTTTGTTCTGGAGAGAGAGAAAGAAAGAAAAAGTATAGGACAAAATCTGAAAGCAAAAGAAGTTATAGAAGGAAAAGGAATCTTGGAGAAAAGAATTTAGAATATGGTTAGGATTGGCTAAGATTAAAATAAAATTTCATTGAGTAAGTAAATTTTAATATTAAAAGTAAGCTGTTACAAAACTAGAATTTGGTTTTCTCTCTGTGTTAAGAGAACAAAGGTTTCTGGGAATACTGATCTGCTTTTAATAACAGGTTATAAAATTTCTTTACTGCCTTTTAAGTAATCTGTTGCAACTTCTTGTATTTGCCCTTTAAATCTTTTATTGTCATTTGGTTGAATACATAAGTATTGTTTCACAGTGCCCTCTGATCCTATTTGACCAAATGTTTTAAAACCTGTTGATATCTTTGAAAAACTTCCCCAAGTCAAATTCTAAATGAAGTTCTTTTGACCTTTAGCTAAATTTGGGATGCTTCAAAGGGCACCTGAAACAAGCCAAAGAGAAATATTAAACTAATTAAGTGTATCTGGTATGGAAACCTCGTCAAATAAGTGATGATAAACCTCCCTAGGTTATATTGTATGGATAAATGTCATTAATATAGATATTTTTTAAATTACATGGAATTCCTAAAAATCTGTTATGTCCTGGTATAATGCTATCAGTCATAATTTTAGTTATCTTAAAATGTTATGTCACAGAAATAATCAAGTTTCTTATCAGTTGCCTTGTAATCAGATCTTTAACCATGCTGCTTTAAGTCTTTTGTCATTTATAGACATTGTTTTACTCTGATGCTTTTGTAAAATGAAGATCTTCAAGAAGATTCATAAAAAAGACTTTTGACAAATATAAGTTTCTGATGACTTTTAGATCATACCACTGAACTGGGTAAGAAATTATAAAACTAATGGAAAACCTGAGGGCTTTAACCAGATCAGTAAGAATTGATTACATGGGATTGAATGAACTGATAAATATGATTTATAATTTTATAACTTTTGTCCAAAATATTACTGGCCTTTAATCTTTGTTTTCCAGAAAACCTTTCCTCTTATGCTTATTATGACCTACAACAGGTTGATAAAGTGTACCTCTGTAGACAAAGATGAAAAATTTATCTTTTTCTCTCTAGCTGATTCCTCCAGAATTTGGTTTCTCTAGCTGGCTCCCCTCTGTACTTAATGTCTTATTGTGACCAGATTATAGCCAGTTGTATGAATCATTATTTTAATTTGCTCTTTCTTTTGTTGTTTTCAAATTGTTTATGTTTTGTGTCTCTCTCTGCAGTATTATGACCTTGTTGATGTTACTAGCTGCATTATTTATATCCTGTTGATTTTTAAGATTGTTGTCTCTTGCACTACCCGATGTGTAATCGGGCCTCCAATCAAATTAATGATGGCTAAACATCTTGAGACAATTGATCATATATATAACTCTATATAAAATCATTGTAATAGCGCAACTCTAGGTATGGGAAGAAGCAACAAGGGAAAACATTTCCTGGATCATAAAAGACCAGTAAAGCAGATGATTCAGAGAATTTTAGGTTATCAATAGGGCCTAATCCAAAAATAGTACATTGAGTGACCCATTAACTTTTCTTTCCTATCCAACTAGAAATTAAAATCAAGCCATCAGCCACTGCAGTCAACCCTCCAATGGTGCGCCCTGAGGGGAATTCAGGATGGAGAAAAACAGAAAGCCTTCTGTGCTGGATTCTGACCCTACATAGTTAAGATGCTTATCTCAGGAATAACTTCAGTGAACCCAGACTCTTGCATCTTCCCATGCAGAGAAAAGCACTATAATCATTAACTTGAGAAGTCTGGGTTTTGAGATTAGCAGTAATCTTTTGATCTTCAACTACACGTTTTGTTTTTTTCAGCAAAAACTTCTATATGTGCTGGCTCCTCCCTTACCTCTTCAGAACAGTTCCTCAGAGCTATCTGAAAGGCTGTCTTCTGGGTTATAGTCCTCAGTAAGTTCCCCAAATAAAACTTAACTTGCAACTTTTAGGTTGTGTGTTTTTCTTCGGTCAACAGTCATTACTATTTTGAATGTTTCTGTTACAGCATTAGAACCAATACTCTCCCCGCCGCCCCGCCCAACACACACACAAAAGTTTTGTCAATCAGACTCAACAGAAAACACAGAAATTTATTCAGCGTCCTTAACAATGAAGATCTAGGAGAATTCATTCTACGTAATCCCAGAATATCACCTAGATTATTGAGGAAGGTTAGATTTATTTCACTTAGCACCGTGCCCTCAAGGATAATCACGCTGTCACAAATGGCAAGATTTCATTCTTTTTTTATAAATCAGTAATATTTCATTATATCCATATGTATAATGTTAGCCAGCTAGCTAGTTAGATACCACATCTTTATCCATTCATCTGTCTATGGACATCTAGATTGTTTCCAATGAAATCTCGTTACTAGTTTCAGTGATCTGATGAAAAGATTCCATTTGTCTTTTTGTTTGCTTTCTGTTTATGAGTCTCTCTAGAACCCCAAGTCCAGAAATGAGAAAGGGGGTCAACTGGGTCTACTGTGGTCAAATTTCTGCCTCCTCCAGGGGATCCAATGAACTCTGGAAACATTCAGATGCGACTCAGGATACCCAAGACTTTTACAAATATATTGTGATGGATATGATGTGGAACTATTACAATTGCTACCATTTATTGAGACATGTGCAGACATTGTGCTAAATCTTTTATGTAATATCTCATTAATCCAAAAACATCCTTAGGCTCAAATTATTATGTCTTATTTTAATGGGCTCATATTATTATGTCTTATTTCAAAGAAAAAACCAAGGCTCAGATAAGTGAAGAAATTTACTCAAGGTCATTCTGAGACAGGAGGGAAGAGAGCAGGGCACAGCCCATCAAGGAATGACAACAACTTAACAACAAAATGGTGGAAGAGTCACTTCTTAGTTGGTGTTGAGGATTAAAAGGTTTAACTTCTAGTAGACCTTGATCTTCATTATATGCTCATTGTAATAGCGTGATCAAATAACACGCCTGTAGGTGCCATGACAGCCCCAAGGCTAACTGCAAAAGGCCAAAGAATCCAGGGCAGTTGGATTGATCCCACCTGTAGGCATGTGAAGCTACTGAGACCATAAAACATGGCAACACCACGCCTAGTGGCCATTTCACTCTTTCCCCTTTGGAGACGGCCCACACTCTGTGCAGTGTGTACTTACTTTTACTTTAACCTGAGCACCCAATTCCCACACCTCTTTCCTTGCCTTTCTCTTGCCTTACACTCTATGCAGTATTTATCTCTCTAAATAAATCTACCTTAACTCAAAGGTGGCTCGCACTTGAATTCTTTCCTGCGTGAAGCCAAGGACCAACACTTGGCAGGGCACGTCCCAGGGGCTCAACCGAGACCTGGGATTTGGCCCTCCTCAAGCCCCACATCCGCTTTCCTGCATTAATCCTGAAGGGGTCTGCCTCTGAAGTTATGTTCCTAAAAAGTTCTAGAACCAATGTTGGCCTGGGGGCAGCCCTCACCTAATACAGAATCAAAAGGCCTGGTCAAGTACCACAACTAAATCAGCCTTTGCCCATGTTCAAATCCCATCCTCAAATTGCCGCTTGGATTTTGGCTTCAAGGGAGAAACAAACAGCAGTGTCCCATTTTTGTTGATGAAACGTCATTGAAACAGCTCATTGTTTTCTTTAATCTGAGTCCCCTATGAGCCAACAAATTGTCAGCACACAAACTGAAAGCGGTTCTAACACAATGACTGCTGAGTGTGTGTGATAAGAAGATGTAACGGAAGCTGGTGGGAAGGACTCGTAGGCAGTCCTGCTATCTTGATTGTCATCTTGATTGTCAATGATGACAATAAGTTCATGTGAGGACATAGCCTTGCTCAAAATTCAGCATCCGTTTTCTCTTCAGAAGCTTTGAATTATTCATTTGACTTCCCTGGTGGTTTACCATTTGCTTTTGAAAAATATAAGAATATTTATAATTTAGGTACCTTAAGTATTTTGTTTAAAATATTAAATATTTTAATGTAGAACTCACTGGGTTTTGCTGTCACTATTTCGCATCCTCATACTTCAGATAATAAATAGGCAAATGCATGTAACAATAGTTCTTTGGACCAAAGTAACTATTAATATTAAAGCTCATCACAACATTGTAAACTGACTATGCTTCAATTAAAAAATTATTACTAAAAAAAAACACACCATGGACAAAATTATGGTTATGAGTAAATGTAATGAAATGGATTTTATTTTTTAAAAAAAGCTCATATGTCTTCCTATCTCTCTTCTGCAGTGTTCCTACTATGGAGTACCTTTTATTTTATTTTATTTTATTTTTTTTAACTATGTTAACATCTCATTTTAGTACCTTCCTGTAAAGTTTGTGGAGCTCCTTTTAAACTAAAGCGCAGTCCAGGCTCACTACCAGGTTAAGCCAAGTCCATTAATTAAAACCTCATCAGTTCAGATGTTGCTTTTGGGACTTGGGAAGGCCTTGGCTGTGTGTTTTCTTGATGTTGGGGTAGAAGCAGCTACCCTTATGCCACCTTAATTCCATCCACCCCTTTCCCACATAGCCTAATTCTGCAAAACATGAATAAAGGAAAAACTCACTGTGGCTGTTCTCCATCGTTTTGATTTCAATTAAAATAGTAAAATTGTTTACTAAACCAGGAGCAAAGAACAGTGAATCATGTTAAGCTTGAAAGAAATAAAGCCAAATTAAAAAATGAAAACAAAAACAAGGACAAAACCATGCCATCAGTAATTGCTGAAATGCTACCCTCCAGAATGATTTCACCAAGGGGTATACCTTGTTCTCAAATTCAGTTATGGAAGCAAACTCACCAATTCAATAAATGTTTACTAAGTCCCTCTTCCATACAGACATTGTACCTCAGGGGTTAACATACAAACAAACAAAAGCATACATAAGAAAAAGTCATGACTTCCTACACTCAAAGATCTTACAATCTTGCAGGGGAAAATGTTGCAGACTGGCCCCCAGTAAAAAGCATCTAAGTATGGGTGTGAAGATGGTGCTTTAGGAATACCGACATGAGAGAACCTCTCCCATCTGCCGAGACTGGTCAGAGAAGGTTTTGTGAAAGGGAAGCACTTGTATCTGATGGGCATTGAAGGGCTGTAGTAGCAAATGCTGGGAGGCTGAAGGATGGGAGGTGGGGAGGACCTTCCAGGCAGAAGGAGGCATATGAACAGAGGCACATGTGTAGACAGGACTGGGGGTGTGTCTGACTATGCCCTCGGCAATACTGGTAGGAAAAAGAAATACGACAGTGGTTACCTCTCAGTTCTGGGACTAGAGGTAAATCAATTGCATCTTTATCATTCTGGGGTTTTTTCCAAAGGGTGTACAAATAGAATGTTAAATTTTTAAATAAGAACAAATAACTTTTTTTTTTTTAAGGGAGTGGTGTATTTGGGCATATAGCTAGGAAGTGAAGAGAGAGCAAGACGCTGAGAGTGGGGCAATGAGCCTGAAAAAGAAGCTGTGGTTAGGACGGCCCCAGATTCCCCCTGAGTTAAGAGGATTGACCTATATCTGTAAGCAATGATTCTCAACCAGGAGCTTGAAAAATACCTATGCCCAGGTCATACCCAGACTAACTAACAAATAGAGAATCTCTGGGGATGCGATTCAGGCCCCAGTAAAGTGGGGTGGATACAGCCAGATGCAGATGCTCTATCTAGAATGAGTGCGCTCTGGTGAGGAGAACTGGAGGCGGGGAAAGGGGCCATGAGACCAGAAGGAAGAAGGAAAGCACTGAGGCGGGTAGTGATTGACGGTATTTTAGGGTTAAGAGAGGGAGGAATATGGTAGATAAAGGAGGGGAAAAGGGTATTTCAGGCAGAGGAAAGGATATTTCAAGCAGATGCACAAGGACATGGAATGCTTGGATGGAAGCAGGAAGCAATCTTGTGACTAGAAGAACATGCAGAGAGGAGATGAGAATGGTGAGGTTGGTGATAGTGGGTTTAATCTATTTTATTATTTAATATTTTATTTATTTATTTTATTTTGGCTGGGGCAGGGGGAGGTAATTACGTTTGTTTATTTTCAGAGGAGGTGCTGGGGGTTGAACACAAGACCTCGTGCGTGCTAAGCATGCGCTTTACCACTTGAGCTATACCCTCCCCCAAATCTATTTAAAAATATGACCATTAAATCCTTGGCTTCTTATGCAACAGAATGTGATTTGTTGAGGGCCAGTAATCAGTTATGTTCCTGACTACTATTGTGTTATTATAGATTTTCAATTAATTTCATCTTTCAAGCTTTAGATAAATGGATTCTGTGGTTAGTTCTAATTGACCAATGCTTATAAGCTACAGTTGGCTTTATTATGAATAACGATGTTACCATTTTAAACTCTGGAGTCTGTGGGTCTAGAATTGCTCAGCCTCAGCACTGTTGCCTTTTTGTGCTGGATCTTCCTTTCTTGGGGACAGGGGCTGTCCTGTGTGTTCTGAAGATGTTGAGCAGTATTCCCAGCCTCTACCAACGAGGAGCCAGGAGCATCCCCCCTCCCAACTCCCACCAGGTGTGGCGACCAAAACTGTCTCCAGTCACTGGCAAATGCCCCTTGGGGAGTAAAATCGCCACCCCCTCCACCAGCTCCCCAAAATGAGAACCACTGGTCTGGAGTCTAATTCTAGACCAATTCATCTCAAACTGTGTGCGTGCATGTGCGTGTGCTTGTGCGTGTGCACACACGAGCATGTGAATTCCCTGGGGATCTTGTTAAAAGGCAAATTCTGATTTTTGTGGTACTGGGATATGGAGCCTGAGGTTTTGCATTTGTAACAAGCTTTAAGGTGAAGCTGCTGCTGTTACTCTAGGAATGAGGCTTTTGAGCACCGGGCTCTGAACCCCACGTATAGTAAGTGTTAAAATAAGAGCTAATTTCAGTGGGGACAGGAATCATGTTTATTGCAGTGCTCCATCAATGCATCTGAGAACTGATCATGACCTCTGAGTATTTTCACAATCACTTGATACCATTTTATAAAATTCATGGTTACATGGGCCCAGGAGTATATTGAATGCCATAATCTTGTAGCCTGCCACCTGTGTTACTTTATGTGTGTAATACTATTCACCTGGAAAGGTTTTTCTTTAACTGCCACATTGTTAATCCTTTCCAATGGCAAGAAGTGCAATTATAATTTGATCTTCACTGAAAGCAAATGTTTCCATTTGGTCATGTGATACTCTTGGTCTAATCACACTCCATTTTCTAATCAAAGTCCATTTTTGAATCGTGGGCAAAATGTGATCCCTTTAAATAGCCTAGGAGTCTATCTTAGAGCTGATGTATATTCAAATTGTCCACCCAGATGAGCCTCACATGATGGAACAGATGTGATTCAGAAAAGTTGAACTGGAAAATGCATTTCTCAAAATTAAATAATATTTTCTCCAACTTACATAATTGGAAGTAATATTTTCCCTGAAATGATACCCTTAGAAGACAGTATCCAGGAAGCTGTTACTGCTAAGAATTCTTTCCACATCTATTCAGTTCACCAATACATACTGACCCTCTGCAATGGGGCAGGGACAGTTGCAGGAGCTGGCCAGAGAGCTGTGAGCCTAGCAGACAACACAGGAGATCCTTTCATAGAGTGTGATGAGCGCCCAGAAGAAAAACTGTGATGTGATGGTGACATAGGAGGTGGTGCAAGTGGTCAGGGAGGCCTCTCCCAGGAAGTGTTGCCTGCAAGGTGAGGTCCCGTCAGGAAGGAGATGGCCCTGCGGAGATCTGGAGGAAGGACATTTCAGAGGAAGTGTTAGAGCAGGCAGGGAGCTAAATATGAGCAGAGAAAGGGGGACATGGGCAAATGGCAGAAAATCATATATCTTGTAAACAACAGGGGTCCTGGGACAGACCAAGAAAAACAGGATCCTCTGGATTGATAAAAATAACCATGCCTTCTGGGTTAATAAGTGTCCTGGAGGCAGAAGGGTGGGAGAGGACAGGAATCCCCACCAAGCAAATGTCACCTTTTGGTCATTATGACCTCATCCAACTTCCCGATCAAGACTAAATAAGGATGAAAAATCCCTCCTCCCCACCTGGGAAGGTGGAGCTGGGATGAAGATTAAGACAGACGACCCCAAACCCCTCCCCACCAATAAATATTCTGCCCATACATTTTTACACTCATATAAATAGCTTGCTAAGGAAACTCGGGGCAGCCACTCACCTGGGTAGGCCCGCTCTTTCCTTGAAAGCGTACTACCTAACCCTTAATAAATCCTTCCTTTGCTCTCTTAACCTCCACTCTTGTGTCTGAATTCTTTCTGTGACAAGACTAGAACCTCGAACCCCAAGAGAAGGAGATGTGATCTAAGAATAGTGGACTGAGCATAAAGGAAGAGGAAAGAGCCGAGAAGAAAAGAGCTCAGCTCTTGGAAGCTGAGCAAAGATCCCTGATCCTTTCTAGATCTGTGTCTGCAAAATCGGGGGGGGTGACATGGATCAGTGGTTCTCAACTTTGGCCGCATATTGGAATCACCTGGGAAACTTCCCAAAGGCTGATGACTCCATCGATCCGGGGGCCGCCTCGGGCATGGGGACTTTTCACAATCCCCAGGTGATTCTAATGTACTCAGCAAGCCGCCTGAGAGCCCTGAACTGGGTTAACCGTGACGTTCTGCCCGACCCCTACCACCTGCGGACACAGGGTCACCCTGTGGCGATGTTAAGTGACCTCAGCCAGCCCAGCCTCCCTGGTGTCTCCAGCGGTTGGATGTGGGGAGCTGACCTGGATTTCTCCATCCCCTTTCATATTATTATTATTCTAGGACATGGTTAGAGTGTTTGCTTATTTAACCACAGGTCTGAAACCCCGTCTCGGGCCAGGCGTCTTTCTCCCAGCTGGAGGAGGTAACGTGATATTCCCTGCAGGTTTTTTTTTTTTGTCTCTTAGCCTCTCCGAAGCAAATGGACTTTTCCAACCTTTTCAACTATAGCATGAAAAGAGGACGACAGTCACGATAGGCATTTCCTTTATATGTGGAGGCAAACAAAAAATAGCTCTCAGCTTGCTGCCCAGGTAAACCCAAGACAAATTTAGAAACATCGAACTTGGACCATCAACAAAACAGAGTGAGAACGTTTGTTTTGCGCTTCAACGATTTCATTCCCCCATTAAAAAAAAAAAAAAAAAAAAATTCTGTAAGATCTAATCCAAAAGGACAGGTAGTGCTTTCAAAGGCCAAAGCTCACTAAAGGGTTTAGCTCCATTAATGACCGAGGCCGCTAAATTCCAGCTCAAGCAGATTAGCCAAGTTAAGTCTTCAGCATTAGGGTCCCCACTAACACCCAGGCCTGCTGAGAAGCTGTCAGCCCTCCTTCTCACAAATCCTCCCCAAACTTCCAATAATAGCAACTTAATCTATGAAGAAGGCAACAAAGGGAGTGATCTGAGTACAGCCTGTGCCGCTGAGCCGTCCTTTAGAAATGGAATGTGATCCGCATGGGTAATTTTAAATTCTCCGGTAGCCGCATTAAACAAGTCAAGACAAAGAGCTGGCGTTCAGTTGAAATTAATATTCTCTTTTACCCCGTAATATTATTTCACCGCACGATCTGTATCAAAACTTTATCAAGGAGATGTTTTACATTCCTTTTGCTACACCAGCCTTCAGACTCCTACGTCTATTTTACAACACATCTCAATTCAAAGGAGATAGATTTCAAGTGTCAACAAACCATCCCTGGTAGGGGCCCGTGGGGCCTCAGGGGATCCTGCTTTGTTTCTGCAGTGCTGACAGCAGGAGGGAAAAGGGACAGGTTGGCCTGAGGTGGGGGGAGCAGAACCATTTCTTTAAACAAATGTGACACAGAAGATCCTACCTAAGGAAGCACATTGGGCAGTTCTTTCCTTGCCCAAGAGGCGCTGTGGTGACTGGAATGAAGAAAGGCTTTGGGGTCAAGTACATTCAGGTTCAAATTCTGCCTGTTTAAGTGCAAGTCACCTGGTTTTAGGCTGCTTGCCTTTCTGAACCTTGCTTTCCTCACCTGTAAAAGGGGGGGAAAACTCCTTTTCATCTGACTCTTACAAGAAAGAAACAGAAACATTCGAAAGCTCCCAGCCGAGCACTGATGTCAAACTGTCCACCGAGGAAACAAGGACACCCTCTCTGACCTTGCGAATGTCAGGGAACCTGTAAATGTTTGCTGAGTTCGCTGTAAAACGGTGGCATTCACGAGAGCAGCAGTTGTGAACCTGCTTCTCATCAACAGGTGCTCAAGAGCCTTAGCCCGGGGGGAGGGGTTGAAAGAAACCCGAAGGCTGTTCATTTCTGTACGTTTTCCTCTAACTTCTACTTTTAACAGGAACGGCTCTTTGGAGCCAGGTACCACACCAATTGTTAACATGGCTCCAAGATTTAGTGACAACTTGAATTTGTCTTTTATTAAATTTTACGTTAGTCTTCTTTCCGATGCTTTGTCTTTAAAACAGAAGGCTGTCATTTGTTTTTCTCTCAGACGCCCACCGTGTGATGGAAATCAGCCTTCCCTCACTCTCTGCTTCACAGAAATCCCCTGAGAAGTACAAGCCCCCGTGCATGTGAAACCGACAGGACCCCGCAGGGCCCTCTCTGGTACAAGAGCCCCTCCGTGTCCCCTGTTTCTTGTTTGCAAAGAAAAGGTTTTAGGCTCCTAGGCTTTCCCTGAGTTCCAAAGGGCAGACTCAAGCAGTTAACGATCAGGACAGCAGAGTCACAGGCTCCCCGTTTGTCCTGGAGGGATACAGACAACAATCTGATCATATCTTTGAGTCATTCGGCAAAATCTAAGACCCCCCTCCCCTCAACCCCGTGGGGGATGGTGGTGGAGGATGGTGACTACAAGCTGACCGCAAGCATGCAGACCCTAGATTGGTTGGAACCAGAAGGTTGATGACTGAGATTCCCAAACATCACCCTCATCTCCGGCCAATCAGGAGAAGGTCCATAAGCTAATCAGGTGCCTGATGACCCTCTCCCCTAACACTGTCTTTGAAAAACCTTGCCTAAGAGCCACCGGGGAGTTCAGGTCTTTTGAGCTTGAGCTGCCTGCTCTCCTTGCTGGGAGCGCTACATATAAGCCCTTACTTTGCTGCAGACACCCAGTGTCAGCTTGGCTTTCTGCCTCTTGGGCGCACAAGCCCTTGCTCCATCACACAGGGTCCTGTGAGCCTTTCTTCCTGCCTTCCTGAGAAGAGTCTGGACTGAGAACGGAAAGACGTGAAGGAAGAGCTCAAAGACAGAGCTGGCAGCGTGAGTAAATCACCAGATCACGACTTTTAAAGCCTATAGGACGTTAAAAAAATTTTTAGTTTTTAAAAAGACAAAAAATAACTAATTTAAAAACAGTTTGGGGCTGAGAGTGGGGAAGGCCACACATGAATGGAGGGCAGGGGCATATGGAAACTCTCTGTACCTTCTGCTCAGTTTTGCTGTGAACCTAAAACTGCTCTAAAAAATAAAGTCTATTTAAGAAGGAAAAAAAAAAATTGGCTCAGGTGAAAAAAGCCAAACAATAAACACAGAATAATACAATGGCCACTAGGTCAGTGTGCAATTCAGTTCTTTTTTATCTTTTTTTTTTAAGCCATAATGAGACCTACTAAGAAAGAGGTTTCCAAGAAATCCAGCTCCTTAACCTAAATGGACATAGAGGTAAACTTCAAATTAAGAACTGCAATTAGCAAGTCAGTAATGTTTGGATACCAGCTTGTGTAGCTGTTTGGCCAGACTGGGAGCTGGCAGAGCCAAGAACAGGCACAAGTTCTTGTGTGTCTGTTTGTGTATCTTCGTCTGTGCAAGCCAATCTGGGTATGATTTCCAGTACCTGGAGTCTAACACTATGTGTCTCAGAAGATGGAGATACCAGCGTTAACTTGTACTAGTGTCCAAGTTTAAGTTCCCTCAAAGCAGACTCTGAGACAAGGAGAGGTGACCTCAGTAAGTACCAGTGAGGGGGCAGGAAAGCGAGAAGGGGCAGAGAGAAAGCCCAGGAAATAAGAGGTATGGAAATGAGCAGTTTTCTTGCCAAGCATCTGGGGCTCAGTCTCCCTGGAGGAGCCACATAGAAGCTTCTTGGGATGGCCCCACCAAGAGGGGAAGCTGGGCTGTTCATCCAAGACTCCACTCCCTCCTTGGTGAGCGCTGCCTCTGAGATTATTAAGTTCCTGAATCTTCTAGGCTTCCTCGAGCCACATCAACAGAACAGACACCACAAATCTTTTGAACTAGAGAAAAATTCCCAACAGAAAAACAGAGGGTACCCTGCTCCTTTTTTTTTTTTTAATGTTTAAACTTTTAAAAATTGTTTTCATTTTTATTGAGGTGACATTGATCTATAACACTATATAAGTTTCATGTCAAAGTTAATTTGAAAAGGTAGGAGCACCCCTATGTTCATCACAGCTTACTTACAATCGCCAAGATAGGGAAACAACTTGTGTCCATCAACAGATGAATGGGTAAAGAAGATGTGGCGTATACACAATGGAATATTACTCAGCCTTCTTTGGGGTGGGAAAGTTGTCACTGTGCTGGGAACTGTCCACAGAAGCTGCTTGTGAATTCCAAGGCGGGAAGAGGAGACTGGAAGGGGAGGGGTGGGAAGGGAGAAGAAAGTTGGTCCCTAGTAGTAGCTTTATTTAGAGAAAACTTATCAATAGATAAGTTGTTAATTCATATGATGTCCTGCCAATTTTTGTTTCTGTTTGTTTGATTGATTGATTTCCTTTCTTTTCTTTTTCTTTTCTTTCTTTCCTTCCTTCCTTTCTCTCTTTTCCTATATTCCTTCTTTCCCCTCCTCTTTCCTCTTCTTTTCTTTTTTTCTTACTTTTTTGAACTTAAAACAACAACAGCAACAACTGTTTTGAGCTTTGCAGGACCCTCACACTTCCCTGGGAAGGGAGCCTATGCATCCAAACTGGCTCGCCACCACCTGGTGGCAGCTTCTGGGGTTGCAGGCAGAGCTTCAGTCAATAACAAGCTGGGTGTCATCAATTTGGAGATGGAGACTACTTTGGAGAAAAAGACTACTGAAATGTAAGACGAAAATTACAGCTTTTGTGATGGGATGATTTCTGTGAGGTTCCAGGGATTTTTTGATCCTTTTAATAGCCCCAGTTTCCTAATCTGTGTAATGATATCACATAGGAAGAAAAGAACTGAAAAACTGATTTACATTAAAAAAAAATCCTATATTGATGAAGATTAGTTTTGATGACAATAAATAGATGGTGCTAAAGTGAAATGAAATATTTTATGGATCCAGAGAAGATGCCACAGCAGCACATATAATGCTAAGCACACTGAGAAAATTGATAAGGTTTCTCCTTTATTATGGGATTTCCAACAATTAACAGTGACGTTAATCAACAACTCCTTAAATCAGTGTTTTTTATATCACTATTTGGGAATACCTGGCCTATATAATGCACAAAATACATTTGCAGCAAATACTTCTTTTTGCTTTATGTAAAGATTTTTAAAGATTCCAGGTTTAAAATATGCATGTAATCTTCTTTCTGCTTTTCTGTTTAAGAAAATTATTTTTTAAATGAATAAGGAACAGTCGTTTCCCCAAACTTTACTATCGTTCTACATGTCTTATTTTTCATTTTTAATGATTTTTAGAAAGTATAGAAATAAGATAAATAGCTTGAAATGAATAGTTGATAGTTGATAAACTGTTTTGATATGGCTTCTTTACTCTAGTTTAACTAGCACTTTTCATCACCAAATCTAAATATCTTATTTCTACATGATCTAAACACCTCATTTGGGATTTAAAAAAAGAAAAAGAATTCTAGGTTTGTTTCTTAAAAGCAGCAGAATGTACACGTAGCCATATCCTTACCTCTTTAATATCAGGGGAGTTTGCGGGGGAAGATTTGAGGCATAGGGTTTTGGTGGCAAAGCTTATACCTCATTTACATACGTGAAAAGAGACTAAATGAATTTGTCCTTCTCCCCTCCACCGACTGATCCTTTTTATTAGCAAAATAACAGGTTTTTCAAAAAATAAATTAGGCCTTTGAACTTTACTCTTAAAAATGTTAAAATGGAAATGTTTAGGTGATGTGTAATTTACCATAGCAAAACAACTGAAAAGGAGGGTGGTAATAAAGGGGAGAAATAGTAAACGTTTAACAAGCCACTAGAAGCTAAAACCATCCAAATATATCAAACTTCATTCCCTTTACTGCTATTGTAATAGTAACATCTTAAAGGCGTTCCCTCAGGAAAGGGTATTCTAATCATTTCTTTAGCCAAATCAGAAAGACTGTCAGATAACCAGACTTCTGGGAGACAAGTGCTTTGTCAGCCTCCTGACTAATCAGATTTCAGTCCGTGATGCCTTGAGTATTCACTTTTAAAATGCCAAGTGGTTATTAACCATCCTGTCAATTACTGATCAGGGGAATGAAGCCTGGTTTGATGTCTGTGTCTAAAAGCAGGTCCACTGATAGAGCAATAACTCAGTGTCCAAAATCCATGGCCATGAGCTTTATCACATTGGCTGGAGAGAATGAAAGTCTTGTTTCAGGAAATATCCAGCCTGGCCTAATTTCCCTTGGAGCTGGGAGCTGGGAACTGGGAGAATCAGCTTGGTACAATGCACTAGTGTTGTGCTTGGGAAATTCATAGGGCCCAGGGATTACCTAGAGGTGCAAAAAGAGAACTCAAGGAGCGCAACTCGAATACACTGAATGGCCTACATCTAACATCACTAAGATATTCTCAATGGCCCAGAAAGAAAGTACTAGAGTTGAAGTTCAGACTAAACCCTGGGAGACTTTGTGTCTGTCATTCAGGCGGCCATGTGACTGTCTAAATTGTAGCTAATATTAACCATTGTTTAAAAAAAAAAAAAGAAAGAAATGTTTCCAGCGATCCTCAGCATGCGCGTTCAGATTTACATTGCCCTAAGCTAACTGGACCCTCACGTAGTTCCTTGTGCTTCTCTTCCAGAGCCCTGGTCCTGCTTTTGAGCAACGACTGATTGCAGAAAGGAGTTTGCAGTCCGCCTCAGGAGCCGTGAGACTGATGCTCAAGCTACGCGCAAGGAGCCTTCTCCGTAACACAGATCCTGCTCTTTCGCTTCTGTTGGGAGAGGCCGGCTGACCCTGCATCTGAGTGAGGCAGCTCTCCTCGTCAGGCAGCCCAGTAAGTCGGCTTTGTTTCAGACTGCTCGCTAATGGCCATCTCTGCTTCCTTCTTTATACACCCTCCAGTGCTAGGATACTGAGAGGGAACCCAAAGACCAATTCTTACGAACACTTTAAGGGCACTTATACTAAAGGTTGAAAATTGATATACTTTCAGGAACCTAAGGTCTAACTTGTCTCAACTTGCCTTTGCAGTCTGCGTCACACTGTGTATTAGGAACGTGACTGTGTGCAGGCCATGTCTCAGGTCTACAATGTTAGCACAGGAATCAAGTGTCCCAGTACAGTAAGCCTGTTTCCCATTATAAGAGCGTTTATCTTAGTGGTTGGCTGTTAATCTTCCTCCTCCCCATCATCGAGCCCAAGATAGTAGACTTGACTAAAGATACACACAGTGGTTCTCAACCAGCAGCGATTTTCCTCCCCAGAGGATGTTTGGCAAAGTCTGGAGACATTTTTGGTTGCCACAACTGATGGAAGGGGGAAGATGCTACCAGCATCTGGTGGTTAGCAGCCAAGGATGCTGCTAATTGTCCTCCAAGCACAGGACGGCCCCACAGCAGAGAACCGTGCGGCCTAAAACGTCAGTAGTGACCGGGGTGAGAAACCTTGGCCTTGAGTTTACAATCATGCATCCTGCAGCAAATATTCGATATTTCACTTCTATCTGCTCTTTGGTTTTGAGGTTTTTTCTGAGGAGGGGGTGCGGTAGGTAAATAGGTTTACTCATTTATTTATTTTAATGGAGGTACTGTATATTGAACCCTGGACCTCATGCATGCTAAGAATGTGCTCTACCACTGAGCCATACCCTCCCCACCCACTGAGCTACACCCTTCCCACTCTATCTGCTTTTTGATGCACCATGATCGAGAATTGTTTTTCTCTCTCTCCTTCCTCCAGCAATGCCCAGCCTAGCTGGGTCTTCTCACTCCATTGTGCTGAGAAATTCTGCTTTCCTCTTGTTTCTACTCCTAAACTGGCATAAGTAAAACCAATTCAGAGCTCAGCTAAATAAATGGCCTCCTGTTAACAGGATACAGGATACAGGATTCAGGCTTCACAAAAGGCAGTTTATTATTATTGTTATTGTTATTGTTATTGTTATTATTGTTATTGTTATTATTATTATTATTATTACTTAACCATATCCTTGGGATCCCACCCTCCTGGCCCAAGTTGCTTATCAAAATATTTCTTTCCAAGAAATAAAGTGCTTCCCCAGGAGGCACTCTGATGAATAAAATTTTCTTCACCCTTTGGCTGGTTGTTTCAAATGACTGTTGGGAACTTTGACATGACCTTCAACACAAAATCTAGCGCCTCATTGTGAAGCTTTGTTGTAAATGTTCATGAAATTCTGATTTGATTTCAGTGTAAGGATTTTGATACACAAAATGTATTGTGAGAATTGAAACAACTCATGCGACTACACATCAGATTAAAGCTAACAAATGTGCTGTTTTTTCCTGTTTCTCAAAACAATGCGGAGTGTTGTGAAGCTGGCCTAGTTTTTCTCACTGTTCTTTGTCAGTGTTTGACTAAGCGGAGGTTGTGTCAAAGGGGATGTGGGGACAAAAGAGGAACCGTGTGTGTGTGTTAGTTTGAGGAAAGGAGGTGAGACCTGTTACCTCCATGGCGCTCAAGACAGAGAACATTGGGAAACCTCTTCCTGGACATACAGTTTATGTAACATTAAAACAAAATGTTCACAAGTTAGAATTCAAGTGAAGAGTTCAGAAACTGACCTGATCTGGGTTCAGAGAACTGGCCGGAAGGACTACGATTCCCACCTGACACCTGTCCCAGTTCCATCCTTGGTGGTCCTGCCACCCCTCCTTTCCCTGTTGTGGCTCTCAATCAGTGAGTATGTGATATTAAAGTAAAGGTGAGACTCTGCCCCCCTCACCTATGAGAATGGAAACCAGTATAATTTATTGTGCCTGTTACACGACACTGAGGTGGGGCATATTGTCCTTACATTCGACAGCAAGCAGAGCTATCTTACCTACTTGCTGCAGGAAATAAATACTTGCTCCTGGAAGGTAAGACTGTGAACCATTCGAAAGAGCTTCCTTATCAAGACCACCAGCTTGCTCATCAAGACTGGCTTCACCGTGCCCACCAATACAAAGCTACTGTGTCATAAGCCCTGCCCAGTGCCAACCAGTAACTCAGCTTCGAAGCCCTTGACATCACCTCAGCAAGCCCTAAAACCCCATGAGCATCCTCCCCTGACTTCCCCCCTCTGAGACGCTATGAAAACCTTAACAAAAAGGGCCCCCTTTCTGTAACAGAGGTAGTAAACTTGGCTTTGCTTGGCCAACAAGTTTCTCAGGTGGTTTGAAGAGCCAAGAGTTGACATGTACTTCTTAAGAAAAATGGGGAAGAAAAATGAAATAAATGACTCTCAGAATGGAAATAATTGGTTATTTAAAGTCTAGAAATGGGAATGTAAAATGGTGCAGCCATAAAAATCAAATTGTGGTTCCTTAAAAAGGAACTTTAAACTTAGAGTTACCATATGATCCAGAAATTCCACCCCTAGATGTAGACCCAAAGAAATTGAACGGGACTCAAACAGATATGTGTATACCTATGTTCATAGCAGGGTTTGTCACAATAGCCAAAGGGTGGAATTAACCCAAGTGTTCATTGATGGACGAATGGATTAAGAAAATGTGCTATATACATACAGTGGAATTTTATTCAGTCGTAAAAAGGAGTGAAATACTGATACCTGCTACAACATAGATGAACCTTGACGACACACAAGGGCCAACACTGTGATTCCACTTACATGAAGTACCTGGAACAGGCAAATTCATAGAGACCACAGGTAGATTAGAGGTTACCAGGGGCTGAGGGGAGAGGGAAGGAGGAGTCATTGTTTAATGAGTATAGAGTTTCTTTTTGGGGTAATAAAAAGTTTTGGAAATAGATAGTGGTGATGGTTGCACAACATTGTGAATGTAATGAAAACCACTGAACTGTACACTTAAAAGTGGTTTCAATGGTAAATTTTGTGTTATGTATATTTCACCACAATAATAAAAAGCCTAGAGTGTTTTCTCTCTCCTTCTATCTCCTCTATAAACCCGCTACCCTCACTTCTGCATGACAGCGTTTAGGGAAAGGTGAACACAGATCTTCTGAATTCAAATGCTTTCAGAAGACTAGGTAGGTGACATAAGCAAGTGAAACCAGCCAAGTGTTTAGATTAGGTAGTAGGGATTGTGATAAACTGGAAACGTGCTCTTTCTAAGAGGCACACCAACAGTTCATCATCCCAACAGCTGTTGCCATACAGAAATGTGGGCTCAGACTTAACAGATTTCCTCATTTTTCAAGAGACACTGGAAATCAGGATTTACATGGGGAAGTTTCCATTGAAAATCTTTGTGCCATTTAGAACTGGTTAGTGGGCAGAGTTAGATGGAAGCCTCCTGCTTGCTATTCCTGATTTTCTGCCTACTGACCTGACCCCGAGCTTGCAGCTTGTACTGTGCCCACGTTAGATGCTTGTCCGAGTTAGGAGAGTGTATTTTTCTGAATCTGATGCATCATTAGCATAAAAGTTACCAAACAGGATGACAGGTAGCTCCTTATATTTTTTTAAGACCCCTCATTCTTATTTTCACTTAGGCTTTGTTGATAAAGTTGTCAAGCAAGGTCTTGTTCCATTCCATCCTCTTGTCCAACTAGGAATCCCCAACTGTGTCACAAGTGAAGTGTGTCATGTAGCCCACGGGAGAGGCCAGTGGGAAGGAAAACCAAAAAGAGAAACATGGGAAGAGGGATGGAGGGAGAGAAAGAAGAGAGAAAGGAAAGGAGGGATGGAAAAAAGACAAACAGAGAAAGAAACAAAAGAATCCAGAGAATTAACACAAAACTTCGCTACGTGGTTGGTTGCTCCCAGATAAAGCCTTCTCACATGTGTGGTCTCAGTTTTTAACAGACGTCTGGGAATTAGAACTTATTGAAATAGGGAAGAATTACTTTAACCTTTATATTCTAGTGCTTTTGCTACAGGATGATCACTAAAGGGACGTTGCCTATAAGCTTAAATTATACATAATGGCCCATCTCTGGGAACCCTGCCTCCCAGATAATAAGCCTTCAGCTAAAATACCTTTGTTTAACTCACAGGAAACATCCTGACCAGGCCCACCTGTGAACGGCTGCAGGAGGGAAGAAATTAACACATCCCCTCCGGAGTCCATCCGGAACCAGGACTTGACCCCCTCCCCTTTTAGTATAAAAGAAGCCTGAATTTTAACTCTGGGAAGATGGCTCTTTGGGACACTACTCCACCAGCCTCTTGGTCAGTTGGCTTTCTGAATAAAGTCACTATTCCTTGCCCCAACAACTCATCTTGCAATTGATCAGCCTGTCCGACCACCAGCAGTACAAGCCTGCACTCAGTAACATTGTTATCGTCAGTCTGCAGACAGAGAAGGAGAAGCTTCAAGAGGTTCCCTTTATGGTCCAGAGCTTAGTGGGTGAGCAGTGGAGACTACTGCTCCATGTACTTTCTGCCACTCCCCCTGGTGTGTGTCTAAGAGCAGCAGAGAAAGGAAGTCTGAGAGAAAAGGAAGCAGCATGTTTGGCTGGCAGGTGGCAGAGGGCCACCAACCACTGCTTTCAGAGTCTAACTGGCAAAGGGATCTTGAATTTCTTCCTGTATTATAATTCTCAGCCCCTATAAATACTCTTCCAAGAGCTCAGCTACCCTACGAGGAAGCTAATACACAAAGCTTAAGTAAATCCCTTAGCTTCTCTGAGCCCAAAGATTTCCGTCCATGCTAAAGGTAGGCATTCTTTAACGGTCAACTGCGCAAGGATTAAAGGGAACATCAGCGACCCCAGGAGGAAAGATCTGCAAGTGTTGTTACAAGTTGACGGAGGAATCCTGGACTGGGTCACACTGTGAGTTAAACAAATGAAGCAAACAGCTGTGGAAAGAGGATACTAAACTGAAATCCACAACTTTTCTCATGTTCACAGCTTTGTTTCACATTGTTTTTAGTGTGTGGAAGCTTGGCATTGCTGTTATAACCTTCTAGCTTCTTAGGCCAAAGAGACGGTGAATGCAGAAGAACCTCAGCCAGAAAGGGGAATAGACATTCCCCTAAATTCTCTGCCCCTGATGATCTGACCTATTTTTTTTCCCATGCCAGCATGTCACAGCAACTCATGTTGCAAAGGCAGCTGCGAATTCCATACTGTCTGGTTATTTCAAGTTTAGCCAACAGCTGACTCATTCCCCAGCTGCTTCATTGCTGGCACTTGGAGGAACATTTGAAACAGGTGGTTTGACTGACCGATGGACCCACTTTGAGAAGCAGCCTTCCAGGATTAAAGGAAGTGATGTGATAAGAAAGAGGAGGAAGTTATATAAAAAATAATAATAAAGGAAACAATTCAAGTCACTTCTCCATGGTTGTCTGGGAGAGTTCCATAAAAAGGTGTGGGTTGTGTTTTCCACTAGAAGATCTATTATTTGTGCCTTGTTGATTGAGAAAAGAAATGCTTTCCTGGGCATGGTCTGGGAGAAGAATAAATAAAAAACTAAAACATGTCATATAAAAAAGTAACAGATGTTCATGGAAATAAACCATTTAAGTGCTTTCAGAACTTAGCAAAATGGGAGATGGGAAACACGTCTGGGGAAAAAAATGGATCACTAGCAAAATGATGTTTTTAAAAGAGAGGAAGAATCTTTGACACTGGGAGGAAACCTGGTAGTTGGGGAAAAGGCCCAATGTCTATATTTTGAGGGCATGGGCAGTGGAAATGCCTGCCCCTAACACACGAATTCTTTTTATATAAAAGTAGGACATTCCTTCAGCTCAGTGATAGAGGATTAGGGTATTACTTCTACGTTCAGCAAATTCAGAGCGAGAGGAAATCAACTGAGGTGATCAGAAAGGGATAGAAATGTCAGATAGATGTTAAGTCTGGGAGCAAATATCACACTCTTTCTTAGAACGTTCCTTGAAGAAGTGCTCCACCAAAATGAAGGCATTAAAAAAAAGAAAGCATGGAATCCAAAACAGAGTGGGTCCAAGAAAAGTCGTGAAGGGCTTTAGAAAGAGGGCTGTGCATCTGGCCACTTAGTCCTGGTGGGAACAGAGGGATGGGGTGGGGGCCATGGAGGGAGGTGCTTCGGGGGAAAGGGGAGGGAGTCCTCAACAGAATATCTTATTGGTGAAAAAGCTGGCGCGGGGGGCAGGGGGAATTGTGATTGTGATGAAGGCAAACAGTGCAGGAATAACAAAAAGAAAGAACAAAATAGAGGCCATTAGAAACAGGGAAGAGTTTAAATGTGGTTAAAAGGAAAATATAATCAGAGCAATACACTGACCCTGCAGGGAACAATTTTGACACAGATATCACCATTATTTTCACTCAAATTTTTTTTCGGGGGGGGTGGCATGGGAGTAATTAGGTTTATTTACTTAGTTTTAGAGGCTGTACTGGGGATTGGACCCAGGACCTTGTACATGTTAAGCATGCGCTCTACCACTTGCGCTATACCCTCTGCCCAGACAGCACCATTTAAACTGTACTGACTTTCAACTTTTAGTACCAAGCTATAGGCAATGAAGAAAAACTAAATTACAGTTACAAGAGAAAATGTAAATATTATTGACCTTGACAATGTCAAAGGGAAATGATAGAAGAAGAATATTAGAAGGTGAAGGAGGAGGGCGGCTGAACGAACAGTTAGGGGTGTTAATATCTTCTTTTGATAATTAGGGACTGTAGTTGAGCAAGAAATGATGGTGCTTCTCTATTATTCAAGCCATAAATATACTTTGTGGAGAGATCATAAATAGTTGTATCATCTTATATATTGAGAGAATGAGGAAATGGAGAATAAAACGATCAGAGCCCAACAGATAGTGACCAAAACTGATCAGTCAAAACTGCAGAATCCTACTGCTTAGCAGTTTTAGAGATGGCTACTGGAAGAGATGACCAAGACAGGAAAAAGTGTTTGCCACCTGATGGATGCTAAAACTGGTAGGGATTTTGGAGATGATCTAATAATGATTTCAGTCCTTTCACTGTTCACAGGAAGAAACTGATGTTCAGAGGTCCAAGTGACTCAGCCAAATTTCCACAGTTTACTAGTCACAGAGCTGGGATTACAGTCCAGGTGCCCTAACTCCGGGTTCAGTCAGAAGCATTCATTTAAAAATAATTGATATGTTAATAGAAGATTGTGTAGTTACCAGATCAAGGACCTAAAGTTCCCTCTGAAACACTACATTGATTCTTTGTTCTGCCTCCACCTATTAACAGTAATGAAACAGCATTTTGTTTGGTGATTTTTTTCATTTATTCAGATTCTCTATGAAACAAAACATTGCTTCTCAATTGTTTTATCAGTTAACAATAATGATTGATTTTGTTTCATTCAATCAGCACAATGGTAGGCCCCACTAGGAACAGAAACATCATTCAGATATAGCCCCTGACCTCAAAGAGTTAAACATTCAGAGGAGAAGATAAGACACATTCACAAATAATGAGGACTTTGGGGAGATCTTGAGAACTCCGTCAGATGCCACCACGTGTCAGAAAGTTCCAGAGCAGCAAACTCCTGTCTCCTTGGGAGAAAGGAAAGCAGGGAAATATATTCAGACTTTACAAAGCTTTGGAGAAATAACTTCTGGAGTTCATGAAAATCATTCACGTCTTTTGGAAACAAAAAACACATAAACTGCAAGAAGTCAGCAATTTCCTTCTAAGTACACAAACTGTCTTTAACCACAGAACACATTTTTTTAATTGGCTGCTGAAACTTAGAATGCTTAAGCAATACTCTGGGTAAGTGTCTATAATTGTACCCAAATTGACTTCAGTTGTGTCTACACTTAGAATAAGATTAACGCAATTTTAAAAATTCAGTTCTTTTTAAACGTTAGCCTTTATATTTTAAGTTGCCCACTAAAACTGGGTAAAAGCCTTTCAAATGACAGCATTACCTGTGTTTAATGAGACTTGATGGTTTGAAATGGAATGAATTCCTGTTTAAAAAAAAAAAACCCTCAGGCTTATCAGTTTGTAATTTAGATGTAGTAGAATTCACACTTTTTAGGTGTTTAGTTTTCACAAATGGAATGCTTTTATTGTGATTTTTAGAGTTAGCCATTAGCACAGTGAAGAGCTATAGAACTGAATTGCAAGAAGCAGGGTAGGAATCATTGATAACTTAGAGCAAACATTCCCACCTGTACCGTGTGCTCAGGCAGAGGGGTGTGTCCTTAATATGAATAATCTCAGCTGCTTCTCCCATCCCTACAGAAAATGTTCTTTTATAATCTCTACAGATGAGAAAACTGAAGCTTGGAGAAGTTGGTGGTTTTTTTTTGTTTTTTTAATTGAAGTATATTTGATTTACAATGTTGTGCTAATTTCTGGTGTACAGCATAGTGATTCAGTTATGCTTATATATACACATTCTTTTTCATATTCTTTTTTATTGTAGCGTATTATAAAATATTGGATATAGTTCCTTGTGCTATACAGTAGGACCTTGTTGTTTACCTATTTTATATACAGTAGTTTGTATCTGCTAATCCCTAACTCCTAATTTATCCCTCATCCATCTGGCTTCCCCTTTGGTAACCATGTTTGTTTTCTATATCTGTGAGTCTCTGTTTTGTAAGTAAATTCATTTGTATCATTTTTTCAGATTTCACATATAAGTGATACCATATATTTGTCTTTCTCTTTCTGACTCACTTCAATTAGTGTGACAATCTTTAGGTTCATCTATGAGGCCACAAATGGTATTATTTCATTCTTTTGTAAAGTTAAATTTTTTGACCAAAGTCACATACCCAGAAGGTGGCAGGCTCCCAAGCAGGGAGAATTTCCTGCCTCTGTCACTAAGTAGTTTTGAGATTTGGGGAAATTCATTCGGCCTGTTAGGGCTTCGTTTCTCTCATTTGCATAAAGAGAAGGTCCTAGTAGCTTTCTGGTCCCCAGGCGTCCTTGATTCCCTGTCAGAGCCCCACCATCTTGGCTCCCAAGTGGGAATAAAACGTCTGACCAGCAGCAGCCGCAGGGCTGAGAGTCTCAGACAAACAGCTCCAGAAGTTGAAGAAGCAAGGAAGAAGCGCCATGCACGCTTGGACGGAGCCCAGCCTGCACCCGCGGGAATGGTCCCCGCTCCCTCGCCGTCAGCAGCTGGCACGCGGGCGAGTACAATGCCATCTCGCGGAGTTCAGGAGGTCAGAGAAACACATGTGAGGAAGTACATTCGGCCTCAGTCCAGCAGAACAATGTGGCCACTGTCTTCTGTTCTGGCTTCTCTGGCCTCGTCACATCTTCACAGACCACGAATAAAGGGACTGGAGTTGGCCCAGTCACCCTCATTCTCCCAGCTCTCAGTTCTGTGATTGCCAAGCCACCCTCCACCACATCACCCATTCGCTGCCTCCTCCCACCACCCTCTCAGCAATGAAGGTTCCTTATTGTCCGGTCGCCTCCCAGGGAATTGGGAACGTGAGAGTGGAGAGCTGAGGATCACAAGGACGCCTCTTCTCCCCGCAGCAGTCAAGTGAGTCTGGAGACCCACTTCCAAATTCTGACTGCCATCAAATGGCTGTGAATTGGGGCACTCCATTATTTATTATCTTTCTTTTTTTAAAATTGGGACTGAAGTCAAGAAGTAAACTGCATGTCCCGAATAATAATTGGGATGTTGAAGGACCTGTGGAGAATACTGCTTCTTTCTGACCATCCAACACCCTGTCTCCTCTATGCTTCCGATTTAGAGCAGCTTTTATCCATGGAGAACAGCGCAGTATCATATTATGCACCAACCTAATGGGTTTTTTCTTTCCTTTTTGCCTATTTCCACCTTGCTTTTTCAGGGAACTTAAGATTGACAGAGTCTTCTTTTAGGTCTTTACGTACATAGCGGGTGCTCAGCAAATGCTTGCTGATTGTCTATCATGGGAATTGACAGATAAAGATGAAAATGACCCAGCCCCAGAGTGGGTGATTTTAAAAACCTCATTTTATAGGATAAAGTTCCTTTCTTAGTGGCAGAATGTCTGTTTTTTTTTTTTTTTTTTTCAGTCCCCAAATATCTAACTTATCCAGGGACTCAGTTTCTACCTTCGGAAGAGAAAATTAATAATAACTTCAAAAGGCTCCTGCAAAGACCAAGAGAGATAATGCCTTTAATAAAGGCCACGTGTGAGTCCCAAAGTAGGGCTTCCTGGCACATTTTACCTGATGGCTCTCAGAGTAAAGGATGGTATTTGTACCGTGCACTGGGGATAAACTCACAAGGCAGCACAGAGGGTGTTCTCACCGCCCCGGGGCTCCAGTAACCCTAAAGACTCCTGCTACTGCAGTTCCCTCTCAGCAACCCCCAGGGATGAGAAGATCAATAATTCATCACACATGCAGTGTCTGTGGCTCAAGGCACGCCTCCTGAAAAGCTATTCTGAACTTTCATACAAATGCGCAAATGGAATGGAATGGTCATATTGATGTGAGTCAATCAACTTTACCCTCCTTCACTCATTTGTTACAGGGGACTAATCAGCGAGATTATAATAGTATTTATAAAAATAATACAATGACATATTTGGACCAGTGGTGAAAGTAGATGTGCTTTTGGTCACAAAACACAGAACACCAGTCACCTGGGCATTTTTGTTCTTGCATAACAGGGAGACTTGAGTTAGACAGCTACTGGTATCGGTTTGGGATTTGTTGATGCCAGGTGTTGGACTGGTGTCTTTGGAAATCCCTTTGGCCTTGCCCATGTGGTGGAAAGATGGCCACGGAGAACGCCAAAATGGCATGATCACCCCATTCAAAGCCAACCTGCAGAATCTCTCTCCCAGTGCCCCAACTCCACACCAGGAAGGACAAAGATTCCCACAGGCCCCTGAGCAAACTCCCTTATACTTCACTGGCCAGAACTGGACACATGGGCACTCTTTGCTGAGAGTAAGACTGAGAAAAAAGTGTCAGGGAGAAGGGGTTTGGAGAAGCCAATTAGTAGTGTCTGACTTGTTGCTCTGCAAAGCATTTCTGGTTACAACTGAAAGGGAAAAGCAAGTCTTTATTTCCCAATATTACTCAAACAAACTGACTTCCTATTATTAAAATATATAGACAAAATTGAAAAAAAATAAAAACAGAGAACCTGTAATTTCTACAACATCTGCCAACCCTGTTGATATTTGGCAGCTTGGTCCATAATTTCACTCAGATTTCTGAAAATAGAAATTCTCACTTTCCCTCTTGAAAATTCCAGGATTCTTTCAAATGCCTTCCTGTCTTAAGCCCAAGAGCTCTGTTGTAAACTGCTTCTTCCCTCTGATCCATCTGTGCTGCTCCTCTTACTAATTACTTCACAGAGAGACTGCTGGTGCATTGATTTCTCAGTATCTTCTTGAGAAGTTAACTCTTTCATTATTAACTTTTTCATTATTATCATATAAAATAATACTAAAACTAATAAAAATGTTAAAACACATTTTAATGTTATAAACATGGTTTCTTAAGTCAAAATAAATATTGGCTTGTAATAAAAAGCAACAATCTCCTGCCTCACCTTCAACACCCTCAAGTCCCGCTTCCAGTCAATAATTTTCAACTCATTTAGCTTTCCTTTATTCATTCATATCTATATTCTAAATTACTGCTTAAATTGCTATTTCTTGATTTTTTAAAAAATTTTGGATGTCAGCTGTTGGCTTCTTCTATGCAATAGGAGGATTTAGCTCCCGCATACATTCCTGAACCTCCCCCCATCATCCCTGTATAGCTATGTCACTTTCTTTTTTCTTACTGCTCTATTTTTTACATAGCATTCTGTTCTTGTTTTATTGTTGCAGATTTTTCTCTTATCTAACTAAAGATATAAATTACCATAAATTTCCTCCCACTGTCTTCATCTCTCCCACGTTCCTCATTCATTATATTTGCACCTGTTGAAGATTTTCTTGAAATGTCTGGTCGTTCTTGGATGTCCATGACTGCCACTGTGTCAGCTCTGTGTAAACAGAGTTTCTTCATTGGTCGACCTCATTATATTGTGGCACATGGGGACCTGCAAAGATTGAAATCTATAGGTCTTCTCTCTTGTGTTGGTTGACTTCCCCAAAGAGGAATTCTCCACTCTCCTGGTAGGGTAATAGAAGACTGGCTGCCCAGGATTATGGAAACCTAGTGTAGGAAGGGGGTTGTTGGGATTGCCGTTTGTTAAAAAGATTTCACTCAGTCTGCTTTAAAGGCACCTCACCACTCCATCCTCCTCCATTGAGCCTGGTATCCCAGTGCTTATTTCCAAGAGCAAAGATCCTGTTCTCCATTCAGTTAGGAGACAGAGAAGCTGCAGGAGCTAGGGCAGGGAATCTGGGAGTCTGCTCCTTTAAGAGCCTTTCTTTGTTTTTGGTCCCCTCCACACCCGACTTTCAATAGCTGGTGCCTTCCATGGCTCGGACTTTCCAAGATTCTTCAATGAGAATCAATTGGCTTCTAACTGGGCTTTCCCCCTCCACTATCTCTGGCATTAAGTTTCTGTTTTTTTTCTGTTCTGATGAGTCAGTTACCACTTGTCCATCTGTTTTCCATTTTGCAAAATAGTGTTGACATCACTTTCTCCTCTTACTCTTTCCCTGTTCTCTGACTTTTTGACTTTTTTTTTTTACCAGTTTATTTCTTTATCCTCATTTCAGTGAAGTTTCATGAAGGAATAGAGATTAATGGAAGCATACAATTTATCATGTTTAGCTGAAAGTAAAAATGTTTCATTTTAGGTGTCTAATATTATCTGGACAGAAGCCCACTGAGCTATTTATGTCTATATGTGAGTGTGTGTATTTAGAAACAAGAAAACAAATACATTTATAGCTTAGGTGAGAGAAGGACTATATTTCCCTTGTAGCCTGCTGTGCCAATATAATGTGTGCACTTCTGAGCCTTGGCGTTAACATACAACCCTGCGCTTCTCTGCTGTCTCTTTGTTTTTCCTGTGGGCTAGAATGTGGATGTGGCAGCAGCTAGCTTCAACTACACAGAAAAGGGCAACACCCTAGATGATGGTGGCACAAAAAATGGAAGGAATTTGGGTCTTTTATTGAACACACCCAGCATCCTGGACCGTTCACCTCCAGACTATTATGTGAGAAATTAATTTCTTACTTAGGCCTCCATAGCTTGGGGTCTCTGCTATGACAGCTCAGCCTGTACCCTAATGCAATTCCATTGACTGGTTAACAAGGCAAGTCTACGGATGAGCTGTATTATCTATTGCCTGGGGTCACTTAAAAGTATACGGAATCTTGGACACCACTCGCAGATTCTGATTCAGTAAGTCTGAAGTAAGGGGCAGAAATCCTTTTTTTTTTTTTTTTTTTTTTTAACTACCTAGATGTTTCTGATACACTGCCAAGATTGTGAACCATTGACCTTATCCCAATAACTCTAAAACATTTTCTTTACCTTCCCATGGTTTTCCTATTCCTCATTCATTTTCTTTGAATCTCATTGTCCTCTGATTCCTTTGTTAAAAGTCAATTTAAAAAAAATGTTTTTTAATTGAAGTATAGTTGACTTACAATGTGTTAATTTCTGGTGTATAGCATAGTGATATATATCATATGTATATGTGTGTGTGTGTGTGTGTTTATGTGTGTGTGTGTGTATTCCTTTTCATATTCTTTTTCATTATAGGCCACTACAAGGTATTGAGTATAGTTCCCTGTGCTCTACAGACAGTATGGTTCCTAAGGTGGTAAAACGGAGAGTTGACGCCTCTCTCCTTCCTGCCTTCAACATAGATTTGGTAACTGAAGCAGGGGTGACATTTTTGTCACCATGATGAAACTGTTGCAGAAGAGTGTGTTACAGCTCAGTGTTACAGCTCAGTTGTAACAGCAACCTGGATCCGGGCAAGAGACCAAGCAGCACTTGGAGAGTTGGAGAACTCACGTTTATTATGCTAGCAGGCCCAGAGGAGTTAACACTCCAAACTCTGGACCCCGTCTGTAGGTTTACACAGGTTTTATAGGCTGCCAGTTTACATTTTGCAACATCATATGCAAATATGGTATAACAAAAGTTGACTAATTAGGAACAAGCTTCGTAAAAATGGACCAATCAGGAGTGAGAGAAATGGACCAATCAGGAGTGAGAGAAATAACCAATCACGAGTGAGCTCCATGCAAATGAAGCATTACAAATGGACCCATCAGGAGTTAGCTTAGGGAACCAATAGAATTTTAGGGGTAAGTTCCACTTTCCTAGAAGTAAACTGTTTCAGAGGCAAAAAGTGAGATAAAGCCTCTGGGCCAGGGAACTGGATGGTGTTGGCAGGAGAGTAGTGGCCCTGCCTGCGGGTCCTGCCGGTCTTTTTTTATGGGGCTTCCCACCTCAAAACAAGCATGAGGCTGACTGCATTTCCATTTGATATATTACTTGTTTTTGGCCAAAGATCTAATGCTTTCTTGGGCATCTGGCACTGGAGATGATTTGAAGCAGTCTATAGTTTTTCTAAACCTAATATCCACAATGGTCACTGGGGAAAGAATAACTCAGACAGATGCTTCCCATGGGAAACTTTCTGTTTCTCTAGGAATTTGATTGTGGTCACGTAACCCCAGGCTCCAACTGAGGAGAGTTCAACTTTAGCCCAAGTTAAATCTGCCAAGGTATTTGGAGTGGAAGGATATAAAAAGTTTAAAAAGCTGTATTCCAGGATTAAATGTGCTCATTTAACTGTGCCAAAGATGTAAAAGCATCAATGTCTTCGTTCTTGCTACTCAGTGGATCTTCCGTAAAGGAGAGAGGGTTTTGTTATTTTAAGTAAATACTCAGCTGGAATTTAATATTCTTATATGTGATTCTCCTTTTTATGAAGTTTTATAAGTGACAGTTTAGATAATGAAATCTCTAGCAGAGCCATTCCACCTATAGTCCTTTTGGGAGCAAGGTATAAATAAATACAGAAATAAGATTTACATAAAGTATATATTTATATTAAATAAAATAAATTAAATCTATTTTATAAATAAATAAATAAACATTTAACAAGTACAAGGTGGAACAAAACAAAAATAAAAACTTACAGTAAATGCTGCATAAAGGTTAAGGCATCTTTCTAATATTTCAGACCTCTAAGTATATGTTGAATTTCAAAAGTCCCAGGCTCTCAGCACCCATTCCTTAAAAATATTCTAGAAGTCCATTATAGGAGAAAATAATTTATCCCTGTCGAGGGGTAAATTGAAGTTCAAAAAAGATGGTCATAGTCAGTCACAGAATAACTGTCTCCACAGGATGCAGGCTCAGGGAATATTCCCTGAGGTTAGTCTTAAGGCCAATTGGACAAAAGAAGTTATTAAGGAGAATTCATGACAGTGTCTCACTCAGGTGTATGTTGACCTCCCAGAGCCTGAAGCCCGTCACACACTTTGAACTCCCAGTTTCACAGGCTACAGAGCTAAGCTGGAATTACTCATTTTCCAAAACTTAGTTTAAAAGCTGCTCTTGGAAATATTAAAAAAATAAATAAATAAAGCCTCCCTGTTGTCCCTCCTAAAGTTAGAGGTTGCTGCTAGCTCTGCCTTCCTGCCTGCGCTGGCCGAACTTCCCACTTTTCTAGGGACCAAGGGAGGTTTCACTGCTAAAACCGGGAGAGTCCTGGGCAAACTGTGACAAGTTGGTCACCCTATCCTGACTCTTCTGCTTGAGACTCCCCTTCATGCTCGCCTAGGTCCTCCTCAGCCTTGCAAGCCCAAGTCAATTCCACTCTCTCCATGACTCCTCCCAGACCCCGCGGCCAGGAAATGCATCTGGGCATCTGCATCTCGGCAATGAGGCCAGAGCTCCAGGCTGGTGCTGCTCTTGTGACATCTGCTTCCCTCTCTCTCTCCTATGCGATACTTTCTAACTATGGCCTCCCAGACGGCAGCACACGTGTCTTTGCCTTGGTTCTATTCACGAGTCAATGCTTGATCGAAATTGTCAAATTGATTGGGGAGATGTTCAGAAGGACTGAGCCCCAAGCATCTTCCTCCACACTGCATCCAGACTTCTTGCATTTACTTGCAGAAGCATACCTTGCAGCACGAGCTTCGACTCCCTCCAGGAAAGTCTTTGAAGCAGGAAATTCCAACTGAATGTAGTAACCACAAACAAAGCTGAAAGTAATTCTTCAGCGGATTCTTGCCAAATAATTCTGGCAGAGAATAGCCCTGATGGAACTCAGTGAATTAGCAGAAAACACACTACATACCCTAGATAGAGGATCAGACTGAAGTCACTGTGTCCCTACGTTTCACAAAAACTAGACCCCAGAGCCAAGAGAAATCACAGACAGGATGGAAGAGAAATTTCTCCTTTGAACTAATGGCCCTGGGGCAGTTTCTAAGCCTATCAAGATGTGGAAAGGGAAATAATATCTGCAATAGTCAGGCCAAAAGGATGTGGTAGCAGCTTCAGAGCAATTCAGAAGCACAGAACCAATAGCTCCTTATGCAGAGGGATTTCTCTGGCTACAGGTGAGCACGAGGGCACACCGCTCTGCCAACGCTCTGCCATCTGAACTCAGCAATTGTAGCCAAATGATCCTGATGGTTTGTTTCACAGAACTCCCAACAATAACCATGTAAATACATCCTACTAATGGTCACATTGTCTGTGCAGATTTAAACACCATCTTACTATTCTGTTTTCACTTGACTGTTTGATCCTTGGGCTAGTTGCTAATATCATCTGTCAACTTGGCATAGAATTGGGGGAGGGACATATAGGCTTTCAGAATCAACTATAACTTTCAGCTAAGATTTTCAATGGTCTAGATATCTACGTAAGAGATAGTAGATTCAGGAATCAAGTAAATAGCAAAGATCCTCATCATAGTGTCTGGTAGAGCCAAGAAAATGTGAACTGCTAACGCAGGAATCACTCCTTCACATTATCAGGAAAGGGCCGAGAAGAGGACAGAACTTCCCTCACTGGGGCATCATTTCTGAGATAACATTTCACTCAGGCAGCACTGGATGTGCTCCTGCCATCTGTTACTGAAATGAAAGTCCTCCTCCAGGACAGGGACACACCATGGCATGGAACGTGAACAGTCCTTTAGTAGAATCTCAAGATCTCCTCCTCCTCTCCAGGCAGTCTTCCTGCTTCTTTGCTAGCTCTTCCCTACTTCTATGGTTCTTTGGCCTGACCTCTGACAGACGTAAGCTTCTTGGGTTGCATTTTGCAATTCAACTTATCTCCTTTGCTTCCTCTTATTTTCCTTTTTCCTGGATTATGGGCAAAGTAGAAACCAACATTTTGAAAAAGACTTGAATAACAGAAGTTAGAAAAGGGGAGGCATGTGGATGGATGTGTGATCAAGGTCTCCCCTGGTTGCGAAGGTCACGCCTTCCTCTGGAGCTGCAGGGTTTTTAGGGGCAGACATGCCTGTGTCCTGGTTTGAAACAACACAGTGAGTTGATTCCTCTGGAAACACCGTAATGTCACTATGCCGTATCTCCTGTGTTTACTTGTATTAATAATTGCACTAAGTTCAATCAACTATATATTATTCAAAATACTTAAATCAAATCCATCTTTAAAAAAAATAGCTTTAAAAAAAATGTAGCTAGTTCCCAAATGAATCACATTTGCTTTTATTTCAAGTGATTTAAATTTCTTTTATTTGGGTATTATTTCAATAACAGTAATGAATATATATCTATATACCAATGTCTGTATCTATATCTAGATAATACATAAGCGCTTCTGCAAATAAAATCATTTAACGTGACTTACATTCTATACGCATGGATTCAACGTTATTTTAAAGTTATGTGAATTTGAAATTACAAATTATGTGATACTGCTTACAGAGTCAACCAATCTAACATAGATCACAGATAGATTCCTTTATTTCAGCATCACATGTAAAAATGCCAATACCAGGTCAAAACTAAAGATCAAACTTCTTTTGCATCTAGAATTTCCAGAGATGCTGTTGGTGAACCGGAGAAGGCAGGGAAGGAGATATCAAACAGTTTTTTCTTAAATTTGGAACACGCAGCAATTGTTGTATGGACATAGAAACACATACATATACACATGTGAGAAATAAAATGAATTTAACACAGTTTGGAAGAACGTCCTTTCCACAGCTAATCCTCTACGTGGTAATAGTAAAAAAATCAATTTTTAGCTAAACAGGTATTCTTCATATAACACTTTAAATGTTTAACTTAGACAACAAATATTAGTCAACTGATGAAATTTTCTTATTCTGTCCTTTTTTATTGAAATATAGTCGGTTTACAATGTTGTGTTAATTTCTGGTGTACAGCATAGTGATTCGGTTATACAAATATATATTTCTTTTCATAGTCTTTTTCATTACAGGCTATTACAAGGTATTGAATATAGTTCTCTATGCAATACAGTAGGACCTTGTTGTCTATTTTATAGCAGTTGGTATCTGCAAATCTTGAACTCATGATTTATCCCTTCCCACCCTTTTCCCCCCCAGTAACCATAAGTTTGTCTTCTATGACTGTATGTTTCTGTTTTGTAAATACGTTCATTGCATCACTTTTTTAGATTCCACATATAAGCGATATCATATAGCATTTTTCTTTCTCTTTCGGATTTACTTCACTTAGTATGACAATCTCCAGGTCCATCCACGTTGCTGCAAATGGCATTATTTTATTCTTTTTTGTGGTTAAGTAGTATTCCATTGTGTATGTATGTGTGTGTATGTGTGTGTACACCGCATCTTCTTTATCCAATAATCTGCCCATAGACATTTAGGTTGCTTCCACGTCTTGGCTATCGTAAATAGTGCCGCTACGAACATTGGGTGCATGTATCTTTTCAAATTAGAGTTTCCTCTGGATATATACCCAGGAGTGGGGTTTCTGGATCAAATGTTAAGTCTATTTTTAGTTTTTTGAGGAAATACTGTTTTCCATAGTGGCTGCACCATTACTCTGTCATTTTAATGGTGGACACAACATTTTCCCATCTCTCTGACTTTAGAATAGAATCATAGCTAGGTGCACATATAAATAACCTTCACAATCATGTTCCCCTTCTCATTTAAGAGGTAAAGAATACAGGGTCACTTACCCAGAGTCACACAGCAAGTTAGAGAAAGAGACGGCACATGCCCCAGGGCTCCGGAGCCCCACACCCAGAGCATGGGCTCTGGTCAGAGGACCTGGAGTCATGCCCAAGCTCCATTACCACCATCAGGGTTGCCTGATCAAAGCTCTTAGCCCCACTGAGCCCCAGCATCCTAAGGGTTAAAAATAGTATCAATCTATAGGGCTATTTTAAGAGCTAAATGCCACAATGTACATAAAATACTCAGCCCTGAATCTGGCACATTGGAGGCGGTCAATAAATATTGACTGTTATCTTTACACAATAATATTTATTCAGTCTTAAGTCTTAAGCTTAAGTATTAATAAAATACTGGGGAAAATTAAAGTCAAACAGTATTTTACACAATAATAAAACAGCATGATCTTTACCCAATAAAATACTTTAAAAGAGTATTGAAAACACCTATCTTGATAACGAACATCAGAAATGCCAACAGGTCTCAGAAATCAAGGCATAAACTTTGTTGTCCAAAGTGCTGGCATCAAAGGGAGGCAATTTCATTTTTTACCCATTAAAAAAATGGAATTTGGTGTTTAACTTCTTCCATTATTTTGATAAGAGTATGATGGACTGGAGTTTATAAAACGTCTCTATTGAGACATAATTCACAGACCATAAAATCCATCCATCTGAAGTGTAGAGTTTAGGGGGTTTTCGTGTATTCACAGAGTTGTGCAACCATCACCACCATCTAACTTTGGAACATTTTCATCATCCAAAAAGAAACCCGGGAGCCACCAGCGGTGATTCAGCTGATTGGGAATTTGCACATTTTTTGACGGATTTTTTACTATTTCAGGATCTGGGAGGTGTCACACTTTTTGCAACCACGTGAGACCACAGCAGTTTCCCAACTTGTTTCCTCTTACTGTCCTCAGCTCCTGCTTCATCCTGCACACCCACATTTCCCGTCAGCCCTGCCACTGCTTTCTGTTCTGTGTTTGATCCCACCAAGTGGATTTCAAGGACTGGCTCTTCAGGAGGAGAATTTGCAGAGCTCACCATTTCCTTGCAATTCCCTTGCTTGTCTTAACCTCAAGTCCAAGTTTTAATTCAGCCTTGTCAAGGCTGGGAAAAGGAAAAGCATTCCACACCTACACATTTGTAACTGGGGCGTAAAGCACATTTATTGGTCAAAAGTTTACAAATTGAGAGGTTGTTTTTCTTTTTTGGCATTTTAATGGAGGTTTTTTTTTTGTGCAAATTTTATTTTTTAATGATGTCTAGTTCATTTATTATGTTATTTTCAGGTGTACAACAAAGCAATTCGATTGTACACATACACACATGTATATATTTTTTCAGATTATTTTCCGTTATAGCTTATTACACAAAATTGAATATAGAACAAACTGAGAGCTTTTAAGAAACCCACAGCAACCTGTACAATATAGAAAATATAAAAATTCACCATCTCCTATAAAGAATTTAACAGGTAATTAACTGTTATTCCCTAGTTTTGGATGATATAAAAGAGAAAGCCTATTAGATAAATTTCTCTGATTTTTTTAGTTAACATTTAAATTATTTCTTAGAAACACCACGACTAAAGGTCACTGTGATGCTGGAGAAATTTTGGTAGCAATTTGTGTTTTATATGCACCAAGAGAGTGAGACAATCATTTGAACTCACTGCACATCTTTGAGGAACACAATCAAGTCAAGGTGGTATAGGAAACGGAAAAGTCATCAGATAAACCTGCATCTCCAACTAGATGCCATTCCTGTGACAGAAAAAAGCCAAGCAGAGACCACAGAGATAGAGCCAGAAGGGACCTTGGAGATCATTTACTCCTAACTCTACCCACATGGGAAGCCACTGAACCCAGGCACCCAGCCAGTTAGGGGAAGTTCAGGGGCTAAAGGATTATTTGAAAATGGGAGCCTGGGGAGTAGAAAAGAGTGGGACGGTTAGTCTCAGGTTGTCTCACCATGACTGCACCTCCATAAAGGAAGGTTTGAAAAATAACCAGAAGGACCTCAGCTCCAAGTTGGACTGGAAATGGAATAGGAGAGAATCATGCAATTCTTGGGAATACAAGAAAGGTCGGATTTATCCTTTTCCCAACAAAGCCTAAGTTCATTCTTCACCAGAATCTAAGAGCTAGTAAAGAAAAAAAAAAAAAAAAAAAAAGGCCGCGGTGATGACCCAGCTGGATGAGGCTGGGGCTGGCTTACTTGGGGCTGGGGGCTGTCAACGAGGTGAGAGAAGATCTACTCACACCGCTGTTTGAGTAGTGGGATTGCTCCGGCCCCATTAACATCACAACACAACACAGCCGAGAGGGGAGATCTCAGCAGGGCCCGCACTCCCCTCTGCAGGAGGCACCTGGCCCCACCCTGCTGCTGCGATGCAGAAGGCTCCCGTGGCTAAGCTGCTGCTGGAAACTTGGACTTTACCCAGGACGGATCACCAAAATAGCTCTTGCAAAGGGAAACATCAACAATGCAGTGTGCTGGTCTCAGGAAAGAAAAATACTCTCCATCCCAGTAAAACAGAGCTTGCTTCAGAGTCGTTAAATCTCTCGCCTTAAGTACCCTGTGTTTTGACACATCTGTTTTATAGGAGGATCCTTAGGTTTATGGATCTACAGTCATGGAACAGTAGTACCTCCCGTTCAATCCAGAACGTGGTGTCAGTTCCAGCCCGTATTAAACCTCACTGGGGTTCCACTGCTTCATTGGCAGAAGAAATAGCTGACAGACGGTGAAGTCCCTTCCAGCTCTAAAACTTGGCTTCTAATGGCACAGTCCATCAAACTTCCAGGTCAGTGCCACGAGCTTTCACGGAGAGACAGTGAAATTCTGCTTTCTTAGGGCCAGGATCGGAACACACGCAACACAGATTCTGCTACCGAGGAACTCATCATACCATACATTATTTATGGATTAAGATAAACTTTCTTCTTCTCACATAAGATATTAAGTGTCAATTTCCTGGCTTTATTGTAGTTGCTAAGACATTACCATTGGGGCAAACTAGGTGAAGGGTACACCAGACCTCTTTGTACTCCTTTTTAAACTTACTGTGAATCTGTAATTATTTCAAAATAAAACAATAATAAAAAAGATTAAAAAACCGCTAAGCTGAAGACGTCTGGAGAGGATTAATTAAAATAAGTAAAATATAAGGCATTAGAGAAACCTCTTTGTTTTAAGTAGAAAGAATTGCTTCTGAGTTTGCCATCCTGGCGAAACTGGAGCAACTAGTTGCTTATTTCGAAGTTGCTTTGTTTTTCTCCTTTAAAAAGATAAACAAATTCGACCTCAAGGATCTCTCCCAGCCCCACAAATTGACATTATTTGTGTCTTAGTGGTGTTAAAAAGTTAGTTATATATGAGAACTTAGTTACAAAATACATGTTATTATATATATTAAAATGTATATGAGATATTCATTTATATATATATATATATGAGAAATAGCAACCTAGGGCTAATGGAAAAAAACCAACCAATCAACAAATCCCATCAACATTGTCTCTTGTTTCAGAGGAAAAGGAGGCAGAGATCAAGCACCCCAAACTTGTTTTCAGGTTTATCGTGAATTTGGCCATCTGCTCCAGTGGGGCAGTTTGGAAAAGATGAAAAGTGACAGAAGTAAGGGCAGTGAATCTAGATTCCACCCCCTGTGCTTCCCACAACAAAAATGTACTTTCTACTAAAAGTAGGGGGTTTACTTTTAACCCTACGCACACAATAAAGGCTCACCCATCATCCCTGAACAAGACTTTGCTTGTGTTCGCATTCATGGCGAAGGGTTTGTCATACAGCATCCCTTGCCCTGGTCCCCCCAAAGCCAAGCAAAACTGGCTGGCTTTCACAAGCACTGAAGCCTTCACTGTGAGTGTAACAGACCTCACTGGGTAGAGACAATTTCAGTACTTCTAACAGCCAGACAAAGGAAATGGCTCAGCCTGCACCTGGTGTGCAGAGGAAACAGGAGAAAGAAATGTCCAAATCAGGTAATACAAAGGCACATTTTCTTAAGGCAATAGGCCCAGTTTCTCTCCCAGGGTTCTGGGGTGGTTTTTGCCATTATTGCTACTACTTTGTTTTGCTGTTTAAATTCTGGGTGCAGTTGTATATTAGATGAGAATCTTTATAACAGAGACGATCTCCATCAAACCAGACTAGCGAATATAACACACAGTTCATGTGTGTATGATAGCCAAACTTCCTATCAAAAATTCATTTGCAATCTGTAGGACAGTATGGAACTTACAGCTCAGCTTTGCTTTGAGTTTATGAAAGGAAGGCTGGCCTGGCTGGAGGAAGACTTCTGAAGGAAACCTTAAGAAAGGAAGGGCTAAAACTCCCTAATAGGTACCTAAAAATAAGATTTTATGTATGCCAAAAATAAAAGTTGTTGATGGCTAGATTTTTTTAATGGCAAAATTCTAGATAAATTTGTCAAAGCAGAATGTTTATCATTTTTCAAGGCCTCTGCTTTACCAGCCGTGGGCTTTAATGCTTCCTAGACGTCTAATCCAGTGGAGGTTGGTGGTCAGCTTGGCCCCCTCACCACTGAGCGTGAGATTAAAATCCATCCCTTTGTGAAACGGCCAAGGACTGTGTCACGGCATTTTAATAAACTTCTCCAAAGGAGAGAAATTTTTGGGTTTTATAGTGACTTAAAGGCCTTTAGTTGTGGTTGTTTGAGCCTCAGGGCTTTCCTCTGAAAGCCTGTCCCCTGACCAGCTGAGGTGTAATTTCATGTAAATGGTGCTCTTTTTCCATTGTTTGGTATTGAGCAGGATCAAAAAGGATTTACAGTCAAATGATCCACATCTATTAAAATAGGCTGTGTCCCACTTCCTGCTTTGACCAAAAAAAAAAAGGATTTAATTTTAAGGCCAGGTCAATGGACTCCTGGCCTGTCTGAAGTCAAAGGGATGCTGGCCAAAAGGCCTCATGGAGAAAAACTGAGAAGGTTCACATTTTTTGTCTGTGAAATGCTGTTCTACTCAAGGCATTCCCCAGCCTGACTTTGTTTTGCTTTTGCTAAACCCAATCCAGGCTCTAGCCCAGGGCTTGATGTTTTAAAAATCAGGGGCTTTAACACATATTACCAAAAAGTTAGACCAACTCAGTGAAGCTGCCCCCAAATAATGAGAGCGGAGGACATAGAGAAGCAACACGTAGCATCATTTGGAAACTAGACAATCTTCTTACTTACTGAATAATTACTTAACACTTAGTGGCTAATTCTCAGAAACCTCCTTCTGACTTGCTCCTTACAAACCAGCCTGCAGTATTGTCAATTACTGGCATGGGACAATCAGACATAGCACATTATCTCCTTCCAAAAGTGGGTCTTTTCTTGTAATAGGTTTCATCCTAGGATATAGCTTTAAAAATTCCTCACCTTTACAGCCAAGTTTGTTTATGTGTTCATCTAGAAATACATTCACAGAACAAGTACTTACTTCATGCCTGCTAAGTGCTATGAGCTGATACTTCATGCCTGCTAAGTGTCATGAGCTGACCCAGGTCCGAGAAGACAGCGGTGCACAGGAAGAAAGAGGCTCCCACCTGACATTCTGCTTTGGGGAGACTCACGTACCCCAAGTCGCCTGTGAACTGGACACATCCCCCAGACAGGCACTTGCTTTGAGCTCATCTTACTCGAAGAGGCCATATGGGAAAAAAAAAAAAATTTAAAACCATTTCCATGACCATGAAAACCTTTTGGAATCTTAATGTCTTAAAACGCATCAAAAGCATGTCTTCCAAAAGGCTTCCTTGTCTGTAGCAAATGAACATCTTTCTAAGCAAATGACAAGGATGAATATTTCTAAGCCTGATTAGACCAGAGAAGGCATGCTCTTCTCCGTATGGGTTTCCGTGTGGTAGATTCATCCTATTTCCAAAATGGCATAAAAATTCTGCAGTAATGTATAAACATATGTTGGCTGATATGACCTGAAAGATCAAATTGTCGAAGTCTTACAAGTAACAATGATTCACTAACAAACGGTCTGTTCAAGCAGGGAAAAAAAAAAAAAAAAAAGAGAAGAAACCATCTCCTCTTGTCCTGTATGACAAATTATTTCACACATTCTCTTTTAAATGTTCCAGCTGTGCTAAAGAACAGCTGTTATACTCAGTGAAAACACCACATTAAATTATTGTCATGTTCAGTAAAAGGGTCTAATCATTTTTTGAAGCTGTCATTTTTTTAAGCACATGAATAATTCTAAACCTTTCCTTAACTTATAAAACAATGTTTACCTTCCTAAATGAGGAAGATTAGTAAAAGGCTTATAATCATCTCCAAGCTTACCCTAGAGTCACCCACTGGATTTTCAGTGATCACAGAGAAACATCGACATTTGTCAACATAAATAATACTTTTCAGTTGTAAATTTGATTCCATAGTCAAATTTTTAAAAAGTAACTTGTTGAAAATACCCAGTCTTTCAGTGGGATGTCCCCTCATCCTCCTGTATACCTTTAAGGAAGACAGTTACCTAAAAACGAGAGTTTCATGTTCTGGAATACCATACTTCCCTTTGTGTTCTTCAAATAATTTCCTCAGCTCCTCCATGTAGGTCTTATGCAACTCCTCAATCTGCTCTGGGCTTGGGTGCGGGGTCTGACGAACAGGGATTGGGCGGCCAACTGCCAAAAACAGAGAACACATCATATATAAGAAACCAAAACCACTCCACCGCAGACTACTGCCTCAGATGGACAGCCCTTAGAAAGGTCTGCCAATCCGAATCCAACAGGCCCGCCGGCTCCAAACCCTGTCTCATTTTACTGGCTGCCTATAGTGGTCCCACCATCCCTTTTGCTAACAAATGAAGAGCGTCCCTTCTCAGCAGATGCTGGATTGTCAGGACCCTGGTGATTCTGACTTGTGGAGTCAAATGAACTACTGTGCTAACTGCAGCTGTGAGGTGGGAGGATATCGCTGTGTGTGCACGTCACCAGCAGGTTCCCTCGGGTACAGCTGACAGCCGGCCCACAGTGCCCTATTATGCCTGCCTGGGAAATCTTGAATCATGAGACATCAACCCTCTATTTGGACTCTTTTTAATATCACCCTAAAAAATGAAAAGAAATACATATCCTCACTGCTAAGTATCTAGACCAAAAAACACACATAATCACAAGGATTCTTTTGCTTGTAACAGTAGAAAACAAAACCGAACCGAAGTCTCAATAGAAAAATTATTTAATAAGCCACAGACCATTCATTCAATAGAATCTTACGCAGCAATTTAAAAAAAAAAACTGAAATAGTATTTTTGTAACTATGTATGGTGACAGATGTTAAATAGGCTTATTGTGGTGATCATTTTGCAATATACACGAATATCAAATCATTATTTTGTGCACTTGAAACTAACATGTTATATGCAATTATATCCCAATTAAAAGAATGAAACATATCTGTATGTACATACACACCCAGAGATGTCTAAAATGTATTAGGTTTGGGAGTTTGAGATTTGCAAATCTTAACCATTATATATAAAAATAGATAAAAAATAAATTTCTTCTGTATAGCACAGGAAACTATATTCAGTATCTTATAATAACCTTTAATGAAAAAGAATATGAAAACGAATATATGTCTGTATATGCATGACTGGGACATTGTGCTGTACACCAGAAGTTGACACATTGTAACTGACTGTACTTCAACTGAAAAAAAAATTAGAAAATAATAAAATGTATTAGGCAGAGAAAATTATAAAATAATATGTATGATCCTATTTACTTAAAAATTTTTCTATTTCTGGGTACATTATAAGCTTTAGCGTATTTAAGAAAGTCAGCCAAGAGAGACTTTTCATGATTACTTGGAGAGAGGGAGGTAGAGTTGAGGGAAATTGCATTTATTTTATTGGCATTGTATGAATTTTCTACAATGAGAATGCATTTGTGTCACCTGTGTTATTAAAAATGAACTAATTCATTTTTAAAAACCTGGCAACTTTCACGTGTGTTTTAAGGCATCTATGTAGCAAATAACTTTTACCTCACTTGTCTCAGATTTTTAGATTAGATTCACGTGGCTCTGGCCTGCTCTCCTGGGTCCTCACTGCTACTCATTGCGCCCTCTGCTGGTCTGATGCTGCTACTGATGGCAAGAGCTGAAAATGTACAGACGTTCAACCACTCTTTGGACAGCAGACTGCTTCTTACCTTTGATTAGCTTGGCCGTGAGGTCAAGTGGGGCTGTACGTAATGGAATGGTACTCTCAAGGTTTCCTTTGCCTACCCCGAGTCTCCCCATGCTACCTCCAAGGCTCAACTGATGTCAGTAACAAAAGGTGGTTAGTCACGAGGACACCAGAGAAAGAAGGAAGTGATAAATGACAACAGTATGGGAGGTAAGGGAACACAGAAAAGGGAGTGATATACACACACAAACACACACATATATATTACAATGTATTGTATATTAAGAACATATCTATCTATACTTATACACAACATTATACATAATCCATGTATCTATGTATAGATACATATATCTCCTTACTGAAAAATTCTCAAATTGCTAAGTTTTTAACCACAATAGCCTCAAGAAACTCATGTACAACCAGAAATTGACACACTGTGACTGTACTTCAATTAAGAAAAAAAGAAGCTCATGTAGTTTTCCTTTGACAGCTTGGATGTCAAACTTATGTACAGCATCCATGAGTCCTTTGTAGTTCACCATAACCATCTCGCTGTCAGCTGTGGTTGAAATACGGACTAGGAGGGGCTAATAGGGTGGAGTGGAATTGGGGGCTGGTGTCACGCAAGAAGCACTAGGCTGGAGCAGACGCAGTGCGAGTTCACCACGAGGTACACTGAGCTAATAAGTAACGGCCCGTCTGGCCTTAACTTCCACAGGTACAGGATAAAAGAGTAGGTGATCTTAAAGCTTCCTTCCAGCTCTGAACTTCATTGTTGTTTGAGGGGAAAAAAACTGAGAAATTTACATGCAAACTGAAAAAATCTACCTGTAAATCTACTAGCAAAATCCATGGTTTTATAGAAAGAGCTTCTGTTTTCTTAGTGAGATGATCCCAAGGAGAGAGATCACGTGCAGCTATCCTCGGTGGGAGGGGAGCTTATAAAAAGACACAGTGGTCTGAGAAGATGAAGGATGTTGTTCCCAGCTCACTTCAGTTAGGACTTGTGAATTCTGAATCATTGAAACTTGTTTCCTGTGAGCTACCCTGCAATTAATTTCAATCCTGTCCTTTTCCTAGTAATGGCTTTATCATATGCCAGATAGTTCAGATAGTTCTTCCACAGAGTCCAGACACACCCATATACTGAATTCATCATCATAAGACTTCCCGGTAAACCGTGAGACAGTCATATTTGTCTTTCTTTTATTTATGTGGAGAGAAACTGAGATGCTGGATGTTCCTAAACTATAGACACACACACACACACACACACAAAAGAAATTAAATATTTAAACTCAGAACTCCTGCCCCTTGTTACTAACCTAACCCAAAATTGGATTAGAGAGGAAGAAACCTTTCTCAATTACTTTTAAGGGATAAAGACAGAGATAACAAAACAAAAACTTGCAAATCTGAGAAGGGTCCCCAGAGCCTTAGACGACCAGAATTCCCTCTCCCCACAAAAAAGGAGATTTTTTTCCCACTAAGCAGAGGAAAGCTGTTTTCAACATAAGACTACGTTAGTTGCAAACTGCTGCACGGATCCCTTTTTACAACACAAAGGGAAAAACAGCTGCGCCAGGCTGCTGTTGGACACAGAACTCCTTGCCCTGGAAAAGTCAGCTAACTTCTACCTGTGGCGGATTCAGGAATCTTAGCTCTTGTTTATATCTCAGTGCTTTTTACAGCAGTTGTGCTCCTTTGTTCCCTTTTCCAATTCCACCCAACATTTCGAGATCAGTTATGCCTTTATGGCCTCCCACAGCAGCCTGGCTCTAATTTCCATGCTGCTCTGTTGTCTTTACCTAAGATGAGGAACATTTACAGCTGGAAAAGAGCTCAGAGATGGGCACTATTTCCTTCTCATTGAGGCAAGGAGTAGATCTTTCACCATAAGAAGACTTTGTTCTATTTTTTCTTTTTTTGTAATTATGAAAATTCTGCAGAGTTTTTCTCTATAATGGTCTCATGCAGGAATTAGTCTTTCTGTAGCTGCAACAGAGCTGTATGCCAGAGAAACTAGGCAGATTGCTGTGTGGAGTGGGGTTGGGAAGAGTCAAAACCTGGGTTCAAGCACAACCTCTGGCTTATGGTGGAGTCTCAGAAGATGCCCAGTGTAAGCAGGTGTGTGGGTATGTATACGTATGCGTGCGCACACACACACAGACACACCGTCTCATGAACATTTAATAAGTACTTAATATGTTGTACTGGGCACCATATTAACCCCCTTATCATTATCATCTCCTTTAATCCCTCCTTTACAATTCAAATTTAAGTTGGGTTCCCCTTCCTTTCTGTTTCAGAAAATCCCTTAGCCTGCTTTTTCCCCAGCAGGATGAAATGACTTGAATTGAAACAAAATGGGCTGCTTATGTCCTCCAGTGCCTCCAAACCAGTTTTATTACACATTACTTTCCCTATCTTTTCTCATTTAAAAAACCCAAACCTATAGAAAAAATAATGCAATAAGCACTTGCACGCCCTTCCTATCTAGATTCGCCAGTTTTAAACGTTTTGCACATACATGCAACATGTATGTGGATATCCACATGTAGTATTATTTTTACAGAACCGTTTGAGAGTAAGTTATAGACATCATTGCTTCGATCATGTTATATCCCTAAATATTCTGGAATGTGTATCTAAGAACAAGAACACTGCCCTGTATAACCCCACCACCATCATAGCCAAGGAATTTAAACTCTGCACAACTGTACATTGTACTTGATCCACATTCAAACTCGATTCGTAGTCTGCGTCACGTCCTTTATGGTTGTTCCCCTCCAGTCCATCACAGCCGCTGGGAGCTCTCTCTGAGCACTGTCTCTCTCTCCTTTTGGTCTTTAACGACATTGATATTTTTGAAGTCTAAGCCAGTTGTTTTGTAAGCTGAACCACAACCTGAATTTGTCAGATTATTTCCTCATGATTTGATTCAGAGAAACATTTTGGCAGGAATACTTCCACAGGAGAATCAAAGCACAGTTTGGCAGCTCCCAGCATGCTGGTCAGGAAGCCGCCTTCTGCTCTGAATACCAGCCCACACTCACCAACCCCCCGGGGTGAACAGACAGCTTTCCCAAGTGTCATGCCATCTAATGCCCAGAATAACCCTAAGAGAAGACAGGACAATTAGGATAGTCTCCTTTTGAAGCTGTAAAATCTGAGGCTCAGACAAGGTAAATGAGACATTCTAAGTCACTCCAAGTCTGACCTCAAACCCACACCGTGTCCTTCTGTACCTTTGGCTGATGCGTAATAAACGCCTTCTTAATGTCAGTATCGATGTCTGTGTGTGGCTGGTACCTAAGCGTTCATTGCAGCCATCACACTGGGTGTACAGATGGAAAGAACCAATTTATTAATGGCGTTGTTTGCATTTTTTCAATGTTGCAATAAGAATGAAAATGAAATAAACCACATCCATAATCAGAAGACAGGCTCAGGAGAAAGTCAGCGGAAGTCTTGAGGCTGGAAAACACGCGATTGGAGCCCTTTCTGTGCCACAGGCAAACACAGCTGATAAGTCTGTCTGGGTGCCCATAATTCAAATAATCAAGCCCTGGGAGGAGAGAAAGCTCTTCTGTATGGTAAGTGCCAAGGAATTAAGATAGAAGGAATACTAGAGTTAGAAAATCACCAGTTTGCAACCATGTCCATGATAATTGATGCAAGGGAGAATTATCAATGGATAGTAAAACCATCAAGTAAAGTTTGATGAAGAAAAGGAAAATTACAAAAGTCTCCAAGTTACACTACCCCCAAGTTACTTGTTAATGTAAAGGGGAAAAAAGCTTTATATTTATAAATATTAAAAAAAAACAAATAAAGATTTATAAGGATAAATCTATAAATTTACCTTTAAAGTAGAGGACAAACACTTTACCCAAGTGATCAAAGTTAGTATCACCAACGAGACAAACTGACATCAAGTGCCTCCCGATGTTATTTACTGAGGACGCAATACCATTTCTGTGGGACTTTTGCCAAATGCATAACTGCAATATAACCATGAGGAAACACACCAACCCAGCTTGAGAAACATTCTGCAAAACAGCTGACCTATACTCTTCAAAAGTGCTTATGCCATAAAGACAATGAAAAGTTGAAAAACAATCTCAGCTTAAAGTAGGCTAAGGAAATGTGAAAATTAAATGCAAGTATGATCCTGCTTAGGGAAAAAACACCCACCCCCTCCCCCGCAAAGAAAACCCCAGAGCTAAAAAGGAAGTTATTGCAGCAGTTGGTGAAATTGGACTATGGAGTGTACACTAGTCAGCAGCACTTTATCGATGTTAAATTTCCTGCATTGTACTGACATTATGGAAGAGAATAATCTTGTTCTTAAGAGATATACGTAGAAGTAATTAGGAACAGAGGGGAGTGTATAGCTCAGTGGTACAGTGTGTGCTTAGCAGGCACGAGGTCCTGGGTTCAATCTCCAGCACCTCCGTTAAAATAAACAAACCAACCAACCTAATTACCACCCACCCCTCAAAAAGTAATTAGAAGCAAATGATCATGATGTCTGCACTTAAACAGTTCCGTGATACCAATAATAGAAAGCATATTTGTGGTACCGTTAGAGAGAAATAAAAACTGTAGCAAAAATGTTTACCACGGGTGAGTCCAGGAAAAACGCACACAAGCGCTCATTTTACTCCTCATGAAACTTTTCTGAACATTTGAAATTTTTCAACATAACATTTCAAAACTTAAAATCAACACACACTATGACACATGAAATTTCCTCTTTTAACTAGTGAATCCTTTGTGTCTTGCTTTCTTGTCCAGACAGCATTCTGTCCTAGCACCCGTACTGGCCCTATGACTTGAACTTAATGGTAATTGATCTTAAAATGTTTAATGTGTACTCTGATTTCCGGAGACTTAAGAATTGCAGTCAGACAAGCCTAGCTCAAGACTAGTTCACTTATTCACAAATCTGTCTTGGGCTCCTACCCTGTGGGCGCTGGGAATACAGTGGAGAATAAATAGGGCAAATTCCCTGCCCACCTGGAGCTCTGTGACGAAGGAAGAAAAAAGGCAACAAGTTCCTCTAAGGAACCGTGATGCTTTACACGCTGTTCTTAAAGTCTGAATTCATTTCCATTTTCTCTCTCTGTTGTCATGATGGATGTGACACTGAAATCAGTTTCTCTCCATTCTGACATGATAAAATACAATGTGTATGAACACTTTATTGCACTTTGATAAACTAATAATAACACTGATAAAATATGTAAATTACATACTATTAGTGACACATGTAAGAAAATATATGGTAGGTTCCTTATAAATCACGTCCATCGAGAAGGGCCCTCAGCAAAAAGGAAAGAGAGTTTTATGGAGGGCTCAGAGAAACCTGATGGTTTAGTAAAGGTGGGTGCAAGAAATATGAAGAGAGGGCAAGTCTGACCTGACGATGGCTCTTTGGAGTTAGCCAGAGCACCTTTTAAAGGGATTTTGATTAATAGGACATTAACAGGCAAAACCATTATGATGTTAGTGAATCTCACAGAATCTTGCTAACACTGAAAGGAATGTTCTGGTTGAAGTTGCTAATAAAGTGGGGTCTGAGAACATATGGAGAAACTATAGGATGGAAGATCAGAGCATCTCTGGATACCTGAGATTGAGAGGATTATAGATGAAGTACTGACTCGGGATGAACTCAACTAATACTTAGTGAGTTCTTGTGATGCAAGGTAAACAAACTCTTAATTAAGTAGAAGGGGAGCAGGAGGACCGCAAAACGACTTGCTGCTCTGGATGCTGCCTGAGGTCTGCTAGGGGCGTGTGTCAGGGAGTCAGCAAAGAAACAACTCAGGGTTTGAAGGGCACTGTTTTAAAATAGAAATGAGCAGAGTAACTTAGAACATGGTTTCAAAATCATACTGTTGCATTTGATTGATACAGAACTTCTGCTTTGGTTTATGGAATTGTAAATAACTTACTCCCAACTTGCGTTACTTCAAGTAAATAAAAGTCATTAAATATACATCGCCTAAAGGTCTGGTTCACACATATCAGATAGCTCTCAATTATCTGACTCCCACCCAACCACCATAAGATCTCGCAGCTGAGTCTTTATGAAATACCTATATTCTTAGCTTAGTTTTTAAAAGGCTACAAATAATGGCAGGATATCGAGGATGCTGGAGACTAGAAATGATGGTTTTGATGTAATCATCTGGCAGGTAAGGGGAAGGATGCACTGAAGCAATGTTTCTTGTGTTCTGAATCTTTACTAGAAGCACATTTGTCAAAGCTGTAGTTTTCTAGTCTTTACAAAAAATTCCAATTTGGTTATTTCCATTTTACACTTGACTGATTAATTATTTGTCAGTAGAGGTGGGACCAGGTTGGATCACATGACAAACCACTTGACTTAAAAAAAAATTTTTTTTAACCCAACTGGGTGATATCTGTACACATTTAATGCAACAAACTACACTTGCTTTCAACATTTACAACTTATTTCAGGTGTATATATAAGTTACATTGAATTAAATGTTTCGTTTGTATAATCATATCTCAGAATTTTCCTCATATCCCCCCAAATGCTAACTACAGTCGTTTGCACTTAAGGGATCAAAAACGACTAATAAATATTATGCCAAAGAAACGTAACTGCTTCTCCTGAAAACCACAATTGCAAATAGATCTCAGTATTCCTATTACACTGATATGTCAACGGTTTGTTCACAGTCCCTTGGAGTCAAATACAGCATTTAAAAATAATGTCATGTGACTGCTTATGACATGCAAAGCTCTTGTAAACTGACAGTAGTAAAATCCCATTCTAATAAAATAGACCTAAAAAAATTTGAATTTCATTTAATGGGCTATTCAAGGTGAAATTATTACTGCCAGTTTCACATGAAGTATACAGTTTTGGTTAATTTTGCTACTAGCAACTGGCTTATCACTTTCTCCTTTTCTGCTCTCCAATGTCCTTTTCAACCTCAGAAGCTAATTACTTTCCTCCTCTGTCTTCTATTAATATGGTCATCACCCTTCTTCTGCATCTTAATGCCTCCCAACCATGCAATTTTTAAAGATGAAATCAGTCTGTGTAGAATACATATAAATATAACTAGTTGGAAAAAAATGTTTTTGCTGTAGAAACTGATGTCTGTATGAATTGAACATGATGAAGACATCCATTATACAGAAATGCCCGCATATTAATAGACTCCGATGTAACATGTTCTAAGAATTGCTATGTTATAATTTGTTGGTACAGAGAAATAGATTCATCATAGAGAATTAGAAACTCTATTTCTAAAATTGGATTCTATTTCTAGTTCAAAGGTGATATTCTTGAAAGCAATCAATTCCCACTCAAATGGAAAATAGAGTCATTTCACAGATAAAAGGCATACTGTAAATGGAGCTCAAATAGCACCTACAGGATTATTGTTTTAGGAAGTTCTTACTCAAAGCTACTTTAGTAACAATAAACATTGCTCAATTAAGGGAATCCTTTTGCTCAGTCTAACAAGCCTCTGGTCTTTGATGTACATACCAACAGTGTGGATGGGCTTCCTATAGGGCATTAGGCCAAAACTGTACTGAAAGATTCCTCTAGCGTGGAACAGTGGCAAAGCAAATCCCATGATCTTCTGTAGTTTCTCCTGCACAGTTCGAAGCCAGGAGCCTTCAGGGTTGCTAACTTGTTTAAATAGTTCATTTTCACCAAAAGAAAACACTGGCACCAGATAAGCACTGCAAATAACAGGGGAGAAGAATAATAATATTCAATGAAAAGAATTTATATAGTTCATTCAGTCCAACTGACTGTTGCAATAGATTCTTAACAATTCTTTTAATGTTTCCAAGCTGCCCTACCTCGCTTAGCCCATGTTCCATACACTGAAACTGACTTATACCTGAAGTCCTTGGGCCGGGGAGAGGGACTTCAGCGATCTTAGTGATCTGTAGAATTTCAGTCTATAGAAAACCCAGGTTCCAGGGAGCTTCTTTTTCATCTGTGGTTTTGGCCACGGTTCATTGGTTCATTTACACAGTGTACATAAAATTTTGTAATTTTTTTGTTCTGCTCTTAAAGACAAGTTGAATTGCTGGATGCCATGACATTGACATGGCATGTCAATGACACAAGCCTTCCTTAGTGGGAGGGTTGTATTCCACTCCCCATGAACATCCACATCTGCTTTCACTGGAAGGCCTATTAGGAGCCCTGTCTTTAAGGGCCAAAAAAAAATTTACTTTACTTCTTTGTGTTCACTGAATAATGTGTTAACTTCCCTGACCCAGTTGCCTGAAATGAAAAGCCACTTACCCATGGGTCAAAGCAATTTTCACAAATCCCTTCCGCTGGCGGATGAACAGAGTGAATTTTCCAGGATGGGCCTCCAGTGATTCTTCTGCTCCCCCAAGGACAATGACTGAGATGTTTCCACCTCCCTCTTTGCTTAGCACGTGGGACACACTTTTCTTGGAAACTGAGACTGACCCTTAGTGAATAAAACAAAAGGCATTAACTGGTTATCCTTTGACATTTTTATCATAAAAGTCTATGGCACCATCAAATATTTAACAAAATTTCCTACACAGCTTACATTTGGAGCATTTTGCAGGTTCATAATTTTTCATAGCTAAATCTTTGGTAATAGAGCCCATTAATAAGATCTAACATTTTGGCAGGTGATGGGCTAGGTCTTTAAAATGTCCCTTCATGATTACTAGGTCTACCACTTGTTTGGGTAGGTTGTATACTGTTCAATTCTACAGACTCCATCCATATTGCATTCTAAGTGAAAGGTGCCCCCTGGAGTTGTGCAGTGCACAACCTGCATAGCTGTATGTGTTGACCTTGATCATTACCCTGGCAGATTCTTGCTCAGAACTCAAAAGTTGGATCTTCTGAACACAAAATGGCTTATTTTCAGATCTTCTATATAAATTCTTATTTCCCAAACATGGATTTATAATGTAAATGGTTTCAAAAATTCATTCATTTGACAAATAACCTTCATCAATTGCCAGGTCTCTGTATGGTTCCAAAATGTCTAGTTTGACTTCAGTAAATTGTTTAAGACGTAAGTTACGTAACTGTTCAGTCTTTGTATCAGGCTTTCCCATGTGAAAATAACATTAAAGACTCCTTTTTCAGATTTTAAATGTACTATGTACTCCTGGAGAAAAATACTATGAACTCTTGGTGGGAAAAAATTAAGATGAAAACACAAACCACTCATGACCCATATTTCAGGGATAACTGCTTTTTAATGTCTTATTGTTTCCTTCCATTCTTGATTTTATCCACTTTTTTTAGTTGTAAAAGAATGTGTTAGCTCATAGCACTTCACCTCTCGAAGGAAATTACTTGCTCATTTTCCTGTGGGCTATACTGGTGGAATATAAAATTGTGCCAGGATGCTGAATGACCAACCACCCTCGGAAGAGAAGAGAGAGAAGAGAGTGGACAACCAGAGCCCAGCTGGGTCTGCACTTCCACTGCGTTCAAGGCATGGCCAGTCTGCTCTGCATGCCCTGAGTGAGAGCCGGAGGCATCACATGCACTGGAAAGAGGGCCTCTTGGATCCAGACACCAGGCAGTCCTAGGTTGCATCTGGCCACTTCTCAGTTTCCTCCTCAGAATTCTTTTCTTCAGGCCATCCTTAAATCCTACATTTCTTAGGGCTGTTAGGGACCAATGTTTATGTTCCTCCAAAATTCATATATTGAAATCCTAACCCCCAATAGGATGGTATTAGGAGGTGGGGACTTTGGAAGGTAATTAGGTCATGAGAGTGAAGCCCCCATGAATGGGATTAATGTTCTTATAAGAAGAGGAAGAGAGCCAGCGTGGTCTCTCCCCAGCATGGGAAGATACAATGAGAAGACATCCATCTGAAAACCAGGAAGTGGGTCATCACCAAGTCACCAGATCTGCCACTGCCTTGATCCTGGAGTTCTCAGACTTCAGACTGTGAGAAATAAATTCCTATTATTCTAGTCACCCAGTCCACGGTATTCTCTTACAGCAGCTGAACTAAGGTCGGCTCCTTCATTGTCTCCACCATCTTCTAACCTCATCTATACACATGGATTCAACCACCACGTGTAAGTGCTGAGTTATCCCAAATCCATCCCTTGGGAGTTCTTCCTCATGAGGCTCCAGGCTCATACCCCCAATGGCTCAAAGACATCTCTACCCTTGATAGTTCAGGGACCCCTCAAACTTCATGTTTCCCAACCCAATACATTAAATTCTTTCTCAAAGTTGTTTCTCCTCCAACATTACCTCTCAGGGTGAATGGGATCATCCTCTATCCAGCCACCCAAGTCAGGAACATGGGAACGTAGGCTCCTTCCATATATGTTCCCCTCTTCTCAGCCACCATGTTGACTCATCACTCACTCACTCACTCACTCATTCACTCATTCATTCATCCAAAAACACTTACTGAGGACCTCCTATAGGTAAGACACTGTGCTGGATGCTGACATGATGAGAAAATACCGCTCCTGCCTTCTTGAGGCTGAATCAGTCACTGTCTTGTTGAATCTATCAACTATTTGTCACATCGATTCCTTGTTCTATATTTCCACTGCCACAGCCACTGTGCTAATTTAGCCCTTATCACATCTCCCTTGGTCACTGCAATGAGCTCCTTCCACCACCATTCTCCAGGCTCACTTCCTTCCAACGTATCTCCAAGCTGCTGCCTGAGTGATCAAACAGGCAAAATATATAGTCAGGTCCTTACTTTACCCAAAATCCCACATGGGTTCCTCATGGCTTAGATACAAGATAAAATCTAAAGTATATACTAGATAAGGCTTTTGTGATCAGATCTCTGCTACTTGTCCACCCTTAATGGGTAGACAGAAAGGAACAAGAGCCTTGAAACTGAGTGTGCTCTCCCCGACACCTGGTGAGTACAGACTCACCAAAATGGGCCAAGGGGAATGGGTTGGATGTAGGACTTATAGCCACAGAAATCTTTGGGGCAAAAGCAAAACAGACGCATGTCAGCAAAGAACTTCTGAAACCCTATGGGTTCCTTAGTACATGAGGTCTGGGGCACGTGGCTCTCTGTCTTTCATGCTCATGGAAGCAGCCCCCGCAGCACACGTAGAGTGGAGGGGCAGCCTTGGACAGGGGGCTGTCCTAGGAAGCTGGTTCTGGGAAGGACTGACAACTCTCTAAACTTACAGACAAGGACAGCCTAAACTTCTACAGGCTACAAGGCTGGATGATTTTATTTAGCTTTAGGGCATCTCAGGTTACAGCAAAGGAGAAGAGCTCATGAAGTCATAAGCCAGTGATAACAGACAGGTTTCATCTCTAATACCAACTCTAGTAAACGGCAGTGGCACCACATCGAGAAAGACCCTAAGGTTCGTTATCCGTATCTGACATGGCCATGGAGATGGGTGTGCCTCCATCTCTCCTGCCACAAATTTGCCACACCTGCTCCTAATTACACCACCCAAACTCACCTATGGTTATACTTTGACTCAGCAAACACACTGTAAATATATTTCTGTGACCTTTTTTTAAATCTAAAAAACAAATCCCTTTAATTTTCTTCCTTTTATAAAACTCTAACCCAATGTCTGCAAAGTAAGAAAGAAAAGGGATTTTTTTTTCCTACTTAATTCAAGAGATTGGGAGGAGGGTATAGCTCAAGTGGTAAACATATGCTTAGCATGCACGAGGTCCTGGTTCAATCCTCAGTATCTCCTCTAAAAATGAATGAATTAATTAATTAATTAAAAAATGAATTACCTCCCTCCCCGCCACCCCCAAAAATAAACAAAAAAAGAGATGGAGGTGAGGGAAGAGGGAGGAGGAAGTAGTGCGCCCTCTAGAGGCCAGATGCAGTGGCAGCCTAAACTGGACGCAGAGCCCAGGACTGTACCAGTGAAGGTCCATTAAGAGACCCTGAAAACCCAGCCACGGATGCTGGCCCTTGGGTGCTTAGTGACTTCCTACCAAGTATATAATGACAACAGAGAATTGAGAAATTAATAGGAAGTAATAAAAACCTGGAAGACCATTAAAAATTCTGCCTCTGAATATGCTACTTACTGATCCTGAAATTACAATTTTTCTAAGAGACAATCTACTTTTCTTTATATCTAAGAAATGCAAAGACAATAAAAATTAACCTACACAATGATCATAAACATAAAGCACTTTGGAAGTTACTGTAGTTTCTGCTTAGTCAGTAAATTGGTCAAGTTGGAAAACCAAACAAGTTGGGACTCTCAAGGGGAAATAAGAACTATGAACACAAGCTTAGCCTTCTGTACACATTCCTAAAGTATCTTTATAGCATTTCCACTGAACTTTATTCTCTGAATTGGTAGAATTATGATTTCACTAGTCAAAAAATCTTCCCCAAGTTCAGACTAGCAGAGTAGAATGGACTCTTATCTCTGAGCCAACTGGAACTTCACCTGGGAGGGAAAAGACAGCAAATTCAGTATCTCTAGTTTATAAGTTGCCATTACTTCAAGACACACTGGAGAACATTTTCCATCTCTAATATTCAAAACAGCAAAGAGTCTTTCAATTTATCACTTATTGATCCAAGATTCTTTCTTCCACATCTGGAGACATAAGATGGATTCATTCATTTATACTTTGATTGAATTAACATATATTAGATATTCCTAAATTCCAACTACTGTGCTAGACCCTTGGGGTGATACAGAAAAAAAGACACAGTTTGTGTCTTCCTGGCACTTCCAGTCCGGTGGTATGGGAGGCAAGAAATATCCAAACAGCGTATGAAGTGTCAGATAGGGATAAAGACACAGAGTTTTACTCTAAGAAACCGTAAACCCGATTGGTTTGGGAGGGGACATTCTATGTGGTCCTGCCACCCCAGAACACTATAGAAAGAATGAGCTGCCTTCACTTACCACTGCTCATTAGATATTCTCGGAAGAGGGGACACCGGAACCAAAACGGGAGCACATGAAGATACGTGGTAAAGCCGGGAAACAGCTCCTTGAAGCCTGAATAATTTGTACAGAAGTTTCCGAAGGCTCCAGCAACAAGCACTCCATGGGGGTGAAACCCAAATATGTAGTTGCGACTTGGATCCAAATCCCACGTTTTGATGAGCTACGGTGTATTTACATTGAGGTTTAAAATAAAACAAAATAAAATGCCCCCTGATTAGTTTCCAATAAGAAACAAAAGAACTTGGGATTAGTTCTTATCCTCAAGAGGAAATGTAGAACATGAGTCATTTTAGTTCCCTGGGGTAGAGCTGTTTCCAAATTCGTGAACTATTTCCTAAGCCCAGATCCCCTTACACAGCCTTCTAAATTTTGTCAGTTTAGCTGAGACTCCATTTAGTAACTTGGGCTAAATTGCAAGTTTTCTCCCCCTGCAAAGGGAAAAGCTTGAAAAAGATGTGACAAAAACAAATTTGTGTTCTTCTCCAGCTCAAAAACCATACTATATAAAACAATTCTACTCACATGGATTGGAAAATAGTCCTTAAAGTACCTCCAAACGGTCCAGCTTCTGACCCAGTCGGATCTCCTGCCTCCTTGCTCTGGAGTTCGCCAGTCAAAGTAAAGCCAGGTCAAATAAGGGACGTAGAGGAACCAGTAGTTGTGAATGATCAGGAGCACAATGACCCCAAAGCACACCTCCGCTGTAAGGAACGGGAAGACCTCAGGAACCAGAGTCAGTTGTGGGGAGGGTATTGCTTGGTGAGGGGGAGTGTATAGCTCAGTGGTAGAGTACATGCTTAGCATGCACCAGGTCCTGGATTCAATCCCCAGTACCTCCATTAAAATAATTTTAATTAATTAATTTAAAAAACCGAATTATCTGACCCCTGCCCAAAGAAAGTCAGTTAGCATCTGCCCACTGTACTGTACAGTCACTGGCCTGTGGTGGGGGGATCCAATACGTACAAACTGGGTTCAACTGGGGTAATGTAACAAGACAGCAATGGTATAGCATTATTTAACATTTTTTGGATGTTTACTATATGCCAAGTATTGTATTGTAGACCCGGCCAAAATATTTTTGTACCTAATCCTCATATAGCCATAGCATCAGTGAAACGGCCCCAGCGCTCCCAATGCTCTTTCTACAGTAGGGAAAATGGTGGCTTAGAGAGGTTGTGTGAACTGCCCACGCCACACCAAATGTAAATGGTTGATCTGCCCAAGTTCAAGGTCCATTCTCAAAGCCTATGGCCCAACACCACCTCCCAAGCACGGGATACGGAGGGACCGTCGCTGAAGGGGGGATGCGGGGGAGTTCCTACCACACGTGTTCACCTTGACTGACTGAGCAGCCGTTACTCACGTGCCCATGAAGAGGGCGTGTTCCACTGATGAATTTTGTTTTCAGGGACCCTATTGCCAGAGATAGAAATAGCATAGGAGGGACTCAACATCTTAGCTTAGCTACCACTTCTTGCGACATTTCATACTGACGGGGCAGTCCTAATTGTTTATGTACCTAATGACTGGGCTTCAAATACATGAAGCAAGAACTGACGAAACTTGGCCTGGGTCGTAGTGAGAAGGATATCTGCCTTCAAGTAATATATTAAAGCTGAGCTAGATATTTTCTTTTTATGTCTGTGCTGTGTGTTATACTAAAATTTATTTATAAAAAGAGAAATACATCAATGATGGGGGGATGGGCACAAAGACATAAAATCTGGCATGCAGTAAGTGCTCAATAAATGCCAGTTATTTCTGTTACTTTAAGGAGTGTCATTGCCTCTTTCTTTTTTTATCATGTGCTACAGTCTCTAATTGGTACTGACTTCAGGCCCACAAACTCCTATCCACTCTTGTCAACTTTGTTAAAAAAGAGCTTTGTCCCCAAACAACCTATCATGGTGTCTGAAAAAGAGCACCTTTATCTATTATTGTTTTATAGGTAGAGATGTAGACATAGGTTTTTTTTTTTTTTTGCAAAAACAGAATATGTGTTTATATTTCGAGAAATGTAAAAGTCAATAAATTTCCCAGTATAGACTTGACCCAAATACAGAATTGAAACCCATCAGAGGACTGACTTGCTCTCCCCAGGGTGTTTAAAGGTTAAAAAGTGTGTGAAAGGTTAAGGAAGCATGTGTTCCCCACTGTGGGGTGTTTTGTTGCATTCTGGAACAGCCAACAAAGTTTCCACGAGTCCGGAAGCAAAGCCAAAGGAGTGTCCTCTGACTTCATTCCTATTAAGACCACCTATTTTGTTTTATCTGCTTCCCTCTACCCAGGCCTGAGCATTGACAATTTACCACCACTGATTAATTTTCTGTTTATTTTACTAAAATGGGCAAAAAACTTACAAGAGACATAAATAGGTCTCATTATTCTCTGTTCCAAGCTAGATCAGGTGAGCTGTGAGGGAGGAGGGGAGAGACAGAATAGTGATTGAGTGTGACTGGCTCCATAAGAAACCCCATTAATTCCTCACAACCCTCAAGATACACATTTCTGTCCCCATTTTGCAGTTATGGAAACTGGAGTTCAGGGAGTCTGAGTGCCCAAAGGACTTGAACCTGGATCTGCCTAATCCTTAAACCCAGGCACTTCTTTGCAAAACCAAATGATCCCCAGCTAATGATAATAACACCATAAACTTTCAAGTGTTTATTACAAGGACATAAGCCAGTTCGTGAGCGTAAAGAATCAGGCACATGGAAGGTTCTGTTTCCTTTACTAGAAAGGTGGCAAAACTAAGACCAAAAGCATATTGACTTAATTTCAATCACAGGGTGAGTTGAGAGTGGGTCCAGAAACAAAGTCCCCCCCAGCTACTAATTCAATGTTCCACTAATTCAACCACACGTCCTTTAATTGAATACACACTGCATATCTCTTTAACATTCATCATGTGTTTTGCATGTACAGTGGTTAAGACATGGACCTGGAATTGGATTCCTTATGTTGGAAATTGCTACTGTCTAGTTGTCTGACCTGAGGCGAGGTCTTTTACCCCTTGAGCCTCAATTCCTTTACCTGTGAAATGGGCTAAGAGCAGCACCTCTCTCCAGAGACTGGGGAATAAACATAGAGATGGTACAGTGCCCTGCACAGAGCAAGTGCTTGACAAGTGGGAGCCATTTTTGTAAGAATTGTATTTACAAGGATACAATTAGAGAATGCAAAAAGTAGAAACAGACAAGATATCACACATTCCTTTCACCCAACAAAAACTACTGTTAAATTTTCCCTTGCCTTTTTTTTTTTCCATCAAACAGGTTATGTTTCTTTAACATGGTTGATCATATATATTGCTTATTCTGTATTTTATCAGTTATGATTATCTCACATTAGCTGCTTGGTATTATAAACATAACGTTATAACCTCTTCACAAATGGTATTTTTAATGACTGAGAAACATTTCGTTGGTTGTCAGTGCTAATTCAAATTCTTTTGTGTTTTTTTAATTAACAACCCAATCCAAAAATGGGCAGAAGACCTAAACAAGCAATTCTCCAATGAAGACATACAAGTGGCCAACAGGCACATGAAAAAATGCTCAATATTTCTAAGTATCAGAGAAATGCAAATCAAAACTACAATGAGGTATCACCTCACACCACCAGTCAGAATGGTCATCATTAAAAAAGTTCACAAACAGTAAATGCTGGAGTGTGGAGAATAGGAAACCCTCCTACACTGTTGGTGGGAATGTAGTTTGGTGCAGCCGTTATGGAAAAAAGTATGGAGATTCCTTTAAAAACTAAAAATAGACTTTCCCTATGATTCAGCAATCCCACTCCTGGGCATATATCTGGAGGGAACCCTAATTCGAAAAGATACATGCACCCCAGTGTTCACAGAAGCACTATTTACAATAGCCAAGACAAGGAAACAAATGCCTACTGACAGTTGACTGGATAAAGAACTTCTGGTATGTACACACAATGGAATACTACTCAGCCATAAAAAAGAATAAAATAATGCCATTTGCTTCAACATGGATGGACTTGGAGTTCATCATTCTAAATGAAAATAAGTGGAAGGAGAAAGAAAAAAAATATTTTGTTTTTGAATTTTTCTTTTGAATGTTCTAACAACTTTTCTGTACAAATGCAATCTTGCATAAAGTTTCTCCACATGTTGATTAACTGCATAGGACAGTAAATTAAACACTGGCTCACTAAGCAGAAACATCTTTGCTACTTGATACCCTCTGATACCTTACTATACAAAGGAGCTGTTCTATTTTAAACTCTCACTCCACACATTGCACACATTCTTTTATATTTCACATCATAAATTGAACCAGAAGAGTTTTTCAATCCCTTGATCCTAAATTGGATCAAAGCAGAAAATATTATAAAAACTAAGTGACTAGATCACCTCTAAAAATTTTTTTAAAGAAATAATTTAAAATATTTAACTTATATGTGTATCCCTTCCACTTGTGTCCAAGAAGTTTTCATTTTTTCCCACTAAGAAAATTGTTTCTATGCTTATTTTAACCATTTAACATAGTATGGAGGAAGAAGATGGAATTCAGAGGCAAGTAAAATCCTTTAGCACACCACATTCTCGTCCTCTTCATTCCTGAGGCATTGTATTTCAAAACATCAATCAGTGCTATCTGCTGAGTATAAGAATGGAAGTATAACCTTCTTCTGATTTTTAAAATTCTTATTTTAAGAAAACTTGCCTCCCAGAGTTTCTTAGGATGAAGATGGTGCTAAAAGACAACCCATTCCTCAAATGTGGGTCTGCTTCACACTGCCTTTAAAAAGTATTCCTGTACAGAGATCCGCATTTTTCTTGTTTAAAAGCAAATTCATTATTGGACCTATTCCTTTTTTTTTTTTAATTGAAGTACCATCAGTTACAGTGTGTCCATTTCTGGTGTACTGCACAATGTCCCAGTCATGCATATACATACATATAGTCATTTTCATATTCATTTTCATTAAAGGTTATTACAAGATATTGAACATAGTTCCCTGTGCCATACAGAAGAAATGTGTTTTTTTTAATGTATTTTTATATATAGTGGCTAACATTTGTAAATCTCAAACTCCCAAATTTATCCCCTCCCACCTCCTTAACCCCGGTAACCAAAAGATTGTTTACTATGTCTGCGAGTCTGTTTCTGTTTTGTAGATGAGTTTATAGTGTTGGATCTATTTTTTTGCCTAATGAAGTCAAATAAATTATAGCTAGCATCCAGTTGAAACAAGTCCGGTGTTTTAATATTTCAGAAAGCTTTTCGTAGAAGCTGAAGGACAAAAGAAGTACAAGTACTTTGTGCCACAAACTGAAAACCCTGGATATAATCCACAATAAAAGAGGCTCAATAGGGTTTATGCAAGTCCAAGAATCTCGTATGAATCACTGGAGTGAATGTTGAAATGCACTCCCTCAAAATTTCCCAGACTAAAGGATACTAAAAAGATGTAACTAAATACAGTGTATGGACTTCTTTGCTATAAAGGACATCAGTGGGGCAATTGCTGAAATAAGAATAGGGCTTCTGGATTAGATCATAGTACAGCTTCACTGTTATTTGTCTGATTTGGATAATTGTACTGTGGTTATATAGGAGAATGTCCTTGGTTTTAGGAAATATATACCGAACTATTTAAGGATAAAGGGAGACAATGTTTGCAACTTACTCTTACAGAGTTGAAATAATAATAACAATAATTAATATTAATAATAATAACAATAATATGTGTGGGGAGAGAGAAAGATAAAGGAAACACAGTAAAATGTTAACACTTGGGGAATTTGATGCAGGAATATGGGATTTGTGTTTGTGTGTGTGATTTTTTTATAATTATTATTTCTGAAGTTATTTCCAAATAAAAATTTTTTAAGAATTTAAGGGCCCTCCCTGACACCTATAGAGTCAAAGTTTCTGGGGAATATGCATTTTAGTACCCCCAGGTGATTCTTAAATATGCTCTAAAGTTTGAAAACCTCTTCTACAAGTAAAATCATCAGTGGAAGAATCAGCACTTTTCTCCAAATTAAGCTATAGACTAATCTCAATCAAAAAGTAAACCCAGTGAAAATCCCAGCAGGCATTTTTGTAGAAATTGAGAAACCGATTCTAAATTGCATATGGAAATATAAAGAATCTATAATAGTCAAGACAACTCTGAAAAAAAGAACAAAGCTCGAGGGCTATCACTGTCTGATTTCATGAATTATTATAAAGACATAATAATGAAAGCAACATGGTACTGGCATGAAGTCAGACAAACAGGTCAATGGAACAGAATACAGAGTCCAGAAATAAACCCACACATATATGGACAACTGATTCTTGACTAAAGTACAAAGCCAATAAAATACAGAAAAGATAGCTTTTTTTTTTTCCTTTTAAACAATACAGCTAGAAAAATTAGATTATACATATGCCAAAAAATGAACTTAGACTTTGCACCATATACAAAAATGAACCCAAAATGGATCATAGATCTATATGTAAAGCCTAGAACTCTAAAATTTGAAAAAAACATAGAAAATATTTATGACCTTGGATTAAGCAAAGATTTCTTAGTCATAACACCAAAAACACAATTAATAGAAAAAAGATAGACAAGTTGGACTTCATCATTAAAAATTCCTGTTCTTCAAAAGACACAAAAGACAACCCACAAACTGGAAGAAAAAAAAAAATCTATATAAAGCATATGCCTGATAAAGAACTTGGATCCAGAAGAATACCAACTCTCAAAACTCAGTAACAGGAAAAGAAGCAACCCAATTAAAAATGGGCAAAAGATTTAAACAGGTACTTCAACAAAGAAAATATACAATTGGAAAACAAGCTCATGAAAAGATGCTCAACATCATCAGACGTTAGGGAAATGCAAACTAAACCCACAATGAGACACCACTACACACCTAAGATTAAAAGGACTGACAGTATCAAGTGATGGCCAGGATATGGAGCAATTGAAACTGTCAGACATTGCTGGTGGAATTGTAAAATGGTACAACCACTTGGGAAGACAGTTTGGCAATTTCTCAAAAAGTTAAACCTGCACCTACCATATCGTGATCAGCCATTCCATTCCTAGGCTTACCCAAGAATAAAGAAAGCGTATGCTCATAAGACTTGTAGGTGTTCACAGCAGTATTATTCATAATGGCTACACCCCAAATATTCATCAACAGGTGAATGGACAAACAAATTGCAATATATTCATTTACTAGAATATCACTTTGAAACAAAAAAGCTATGAACAACTTAATATACACAAAAAGAAACTCAAAATAATTACATTCAGCTAAAGAAGCCAGACAAAAAGAAAGAGTACATATGCTGTGTCCTCATTTATATTAAAACACTAGAAAACGCAAACTAATCTGTATGACAAAAAGCCCATCAGTGGATGCTTAGAGACAGGGGAAGGAGGAAGTATAAAAGGGGTATTTTTTTTTTTCCAATTCACAGTGAACTTATTTTACATAAAAGAAAAAGCTTGCCATTAACGAAAACTTCAGTAGAAAACAGTTCTTCTGCTTTAATTTGGGGCTCAAAAGTAGAAGCTGCTTATTAGTGAAACCTCAGTAGAAAAAGAATTTTGTAAGAAAATATTCTTTAGGGATGATGGCTTTTTTCACTGTCTTAATTGTGGTGATGGTTTTTCCGGTATGCATATGTGACAACTTGTCAAACTGTACACTTTACATACGTGCAGTTTACTGTATGACAGTATCTCAATAAGGCTGCTTAAATAAGTAAGTAAATAAACAGACCCATTCAGTAAAAGATCATTGTTCCACCATGTGGTCTTCGGTAAGAAACTTACCTCTTGAGCTTCAGTTTTCTTATCCAAAAATAAATAAATACATAAATCGAATAATACCTGCCACAAGATAGAAGACAATCAATAAACGTTGGCTCTCTCTTTTTCAGTTTTCTGCTTTTCAGTTAGCAGGTCAGTAGCACACAAGCTAATAAGTACTGTTTCCATTTCTTGAATATTAAGATTGGATGATAGGTGACCCAGTGATCCCAATTCCCAGTATTTACCTAAAGGAAATAAAATCACTATCTCGAAAACGTATCTGTATCCCCATGTTCATTGCAGCATTATTTACAATAGTCAAGACATGGAAACCACTAGTGTCCATCAACAGATGAATGGATAAAGAAAATGTGGTATATACTACACATATAATAGAATATAATTCAGCCATAGAAAAGGAAATCTTGCCATTTGAGACAAGGATGGACCTTGAGGGCATTATGCTAAGTGAAAAGAGTGAGACAGAGAAGAACAAAAACCACATGATCTCACAAATAAAATAAAAACAAAGGTCACAGATACAAAGAACAGACTGGTGGTTGCCAGAGGCAGGGGTGGAGGTGGGAGCAAAATGGGTCAAGTTGTTTAAAAGGTGAACACCTCCAGTTATAAGATAAATAAGTTCTGGGGATGTAATGCACAGCATGGTGACTATAGTAATAGTTAACAATATTGTATATTTAAAAGTTGCTAAAAGAGTAAATCTTAAAGATCTCATCACAAGAGGAATAAAAAATATAACTGTGTGGTGATGAATGTTAACTAAACTTATTCTGGAAATCATTTTCCAACAGACATAAGTCAAATCATGTTGTACACCTAAAACTAATACAATGTTAAAAGATCGGAAGACAGGTACTTAACATTTATCTCAAGGAAACAGTATTTGATTTCATGACTAAATGAGACATTTTGCTATTTGTTAAAATATCCCAAGTGCTAATAGCTTAAACTCATTTCCTGATGGTGGAAAGAAAAATACATTCCAAGATTTTGATACAGAGATCTTAAAACACATAGTTAGTAAAACTTCTCTTGTCACCACTGAAAGGAGATTTTACATCAACTCTTTAAAATAATTTAAATGAAAGAAATAAGCATTTATCCTAACTTTCCTGTTAGGATTAAATTGTAGGGTAGTCAAATGGCCCTAGATGATGGAGAAAAATTATTCCTTGCATAAATTCTAGCTAATATGTGAAGAATGAATAATAGAATATGAAAACTACCAGTTTGTAGTTCCAAATAAAACAGCTAATTTAGGCAAGGATTATTAAGGGAGATTTAAAGCACTAGGTGAAAAGTCAACGGTCCATGAGGAACTTTTATTTGTGGCTAGTTACCACCTCACACGTTACTTCCTACCTGATCACTCTTAGACACTAATAATGGGATGACCAGACATCACATGCACCCTGACATAACACAACGCGAGCACAGAGCTGCACCTAGGAAGAGGACTTGCAAAAAGGTTTCACCTAAATCTATCCAAGCCTTTAGCTCCAACTTCCATTTTAAAAGAAATACAGGGAATTGAGAAAAAAATTAACCCTACAAAATAGCAATTAAAGAAATCCTGAAAGTGAGACAGCTTGCAGACAGAAAATCTGCTTTCTTCGATGCTTCACTGACAAGAAAACAAATGGGGAACACTGTTCTAAATGAAAAGATACAGGCCGCTTCTCTCACTCGCTCCTCTTTGGAGATGGCCACAGGCACTCTATGGAGTGTGTACCTACTTTTACTTTAACCTGAGCACCCAAACCCCACACTTAAAAATCCTTCACTTAAAAAAAGAAACTTAAAAACTAAATACAACCGAACAGTTTTTTTGGATCCTAGTTCAAATAAATCATCCATAAACATGTATTTTTGGCTCACTTTAGGAAAGCTGAATATTAACTTGGTTTAGATGATTTTTAAGGAGGGGGAAGATTATAGCTCAGTGGTAGAGTGCGTGCTTAGCATGCACAAGGTCCTGAGTTCAATTCCCAGCACCTCCATTAAAAATAAATAAATAAATAAACCTAATTTCCTCCCTCCAAAAAAGAAAGAAAATTTAAAAAAAAATGTTTTTAAGTAGATGATTTTAAGCCATTACTGTAAACTGTGCTACATGTGACTATGTTATAATTATGTAAAAAGTACTTAATTTTAAAAAACACATCCTAAAGTATTTAGGATTAAAACATAATGTGATTCACTTTAAAATATTTTTGCAAAATAGATAAAACTAATATAGCAGCTTGTTAAAATAATTATAAATCCAAGTAATGAGTCTACGGGAGTGCATACCCTTCTGTCTACTTTTCTGTATACTTTAAATTTTTCCTAAGAAAATTTCCAAAATATATGATAATACAAAATAACATGCTCCTAGTAACACAAATGTCAAAGGCATGCAATAAGAACATTTAAATTAATTGACTGTCAAGCCACTGTAGTTTGATTCAAATTAGGAGCGGTGGGTCACATCCAAGTCACTAGTCCACTCACATGTGACACATGTGGCTCCAACACCCGCAGTGAACCAGGTGACCTTGAGCAATTTACTTCATCTCCAAGCTCTATCTTTGGTAAATGAGTACAGGAGTAGCCCCTACCTCACAGGGTCGCTGTGGAGATTTACGTTATTGAGTTAATACAAGTACGGACACGTGGGATGGACAACTTCCCTTCTGGGTGACAGAGTAAAGACACTCAACCTGTGCTTATCATGAGCCTCCCATGGGCCAGGTAGAAGAAATTTTCCTCTATGCTCTAGGTTCTTCTGATTGGTATAAGAATTAAATTGCCATGAGACAGATTCACAGGAGAAAAATCAAACAAAATTTTAACTATATGTATGCATGGGGGAGACCCAGCAAAACTAAGTAATTCACAAAAATGGCAGAAACACTCACCTTAAATACCAACCTCAGCTAAAGGCAAAAGAGGAGGTTGAGGGTGGGGAGAGTCAGTTATGGAAGGTTATGGGAGAAAGCACAGTAAACAAGGGGTAAGGTTTTGTGCAGATTTAAGTCTCTGCCTTCTCCATTGATAAGTTTCTAGAGATTTGGTCATCCTCCTCTTCCCAGTACAGCAAGAGAGACACCCTTACAGAGATTTCCCTTATAAATGTAAGTGTTTCTTACAAAAGGGTAAATCCTACTTGGTTTTCAGAGTTTTTCCCATGTCTGCTGCTGTTTAGAAAATAACCAGTTTAAAATAATTAATATACCAAAGAGACATGTTTTGAGATGGTAAATTCTGCTCCCCTACAGATGGCAATACAGATCTTTCTGGAATAACCACAGATATCCACAACTACAGGCAATGACAAGGGGCCATGAAAAAAAATGACAGTGGGCTATCAGAGATGTGCTGACTGATTAGCAAAAAAGTCAATCTCCAAGTTTAAAGCATTAAATAGGACAGCATAGTGGTTAAAGCAGGAACTCTGGATAGAATGTCTGGGTTTGCACCCAGCTTCTCCAGCTTCTACTAACTGTGACCTTGAATAATTCACTTCGCCTCTTAGCTCCCTCATCTGCACAGTGAGTGCAGGAATGAACAGTCCTTTACCTCGTAGAGTTGTTGGGAAGATTACATGGTTAATAGTGTTTGGTGCTTAGAATAGTACCTGGCACACACTAAACCCTTGATAAGTGTAGCTTATCTTGATGGTCCTTTAGCCTCGAGCAAAACAATGCATAATGCTAGCAACATGTCTGACAGTTTGGCTTAAGTGGACTTGAGTTCATGCTTTGAAAGTCCTTTTTCAGTAAATGCTAGCTGCACCGTAGTCACCTGGAGAATTTGTTTAAACAAACAAAAAAATCCTGATGTGCCGGCTTCATTCTGAAACAAATGAATCCGAAATTCTAGGGCTAGAGCCTGGACACCCAATTTTTCAGAAACTCCTCCAGTGATTTTAATGTGTGGCCAGGGTTGCGAACCACTGATCCAGGCATTCAAAATGTAAAATCTTTTCAAAAGTGTAAACCTCTACAGTGCAACGAATGTATCAGTACTGTTATTACTATGGCCCCAACAGTGTACGACCCATGATCTTATAGCATATAGACGACTTTAGCCTTACAAAGAGTTTAAGTTCCCAATAATTCCCGGCCTCTTATACCACATCCCTTCCTCCTGACCCGCCACCCCCGCCCCCTTTACTGCAAAAGCTGAACAAAAATCCAGAGAAAACGCGCGCAGGTAAGCCGCCACACACCCACCCCCACCCCCGCCCTGCCAGTGGCTGGCTCCTGTACATTTCTACAGGGGCTTAACTTGGGATCTGGCTAGAACGCCCTCCTGAGTCGAATTATTTACAGAGGCCACCCAACCCAATGTGTGGTACAGTGTTTGCAGCAAGGTACCCTTTTGCATCCCGAAAATTTTAAACATGGGTATTTGTCTTGAGGATGCGGAGAAGGAAGGAATCAGGTTTTAAATGCGTGGGCATTGTTCTTCCACTTATGAATCCACAATGCAAGAAACGAGTTTATCCACTCTTGAGAGGAGAGAGTGCAACTTGCGACAGCTCCATTGGGTCGTGGTTACCTTTGGCTGTGTGCATTTATCAAAACTCCTCGAGCTGTATACTTAGAATCTGTGGCTTTCGTTGTGGGTAAGGTACACCTCAATTTTTAAAAACAGCACAGGGGAAAATAAAGTTGGCAAACAGCCGTTTGACACGAGGTGCACGTGAAAAGGTGAGTCAAAAGAGGGGAGTCCCAAGTTAGCTGCAAACGCCCTCTGTGAACTGCCTGCTCTGGTTTACAAGAGAAGTAGGGTTGGAATTTCTAAGTACGTCCCTTGGACCGTTGGGACTGTCCGGGAACGAGGAGACTGAGCACCACGCATGGCGGAGTTTCGCCTAGATCTTGGGCGGCCGAGAATCCTTACCGAGCAGCAGGAAGGTCAGGACCCACTGCAGCACCGCCGCGGTCTGCAGCCGCCGCGCCAGCGGAATGTTGAACGGCGCAAACTCGACCTTCATGGCCCAGCCGAGGCGAGGACTGCGCCGAGCGCGTCTGCCGGGAACCTCGCTGCTCCGCGGCGCCTGCGGGGTGTGCGGCCTCCTGGCTCTGCGCTGGGCACTTGGCTGCGGCCCAGAAGTGGGTGCGGACTGGACTAGGTCTTGAGGGGGAGGGCGCACCTGGGCTGAGGCTGGGGGCTGCCAATCACTCGCGCCCGAGCCCTGGAGCAGCTGCTGCGCCCGGGACGCATTGGCTGGCCCGCCCCGGCACCAGCGACAGCGCGCTGCGTTGGGTACAAGGGATGGCGAAAGAGGTCAGCTGGCAGCCTGCCGGAGCTCGGCAGAGCCGGCTTCGGCTACCTCGCAGAGTACCTGGGATCCCCACCGGGATCTGACCATTGTTCAGCTGATCGATTTCTGCGCGCACGACTTCAGCATCCGCCGTTAAACCCACCTCTTCCTCTGAAAGTCTCTCCAGCTAGGGAAAGGGTTAGTTCACGCTTCTCCCACCAGCTGGAGAAAGGGTCAGGAGTTAGCTTCTCTGGAGCGTGGCAACCAACTGTTCGTGGGTCTGTGTCCCCCACACCACCCCCAAACTCTGGGGGCCTCCTCACTTTCGTGTCTCAGATTCCCACGTGAATTCTGGAAATCTTTCACTTATTCATTCATTCAATGGACATTGATAGAATACCTACAAGTGCCAGGAACCATTCTGAGCACTGGGGATACACCCAGTGACCAAGTCAGTCATCCATTCTGCTCTCAGAGAGTACAAATTATGAGGAGAGACAGACATAAGAAAAATAACCACACCATTGGGTGTGTAATTGCAAAATGAAACCCTACTATGAATGAAAGGGAAGGTTCTAGGGTGTAAACTGGAGGGTCAGTCTCTGAAGAAGTGACTTTGACTTGAATTATAATGGTAAATCTAGTCCAAGCAAAGGGGAGCACATGTGCAAAGGTCCTGTGGCTGAAACTCAAAGAAGACCAATATAGTGGGAGCTCAGGGAACAAGGAGGAGATTGGAATGAGATGAGCCAAAAATTGTGGCAAAGGGCCTGATCCTTGCAGGCTGTGTTTAGGATTCAAGTCTTTACCCTAAGATTTGCCACTGAAGGGTTTCAATTATAATGGGTTAAATAAAAAGATGGATTCTAAGCTGTGCCTTATCCTGCGAGCACTCACTACATGTTCTTTATAAAGCTTACTGTACAGTTGGCCAACTCCAAGTAGCAGGTAGCTGTCAAGTCATTGCTACAGGGGATTTGGAACAGGGCAAAACAACAGTTGAATACTCACCCTCTACCCCCACCATGCCCCTTTCTCCTTAACATTTTAATAGAAAGTTGGATTCAAAACAACAACTGGGTCATTCAGGGGACTTGTTTGTGACTTTTAGTATTCAAAAAGTGCTGGTTTTTTTCCTAATTGAGAAATTACTTTTTTTTTTTCCTGCTGCATTTTCTTTATTTCAAGCCACAGATCTACTTGGAGGATCAGGCAGCAGGTGGCTTATAAATGAAATCAGAGTCTATGAATAGTGTCATCACATGAAGAGACAGAATCACTGGATTCTCTCCTTAGGTAAAGAGCTCCCATCTTCAGAATCCATGCATTGGTATTATTTATGGCACTCCTGAGAGGTACCTTGCTCCGATTAACATTACCATGCTACTCACTATAAAAAAACCCAAGGGTAGACTACTGAAGATACTAGGATCACCACTTTCTGGAGACTGTGTTGTAACCCAACCCATTGACTTCATCACAGCTTTTTTCCACGTCGAATAACGAATTTCACTTTCCTTAGCGTTGATCTGAGGTTCAAACCGCTCCATCGTGACAGCTGACAAATCCTCAGGTTCCAGGCTCCAAACGCCAACCCCTTCTGCAGCCCCTGCTGCCATGGCAGCTCCCAAGGCAGTTGTTTCGGGCATCGAGGGCTTCACTACTGGGATGTACAGAATGTCTGCTTGTAGCTGCATAAGAATTTTGTTGTTGGTCATTCCTCCGTCTACCTGCAAATGGCTGAGTGGAATTCCACAGTCACGGTTCATAGCGTCCAAAATCTCTCGGGTTTGGAAACAAACAGCTTCTAATGCAGCAAAAGCAATATGGCATTTATTGGTGAATTGAGTGAGCCCACAGATGATCCCTCTTGCACTGGGGTCCCAATAAGGTGCATACAGCCCTGAAAATGCTGGGACAAAATAGCAGTCGTAGGAAGTGCCTGCTTCTTTAGCAAGTTTTTCAATTTCCTCTGAGGTCTTTATAATTCCAAGATTGTCTCTTAGCCAGCGAATAACAGCACCAGCTATAGCTACTGAACCTTCTAATGCATAATATACTGGTTTGTCTCTGCCGAGCTTGTAAGCCACTGTGGTCAGAAGGCCATGTTCAGAAAATACACATTTGTGGCCTGTATTACATAGTAGGAAACAGCCTGTTCCATACGTGTTTTTGGCTTGTCCGTCCTGGAAGCACATCTGTCCCACCAGCGCAGCAGATTGATCCCCCAAACACCCAGATATTGGCACACCTTCCAAGGTCCCCGCTTTCATTAGACCATAGATCTCAGAAGAACTCCGGACATTGGGAAGAATTTTCATTGGAACTTTAAAAAATTCACAGAGCTGTTTATCCCATTCCAAAGAATGAATGTTGAAAAGCATCGTCCTACTTGCATTTGTTACATCTGTACAATGGACACCTCCTGTGGCTCCTCCTGTCAAGCTCCAAATAAGCCATGAATCAATGGTCCCAAAAAGAGCTCTATCTTCTTCAACTGCCTTTTGAATTTTTTTCACGTTGTCAAGGAGCCAACGAAGTTTCACTGCACTGAAGTAAGTGCTAAGTGGAAGGCCTGTCTTGGACTTGACAAAGTTGTTATTTACTGGAATGCTTTTACTAAGATTCTCAACGGTAGACTGGGTTCTTAGATCAAGCCACACCACAGCATTGTAGAGAGGCTCTCCAGTTAACTTGTCCCAGACCACAGTGGTTTCCCTTTGGTTACTGACGCCAATAGCTTTTATGTTGGAAATATCAATGTTGAGCCGTCCCAATTTCTCACACGTTTTCTCTACACACTCATAGACAGAATGCAGGATTTCCTTAGGGTCTTGTTCCACCCATCCTTCTTTTGGAAATTGCTGTTTTATTTCCACTTGATGATGACTGAGTAGTTCGGCAGTCTTTGAATTGAAAACCAAAAAGCGTGTCGAGCTGGTGCCCTGGTCCACTGCTCCCACTAGCGGCCCCAAAAGTGCTTTCTTCGTGGCTGCCATGAAACTAGCTTCGGTCGGCGGGCAGGCGATCGCGTCCCGTTTCCCGGGTGACGGCGGCGGGCGGGGGAGGGGCGGACGGCGAGTCGGGAGGGTCAGACGGTGCGCAGCCGTAGAACGCTTTATCATTCCTCACCTCTTCCCTCTCCTCCCACGTCTCTTTTAGATTTCTTCCTTGAACCTTCCCCAGTGCTACTGGGGATACTGTGAGTGCACACCACGTCAGACTGTGCAGAGCCCTTCACCAGCCTGAGCTTATCCTAGATCAATCCTGCAAAATGATCATTAGCTCATTTGGCAGTTAGTGAAGGGCCAGGCTCAAAGTTACACAGCTGGCAGAGCGGAAAAGATTCAAATATACTCTGTCTAAAGCCTGGAGAGGAGAGTCATCCCCTCTTCAATTGACTCAAACATGGAACAAATATTTATGGAGTGCCTGCTTTGCACCAGGCATTGCCCTTGGTGCTAATAACACAAAGGTGAGTTAAGACATGGTCTCTGAGCCTTTGAGAATTCACAAGCGTTCATTCATTGACTATTTAGAGAAAAGCTTCTACCTGCTAAGCACTAGGTGGGGAGTGGGGGTGGGCTGAATAAGATAGGGTGAATAAGAAAGGTCTCTGTCGTCATGGGACTCACAGTCTAGCGAGGGAAACAGAAAGCAATCATATAGGTATATAATGAAATGAGTGCTCGTGCCCTGAAAGAAACATAGGTTCCAGTGATAGAGAATGAGCCCCTATTTACAACAGATTGGAGGTAACAAGAATGGAAGTAGGGAGACCCTAAGGAGGCTATTGGAGGGTGGGAGTAGAGGATGGTGGCTTGGTCTATAAGGGAGAATACAGATGGATTTAACGTATGCTTTGGAGATGTAAATTGCAGGACCAATTGATTATCTGGATTCACAATCTATGGTACATAAGAAGAGCAGGACACCCAGAACTCCTAATCGCTTGGAGTTCAATCTACTGAATCATGCTCTTGTCTCTTTCCTGGAGCCTTCAGCAGGTAGAAAAGAACTGTCATTTCCCATCACAGACCATTTAAGCAAAGTAGGGACCCAGGAGGGTCCATCACCATTTTAATTAGCAATTAAATCATTCACTCATTTGTTTGACAGTCAACACGTGTTCATTTGTGTATTATATTGGGTCCCAGGTTATTGGAATTAAATTGTTATTGGAATTAAATTGTTATTGGGTTGGGGTTATTCATTCTGTGAAGGAAAAACCGGGCTGGTCTAACAAGATAACTCACAAGTCTAGGAATGTGAAGGAGAGGCTGGGCTGGTCTAACAAGATAACTCACAAATCTAAGTATTGGAATACTGATCTGAGTTCTGCTAGACTAACTTGTAAATCTAGGTTAATTAGTGTTGGTTTGCTGTTCATGTTTTTTGCTAGTCAGCTGGGTTTTCAAAGATACATATCTGGCTTTGGAATGTTGGTTTGCTGACTCCCTGCCTCCACCTTTGTGATGACAATGCTGCTAAAGCTGTTCCATGCCTATTGGCCGAATACCCCAAGTTTGTACTTTACCCTATAAAACCTCATGTGCACGTCTTGGAGGTGCTCAGAGCTTCGGAGCAGAAGCCCCTCTGAGACCGCCGGCGTAATACATCTGAGTACTCCAACCCTCTGAGTGGTGCTTGTTTCTTGACTGGCCTGTCATTTCCGTAACATTTCAGTCAACAAATATTTACCAGTCACATACTAGGTGGTTGGCATTGGGTAAGTATGAATGAATAAAACATGTATAACTTTTCAATAATTCAACAAAAATGCGTCAAGCACTTCTGCTGTGATAAATCCAGAGGTGGCCATGGTGATAGGAAATCAACACTGTCTGGCTTGAAGATCTGAGTCTCCACCAACCAAGTGTGGTTCCTCTTTCCATTTCTCAATGCTAATTAAGGAATAAGACGGTGATAGTTCAGATTGCCTCATAGATTACAAAAGCCTACCATTGGGAAATGAATAGCTAAAAATTACTTCCTTGTTTTGTTTTTTTTCCATGTGCATTTTACCATAACTAACTTCTACCAGCAAGAAGATGACAATTTTTTCTATAACATGACATTTTACTGTAATTTGAGTTAAAAATGTTCCTATTGTTAAGTTTTAAAGGAAACAGCATTCTCTCTAGATTGAGAATCCTTAGAGGGTACAGTTTAGGACAAAGATCACTGTTCCGGTTTTCACAAGGTGCATTTATCACAAAGGTAAATATTTCTCTGTCATCACACATACACCACACACATGGAACGCAACCATCCCAGTTACCATAATTCATCAAGAGTGACGAGCTCCGGTTAAAGTCAAGTAGAGGACCATCACCATGGTAGTTTCAATGGAATGTCCTTTAAGACGTTCTATTTTCAAGGCTCTTTTGAACAAAGTTCAAGAAATTTGCCATGGGCCCCTCTGTTTTCTCAATGAACTATTTTATCAATCTGACAGGGCTGGAGTGTGTTTGTCCTGGGCAAAGTTGCAGGAGTCTTGCCCAAGATAGCGAGACTTTGTAGCCACCACATTTACAGTCCAAGGTTTCCTTTCCTCTGTATCTTCTTGTTGCTATAGGCATATACAAGTCTCAGACTCCACACACCATTCTGTCCTTCCACATTCTCCTTTGACAACTTCATTGATATAAATTCAGTCATTAACCTTCCATTAGTTAATGTTAGTATATGATTATTTGCTCTACAAAATAGGTGCTTTCATAGCTGCTCTTTTAACCTGTTATAACACTATGAATAATCACTCTTAGAAATTATTATGGTAATCTCTAGTATTTATTAAATGTCCTTTCTCTTCCCATGACCCTCATTCCCACTTTTGTTTGCACGTGGCCTGGGAAACTTCTTGGGGTGAAACTAAGAGAGAGAGACTGGAAAGGCCTACTGCAACTGATCTCATCCAGGACAGGCTCTTGAAAGAAGCAGTCAGCAACTCAAACAGCAGGGTCCTTGGAGGTGCAGCAAAACAGGCTCCATCAGTTACTTCTAATTTCCAGGAAGGTTCACTCCAATGGATGGACTTTCACTCATGTTTGTATCTTTCTGATTGTTTATGGCTACATGGTATATGACCTGTTGATTCCTCTGGTCTATTATTATTACTTTTCCCCCCACAACACATGCCATTTCCCCAGTTCTGGCTGCTATCATTTCTCCTCTGGATTACTGCAACCTCCTAAATGATTTATGTGCCTTGTGTTTGGTCCCCTGAACTACCGTCCCTAATCCCTTCTCTACAATGTAACTAAAGTGATGTTTCCAAAATACCAAATTAATCATGTCATATCTCTGCTTAAAATATTTGAATCTCTTCCCATTGCTCTTAAAATAAAGTCCAAACTCTTTAATGTAGTTTTGGGCCCTGCACAATGGGGTATCCATCCCCTCAGTCTCAGATATAACCCTTCGACTCTCACAGTCTAAGCTTTAATCCTTCTGAATTTCATTCAGTTGAACAACCAAGTTTCAGGAAGAAGAGGGAGCCACCTAAGTCTTAAGAACAACCAGGGATTTAAATGCTTCTAAGTCTCTCTCCACTATCTTTTCTTCCAATGTCCGTATCATTTTAGCACACTGCAGATTAGTTTTCTCTGTATGGTGGCAAACATGGCTGCCAATGGCTCCAGACTTGCATCTTACTGTTTCCACTGTTAAATAAAATGGACCTCAAGTTCTCTGTGGTTCCAGGTCCAAAAAACAGTTTGGTTCAGGTGTTTACAGCTGGACCAATTCACTGACATGAGATACAGGGTCCCATTGCTCAAAGGAAAAAAAAAGGAATGCTAAGCAGATTATCCCAAGTTTTCTCAATCATAATCAGTTAGAAGAGAGAAATGAAGGAGGAGGACTTCAGTATTTCTGGCTTGGACCACTCGGTAGATGCTCATGACGTTGAAAAAGATAGAGAGTACATGGGGAAGAACAAATTTGGGCGAAAGTGCAATGTTCAGTTTTTGAGTGTGAGATGACAGCCTGTTGGACATTCAGGTCTGGGTGTTCAGAAGCTGGTAAGAAATATGCACGGGAGAGAGATATAAGTTGAAGGTTAGAACGGGAGCCACCTGTGTTAGGTGGTAGTGAAAGCTGAGATCTTTTCAGGGAGAAGATCACCAAAGACATAACTTTAGAGGGTACTCCACACCGAAGGTAGGAAAGGGTGGTGTAGGAAGTAGAAGAGCCTGCGAGAGTTAATATTTATCAAGTGTTCACAATGTGCCAAACATGAACTCTTATATTAAAATTTGTACAAACATGTTATACCTATGAAGTAGATATTATATTATTATCTTCATTCTATAAGGAACTAAGGCTTCTCAGTATTTAGTAATTGGTCCAAGGTCTCAGTAAGCGGTAGATACAGAATGGTAATCTGTGACTAATTTATAAAACTCTTGACACTGCATTTTTATTACCTCTCAGATAATAGAAAAATCCAAGGAGCCAGGAAAACTGAGAAAGGAGAATTTCAAGAATGAGGGAATGTTCAATAGTATAAAATGTCTAACAATTTTATTTTTAAAATACAATTAAAAATAAACATTGGTATGACAATTAGGAAGTCAGTACTGATCAATCTGATTCTTGGCAGGTCTAGCAGACTTTCCTGGTTCCATATAGATTCATCAATAGAAGCTCAAGAAGATAGATGGACTTTGATCATGTTCTAAAAGTTTCAGGATAATCTACAAAGGGATTAGAATGCCCCAGGAGATTTATAAGAAAGGCATATGAGATTCTAGCCAGAACAAAACTACTTCTGGATACATAGCAAGTAAAATAAGGCCAGTTATTGTCAATTATATCATCTATTACCTGAATTTACAGCCCTATCTCACTCTCCTGGAGGCAGCAGCCCAAGTTTTAGTAAGTTTAATACTAGAGATAATTTATAGTCTCAGATCACTTGGATTGTTAGCTTGAGTGTAAATATCTAATATATGAAAGGCATTTAGTACGTTTCAAATTGTTTCCACATACTTTATCCCCAAAACCATCCAGTAAGGTCCTACCTCCACTTTATGGATGAGGAAACTAAGGCCGGGAGTGGACAATATTTGGTTTTGGGGAGGAAAGCACACACATAATGTTCGCATGACACTTTAGAAAATCTGCTACTCCACTGTGAGATGTCATCAGACACAGTACTGCATTTTCGGGACCTAAGTGGGAAGGATTTCATATCAGACAACTTCTCTCTCCCAATTGCTACCCAATCCACAAGCATTACAGGAAAATGGCACAATCATTTCAGAAACTTTCTCCACATATGTTACATGTTTTACAGGGAAAAACATCATGATTGCACAGATCTACGCAGGCTCTGATCCTGTGTGGTGATGAAAGAGCCACCAACGTTTGATTAGGCAAAGGAGGAGAACCAAACATGATTGGGTAGGTGAGCATATAGCAGATAGGAACAGAATGCCCCTGGGTAGTCTGAGGATAGCAGGAAACTGACTAGGCGGATAGACAACAATAATGACAAAGCCCAATTTCTAGGACCTCTGACACAAGAACTATGCTAGTCATTCGTGAGTATTATTTCTAATTCTTACAATAATTCTTGAAGGTGTATATTATTACCATCTCTACTTTACAGATGAGGAAACTGAGGTTAAAAGCCACAGAATTCTTTGGAATGCCCAGAGGAGAGCAGGTCAGCATGTAATAATTCAGGAAGACCTTTATTCACTAATTCATTATTCACTAACTGAGTACCAACTTGAGGACAGAGAATTTTATTTGGCATTGGAGATATTTGCCATTGATGGGGCCTCTGCCAACCTATTTTGTTGGACACTGGGAGGGGACTGCCTGCAGCCATAGAGGGAAGCTAACATAGGGGAAAAAAATCTGCTTGATTGGCAGCCAGGAAGGCCTAAATCCCACCCAGCTACACTTCCCTCACCTGAATGGACTTGGAGGCCCTCACTCACTGTACCGTAGAAAGGATAAGGGCAAGGCTCCCTTGTGGAAGCGTGTCAGCTCTGCTTTCTGTGTTGGGTGACTCAGACAGAGTGGGCCTCAGTTTTATCATTTGTAAAATGGGGATAATAGTAGCACTTACTGAGTGTATTACTTCCCCATAGTTGCTGTAACAAATTATCACAAACTTGGTGAGTTAAAATAAAGAAATATATTCTCTCACCCATCTGGGTGTTAGAAGTCCAAAATCAGTTTCACTGAGCCAAAAACAAAGTGTCTGTAGACACCACAGGGCTGCCCTGGAAGGGTAAGGGAGAATCCTTCCTTGCCTCTTCAGTTTCTAGTGGCTGCTAGCATTCCTTGGCTTGCGGCTGCAGCACTCCAGTCTCTGCCCCAGTGGTTATACTGACTCGTTTCTCTGTCAAATCTCCCCTTTATAAGGATAGGTGACTGCATCTAGGGCCCATTCTGATAATCTAGGATAATCTCTCCACTTCGAAATCCTTAACTTAATCTTAAAAGACTGTTTCCACTTAAGATAACATTTACAGGTTCCAGGGATTAGGGCCAGATATCTTTGGGGGCTGTTATTCTGCCTATTACACTGAGGGTTGTTAGAAGGCGATCTAACGCTGGAAGAGGATTGAGCACAGCATCTACCAGTGGAGAACACAGAGTAAATAGCAGTCTGTTTCCGCTTTTAAAACGAGGTTATTTAAGGAAGCCAGCCCTTACAGGGCTGCAGTAAGGTTCAAACAAAGCACAGTTATAACACGTAGCAGGGCATAAGGGAGATTAAGGAATGAGATGAAAGCAGTTCTGTAGTTTCTCTCGCTCCCACTGTTTTTGCACACCCTTCTATCCCGGCGGCCTCAGACCCCGCCTACTCACAGTCCCACCCCTCCCGGGAGGATTCTCCACCTCGATGCCCCGCCCCCTTTTACGCACCCCCCCCCCGCCCACCTGTCTTGGCGCCCTCCGTCCGTCGTGCGTTTGAGGCGTGAGGGCCTTTGCGGTCTGTTCATTCTACTGCCCATCAAATCCTAGCCCATTCTACACAATTCTGTCTCCTTCCTCAGCCTGTAGTATATTAACCCAAAGAAGTTAGATTTTCCGAGCTTAGTGGTGGCCACTTACTTGCTTTCAGATGAAAAGCGAGAGGAGAAGCTTTGGGGAGTAGACCGGCGATATTCAAGACAGCCCTCACGGACGGGGCCGGGTCCTACATACCTCGGTCGCCGAGCCCGGGCCAGATCCCCGCGCAAGCGCAGTGGGCCTGACTCGCCATGCCGACTGTCAGCGTGAAGCGTGATCTGCTCTTCCGAGCCCTGGGCCGGACCTACAGTGAGTGCGGGCCGCATAACTCTGCGCCTCTCCTCGGAGGCTGGGACCCCCTCCAGAAGGTTTCGTGGCAACGTTCATGCTGCCCAGCTGGTTTCGGCCTTGGGCGCTCAAGGTCTAGATAGGGAGGGCTGACGGCCCCCGCGGCCAGGCCAGGGTGATGTAGCCTCTGGGAACCGGTGTCGCCGCGGGTGCATTTGCATCACCTGCAGATGCTGGGCTCGCAGTGTCATTCATTCAGGGCTCTCATCGAGCGCCTACTGCCTGCCTGATGCCAGGGAATAGAACAGGAGTGAAGCCCCGGGTTGCATCCCGAGTGTAGCCAATTAAGTGCTGTAAGAAAAGCGCTGTGGAAACTCCGTTTGTGAATAGGAGAGGGGACGGCATTCTGTCCTTGTTTTATTTTTTTAACTTTTACTGAGCGCCTGTTAGGTGCCAGGCACTGGCCTAAGAGCTTTGGGAGTACAGTGGTGCACATAGCACTTAAGGGCCACGTTCATATTCGGATAAGGGAGGCAGATAATAAATCCAGCATATTAATAAAATGATTTCGGATAACGTTAAATGCTGTCAGGGAGAAAAAAAAAGATATTGTGCTAAGAACAACATTAGGTAGGGCGGTAACATTTGGGCTGAGCCCTGAGTGTTGAGTCTTCACTGGATGGGCTTGGTCATCGTGCTACACTTAGGTTCTTCAGTTCGAAAACCACTAGCATTAAAAAAAAGGGGGAGACATATTAGGTACAATTATCAGTTACCATATAGATGTAGCAGTTGAAGTGACATCTGCCCCGCCCCATATTATCAGCTTGTATAACGGCTGTAGCAATTGATTTGTGAGAGCTATTTTTGGTTTTAGGATTAGATATGACAAAGCCCTAGTCGGTTTAATAGATACTGCTTCCTACAATAAGATACTACTGTGGAAATAAAGTTAGCTTTTGAAAACTTAACCTAAAGGTTCACTTTTAGATACTACGTACAGTTGACCCTTGAACAACCCAGGTTTGAACTGGGCAGATCCACTTATAGAAGGATTTATTTTCAACAATAAATACTACAACATAATCTGTGGTTGTTCAGTCCCTAAATGCAGAACCCAGGAGGGCCAACTATATAAGTTATACAGAGATTTTTGGACACGATGGAGGCAATGGGAACCCTTGAGCCTTGCCTTGTTCAAGGGTCAGCTGTATTCTTAAAGTGTTATTCTCCTTCTGCCATAAGGCCCTGGAAAGAGTTAATTATTTTGTCCTCTGAACTTGGCTCGAATTCTCTACACTTTTATTTCATACTATGCATAATTATGTTCCTTACCCATCTTTCTAAACCATATTCTCACTCATGCTGTACGATGTACCTGAATTATACAAGAGAGTAGGTGGCAAATATTTGCTGAAGACAACTGTGATCAGTTTCCACGTGGGTATCCATATCTGGGAAAGTAAGAGATAATCCAAGTTTTTAAAAATGATGAGATTTATAACCTATTCACTGTCATCTGATGTTTTAATGTATTCCCTAGCTGCCCCCTTCCCTTTTTTTTCATATTGAGAGAGATCGGGTAAGCTTAATTATCCACAAATATCTGTCAGCTACTGACTCATTAAAATTTCACTCAGCAAAATCTGTGTTGAGATGTACTTCAGACAGGTTAGAAATAATACTTATCATTAGTTTGTATTTTATGTGTTATTTCTTGAAATATTTTAAATGTTAATTAGGTTGGGATAAAAGTTGGAAAAACATTTTGGCAAAGCTTCTGGTTTCCAAGTAGTGTGAATCCGACTTGTCCCCTCTCCCTTTTTTTTCTCTTTCAGTCTTTTTTCTTCTTGTTTTCAGATAATGTCTCCTTTACTCTTCTATCCCCATTCCCTCTATTCTGCAGTCCCTCCATGGTTGCTTTTCGTCTGTCCTAAAATTCCATTGTTTCATCAGTCACTGCCTTCCCTTCCGCCACCTCTTTGCTTATTGAGAATTAGCAAAGAATATTTTTCGGGCTGCTTTTATTCTTTAACATTGCTCCTCTGGGGCAGTTTTGTCACCTTTGTCTACCTTTTTATCGTCTTTCTGCTCAGATGTTTTCCTCTTGCCACTCATTTTCTTGTTAACTGATTTATTTTAACTGTTCTTCAATTCTGGTCCTGTTCTGCCTTGGTGTAATAGCAAAGTGTGGCTGGGCTGGAGAATATGCTTCCAAGCTCACGCTTGTGGTTGTTTCAGACCTCAGTTCCCAGAAGGGTGTGAATAGCAGGAGGCAGGGAATCACTGGAAGCCTCTGTTATTTCCTGCCCCAGTTAACTATACCCCTGCTCACATGCTCACCCACACCAGAGACCTGGGAGTCCTCCCGCTCACTCACGGTTCCCACCTCCCTCTTGGTCAGTCTTCGAGCCTTATGGAATCTGTCTCTGATGTTTCTCACATTCTTCTTTCTCAGACTCCCTGCTCTGCTTTGATCAAGTCCTCACTGTCTCACTTGGCTGTTGGCAGTAGATTGTCTGCTCCAGTTCTTCCACCACCCTGCCAGCATTCTTTAAAACGCAGATCTAATTGAGCTGCTGTCCAGCTGGACATCCTTTAGTGTAACTCCCCATTACCCCAGGCAGGGCAGAGGGCATCACGAGCTGACTTCTTCCTGCTTGTTCCATCATGGCTCCTGACATGAACCTCATGCTTCATCCGTATTGAACTTTCTACATTTGTCATGCTGTTTCTCACTCCCTACCATCCCCGTCTAATAAACTCATCCTTTCTCTGAAGCCTCAGCTGACCCTTGGTGGAGCTGATTATTTCCTTTGTGCCTATGCTGTACCTTACACTTATCATAATTGTATTTACACATCTAGCTTGTTTACTACAGTAGGAAGTAGTTAAGGCAGGAATTGTGTTTTATTTATCTTTGCAGCCCTGATACCTAGTTAAGTGCCAGGATATAGTAGGTGCTCAATAAATGTTTGGTAAATGGCAGTTCAGTATCAGGATCGGGAATTTTAAGACCAGCTTTTTGCTAGACTATACTGGTAATGACAGTTTGTGTTCAGTTTTGGGTAACAAGAAAACCCTAAAAATGTTGTGTCAGGTAGCAAAGCAGAATAGAATATAATTTAAAAGTAAGGAAGAGAACTATTAATTTTTGCAGACCTACCACGTTTCAGGGCATTATGCCAGGCCCATTATCTGCATGAACTCATTTAAATCTTTCCAACAGTTGCATGCTTTAAATCAGTGGCTGTAAAATGCTAATTTTTGGATGAGGCATTTTAGCTCACTTTATGGATGAGACATAGGAATCAGAAAGTTTACATAAGGTGCTAAGCTCTCAGAACTAGTAAACTGAACAGTCAGAATTCAAACTGGGATTGGCACGGCTCCAAAGTCAACTGTTAGGCCACCTTAGAATTTTAAATGATAGGATTTATATGACGTTGTTCCATCATGTTGGATCTGTGATTCTGTGCCTACTTTACATTGGGTCCCTACTTAGGAGGTCACTTTTCTTGTGAGTAAATGTAAAGTCCCCAGTGCAGGTAACCTGATTCCGTAGTTGATACTATTTAGATGAATCAGCCTTGTAATAGTTTTCTTTTTCTTTAAAAATTTTTCTTGGCCAAACTTTTAAAATTTGTTTTTAAATGGTGATATCTGATGCCTGATATTTAGTATGCTTGATGTAAGGCAATTTAAAAAATGCAATTTATATGCTATACTCATTTGTACTGAACAGATTAAAATTAGCAATCTCTTTTTTTTTCCTAGCTGACGAAGAATTTGACGAACTATGTTTTGAATTTGGCCTGGAACTTGATGAAATTGTATGTATTGGATATTTATTTGTCTCATATCCTGTGTATAAGTTCATTTTTCAGAAGTTTATTATATTTTATCTTTGTTATAAGGTGGAATATTTGTGGGCCGTGGTAATTTTTGTGTTAAGGGGCTAAGCTCTGGTTCTAAATGTGTCTGTTGCTTTGTGTAAAGTCTCAAAAGGGGTCCCTGCCTTATTCGGATGCAGACACCTTAAGCTGTCAGGTTAGTGCTGTGGAGGTGGGTAGACCCTCTCAGGTAACCCTAGAGTGAGAGTGAGCTCCCGGTGCCATTTGCAGATGACCATATGGAGAGGGGTCTGGGAGCAATGGAAGCTCTGCTTCAGCCAGAGTTGCTGTCTCCTTGGCCTCTGACTTCTACATTTCCTCTGTGCCCACCTCACCTTCCTCCATGTTTGTTTAACCAGTGTTAATTCATTCTTCCTTCACTACTGTATACATTGATCTTGTAAAATCATCTCCTATTTTTTGAAGAATTGCTTGTAAAAATGATTTTGAAGCATTTTCCTGGTCTTTTGATTGTATAATGGTTAAAATGTTTAAACAATAGCTTTATTTACAAAATATATTACTATAATGATTATATATTAAAGACATTTGTAACTAAAAAGATAATTAATATTTCTCGGGTAATTAGTGTTATTTTTTCCCCCAAACCTTTTATCTTCTTAGTCTATTCAGTGTTTTCTAACACTATAAAGTTTGAGGAGCTTCAGACTGACAAAATGTGTATTGTCTTGTTTTTCTTGCTGTTTATTTACTAACATTACAGGAAGATTTTTTTTTTTTTAATTAGTGATCATCTATATCTTGAGAGGTCAGCTGAGATTTCTGTAGTTTATATTAAATTGTTACTAATTTTATTAGGACTCAAAATTATGTTTGAGGCTGTGTGATATTGAAGAGCATTGGACTGGATATCAGAAAATTTGAGTAACAGTTCAAGCTTCCACATTTACTAGCTATGTGACCATGGACAATTACATTGCCTCTCTGGACTTCATATATTGGTCACTCTGGGCCTCCTTTTCATCCGTGAAATAAGGGGGTTTGGCTTATATGATCTTTATAGAACTCTTTGGCTCTGAAATTTCTGTGGTCATTGATTTCTATAACATTTTTGTCAGCATTGATAAACCCAGTCTTCACATATGATCTTTGCATGAACTGAGATACTGAAAATGAAAGAAGGTTTAAGCAGCTGTGTCTTTTTTTGCAAAAGAATTAGGTATTTTTTTGTTCAGGTGTTTCCTCTTCTCTGGTTACCACATTTTTTTCCCCTTGCTTATGGGGGTCCCTCCTGAAATCCGCCATCATCTTTCTTCATTAAAAAAAAATACAGCAATTTTATTGATTCCTTTGAACTTGGTTTAAATTCTGATTCCTCTTCTTGCCTCTTTTCATAGCCTTCCCTATCCCCCTCATCTCTTTTCTCCTCTCCTTCTCCCTCCTTTTTATCCTCCTTTTATTATTTTTATATTTCCTCTGATTTTTAAAATTGTCTCCTGAGCTTGAGATACCCAGTGTAGGCGGTCCCAGCATTATATGGACCCCTGTGATTCCTCGATTGTGACTCGGGTGTACAGTGCTTATTGACTGAATTCTTCTACCTGCCGTGCAGGTGTAGACTATAACTCTTTATTTGGGCAATGATTTGAACTGCTCGTATTGTGACAGTGGGAGGGCACCATGTTAAGAGAAAAATCATTACATGTTTTGATAGGAATCCATCAGTTATTTTAGCAGGTTGCTGGTGGTAGAAGCAGTGGGAGTTCCAGTTAAGTGGGGTTTCCAGATAATTAGTGAGTAGCATTAACAGTTGGATTATGACTTTTAAGCATTTTGATTGAAAATTTCTTAAGTATACCTACAGTTCCCTGCTGTAGTAAACATAGGCAATGGAATTTAATTTCCTGTCAATGGTTGTTTTTTAAGAAAATATGTTATTCTTTGCTCTGATGTGGTGATTGAGAATATTCTAAGCTTTTTGCCACTGCGTTAAAAATTCTCCTAGTGTTACTTCTCTTCTCCCTCTTGTTTGCTTTCATTCTTGCTGCTCTGTACCTTTTACGGTCATTAGATTGCTTCCTGTTGTACCTTTAATTCCTTCTAATTTACCCCACAGCTTCTGATGATCTCTTCAGATGTTTTTGTTTGCTTTTATATGATTACTCTCATTCTCACGTTGCTTTAAGACTTTGGTGCCCACAGGATTTAGCTTTTAGAGTTATTATCTTATAAAAACTTGCATATCTTTTATTTGGTGAATTCTCCTTCCTTTTTCTCATTGACACTTTTGTTGTTGTTGCCCTGTGTTCTTGTGTTTTCATTTTCTTTTAGATCAGGGATGAGCAGACTTTTTCTATAAGGGGCTAGCTTTGAAGGCTGTGTAGTCTCTGCCACAACTCAGCTGTTGTGGTGTGTACTTAACAACAGATAATATGTAAATGAATGGGTGTGGCTATGTTCCAATAAAACTTTATTTACAGAAACAGGCGGCAGGCATGATTTGGCCCACTCCTTGCTTTAGATGGATTTGTGCTGCTCTGGAAAGAACAGGGATAATGTAGTTACTACTTGGTAGGACTAAGAACTACTTTTTCAAAAGAATTTAGACTTACTTAGTTTTATTTTACTTTGGGGGTTTATTTTAGACTTCGGAGAAGGAAATCATAAGTAAGGAACAAGGTAATGAAAAGGCACAGGGGGCCTCTGATGTTGTTCTCTACAAAATTGATGTGCCTGCCAATAGATATGATCTCCTGTGTCTGGAAGGATTGGTTCGAGGACTTCAAGTCTTCAAAGAAAGGTAAGGGAATCAGTTCATTAAATACTTGGCTAAGTTGAATTGCTTTTTTCTTTGCCTGTCATTATCAGCAACCCTTTCTCAGTTTCTAGAAGAAAACTTATTGGACAGGTACACCAGCTTTAGGTCTGCATAGAGGGATGATTCGACCTGTGGATTGCAGCCATTTGAAAATTTGCCTCAATGTTGAGTCATAGCCTTTCATTTTGGGAACACATTTTAAAACTAGAGTGGTTAATGATTTTATGGCTTCTTAAAAAATTCTTCAGTAGGTTCATGTGAGTTCTTTCAGTAATCCAATTGGAAGAGATAGTTCATTGGATTTGTTAGAGGTTGAGAGAAAAGTACAGGTGGCAAAACTTTATATGTCGTTTTCTTAAGAATTTTGAGGAAGCTCGGGAGTGGATCTTCCTAACTGGAAAACTAAAGATCTTAACGATGGCTGTGGGCAAGTTCACTGGCCTTTCTAGTTTCAATCTCTTAATTTGTAATGAATATTTTTAAGTCTCTGCCTAACTCTTCAAGTAATAAATTTAGAAAATGATGAACATATAAAGTGAAAAAGAGGCAAAACAGTAAAGCTATCAAAAATAATTGTTTTTGGTTTTGAATACTTATACATTATCTCATGAGTTGCAAAAGACTAAGCCTAAGAGCCTCAGGCAGATGGGCTAGACTCTGGAACTATGAGGCCTTCAGATGAGTGACAGGTGTTGGTGAAAGGGTGATAATTGGGCATTTGGTTAAGGTGGTTAAAATCTGGGGGTTGACCCAGTTGTTTCTCTGCATGACAATCAGATGTTTATATTTTGTGGGTCAGGGATAATCCCTTACAGTGTGTTTCCCAAACGTCTCTGATTTGAATTTCTGTTTTTAACAGGCACCTTGTAAGATTTTTATAAGACAGAATTAGGAAAATGACTTAAGACCTTTGCTACTCAAAGTGTGGTCCATGGACCAGCATCATCTGTGTCACCTGGGAATTTGTTAGAACTGCAGAATCTCAGCCTCTACCCTAGACTTTTTGAATCAGAATCGGTTTAACAAATTCCCCAGCTGATTGTAGGCATTGAGGTTTGAAAAGCACTGACTTAAAATAGTAGTTCCCACCCTCTCCTAATGATAACAATTACCTGGACTATGCCTTCAGAATGTACTATTTACCAGGCCTTTCCCTTGAATATTCTGATTCATTAAGTCCAGATGGGACCAGGCCATCTATATTTTTAATAAGCTTTATTTTTCTTAGAAGCTCAGAATCTCATGATTGGAATAAAACTTAAAGGTTATTTAATTCAGCCCCTCAGCTGATGTTTAAATGCCCCCATACAATTGCTTAGGTAAAATGGTTTTCTAGCCTCTGCGGAGACTCTAGGGATAGATTAAGCATTACCATGAGGCATGAGGCATCCTAACCCATTTTTAGACAACTTGAAATGTTAGGAAGTTTGTTTTTTGTTATTGTTGTTTTGTATTTAATATTCAGTTGAAATTTGGTTTGCTGTAACTTTAACCCACTGTCCTAGTTCTGTTCATTTTGCATGCTTTCTATTCACAGAATAGGATAAATCAGTTTATCAAATCTTTTGGTTAATATTGAGCAAGTGTGTTTTAACATTTTAGGATAAAGACTCCAGTGTATAAACGGGTAATGCCTAATGGAGAAATCCAGAAATTGATCATCACAGAGGAGGTAATAAGGGTCAATTTTTATTTTCCTTTTAAAAACATTTCTTATGTATGTAAGGTGGAACAAAGCTCAGCCTTCTGCCAAGTATAATTTTCTTTGATCTTTTGCTAAAATGGATGTATATTTAGCCTCTCGTTCTTAAAAATTGTCATTTTGTTTTTAACCAAGAAATGAAAGGGAACAGAGCATCTGTTTTCCATGAAAAATTTCAGAAAGTAACATCCAAATATTTGTTTAAAATACATTTGAAAAAAATACATTTGAGATATAATTGTTTAAATTATGGTATTAAAATTTAGAAAATCTTTGGGGGAAGGCTATTTGGTAAAAATATTAACTATCAGCAGGCAACTTAAAGGTTGATTTTTTTTTCTCAATAATTTAGTAAATTTTCAGTAATCTGAAATGTAAATTTCATGAGGACAGTGACTTTTTTTCTTATCACCACTGTACTTTATTACTTGTTGATTGAATGAATAATATACACTTGTTTAAATGAAAGTTTGTGACAGCTAACTTTTTGTTACAAGATGTTATTACAAAGAAAAGGATTAACATTTACCGTTTGTCATGATATAATGATTCCAGACAGCAAAAATACGCCCTTACGCTGTCGCAGCAGTTCTCCGAAACATAAAGTTTACTAAAGATCGCTATGACAGCTTCATTGAGCTTCAGGAGAAGTTGCATCAGAACATTTGCAGGTTTGTGGCTGCATCTTCTCTCTTCCCTGCCGCCCCCTCTCCTTCCTCCTTCTCATCCCTTTCTTCCCCTTCTCCTTCCCCTTCTCTCCCTCTTTCCTTCCCTTTTTCCTTTCTTTCTCTACTGCACATTTTTTCAAAGCTCTGAATTAATAATATGTGAGAGTGACAAGAGTTTAAATTTGTTAAATTAAATTGAAGTTTAAATAAGTTTCAGTTTACCAACAGCTATTTGTTACTGCTTATAAATAGTGTCTACATGGAGAAGTAAGCTATATTTTGAAAACTATATAGAGAAGAAATACCTACTCGTAGAGGTTTTCTTTTTTTGTTTGTTTTTGTTTTTTGGTTCAAATTACTAGCAGTGGATTATACTACTAAGTATTAAACCATGGTAATTTGAAGTTTCACTTCTCATTTTCAAAATAGGCAGAATTTTTTGGCTTAGATCTCACTTTTTGATTGAATATAAGTATAAATTGACAGATGAAACTTGAGACTTTTAAATAATTGAATTTTTGTGCTCACCTCGGCGTCACACATACTAAATAACTGGATTGTCTTATTCTGTCTTTGGCGTTGCTGTACATCATTTCCCAGAGAGCTCCCTTTAGTGAAGTGATCTTCAAACCTATGGAATTCCTAACCCCTAAAGGTCGAGGAAGGTAACAGTGGGAGGGAGTCCTTCAACTAATTTCAGTATTTCAAAAATACTAGTAGAAATGATATATTTACTCATGATAAGAAATGTCAGGCTTTAGCTAACACATCCAGTCTTTTTGTGTTGGTCTTAAAATATATCAACATAAGTTGATTTCATGCTTGTCAAAGGATTAACAGTTATGTACGTCTTAAATAAAAATAGAAAAAGTAATTTTTATTTTTTAATAATTGCAGTGATTGCAGTTCGGTTTAACTATGGAAACTAGAAGAGGCTTATGTGTAAGGGTTGGGCTAGAGACAGGGGTCAGAGGGGCCCTTGGATGTTTTCCTCTGGTGTGAAATATATTTTAAAAATAAAACACCTGTGGTTTAGCTCATGAGGTTTCTTTTTCTTGAAACATCATTTTTCTTTTTTCCAGATTCTGAAGAACATTTATTCCAAAATGTTTTATAAAAATAATCTATTTGTCATCTTACAGATGTTATTATTATGCAAAATAATAAGAATTTAAATACCATTTCAAGGCGAGTGGGTATAGCTCAGTAGTGGAGTGCATGCTTAGCATGCAGGAGGTCCTGGGTTTAATCCCCAGTACGTCTATTAAAAAAAAAGAAAAATGAATATTTCAAAATGAAGAACAAGGTAGAGGATTTCGGACAAGCATAGATACATCTAGCAAGTGGCTGAGCCCAATTATCTGTTCTGTTCATTTGAAGAATCTAATTTTTATCTAAATCAGAAGGCATTTCCTTACTAATTTGACTTTAAGCTCTGGTTTATGCAGTATTTCTGGAAGTCATGAGCTTTTCCTAAGGGGAGGAATAAATCACATCCTAAAACTCTGGTTGTACCAGAGTCAGTAAATCCTGTGTTTTTCATGAGATACGTTCATGTCATTTAAATTATAAAATTGATTGGCATAAAGTTCTTTATTATGTTCCCTTATTATCCTTCAATATATCTGTATTATCTGTTTCAATATCACCTCTTTCATTCCTGTTCCTTTTCTCTTATTTTTCCTGATCACTGTGACTAGTGGTTTATCAATTTCTTCAGTGCGTATCAGCGTATATCAGTTTTCAGAGAAGCAGCTTTTGGTTTCATTGACTTTTCTCTGCTTTTTTTCTGTTTGTCTGTTTTCATTGATCACGCAGTGTTCTGTCTAGGGCTAATTAGCCCTTACTACTGAGCCAAGACCCTTGTTCCTGCTTTATCCATTGCCATACGAATAGTGAGGTTTTGTAGTCTGTGAGCGCTGTTCCCTTGGACAGTTCTTTCCCTGGCCTTGGGTGGTTTCCTCACATGTGTGCACTGATCACTGCTCAGCTGACTACTCAATGGGGCCCCTCTGCACTTCTGCAGAGTTCTCTCCTCTCTGGTGCTCTGTGCAGTGAACTCTGGCCGTCTTGATCTCTAGGCTCTCTACCATGTCTTCAACTTAGGGAGTCCACTGGACTCTAACCAGACCCCCTTTCCTGCCCTGTGGCTTGAAGCCCCTCCAGGCAGTCAGCCGGGCGGTTGGAGGGCTCCCCTTGTTTCCTGTCTCAGGGATTGCCGCCCTTCATTGCCTGATGTCCAGTGCCAGACACGGAAACCATTGTTTTGTGTATTTTGCCTCTTTAATGATTGTTTCAGGCAGGAGAGTAAATCTAGTTTCTGTTAATTTTATTTGGCTGTAAGTGTCCAGTGAATTTTTTACCCATTATTTTACTTTTCATCTCTAGAATTTATATGGTTCTTTTTTAAGTTTTTTTTTCCTGCTGTTTATCCCTCATCTCTTCATTATGTGTATATTTTCTTGAACATTTTTTGTAGTAGCATTTTTAAAATTAGTGTGGTGATTTGAGGATCTGGGTCATCTTGAGCATTGGTTTTTATGGGCTGTTTTTTTCTCGAGTATGAGTCATGGTTCCCTGTTTTCATAGGCACTGCTTTTTGATTACATATAGAATGTTAGGTTGTGGAAGAGGCTCTTGATTTTGCTCTTTTTCTCTGACAAGCAATTTTTGTTGCAGGCAAAGACTCTTGAATATTTAGCTAGACTCAGACTTACAAAATTTGGCTAGATGAGACCTCTGCAGTTGGCAGCAGCAGAATTTTCTGCTCCCTTCTTTCAGCTGCTGCTTTTTCATAGCAAGACTTTAATAGGTAGAATCTTGATTTCTCAGTATTTTTAGTTTTCATATCTTATGTATGAAATATATATTTAAAATATTAATCCTTTTTCTGTACATACATTGTAAACCTTTTCTATCATGTGTCTTTGAACTTTTGGGGTCTTTTGGGATATCTAAGGCTTTTAGTTTGGATATAGGCACGTTTATTAGTCTTCCTATATGGCTTTTATGTTTTGTGTCTTACTTAAGAAGGGGTGTCCTACTCCACAGTTTTGAGCATCGTTCTCCTGTTTTTTCTTTGAATAATTTTTCAGTTTCTTTTATGTGTGTATATATGTTTGTCTTTTGTTTTTCAAATTGCATACCTCTTTGATTCATCCGAAATTTATTTATTTATGACTGGTTTGAGGTTGAAATTTAGTGTCATTTTGAGGTATTGTTTTAGGATTAAGGGACCAACATCAGTGTTCAGGAAAACATGGACCTTCTTACCCATGGATTTGTCAGTTGTTAATTTTATCTAAACTTACAGAACCATGTTCATTTCAACCTGAGCTAGTTCTGGGGTTATTATCTTCCATAAGCATATAACTGAGTAAAGTAATACTTCCTTTTTGCTTGTCAACCACTCTGTTCAATTCACCTGTATTTATTAAGATTCTGGTTACTTGTCTTGGAGGATGACCAAAATTTGTTTCTTACACATTTAAAAAATTGTTTCATGGTTCAAGTAATGTGGACTTTAGTATATTCTTTGATTACTAATGCATTTTCTCTGATCTGTAACTGTAGTTAGGCATACATTGTCAAATATATGTACACATACATCTAAAACTAATTTTAAGTATTCTCAAGAGCACCATAAATTCTGCCCAAGTGTCTCCTTCTGAATTGTCTTTTGGAAATCTAAGAGCTAAATTTGTGACCCTCTGTGGAAAGACTGTAGGCCTTGAGATTCTAATTTAGTATCAACATTGTTCATTACTCCATTTTTTTATCCCTCCTTCTGTTTCTTTCTCTCCTACTTTGTATCATGATTTAAGTTCCTAAAATTGTCTTCAATCCTTTGCAGGTAAACTGTAGAATAAATGAAATTAATAGCTTTTGAAATTTCCTTACATATGAAATTTTAAAATTAAATAATTTCCATTAATAAAGCAGTGCAGGTATATGACAGGAAATTTAGGAAAATATAGCCAAAAAACATGGCAATTTTTAGGTAATATAATTAAATAAAACATTTATTTTTATTTGAGGATATGAAGAGTTCAGAAATAGGTTAAAAGAAAGTAAAAGGTATGTTGACTTTGAAAATGTCCTAGTAATGTACTTGGGAAAGCACAGTTGAAAAAATGTACTTCAGGTATTGAAATAATATTTTTAAGTAGCTTTATAATTTCTCATAATTTTTAATGGTTGTAAAATTGCCATATATTAACAGGGTATTTTAGGGAAGTGTCTAAAAATAATTTTTAAAAACCTGTAGTCTGTGTTATCTTTTGAATTTCTGCTTTGGAATATTCAAGTCTTTTTTTCCCATTTCTCTCTCCATGTAGGAAAAGAGCATTGGTTGCTATTGGTACCCATGACTTGGACACTTTATCAGGCCCATTTACTTACACTGCAAAGAAACCTTCAGATATCAAATTCAAGCCTCTAAATAAGACAAAGGAATACACAGCCTGTGAACTGATGAACATGTACAAGGTAGGGGTCCTTCCATATTAATGTCATAGCTCTGCATGAATCATGAAATTCCTCCAAAGTCAAGTCTTAATTAGGGCAGTGCAGTGAGTGCTTTTGAAAAAATAGCAGTGTCTGGGCTCCAGTCCAGAGATATTGATTCATTTGATCTACAGTGGGGTCTGGGCATGGTTTTGTTTTGTCTATTAGTACTTTTTTATCCTCTCAGATGTTTTTAATGTACAGCCAGGACTGAGAACCACTGAAGTAGATCATACCACACTGCAGTATTTATAATTAGGTGTAATTAAAACTCATGCAAATATAAGGAACAGTAAGATTTACTAGTTGCTGTGTGTGTGTGTGTGTCACACTCTGTTACAAAGTGTCTACCTCCCATTATTTGCATTTTACAGTTGAGCAGTGAAAATGAATTCAGTAGTCAGTAGTCACCTTAAATTGCCCTTAACAAGTAGTGGAAGTAGTGGGGATCATTTGGAGAAAGCAGCTATTATCGTTGGCCTTATTTGCACAGGATTTCTTCCTATTTAAATTGTTTTGTATGTTTTGTGTTTTGCTTAAGGTGATTCAGGCTTACTGTGCAAATCTGTTTTCACTCTTGAAAAGCAATTCAACTGTGGCTTCATCTTTCCCTAGTAGGAGATGAGGCTGTATAAGGATGCTAAGATAATTAATTTATATCAGCAAATTGTATAAATTTAGAACTTTTGGGGGCTGTTTTATTGTTTTTCTGTAATTTTTATGCCAGGTAGGTATGTAAACTAACTACAGTGACAAAAGTAAAAAACAATTTTTTTTTCAGACTGACAACCACCTTAAACATTATTTACATATAATTGAAAACAAACCTCTGTACCCAGTTATCTATGATAGCAATGGTGTCGTCCTTTCAATGCCTCCAATCATCAATGGTGAGTTATTTCTTAAGCATCATAGTTTTTGCTGTTTCCCTCTTATTTTTTGACGTTTTTGTAGAATTCTCAGTAGACTTGGCTGAATCAGATAACACTTAATCTGAGAATCTCAGGTCTTTTGTAGATTTTATTGTAATAGTTCTTTTCATTCATTTATTCAATATTTAACTGGTGATTTGTATGTAATTTATAATTGTATACATATTTGTAAGTTTATAAATATCTTCTGGTGTTACTCTCATGATGCTGTTATATTCCTCCAAAGGGCGTCGATTTTTGGTTTTAGCAGGTCATTTAGTTCACGCCAAATTCTGTCTTACCTACTATTTTATAGTTAAGTTAAAACTTTAAAACTGAATTTTACCCTCTTAACTCCTTTCTGAACCCTTTGTTGAAGAAGCAATTTGAATGCACGATAGTTTAACAGTATTAAAGCCATAGATGTTTGGCTTTCTGAGGTGAGAAGGGGGTGCAGTTGATGCACGGTGGGAAGGAGAATCTTTTCCTCCTCAAGATCTCGGACTCCAGTACTTGCAGTGGCCTTTGGAGTGAGCCAGATCCAGACTCAAGTCTTAGCCTTGCTGGTTAATAGCTAATGGTCATGGTCAGTGAGCCTGATCTGAATCTTCGTTGTTCTGCCTGCAGCTCCGTCGTGGGGTTGTGGTGAAGATGTGATGAGACAACTTTTAGCACCTGACACATTTAATGCACTTAGTAAAGTCTTGTTTTTACTTTAGCTTTATTCTCCAGCTTATAATGGAAGCTTAAAATAATAGATGTATCTCCCCTTACGTCTGAGGTGTCCGTTTATATTATGTTCTAAGTTAAAATGCAGTTTCAGTTTTGTAGAGCTTTTTAGTGCACTTGTGTTTCTGAAACTGATTGTTTTGTTGTTATTGTTTTATGTCTGTTGCAGGAAATCATTCAAAAATAACAGTAAATACTAGAAATATATTTATTGAATGCACAGGAACTGACTTTACTAAGGTAAATAAAACTTTATTCTAATTTTGTACCGTCAAGATAGATTTTTACTTCTGGACCAAGACTATGTGGCTACACTTTAAAATATGTTTATTTTGTAGGTGGGAACATATTTTATAAATTTAGAAAAGTAGAAAGATGTAGATATTCTGTACTTTGGTTATAGTGCTTTCATTCAATTAACAAATGTGAGCACCAGCTATCTTTCTAGTGCCATGAATTTGGTAACAAGTTATATGTTCTTAACTCCAAGGAACTTGTCGTCTTGTGAGAGAATTAGCCATATGCATAAGTGTAACACAGGGAATGGGATATGCATTGTAATGCCACCTGTATAAAGTGTTCATCTTCGTGGGCTTAATCTGAATGCTGACTAATTTCAGACCTTTGTGTACTTGTAAAAGAAATTTTTAAAACCAACTGGCTATAGAGTTTTTTTTTAGTAAGTTGCAGAAGAGTTTATGCACAGAAAGATATCTAGAATATGTAGAATATCAGTCGTTCAGTCATTTTAGTTACTACATATATTGGATTGAATTGTTATGAAAGCTCTTTTCTATGGCATGTGATTTCTTTACACGTGGTAAGCAAGACATAGAGTGAGGTGGCAATTAAGCAGTTAAGGTAAATGTGAATGGCAGCAGGTGACTGGAGTGTAGGAGGAGGGCAGGTAAATGGTATTTGCATGCATCTTACAGGATTGGAGACCATTGTAAGGTATTTCATTTATAACTTTAATGTACCATATTTGCCTTCAGAAATATTGACAGGGTAATAAATAATAAAGCTTTTTCCATTAAAAAATTTTTTTTTGATTTGCACATTAACAGACATTGGATATTTTCCGTGAAGCTTGTTTATGAGTGAAGTATATATAAAAGCAAATCATATTTCTCAAAAGGTTATTGTATTTTTTAACTTAAAAAAAACCTAACAAATTCTATAATGGCCTTTACTATGTGTCAGGCATTGCTGTATGTGTTTTATACACACACAAACACACAACACACACATACATACTCTCTCTCAATCTTCATATTAACCAAGTGAGGTAGGAACTTTTATCATCTTTACTTAACAAACTAAGGTACAAAGACGGGTAAATAACTTGCCCAAAGTCAGACTGTTAATAAGTGACTAGGCCAGAAATCTGGAATCTGGCTACATAGACTTAGGAGATTGATAAAGTTTACTGCTGTAGTTAGCCATCTGTCATTTTTGAAATTTGGTGAAGCCAAGGGAGGGGGTGGGGAAATAAATGATTTGTCTCAGTCATGGATTGTAACTCTCAGAGAACCGCATGAATGCAGAACACCTGAAGATAAGGTCAGGCCTACTCAGGAGTTTTTACTCCACTTCTTTCTTTAGAATTTATATAAAGAAGTCCATTTTTAGATGTTTGGGGACTAAAGGATATTAAATAATAACTCATTTCCTTCTGAGTGAAGAAAGATATATTAGTAGATGACCATAATACTTGTTTTTTTCCTTTGCAGGCAAAAATAGTTCTTGACACTATTGTCACCACGTTCAGTGAATATTGTGAGAATCAATTTACGTAAGTTCATTCGGTATCTTTATCAATGATGGCCTATTGTTCTAAAGTCAAGGCTCTAAGGCCTTGTGCTAAATATAAAGATGAAAAATGTGGTTCCTATAACTAGGATATATAACCTTTTTGGGGAGCTAAGACATATGAATAAGTAATTATAAAGTAAAAAGTGATAAGTACTTTAAAAATTTTCAGTAATGTTCTGGCTGTTTGTAAGGGTAAGTTACTGCTAGCTGAGGCAATCTGGGCAGACATCATGGAGGCAAGGAAATTTAAGCTATACTTAAGGATCATTGGATTTAAGAATATAAACATGGAGGAACAGAAGAAGGAACAGCTAAACAGAGGAAGAGAATCATATAAAAGCAAAGCATATATCCCATATACATCAGTAGGACTACTGAATTTGTTCCAAACTGATTTTTTAATTAAAAAAAAAACTAAACCTATATGGCCCTTTCCGTGTGTTAGCATCATAGTTTATTCTAGAGTATGTAATTCAAAATCAGTGTATAATTATGGAAAGCGTGTCTGAAATTGTATGGGTGGTATTAGTTGTTTTTGGTTTTTTTGTTTGTTTGTTTGTTTTTGGTATTTTGGATTGGCTTGCATTTTAGGGGTTGTGTCAGTCAGTTTTCATTGTGTAACAACATGACCCTAGTAAATCCTGGAATGCGAGTGTCAGTATTGGCAAGGAGTTCATAGAGGAGGCGTGCTTTGCAGTACTGGGAGATAAACTTACCAGGTGGACCCCTCCTCAGGAGACCTGGGAGCCATAGGACGTGGACTAGCACCGCTGGACGTGGGAGGGTCAGTCCAGACAGCAGTGTGGGCATGTGGCTAGATTGAATATGTTGAGGCTGCAGTTGTAGACCAAGTAGAAGTTTTATTGACCAGGCACATTGCTAGACTTTATGGCCCTTTTTTCCCCTAAGTTTTATTTGTACTTAGTTAATTTTCTTTCTGGCTTTTTTTTTTTCAGGGTTGAAGCAGCTGAGGTGGTTTTTCCTAATGGAAAACTGCATACCTTTCCAGTAAGTATAGAAATGACTTGCTGCTGCTGCTGGTGACAGGAGCAGCAATAGTAACAGTAGCTATAGAGTGCTCTGGTCTGTCTGCCCATCCACCTACCTGCCAGGCACCATACCGGGTGCATGCTGTGGATTTAGTCCTCACATTAACCCTGTGAGGTTGGTGCTGTTATTAGGCCCTTTTCTAGGCAAATAGGGGGACCTTGAGATGTTAAATAGCTCTCACCCCTGCTCCTGCGAAGCAGTGGAGCTAGGATTTATGCTCAGGCAGTCCCAACACACTATATTACACCGCATTTCACTTCCAGCATGCCATGTTAAACCACAGCATTTTATGGCCATAATTCCTGTGATTTATTCCCATATCGACTAGTTAACTGGGTTAATTTATAGTCTCACCCCTTTTAAGATGACTCAGCCATCCAAACCTAATTAGTCTGTTCACACTTGAATTAACAGTTGTGGAAGGCCATCACTGTAATTCATAAATATTTCCAAATGTATCAAGAAGATTAATTTACTAGTAAGCACAATTATTGTGAAGACATGTGATCTTGATAAAAAGTTTAAACTAGCATTATTTTTCATTGACTGGGCTTTTTTCCCCCCAAGATGATTTTGTAAATACAAGATGGCCATTCTAACACATTCTTACAGCGTCACAATCATTTAGGTGTGATTCTGATTCAGTGAGGCCATTCTTTGCCGAGCTTTTTTTCTTTGGATTTTTCTTGATTCCTCTGTCATTTTTGAAATGAATCAGAACCTAGAATAGTTTCTACCCCTTAAATGATTTTTAAAGTAGATAAAACCTTCCAAGATCAAAACCTTCCCGTTCCTGAAAACATTAGTGTTTAGCATTGTATTTTATTCTAGAGTATTAATTATAATTCAGAATAAATGTATGACTGTAGAAAGCATGAGTGAAATTAAGAGCAGTATCAGGTTTTTTTAAAATTGATTTTAGTGGCTGTTATCCGTTATCTTTGTTACGTAACAAACTACCCCAAGATTTACTGACTTAAAACAATGGCCGTTTGTTTATGTCATGGTTCTGTAGGTCAGCTGGGTAGTTCTGGTCTGGCCTGGCTGGACTGATCTCTGCTGAGCTCCAGCTGGTTGGTAGGCTAAGCAGCCTGGTGACCTGGGATGGCTCATTCACATGTCTGCTTCTTGGCAGTGGAGTGAACAGGTCAAGTGTGTCTTGTCATCCCACAGGCTAGCTTGGGCTTCCTTACATGGTGGTGGTCGGAGGATTCCCAGTAGCGAGAGGGCAGGTCCAATGCTCAAGTGCTTTTAAGCATGGTGTCCTGTGTCACATTCAAGGCCATGGATACAGAGAGGGAAGAATTTGTGGCCATTTATATAGTTGACCACAGTAGTAGTAGTTGGGAAGCTAGAGAGAGAGCTTTTTAGTCTGTTTTAAAATAAAGTCCAGATTTTGTAGGTCTTGCGTAATTAACTACTACTAGCAACAAAGCCCGAGGGCCTGCATTTCTAACAAGAACTCGGGTGACCATGGCACTTCTGCTCTGAGAACTGCATTTTGAATAGCAAGCCTTTGACCCGTTATCCTTATCTGAGTCCAAACAAGTTTTAAAATGTATGGCCTTTTTGCTAGTGGTGGTTCCTCTTTTGAGAGTAATTTAGTGATAAGAAATATTCATAGGCATGTTTCGAAAGTTGCTGAAAACCCTGGATTTTGTGTGTTTGTTCCTGGCTAACATGGTAGCAATACCATTTGCAGGAGAGTGAGTACCAATTCATGAGATGCGCCCAGCCCTGCTGTCTCCTGGAGCAGAGGGATAGCTGGGACGAGGGCATGGTTGCATTTCCTCACCTGAAAAAATGACAAGAAAGGAATAACTTCATAACGCTGTTCGATTTAGCGTGATGGGTAGCACAGTGAATTGTTCTTTCTCGGTCATAAGTACCTGCTTGTGTGAGATGAAATGGAAAATCTTCAGCAGGATTTGTAAGCATTTTAGAAATAATGTAATACACCAGTGTTTTGCTGACGAGAATGGTGACTGACCATGTAAAAGGAAAAATATTTGGCATTTTATAATATTTCCAAGCAGTTCCAATTGTCTAGCAGGTAGAATGTTCCTGTATGAATATAATGTAGCAAATAGTGTTTTGAAACACTGAGGTTTTTTTTCTGTCGGGCTCTAATGATAGTTTCTTAGAAGGGTAATGAAACTGCAACAACAATGAACTGAATTAGGAAGAGGCTGACGCTGTATCTGGCGGGAATGATTTAAGCTTTTCAAACTTTTTCTCTTTAAGGAACTGGCTTACCGAAAGGAGTTGGTGAGAGCTGATCTAATTAACAAAAAGGTTGGAATCAGGTATGCTCTGAAAAGTTCATTTATTTATTTACTGTTGAAGAGAATTGAAGAATGAAGTGCTCATAAGACCACTTAAATTTTTCCTGAAAGAATGCTTGGAAAAGATTTTGATGTCCCTTTAGAGTAAGTTAAGTGATGAAAGAACATCAGTTAGGATGTCTGGTGTCTGTCGGAATTCACAGAAAAAGGTTACTGTTTCAAGTAGTAGCATATTTTGAAACAAAATATGAACACCTTTTAAATAGTGTAGTGAAGTTTATGGTTTATACATTCCTATTTCAGAGAAACTCCAGAAAATCTTGCCAAGCTTCTGACTAGGATGTGTTTAAAGTCACAAGTCATAGGCGATGGGAATCAGATTGAGATTGAAATCCCTCCGACCAGAGCTGACATTATCCACGCATGTGACATCATAGAAGATGCAGCCATTGCTTATGGGTATAACAACATTCAGATGACTCTCCCGAAAACATACACCATAGCTAATCAAGTAAGATTGCACCCTTAAATAAACACTCCTTACTGTTAGAAACTGATTGTTGAATGCCAGGAAGGCTTCGAGAAAAACAGAACAGAGGAATTAAGCAGTATGGGGCATGCTGTGCTATGAGAGGCATTTGCTATTGAGAGGATAGAAAACAGATGCCCAGTTGATTAGCGTATGTTGAAAACCTGTGGTGACTAGCTCTTTGAAGAAAGACAGGTTTTGAATTTGGAGCCCTTCTTGCATCTCTGATTGGGAGATTCGTTTTGTCATCCTGGGCCTGAAGGCAGAAGCTGTGTGTGGGAGGGGTGGAAGCGGGGGTTTGTACATCTATGTAGGGGTGTTGGGGTAGAGAGGTGGTGGGGAGAGGTGTGGTTAGCAGTGTATTAGTAAGGATGGAAGGGTGATTTCCTTTTAATGACATGTAAATCTCTATATGTTTTCTGTAAATCTCTCTTAAAAAATACAGGAAATTTTATTGAGGTGAAATAATTTCTTCCCCTAGTTTCCACTTAATAAGCTCACAGAACTCCTAAGACATGACATGGCAGCCGCGGGGTTCACGGAAGCACTCACCTTTGCCCTGGTATGTTTTACGTGCTTTTTCTGCTCTGCTGATTGTTTTCTTGGAATCTCTGAATTACTTATTCTGTGATTCCTTATATGAGTTTATAAAAATTCATAAAATTTCCAGGTTCTAGAGGAATGAGTTTGTACTTGAGATTCTATAATTTCTGCTCAAGAAATGATGAAGATTTCTTTTCTTTTAGTCACAGAAAAGCATGAAGGACTAAAAAAGTTGTTTTAAATGACAGATGCCAGTGTATTTGAGTTTCATGTAAGTGTTGAGGGTTCACAGTGAGTTTCCTAACCAAGTTCATTCAGTTAGGATTTTTGGTCCTGAGTTAGTTGTGGCCTTGCCCACTGGCTGCTGCCCTGGTTAAGAGCTTGTGGACTGTTCCACATTAAACTTGTTTCTTTGTCTTTGTACATGTTCACAAACATTTGCTTTGAGTTGAAAAGCTGACATAAAAGGCCTAAATCAGGAAATGAATTTTATTACAAAATCAGATGGAAATCTCCCTCCCCCAGCAGATTGACCATTTGAAGATAGTGAAATGTGTGTGCAATTTGTAGTTCTTTTTCTCTTGTGCTGAGCATTTCTGTGGTGCCCACGGTGTAGTTTTCGAGTATTCAGGTATGTTTCAGCTCAACAACGTAGGGCCAAAACCAGACCAAAACAACCAGGAAAGCTCCCCACAGCCCTGAAATTCTGTCTTTTAAGTATTTACAGAAGGCAGTAGTGGAAATTACCACCTGTGCACGGAGGGTTGCTGAGGGCTGCAGCCTCTCCTCTGTCACTTTGTGGAGCATTTGTAATTCATAGGATGTGAATGTTGGAAGAGACCATACAGATGCAGTTCAGTACCTTCACTTTTCTGATTTAGCAGACATTTATGCAACAGCTTTTATGGAACTTCTGTTATGTGCCAGGCACCGTACCAGTGAGTGAGGAAGCCTGAGGCCGAGAGAGGATAAGAACCCAGCACAGTTTACGCAGAGAGCGGGTAACCGTAACAAGAATCCGGCCTTTTGACTTCCACAGCAGTGCTTTTCCGTTACGTTAGACTGTGCTAGGTTTCAGGACCACGTCGGTCATATGTATGCCACATACGCCTAGGCAGTCAGGAGCAGCAGTGATTTCATGTCAAATGAAACACAAAAAATAGCATAAAGGGAACTGTTCTATTCTTTAAAATTATAATGAGTGGCAGAGGAACTGATTTTGTAAGCATGTAGCCCCGTGTACCTCTGGGGGAGCACACAACCTGCCTCCTGGGCAGTAGCTGCTCTGCAGAGTTTGTCTCGCACCAAGGGCTTCATGTACGTGACTCCATCTGTCCCTGCAATCCTGTGAGGTGGGTGTTTCTGTCCTACGCGGCAGCTTGTCCCACTCCACGCAGCCAGCTGCCTGTGCACCGGGGATTCCTGCCCAGGTCTGTCTGCACCCTAGGTCTGTGACTGAACTGTCCCACCAGGAGTGCCACAGTCTGTTTGGCTGTACAAGGTCACTTCAACGCATTATCACCCCAGTGGGAAAGGAGTTAGGGGCTAGAGAGTTTCAGATTTGTAGTAACAGTCTTCCTGTAGGAATTTCAACGTTAAAGGTATTTGTAAAGTTACGTATTTTCTAAGCAAATCTAAACATCACTGAGCATTACATCTGGTTTTGCACAAGAGTAACAGACCTCCTAAAACCCAGCCCTGACTGCCCAAGTGTAAGTCACTCACATATCATCATCATGATTTTTGCTGTATCTGCATACTAGGTGTAATATTACACCTAGTGTAATATTACACCTTTTAAATCAGCTCACTTTTAAAACTAAATATCTACCTTAGCCTTATTATAAGAATAATATTCATAAAAATTAATGGGCTTAATTTCCTTGTTCTTTTTTTTTTTTTACCACTTTAAAGACATAAAATATTAACATCCTGTGTCTCAGTTGCTGCCACTTCAGGATACCTTGATTTAGATTGCTTCTTATCGCTACATCGTATTGTCCAGCTTCGTGATAAAGTGCAGGTCACTCAGATACCTAGCTGAGTGGCCCTGTGTCTGCGGAGCCTTTTCCTTTCACACAGACAGTACCGGTTCTGTTTGACAGTAGATTGTATTGTATAAGTTGCACTTCCTAATTAATTGTCACATCATATCTAAAACTTGTTATAAAAACGCCTCCATGTTATGGGGAAAAAAATGGTTATAGCCGGCATGCCTGCCACCATTCTCCACCACTGCAGCCATGGCCGTTCAAGGAACTTTCTGCTGCGCCCGGATGTGTCTTTAGAATCTTTCCCAAGAGAGCATGGCAAGAGTCATTAGAACTGGTATTGGCATAAAATGAATCTAAACCCACTCTTTTTTTCTAAGTGAAAAGCAGAACTTTACTGTCCTGGAAGATAGTGTTTTGTGGAACAGTGCAATGAAGATCACTTAATGTTGAAAAATAGAAAAGAGTAATCTGATGATATATCAGTTTTCATGTTAAGTTTTAAACTCTTTCAAAAAGTTAGCATCAATACATATGACAATTGTTTATTCTTAATAATGAGTTACTAGTTATCATCATTAATATTTTTTGATCACTTAGCTTTGCCAAGCACTGTATTTGTATTACCTCATTTCGTTTATTAGAGTTGCTGTATCTCATAGTTACTTAGTTTTGTTTTCATAATTCTGCCTACCATCCTGGTTTTCGAGGGTAACAAGCATCTTTCTCTTTTTGGTGGGTGAGTGCCTAGGAGTTTGCTCATTACCCGGCGCTTTATCAAGTGCATGTGCACAGAAGTTAAATGGCATCGTTCAGGCCACTTGAATTCTGCTCTCAGTCCTTCCATTCTGCTGCAAGTCAGTGCGGATTTAGCAAGGTTACAGCAGTAGTCAAAGCAGGAAGTCATGTGAACACCAAGGAGGGAGAGAGAAGTTCTGACCAGAGTCACTAGGTGTTTTTTTATGGAAGAGGTAGAAGAGATGTCTTTTATGTAGAACCTTGGTGGGTGGCAGCAAGTAGAACAGGGAGGGCATTTCAGGTAAAGGTGGGGAAAAGTGTGCGGTTCAGGGAATGAGTAGGGAATTGTGGGAGGTTAGACGGGTAAAGCAAGCGGGAGGCTGACTTAGGAAGGTTATACCACCGTCTCCATGTGAGTGAAAATGTACTTTAGCTCTGCGTCATGGTTAGAACTCATTATAAGAGAACTATTCATGTTAAATTAATCTGCTGTGGACCTGAATTTACTTGCTCTATGTTTATTCTTAGCTTACTGATTTGTATAATCTACATTGCTGTGAGACTGTCAAAAGTTGTTACAGCATTAGATATTTTTTATATTAAATTTAGTCATTGCTTTTACTTTTTGATCTATTTTGTGGTATTTCTTAGTGCTCTCAAGAAGATATTGCTGATAAACTGGGTTTGGATATCTCTGCAACAAAGGCAGTCCACATAAGTAATCCTAAAACAGCTGAATTTCAGGTAAGTGTTTAAGTAGATAACAATTTGGGTAAAAACTGAGAGGCAGTGCATGAGTTATAAAAAGTCTCTCCAGTTATTTTACCTCAGATGGCAAAATCTTTAAAATCTCTTCTTGGATAAGTTTGTGTTTGGTTCTTACATTCTTCACTGATAAAACTTCTTAAAACATTTTATAACCCTTTCTTGATTAACCTCATAGGTGGTTCTTACTTGCTTTGTGCTACTGAGACAAGCCTTTCTTGTCTGAACTTTCCATTTCAGAATTGACTAGTATTAGTTTCAGGTTTCCTCTCTTTTCCACATATTTGTAATTAGTGAATCGCCACCTGTGCCCAGTGCCTCCATGAAGTCTTTCACTTTGCAGTTAGTCTTGACTCCAGTTCTTGACTAAGCTGACTGTGCCTTTCATTGTAATTGTCTAGTTTATTGGCAGAGGTTAGGAATAGTTAAATGAGAACAATAGTACTTTAATAGTAAATGTTAAGTGATTTGCATTATAGATTATGATATTAACTATAAGAAGAGAGCATTTCAAGATTATAATATCTTTATTTATTAATGACATCTCTTCCATACTAATAAGCTCCTTCTATTTTTCTTGTATATGCAGTTCTGTGATTTTTTTAACCGAGACTTTAGACATGGTCATGTCTGCTAGAATCAAGGGGAATCTTAGAATGGGAAGGAAATGCTTTTAAGAAAGTTAATGCTATTATAAAATAATATCTGAACTCTGTGATTTGAAATAGTTTCTTTGGATCTTGGTTTTCACTTTTGTAAAAGCAGTGGACTGAATTAGTTCTAAAAATTCTAAAAGTTCTAAAAAACGTTAAAATTTAGATCTTTTAAAGTTAGATTTAATCTATAGAACTACCTGCTAATGTGGCAGATTAGAGCTAGACTAATTAAAGAACAAATTGGTAGTAATATATATCAAGTACATGAATTCTTCTCTGTATTCAGTATCAGAACTTTGAAGAATCCTTACACTAATTTAGAAGAATTGTGTTTAGGAGGTTTAATGTTTTGTTTTCTGAGGTCCACTAGCTTTTCTACTGCTTTTAGAAGATGTCCAAGGCATTCTTTTTAATAAGAGATACTCAAATTCATTTGGATAGAGAGATTTTTCAGTAAATCTTAATGGATTTTGATGGGGGGGGTATAGCTCAGTGGTAGAGCATATGCCTAGCATTCACAAGGTCCTGGGTCCATCCCCAGTACCTCCATTAAAACAAGTAAGTAAATAAATAAGTAAACCTAATTATCTCCCCCCTTCAAAAGTAAAATTAATTAAAAAAAAAATCTTAATGGATTTTTATTTATTCCAAAGTTTTTTTTTCTTATTTTCATTTATCAAGCCTGATAGAGTTCTTAAGATGTGGTAATGTTAAGTTCTTTAGGTTTTACATCCTGTCTTCTGTATTTTATATAAGTGGAAGCAAAACAAAATCAGAAACATGTTAAATGTCACCATAAATGTCTGTGGCTTAGCACACTTAAGAATCAGTATTTCTAAAAATAAAACTATTTCTGCATAAAATACATTAGAGATGAAAAAGAGTCTGTCTTTTAAACTTGACAGATTCTGTATTTTACTCCTGATTAACAGACAGATATATCCTACCGTTACTAATGTGGCTAACAGGTTTATACTTATTTATGGTTAAAATAAATATGAGTTGTTCATGGTTTTGTATCTGAATTTGTTGTCAAAACTTATTCTTTCTTTTGCATAATTCTTAACTTTGGGCTATTTTCTAATAGTAGATATGTTAAAGAATGAATAAAATAAATGTTATTTACTAAAGTTTATAAAATGTTACTATAATTATTATAAACACAATTACAGACTATTACCATATTCCCCAAATTAGCAATAGTATTCCTTAATATCCTCAAATATCCAGTTATGGTTCAAATTTTCTTAAGTGTCTCATTTTTTTATGTAGTTTTTGTGATTTAGGGTTGAAATGAGGTTGGTACATCAAAGTTGATTGATGTGCTTCTTAAGTCTCTTTTGCTCTAAAGGTTGCCTGCATCCATTCACACTGTTCCTCTCTCTCTCTCTCTCTCTCTCTCTGTCCTTCTTTGTGAAAGAAACTGGGTCATTTGTCCTGTGGAGTTCTCACATTTAGGACTTTGCTGACTATATTCCAGTGGTCCCCTATATTTCCAGTAAATTGGAGTTAGATCTAGAAGTTTGATCTGATTCGGGTTTAATTTTTTGTATTGCTGTGGGTTTTTGAATAAATAAATCTTACCTATAAAATAAAGTGGGGAAAAAAAAAAACTAAGAAAAGTTATCTATCAAAGTAGTTTATTTATATTCCAGTAAGTTAAACTGTCTTTTAACATGGAAGTTTTGTTTCTGTGAAGGAATTGGGCACTTCCTCTTTAGTTGGGAAAGTGACCCGTGTGTCAGAAAGCACTGACTTGAAGGTTAATACCAGCTCTGGTAGAATGACTATCGGTAAAAAAGGTGTTCTCTTTTTCCCTCAGCACAATATAGCAAGTCCATTTAAGGGCTTATTGTTAGTTGTACAGGATCTAGGAGGGGGTGCCATTTTAGCCAGGGTGGTCAGGGAAGGCCCATGTAGGAGAGGACTTTTGAGCAGAAACTTGAAGGAAGTAAGATGGCTACATGCGAATCTAGAGGAAGAATGTATGGTGCAGAGGAAAGCACAAGTGTGGAGGCCTGGGATGGGATCCTGTGTGTGTCTGGAGCGTGTGCAGTAAGGCAGGGGGAGTAGCAGGTGTCAGGTTGGAGAAGGGGTCAGGGCCAGAATCACATAGGGCCCCAAGTAGAGCATGGGTTTTATTCAAAATCTGATGGAAGGCTGTTGGAGATTTTGAAGCCGGAGAGTTCCATGATCTGATTTAGGTCTTAAAGGGTCACTCTTTGGGGAGAATAATGGATCATAAAGTGGCAAGTAGAAGCAGAGAAATTAACCTAAGGAGCTCATGCAGTAGTCTGGGCAAAAGGTAATGAATGGTGTTGGGGTCTGACCGCAGAGCCCAGACTCTTACCGATGTCGAACCATGGCTCATAAAACCTTTCTGATAAAATGATGTGTTCAAAGCTAACGTTACGTCATATAGCTTAGGATGAGAAATTTATTTCACAGACCAAACGGGGACTGTTCCCCCCTCCTTGCCTTTTTTTTTTTAATTGGGATCTATATTTGCATTTCTTATGAATATTAAGAATAACTATACATGTTTTCCTATTTGTTTTGGCTACTAAGCTGAAAACTGTAGTCACAGCCTGCCATAGCAGCTACATGGGTTTTTTTAGTGCCTACATATTTGTGCTCTGTTTTCTTCACTGTCTTGGTATTTTAATTGAATTTACACTTTCCCTGATCCTAGTTTTTAAAAAATTTGGTTAATTCGTATTTAAAGTATTTAAGTATTTGTATTTCTTGTAATCTACTTCAGTTACTTTGTGAAATGAAGCAGGATATGAAAATCTGCATATTTGAAATCTTGAAGGCTAACTGTAATTTTTAAAATGATAAAAACTAATCTTAGATACAAGCAATTATATTTGTTATGTTTGTTTTTCATTTATTTTTTAATTAAGTTTATGATTTTTCATTTTGTGAGTTTGAAGTCCAGAATACTTCAGTTCTTTTAGTGTCCTGGAATTAAAAACTAAAAATGACTTGGATATTTAGGCATCGCATTTTTCGGAAGTGTCTTCCTGTGAGGCCATGGAGTCTTTTAACCAAGTACTTCTGTTTGGTTCCTGTTTGGTCAGTGAAGTTGCGTGTCTTCTCCTGTAGGTGGCACGCACTACCCTCCTTCCTGGCCTCCTGAAGACCATAGCTGCGAATCGGAAGATGCCCCTTCCTCTGAAATTGTTTGAAATCTCTGACATTGTAATAAAAGATTCTAGCAGAGGTAAGAACGAGCCACCTTTGATTTATATACTTCTAAAGCATTTTTTGTTACAAAAGTTTGAACTGTGCATAAAAGTAGGGAAAATAACATAATTACTCCCATGATTCCAGCACCAGCTTCAGCAGTTACCAGCACGCTCATGGCCACACTTCTTTCATCTGTACTCAACCCACTTCCTCATATTATTTTAATGTAAACCCTAGACATCGTACCATTTCATCAACAAACACTTTAGTTTGTATTTCTAAAAGATAAGGACTGCCACTATTGTTTTTTTCAAATAACCCAACACCGTTATATCTTATCATCAAATATCCAGCTTAGTGTTGGAATTTCTTCATAAATTGTTTCATAAATTTAATTTTCATGACTTATTTATTTGAATCAATCAAAGCAAGGGCCAGATATTTGATTGCTAAATCTCTTACTTTTAATAGAAAGCAAATTTTAACAAAGAATTTAGTAATATTTATGAAGAGTCCTATTAAAACCTCAACTTGAAAAGCACTGTGGACTATATCTTGGTTTCTCATGTCATGCGTCATTCTGACATACTCGACAGTTTACCATTCTGGTTTAGCAGTGATTGTTCATATCACTGTTGTACCAGTGATTGTAAATGTGTTTTACCAGTTTTTGTCTTGTTTACCAGTTTTGTTTCTTGTGGACTTGTGGAGTATCGTGTGGACTTGTTAGCCCAGCAAGTCGCTTCGTCCAGTATTTGGAGTGCAGTGGTTATTTAACAAATATGTATTTAGTGAGTACTTAAACCTGATTGCTAAGAAAGTCTGTCTCATTCAGACTTCCTATGTCTTCCCAAACATATCATGTCTTATTCAAACTTCTCCATGTCTTCAACTTATATAAGACTAACTGTTTAGAGCTGCGTATGTGGTATCTCTTGGTAAGCAGTGCCCTCAAATGACTCAATTGCTGGCAGTATTTCTTTGGTTCCTTGGATTGAACAGTTGAAGTCCTAGCAGTATTTATTCGGTCAGTCTTACTCCAGACTCTGCAGAATTCAGAGTGTGTTCTTTTGAATCAGTTGACAGAAGAAGAGGCCTTTCCTCAATTTCACCTGAAAGGACGATGTGCTATCATTCTAACTAGCAAAAGTCAAGAACTATTGGTTATAAATTGGCCTGTCTTAAGAAATAGAGATTGTAGAGGTATGAGCACCTTAACTGTCTGTCTGTGGACCATCCATTGCAAACTTTTCAGCCAGTGCTGGATTCTTTCTGCTTCCCGGGATGCAGCCTGTCTTCAGTTAAGAGCATCACCTTGCATTTGTATGGTGCTTTTTGCTCTTCAAAAAACCTCTTTTATATACTTTTTATTTTTTGATTGTTAAAACATCTCTTTGAGGCAGATGGGACAAAATATTGTCCCCATTTAATATACTGTAAAATTAAGACAGAAAAGTGGTACTTTGCTCAAGGCTGCATAAAACAAGGGACTGCGAGCTAGGGCCAGAACTTTGGTCTCAGTGCTTATATCCTTAGAGAATAAAAGTTCCTTCTCGTATCAGTCTATGTAGAAGTTTCCTTGGGTGGTAAATCTGCTATAATAGAAATCAGAAAACATTCAGCACCAGCTGCAAATAGTTTTGAGGGTTCTTGTGCCTCAGACCACTCATTGGTACAGATAACTGAGAGTTTGTTACAATTCCAGTGTCAAATTTTCGTATTAACTTTGACTTGTTACCTTTCATCTTAGTTCTTTGAGTTTTATGTTGTTTTGATCCTTGGTGAGCCATTCATGTTTCTAAATATAGGATTAGGTTAATTATTCTAGATTTCCTCAAAAGTTCTGTAATACTGTGTCAGCGACAAGCCTCTTCCCTAATTGCAAAGGCTCCCTGCAGGGCTGGGCATGCTCACAAGCAGGCAGCTCAGAGTCCGGAGGGAGAGGGTGAGGGGCGAGCTGGGGTGCCCACAGTTGCCACAGGGAGGGTTTCACTGTAGGGGTGGAGCAGTTCACTGTGTTGAGTCCTGGGTAGAGATGCCTTTGCTGTTTTTCTTTTTCTCTGTGTTTGCTGGGAAGGCCCAGATGTAGACTCCATTCTGCCCCAAGCCCCATGCTTGGAGGTTGGGAGAGCTCTGTTCTTAAGCTCTAGAGCCATCATTTAACACATCACCCTGATGATAATCCCAGAAACCCCATCTATATACTGTTTCACTCAGAGCTTTGTAGTTCTGCTGTGCTTTGTTTCATCAGGAAGCGTGGTTCTTGTCTCTGCAGCAGACCCCTTCTATACCTTAAAAATTTTCTTTAAAATTTTCTGTCATATCAATGGGGTTTGAGGAATGAGAGGAAGTAAATGTGCTCAGTTAGTCTATCGTCTTGAAAACATTTTGTTTTGTTTTATTTGGAGTATGTTTCCTGTATAGGTGGGCCTAGATTTTATTTCATAACGAAAGAAGCTTTTCTGATTGGATTATTCGAAATACGTACATGTGGACTCCCTGCCTGTCCTCTGGGGTACAGAGAGGACTCTGTAGGAGAAGGTGGCTCGACACTGCAGTTCCATAGAGTGACCCTGCAGCCAGTGTGCCTGCGTTTGAGTCATGGTTCTGCCACTTACCAGCTGCTTAACTTTGGACAATTTATTTAATTTCTCTGTGCCTCAGTTTTCTCATCTGTGCAATTGGGATAATGATAGCTCTTATTTCATTAGATTTGCTCTAAAAATTACATGTGTTTTGAAAAGTTCCAGCCATGTACTAAGCATTGTTTGGTGTTAGCTCTGACTGTCGGGGTATTAGCCGTTCCTGAGGCCAGATACCTAGCATCTTGGTCTCTGGGGATTTTCTATGCGAATGAGTTAAAAACCTTCGCTGTCCATTATAGGGTTAACATCACCTTACTGCGGCACTTGGGGCTCATTTTTATCCTAATTTTTGACTTAATTGGTTTTTCTTCTGTTGTTCACTATAGGATAAGAAAGCCAAAACGTACGAAGGTGGGAATTTAAGAAAACAAGAATGTTTTTTGAGTAATTCATCACCCACTTCTTTTCAATGAATTGAGCGCATATATTTTTACCATCCCTCTGTTGGATTTACATTAGTCATTTCCTCCTAATAATGAAATAATTTTGAAGGAAAAAAAAATCTGGACCGTCAAAAGTGCAGTGATAGAGGGGTTTTCCAGTTATTATGAAAATGTCCTAAATTTTCACTTGTGAGGGCAACAACCAAACTACTGGTTCAGAAGGGGTGGGGATGTGTGGCAAAAGCAGGCGAGGCAGGCTTATTCGTGGCACTGGTAGAAAAGTATTTTTTCGTTCTTTTTCTGTGCTAGGGCTGCTTGGAATATAACAGGCAAGGGTGCCAGTCTTGAGAGAGACCGGTGAGCAGTGCTGTAGGTGGCGCTCCAACGGGGTGTCCAAGGCTTCCTGGTAGCACAGAGCAGGGAGTGACCACAGCCACTAACTTGTTTTGTAACACTAAGGAGAACCCAACACTCTGAGCTTCATGTCATGTCATGTGGAGCCAGGCATGTCTTCCAAAAGGGAAATGATAAAGGAATCCACCCTGGATTTCAGTATACTTCCCACAAATTCTGTCCGACCTGCGTTCCTGTAAGAGTCGATGAACGTCCGCTAGCCCCTGTGCTCGCGCGCAGCCTCACCGGCCAACCTCTTCGTGCTAGCGTGGACTTTCTGACTGGCCGTCCGTGTCGTGAGGCCGTCCGGCTGCCCAGTGAGGGGCTCAGGCCCCCTCCTCACGGAGGAGGATTTCCACTCTGAGTCAGACACACCCCCGCTCTTTGAGGCCAAGCCAGTCATTGTGCTTGTTGATCGTAAGAAGTTGCTGCAACATTTAAAAAAATTAGTCATGACTAGAGGGACTAAGCTGATTTATCCATTTTGTTGGGCAGAGTAGCGTGTGCCTTTGGAACGAGAATTTAAATGCAGACTCTGCTGCGGGGTAGATTTTCAGCTTTATTATAAGGAGGAAGTCAGTAGAGGCTGCACTGAAGCTGTCAGATCAGGCTGCTCTGTGAGTTATTGGTTGGTTTCAGTTGTTGATGTTTTTGTTTTTTCTGCTCAGTGTCAAGGGTACACTGTAAACAAAATAGTGAAAAAAAATTACTTCAGAGGAGTTGTATATTGCTGATCTTCATGCCCAGAAATGCAGCTGTATTTTGCAAAGTCCAACATTCTGGCTTTTTAATTAAATACAGATTGAATTCTGCCATCAAAGTTTATTCCATGATGGTCACCAGTTTGCCTAGAAGCTCACAACAGTGGCAGAAGAAAATGTATCACTGGGTTGAGTCTTAAGTTTAAAAGGAATGAGAGCCTAAGAAGGAAGGCTTAGTTTGGCTTTGTAAGCAAGCGTATAGACTTAAATTTAGCATGATACAGTCATCCAGTTGGAGAACCCTGATAATCATATTGCCATGTGCTTTAGTTTTAACTACTGTATTTAAAGAATTTGGGGTTTTAATAGTTATTATAGTAGAAGGAATGGGTTAAAGGCCTCTTGACCCCTCGAAGGGGTCTAGTTACATCACTTACTTTAGCAAACGCACACTTATTCCAAGCCTTTACGTCTTGCTCAGACCATTCCTGTGTTTTCCAAAGCATTGCTGTAGTCCTGGTACATGCTGCATTTCTTCTGCCCCACCCCCCCAAATTGCTATTTAAATAGTTCCTAAAATTTTTCATTCTCCCTAAAGCTTTTCTAAATCAAAGAATGACCTGTTTCTTACCCTGCCTAGTTTGGATGTGGAAATCCAGAAATTTGTTTAACTTTTTAAAGTTAATTAATTTAGCTTCAGTTTAATATATTTAAGATCCTTGTTCCTTTCTCCTCCCTGGGCCACCATGGCCACATAGGAAATAGCTAATTCATTGTTCTTTTAATTTGGTTGATTCTTTCTATTTACTGTTGGTTTGTACCTTTCATGTATCTGTCTTATATTGTAACTTACTAAAATTTAGGGGCCCAATCTTTGTAGTTTTTTGTATGATTCTTTGCTTGATAGAAAGCTCAATGAAAGCGTTTTCATTATGAGCTTGTAAAATACTTCAGCTCTGAGAAATTGTCCATTCTACAGTCATTAAATAATGGATGATTATCGAGGGTCCACATGTGGAATGTGGCTTTCTAAAGAGAGCTTATGTCATCAGCCTGGATTAATTTAATTTTACTACTTCATATTTTTGGCATGTAGAATTTCCAATTAATAATTCAAAAAACATGGGTGTAGGGAACGTTGACATTAACAATATTTGAAGTGGCATCCGTCGCATATGTGATGGCATCTTAACTGTGTAAATAACATCATTTTTAATATAGAAAGTTATTTTATTACGTTTGGTTCAACACAGTTAAGATCTGCTAATGTGAGCATAATGTGCTCTGTCATGCATTGAATACTGTATTTTTTTAATAGATAAAAATCCATTCCAGGTTTATGTTAATGAAATAAAAACCAGTCCACCAGGATATAACTTTTTCCTTCATGCATTGTGACGGTCATAGATTTTTCCTCACATTTACTCCTTGGTTTTCAGCATTATTTAAAAAAGAAAAGTCTCTACCTCAGTGCTATAATATAGAAGTGTTTTAAGAAAAATTACTCTTAAGTTTTATTATGTTTGTTTTTAAAATGAAAATGTGTTTGTAATATCTTTAAGAACTTTCACAAATACATATTTTTAAGAGCAGTTACATTGTTTTCACATTAAAAGAAATGCACGTATCCAACTTCTCCCAAATCCTGCTCTTAGAATTAGTTGCCAGACATTTTATGCATATGCAACCACATGGTTTACATTTCTATATATAGCCAAAGATACAGATAAATACTTTATGTAGTGTTCAGGCAGATAGAATTATGCTTTATCTGTCTTGATTTGTACTTTTTTCCTATGAACATATTCTGTCCACCCCATTCTTTTTAATGGCTGCATAATATTCCATTGTGTGGATATATTGTAATTTACTTACTCAGATTGTTATGGTGACTGTTTAGATTATTACCAGGTTTTTGCTAAAATGTCTGTTGTGATGAATATCCTTGTACCCTTTACAAATATGTACTTTTAGAAATTGAATTGGTCAGTCCGTAAGTATGCACATTAAATATTTGCTACCTTGTCAAATTCTCTTCTAAAAAGTATTTTTTTTTTTTTTTTACAAATTAGGATTCCTTCCAAAAGTGTGTAAAGGTTCCTGTTTTCCCACATCAGACCTAAATTTTAAGGTATATATCTTGACTGGATTCTTGTAGCTTTTGTGAATCATTAGGCCTACTCTGAATTTCTTTTGGAGATAAGAAAAACTTGTAGTGTATGTGACAGTCTCTTGGGTGCCAACAGTAAAGAAATTTGTTGGATGGAAAACTAAAAATTGAGGTGATTTGTTTCATTTTCTGAGCTTGGCCAGGCTCAGTTCTCAATTCTCAAGCTCAATATCAGGCACCGATTGCCCTAGGAGGTTGTTGGTTTCCTAGTAGACTTTCTCGTAGCATCTTTATTTGGGCTTCTCGTTGAGTGTGAGCTAGAGATGGAAGGGCTCCCTTGAAGACTCTGCCCTCTTCCAGTCTGTGCCAAATATGATGACATAAACTAACACCTCTCATTTGTTTTTAATCGTTGGTACTTTGATGAAAGAGAATCTACACCAAGCAGAAACCTATTGTAAGAGTTTGAATTGTATGTGATAGTCATTTACTAAGGGACATCATGTATCATTTTTCCCCCCATTTTTCTTCTTTTAGAAAATCATTTGGCGTGTTCTTTTAGCTTCCAGAATTATAGCCAGCCACCCCTCCTTTGGGTGGTTTAGATCAGCCTCTCCGGGCAGTACTTTGAAGTCTGTGAAAGACGTTGGTAATTTAGGCTGACATACTTGGCAGGCCCATTTAAAAAGCAGAATTGTTTGATAGCATGACACAAGAGGTCTGTTAACTGAGTTATAAAGAACTGAGGCATTTCCAGCAAACCCTAGTTTTGGCATGAAATTTAAATAGTTCTTATTTTGTGGCATGCAGTCAGTGAGCTTCCTGTGATGTAATATGGTCCCTCGGTGCAAAATACTAGGAAATGGGAATTTTACTATACCTAGCAGTTTCTCCAAGGAGGAATTCTGGGTAGAACTGAGTATATGGTTATTTTCTCTTTTAATTCAGTTCAGCTAATTCAGAGGGAATATCTTAACAAGATGTGAGGAAGTAAGTCTAGAGGGAGTGGTAGCACTTGGGAGAGATGTGAAAAACCAGCCAGTAAGTGATGGGTAGTTTAATCTAATTCTTATGGTGGTTTTAGTATAAAGTGGCCTTTCCTAAAAATACTGCAAAATTGAATCTAAAAATATATAGGTCGTTGTTGTGTAAGTATGTGCTGTAAACATCCTGATACCTTTCCTGAATGGAGTAATATTTTTTTTTAAGTCTTGTATTTTTATTGTAATTTCGTTATTCTGATCATCAAAATCACTTAATTTGGTTTTTTTTTTTAATTCTAAGTCTTTAAACCAGATGTTGCTCCTCTTATCAGAAAGGCAAGTTTTACATAATTTGGAGATCAGGAAAGAAGTACTCCAAGGCAAAGGTTACCAAAATAGGGCTTCCAGTTTGTGTTGCTCAGCCCTCTGAGTGGCGGCATTACTGTTGGGCTCTTCCCTCACAGCAGAAATGCAACTACAAAGTAGTAGTTTCAGTACGTGTCTGTGTTAAAGTGGAAGCATGTGACACCCACAAATGGGTACCACATGGCAGAGATACCCAGGAGCAAGTCCGTCATGTGAAAGGGATAATTTAGTTCTGTTTCATTTCATTTTTTTCCATTCAAGGGGTGGGTGGGGGGAGGGGAGGTGGAAAGAAGGGGAAAGGGAAATGGAAAAGGGGAGGAGGGGGGAGTGTATGTGTGTGTGTGTGTGTTCCTACAGAGGAATCCGGCCCCTCATTTTAGTTAATGCATGTGGTTGATTTAGTGAGGTTTTATGCCTGCCTGGTTTTAATATTAATTTTTACTCTTACACCTTTGATTATAGCTTCTAGATACCGCATTTCTTTATCCTTGCGTGTGGAAATGGTAGAGAGTGCCAGTGGCACCGTACTCACTTGCTGACATCAGCTGGCTCTTGTGCTAACTGCGAGCGTGGCCGCTGTCTGGTCCTGGCCTTGTTTAATAGTTACCTGTGTATGCTTAACTCCTTTCCAGGCTTTGTTCATTTTCTCAGAAAATAATTGTTGAAGGTTTAGTCCTTGTAGGCCTTATGCTGGCTTTGACCTCTGCCTTCTAGGGACACCTAGAGTGGAGTGCCTTGAACATAATAGGTGCTGAGAAATGTTACGTGACCAGAACAGTCATTTCTCTATGTTCAGTCAGAAGTTTAACTCAGAGTACGCTTTCCATGAGTTACAATACTGATTGATGGCTAGAAACAGTATTTGACTTCTAAAAATAATTTATTTCAATTGCTTAACTAGAATTCTTAAATATGAAAACTCTTGACAATGAAAACATCTGTTTATCATACCAGAAACACTTCAAGAATACACATCTTTGACTATATTATGTAAGTATATATTCATACATAAGTTGTCCTTTGTATTGTTTGTTTTCATCTAGGTCCTTTAGAGATTTCATCTAAATCCTTTAGAGATTTAGAGATTTCTACCATATAGTAGAGAGGGCATGGGTTTTAGAGTTAGACAGTCCTGGTCAAGTCACTTATTAGCTGTGTAATTAATTAGCTCCAGGCAGTTAGCTTGGCTTTGGGCAAACCCTTTCTGAGCTTTTGTTTCCCCGTCATTTTTTCCCTATCCATTTTCTAAATACAATAAAACCTACCTTCCATGATTGTCTTGAGAATTAAATAAGATGATAGATAGGCAGACGAGGTACTAAGTCCTGGCGCATAGTGGATAATCAGTTCATCTCAGTTTCCCTTTCCTTTTACCCCACTCAGGGGCTCACATTTACAGTGCTTAGGAGTGCAGTACAGTGTCTTATGAAGTACTCATTTGTTTATTTGGGTATGTGGAAGGCAACGGGGTTCAGTATCTTGTGTCAGTTACGGCTGTGGGGATAAGTCTGTGGGAGAACTTTTGCTCAATACATGCTAATGTGAAGCAGTTTTTTATTTTCAGTTTGTTCCCCCAGATGGACATCAGTTTATTCTTTTTGCCTAATTTGAAAGGCAAAAGAAACTAGCCTTCATTCAGTGTTTATGAAGAGCAGTGGTCTCCTCCAGAATTTATTAAAGGGCCACAAGTGTATTTACCTATTAAAAATTTAAATGGTCAACGCTGAATTCGAGCCTGTGTTTGTATGCTATGCATTTCCTTCTTTAAAAATGAGTTTTAATACAGTCTTAGATTTTTGTTACCATCACTTCAAGATATAAAACAATTCTGTCACCCCAAAACCCTTCATGTTGTCCCATTGTGGTCGCATTTTTTCCCCCAACCTAACCCGGAGCAGCCGCTGTCTGCTCTCTGTTCTGTAGTTTTGCCTTTTTCAGAATGTTGTATAGACTTACATTGTGTGCAGCCTTTGATGATTGGCTTCCTTTGTTCAGCACAATGCCCTTGAGATCCATCTAAGCAGTCAAGTCTGTCTTAGTGCTGAGTCGTATTCTGTTGTTTACGTGAACCAGTTACAGTCATCCACTAGGGTCCACTTAGATTATTGCAATTCTTTTGAAAAATAGTGCGATTGGTAAGTTTGTCCTGGTTCTCAAAATGGAAAAATATATACTAATCAAGGAAAAAGGGAAAATACATAAACTTCGAAAAAAATTATTTCTGTCCCCAAATTACCTCTGTTAACCTTTGGGTGTATTTCTTTCCATTCTTTTTCCTGTACATGGAGTTCTTTGGCTCATGGTTATACCTACATAATTGTGATTCTTCATAAATTGAGCTTTTCCCCCCATGTTTTAATTGTGACGTGTGTATATGGCAGTTTAAAAAGATTATAAAGCAACACTAGTGTAACCATCCAAATTAAGAAATGGAATGTCCAGTATCTTAAGCTTCTTATAAGACCCTTCCCCATCATACTGCCTTCCCTTTACCTAGAGCAATCGCTGTCTAACTTTTGTGATAATGTTTCCCTTCTTTGCTTTATAGTTTTCCAACCTATCTATATTCTTTAGATGATATAATTTAGTTTTGACTCTTTTTGAACTTTGTGGCTTCCTTTTTTGGGGTTAACTGGTAAAGTATTTGCTCTAGCTCTGTTAGGATGAATCTTCATAAAGATGCTTTTTAGCCACATAGTAGTACTCCAGTGAGTGATTATGCTGTACTTTATGTGGCCATTTCCCCATTTAGGTTGTTTCTAATTTTCAGTATTGGAAATAATGCTTGTGTAGAAATAATATCTTTTTGTATGAAATCTCTTGTATTTAAGATTATTTCCTTTGGATAATATTGTGAATAAAAGTATGAAGTTTTAAGGCTCTGATATATATTGCTAAATTCTTTACAAAGAGTTTTACCAACATACCACAGTGAAGCCCTTGTTGTTCCTGGGTCAGCATTGAGGGTTTCCCATACCTCCCCCAAATCAAAACATCTCAGGGAATTTGATGATTGAGAAACCATTTTATCTTGCATTTCTGAGGTTGATTGTTTCTCTGTATGTTTACTAATTGGTATTTATTGTTTACTTTGCCTGAGTTTATGTTGGGGTAAACCAGTTTCTTAAGTGATGGTCACCATAGCCTATGATCAATTCTTTTATTTTTTCAGATGTAGGTGCAAGAAACTACAGGCATCTCTGTGCTGTTTATTACAACAAGAATCCTGGGTTTGAGATAATCCATGGGCTGCTGGACAGAGTCATGCAGTTACTTGATGTGCCTCCTGGTGAAAAGAAGGGAGGATATGTGATCAAAGCATCAGAAGGTAAGACAAATCAGCTGAGTCCAGAGTCAGTGATACCATGATGAAGAGACCAAGCCCTGTGTGTGATCAAGATTTTTTTGGTTTTGATTTGAGGAGGGGGGATGAGAGATAGAGCTTCATTTCAAGTAATTATCAGTATTTTCTAGAAAAATCCTTTTTCCCTCTGGCATTTTAAGAAAATGCTTTTCAGAGCTCTTGTAGTGCCGCATAATACGCTTTTGTTCCAGCTGAGCGCTGCTAACCCTGGCGAATCCAGAATCCAAACTGGAAGACGGGAGGACCGAGGCTGATGAGTTAGCACTCAAAGCCTCCTGTCTGAAGCTTTTAAGGCAAAAGAAAAAGAAGAGAGAGAGTGCAGGTTAGGCTAACCAAATGGTGTATATATACTGCTTAAATGCCAGTTTCTTGTTCTCTGAGAAACTCTGAAAATTTTTGCTTTTCATATTCCTGAAGTTTGAATCTGAGTTTATTTTGTTAAAAAAGAGATCCAGAAGCAACTTAAAAGAAATATTTTACCACTTTATTCCTACTGTTTACCTGATGAATTTTTATACCTGTATTGGCATCTCAAATTTCTAAAAGAACATTCATTTTTTTAAAGTGTTACTTAGCAGTTGCTTGTAGTGGTCTGAGGTTTAGGGGGACATATTTCTGTTTTACTCTTAGATTTATTTTTCTTGGTCTTCAGAGATTGTTTTTATTATTATTATTATTGTTTTATTTATTTATTTTTAAATTTGGAAACTTCTTTGCAAATGCAATAACCCTAAATATATGGGCCTTTTTAGGTTGAAGATTTGTAGGGTTATCTTTTTTCTTTTTTTAATAAAATTGAGAGATTAGCTATAGCAGGGAGCAATTGTTTTCTACCCCATCTCCCATTAGCAGTCATCCAGTGAAGATGTGTGTTATGCTTACAGAATTCTGGAGTGTGGGCACTGGATCTTGGAGTTCATCAAGTACAGCTTCCTGGTTTGACAGTTGGAGGAGCCAGGGCTGGGCAAGTTAAGTGTGTTGGACTGAGTCACACGCATAGAACCCACGGCTCCTGCCCGCCAGTGTGCTTTCCCTGAGGCCAAGTTGCCTGCCTTTATAGTGGCTTTACTTACTCATTCACCAGTTTACTTTTCTAGAATCGTGCTGTAAGATCTGGTCATCCAAGTTAATGGCAACCTGAAAGCTGATGTGACACTTTTTTTTTTAACCTTCTATGCAGTCTTTTCTCAGAAATTTTACTTCAGTATTGAGATTAGCTGGATAAAAATCTGTTCCCTGAAACAGATTATACCATATATATGGGATCTAATTTTTTTTTTCTTACTTGAAAGGTTGCAAAGAGCTGACATGGTCAGTTGGAGTGTAATTTGTTGTGGGTATGATACTTTTATATGTAACTTTTATATTAATCTAAGTGATAAACCAACATCTTAATATTATGACTCTCCTGCCTCGATAAGTTCCTTAGACATTTATTTCTCAGAAGAATCTGAGTTCCCAGTCATGAGACAGGCTTCAAGAAGACAGAATAAGCAGGACGCAGGCCCTGCTGTGAAGGAATCTGCAGGACAGTGACCACTGCAGACTAGCTCCTACAGCAAGCTGCTGAGATCAGGGCCTTGAAGTTTCCCAAGAGCAAGATAGTGCAGCATCTTGAGGGCATCTGGGGAAGTTTTAGTGAGTTTCTGGAAAGTGACATGGGCCTTTGAAGGAATAGGAGGAGATGGGGGGAAGCAAGGCCAAAACTGATGGGAAATGTGGCCTAGTGCAGTTTGATTAGACTATAGAGTGAGGAACAAGCTGGGGCCACATGTATTATCCAGAGTGCTAGAAAAAGGGATTTTAGTTAATTAACAGGAAAGTATTGAAGCTGCTGCTGCTGCTTTTTTTTTTTTTTTTTTTAACGAGTGATATGATTAGATTTGTACTTTGAAGGGATTAATCTTCATGGAATGGAGAGTAGCAGTGCAGAGAACGGTTGACAGGTATTACAGTGTATTCTAAGGTGTTGAGAGTAAGAACTTGAGTGTTGGCCTCAGCTACACCAAGGAGAAGACTGATTTAAGAAACTTTATGAAGGTCGAAGCTACAGCTCTCAGCATTTAGAAAAAGTTCCACTTAGAACTTGGAACCTTTTGTGCCACTTGGAACCTTTTATGATACAGCTCATATGTGTTGATCTTTTTTTTTTTTTTAAGTTCTTTTAAATCATTCTAAACCTATGATACTATAATTCTAATCCTTATATATTTTAGCACCAAAACAATGTAATACTTAGTACTTAATTTGTTTAATATGTAGATGTCTGTTGTTTTGGAGTTTGTTTTTTTAATTAGAAAATACATTTATAAACTATAATCACTTATGTTGTGGTTATAGATCTTTTGTTCAGTTTTTTAGGCCAAGTTGTTACTGTGCTGTTTGATTTTGTATGAGGACACAAGCCGTCTTGTTTTCTTTTGAATTTACTTTCACTGTCAGGATATTGTAATGTTTTGTTACATTTTAATTATCTAATGACAAATATGATTATCTTTTTTTTTTTTTTAATGGTTAAAAAAACCAAGACCTAAAGAAGTGGCTTGTCAAAATAAGTCAGCAGCAAAGCTGGTATTCTTCATCTAAAATTTCATGTATAAATGTATATGCATATATATATGAAGTTCATGTATGTATGTCATATATGGATCTCCTAAGTAAATCTCTGCATAGGAATTTGGTAGCTGGCGCATGTTTCGCTACATCATTTCCTCAGATTTATTGTTATTTTGCATTTATCTTTTTCCTGCTTCAAGAGAAAGTCTTCATAGTATAAAAAAGTCAAATAGAAACAGATTAAAACAGATTAAGAACTACCTTTCCCTGCCATTCTTGATTACTGAGTTGCCTTCCATTACTCTGGCATATGATTTACCTTTTAATAATTAAAAGTCCCTGGTGGCTTTGCCGTCATAATTGAGGTAAGTCTGCTCACCAGAGAGTCTTGCTAATGTCAGTTCATTGGCAGTTACACCTAATCGCTTTCTGCCCTTTCTGATGAACACCACTGGCTTCCTTTTGTGCTGCTTTGTTTGGAGGTAGGACTGAGTGGATCAGAACTTGATTCCTTTTTGAGAAACTTGGCCCTTTCCGTTGTGAGAGAAGTCTGGAAACTCATTCAGTTGATCATCACATTGATCCCAGGGAATTCTGCTGACATTGGAGTGTAACCTTGCTTCTCGTGCAGGCAGCAGCCCTCTGCCAGCCATGGCCTCTGAGAAGCACTCCTGGGGCCCGAGACTACAGCCACAGTTAGAAGCCATGGTCGCTTGGTCTCACATAGTTTTTATTTGCTGAGCATCCTTGCAGTTAAGAACACAGGGTGAACTAGAATGTCACACTGCTGTTAGAATAAAGGCAGTTGTTGAGTGGGGAAAAAGAACTTTTAACTTTTTAGCAGATGAGGAGTGTTTTGAGGGCTTCACAAGGGATCAGCTCGGAATGTTTTAGTGGCATTTGATCAGATTATTACAGCATATGTATGTGCTTTTTTTTTTTCAGGTTTCTTCCTCTCTGTTTTTGTGGTTTGTTGCAAACTAAATTATGTATGTTAAGATGCATTTATCCGTTTCAAAAACCACTTCTGGGCAAGGAAAATTCTCAACATTTTTGTGTTTGGAACAGTTATGTGGTTCCTGGGCAAATCAGAGGCAAAAATAACTTCTTGTTGAAGGTAGTGGGCTTTGTGTGCGATTGGCTGCATTGACTTGACTCTGTACATTTTTCCCCTTTAATTTGTTGCTATTTCAGTTTTGTTTATTCACATTTCTACAGAAAATGTCAGTTTAACCTGAGACAAGATCCTTGATGGAAAGACAGAAGTTTTGGAACTTTTAGTTTTGACAATTCTAGTTTTCATGCTGTTCAGAATTCATTTGGTGAAATGAAAAATAACCTTGTAAATAATAGGCACATTTAATCCTGCACCATATGTACCCACAGAGGTTTCTTAGATACCTTCTGTTACAGCAACACCTAATGATCATTGACTTGACCTGTAGGTCATGACCTTTTTCCTCTGTCAGGACACCTGTGAAAGATTTCAGATGCTACAACATACGGGTGAAATTGTGATGTTTCCCTGGTCTTCACACTGGTTTTTAGTGTAACATGAGCTTGGAAATATATGAGAAGAATATGTGTTGAACAACTTGTTGGAGTAAGGTTGTTCTGTTTATGGTCTGATTTATACAAAACGTCTACATTGGAAGAAAGGACGATCTGTACGGCGTGTCCACGTTTAGTTACTGTCAGCGAAGACATTATTCTGTTAAGGCATCGAGTATAAAGTACAAAAGGTTTGGAAGTTTTTAAGCTTCCTGACCTCATTACTCTTTAAAAAATGTCCTTATTTCTCTGGTTCTCTTCTTTTTGTGTTTGAGGCAAGCTTTCAAATACTACTAACTTGTTGCCTTCTTTGAAGGCTTTATTGAGAGCAGTATTAAACACTCGGCAGTGACCGCCACACATCAAAGCAGCGGGATGACACGGGGCCACAGTGCTCATAAAAGCTTCAGCAGTCATCACATGATTCGCTTAGTCCTGAATTGTTCTTGCGTGTTTATTTTCTTGCTTCACTCTCTCTTACAAGGCACAGTTCTCTTTGTTCATGTTTATGTTCATACCACACCCCCACCCCCGTTTTTTTGGTGTGCTCTGGTGCCTTCTTGGCATTTCAGTGCTCAGGCCTTGGAGTGAGTGCTCCACACCAGGTCTCACGTGGATGACTTGATCAGCTCACTCTCCCATCTGATAGATCTCGTTGTAACACAGCATTTGTCAACTTTTTATGATCCCTCCCTTATGGAAACTTTTTAGATTTTTTTCCTAGTTGTCCCTCTGTAAAATTTTAATACCACTAATATACTGCATATTTATTATATACTATATGTATGGCTGTGCTTTATACATTAAAAGAAAAGGTATAAACCTTTTTCTTTAAAATTCAATTCAGTGTTAAGAATAAGTAAAAATTTTTAAGTTAAAAATTTTAAAAGTACTAACATTTCACTTACATCTGCTGAATAACTTTTAAGGTTATTTACTTTTATGAATTGTAGTATATCAAATTATATAGGCCAATTAGCAGTTAACGTAAATGCACACTAACTGTAAGCAAAATTTTAAGAGATCATTCAAAACCTACTTTTCCAGCAAAATAACTGAAAAATTAAATTAATGTCTTAAAAGTCATTTTGAGTGAATTTAACTTTTCTTAATAAAGAGAAAATAACTTTTAATTAGCTGTAGTCAGATGTTGTCAATATTTTTTCTTTCCAGCATTTGATGTAATTAATGATGAATTGAACAACTTTTTGAATTAGAAACTGTTTTTATCTAATTCTCAAAGCCTGAGCCACGCACAGAAGCTCTCAGGATCAAACATAAACAGCATCTACACAGCAGCCAATGGCAGCTCCTGGCACACGCAGGTCACCTCTTAACATGACCTCGCAATCGAGCACTTGATAGAAAGCCTTCAGTCACAGGATCAGAGCCATCTGTCTCCATGGTTTGGGGGCACTGGTCTTGCATACATTTGCTATGTTTTCCCCGGTCAGTGTTGCTCTGGTGAAGCCCAGGACAACCCAGTGAGAGGAGCTGAATGCTAAGGAGTACGGTTTTGTTAAGTAGGGAGGGCTCCAAACCATTGTAATACAAGATTTTTTCATTCCCCACTCTCCCCCTCCAAGAACCAGTTTTCACCCTCGTTGAGAATGCATACTGTGACTTAATGCAGACTTTGGAGTTACTTCAGTTTAACAATATGTGCTGGGCAAAAAAGAGAGAGAGAAAGGTATTTTTATTTACCACATTGTACTCCTTTTTTGCCTTCTTTCCAAACTAGACCTCGGCTTCTACTGTTTTACAGAAAAGGCCCTGGCTCAAATACAGAGAGACGCAAAAGAAGTTCACTTTCCACTTTCAAGGGCCCAGATTCTGAAAATTGAGAGGATTTTTAGAGTGATTTGTACTACTCAGTTTTGATCTTACATGTGTAAGTTTGTTTTCCTCAGGGAGGAGCAGTTTTACATGTTGGTCAAACACTGGCAGCTCCCTGGTTTTGGCATGTGGATGAGTTGCTATACCTTGGTTAAGAGCCACTCTCCTCTGAATTCCTAAAGGATGATGTGTTTTGATAAACTAAATAGCCCTCTAAGTGGTCAATTCAGCTTTAATCTAGAAGGATTAAAAGGATAAGTGGTGGATAGAAAAACAGGCAAACCTATTGAATGTATCCCCAGGTAGGTCTGCTGTGTACCTGGCCGCTCAGAATAAAGCCACCTTTCCCTGGAGCACTTCCTCTGACTTTGACATGAGAGAGAAATTAAACCCCGTCTTAATTAAGCCATTATCATTTGAGATTTTCTTTCTCAAAGATGAAAGACTCTTCACCAGGGGACCTGGTGAAGAGTATCTCAAGGCTTTAGTAATACCAGGTCGTCCTATCGTGTGGACTGGCACATTGTGAATGTGAAAAATGGCGGCTCTCTATCCAGCTACTTGGAAGCCAGCAGTCAGATTTCAGAGGTTGGGTGTCCTCTGGTTCCAGTCGCCCAGGAATACCAAGTACTTGCCAGTGTCCCTCACCTCTGGGTACTGGAAAATTAAGAGTAATTCTTTTCCATTAACACTGACTTAAAAGGGAAAATAAGCCAAAACATAGATGATTTGGCTTATATTTCTTAAATTCTTTTTGGTAATTTGAAGAAGAGTTAATGATATAAGTTAATCTGATGTGGTCTTACAAATTGCTAAACTTATAAATTTAATAAGTTTAGTTTTATAAGTTGCTAAAATTCCTCAACACAGTTAACTTAGTCACTTAAAATAATACATGACGTCTAATACTTTGTCAGGGTAAGGTAACACAATGAAATAAATGATAGGGTGTCACATTTTCAAAAATACTAGGAAATCCTGTGGTATGGAAACAAGTTTGTTATATGTGTGCATGTATTTAGATAGATGGGTGCATGGATAGATTTTAAGGAAGGAAATAACTTATCTTTTGGAGTAGCCTGAAAAAGAATCAGTTCTTAAGAGAGTAAATGTGAGTAATTTAAAACAGATAGCCACTCTCATTTCTTTTGAAGCAGATGTGTTTAAGCAAATAAGTTTATTGAATTTACCTATCTGCAAAATGTCCTTTTCCCCTTGAAGTATTCGTATTTTGTATTTCCTTTTCTTTCAAGGTATAGGACTAAGGCAACATTTGTTAGCTTTTTTTTTTTTTTAAGAATTAAAGGGAGAAACTCCTATAACTTAAACTCCATTGTATTAACTTATTAAAATTTTGAAACAGTTACAAGCTTATTAAAAATTTAAAGTACCATACAGAAAGCTTTTTGATGAACTATTTGAGAGTAAATTGCCAACCCGTACCCCTTAATACATGAGTGTGTATTCCTTATAAACAAGGACAGTGTCCTGCATAACCAAAATATAATCATCAAAACCAGGAAAATATCATTCGTGTTAATGTTAACCACCATCTAATCCTCTACCCTGTGCAAGTTTTATCAGTTATCCCTTATATCAAAGAAGCACTTGTCACTTTTAGCTGTTGCGTCTCAAAAGTCTTCTTCTGGGGAGTTCTAGAATAGCCTTTCTTTGGCTTTCCTGACCCTGACAACTTTGACAGTTGTAGGTCAGTTATTTCGTAGTGTGTCCGTCAACTTTGGGTTGTCTGATGTTTTCTTACCATTAGATTCCAGTTCGGCATCTTTGGAGGAACGTTACAGAAGTAATGCTGTCTTCTCAATGCAGCCTGTCAACGACACACTATTTCCATTTGTCTCATAACTGATAATGTTCAATTAATCGGTTGATTAAGATGGTGTCTGCTAGGCTTCTTTACTGTCAAGTTATTCCTTCCTCCATTATATTTAGTAAACATTTTATGGGGAAGAACTTTGAAATTATGTAAATGTTCTGTTCTTAATCAGTCTTTTTATTTATCTCAGTGTGGACTCATTTCTGATTTTATTCAATGTATTTTAATCTATTTTTTATTCTGATGCTCATATTGTCCTCACTTTTGTCAGTGGGAGTCTCTTCAAATTGACTTCTGTGTCCCTGTAACATGTTCCTATTATTCTTTATAATTATTAGCACTCTTTTGCTTTGGACACAAGAAGATATTACAGGCTTATCTTGAACTTTCCATTGTCCTATTTCTCCATTCTGGTTCCTTTTAGTGGGGAATGATGTCTAAAAGCCAAAATTTAGGATTCTAGGTGTGCACACACACATATATAAACACTAATTTGCTTCTGTGTATATTTTTTGCAGACCATAAATCCACAGCAACACCTCCATGCCATTCCATTCCAACACCTTAGGGTTCACTATAGTTTTCTCTGTTTCCATATTTGTACCTCATTTTTCCAAGTGAGAAACCTGATTCCCGTTACTCATAATTTGTTCACTTGCTGGATTGTTGCTCCGGTTTGTTACTAAACTCCTTCTTGTCCCCTGTTTGCCCTGCTCTTCACTCACTGTCAGACTCAGAGGCCTGCCCCTCTCTCACCTGTGCATGCCCTTCCCACCCCTGTTGGCTCTGACACCCATGCTGCCCCTGGGGGTGAGGCTTTCTGCCTTCCTTAGCCCCTTTAGGGCTGGGTTGTTCTGTAGGAGAAGGGGAAGGTTTTTAAGTCTTGAGAAGCCTTTGTCAGTAGGGAGGTTTCTGTTAAAATGAAGGGGAGAAAATGGTTTTTTGGAAGCAGGTGATAATGTAGGAAATACATTTCTAGGCTCATCTTCTACCGTTTCTGCCTTGGACCCAGAATCAGCTATATTTCCAAGTGATTTTGGTTCCTTTTACGGAGAAATCAAATTTAGATCACAATCTAGGTGCTAAGGTGGCACATTGCTACTGAGCGAGTCACTGTTTCTAGGACTTTTTAGTATGTAGAACTGGGGAAAACCTTTTTATTTATTTATTTACTTTTTTTTAAGGAAAAACATTGAGTTCATATGGATATTTCCAATTTATATTTAGGATTAGAGGGTTTTTACTTAATATGTTTGGCTATATATTTATAGCTTGTTTTCTTTACACTGAAAATCTTGGTTCCTAATGAATTTACATAATTACTTATTTGTTTGCTCTTTGTTTCAGAATACTATCAGTGTAAGTACGATATGATTATTGAAACAGTTTAAGCTTTATCTTCAGTTCTTTTTGTAGTCAGAACATATTGTACAAAATAAAGTACATTCAGAGAATTTCAGCTTCCATGTCTGTTTCCTCACACTGTTACCTGCCTGTCTCCATAGGTCATGATCTTACTAGTTTTCAGTTATCCTTGTGCAGTTTTTTAAGTATAAGCTTGTATGCGTGTGTGTTTATAGTCTCCACTTTCTCAGCTGGAGAGTTGATACTTAACACACTGTTCTGTACCTTGTTTTTTTTTTTACTTACCAGTTGACAATAGAGGTCATTCTGTGGCAGCATATAGAGGCCTCCATCTGCAGAGTACTGCATAGTACGGAGTACACTTTAATTAATTCAATCCCTATCGATGGATGTTTGGGCTATTTCCAATCTTTTGCTACCACAGATAATGCTACAATGAATAGTCTTGGATATATGTTACTTTTTTTTTTTTTTTAACCTGTGTGTCTTTGAGACAGATCCCTAGAAGTGTGGGATTACTGGGACTAAGGGTAACTTCATGCTTTTGCTACATACTACCAAACACCTTTCCGTAGGACTCATGGTTCTAACATTGTACAAACCCAACAGCAACAGATGAGAGGACCTCTTTCTCCAGAACCTCATTCGCAGACTAGGTCATCCGACTTCTAATTTTTGCCAGTCTTTCAGGTGGGAAGTGGTGTCTACTGTGGTTTTAGTTGGATCTCCCTTAATTATGAGCAAGCAAACATATTTTCATGTTTACAGGACATTTTTATTTCCTTTTCTGTGAACTGCTTGTTCATATGTCTTGCTTATTTTTTAGGTTTTTCGATCTTCATTTTCTCTATTTTAGAATCTTGTTACATATCAGGAATATTAAATTTTTATGATATATAGCAAACTAATTTTAATAAATTATCTTTTGACTTTTTAATTATGTTTTTGTCATGTAGATTTTAAAAAAATTTATATGGTAAAATTTATTAATCTTTCCTTATTGCTGCTGGATTTTGAGTCATAGCTTGGAAAGTTTCTCCCACTCTGTGACTAGGGAGGAATGCACCATGCTTCCTCTGATGCTTAGATTTTTATTTTCTTTTCATTTAAGTCTCTTCCCTGTTTGTAATTTATCCTGAGTACCTATGAGGAATAGATCAAGTTTTACCTTTTTCCATATGCCTTGTAGATTTTTTGGTACATGTTGCTATGACTTTTTTTTTAGTGGTATTACTTAACTCCTTAGATTTACCTTGTCTTATGGTAAATGCTTTTTGAAATCCATGAGGGAATAGAAGAGATCTAAAAATCTTATACTCTTTGACATCTCTAAAAGATTAAATGATTTTTAAAAGTACTTCCTTTGGTCAAAGTGAACAGGTCCAAGAGGAAACATGGGGATATTTGAGACTGGCTGAGAATTGGAATAAAAAACTGTTCCAATTCAGGGCAGAGTTCACAGATCCATAGAGTTTTAAAGATCCAGTTTGCTATAGCCTCTTTTTTCAAGAAAAGAAGGCTTCTATTGTTTAATAATTCTCTTGAGAAATATTTTGAGAATTCTGCAGGTATATATCAGAGTTAGCGCCATAGTCTCCCCAATAGTCCAGCTCTTCTAAGTCCGTTAGCAGTTCTTTCCAACATTAAGATAAAGTCACTGTATCTGTCAGTAAAGTGATGATTAGAGATGAGGCCTTAATCATATGTATATGTATGATGTACAGGATCCTGACAGATTCCAAAAGAAAAGATTTTATGCCATGACTAGGGAGTTTATAAAATACTTAGCTGATGGTCTATTTATATGTTGGCTTTTTAATAGCAGTTTGCAGAATACATGAGATACAGAAGTAGAGGCCTCTGTGTGAGGTCCCGTGGACACTGGAGCACGAACAGCTGCCGGTCCCTTGTTCCTTTCAGAGCAGTTAGCAATTTAGTGACCAGGTTTCCCATCCAAGGGCTTTGTTTAGAGTGGTGTATTTGGGACCAACTTTTTTTTTTTTTCTGTCTAACTTTGCTTCTATTATTTATCCATTCAGAGTAATTCCACTTGGATTCCAACATTTTTCAGTCTCTGTTTTGCTCAACAGAACCAAAGTCCCTCCTTGCTTAATGGAACCAAAAACAAAGTTTGATTTAGTGATTCTCACTGCTTGGTAGCTAATAGCTGACCCTCTATTATGATTTATCTAGGAAATTAGAAGGCTGTTAAAATCACTTTTTGATCAACATTTTCCCAGTATTTCTTTTTAACAAGCAAGACTGTAGAGGCCTTTGATAACTAATGTTTGCACTGCTTTTTAAAAAAATATTAATTAAGAGTCTGCTTTGTTTAAATATTAGTAATGCGTATTTTACTGTGGACTTTGGGGCAGTGGGGAAGTGGGACGTTAATCAGACATCCATTAGATACCTGTCTTCTCCAGAGTGTCTCTCATCTGCCAGCACATTTCTTCTCCTCTCTGTGTTACGCTGCCTTTGCAGAGATTCCTTTCTGGTTTTTATCTTAAATTAGCCTTCCCTGTATTACATCATTACAGGAATCCCACAGATTGACATTCATTTAAAGCATTCCCAATACTTCTGTGGAAATGAAAAGCCAGCTTCCTTGAGGTCTCAATTGTGGTTTTGATCTTGATGAGTTATTTTGCTTTATATTAATGTTCAGTAGCCATGGCCTAGCCGCAACCTGCTTGAGAATAAATGCTGGTAGTCACATGGGTGACTTGGACAACCTGTCCCCTCATGGAAAAACCTCGGAGCACCTGCCGGCTCACTGGGTTGTAGCTGAGGAACCTCATCTTCCTGCTGAGGGTTCTTCAAGGCCAAACAGGCCACACGCGAGGCTGGCAGCAGACCCCGCCCTCCGCACCACGCAGCCTTGGGTCTTACTGTTCCTTCTCCACTCCCCCGCCTCCAGGACCCGGTTCTCTCATTGTTCCCCTTCTGCTCTTTTAAAAATATTTTCTTTTCAGGGAAGGATCTGACTTCAGTTTCAGTTGATACTATTAGTGTGAATTTAAGAAATGCTTTAATTTTTAGCCTTTTTCATTATGAAAGGAAAAAAATTTGCTCCCTTTTGGAAAAGGTCAGGTATTAACATTAGAAAGGACGGGGCAAATTTAGTGGAATAGAAAAACCTACCCTCTTTCTGAAACCACACCTGGTTGATAGCCACACACACCCTTACTGTGTGGAAAGAGCATATTTAGGAAGAGGTGAGAGAAGAAACATGAGGAACAGCAACATGGCCCAAAATATTAGTGAAGAGGCAGTGGTTACTTACTTGCCTTCTTTTAAACAATAAACCGTGTGACTGTAGTTAGAATATTTTTATTTCTTCTGATGTTGAAGCCCGTGAAGAGTAAACACTTGAGCAGAAATACCAGATAAAATGCCTTGCTCTCAGTGTCTCCAGAACTTCCTGTTTGTACCGTGAGACCTGTTTTGATGTGTCTAATATTCACCAGTAGCTGTTAAATATTTTATCAACATTACTGCAGCCACTATACTTTGGTACTCACATTCCAGAAGAGAAAGGTTTCTGCTCATTCTCTTAATCCCTAAAGGCTCTTAGCTTGTTTGTGAATTGTGTTCTCTGAACAGACATCCCCTTTTGGAATTATTTTCCTGGGCTGCTTTGAAGCATTCTTTTCCTCACCAATGGAACTGAAAAAAAGGTAGTAAGTAGTTGGTACTGTGCAAGGGAAGACTTTTTCAAAATCAGTGTTGTACAAAACGAGGTCAGTATAATCTTGTATTAAGTTTGATACTACCATTGCTTGAAGTCCTTTGTCTAATGCTTTGATATATAATGAGCTGTACGATGATTCGCATTGTTTTATTTGTGTGGTACTACCTTAGACAAAGGGAGGGAACCAAGAAAGAGCAAAAAGTAACATACATGTTACAGAAGCCCTGTTTGTAGTAGCGGATAATTGGAATCGACTTTAACATAAAATACTTAGAAGAACAACGTGCAAAGTATGACATATAAATGTGATGGAATGTGGTAAAACATGTGAATATAAACGAAATTGAAAAGGCAGATGTTAAGATGGTACAGAGTCTAGTTAAAATGATAGAAAGAATGCACTTTGTTGAGCCCTGGGAGGCATGATCGGCTGTGGTGTGGTCACAGTAACTGTGTTGCGTCGGCGCTTCTGTTGCTGAGGTCGGTGTGATTTAGGACTTAATCCCTTTGTGCTGGAAATGTCTTCATCTGTAACATGGGGAATGGTCATATCTGTCCTGTGTACCACAGAGTTGTTGGGAGAGGCAGATGTAAGAATTTGGGAAGGCATTTTGGAATGGATGATCCCTCCCCTGAGGACCCTCGGGTTAGACATTAGGTCTGCCCTTAAGAAAATCAGCATTGGAGGGGAGGGGTGGAGCTCAGTGGCAGAGTGTGTGCTGCATGCACGAGGTCCCAGGTGTGATCTCCAGTACCTCCATCAAAAAAATAGATAAACCTAATTACCTCCACCGAGAAAATAAGCAAACAAAAACCAGATAATCAGCACTGGGTAAGTCATTGACTGAGGTCCAGAAAGGAACTGGGTTCTTAGCTCTGCTGTTACCTGGCTGTACGGTTTTCTCAACCTCTTTGTTATACGTTTTCCTCATCGAAAATAAAGGCATGGGCAAGATCGCCTCCAAGGTCATTTCCAGTTTTAAGATTCTGCAGGAGTTTAAATGCTTCAGAATCAGCCTCTGCTGCAGGGTCTAACATAGCAACATTTTCTTCACCTTTTTAGATAGTGTCACGGTGGGGCTCATTTATCTTCTCAGATTATTCCAGCCTTGTTTCAGGAATCTGGAACTTACTCTTTAAGGAAGCCTGCATTATATGGGACTTCTAGAAATGTAGTTCTGTTTTCCCTGGAAAGTTCTAGGTTTTGTTTGTGTTGTGTTAATAATATTGCAGAGCATACCTAGTTATGTCCTAAGGTTAGAGGTTGCCAGTCCTTTTTTTTCTTCTTCTTCAAGTTTTGTTTATTTATTTAATTCTAAATCAGAAGAATTTTGCAAACATGAAATGGAGAGCTTGACCCAAAGTTTGAAAACACTGTCCTGCAGGCCTTCTGTGCCTCAGGGCCACACGCTCAGAGGTGCCACTTCAGGGGCCGTCCCCACTCTCTGGGCTATACTGTTGCTTGCCTTGGGCAAGTCCCCTAATCTCCTTGTGCTTCACTTTCCCATCTGTAACTTGCCTGTCCTCAGGGGCTTGGCCAGGGCTGCACTGGGACCAGGTCACTGCCTTTACTAGTGATGGAAGGAGATGAGTAAGTAGAGGGCAGGGTACTTTGTTTTCACAATCTCATTCTCTTCATTGTTTTCCCCACGCTCTGCTTGTCAGCTGAAATTGAATTCTGAAACTACAGCACATCTATCATAATTACATGTTTGAAGTTATGTTTATTCCATGTTGGCCAAAGGTCTCAGTTGAATAGGTTAACTACTATAATTGTGAAGTTACAGATATAATCTCATATACTCAGTTAACCCTAGAATAGTCTCTTTACTGTTGTTTTTGTTATTTCACTGTAATGGTAGAGAAAGTAATAAGTTGCACACATTTGGTTGGAGAAATTGTTCCTTACCAGGTTTTTATCTGGTGAAAGATGAGGAAAGAACCATCTTCCTGGCCCAGGAAGGCAGGATGATCCATACCTTTTATTGTTGAACCTGTTATTCTATATGTGTCCTATGGACATTTAAGAAATGTGAACATTTGGGGGGAAATGACTCAAGTGCCAGACACATGTAGGATGGTGGCATTATTTTGGAATAGGAGTTTTTAAAACAAGCCAATAGGTAGACAGTGAGGGCACTCTTTTATTTTTCAAATTGTCACTTTATTTTTGGAGGGGGAGGTAATTAGGTCTATCTTTCTATCTATCTATCTATCTATCTATCTATCTATCTATCTATCTATCTATCTATCTTTCATGGAGGTACTGGGGATTGAATCCAGGACCTCACGCATGCTAGGCATGCGCTCTACCACTGAGCTATATATTCCCTCCCCCAGTGAGGGCACTTTTTAACCTGGAGTTAAAAATCTTTTGGTTTTATACAAGTTAATTTGAGATGCATTTAAAATTGCAATTAAATGTATCACATTTAAGTTCTCCTAACATTCGTTACCTTCTTCAGGTTTTGTAATATGAGTGTGTGTGTATGAGAGACACATAGTTAAGATTAGATTTTGAAATAGACCTTCAGAGTGGTGATCATGCAGAGATGTTGAATCACTGTGTTGTGCTCCTGGAACTAACTAATGTTACAGGTCAACTTAACAAAAAAATAAAATATAAATAAAATAAAACAGATCTTAACAAGTGTCAAAAAGTGATAGCCATGGAAATAAATGATAAATTTCCATATACAAAGTAAAACAAAATTTTTGGAGCTATCATTCTAAATATTTAGTCATAAGGCAATTGTGGTGATCTATTATAAAAGGATGACATTTCTCCATTAGTTAGAAGCTAGGTAGTCTGGGCTTTGCAGATTGCTTTTTAAGAACGAAGTCCGACAGGATCCAGTCCTTATTTGCAGGACAGATTTTGTCGTACCGTCCCTGTAGAACGTCACTGTGGGCGCAGGCTCCCCTCCGAGCTCCATGCTGTGGGGTGAGCGGGCCCGGCTCTCCCCTGGCCCAGTTGCCTTGGCTCTGAGGGTTAACGGTGCCTGCAGGTGTGTTGGGATTAGCGCTGTCAAGTTGTGTAAGGGGGTTTCCTTTCTTTTGATCTTCAGAAAAGGATGAAAGACAGCCATTCAACTCAAGGGATTAGGTCCCCTCTCTTTAAAGACTTTAGGTGCCATAAATATTTCACTTCAGATGTAAGGTGAAGACTTGTATACATCTGGGGCAAAATGGGTGTTTTATATTACCAGTTGGAAATTATTCAGTCTCCACTTACAGATTAAATGATCTTTGCAGAGAACTTTTCTTCCAACCGAGAGTGTACCAAGATCTGGAAAAAAGGTGTGTGTTTATATCTCAGTAGTTAGGCCAGTCTTTCCTCCTCGTATTCCTAAACGCTTTTCTTTTTATAGGTTAACGCCTTACCCACATTGTGCCTGTTTCCCCCTTGGGTGCTCCCTCATTCCACTGATGCACTCAAAAAACTCCTGGTTTAAAGCTTTGAGAGCAGCGACCCTTAAGAACAATACGTTGCTCACATGTTAAGTCTGTGGTCAGTTGGCCTTTTTTTTTTTTTTTAAGCCCTATATTTTGTCTTTTTTTCCCTTTAAATTAACATTATTTAGAAAAGGAAAATGAGATTAATGTGCTGGCAGCTTAGTTAGAAACTGCTATGTCAGAAAGTGGTCGGAAAGCAGGAGAGAGTCCTGGGTGGGGAATTATGGTCCCAGCCCCACCTCCTCTTCCTGTCACCTGCTCTGTCAGTTTCACTCCAGAACAGACACTGGATTTTTGTTTTTGATTTTTTTTCCCTTCGTGTGATTTCCTAGGATGGGATATGGGACTGCGGAATTAATTATTTTATGTATGTAATTGTATTAGAATTAGGGACTTGGGGGAGGAAGGCAGGGTTTGGGTAGGTGTCAGCCCTAGAGTCAGCCTGTTAAGTGATTATTCCTTCCTCCCACCCCATATTACATAATCAGTCATTTAGAACAGATTTAAAGCACATTCAGTTGGCCCAGTGGCTTACTAAGCTATATAATTCTGTGTTTTGTGTTTCATCCCTGAATTTGGGGACTTGTGTGTTGTTATTATTAAAGCTCATGATGATGGCTTCTCTTATTTGCTGTGACGTATGTGATATACGGACATTACTTTCTCAGTGTTCCCCACCGTCCTTTTAATTTTATTCTTTTTATTGTGGAAAATTTGAGTGATAAAGTACCAGATTGCAGGCAGGTACAACCCCAAAGCATGTATCAGTAATACAAAGAAAGGGAAAAGTAAAATTGTACGAGTAGGTGATGTTTAGAGATGGGTTAAGTACAGTATCAAATGAATTTGTTGCAAACAGCCAGTGGCAGCGGGTTTGAGACTAAGGACTTAAGAGCCTCGTGCTTGATAGCACCGCAGAGCTTTTAGATAAGGGGTCTGCTCAGTTAGCGCCTTAAGCTTCTACTTCCGATGCTTCACAAAATTACAGGAGTGACTATGTGTAAAGCTTGTCCAAACTTTGGGCCTATAATATTACTCCAAGAGAAAGACTGGGGCAAAAAGAAACTGTGAAAGGTGTTTGGCAACCAGCAAGGGAGGGAGCTCACAAACTCTTTGAAGGTCAATTAGCCAGAAAATGTGCTGAAGACTGGGTGCTGTGCTGGATTACTGGCCCAAGAATTGCCCCCAAGGTCCTCAAAGTGGTCCTGCCGTTTGAGCACAGAGAGACAATTATAGCCCTCGAAGAGATGCTACAAAAGCTTTAATTAAGGGACTTACTTACACCCCACTAAGTTTTGGAAATTAAATTCTTATTTGTGCTGAACTGATGTTTCTTTTGTCTGGGTTTCCACATGCATTTCAACAGAAAACACTATTTTCCCCAAATCTGTCTTCCGTTGGAAGCCATTTTGCTGTGATGGATACCAGCAAAGCTGAGGGTTTAATTGGTGAGAGGAACTGGGTGGCAAAGTGTGGCTGAGAGGCTTTTTGCTGGAGAGCATTTGGGGTGCAGGCTGAAAATTGTAGAATTTATGCACCTTGGTGCAACAGTAAACCAGGAACTCTATTTAGACTTAAACACATGGTTAAAAGAAAAAGAAGATATTTTGTAGAATTTGGAGTTTAGAATTCTCATTCACATGGCAGCATGATTTCCCTTGAATTGGCAGCTTTATGATTTTAGACACTGCAGACTGCTCTTTCCCCAGAAATATATTTTTGTTTGTTTGCTAATGAGATAAAAGTAGCCTCGGACTACCATCCAGGTCTGATTTTCCCTAAGTCTAGGCCTATATTTAGGTTCCGTGCAGATCTGACTCCTTTACTTTTGGAAGGACTCTGATTTAAGTTGCCTCGTCCTGGTCCCAGAGCTTTGCGGTGGCTTTGTGGTGGCCCTGCGGTGCTCAGCTCCCCTCCTGCTGATGGGGGGGTGCTCTCATCTTTGAACTCAGACCTAATTGCTGCCTGAGGTGGGGTCTGTTCCCTTTGCTTTGTTAGTGAAGCAGTTCTCTCTTGTCTGCTCTTCTTTGAAGCCATTCACTTCTGCCTGCAAGATTTGGTTTGAACCATAAAGATTTTAAAAAAGCATTAAGAAATGCTTATGTTCTAGTAATTGAAAATTTTCTTTCAGTACTTCTGGTTCACGTACAACATCAGCCAAGTGGTACAGTTTTGAGGTACTCTCTGTACCCTGTACAAACTTGAAGACACTTTTATATGCCTCTCAATTTATGTCTGAAGAAGAGGCCTTCAGCCTTGCTCTAACGTAACAGTGTGTCAATCAGAAAATCTTAAAACCTTGTTAGAACTGAAAAAATGAAAAATGGCAAGAAAAGTGAAAATTGTCACCACAGGTTAAAATGTGTGGTTTTCAGCAAAACAGAATTTATGCAGAAATCCCATTCTTGAGCTTAATTTTTACCTGTGGGTGGGGGTGGGGATTAGCGTTGGATGAGAGGACCCTTTGGTGTCTGCTGCACTGGCATGCAGCTCCTCAGCTGGGTAGGCCTGTGACCCAGGGGCAGTTTAAGATGCTCTGCAGTGACTGGGATGGGTCCGTGTGCTGGGCTGAGAGCTTTTGCTATTTGTATTGTTTAGAATAGTCCCATACTTGGATATGTTTTAAATAGTGCATAATATGAATTTCAGGGTTTTTTTTGTTGTTGTTGTTGTTGTTGTTGTTGTTGTTGTTGTTGGAAAGAAGGAAAATTGTATTTAGTGATAGGAATGGTTTTGTTTGACCAAGTATTTAACCAGTTAGTGAGCTTAAGCAAAGTTTGGTACAAATTTCTGGAGAGAGTACAGCTGGCATTATCGTGCTCACTAACTGGAAAAAAACGTAACTGAATTTTGCTAGAAAAGTGCTGATTCAAAAAGTTGTTTTATGAAGTAAAAATTCTAAGGTCTTATCTCTTAGGCTTTATTTTGCTAACATTGTCAGAACTAGCACATCTGGATTAGATTCTAAAATAGTCTGGTTTTATGCTTCAGTTAAAATGAATCCAGTCAAATTGGAATTTGCAGATAGATAAAAAGCAAGGATTTTGGTGCAGTGAGGAGTCTTAAACATACCAGGGTAATCAGGGAAGGTCTTGAAAACTCCCTCTCCAAATGGCCTTTAAAAATAGGCCGGCGTCTTTTTCAGGCTGTGCAGCTTATTCAGGCGTATTCTGTATAAGGGGTGCCGGGGTGATGAGTGAGTGCCTTTCGGGCGGCCTTTCCAGCTCTGTGATTCTTGGTTATGTTGCTTATTTACCACCAGCACTTTTACAGACTTACCATCTGAAGATTTATTTGATGGGGGAGGAGGGTGGTCTTGTCCTTTAAGTTAGGTTTTTATTTTGACAGAATTAAAATGTGCCATCTTTGTCAGATTTAGCAATATTCATGTCTTGCTAAGGCTCTGTATTATCAATGAAGTCGCTTTCTGTATTATGTTGTTTAGTCCTTCTCTGCAGGTGCAGATTTGGGCACATAGCCAAATAATTATGAACTTCAAATCCAGTTTGTCGAAATTCTTGCTTTAATAGACAGTGAAGCAGGATTGTTTAGTTTGGGGGAGCTGTGAGAAACAGACTGCCTGATATTTCAACCTGGTTGCTTTGGGGTTATTTAAGAATGGCAGTTAAAAATGTTTTTTAGGAGCACGAACATCCTTCTGTGCTGATGGGGAAATGTGGGTGATCGTCCTGTGTCTGTGTCCCACCGCCCCCCGCCCCTTCCCCAGTTCTGCGTCTCTTCATTATGCTGCCCTTGGAGCCATCAGTAGAGACTCAGCAGTTTGCTCTTTCGTAAATAACGCACTCTCTTTGAAAAGCGGGCTGCAGGCTTGTGGCCCAGCTCTGCTGGTTTTTTGTAGTTCATGCCGGTAAATGTTTGAGTTGAATCAGTCATGAGCTGTGGGCCTGATCCCTTTGCAAGTTGGTGGTGAGAGAAATGAGTCAGCGTTTGTTTTAACTTCAATAGAGTTTGGAGCCTTGATGAATCCCTGCGGCACTGGTAAATGGAGTGGCTGTACGGTGGGCCTATACGTTTGTCTGTTTGCTTGTTTCTAGCTGTTTAAACCTGAAGAACTGACACTGGGTTAGTAAGCCATATCCCTGCGTCAGCACCCAGATGAAGAGGGAGCTTTCTGCCTGTCGTGAGTAAATCAGGGCTCAACCCAGACTTGTTTGGGGGCTGGCCTTGGCTGCAGGTTGACAGTAAGATACATCAAAACTGCTTAGAAAGTTCTTTCCAACACTCTGGTTCAAGGCCTGCGCCTGCCGAGGACAGCTCAGCTTGTGTTTCTCTGTGTGATGAGGTAGAAAAGAGTGCTGTTTTGACCAGTACATGAATTCAGTGTACTCTTTTTATCCAGCAAGTATTACTGTGGAAAAACTGGTTTCAGAACAGGTTTTTCCCAGGCAGAGTCATTGGTTTCACATTTCACTTTCCCTTTGTCCTGCTTAGAACAGCTCCACGTCTGCACATGTCCCCCAGCCTTCTCCCAGCTCTGCTCCTTCAGCCTCCTTTTCTGTACCCTGCCTTGACCCCTGTGGTACAAAAAACACAGGGCCCTGATTTTCACATGTGCCCCTCACCTTTTCTTTCTAAGGGTGTCTTGGTATAATAGCAAATACTTCTTTTTATGACCAGAAAGTATGAGGAAGCAGTCTCATTTCATGGCCGGTAGTTTAAAGAAGGTAAGTTATTTTTAAAGTAGACTGGTGAGCTTTCAGTGTTAAATGCCTGTTGATGTTCTTGCCAGGAGAAACATTGATTTTTCTCTCACTGTGTTTCAGGCCCTGCATTCTTTCCCGGGCGATGTGCTGAGATCTTTGTCCGGGGTCAGAGCATTGGAAAGCTGGGGGTCCTTCATCCTGACGTCATCACCAAATTTGAGCTGACCATGCCCTGCTCCTGCGTGGAGATCAACATCGAGCCGTTTTTGTGAGGATGGGCCTCTGTTGTGTGGTTCTCGCCCCGAGGGTCCCTCTCTCCTCCCAGGGTCCTTTAGCTGTCCCCACAAGAACGTCCCCTTGTGCTTGTGCTTGAATGTTGAATAAAGTAAAAAGCAGTGTCTGGCTCCGTGGGTGGTACCGCCATCCCCGCATCAGGCCAGCTTGTGCTACATGAGTGCGGCCTCCGGGTGCAGCTGCCTTGTCTGTGAGAGCCGGTGGAGAGCCAGGAGCCTGAAGAGCAGAGATGCTCCCCGCACGTCACCGTCACTGTCAGCGCCTCCCCTGCAGGAAAGGATCCCGCTCTTTCGCTTGGTGAGACAAGATAGCTGAGCGCATGTGAGGCAGCAAAGGTTTCTAGTTCTTATTTTCTCTACTTGACACTTGTTCATCATTGGGAAACAATTACAGAGCAGCGTCTTTAGAAACCCTTTAAGAATCGGTAACGGTCTAGTAGTTACAGCCTTTGAAGCCATTTTAAAGGGAAGGAAAAACGTGCAGGTATTCAGAACATCCAAGGGGGCGCAGGTATTGGCTGCTCCATCTGTGACACGGAGACGGGGTTCAAGGGCGGGCAACACGGATCCATTCTGCTGAGACCCGTGCACTGTGAACATTGGGAGACAGTGAAAAACTTACTTTTGCCCTAGGCCATACATTTTATTGTAATCGGTGTTATACAGTCGTAGGTTTTAAATACTTAATTGAGCTGCTAGCCTCTGTCTTATTCTATAGGGAGGTATTAGATCTCTCCCCTGAAGCTAAGCTTCTGTTAGTCTGCCTTGCCTTACCTCCTAATTTGCTTTAATACTTTGATCTAAGGTCCTCCAGTAGATATCATGTACTGAAAAAAGCTGGGTCTAATGTTTGAAAAGAAGGTCACAATTACTGTTGAGATGATATGAAACATAGTAAAATGTAAAACTTTAAAATAAGCCCCAGTAGAAGTAGCTAACCACGATAGACAGGAATCATGCTGACGGAGTTCTGCTGCGCGGTGGCTAAGGCCGTGTTAGTACCTTGAGTCAGGGCAGCAGTGCCCAACTTAGCAAGATTCGTGAGCGTACAGACTGCCGTCTGTTCCTTCCCCGTCCTGCGGTAAGCAGATCCTTACAACATTTCAGTAATGAAGAAAAAATAATGCTTGTTGAAAGGTTTGTATCCAGCCAACATAAAGATTTCTTACAACTTAAGACAACCCAATTTTTAAAAAATGGGAAGATTTGAACAGACATTTCCCAAAAGAAGATAAATGAAATAAGCACAGGGAAAGATGCTCAACATCATTAGTCATTAGGGAAATGCAAATAAAAAACATAACACAAATTGAAATGGATAAAATTAAGAAGGCCGACTATGCCAAGTGTTGGTGAGACTGGAGCAGCTAGAACTTTCATGCGTTGCTGGTGGGACTGCAAAGTGACATGGCCACTTTGGAAAATAGTTGGCAGTGTGTTAAATCATGGAACATACCTCCCACCTAGTCATTCAACTCGTAGGCTTACTCATACGGCCATAGAAAGATTTTTTATGCAAGTGTGCACAGCAGTGTTACTCAAACAGATGAATGGCTAAGCAAATTGTACTATGGAATGCTTCTCAGCAAAAAAAGAAAAAAGGAATGAACTACTGATAGTCCAAACAACATGAATGAATCTCAAAGCACTACGCTAAGTGAGAGAAGGCAGACACACAGGCTACCTGTATTCCATTTCTGTGAAGTTCTAGGAAAGTCAAAGGCAGATTGAGGAGCCCATAGAAGGGAACTGACTGCGCAGGATTAAGAGGAAACTCTTGAGTTATGGAAATGGTCTTTACCTTAATTAAGATGGTAGTTAAGATGTAGGCTATACCTCAGTAAAGCTGGGAGAAAAGAAAATGTGACACATTTTAAAAATTTTATGGAACACCAGCAGGTGCATGCATAGTTGGTAAAAGAGCATGGATTTTAGAACTGGCATGTCTGCTCATGATGGCTTACTGGTCCAGGACTATTAGACATTTTCCCCCAGTTTCAGGGGCACTGTGGTTGAAATCATGGTTCTCGGGTCATATGATAGCCATTGTTGAAGTGGGCAGAGCCATTTGTTTTGCTAGCAGCCTGCCCTGCCACCTGGATAATTTCTGGATGGCCAGAAACAACTTGCAATAACCCACTGATACCTAATTGTATATCCCAGCTCCCTCCATCACGTGGTTTCTTCTCTCTGAAGCAGGACACAGTAGGAAGGAAAACAGTATCGGGTACACGAGAAGAAGAGGCACCACAGCCAGGTCGTCCTCACTTGTCCCCGTGAGACGTCTGAACTGGGGCCAGCGCAGTCTGGGCACCAGCAAAGAGCCTTTCTTGGAGAAGACACCTGCTTAGTGAAAACTGGGGGCCCTAGTCTTAAAAGGGGAATGAGATGTAACTGATTCTTGTTCTAGCTTACAGATGTGCCGGCGTTCCTCTTCAGTTTACAGTATTTTAACTTTTTCGGTTTAACACCTGTAGGAGGTCGTTAGACTAGGAATTCTCCCTGACTTACGGGATGAGAACAGTTCACATTCAGAGAGGCTAATGTGCCCAGAAGTCACGTGGCTAATCGGTGGGTTTGTGACACCTAGTAAGACTGACGTGGAGCCCACGGATCACTCAGTGTTTTGCGTCATTTACCTACTTACCCAAATGTTAAGGTTTTTTTTTTTTTTTACAAGTTTTGTTTTTATATATAAAATACTAAAAAAGACAAAAAGTTAAAACTCTTAACTTTACTACTTTACAATACTACAAAATAACACCATCCCAAGCTAATCTACCCGCCCTCCCCCCAGTTCTCTAATTAACCACTGTCAACAGTTTAGCTTGTGTTGTTTCTGACATTTTTTTTTTAAGTTTGGACTGTCAGACCCACGAACGTGCTCAACAGTTTTGGGGTCATGCTCTCTCTACTTAATGGTTTGCAACACGTTTTGGTTTCTGTTTACATAATGTAGCTCATGACATTTCACAGGATGTCCCACTGTTCCAGGTCAGTACCTTTAGACCCACCTCATTCTTTTAAATGATGCAACATTCTATTGTGTGGATGCCCATCATTTGTTCAGCTGTTCCTCTGTTCATGGACCTTCTGTCCCAACCCTGCAGTTACAGTGTTCTAATGGACTTCGATGTACCTCCCCCTAAATAGCATAGGCTTGGGGACCAGTGGAAGACCATTCCTAAAGGATGCAAGGCTGTCAGTGTCTACATCTGATATTGTCTTAGATAACTGAATACTGCACTGGGCTATCTTAGATACTGCTTACATGTGACTTTTGTATGTGAGCAGTATATTATCCCAGGAGGTGAGACTTCTGTTAGCTTTTACATAGCAGTGGCCTGACTGGGAACCAGCTGGCCTGCTGCTGCTCCTGCCCTCCGCAGGGATGGGCTCATCAGCTTGGCGAAGAGCGTTGCTCACAAGCTTGCGTCTCATTCTTAGCCTCTGTTTGTGCTTGGTGTTTCCTGTAAACATCACTGACCCCAATGCTTGGACACGGACTTGGCTCTTTTGTCTGTTTTATCCAAAAGCAGACAGGTGGCCTTAAAGTAACGCAGCTGCCTTCAGCAAAATATCCCCTCTACACAGCAAAAGCATTTGACACATCTGATCGCTTCCAAGTTGTTAACTTACTATAAGGACCTTGAATGATTTTACGTGTATTATTTTTTACAATAGTAGAGGCTGGCTGACGTAATGCAATTGAAGGGAGCGGCTCACCCCTGGGGCAATCTGCAAGCAGCTCCCTGAGGCCCCTGACCAAGTTCAGTGGCCAGAAATCAGGCTCTTTCTCCAGCAAAGGCTTTAATTGAATTACGTCTGGCTAGAGCCCTGTATGTTTTTCCTTCCCCACGTGACCCATGCCGTGTATAAGAATATACTCAAGGCTCGCACTCAAGCTCTTCACTCATCCACAGGTTTGGCCTTGATTGTGTCTGTGGAAGGAAGGCAGGAACGTGACACGGTTCTGCACTAGAACACATTTTGAAACCTCCCTCCCACCCCCACCCACCCGTGTTAGGAGGCCTTTGCTAGAGAGAATTGCTCCGGGCATTCGGATTTCATGACTTGTCAGGCAGCAAAGCTGTCCTTATCGTTAAGACAGAAAAATCAGGATGCTGAGGAATGTGCCTGCTTGATACCAAACCTGGTAGAAAAAGGAATTTCCTACGTTCCTGCCACCCCTAAGATAAGCACCTGCTTAGGGCAAGAAGCCAGTTGTAAAGGAGGCCAGCCTGTGAAGGCGTCCACACTGGTGCTGGATCCAGGCAGGTGAGAGACCACTCGTAGGTGGACGGGTTCATCAGAGATCTCACTGTGAGTGTCGGGCAGAGCACTTAAACGAGCCCTTGGCGGGAGCCAGGCAGAAAGGTGCTCCGGACACAACCGCGCTGTAGGGAGGAGAGGCCCTGCAGGTGAGAGAACTAGGAAACACTGGGCACACACCTGTCATGGGGAGGCCCTGGGCCGGGTTGGTCCTGGAGCATAAAGAAGACAATCACGGACCAGCTGGATCTCACCTCCTCTCCGACCTTCAAGGTACTTCAGCATCTTGGATTCTAGCGGATCCGTTTGAGGCATCTTTACTTCTTTCTTCCAGAGGAACATTTTCCTCCTTTGCATACCCCATCTACAAATCCAGATGAAATGTGTAAAACAATGGTTCTCAACACACTGGGTATCAGGCAGCAAAGGCCAGTGATCCTCAAGAGACAGAAAGCAAACAAGGTGAGTCCTGTGACTGCCCAGCTTAGGCCTGGAGAGAGTCCAGGATGTGGTGCAGGGATGGGGACCCAGGCAGAGGTCGGAGGTCCCCAGGAATTGAGGAGATGGAGCTGGGAGTCCACGGAGGCCGAGGCGGCTAGAGTTGGCAGGGAAGATTAAGGAGCTGCAGGATAAGTTTGCAGAATCTCCCCCCCTCACCGCCGCCCCCCCCCCCCACCCTGAGTCTCCTGGTGAGCACTGACCAGCGCATGCATGTGCAGGGACTGTCCTGTTCCAGAGGAGACCACCTGTAGCCATCCATGAAAAGAGAGAGAGTGCAGTCCCGGGAGCCCACACAAGGCAGGCCAGAGCCAGCAACCCCCCAAACCACGAGCCGATGGGGAGAGTGCCACCCAGGGCTTTGCCTCAGGAGGGAGGAAACCGGCTCTAGACTAAATGTTCTCTGGTTCCACCTAGTAAACTTAAAAACACGACCCAGAAGAATCAAACCATTTCCAAGGAATGAATTGCATTCCAGAACAAAGTTTAAGAATATACATAGTAATACAAAATATCCAGCACCCAACAATGTAAACTTGACAGTCCCTGGTCTCCAATTAAAAATTACCAGGCAACCAAAGAAGCTAGGAGATAAAACCAGTAATGAGGGGGAAAATGAATAAAAACTGGACTGAAAAATGACCTAGATGATAAAGTAGACGAGGATATTACTATAACTGTATTCTGTATTTTCAAGAAGCCAGAGGAAAGATGGAACAAGACAAGTAGAAACGTGGAAGATGTATATTTCTAATTTCTATAGATGAAAGCATGATGTCTGAGATAAAACAGAAAGGAATATACTGATTAAAATACTCAGTAAATGCTATTTAACAACAGCAGAACTGACTGACCTCATGAAAAATTTACATTCAGCTATGGTTTTAGCCCCCACAGCGAAAATAGTTTTCCAGCCAAATATTTTAATCGGTATCTAATTAAGATGGCTAAAATGGTCTGTTTAGCGTGCCCTGTGCATAATCTCCCCGCCCGCAGCATCATCCAACTGGTTCCCATGTGACCGAGAGACACGGGACTGGAAGCCACAGGCTCTCGGATGCAGGTAGATGGCATGAGGGCGGCATCAACTGTCACCCTACCCTACCCCACCCCCAGCGACGTGAGGCTGGCTTTGTGGATGTTAAAGGCATTGACCTCTGAGCCCCTCCACTGGGAAAGAATCTGGCTGGTGCTCCAACCAAGGCGACCCTGATGTCATAGCAAGAGAGAGCAAGGCTAGCAGGCATTTTGAGTGTGTGCATCAAAGAGAAATTAATTCTAGCTGGGTCTCAGCTGCATCCCTGCTCGTCTTGCTTGCTTTTGTATGCCACATGGACAGGCATGAAGAAGGAAGAAGGATTTTTGGCTTCATAATGCTCCCTTGTCTCATGAGGCTACAGTTTTAAAAAATTTACCATTCTATTTATGGTCCGCATTCAGTGCTCATTCTTCTTACTATGCATCCTGTAAATAGCCAAGTCTGCACTACAGGTGCTCCCCACTTGAAACAATGCATGCGTGGTGTATCCCAAATAATCCATTTAGGGGCCTTATGTTTACAGAAATGAGGAACTGGCATATGATTTTTTTTAAGTAGCAAACCCCTTGGTGCACTTAAAATTCAAGTTTAAACAATCAAAACAGACAGCTTTTAGGAAAACATGTATTCCTTAAAACGAGATCCGTCTACACCCCTGTTCCACTTGGTTCTGGTTAACCTCTTACTAGAGAATCAGGGCTTGGAGAGTGACATGGAGTATTTACAGGTCCCTCAAAGAGCGAGGATTATGGTAAAATATTCTGAAAGTGAAGTTTCACGGGACTAGGTCAGGGAGCTGAGCAGAGAGCACAGGCATCAAGGACACGGACTGGGTCCCTCGCTGCTGTCACATCTGCTGAGAGCTGAACAAGAGGATGTGGGAAGGTGAGGTTCGGGGACAGCAGGAGGGGAAGGCACCCACAGTGAAATATTGGAATGAGGAACAATGAAAGGGGACCGAAATCACCTGCAGACATCACCTTCTCTGGATGGTCCCACATGGAGGCAAGGAAATGGACTAAGGGGCTTCTCACGCTTCCTTCCTCTTCTCGTGACTTGGTTCTGCAACATCAAAGCCCCTTGCTCAGTTTGTCCCGCCCCTGCCACCACTATTAATCCTACACACACTCGCCAACATGGGTGTAGCTTGGCTTCCCCTTGTAAGGGCTGGAGGTGCCTGGGGAAGTGTCTCTGGCAAGCTGTGCCCTCACTGTGGAGCATCACCCCATCCTACTGTGCATCACATCCCTGTGCCAACCCCTCTGTTCTTCACGCCTGGCTCACCCACTACTTCTCCCACGACTCTCCCCTGAGTTGCAGCAGCCCCAAAGCCAGAACTCATCCTCCCCTCTTCTCAGTTCCCACAGCAAGGTTATCTTTTCCCTATAGCCTTAACACTTTGGATCTTGGATTGTAATTTTCTGAGCCTGAGTCTCCTCTTCTCTTGAGAGAACTCCAGAGGGCAGACTGGGTCCCATCCAGCTTCATGTGCCTGTGGTACCCAGCATATTAGGTCATTATTAAATACATACTGTTCAAAGTACAAACAGGACCCTAGGCTTAGCCTTGCAAGGCAAAGTGTCAGCTTTCGGTACCATTTCAAATAGCCAGGGATGCTTGAAGGCAGAGCACATCACTGCAATGATGAGAATGTGAGGTGGGGCTGTGTCCCTTCGGTTCAGCAGACAAGGTACGCATCTGTGAAAACCTTATACCTGCCTTAAGCAGCGTCACCTTTAACATTTAACTTCAATACATGGTAGCACTTATCTCCGAATCCGGTAAAAGGATGCTCTTCAGTATCACAAAGAGTTGAAGGAAGGCAATGAAGCAGGTGATCATATCACGTACTTCCTGTTCATCACACCTGTGGCTACTGTGACGCTGACCAGCCTTTGCACGTGATTGAAGAATGACAGCGGAAGAGAACGGGATAGCCTACTGTTTATTTTTGTTGCCTCTTTTCAACTCAGGTCCCAGAAACCCTGAGAAAAAGATGTAGGGACCAAAATTCCAAGGAGGCCGAACACTGGCTTTTAAAGCATTTAATAAGTCAGAAACAAAAATGATTTTATTTTAAAAAGAATACATTTACATACAGTCTATAAGCAAGACAGCTGAAAGTTTTCAAAATAGCAACCCCGAGCATATGGCCCCGAAACACCACATGCTTTGGTTACTCTTGGGAAGCATGAGTCGCCTATTTGGGCAAGAAAATCCCATGTTACAGTGCGACCGGCAGGCATGTCATGGAGTGATTTCAGCAATTTAGAGTTTTTAGTTCATGGCTTTTTTTTTCCTTCTGCATGTTCTGTTATGGTGCAGGTCTGAGCAACACTGGCCTGAAGTGAGATCTGTTCAGAATGACGGTTACAGGATGGATGCCCTGGTCCAGAGTGGTAGTCGGCTGGGGGCAGGGTGAGGACAGCCAGGAAAAGGCATGCGTTCTACCTGGAGGGGCCAACGGCCCTGAGGGCTTTGATGTCAGTTTCCAAATGCAGGGTGAGGCAGAACGCAGCTCCTAAGCTTGTGTTGGATACACCATGGTGAGCTTGATTTTTAAAGTCTTCATCTCCAAGACTCCTGCCCCAGGGAGAGGCTCTGGACCAAGGCTGAGGCTAAACCAGCAGGGGGCAGTCTTTCCCCAGAGAGAAAATCCAAAGATCTTAGAGATGGAAGGCGTACTCTTGGAAGGGGCAAGTGTGGCGTGCGTGCATGCATACGTGTGTGTGTGTGTGTGTGTGTGTGTGTGTGTGTGTGTGTGTGTGTGTGTGTGTGTGTGTGTGTGTGTGTGTGTGTGTGTGTGTGTGTGTGTGTGCGCGCGCGCGCGCGCGCGCCTGAGAGAGTGTGAAGTTTTAACAGAGCGAACCCCTGTGGGCAAAGCAGTCATTTGAATCAGGTAACAATTTTTCAATCACTGTTTGCCTAATTCTAGTCCACAAAGCAGTCGTGCTCTAAAACTAAGCCTGGCCTCACCAACATATATGTTTTATTCTTCAGTTGCTCTAATGAGAGACTTTAAAAAGTGATGGATGCATGGGTCTTTTTCTTTTTAATAAGCTATGGCCAATATACTCATCCTCAATCCAAACCGTGTAAATACAGCCTTAAATACATCAATCCAGCTGACTGTAGTCCTACTGCTGGGGCTTAAGACAAAAGGGACGGCAGTAAAACTTTTTACAGACACACACACACACACACACCCCACCACCACCCCCACCCCCACCACCACCACCACCCCCCACTGCTGCAACAATGACTATGACCCTTCTTCTTAAAGGATACAAATGAAAAAAGCTGATCCTTTCTCCACTGAAATCATTTTGTGTAAATATTATCCAGCACTGTGATCTTGGGTTTGGCCAATGGGGACAGTACCCCAAAAAGTACCCTGTTGTAGCACTGCATTGGGGGGCAGCCTAGGGCAGTGTGCCTGTGAGCTGGGGCTCTCTCCACAGCCCCCACCCCGGTTCCACAAATACTGGTCAAAGTTATGATGTAAAAAAGGTCATTTGGATTCCTGCCTTCTAATTATGACAAACTTCAGAAGAATTTGAAAGAAAAACAGGGTGTTTTATTAACAAATATTCTTCCCTAGAAACAGGAGAATTAAGTCAAACACCAAAGACCATCTCAACCAAAAGGCCAGGGTGCATGTTTGAAATCGGAACGAATGGGATGCTCGGTTTTCACACGGATGCAGAAGCAAGCACCTATCTTTCAAGGCAGGCTAACTTCCCCCCAAGTGCGTGCGTGGTAAGGATGCATGAGGGTCGTATTGTAAATCATGGGCTTCAGCTCTCAGGCACTGAACCACAAAAGACACTTTGTTAACTACACATTGGCACTCACTTTTAAGAACATTGTTGATACTTGTTCCTCGTCCTTCTTAAGAACTAAGAGGAGCCCCTGGAGGGAGGTGTTCGCATCATGATCACTTTCCAAGTCTAACGAGGATGCGAGGATACGGTCGCTTGCCTGAGTTTTAAAAGGCGTTGTATTTGGCTGCCTTGTTTTCCCCAAAGAGGCTGACAGTTGTTCCTGCATTAATTACCCTTGAAATTGCTAAGAGATAAGAGGTGGGAAGGTGAAAAGGGAGCCCCTGATTCCATTCAGCAGATGAGAAAACAGGTTTACAAGAAGAAACTGAGAAATAAATGGAGGAACAGTTTTCGGGAGGGAGGCCTTGTTCCTCTTCGTCAGGCCCCAGGAAGGATTCTGTTCACCTGTTTCATTGATCCACTTTCATAGGCAGATGACAGTTTGTGAGGAAACAAAAAAGCTGAAGATGGGCAGAGGGCTTGTCCCAAGTCACTGTGGCCCAGGAGACAGCAGGACACTCAGAGGACCCCAGGTGAAGTGGGGTGGCAGCAGCCAGTTGGGTTCATGGATCAGAGAGGCTAGAAATGGTACCTGGCACCCCGAACAAACAAGGAGAAGTGGATCCCTGTTCAATATGCAGCCGACAGAGACCAGGACTCAAAGGAAAGCAGCTTCTCGCCTGTGACCTCGCAGCTTTGTCCCCGCCCTTCACGCCTCACAGCAAGGTTCACAGTTCTCTTTCCACCCAAGCAGACACAGTCTAATGCAATCATTGCGACCAGAAAGCCACCCTGTTCAAGGAACACAGTTTTACGTGACGCCACTCTTTCTCTCACACCAACATTCCAGTTTTGGAAATGAGACTCAGTGCCGGGCAAGGTCACAGCTGAAAAGGAACACCTGACATCCAGCCTCCAGGACCACGCCCATCTTTTTTGACTCTCCAGAACCCAGGGGAGCTTGTGGCCATGCCTAAGCCAGGCCATGATTCCTGCCAGCCCAGGACTGGTCCAGAGTCCATGTAACAGACAGGGCAGGGGACCTTAAACAACAGGACTGTGGGTTTAGTCTGGCTTCTCCTGCAGCATGACCCTTACAGACTAGTGGTCCCTACAAGACAGTTTTTCCTTCTAGACAGCAACACTTATCTGAGACAGCAGCAAAGCGACATGTGACTTAAGGATTTTTTTTTAAAGAAAAACACGTTATCAAGATTTTCTCACCCAACAAATTTTGATGTCTTGTGCTCATGTCCAATGAGCTAATGTCCAACCATCTGAGGCTCAGAGTAACCCCAGAAACCTGTGTAGCATTGGCACGAAGGTTGTCGCACAGATGCCAACCAACGTGTAGGTGACGAACTTGTAAGGCACTTCGATCTCCAGTCTCCGCCGGGCCTCCTTGTTCCTGGTGACCACCTTGAACCAGGAGTATAACACTTGTAGTGAGAGAGTTCGCGCCAGCTGACGAACCAGGAGGGTCAACGTGATTCCCACAACGAATCTGGCCAGACTCAAAACTAAAATGTCCACGGTGAGCGGTGGGATATTCTGAACAACAGGGAGTGATTCCGCGGGCTCGGACACCAGCTGGAAAAAGTGATTGATCCAGAATCCTATGATCATCCCAGCCCCGGAGGCCAGGATGGTGGTGGTGTCTGCTCTGGTGGGGCTGTAGCACTCAGACATGGGGTAATTGTAACTCAAGAAGAAGGGCACCACTATGGCGCATACAGGGAAGAGGGGGCTGGCCAAGTCCAGGCAGTCGATTAGGGTCCAGGCAGGGTAGGTGAGGACAATGAGGACTGCGGTCATCAGGACGCCACCCAGCACATCCTGTGGGAAGGAGAGGAAAGGACATAAGCCGGCAAGCGCTCTCCTGTATACACGTAAAATTTTGAGTCAAATATGGTTGATTTGACATTTAAAATACAATTTTTACATGGTTTTATTTTATAACATGTTTGAAAAATGCAAAGATTTAAAAATTTGAATATAGGAAAAATACAAACAGCAATCATACTATTCACGTCATGTATTTTCTTATTTTCTTCCAGCTTGATGTGTGGTTCAGACGACATTTTCTAAAAGACAAGACTGCTGGGACGGGGACTAGAGCTGTGTTGCCAGGGTCTCGGGGGCAGGGGAGGGTGTGACTGCCAAGGAGAACATGAAGGACTTTTGGGGGTGATAGGACAGTTCTGAACAGTAATGGTGGTTACTCAAAGCTATCTGTGTCAAAATCCATAGAACTATACACCCAAAATGAGATCAATTTTACTGTTTGTTAACTAAAAAAAAAAAATTAAAAATTACATTTTATATATTCCATACCTTGTAGTAACCTATAATGAAAAAGAATATGAAAACAAATATATGTATGTATATGTATGACTGAAACACTATGCTGCGCACCAGAAATTGACACAACGTTGTAAACTGACTATACTTCAATTTAAAAAAATACATTTTAAACAAAAATAAAAAGCTGGTGGGCTGTCTAGGTTTTACTAAATAACAGTGTTGAGCGTGCTGCATGTAAGGCACTGCTCTGGACGCAGAGGTTCCCAGGGTGCCCCTGGCCTCCTTCCATCCTCCCACCCAAACAGCCGAGAACGTACCCCACACAAAATGCAGAAGTTGGACAACATTCTGTTGATGAAATGGTAGGTGGGGAAAAGGGACTCTTGTCCATTAATCATAAGAATGCAAAATGGTGCAACCCCTGTGGGGAGGAACTTGGCGATATTTTAAAAAACGACATGTTCGCTTAACCTCTGACCCACAATCCCCCTCTAGGACTTGACCGTGGAGATACAGCTGCCTGTGTCTGTAATGACGTGTCTACACGCTGTCCATTGTAGTATCGTCTGTAATAGGAAGAGACTGGAGAAATGCCAAGTTCTACCTCTGCAGACCACTTGAATCCAGCTGCGGGAAATTCACACCCTGTGACAAGGACGAGCAAGCTCCGATGTGGAGTTTGAAAAGACATGGTCCAGAACAGTGGGTAGAGTGTACCATCTCCTTCCATTAGAAAAAAAAAGGTGAATGGGTACATGGACACATTTTTACCTGAATACACGAGCAGGTTCATTTGAATGGCAGGGGGCGGAGTTGGGAAGGATACTTTACAGGACACCCTCTTTAGAATTTCATTTCATATAAATACACTGCCGCCTTAAAAAATCTGAGTGAAATAATTTAGTCTCTCCTCTTCCAAACAGGATCTGGCTTTCAATCCCCATGTGAAGCGGGGATCCCAAGTGAGCCCAGCTGTGTCCTCTGCAGAGGGTTGAGCATAGATGGCGATGGAGGTCGGGGGCAGTGGTAAAACATCACCCGCCGAGGGCTGAGGGCATCTTGTCTGTGTGTCTTCAAGGAGCACACGTGTTGAGGGGGGATGAGGGCCAGGCATAGCACACTTATTACCTCACACAGGTTTTTACTTTCTCAGTGGGGAGAGGAGATTCTGCTACTCAGATTCTGTCTCCTGACAGTCCCACTGAACTCATGCCTGAGGTCTGAGGGAGCCAGAGAAGATGGAAGAGTCATTTTGCCTCTACGGATAAAACACAGAGCTAAAGAACGTTGCTTTGATACCCCTGGGGCTGAGGGCTCTCCAAAGGGGAGGATCCACTCTTCCTCGGACCTCTAGGCTACAGTGCCCCGCGCAGGCACTTTGTGATTCCACCTGGCCGGACAAAGATAGAGCATCTGTATCATTCACTGTGGCCCTTGAATTAGATTCATGGGCACAGATCTGCTTAGCCTGGTTGGGTGGCTGAAGAGATGCTGGTGACACACAGACCAGCAGGGGAGGATGCTGACGGGGCAGGGACCGCAGAGCCCAGAGCAATAACACCCTCTCCTAGACCACCTTGGTGGGGCATTTACTGCTAAAATCAGGGAGCTGCTGGGCCTGGAGGGCAGTGGGCAAGACCAAGGTGCTGAAAGTCACAGGCCAGGCAGGGAGCAAGGGACCCAGCAAAGCCATCTTGACACCACGTCATCTGACAGGGCAGCAGCGGTGCTACAGGGGCTCAGACTAGCTCACGGGTGCACGTGAGTCTGCCTTTGCAAAGTCCAGAAACTTTTTGTGCGGGTGTTTCTGTTAGAGGTGGGGGTTAAACACAGTTTTGCAGAGGGCGAGAGGTTCCAAGCGGTCCTGTAGGTGCTCAGGGAAATGCATGTGTTATACATGTTTCTGCTGGTGGCCCCACCCCAGGCTCCCTGGCCACGGAAGCTTAGGGCCCTAATGAGCGCTTCTCCGTCTCACCACCCCTAACCCCCAGCAGTGACTACATTCCACACACTTCTCCTCCTCTGTCCAAAAGCCCCTGCCCCATCACCTCCCAGTACCCACCTTCCCACCCAGACCTTCATTTCCCCACCCGCCTGCCATTCCCATATCCACAGCATTCACTGAGCCCCTCCCGGGCTGCTGTTTCAAGAGCAACTGCTCCCCAGTTTTAGTATGCATTGGAATCGCTTAGGAAGAGTATTAAGATGCAGGTTTCAGAGGACTGCCCTCTGATTCTGATCTGCAGCGTGGCCCAGAAGTCTGCATTTTAATGCCCCAATGTGATGCTGATATAGTGAGTCTTCAAAACAACACCAAAAAACCTCTGAGAAATACTAGGCTCTAGAGTGGGAGTCAGAATCCTGCATGATACAGGTTTAATTAACCTATCATTCCAGAATTTTCTCTCACTACTTTGCCATTTGAACTTACCACACCATTCAGCGAGGTCTACTTGCTTTTCTCAAACACACCCAGTATGATTTCATCATAGTTTCGCATTCCTTTTATGTATAGCACATTTCAACAACTTCTATCAAGATCTTACCAGCTCATCTAAGGCTCCGCTTGAAAGCAACTTCCTTTCCAAAATATCTTCCTGTATCGCCACAGTTAGAAATAACCAATTCCTGAACTGAACACGAAGGCAATTGCTGAATAGCATTCAGAAAGCCCCTTTCTTAAATCGCCTTTGCTGTGTGACGTGTTCACGTGCTTTTCTCCTGAGTTGAAGATAAAAGTCTGATGGGCAAGGATCTTAGCATTATTCCTTAGCACAGCGCCTAACATGGAGCAGGTATCCAGGTATAGATTAGGAGGACTTAATGCTTTTCCCTTATCCAGAATAGCCATGATATTTAAAACTCACTGTTTCAACACATAAAAGAAAATGTGCCTTCCTTCCCTCTGTCTCCCTTTGTAACCACAGTTACCAAGTTCCTAGACAATCTGGCTGGAATCTTTCTCATAAACGAATTCTGTCCATTTTCAGTGCATCAGGAGACCAGACTATTTTGGTTCACAGCCCTAGACTTGAGACTAAAGTAAATTTGGCCAACACGACTGCCTCTGTAGAGTTTTTTCCTTTTCCCCACACAACTGGATTTTTAGCCATAAAAGGTGAAATTGTAATGAAGACAATTTAGATATTTTGGGAAGAAAAATGCTTGAAACATCTCATATGAACTTTCTATTTTAGGGCTCCACGTTTCTAATGATAAAATTATTCTAAAGAGCTTCTTAAAAATAAGGACCAGAATGCTTGAAAATTCAAGGACAGCTTTAGACATTAATTTTTCTCAAGCCACTAAATGCACAGAAACTATAAAAACTCACAAAATCTCCATCTCAGGATTGGATCTGTTGCTCTGGTTTTGGCAAATTCTGAACAAGGAGGTGACTGCTTTGGAACTGCACAGTTGCATGTTTGGCACAGTACGTGGGGCCAGAAGGAGAAGAGTTCTCTGGGACGGCGAAGGTGAGCTGTGGGGCAGAGGACCGTGTACAGAGCACAGACGCAGAAGTGGGGAGCCGCTAGCCAGCCCTGGGATAATTCTGTCCAGAAAAGGTGGATTTTGGGGGTGGGGGCAGAGAGGAGAGAGGGAAGAGCATCTGTGGTTTACAGAGAGATAGAAACTGTATGGAAGATGGGTAAAAGATAGGGATGCGAAAAGCATGATATGGAAAAGTTGTGAGGGCAAAGATGGCTAAACGCATGTTCTTTATTTTGCAAGGTAAAGTTACTTTGTCTGTTACTTTGCAAAAAACACATTCAAAATTCCTTTCCAAGAAGAAAGTAATTAGACTACAAAGTATACAAAATATTCACCACTTAGACATCAATTATTCCACTGCTAGGAATGTATTCAAAGAAAACAATCAATCAGAGAAAGAGCTGCTCCAAAGGTTACAGACAGGGATGGTTCTTACTGAGTTGTTTCAATTTATACTGATTAAGTCCAAAAAGTAACACACGCTCCACCACAGAACAAGCAGGAAACACAAACAAGCAAAAAGAGCATAAAGAATGGAACATACATCATAATAAGAAAGAATCTGGAAAGACATAAATCAAGCATGTTATAATGTTGTTTACACCAAAAATGAGACAGAAATACATACTGCTTTCTAATTTAATAATATAACAGGAACATTTTTCACTTGAAAAATACATTTCTGCAACATCTTTATGGTTTCAAAGAATACAAATTCTACATAAAGGATGATCCTAATTTTATAGAAACAGGTACTTGCACGCATGGATAAAATATCAGAAGGAAATAAACTATATGTTTTAATTGAAGTATAGTTGATTTATAATGTGTTAGTTTCTGGTGCACAGCACAGTGATTCAGTTACAAATATACATATATATTTTTCATATTCTTTTTCATTTTATAGATTATAACAAGATACTGAATGTAAGTTCCTTGTGCTATACAGTAGAACCTTGTTGTTTATCTATTTTATGTATAGTAGTTTGTGTCTGCTAATCCCAAACTCCTAATTTATCCCTCCCCACTTCCTTTCCCTTTTGGTAAACCTACATGTTTTCTTGTCTGTGGGTCTCTGTTTTAGAGTTAAATTAAAATATTAAGAGTAGTTTTTTTTTGTTTTTTTTGTTTTTGCTGTTTGGCTATCACAGATGATGGTTCTCTCCCCCAAGCTTTGCAAATGTTTTCTAAATTTTCTAGTCAACACCTACTACTTTTATTATAATAAAAACATAATCAAGGCAAAGAACAAGGATATTAAAATCAGAATGTTTCAAAATAGGCAAAAATTGAAATAATTAACTGCTGCTTATAAAATTTCATGTCATGTCAAAAAAATGAAATGCCCCTAAGAATCTATATGATAATCAAGATACCATTCTTCTATGACATAAGTAACATTTAAAATAAAAGCATTACCCTATAGATCACACTGAAAAATAATAAACCTTTAATTTAATTTACCATCAAAGTTTAAATGAAGACTTTTAAATTATTTGGGAAAAAATCATTACGTGAAACTAACATTTTCGAAAGTTAAAATGCAGAAGAATTAAATCCCTTTGATTTTTGTACGTATTCTCATTTTCAGTTATAAAAGTCAGTATATCGATAAAAGCTTGAACTTTCTTACACCTCATTACAGAAAACAGTAATAAAGACAGGCAACCTAAAGTGTTTAGGAAAGAATCCAAGAGCACTGTCCCAAGCATCAGAACAAACTTTAGTGAGTGCTTACATAAACACAGAAAATAGTGTTTTTATTCTAAGCAAACAGAGACACTCTTCCTTTTAGTAAACATCTCTAGATATTTCAACAGCAAGCCCTAACCCTGAGAACTCCTGGCGGTGGTGAATTCTGACCCTACCTCACATTCCCATATGCAGTTTCCTGCGACAAATTTACATTCTATCTCCAAACATCTTCACTGAAGAATGCTATTGAGCGGACCAACACAACACAAGGTTAGCTCACTAGAAAGAAGGGGAGAACAAACGCATTCATTCGATTGTCAGGAAAGAATGCATTCAGATCTTGGAGCTATTTATGCCGAGAACTCTATGATTCTGGCATCTTCCCCTCTGCCAGATCCCCCGCTGAGCATGTGAAGGGCCTTCTCTGCCCTTGGCTGCCTTCACAGAGCAAGCTGAAGCCAGGAGCAGAGTAAAAGCCAAGACCCACTTCTTTGTAGATGCACTGAATGCTCTGAATGCAAGCAGACCCTGACATTACAACAACAACAACAAAAAAACCCACCTCAAAACCCTACAATTATTTTAGAAAATAGTTTTTAGTTATAGAGCAATCAATATTTCCTAGTTAATACACTCAGAATACTTACTCTTTTCCATGCTAGTGCACAATTAATTCAATTTCTGAGAATAATGCCGATGAGATTCAATAGAAGCCAAATGGCAAGAGGGAGTCAACATTGTTCATGAATATGAATATAAATGATTACAGAGAGAAACCTATGTGTTACGTAATTAGCATGTGTATATGGGAGAAAGAGTGAACTCTTGCGCTCAAAATGTGAACTTCCTATTGAAACACACCAATGTCCACGGGGATCACCCAAAAGCAGGAAGCAGGTGTACCTTGCCATGTGGTGTGAGTGGAAGCAGCAGAATCTCCTGATACTCGTAGCTCAGAGAGCGGGTCCTCCGTCATGACTGTTCTGAGCCACCTCAGATATCCTCACACAAACTGGGACTCAGGGTCACCAGGCGTGGAAATCTACCATCGTACAGAGAAGGTTATGTAAAGCTATTTGGAAAACTCACTGGACCCCAGCAGTAATTATATGAGGTAGAAAAAAGTAGGCCAGCTTTCACCTTCTGCAATTTTAGAATAAATGCCCACTTGGAAAATGAGCATGTTTAAACCTTCTTTAGAAATTATGTTGAATAGGTGTATACATCTATCAAAATTCATCAAATTGTACACCTGACATATGTGCAGTTTACTGTACAGGAATTATGCCACAATAAAGTCGTTTTAAAAATGAAAAGAAAGTATGTTGATTTTTTAACAGAAAATGGTTTTCTGTAAGTGTACGAAAAATTGTTTACCACTTGGACATAAGGCAGAAAACCTCATTTCAATGTCTTATGGGGGCAAAGGTCACCCAGGACAGTAGAAGGAATAACGCTTTGTTCCTTCTGAAACATGTTCCTCAATGTTTCCTACAGATTAAGGGTCTTAGACTTTGTGAAGTGATAGGCTAGCTGATTGATTTTTTTGGGGGGGGGGCAAAGATGCAAATAATTTCTGTTCAGTGGGACCGATGACCCCAAAGGTAACAATTTATTGTCCTATAAGACAGTTACCAGTTTTGTATATAACCCATCATAAAGTAATTTCTTTATTAAATTGTCGGTATTTAGTTCTTTATATCTGACTAATTCCTTCATTAATTAATCAGTTGAACAAAATCTTTGACACATTTTATATTTGGACAAGAGTTATGATTTTACCATTTAACATTTATACTCTAGAAAGTAGATCATTATTTCAATGTTTGTTCATATGACAGATTATTTTGAATGAATGCATGTCCCATATAACAATTGCATTTTTTTTATCTTGTTTTCCTTTGTACACACTCTATAAATGGCAAAAGTTTGCTAAAGTAAATAAGGCAGGTGTTAATGTTTCTTAATGTGATGATATAATAAGACATTACTACATGCTTTTCAGAATATCAATATCAACTAGAAATACTATACATTTCTAAACTCTAGTCCATATACAGCTTGATTTAGGGAACAATCACTTGCTTGTCCTGGCTTCACAGAATCGAACAAGTCCAAACAGTCGATCTTCATGAGACAAAGTCTCCCGACCCATAATTTGCATTCACATGAACAGCTCTAACTAAAAAGAATTGCAGGGCTTGGCAGGTCAACAGGATTATGACATTAGATCAAATAAGCATCACAGGCAGGTTATAACATCATCTCTGACAACTGCTAAGCAGCCGGCAAGAATGACAAGCACCAGGAAGGAGAACTTGCTAGAAGACACAAAAGACACTGTCAAACATTGAAGTGATTTTTCTCAAATCTAGGTGGGCAGAGGGGCCTCTGAGCAACAAGAGAATGAAAGAAAGTCATGTTCAAATGTAATATAATTGCTGAACAGGCCCACGCAGGTTGAAATTTTTTGGGCATCATCCCCATATTTGCTGGGATGCTGCGTAGACTGTTTCAGTGCCTTTCAAACTGTATCTTGCATGCGTCCACCGGGGGCTTGTTAAAACACAGAATCTAATTCAGTAGATCCAGGTGGGCCCGAGAGTCCGCATTTCTAACAAGCTCCCAGGTGACGCGGAGGCTGCCGGTCAGGGGACCACACCGTGAGCGGCAAAGACTGTCTCACCTTCCTCATTCAGAGGCCGGCACGGGCTCCCCATGCTGAATATAGCAGGTGAGGGCTTCCTGAGTGCTTTCTTGAAACACATGTAAAAAAAAATAAAACCTTCTGGATTATATGGGTACCGTATACTATATTCATACAATACTCAAGTGAGTACTGTAAAAAAAAGTGATAGTACAGCTTTTGAAAGTCCTGAAGTGATATTCTAATGAAGAGACATTTGAGTGTAGAGAGGTGCTAGAGAAAGACCTGAAAATTCTTTGTAGACTTGGTGACATGAGTGCTCACATGCTCACATTTAAAGGAAAAGGAAGTCTGCCCCAGTCCTTTGCCCTTGACCCTGGGGAATTTGGCTCGAACCCTTAAATCCTGACTCCTCGTGCAAAAACAGAACTCTCTGAGGGACTCCTTTGCAGCCTTTGTTTCACACTAGGAATGGGGGCTTATAGGAAAAAAAAAAAAAAAAAAAAAAAAACAGCAGTCTGGCTCTGCAGTCTTCTAGGGATGTCAGATATGGCCGTGCATTGTTTACGACGAGGCCGGACAATCTCAGTTACAGAGACTGTCACTTCCCTGTCATTGTGTGTCAAGTGAGCAGAAGGTAACACCATGTCACTTTATTAAAATGGAGGAATGAGATTCAAGATACAACGAGGCACAAGATTGTGGTGCTCGTGTGACCTTTTATTTTCACACGTGTGATGAGAACTTGGGGGTGTGGTGTGGAAACCTAACTGTGCCATAAACCCATGCGAATGAACTAATTTTATGGAGGTTTCAGGGCTGAAAAAAAAAAATCAAATAAATGACAGCACTTACAGGAAGCCCTGTGTGCCTTTAAAAACATGACACATGAAGTGTTTATCTCCTTTCCCAAGTGAGCGTGTTTTAGGGAACATTCCCACAGACACACACAGACTCAGCAGTGTTTCGTGATAAAATGAAGTCCTATGTCTGCGAGTCTGTTTCTTTTGTAAATGAGTTCATTAGTGTCCTCCTTTTTCTTTTCTTTTCTTTTCTTTTCTTTTTTTTTTTTTTAAGATTTCACATACGAGTGATATCATATGGTATTCTTCTTTCTCTTTCTGGCTTACTTCACTTAGAATGATGTCTACTTCAATTAAAAAAAAATGAAGTCCTAGGCCTTTAGCTGATTTTCACAGCATAAGACACCAGGCAGCTACTTCACTCCCCTACAGTTATCCCCTGTGCCCCAATTAGTGTTCACTCGATGACCAGCAGGGCACGCGTTGGTGATGGGCTCAATCCTCAGGCAGGCATGTGGCTGTGACAGATATGCTATCCATTTCCCCTCATGGCATCTACGATGCTGCTCCTTCTCTCCACAGGCAACTTGGCCCAGCTCGACTTTCCAGACCCTTCACGGTGAATTTCTCATTTTGAAATAGCACCACAAAGAAGATGGATGGATATTAATTCTGTGGAGAACCTGGTCCCCTTTCTCAGTCAGATTTGGAGGTACTGTCACAGCAACTACGAAGAGGAATTTTGGAAATCAGTGGTTTGTGAATTTTTAAATTGATTCCCAAAGAATAAAAGGACCAAAGACAAAAGGTCTTTGAAACCCATGTATTTGTTTTATTGCCAAAACCCATATTAAACGTTGGTCAGTTAAAAATAAGAAAGAAAGAAAGAAAGAAAGAAAGAAAGAAAGAAAGAAAGAAAGAAAGAAAGAAAGAAAGAAAGAAAGAAAGAAAGAAAGAAAGAGAGAGAGAGAGAGAGAGAGAGAGAGAGAGAGAGAGAGAGAGGGAGGGAGGAAGGAAGGAAGGAAGAAACAGGGTAAGGGAATAAATAAGAAATGCAAGTACCCAGTCGAAGAAGAAGAGTTACTATTCATCAAAGTCTAGAATCTTCCTCCTCTTCTAGGAACTCGTCATGTAAATAGTAATGGAGCTCAAATATTTTTTCATTTGTTCATTCAATAGCTATCATGTGCTATTATTTTCAATCGGTTATTACACCCCAAGAAATATATTAGGATAGAGGAAGAATAAGACACAGTTTCTGTCCATTAAACAAAAATGACTTATTGCTTTGTCAGAAACAATTCAGGCTCACTATTACACATGCAGTTCAGAGCTTTCTCTCCGTAACGAACTCCCCTTCCCACATACATAATTTTGCAGCTAATGGCACTACACTATACTACACAAGCTGATCTGTAAACTGCCTTTTTTCATTGACAATATGTCATACACATCTTTTCATGACTACGCAACTCCATTATTTTAATGGCTGTATCACATTCCGCTCCATGGAAACACCGTACTTGACTACCTCTGATTGATGGACATTTGGGGTATTCACACTGTTCGCTATTAAATGCACTAAAGAACATCCTGGAAGGGCAGTAGAGAATGGTAATTAAAAGCATGGATTCTCAAGTCAGACTGCTTGGTTTTAAGTAAGTTTCAGCTCAGTCTCTTACCAACTATATAACCTTGGTCAGGTTAACTTAACCTCTCCGCGCCTCATCTTGTAAGACTGGGATAATAGTACGTCCCTCATAGGGTCACTGTGAACTACCCCGATGAGGTAGCTAATCCATGTAAAGTGCTTAGAATGATGCCTAGCAGATCATAAGTGCTTTACAAATATTTGCTACCATTATTTTTACTTTTACACTTGTGTGATTCTATGCTTTAGGGAAATGGGCTAAGGAGCCTCGAAGGCTATGGATGTATAGTTTAGATCTTAATACATTCTGCAAAGTGCCCTCCAAAAAGCTAATACCAATGGATTATCTGTAACTTTTAAAATAGCCATCCTCACTTGGCAGGTATGAGATCTGGAAACTGCCAGTCTGACCAACCTGGCTACCCTGATTTAGCGCACACTGTGGGCAAGTGGAAGTGGCAAGAATCTGGTTCAGGAACATTGGAGGAAATGACACAGAGAATTCTAAACCTAGCAGATTGAAAATGAAATAAAGACATTTCCAGAAAAGCAAAAACTGAGAGAACTCATCCCCAGCAGAACCATGCTAAAAGAGACACTATTTAAATAGGGTAATTTAGGCAGAAGGAATGAGATGCCAGATGAACCGTAGGAAGGAATGAGGAACAACAGAAATGTGGATAAACCTAAATGTTTATCAACTATACAACAATAAAAGTCAGTCCTTGTGGGCTTTAAATATTTGTAGAATTAAATTTCATTTAATAACCCACTCTTCCCAGGAAGTGGTAAAGATACTAATTTGCATTTGACTCTCCTAAATCAAGGATTCATGCTGTAATCTCTGGGGTAACCACTAAAAGAATTGTAAAGACTTTATAACAAGCTAATAGTGGAGAGAAAATGGGAGAGTTAACATACTTGAGTAATACAAAAGAAGATAAAGAAGATCAGGTGAGAAAAAGTTAACAAAGAGCAATATGATAGATTTAAATCCAAAAATATATCAGAATACATCATGTGACAATAGACTAAACATACCAATTAAAAAGCAAAACTGTCAAACTAAATTAAAAAAATAAGCCCAGCTACATGCTGCTTATAACACGATGCAAATATAAGGGTACAGAGAAGGCAGAAGAAAAAAAATGGAAAAATGCTTTGCAAATACTCACCAAAACAAAGCTGGTGTTGCTATATTAATATTAGATAAAGTAAGCTTTGAGGCAAGAAAAATTACTAGAGACAAAAAGGACATTTAAAATGGTGAAAGGGTCAACCTATCAGAGACAATGTAAAAACTGTATGTACCAAATAACATAGCTTCAAAATATTTCAAAGTATGTGAAGAAAAACATTGACAGACTAAAAGGAGAGACAGGCAAATTCACAGACAGAGAGACTTTTACACACCTCTCTCTCAACAAGTCAGAGACGAAGCAGGAAAAAAAAAATCAATGAGAATATAGAAGATTATTATAAAGAACAATTTAAAAAATGACCCAATACACAAAGCCCCATGCGCAGCAATTACACAAAATACAGTTCTATGTGGGGACATAAAGTAAATCTCAACAAATTTCAAGAAATTGAAATCATATAGAGTTATCTTCTCTGACTACAGGGAAATTAGGCTAGAAATAAACTTAAAAATAATAATTAGAAAATTCTCAAATATTTGGAAATTTAAGTAATATATTTCTAAGTAACCCCTAGGGGAAATTAGAGAATATTTTCAACTGAATGACAATGAAAAATAACTTATTAATACTTGTAGAATGCCACCATTTTTAAAGGGAAATGTAGAGCCTTAAAGGACATTTGGAAAAGAAGGGCTAAAAGTTAACAATTAAGAATCTACTTCAAATATTCTGAAGGAAGGATGAAAATAATGAAGAACAAAAAGTAACACACGTACAATGGAGAAAATTAACAAAATCAAAAATTGGTTCTTTAAAAAGACTACTAAAAATTGATAAACCCCTATAAAATGGATAAACAATGGATACAGAATCAGGAATGAAAAGAGAGAAATTATTACAGATTCTACAAAAATAATAAAAAGACTATCATAAACAATGTATTGCAAAAAACTGATTTTTTTTCCTGCTTGTTCTCTGAACTGGTGAGAGAGAGGTGTGTAAAAATCTTCCACTCTGATTGTCGATTTGTCTATTTCTCCTTTTAGTCTGTCAGTTTTCCCTTCACATACTTTGAAACAATTTATGGCAGTTAATTTGACAATTGAGATAAAATGGACAAATTCCTAGAAAAACACAACTTATAAAGGAGAAAATAGAAAATCTGAATAGTTATACATTTGTGTGTATATATGCGTATGTGTGTGTGTATATATATACACGTGAAATATATAATTAAAATACTTTTCACAAAAATATATATTCCAGACCCAGCTGGGTTACTAATGAATTCTTCTAAACATTTAAGGTGGGGGGAGGGGAACCTTATACAAATTCTTCTAGAAAATAGAAAAGAAAGTAAAACAGTTCCCAAATCCGTTTATGAGGTTGGCATAACCTTGATACTAAAACCTAGAAACAAAAAATATCATATACCAATCTCTCCCATAAATATAGTCATAAAAGTCCACAAAATGGTAGGAGAAAGTAACTTAAGTAATATAAAAAAGGCTAATATGTAATGACCATTGAGTTTACGCTAGAAATGCAAAGTTAGTTGAAAAATCAAAAAATCAGTCTAAACCATAACATTAATAAAATAAAGAAGAAAAATCATATGATCATCTCAATAGATGCAAAAAAATCATTTAATTCAATACCATTTAGGATTTTAAAAAAAACCCTCATAGCAGATCAGGACTAATAGGAAACTTTCCAATGCTGATAAATGGTCCCAACAACAACAAAAAAAAATCTAGAGCTAACATCAACCTTAAGGATGAAATAAAAAACACTTTCTCCCTGAGTTTAGAAATAAGGATGACCACATCATCATTTCAACTCAATACTATACTGGAGGTCTAACCCCATATGATTAAGGTAAACAAAAGAAATAAATATTGGAGAAGAAGTAGTAAACTTGGCATTGTTTGCCATTGTGTTCAAAACAACCCAAATATCCATCAGTAATAAGAGGAATAAATAAAATCTGATACAATCATATCATTTAATCCTATACAAGAATAAAAAGCCACAAACTAAAGCTACATACAATATGGGTGAATATCGCAAATAAAAAATGAAGTTAAATAAGGCCAGTGCTGAAGAATGCATACTGTGTAATTCCACTTCACATTTATGTTAAGTGCAGCTAAGTCTCTGCTGTCAGAGATCTGAGGAGTGGGTACCTTGGGGGAGGCGCAGAGTGGAGGGCACAGGGGACCTCTGAGGTACTGGTAATGCTATACTTAGTAACCTGTGTGGTGATTTCTTGGGTGTGCTTACTTACCTCTCCCTACCCTCTAGGTACTACTTACACACCTATACCCAAGAACCAGGTAGCAGGTTTTCTATTTACGAAACTCTCAAGTCCATTCGGAACTGCAGAATTTCCTTCTCCACCCTCGCCTACATCATCATCACATTTATGAGATAAAATGTGTGAAGCACTGAAGCGGTGTGTCTTCAGATACTCTTCTCCTAAGAACTGGTCCCTCAAAGAGCCTCAAAACTTCATGCTGCTGACCACTGCTCCAGGGTCCCTTGTCACATGGCAAGACACCTGCCATATTCAACTCTGTGACTTCTAGAAACTCCAAAATAGAGCATCCATGTCTGCACGGTATTTATTTTTGCATGACATTTTTCTGTTAAATTTTTCAAAAGCTTATTCTTACAGGCAAAACAAAATAATGTTGAAAAAGAATTATTATATATTTGATCTTGTCTGGTCTTCTACAGTGAATGCAATATTCAGACTAATGGCTGAATCTTGTCAAATCTGACACAAAAAAGTACACAGAAATAAAAAAGATTGATTTATGAACAGATAACATGGCATCTATGACAATCCGCTTGACATTTACTGTACACTTACTCACAGACACTCTGTTGGGAATTGTGGGGCATATAAAGGTGAAGAAAATAAGATTCTTAGCCTCAAGGGACTCAATCTAATGGGATAGACAGGTATGAATACAACCAACCATATGCTCATATCATAGCTTGCTCTTACTGCTGTGAAAGTGATATTTATACATTAAAATGCCAGCACTATTTATAATAGCCAAGACATGGAAGCAACCTAAATGTCCATTGACAGATGACTGGATAAAGAAGTTGTGGTATGTGTATACCACATACGCACACAATGGAATACTACTCAGCCATAAAAAATAAAATAATGCCATCTACAGCAACGTGAATGGACCTAGAGATTGTCATACTAAGTAAGCCAGAAAGAGAAAGAAAAATACCATATGATATCACTTATGTGTGGAATCTAAAAAAATGACATAAATGAAATCATTTACAAAGCAGAAACAGACTCACAGACATAGAAAATAAACTTGTGGTTACCAGAGGGATAAGGGGGTGGGGTGGAAAGACAAACTGGGAGTCAGGAATTTGCACATACTAACTACTATATATAAAATAGATAAACAACAAGGTCCTACTGTACAGCACGAGGAACGATATTCAATATCTTGTAATAGCCTATAATTAAAAAGAATATGAAATGCATATATATAACTGAATCACTATGCTGTACACCAGAAACTAATTCAACTTTGTAAATCAACTATACTCCAATTTAAAAAAATGCTACATGACCTAAGGGACTTTGAATGAAAAATCTTTCAAGTGTCCTTTTATCTACTGAAATAGAGATATTTGTATTTGATAGTAAAAGAAACAAATGTCAAGAAATTCGCATTCTGGTCTTTTCTGTTGGTAAAATGTCACAGTTTTCCCTAGGATGCTCACATTGAAGAAATTATCCTAAGCAGAGTTTCCCACAGTGTGCTCAGAGGAAGCTGGATGACAATGGGAAAAGGGATCCCAAAGCACGAGGGACACGGTCAACTGGCACCCTACGTCCATTCCCACCTCCCCCTGAACTTGAGACGTGGGAAGGATAAAACGTACATTTCCATGGCTCCTTGGCCAGTCAGGCCCCAGCATTTGGATGCACTCTTGCAGAATTGGGAAAGTGGAAAGGGGGAGGAAGCCACCTTCCTCCTGCTGTTCCCATGATCCGGCAACATCCCAGGAAGGGGAGTTGCAGCAACAGGTCTGAGGAATCCAGCTCCTAGTTTTTTTTCAGAGGCAACAAAGGCCATCACAGTGGCTGGACTCAGCCTAGCATCTGCTTATTTGGTTGGTGAGAGGTGAAGATTGCAAGAATGGTGGTGACAAGTGGCCAGCAGGACTTTGACTTCTGGGTGACAGCGATAGCCACGGGTTCTCCCCGCTCATCAAGCCCTTCTGACAGTTTGTAAGCACCAGGGTCCCCGTCTTAAATTCCACTCTGCCTGAAATACCTGGGGGGGGAGGGTATAGCTCAAATGGTAGAGCACATGCTTAGCAAGCAGGAGGTCCTGGGTTCAATCCCCAGTACCTTCTCCAAAAAATACATAAATAAGTAAACATAATTACCTCCCCCTCAGAAATTAAAAGCAAAAAACCTTAGAGTTAATTCTATATTCTTTCTCTAATTTAGAGCCTTGGGTTTTTGTTGTTTTAAAATATTTAATTACATGATGTTAATAGCTAAATTCTGTCTCATATCTTGATATATAGTTAATTAAAGCTGGCAATTCCTCATCGCTGCACATTAAATTGTTTTCTATGTTGCACTATTTTAAATAGCACTATGACTTTATTCAAATGTATGTATTTGTTCAACTGTTTTTTAGGATAAATTGTCAGAATTCCTAGGCCAAAAGGAATGTACCATACATTTTACTGCTTTTAACACATGTTCCATGAAAAGGTCCCTTGAAAATATCCCATTACTCAACCCCTTATCAACCCTGATTGTCACATTTTAATTTTTTTTATCTCACAGGCAAAAATTTAAAAATGACATCTCACTGTTATTTGTACTTCTTTTGTGACTTTTTTTTATATCCCTATAAATACAGGTGAAATTGGTTCCTTATATTTATTGGACGTTTTTATTTTTCCTTTTGGGAATTGCCTGTTCTTGTCTGTTGATGTACTGGGCTTTTGCTGATTAATTCTTTATATTATATTAATCCTTTTTCTATCCCTAAGTATATTTATGCTTTTGACAATGACTTTCATTTTTCATATATGGAAGCTTTTAAAAATATATGTAATCAGCTGTCCTAATCTTTTGTGAATTATTGCATTTAATCATACCAAGAAAGGTCTTTTTTAAAAATATATTCTTCCCAGTTTTTCCCAATTTTTTTTTTGAGACAGCATGAAGAATATACGAGGCTTCCTGGCTGAGGCAGACAAACTCACCTGGCC